>NC_092670.1:37454387-38726053 GCF_964355755.1 Antedon mediterranea
GGCCTTGTTTTCAAATGTTGAGCTTTTATTTTTTGTACTATAGGCCCACTGCCATCTGTACATTGTCAACAACTTCTATGAGTATGTTATGGAGTCTGATACTCCTCCTTCTGTCAAGGACGTTACGCTTACGTTGTTCCATTTGTACGCCCTTCATGGAATTAGCTCAAAGAAAGGAGATTTCTTGCATGTAAGTATCAAGTTTCCTATAAACCAGACACTCTTTTATTGTATGTATTCTTATTCTTTTTTTTTATTGCCAATCATAAAACAACAAACAAACTACAAAGTAAGTTGCAGGAAACACAAAAGGGAAATAAATCCCTAAGACAAGAACCTGTGTAACCCTCTTACCGAGTATTACATCAAGATAAAATACAGCATTTCAATAAATATATCACAAAATATCCACACAAAAAAAATATCAAAAAATCATTCATAAAAATACAAAAGCAAAGGAGGATTCGTTATTCATATTTTTTTTTATTGTAGGATGGATATTTCAATGGTAATCAGATAGACCTTGTCGAGAAACAGATTATTCAACTCATTGCCAAACTCCGACCAAACTGTTTGGCTCTTGTTGATGCTTTTGATTTTAGTGACACGATCCTTGACTCTGTTCTAGGTCGTTACGACGGCAACGTTTATGAGAATTTGTACAAGTGGGCAAAGTCTTGCCCTATGAACAAAAAAGAGGTAAGAAATTTACTGTAAACCAAATAAAGGCATACTGGAGTGGAGTTGTGACTTGGTGGTTATGATGTTTGGCTACCAATCTAAGCATTTAAGTCCTGTCATGTCAGGATTTTTTCAAATTCTAATGAAAAATGGCAAATTACAACTCCACTCCCAATAAAGACTTGTAATACGACTTTGTTTATGTAGAGCATCAGCATCTTGTGTATGTGAACAGGATTGCCACCCTTAGGGATAGTGAATGAATTCGATTATGTTTATCCTTGGCAATTTGCCTAAATATGTAAACAAAACAAACTTAGTTCATTTTCAACACATTTTTAGTTCAATTTTTTTGGATTTTTTTTCTATAGGTTCCAGATGCTTATGGAAAGTATATTAAACCGTTCCTGATGGAAAACAGATCTAAACTGTAGGAGAAGCAGGAAACAGATATAATGCTTTGGAAATACATTGCTTTCTTTTCCTAGCAGCTGTTTATTTTATAACTGAAAAATAACTACTAGCCATGTGTTAATACTGAAATAAATAAAATGCTATATATTGTATAAGATAAATATTGTATCCTAAAAATGTCGGGTAAAATAAAATAATGTTTAAAAGCAATTTATGTATATAAATCATAGTAAATTAAAGAAAAAAAAGCACAGAGATGAAATTCTAAAACTGCCTACAGATAATCCTGTACAATATTGAAAAAAGTACAATATATAATTTCTTAAATTGAGACTCAAACTCTGGTGCTAAATAATTTAACAATTTTTAAATGACTTTCTAATGTAATTAATAAAAATAATGTATATGTTGGGAGACAAGTCATCATTTAAAAATGCTATGCAACCTTTGATCTTTCTTTTTATAGGCATTTACTTTAACTTGTATTGGACAAATATTTTAGGATAAAGTGAAACATTCATTAAATATGTATGTACATCAATGAAATAAGTAGTAGAAAATCCAAATTTCACAATCTAAAGCATATTTTCTGCTATTTTAAAGTTAATTTTTTTGGGAAATTGTCAAGGATAATGACAAATAATTTTTTGTTTGAACTAATGAATAATTTGAAACAAATATACTATGGTAATACTGTATTATAATAAGTTTACTATTAAATCCAACAGCTGATAATGTTGTGTTTTGAATGTTTCACCAAAATAATAATGTACAGCTCAATTGGAATAAAATATACTAAATAAATGAAAGGAATATATTAATGATAATACATTATGTATTTGATGGTTCATTTCGGATTTATATTTGTTTCAAGCATATCAAGGCTTCATTAAGTTTTCTATGAAATATTTATCATTAAATAAAATGAAACAAAAATGGCGACTTATTAGTAGGTAAATAAATTTCAAATTTTGTTTAAATGTGCCGTAGGGCCCCTCGGAAGAGCAGTTTTATTTTATTACTGAGAGGGCTACCCTACTGAAAGAAAACGAAATAAATAAATAAATAAATAAATAGCCTACTACTTTAGTACTACAGACTCTATATAGTACTTTACTGATGTTTACTGTATTTATTTGAATTGAAGGAATACTTTAGGCCTATCTAAATCTAAAATTTAGGCCTAAAGAATAACTTTCTTTCGAAGCACTACATACCTTGTATGTTGTACTTCACAGGTTTCTAATTTACTTAGCAAGACCGGCCATCGTCACACACCGGTGGCTGCTGCAGACAACCAGAAAGAGAGACACACGTGCTTGGTTTTGGAGCTAGCTAACTTACATACATACCTTATTCAGTTGATCTTATATTAAAAGTATACTACTTGGTTAATCCTGGCGTAATAATTACCAAGTACGTTGTCTTTGTATTAACAAAAGTAGTTTCCGAGTCACGAATCTGGAAATTTAAGTATGAACTTCTACACCAATCAGCAGTGCAACCGCCGAAGAAGACAGTGGTAGTTCATTGACGCATGCGCAATTCTCGACGGAAAGGTAAAAATAAAAAACATCCTATAAAATCCTTGGTATAATTACAAGAAATATAAGCTGAGCTTGACCTATATGAAAAAAAAAAAAAACACGCAAAAAATGTTTAAAAGTGTTTAGCTTTATTTATCTCTTTATCCTTCTTTTCCACACGTCATACGTCATACACCGCATGCGCAGAGAGGTGTAGGAGGAGAAACTACTACACTAGGCCTGAAAATGGCGTACGACGGGGGTTCTTCTTGGGAATACGGAGGTGGTTCGAGGGGTGGAAGTGGGGGATCTGCTCCAAGGGTGAGAAATGACCATCCGACTAACAGTAGAATATTCATTGTTTGTGGTAAAAATCAAGACGAAGATTCTCTTAGAACTCACTTTGACAAGTATGGTTCAATTGAAGATGTCTACGTTGTCAAAGACAAGGTAACGAAGCAGAACAAAGGTGCGTAACGTAGTGTGTGGAAGGTAGATTGTAGCCTGGCTGGTCGTTTCGGCCTTTTTTTGGATGATTTATTAAATTATTCAATCACAATGTTTAAGAATTGTTCGTACCTGAAATTTGCATAAATTAATTAGTATTTTATTTTTATTTATAGTAGCAGTGTAAACGACTCTTATATTTTAAATTATTATTTAGGCTATATTAATTTTATTGTTCAATATTGAATAGGCCTAGGCCTAGTAATAATAATGTAGATTAATCTGTAAAACTAATTATAATTACTGTAATAATAATATAAGAACAATTTAAATTACTCTTTTCTATAAATACAGGAGTTGCATATATCAAATATTCAAAGGCCTCTGAGGCATGTCTAGCACTGGAAGGCCTGGATGGAAGATCCATTGGTAACGATCCACGCCCATTGAAGGTTTGTTCATGGAGACATATGGTTGGATAATGTCGTTACAAAAATGCTATTCAACAGGCCAGTGGTTATGTTTTGTTTTGGTAGTAATAATCATTCATGTAGCCAAACTTTCTTTACCAAAGAAAAATATCCCTTGAATTCAATAAATAAAGACATATGGCCCAAAATATTTGCCAATCTAGCATTGATCGTATCGTGTCAGCCATTATCGACATTATCCAACCATATTGGCTGTTTGAATAACCACTTCCATAGAATAAACAGATATTATCAGATGGTTAATAAATATTTTATTTAAATGTTAAGATATCTTTAGTAATATATATTTTTGTTACAAATTTCTAATTGTTCCTATACAGGTTATGATAGCCAACTCACGATATTCAACAACGCATCGTGATATTGATGAAACGGAAGAATTGATGAGGCTTTTCATCATTGTGCCCAAAGCATACACAGAGGAGCAGATAGAAAAAAGTTTTGAAAGTAGGCCTAAGCTCTGTTTATTTACTATCAAAAAATGTTTTTTATTTCATATACTACAATAAAAGTCTGTCTACACTATCAAACTAGTTTGACAAAAAAAGTGTGACGTGCCCAATAACATGGTAGTGATATGACACCATATAATGGGCACATCACTTTTGTTTGTCAAATAAAGTTTGATAGTGTAGACAGAGCTTAAGGCCAAGATTTGTTAGAGAAGCAATCTTTTTCATTCAATTTTCTTTGAACATCTTTAGGTTTTGGTGAAATAGACCGTGTCACATTGGTACGTGATCGGCATACAGGAGATCCTAAAGGATTTGCGTATGTAAAATTTCGGAAGGCATCAGGGGCAGCTCTTGCTATGGAGAACTGTGACAAAAGTGAGTTCTATTGTTGTTTTCTGTGAATAACATATCACATCTTCTTCTATGAATATGACTCCTATCTATCATACAATCACGTTTTTACCTTAATTGTTTTCTGTAAATAACATTATCACATCCTCTATGAATATGACTTTCATAACTATATTTATTATCAATCATATTTTTATCTTTACATTATACAATGTTTTTATTTATAGGTTTCAAGCCAATATATGCACAACCTAAACATGCTAAGCAAGCACCATCACAGTCACCAAGAGACAGTTACAGTGGCTACAACAACCAAGCCCACTCTATGAGCTCTTTCTTTGATGGTGGTGGAAGACGAGGTTAGTGTAGATATTGTTAATATGGACTCAGTTTGCAGTTAATAATCCTGTAAAAATTGCATTTGGAGTGTTAACTGTTATGAAATGTCTGTGTTGATGGGCAGATCCAAAGGGGGGAGGGGAGGCCAGTCGGCCTGGGGCCCACTAAATTTTGGAAATTGTAATGCAAAAGATAGGACATCATATTAATCTCAGCCCTTCATTTTCCCTTTTTATGACCTGGGCCCCGCTATTTCTGAATCCTGGATCCGCCACTGGTGTCGGTGGCTCAAACTACTTCATTGCACATGCAAGTCTTGCAGTTGTCCATTAACTGATTTTCGTTTTTTTTCTTATACAGACTACTATGGAACCAGTATGTCGCCCCCTGCTGAGTCTTATAGTAACTCATCCACATCATCAAAACTACATGTGTGGGTTGATGGGTCTGTGTCACAGGACCAGCTTAGACGTCTTTTTGACTTAGTTCCTGGAATGGATTATTGTGATCTGAGACAAGAGAATATGGAAAGGGGAAGAAAAGGTTTGTACCTTAGAGATATGGTAGGCTTACTGACCAAGCCTTTTTGTCACATGATGCTCAGACGTAATGCTGCCGTAATTGGCTGCCGGTGTCACGATGTGACCCTTAGGGAAGAAGAATTTTGTTAAAAAGGTGTAACATCTAAGTCCGCAACACTCTGATTTTCATGAAATTTGCATTTGCCAATAATTTGTAGCTTGTGTAATTTAATGGTTGAATCTCGACCCTTTATAGGATTTGCACATGTACGATATGGAACATCTGCATCAGCTCTTTATGCAAAACAGAAACTGGATGGATTTGAATATCCACCTGGGTGCCCGATGACAGTAAGGCTCGAGGATGAACCAGCTAGAGGCTTTCAAAGGTTTGTACATTCATTCTTTCTGTATTGTTATCAATGATCATGCTAAATCAAGGCTGATTATTTAAAAAATAGTTAAAGAACATGTTTCGTCCATTGATGCCAAATATGTAAATAATGCTTACTTTTGACATGTTTTCTTAGCGTCTATGACTACCGGCATTCAGGTAATCTAAGTTCAGTCCCTGAGGGAATAGTGAGGCAAGGCTTTGGAGGCGAAGGCTCACCTACCTGCTCTGTCAGTCTACCACCAACGCAACCACTTTTGTCCAATGATAAGTAAGACAGATTCAGAAGTACAGTACTATGTTGGTACAGTAGTAGAAAGCACTGTACAGTATTAGTAAAATCTCTACATGAATATATATTATCTAAGATGGAAAAGCATAATAAAAAAGGCAAAGGAAATTGATATAATAGTATAGTAAATATAATAAAATTAATTACTTAGCAGTAATATTAGTGTACATTTTTATAGTTTCAATATACGAGTACATGGCATATACTCTTTGATTTGTTTTTTTTAGTGAGGTTGCTCAGCGTCTGTTTATAGTGTGTAACCCACGCGGTGTTCAAGATTACATATTGAAGGATACTTTCTGCCGATTTGGACACCTTATTGATTGTTATATGTTGCCAGGACGGAATTATGGTTACGCAAAATACGCAAGTAAGCTAAACAGTGTTTTACCTGTGAAATGGTTACAAAAAATTATTTTAAAAGAAGCTAAACAAATTTAAAACTTACAAGCACAAATATTCTGTTACTGTATTCTTTATCAGATCGTGATTCGGCTTTAGAAGCTATGAAAATATTGCATGGTCAAGAATTGTCCGGTCAAAGATTGAAGGTCATGGAAGCAGACCCAAATGAAGAGCAGCGAAAGCGACCACGTGTTAACTAAGGTAGGTTGAGTGAGGTAATCTAATTCTGTTTATATTTATATTGTGTAACTATAACTTAAATATGTAGATTTGTATCTTTATCGAAACCTAAGTTTATGTAGCATAAATAGGCTGTGAAAAGGAGAGTGACCAGTTAGGTAAGTCAATTATAGTTTGCACTAGACAGCATCAACATACTATATTACATTACAGCATAACCTTGAATATTTAAACCAATTAATTAGACTACCCTAATGTAATATTATTTATATTACTATTAATATACTTATATATATATATATATATATAAATCCAAAGGCAAATTACTGAAAAAAATGACAATGCTGTGGGTATCAGTGGCTGGATCTCAATGGAGATACAAAAATAAAAAGCGAAAAGCTAAATCAAAACGATAAAGTAAACAGCCAGAAAAGTTAGCAGAGCTTTCGGGCAACACTAGCCCTTCATCAGTGCAAGTGAAGGAATTTGGATAACGTCATAGTATAAAGCTGGCAAGTGCTGCCTGGGTGGACAGGAATAAAATATATATATATATATATAGTATTATATTGCCAAGCAAAAAAAATAATTCCCTATTGACATAATCATATTATCATCACTACCATGTACGTTTATTCTTCAATACTCATTTCACTACTGTCGTCATATTTGCTTTGGAACCGAACATTTATATAATCTTTACTTTTATAAAATTAAATACACTGTCTGTGTCCTTTCTTGTACTACAGAATTTGACTGACAAAAAAAGACAGACATGACAAGAAGAACAAAAAAAGTCACGACTTTAAAAACGTCTGTACGACTAATTCAAGCGGAGCACTCGCGTCTCAAGTATATACGACTGATTGTTGCTGATTGAACTGATTCAGACGGTGTGCCGAGAAAAAAAAAATGATTAGCAAAAGAGTACGACTGACCAGACAAAATCAAGGACCTGAAGTATTTGACCCACCATTGTGTCTGACCGTCAAAGTCTGCTGGACTTTTGACAATGCTGTAACTGACTGCATTGGCCCCTCTGGTTCAGGACAAGCATCTGGAAACTTATGTCACTCCGATTGTGATTGACCAAGACCTTCGATTCTTACATATTGGAGTATGACGCATATGGGAATGTTTTTTCCCATGATTGACAGACCCTACATTCCAGGAGACCAACCTTATTACGGTGTTTCTGACTTTCTACATACTGTATATTCAAAATATATTAATGTATACAGTAGTGCCAGAATGACGTAGGCTCTTCTCCAGACATACATTAGTACCAGTATGACATAGCCTCTTCTACAGACGCACAGTAGTGCCAGAATGACGTAGGCTCTTCTCCAGACATACATTAGTACCAGTATGACATAGCCTCTTCTACAGACGCACAGTAGTGCCAGAATGACGTAGGCTCTTCTCCAGACATACATTAGTACCAGTATGACAAAGCCTCTTCTACAGACGCACTATGACGTAGGCTCTTCTCCAGACATATATTAGTACAGTACGGTACCAGTATGACATACGCTCTAATCCAGACATACAGTAGTGCCAGAATGACTGGCTCTACTCCAGGATTGTTTTCACGAATACGAATTGAAGTACTGTAATGACTTGACTATATCCAGCATCAAGATGTTGGTACTGTCACAATTCGACGGCCCATGTTGACTTCTTGTGTAAAGTGAAAATGCGACTGACAACGACGCAATCTTCCAACTGACATAACCTAAGGATATGTACTAAATGTAAGGAAGAAATTATCTGGCACAATATTTAAAAATAATTTTAAAAATTTTATTTGTACGCACATGCTTTTAATTTTCTGCCTCATTTTTATTGTGAATAAAAATAATGCACTGGCTAATGCCTTTCATTAATTTTAATTTTCTGTTGTAACTTTTGTGAAATATGTATGGAATCATTAAATTTAAGAAACAAATGGAAGTGGTTTTGTGTATTTATTGAGTCATTTTTGTATTGCTGTACTGTAATATTACAGCCGTCTGCTTACACAAAGATCAACTATTATAATAATTAACCAGTTAGCTTACACAAAGACCGTTGACAGATGCTGCAGTCCTAGAAAGCCCATCAGCCTTCATTAGAAAAGTTCGTATTCATTTGGATTCGCTGTAACTGTATTTTGTCTTTACGTCTTTCATGTGTAAACTGACTTTGGGGTTGGGTCAACCGGCTCAGCTACAGTGATTAAGTTCACTTAGGTTGACCCTGGTCTCCCCAATTTCAGTTCTTTTTGTTTTGTATATACTTAAATAGACCAAACAAATAATGAAATGAAATGAAGATCAACTATTCTAATAATTAACCAGTTTTGGTTGCGAATCGAAATTAAGGAGTACAAAAAAGTAAATACCGATTGTATTCAGCAGAGCTTATCGATGTTCCATACTTATTTTGTTTTCCTATAAAAATGTTAGGTGGACTTGAAAAAATACATTGATCCAAATTTTTTTTATAACAACTTTTTTCCTGGTGGAACTTGTCTTAAAGCTCTTTGAGCTTATTTGAGTTTCTGCAGATACAAGGCATTAACTATTAATTTGATTCATATTTTGTCAACATACTTTGAATTTTGCTTTGTGTAAATAAAATGAATGAATGAATGAAAAAATAGCTGTATTGATAATTATTAATTCAAGTAATTAATACCGATTGACTGAAAGTTGAGAACAAAGGAAGTGACTTGCATGACAATAGGCCATCTTTGACCTGCAGTTTATCGGCACACTTCAGACTTGAGCCAAAGGTCAGTATCCATCCGTACTTAGAATTTTAAACTGTGCAATGCAGTCCATCAGCCATGACAAGGGCACAGAGCACAGCTTAGCTGTGTTTACAAGCATTGCATCATGCAACGGGCTATTAATGATGTAGTAACAGCAATTTGGTTGTTGGCTATCCAAGCTGGAATGATAAGCTATGCGACGAGATGATTGTACTATATCGTCATCCATTTTGGGTTCACGAAGGAGAAGGGTTCCACCACCACACTTGACCAGTTCTCCCAGATCCTTTTTGGATGGTGCGGTAAAACTTCCATGGAAAAAGAAATGACAGCCATCAAACAGAGGTGGATACTGCAAAAGATAAATTTATTTGGAGAAATCAAATACAGTAACAATATTGGGGATTGAATGAACGCTCACACGAAGGTCACGTTCACATGAGATTCTCGGGCATGATTTTGTCAACTGATAGTTGTGTCGGAGAGCGAACCTCAAAATGCCACAAAACAAGCGCTCAAATTAGTAGTCCAGAAGACAACCCAAATATCATGTTCTATCTTGAAAGTCTTTGTATATTATAACAACCCACCGGTATATTGACATTAAGATGTTTCTATATTATACAGTAGGCCTAATAATGATTTGTTACCTGTGCTGCTGCATTTAGCCTTGCTCTCATTGGACCAGGACTTGATGGTGATGACATCGTACCAGCAACCTCATATAGGCCCTCATCCACTGCTTGTTTTTCATGCACACACCTCTCAATCCCTGAAATAGTAAATAGTATATTAAATATTAAATTTTGAATTGAATTTATTTATACTGGGTAACCTTTTCAGTTGAAGACTAGTCTCCCAGAGGGTCCAGATAAGATCAGTGGCTGTGTGTGTACTAGTACACCGGGGTAACCCCCTACTCGTCTCGAAAGATGTACTAGGTTCTTTAAAGTGCACACGAGCTAGTTGTGTACACTCGACCTACAGTTTATAGTCCTTATTCGAGAAGACTTGTTCTACCACCAGAACCATTTACATGAAGCGAGTGAGCCTCGAACCCTTGCCAATGTTATGGCTACGTAATTACGGTTCCAGTGTCTTAACCGCTCGGCCACTCACTCACTGTACAAGTAACAAAACAAATTTGATAAAGATGACCAGTTATAGACTAGCCGACTCTCTTGTAGTTTAATAGCACCTCTATGGGTAGTAATAAAGCGTAAACAACTTTTACATGTGACCAAAATTAATTTACTACACTTACACTCAAACGATACAATCCACTTTGCTGAAATTACTCCCTGCAGATATTTCAAAGTTCGCAAACAAACGCCACCTGCGCAGGAGGCTATCACGTGTGTCACATCATCAGTAAATGTTTTCGATATTTCCGCATCTAGCATTCTCGCACATGCTTCCATTGTGTTCTTCTGTTCATTATTTAACCCTAACAAAGATTGATATAGATACAGTAAGTATCACTGTTGAATAAAGATATGTATAAATTCCTAAAGCTCTGTCTACACTATCAAACTTTGTGACATAATAATGTCATACCACTAGTACATACTACCATATTACCATATTTTGGCACATCACACTTTTTTTGTCAAACTAGTTTGAACCAGATGCTTTTTATCTAGCTCAATGACTAGTTAACCAGTCTGATTTACAGAATTTACTGATAACATCTGTTAACCTGAAGAAGGTTCTCAGTGTTTCCATTGTTTTTGGAAGAACAATTCTTTATTTTGCACAGTGTCCAAAACAAATAGCAGTACAGAATTCTTACCAGTACAAATAAAAACAAACTCATTTGTCTTGGCAACTGTGTTTGTTACGGCCTTCTCTACCGAATGACCTGCTCGCTCTGTTTCTTGTAAAACCTTTGTTTTCAGAGCATTTTTCATTGCTTTTGTAATTGCCATGCCTGTTGGGGTCAAACCAAACATGTTTCTGAAAAATAAATGAAGAAAGTTATTTATTAATTATTTTATGAAAAACAAGTACGTATTATTTGTACGTTTTTTTAATTAACCTGTTCTTACCGTGCCATAATATTAGCTCCATTTTTTACAAGGACCTTGACAACGTTAATCCGGTTATTGGCCAGAGCATCATGTAGTGGTGAATCATTTTCAAATCCTGGGGCATCAATCAGAGCTCCATGATCCAGAAGAAGTGATACAACATCAGCATGGCCATGATTGGCTGCCTCATGCTGGAAATAATCATGTGATTTATTATTTGAAATGCAAGAGACTTCACATTATGGTTTATTAAAGCTTGGTTCCCACTAGGACACAAGGACGCAAAGCAAGCGAGTTGATCAATGACAAGCGACTGTGCAAATAATACATCGCTTGTGATTGGTCAAATCACTTGCGCTGCATTACATCGTTGTGCTGCATCTCTAGTGAGAACCACGCTATAAAGATAATTGTTTAAAATGAAATTTAATGATAAAAAGACGTTTAGGAACCATTCTCAAGAACAAATGAGTAAAATAATTGTTATATATAAAACTGTATACTCTATTATATAACACCTATATAAATTCCTGTCATTTGATTGGACGAATGTGGGTCACATGGCGTGCAATAGTACGCACTATTCAACGATCGTTAAATAGTACTTTTTGAAACATTTTTGTGTACGAAAAAAAAACGTCTAGATGTTATATAAAACAAATAATGAATGTTTTGTATTCGTGTAATGGTACAAATAATGGCACTTGGTGAATGATGAAAGGTTATATCAACTCGGCTTTGCCTCGTTGATATAACCTTTCATCATTCACCTCGTGCCATTATTTGTACCATTGCACTCATAAACATTCATTATTTGTATACTAACCAATGGTCTCCAGCCAGCATAATCTCGGACATTAGCATCAGCTCCTTGTTGCAACAACATTTCCACATTCTGGATATCTCCCTATATAAAAAAGGGTACATGAACTTAACATAAGATATGGTAAGCACACAATAATCTTGCAAACAAACTATACATACATACATAAATACAATAAATATATTCAATATTCGCCTTAAAGCAAATTTACACAGACGAGCGGTAATGGTAGAATCTGAATCTCTTATCAGAAACCACCTACACACCACCTCTGCACTTTATGTATATGGTCATAAGGAATAAAATAGATTCTATATTTTCATTTCTGTTACCATTCATACGTGTAACACCATTGCAAGTTGTAAAGCTGAGCTCTGCCTACGCTATAACATTTTATGTGACAAAAAGAGCGTGATATGCCCAAATATGGTAATGATAATAATAACAATGTCCATATATGGGCACATCACACTTTTTTGTCAAACTAGTTTGTTGTAATGTACCTTAATAGATGCAAGATGCAATGGTGTTTCTCCTTTCTTGTTTCTCTTAAGGTAATCTACTGCCATAGATTTTTTTCCACTTTGTCCTTCAAGCGAAGATCTCTTTCTTGTATTTGATGGCCGATCTTGATCCAACGAGGATTGCTTTTTAGCTTTTGAAGATACACTTCTATAGAGTGAAGATATTGTTTTCATTTTTTTGTCTTCAGATTTATTCTTCCCATTCAGTGTTGATTTCTCAAGTGACAATCGACTACGCGGCTCGTCTTTTGGTGTTGTTTGTTTGTTACCTTTCTCCTGCAATGAACTCATTCTTTCACAATGTGTTTGATCACCCTCTTGTGATGATCGTTTTCTTTTAGAAGCATCTCTTTTTTCAAAGATTGGTGAAATCTTTTGCAAATGGTCACCTCCATTAACCTCTCTTGGTTCAGAATTTTCAACAGTAGGATTTGTTTCTCCTTGCCACATGTCACTTGTAGGCCCATGAGGCTGTTCATTGCAGGTCTTTTTTTCTTTAACATTAGCGGTTCTTTCACTTTTATGTCTTAAACCCATATCTGATTTAGTGACACTCTCATCTACTTTCCTCATTCTTACATCAGAATGCTTTTGCTGCGTTGGTGATGTTTTTCTAGGACTGGTGTTGTCACCATCAATACAATTAGGAACACTGTCAAATTTATCAACAGTTTCATTACTTTCTGACATCTCAACTGTCATTTCACTACAACTAGCATTTAAAATCAATCTATCGTCATCACCTTTTGATTGTGAATCAACTGATTTATTAATTAAATTTAGCTCATCTTCTAAACAACTAAAAGACACTTTTCTTTTCATAAATCTTTTTTTTATTCTCCTGCCTTTGTTACTTTTTAAATCTTGCAAAGGAATTTTATCCCATTCAGCATTACAACTATCGATCCTCTTTTTTCTCATTTCAGCAGACATTGAGTGTTTTTTGAATGGAGGGCAGTAGTCATCAGGTGTACTGTCAGATGTCAATACCGTAGTAGTCAAGAAGCTACTAATCTGTTTCTTCTGTTTACCAAGGTTCTCTTTAAGGAATGCAGTATCTCTTGGACAACGAGGTCTTCTTGGTATGTTCCTCTTTGTTTTCTTGCTGGTATTCTTTCTCCATGGCGGAATGTACTTTGCTCCTTTTCGTCTATTCGTTTTCTGTTTCACCTCCTCAACATCATTTTCAGATGTGGTAGATTTATCTTCACATGTATCTTGATCAGTTGACATTTCGCTGTCCATCTCTCTTGCCTGTAAATCCGTCCTACAGGTATCTAAACATTTTTCAAGTTCTTCAATTTCACTATGTTCTAATGGTGATTTTGAATCCGATTCTAGTTCAGAGTCATGTAAATCATCTATGGAATTTTCTGTGGAAACATTGTATTGTAACAAGTTAATATTGTCATTATTACAACAATTACGTGATTGTACAGTATTACTACACATTACACACATTTAAATTATACTTTAATGTAATTAATAAGTTTGAATGTATAATACTAATTTTAGATTCTTTGTTGTAAAAAATACAAATCAGCTATAGCTATTGTAAGGAGGAAATTGAATTTATGTACTCAGTTAATAGATAATAAAAGCAATTAGCAAAAACAGAACTGACCTGTATCTGTAATACCTTGGACACTTGTAGGACACAGCTTGACCAGTCGTTGCAAACGCTGATACATTTGTACGACAACAGTGAGTTCACGACTGGGTAAGAGGTCTTTCACCCATGCTGGCGAGTCACATTCCGGACAGCTATTCTCAAGGTGGTTTATAATACAATACCTGAAAGAGATTAAAATAGATTTTTTTTTTAAAGACTAGATTGATATTTCTCAAAAAAATATCAAACATCAACTTAAACAGGTATTGTTTTTTAATTTTCAAAACTGGAAATATATATCAAGTATAAAATAATAGATTTATTAACTACAATTTAAAATAAACCAAATACAGAACCAGTAAATCAATTACATACACTACAGTATTTCTTATTTTTATTGCCAAGAAAAACATTTTCCCAATGTCCTTTCTTGTTCTATAATCATTATCTCCGCAATCAATTTCTGCAAGTGACAGAACTTAACTTAAAGATGTATTGAAGATAAATTTAAAAAGACTTTGAATTAGGTTATTTTGTAGTTTACAAAAAAGTTATTCACTTCCTTCCGTATAAAAAAAATAAAGTTTCCACTTATAAATTTGACTATTTTTTGTTTTAATTAATTACAGTTTTTTCAGGTAAGCAATTTTTTGTCCATCCAATTTTTGGTTAAAGTGAATAACTATTATGTGACATTAAAATGGCATACTGTATTCAACAAAATAATTTTAAGGGACAATATATCTTTAAGGCAATCATAGAGATATTGTAAATATCTCTATGATGTAATCCTGAAAAAATATACACACTATGCTATTCTGGCAATTTAATTTTGTCTGACTGACTATTTAAAACTAATTCACAGGGGACTATTGAACTAGTTTAACATGAGGGCCTAGTGCTGTGTCTAATCAATATTGTCATATCACTAAAGCCCCTTTCTCACAGAGCTGTGTGCCAGGAATATTGCGGGAATATACCATTACCATGCCGGTATGGTTTTCTGTGAGAACGGGTCGTCTTGGCATCATGCCGGCATCGACATGACCTGCTTTAGACCTAGTAATATTCTAGGGATATTCCCCGCAATGTCAGACGGGCATTCTGTGAAAACGTAACGCCGTTATATTCCGGGGTTATATTTAATTCCCCGTCGAGGCTTTGTTTGACACCTTCGCGCGGTCAAGTGTATCACTTTGGCGCCGATTCAATTCAATTAACAATAATAATAATAATGTCGAACTGGAGGGATAATGAGATAAGAGAGCTGCTTAAATAAGGGGACAAGAATCTATAGGCCTCTAGGCTAGGCCATAGCTCTTTGTTGGTGCCTGACCCTTGATCGTCGCCTTGTAAATTGTACAGCCTTCTAAGGTGTTTTACAGATTGCCGATGACGGCTAATTAATTGCTGTACCTGTATAATATGCACAATATACTGTACATAGCATGTATTGCATAAATATGCTATAAAGGAAGATAATAATCTGTAACTTAAAATTCGCCGCCATATATCGCTAGACAAAAATATTAACAATAAAGGACACCCTCAATAATTATTTTATCAGAGACTTTTTATTGGCCGAATATGCCCGACTCCTTTCTTACAGAAAGCCGATATATACCGGTTATATTTCCGGCACGATAGTCCGATGAGAATGGGTATATGCCGGTAACGATACCGGCACGACGCCACCATAATACCGGTATATTGCAGGCACATCTGTGAGAAAGGTGCTTATCAGTAATGTCACTTCTACAGGTGAATGCACGATTTATTTGTAAACAAATGTGTATTGAACCGGTCCATTAATCTATTCATTCATTGTGTTTTTTTTTTGTCTAATTTGGTTGAACTGAGCATACCTTTCAAACAGACATTTCCATGTGTCGCCTACTGTCAAAAGTGTCTCTACTGTATCACAGTAGTTAGTTCGACAACAACGTACTATTTTTAGGTAAGTATCATTTAAATTTTTTATTTAGAGGTTTAATTGTTTGATATTTCCACTTATAAATCAAAACTGATCAAATCTAGGCCTTATACAACTGGTTAGCTTACATTCAATTAATCAATCAATCAAAGTAACATTTATTTTCTTCAAATTAAAACAGTATACAAAATGGTGTAGAGAAAGGTATTTAAATTGAAGAAGGCATGTTCAAAAAAAGCAAAAAGCTTGTGACAGACATGCCTAAACAAAGATGAGATTTAAACAACACAGAAAAAAAAAATAAAAAAAAAAAATAAAGAAATAACAAAATATAAATGTACATAAGTTAAACAGTACTCTACAGGTATGTCACTAGAAAGCATAGTGGTTTAATTTTAGAGATGTTTACTCTACTCTAGATAAATTGTGATTACTACATAACTTTGATTATTATATTGGTTTTTCAATCAAACCAATATTGGCATAACAGCACGTGAGTATGCGGCCATTGACATGGCTTATAGAAATTGACTTTTATATCCACTATCAAACCTTACTAGTTGAAAAAATAGTCAATAATTATTGGATAAAAATAATGAATGGTGTGTTTTCTATTTTAGTCCTAGATCGACAGAAAATGATTTTATACTTTATAGACAAAAAACTAAATCAAGCAAAACAAGACAAGCAGAATGGATTGTTGGATTCAATTTGCAGTTTTAATCATTTTAACCTGGACTATCATTTTATGGCTTCTCCGCAAAATTAATGTATCAGACATTAAAAGTAAACATGTGTTGATCACAGGATGCGATACAGGTTTTGGAAACATGTTAGCAAAGCGATTGGACAATAAAGGATTCTGTGTGATTGCTACTTGTCTGTATAAAAAAAGTGTTGACAAGTTGACATCTTCATGTTCCGAGAGCCTATATGCCTTACAAATGGACGTTAGTGACAAGGAGGATATATTGAGAACGTTGGAATTAGTTAAGCAACGGCTTCCTACAGATAAAGGTGAGAATTTATACAATCAGCAGTATAACATTTAACTAGATTTGAACTCAACACTTTGATGAGTTAGTTTTTCTCCTACTCCTCCGAAAGATAATTGATATTAAATTAAAATATGGGAAATATTGGGATCAAATAACAAGCAATATGCGCTCTATCAAAATTTAATTAACTAGCACAAACGAGAAAAAACCCTATCCTAAAAGATGATCTAATACAATCACAAGGAGTTATCCGCCAATGTGCGGATAACAAATAAATAGATATTTTGGCCAATATCTATTTACCTTTTATACTATTTATACTAGTGGTAAATTTCATTGTCATAATTTCATTATTAAGGCCCATTTACACTAGGACGATAACGATCGACGATAAATAGATAAATATGCATTTTTCATACATAAAACAGAATTCATCATCAAAGGCAGCGTAATGGTTCTCCTATAGTTATAGGATGCAAACTGTTTATATTCCTTTGACGTCATGATAGTACGAGCAATAAAATCGTGGCAATACAACGATGTTATGGCTTTTATTTATCATGACGTCATTTGATCGGATTAAAAAAAAAAAATTATTTATCAATGACAGCATAAATGATTGTCCTATAGTTAAAAAACGAAAACTTTTCCAATTTATTTTGTTTTATGTAAGAAAAATGTATGTGGATCTATTTATCGTCGATCGTTATCGTCCTAGTGTATATGGGCCTTTAGTGTATGTTTTACTGTAGTTTTCTGAATGCTCCTCTGAGCTGCTTTGATTTAGGATGAAGACTTTTTTAAGATGACCTATTTTGTACAATTTGTTTTATTTTATGGTGATAATTGCAGGCCTCGAATTTGGGGATTTTAGGGGCAAGGCCATTTGGCCTCCGGTTTTCATTGATTTTAGGGGCACCAAGGCCAAATGGGAGGGCACCAAGGCCATTTGTTTTAAATCAAAGGGGCACCAAGGCCAAAATCAAAAAATATTTTAATAACTAGGCCAAAATTTAAAAATAGCTTGTTTCCGGTGGAATTTTTTTCAAACAAAAAAAAAAAATTCTAACCGCAAAATGTTTTGGAGATTTCCCCCTATTCATCAGATCGCGGAGTAGTAGTAGGACTGTCTACAATACATCTTTTTGTATTTCATATAAATATTACGTGTATTTACGATCCATATAAATAATAAATAGGTACGATGTTCAGCGTTTATAGTTTACAGTCCTGTGTTGAATGTTTCGTTTAGTTTCAAATAATGCGATAAAAAGGCATGTGAAGCCAACCAAGTAAGGCCCGGAACAGGTATAAAAACCCTTATAACAGCAAGCTACTCAGCCTTACTTAGCTAACAGCCGACGGAGAAAACATGATACAAAAACAATATGTTTGTAGGCCTTACCTACAACTATTCATACACAGAGTGTTAACCACGGTAAAAATCAAGCCAATGACATTATGTAGTAGAATATAAATTATAGTTATTTTCCGAGTTTCGATTTCTGAAGCTTTTTTGTTAGTACTGTATAACCCATATGTATAAGAATTCAAAACACGGACGGACACCGACCCCTTTCTCTCTCTCTGTTTAGCCTTCGGCACGTGTATTCTGGACTATACCATATACCAAACAAATGTTGGTGGTGGAAGGGCCATGCATGAATCACCAATTTTAAAGAAAATTTTATTGCATAATTCAAGTGAATAATGAGGAAGCGGACATAATTATTCAAAATCAACACTTTATGCCAAAGAGAAGAGAAACAACTATGCACTTTAAAACATAAAGCATTCATAGAAAATAAATATACACAAATTACAAATTTAGAAAAGAATTCATAAGAAAATTAAATATTTGTTAATTTGATTGATTAGTCAACAACTCTCTCAATACCAGACACCTTTGGAATGACCGAATATGTCTGGTTTTCCAGAAAGTCTGGTATTCGGAATGTGTTTCTAATGGGCGGCGCCTCAAGAAAAGTCTGGTATTGGGAGCGTTTACTGTATATGTAAAGTAACATTTATTTTGCACTACTAATACTATACTACTTTTTAAATATTGCACTAGTGACCAGTAGGCCTACTTGTTTTGCATTTTATCCAGGTCTTTGGGCATTAGTGAACAATGCTGGAGTGTCCGGTTCTTATGTTCCATTTGACTGGATGAATGGACAGGAGTGGGATCGCATTCTCAAGGTGAATTTCTTTGGTGTGGTGAATGTCACGACAACGTTTGCATCCTTAATAAAGAAAGGGGCGGGGCGTGTGATCAATGTTAGCAGTATCGTTGGTAGGATATCTTTGGGCGGTTGTGGATATAGTACAACCAAGTTTGCGGTCGAAGGGTTCACAGACTGTATAAGGTAAGAATGGATACTCTGTTAATTATAATCATTGATAAAAGATAATTTACAAAAACAATGATTTCTGTTTTTTTAGGTGGATTCCTTTGTTTATATTATATGAATAGTGAAAATGATTAATAATAATAATAAAAAAATCATTATTATTCATTAATTTTAAAGATAAAAGTGCTATAGAAAGAGATTAACAGAAAGCACAAATGATTGAAAATGCTACTTAGGGAACAAATACATTTTGTGTTTTTTCTTAAAAAGAAGAGTACTAGGAGCCTGTCGAATATCCAAAGGGATGCTGTTCCAAAGTTTGCAAAGTTAATAACATTTTTCATCTGTATATTTCAGACTCCAACTTCGCTCCTTCGGTGTGATGACCTGTCTGATTGAACCAGGGTTTTTCAAGACTAACCTGATGGATGGAATTGTTGAACGACGAGAAATGATTTGGAAGAATTTACCAGATGACATCAAGGCGGAATATGGCCAAGATTATTATGATAAATGTAAGCTAAATTTTAATACAGTACTTAAGATTTTCATTCTTTTTTCAAACTTTATGTGACAAAATAGTGTGATGTGCCTATATATGGACATGATAATGTCATATCACTACTATATTTAGGCATATCACTATCATATTTGAGCACATCCACACCTTCTTTGTCAAACTAGTGTAGACAGAGCTTAAGTATTTTTATGCATAAGCTTACTACAATACACATCTGGAGGAATCATGCAACATAAGTGGCCGAGCGGTTAAGATAGTGGAACCGTAGCCATTATAAAATCGGCAAGGGTTCAAGGCTAACTTACTCCATAGTTCTGGTGGTAGAACAAGTCTTCTCTGATAAGGACCATAAACCTTGGCTCATGTGTATACCACCTGTTGGTCCCATCCTTCACTGAAATGTACATCTTAGTGAGAAGTTGAATAAATAATTATCATTGTATACATAATACATTGAACATTTTTATTTAAAAATTAGCCATACTGTAAAGTAACTGCTGATTAATCTGAACTTGGAGTAGAAACTTACAGCAGTTTCTAGTGACATCATCATTTATTCTCAAAATGATTTTATTTCAGTGGTGAAGCTCTTACAAGATACTAAAGACAGCATGAATGGAGAACGCTCCACAATTGTAGTGGACGCCATGGAACATTCAGTGACCAGCTGGTGGCCAAAGTCACGCTATCTTGTAGGGTGGGAATCATGGTTTCTATTCAGACTTTTTTCGTTTTTACCAGCAGGCATGATTGACCCCATTATGCTTAGATTGTTCAGTCCACAAACTCAAACTAAACATATAATAAGGGCAGAATAGTAAATAGAGTTGATAGTACTGTAGGCAACAATACAAATACTGTATTTCTTTTTTATGAAATAGCTCTTTGAAAGAGTGTTCCATAAAAAAGGTACAGTTGGTCTCCCAGTTGTATAATTTGTGTGCTTAGATCGTCAGTCAACGAACTCAAACTAAACATTAATAATGCAGAATGGACAATAGAGAGTTTATAACAATTATAAAAATATCTCATTTTTTGAGGAATAGCTCTTTAAAAGAGATGTTCAATTAAAAAAAAGGTACGGTTGGTCTCCCAATTCATTGTATAATTTTTGTGCTTGGATTGCTCAGTCCACGAACTCAAACTAAACATATAATAAGGAATAAGGCAGAATAGACAATAGAGTTGATAACATTACAAATATTTCTTTTTTATGAAATTAGCTCTTTGAAAGAGATATCAAAAAATTCTATAATTTTTGTGGATGCATTGTTCAGAAAGATTATTCCACAAAGTTGATCCTTTATAATTCAAATTTCTCTTTCTGTGAACATTATTCCATGATGCTGGAGTATTAGTTGATTAATTTCTTGTTTTGTTGTAGTTACTTTTTGAAGTGAAAATTGTCTTTATATTAATTAAATTTGTTAAATAAGATGGTGCAACCCTTGTAGGCATTTAAATATCATAATCATAATAAATAATAATAACAAACATAATATTTTCCCATCTTTTATGGACATTCTTCCATTTTAGTAGTAAGGGACACTCAATAAAAAAAACAAAATGATTTAGAATTATTTGCAGATGATTAAATGGGAGAAAATCCTATTTTAGCATGCTTTTCCGTTTTGCATTGTTTGTTGTATACTTTTTATTTTATTTTATTTTATTTTATTCAATTTCCAGGTAACATACAAAAATCAAAAACAAGGTACGGCATCATTCAACAAAACAGAACAAAACTGTACAGTATATGGAATTTTTATTCAGAAAAACAGTGATCAATCATTAACAAGTTCTAATTTACAGTTTGGGAATTATTATTGAAATAAATTAAAATGTATAATACACTCAGGAAACTAATATGAAGTACTATTGCAAAATATTTAATAGAAAAAGGTGGTTTAATTGTATATTTTGAAACTTTTTAAATTTACAGGTATTTTTGGAAATTAACTGGTATGTAAAAGTATTGTTTTATAAGATCACTAATAATATTATATTTGGAATAAATTTTGAATTAATTCTAAAATACAGTAGATAAATTTGTATTCTGTTGATTGGTTGAGTGAGCAGTTGGGGCAGAAGTACTGTAATGATGGACATATGGGTTTCATAGAAAGAATTAATAAAATTCTAAGGGTAACATTATATTAAAAAAGGAGGTTATTTAAAGGATTCATTAAGAAAATATACTTTGATAATGATGGCTAAATCAATCCCAAGAAATGTAATAATATTTTTTTTAAATCAAATCATAATTAAAAGTTGGTAGTGTAGCTTGGAAATTTGGCTCCAGACATCCAGATCGTAAATGACAGTTCTCCAGCTTACTTATCTGACCTTGTGGATTGTTATGAATCATCCCGCAGAGGCCTACGATTATTGTCACAAAATCTTTTTCAAGAGCATAGAGCCAAAAATCAGTGGGGGTCAAAGTTCTTTTACGTTGCAGCCCCAAGTGTATGGAACAGTTTACCAGCAACAGTTAAATGCTCCACTAGTCTGAATTGTTTCGAGACCAACCTGAAAACGTCGCTATTTGATGATGTACTCACACGTTGCTAATGCACAAAGTGCCATGAGCTCCACATGGGTGGGGGACACCGGCGCTATACAAGTTTTCATTATTTATTACTATCTGACTTGTTAACAAACATAAATAGACTTACTTGCAGAAAAGATGATCACAGACACCTAATGAACATGGTTCTTTCAGCAATTGGGAACTGGTAGGAAAAAAAATTAAAATCCAATTAAGTTAGGCCTACTATAACTTTATAAGTCACTTCTTTGACGCAGGGGTACGTCATGCCTCATATGGTGGTATACAGTAGCCTTAGGCCACCTACATAGTGTAAGGTATGACCATGGATAAATTATTTCTCTATGGTATGATCAGACAAATGACATGTCACACACCTATCCCGGGGCGGTGGAGTTGTGCACATCATTGACAAGTGATTGATTTTGAAAATTTTAAGTCTTTATTACTACTGTAAGTAGGCCTAGGGCCTACCTAGCTAGCTAGGCCTAGAGGTAGGTTACACTTACAGGGAATAATTTCGCCAGTGTAGCATAGCAAAAAGCTATACAAAACAACCTTTTTGCTACACATTTCTACAATTGTGTAGCAAAAAATACAATACAAAACTATGTTTCTTGACTAAAAAATCAGTTTGATTAGCAATTTTGCTAAACAAAATTTTCAAATGAAATTTTTCCCTGGGTTAGTACTAGTACTAGGCCTAGTAGTAGTAGTACTAACTACTAGCTAGGCCTCTACTTATTTTACATTTTATTAGCCAAAACATAAAAACAACAGTCTCTAACAATCTAACATTCTATATATACAGCACTGTCTGTACCAACAAGTAAACAAGATGGGTTTGGGGCGAACCGACTCAATATTCGAGTATGAGTATTACGAGTATGACATATCGGCCTCATCATTCATGAATCATTATTTGTATTTTTCTTGTATATGGTTTTATCTTTAACTGATTGTATTGTATGGAGTGAGTGCAGAATCTGTTTGAGCTTTAGCCTATTCTCATTCCTGGTTATTTTTACATTGATGACCGAATAAATATTATTATTATTATTATTATTATTATAAACAAAACTGACTGTACACATTGTTCAAATTTTATAACTAAAAAACAAGATAAAAAAACAACGCATTTACCAAACGCTACATATAAGAGTTTTCCCTAATTCATCGAGAGCGTGAACAGTTGATGTCCATTTACGACTTTCCATTGTGTGTGGGATTTTTCAGATACCTAACGAAACAGAGGTTAGGTAGCCTAGCCTATAGGCCTAGGTAGACTTTTACCGCGGGTTGAAAATCTTCTTAAACTGAATTTCCGCGCGTTTTGTTCTCTCTCTCCTCGATCCTCTCCACCACCCCCAGCCAAAGCAGACAAGAGAGGGCGCTAATTCTTTCATTTATTATATTTTTAACGTTCATCAAATTAAAAATTTAATACAGTAAAATTATAAAATAAAAGTATTATTTTTTCAGCTTCCAAGTAATGTAGGGGAAGTGGGGGAAATTTAAATAAAAATATAAGAGTGGTTATCCTTATGGTTTTTAATTGGAGGCAGTCTTTAAATCAAATGAGTGTTCACAACATTAGTTTATTAAGAGCTTTCTCCATCACCCGGGTTCAACGGCTCAACGAGTAAAACGTCACCGTGCAGCAGAGACACACTGAGACAACAAACAAGGTAAGTGGTTCGATTCCTTCACTAACCATTGTAATTAAGTTCTTATTTCAGCAAAAAATGAAACGCGAAAAACTCGGTTTCGAAAAATTCCACGCGAAAAAAAAACCGATTACGCGAAAAATTTAAAACCATAAAGCAAAAACACAAAAAAAATGTTTTATAGTTTAATTTTTAAAGTGTTTATGTTATTATGTAATAAACAAAAATTCTTCTATGTTTTCCATTTAATATAGTTTTTTCAAGTACATTTTTGGTCAAAGTTTATAATTCTTACGGAATATTAACGGCCTAAAAAGAATTAACCGTTACTGATGTTTTATTATTTAATTTGTTTATACCGTATAGTACCGTACAATTGTAGTGAGACGGATGCTGATTATTGTGATGTGGTGGTTATTCTCAGGTGGCCATTTGTTAGAGGGATTCTTAGGCAGAAGAGGTGTGTCCATGGGACTCCCTCCATCTACCAAGAAAAAAAAATCCGGGAATTATAATTTGCTTTGTCAAGACAGATTGAATTATGGCGTTGTAGGTTGTGTTGTTAATTTTCTTGCCATTCGTGCCTCTTCATTTCTTCATTTTTATGAAGTTTATCATTTATTTGATTATAATAGTATTTTTTGTCCTTAACCAAAAACCATTGTCTGACAGACAGTCTAAGTATTTTTTGCTTTAAATTACATTTTTTTCAGATAAATCTTTTTTTTTTCGATCCGGTTTTGGGTCAAAGTGAATAATTATTACGCGACATTAAAATGGCATATTAAAAAAAAAGAATAAAAAATTTTTGTTTAGGGAAACAGTATATTTAAATGTCATGTGACAAGTGACTACTAACTGGAATCTTGGAATATAGTGCACCGCAGTCGAAATTTATTTTACCTTTGTACCTCATTAACAATTTTGTTTTTATTTGTAAAGGGTTCGTTCAAAGTTAGTTATTTTCATGGATAAGTTGGTTCATACCCACTAAAGCTACCGATATCTGCCAAACAACAACCAACTACCCGGTCAAAAAAGACTGAAACTGGGGCCAAAATACGTCTAGCTTTTGAAAGAAACCTTACTGTTTACAATAAAATGAAGACAATTCAAAATTGCTTAAAGACACTACCATAACAGATTAATTTATGTATTTGCCGAATAATTAAATACAGTTTTGCTCCATAGACGTAAACATTCATATCTGACAACTTCATTCAATTGGTGAGTACCTGTATAAAATACAAAATACTTTTTGATAACTCCAAAAAGTGTTATAGCCCCATCTATAGTTTGTTTATTGAACATTTTATGCACGCATCTTGCGATGATAGTGTTGTTGATGATGATGATGATTGGTTGATAAATTCAAGTAGTTTCTAAGCCTAATTGCCTTTATTATTAACATTGTAGAACAATTTAATGTATGAACTTAATTATTTTATACTGAATCATTATCATAGTCATAATTCTAAATATTTGAATTCATCAACTGAAATAATGAGAGTTTGAAATAATATTATTTGCTTATTGAAATAAAATTTTAGAAACCAACAGGATCTTTGGGGGCGGGACTTGTGTGAAAATTCGAATTGAGTTTGCAATGTTGATGATCGACAACATGGGTTCATTCACAAAAAAGTGAGCTAACGAGAGCGGGCAAAGTTGTATTCCAGTTTCTGATTTAAAAAACATTTTATTTCTATTTATATGGAGTTTTTGGAAGTTAAAGTAGCTTGTGGTGTATAATTTTAACGTTTATTAATAATCGTACTGTTGCTTTTGCCTTTTAAATAATTGTAAAGCTAGGCCGCCGTGTGTTCAGCCTGCACACTCTGATGATGACCACACGATCAACCACTGCTGATTGCTGTTGAGTGCCGTGCTTTCCAGCTTAAACTTGAGTTGTGCTGATCTGCGGAAATCTTTGGAACATAGGCCCTAGCTTTTAAATAATAATTTGAGACATAATGTATTCTAAAATAATGTCTGGAGAAATTAGCAATCGTTTTAGATCGGGAGATTTTAATGATCACTTTTCAGTTCTTCATGAACTCGGACGGTAAGTTTACATTTAATATTTTTTAACTTAAAGAAGCTGAGTTGAGTAAATAGGTCAGTTAGAGCCAAGTTCAATTTGGTTGGACAGAATATTTTTGAATAACACTACTGAGTCTTTTTAGATATTCTTGATTTTTTCATGCTAATTCTAATACTTATTGATTTTCAAAGTGAGAAACAAACCCGGAATCATGCCAAATTAGGTAAATATTGATCAAAATGTACTTTTTAAAACTAGGCCTAAAAGTGAAATATTGAACTTGGATAGCTAGCTAGCTAGCTGTATGTAAGCAGATTGAATTGTTGAAAGTGGCAGGGCGAATAATAATTATATAAATAATAATAATACACCAGTGTATATAAACCCAGATTTTGTGTAATTTTGATGCAACTACATTTTGGTTTTCGTGTTATGCTGAGATATTGTAAATTGAATTATATTATAAATTAATTTGAAGTAGTTATTAACAAACAAGGTATTAACAAATGATGATGATGCAAGTTCATACTAAGTAATCTTGTGTGTGATCACACTCTAAAACGGTTTGATAAACCGGTGACCTACTTTACATAAAGTATCTTATCTAGGGGGTCGTGTGTTTGAACAGAGAAGAAATTGATTTACAGTGGATACAATGATAAATGTATATTCTAGGATCTTGGCTCTATAAATAGATGTGAATGGTCAGGACACTGTTTGATGAAATAATGCTGTTATCACCTACAAGTGTAAAGCTCTGTCTACACTATCAAACTTTGTGACATAAAAATGTGACGTGCCCACATATAGACATGATGATGATGTCATATCACTTCACTACCATATTTGGATATATCACTACCATATTTGGATATATCACTACCATATTTGGGACCATCACACTTGTCAAACTACTAGTTTGATATAATGTACACAGAGCTTAATGTAAGTTCATATGAGTTACTGTAGTAACAATTTCCGTAGGCTGATATCAGTGAGTGACTGAATGAAGAATGATATCAAGAAAACCTTAATTTAAATTAATTAACAAAATACCGATACTAGATAAGATGACACACACAGTAATAAAGCTGTCTTGTACTCAGAGGGTTCTGATTCAACCACCTGAGGTTTGTCCTTCTCATAATAACAGGTGGTATAGTACCACTGAATGAGGGTATTTCTTGAAATAAAAACTCCTCAAATTTAATAGTAAATCACTATCATCACTTTGCCTGATGAACCTTTCACATGTATGTAAAATCTAAGGCCAACAAATACAAAAAAAACTGTATGGTTTTTGAAGCCACATAAAATTTAATAAATTTATTACTATATTATATTATTTTAAATTATTTTTTTAGTTACCAAAAATGAAAGAATCATTATCAAACTTTATGTGACAACTAAATGTGATGTGCCCACTAAATGTGATGTGCCCATACAGTGTGGACATGGATGTCATCACTACCTTATTTTGGAATATTACTACCATATTTGGGAATATCACTACCATATTTGGGCACATCATAATTCTTTACTGTAGTTTGATAGTGTAGACAGAGCTTAAAATAGCGTGTACAGTAAAAGGTGATTGGACTGTTAAAATGTCATTGTCATGTTGAGCTGCTAACTGTTGATCACAAATAGTAGTAATGTAGTATTTCCGCTCTGAACAAAAAGTGGACAAATAAGGAATTATTATTACTACAGTCTGTTGGCTGTCATAGCACAGCATACAGTACACATTATTATTTATTAATGCACTAGTAATGTTAACCTAAGGTTGTTTAACAGCCCATGTTGTTGATGGTTTTATAACATTGATTGTTTTACCCTAGGTTTTAGTGTAATGTTTAGTAGTAAATTTTTTCATGTTCATAATAATCATTGAAGGGCGTGTGGCGCAGTGTGTTTGACGTTTGACTACTGATCGTGGGTTCGAATCTAACTCTTGATGCGTTGCTTGTACTGTATCCTTAGGCAAGACCCATGTGTATAAATAGGAACCCGGTAAATAGATCAAGACACACATTTTCGCTGATTACTACTACTACTACATAGCTGCATTATGGGTGTATGTTTCCTTACATGTTTGATAAAAAAAATGACTGGGGTAATAATGTTCAGCGCTTAGAGGTTTCACAACATTAGGCTTAGGTGCTACAGTATATAAATCCAGGATATTAATATTATTATTATTATTAATATGTTTAAGTAACAGTATTCCACAATCCACTTTAAAAGGATGTCCTACATGTATTATAGGGGATTAAACTACTGATCGTTTTACCCTATGTTTTACAGTTAGCAAATGATTTTAATGTTCATTAATATGTTTAAACTACAGTACAATATCGCCACAATCCTCTTTTAAAAGGATGCTCTGTATAAGGGATTACACTTAGTGTATTCCAAACCATCTGCTCTGGTCTTTTGTTTACTAATCAACAAGAACAGTAGACGGGATTAACCCATGCACTGTGAAACCATTGTGGCACCAAACGAGTATGCAAGGCATAAATTACAACGATAATGTTTTTTTTTTTTATTTCAAGTGCATGTTCAATAGTAAGTCCCTAAGCACTATAACTGCAATTAGCACTTCAGTATTTCCAAGGTAAAATAGTTTACCATGCATAATACAGTACAGAATTGGTCAATTTGGTTGGAATGAAATATTATTAACGAAAAAACACGCTAAAATCTAATTAATTTAAGATAATTCCATTTGAAAAATTTGATTTTTAAAATTAAATAGGATTTTATTAATATGAAGAATTTTTTTTTTTTTGACAGTAGTGGGATGCAGTAGAACAACATTGTATTAAAATACTGTTTGTGCTGCCAAAAATTAACCGATAAAAATTAACCGATAATTAACCAATAAACTGCCTGTGGAAACGGGGTTTAACTGATTCCACTCGAGAAAAATTAACCAATAATTGTTATTATTAACACGATAATTGGGTATCTGGTTGTTTGGTAATGACTGATCATGCCCACTTTATTGGTTAAAAAACTAACTGATAATTTGGTTTTGGCTGTGGAAACACGGCCTCATTCTCATATAAAGCTCTGTCTACACTATCAAACTTTTTGTGACAAAATATGTGATGTGCCCATATAATGGACATGGTGACATCATATCAATACCATATTTGGACATATCACTACCATATTTGGGAACATCACACTTTTTTTGTCAAACTAGTTTTATAGTGTAGACAGAACTTAAAAGATGATTGGAAAAGCCACCATCCAACTGAAAAAATAACGCCATGTTCAAAATGATAAATTGACGTGTATCGAACGATGCGTGTCAACTTCATTTATCATACACGTGGGAATTGCGTTGTCAGGTGCAGACATGCATACATGTGTTACCTTGTTCAGTAATTCATGTTTTGTTGATAAATTTAGAATCTAGATTAATGATATGTCTTCTTTTATGATAATTTGTTGGTTTACAGATATTTTTTTTTGACTGAGAGTGAGAGACGATGATAGTAATTTTACTGTAACTGCATGTTCATACTGTACATTTGAAAATATCAAATTAAAAATTTATAAACCAATTAATTCAGTACTGTTCTGAAGTAGGCAGACACGATGGCAAAGCTTTTGTTGAAATAGTGCTGTCTTTTACAGTACCTACAATATAGTACTGTAGTTTTCTCAACATTCCATGAAACATAGAATTGTTCAGCATTACAGACAGCACAGTACCCTATGGTAATGTTCCATAAGTTGTTTGTGTGTGCTTTCTGGTTTAAGCAAGTACAATAAACAATTGTCTAGCATTTCTTGTATTTTGTTGTTCTATTGTTTTCTATTACACTGACAAAAAGTCACATTTTAAGTCATTTTATATAGTTTTCTTACCAAATAAGAATGAATTAATTGAATAATAATGAATGTACATAAGATTTGGCTTTGTTTGTACACTGTTCACTAATATACTTTGGAAAAGAGGATTTAAAAGTGTGTTGTTTTAACATTCCACCAGCTGTCTCCTGTCTCATCCAAGCTAAGATGTACAGTACTGTACTATTCCCAAAGTACTGTATAGAATTATTCCATATTAATAATAGCATTGAATAAAGAAATCGCTGTCAGTTAATGTACTATTGTACAGCTGAGCAGGTTGATAGCTTCTTTCATCAGTTATTGCTTGTGTACAGTTCCTGTGGGAATCGCTACCGCCTTTAATCTTCCTGAAGATCAAGGTAAAGTTCGCACGACCTCATCTCATCTGGCGGTACGCATCCCTTTGGGTGAATTCTTCCATCTAAGGTGTACACAGTGGGATCTTATGAAATTCACAGTGGATTTTATATTACAACTATCTGTGTAGTGTATGTTCATTGTTGCTACTGTAGGAAGTTCACATGACCTTTCTTGTTCAATAGTACGCATCCTTTTTGGGTAAATTCTCTTGTCTCAGGTGTGCACAGTAGGATCATCATGTATTTGATGTTAAAGAAGACTGTACAGAATTTATTGTTCACATGACCTTTCTTGTCCAATAGTACGCATCCCTTTTGGGTAAATTCTCTTGTGTCAGGTGTGCACAGTAGGATCATGTATTTGATGTTAATATTTAGAAGACGACTATACAGAATTGATTGTTCACATTAACCCTTTCTTATGGATCAGCAGCGGTGTATTTTTGGGTGCATACTCCTGTCTTAGGTGTATGGTATGCAGCATGGGATCATGTATGAAACTGTACAATGTACAGGTATATGAACAATAAATAGCAATTCACAGCGTTACAATTACAGTAGAATGTAATCACTTGTAAAGACTTCCTTCTCAATAGGGGTTATAAATGCACCTCCTGTACCCCTGCTGTTGCCTTCCTCTTTTTAAGTCAAAGGTCCTGGGAATACAGTGAGTTCCTTCCTGTAATACTGTACTGTATTTTCTCTATTTGAAATGGGAAAATCTAATTGTGAATAAAAAAAAAAGGATAATTATTAGTTTAGATAAAAAACAAAAGATGGAAACTAAGTTTTAAAGTGGAGAATTTCTTGATAAAATTTTTTTTAAAATTTTTTAGTTTTTCTATCTAGTAAAATACCCCTATTTTCTACATAGTATGTTTTTTTTTACTGTATTATTCTTATCCATTTAATTCAGCTGCTACTGTACTGGCATATTTAAACCAGATTTGTGTTATTGTTGGAATAATTAAACTTTAGTAAAACACACATGTTGCCTGTTTTGTGTTCTCAGCAGTCTTTGTACACCCCTCCAACCAACAGCCAACTTATATCAGTTACAAAAACAGTTAATTAATTATTGTTAATTAGGCTAATTGAAGTAATATCTTTTCCATCTGCTGATCAACAGTTTATTTTACAGTTCAGGTTTCACAACAATGTATATTGTTTCGTAACATTTTGTCATCTATGTACAGTAAGCATATTACAGTATTAAAGAAAATGTGATTGTTTAATTTTAGTCGCTTTGAAACGATTTGTGTAATCAAGCAGCAGCTCCTTTTTATCCGTTCTTTTCTTTACGTTTCTTCATCATTGCTTAATTTCAATGATATATTTGTTCTCTATGACAGGTTGCACTTCATTAAAAGGTCAGACACCCTTTGGAAAAATACAAAATGTTTGTATTTGTGTAAGATTTTGAATTAAAAGAGTTTGCACTATAAAATAAAGTTAAGCCACTGTCACACACAGACATTTACCATTAACTCATCAAGAGGGCCCCTTGATTGTCAGCATACGCTGTTTAGGGTCTCTCTCCCTCTACAAAGGTGAAATAAAATAAATAAAAAAATGAGAAAAACCTGCATATTGGTAAACTGAGTTTGTGTGATTTTCAAAAAATTTACATTTACATGACAAACTGGCTTCCTTATGCAAAAAGTTCAATCCAAGGTTGAAATAAATTAATAAAATCCTTCCTTAAAGAAGTAGACTTCATTTGAGAGTCTGACACTTGAAGAGTTGACCATGGAATACTGTATTATCTGTCAATGTGTTTAGTGTTTATGTAATCTTAAACATGTCCAGAATACATCTGAACATGCTCAATAGGATCTTTTACATCCTGTATGATTAAACGTTAAAGATCCAATTACCTACAATAATATGACTTTATGGTAAAGTTGGTTTTGTAATGATTACACAAAATTATGATTTTTAAGTGCTAATTATATAGTATAGTAAACCACAAATTGTTGTTGATTTTGCCATCTTGACCACCAATGACACACGGTCTTTATAGAGTAAAATAGTGGTTACTGTTGCTGCAGTACCAGCTGGAACTGAGATTTGTTCAGCTGAAAAGTACAGAAGGCTAGCAGATGTCTGGGCTCATTGTACTCTTCACAGTATTACCACCAGTAACATAACACAGATGTACCCCCAATTGTGACCCACCCTAACGTCCTACCATAAACCATGGATCCATGCATAAACCCATCAACCTTGTGAAGTATCTTCAACGTGTCAATGTGTAGATAACATGAATGTTTGTCTAAAAGCTCTGTGTACAGTATCAAACTAGTTTGACAAAAAAAAGTGTGATGTGCCCAGATATGGTAGTAATATGCCCAAATATTGTAGTGATATGACATCATCATGTCCATATATGGGCACATCACATTTTGTTGTCACATAAAGTTTGATAGTGTAGACAGGGCTTAATATTTTTAATTTGCATTATTGTATGTCATGTACTGTATAAAACCCAAATTTGGTGGTGGTGGCCCCTTCCTCTAATACCAGTAATTTCCAATTTTCTGAATAAACAACATTACTGTATTTGTTGTGTTTATACTATTATTATAGTAGAGACAACTATTTTTTAATTTACTTTATAAATTGAAACCAAAAGAGTATGGATTACTGTAGTTTCTTAATCATTTAATTTATTTAATGGATGTTTTATTGAGTAACGACATTAAAGAATATTTAATTTAATTATTAACCACTTCTAACTACTTTTCTAAGTTATAACATTCTTTATTTCATTTTCTAAAGTAATAGTATACCACTACAGTAAATCAACTACAGTATGTACTGTACTTTAGTCCAGTCAATCCAGCAAATATAAGGGGGTGACCCACCACTAATTGCAAAAGAATTTATTTCACTGCAGTGCATTTCAGCATGGCTCCCTAATCAACATACTAAAAGTCCCCAAAAATCTAAGCATGGGAAATTTGCTAATTTGCATAATATGCAAATTAGCTTCCGCCATTAGAAAAAAATCAAAATATTGCCATAACTTTGAATTGGACTGTCCAATTGAAACAATTTAAGTGTTCAAAGGTATGTTGTCATGGTCAGTGAATAAGATAAACATACTTTTAAATTAATTATTTGATTCTAATTTGCATAATATGCAAATTAGTTATTGAAATTGTGTAAAACAGATCAGAATTATGCTAAAACTTTAGTTTGGATGGTCTGATTTAAACAATTAAATGTTCAGAAGTATTAATGACCAATTACCATGATAGCCATACTTTTATTTCAATTCAGTATAATGCATATAATTTACATAATATGCAAATTAGCTCATAAATAGAAGTACCTTTATTCTGGGTATAAACATTAGACTGGAAGCACCTAACTAAATAAGCAAGAAGTACCGACCGGTAAGGTTTTGGCAGAAAATATAAATGAACTAGAAGTCATATATCAGAAAGTCAGCAAAAGTATTCATAATATATAAACAAGACAGTCATACCCTTAATCAAATTACAGTTTATGAATATTTACAAAATATGCAAATTACCAATAGACTGGATACACAAATACACAACAAACAAGTGGGGTTTTCCTAGATTGGGACTCATTGCCACTTTTACACCAGAAAAATGTCTACATAAACCTGTACCTAGAATGTCAGTTACAACATCATCAAAGTAGGCAGGATTAACATCAAAACTTTCAAATCCCAGCACACAGGACTTCAATCAATGGAAGTGTATGATTCAACGTATCATGTTGATCTTCTGTGGGACGTGGTATTTGCTCTTCGCCCCAAAATGCCTGGGTGGTCAGGTCTAATGCAGGCCGTAAATCATGGTAATTATCCTGGAAAATCATTGATGCGATTCCTGCTCATGATAGATTTAAATCCATCTGACATGTCATGTATCTTCTCCACACTCTCGTATGTTTGTGAACAAGCTAAGGCATACAATGTCACACTCGTTATTACATTTGATCAGACAACCACTTTGGTGGAAAGCCATGATGATCATCGAATCAGAGCCAGATTGCAGTTATCTGAAGTCTATTGTCCTGAGACTAGGGGGCTTACATATGGAAATGAGCTTCTTGGGCTGCATTGGTTATATTATGGCAGGAAGTGGTTTACAAGTGATCAGTAGCATATGCAGGAAATGCCGTCAAGCATATGCTGAGTGGAAAAGCAATCTCCAGAGCAGTCCGAGGACATCTCTTGGTTGATGCTGCCTTACATACCATATTACTAGCTAATGCATATAATCTTCCTATATCCCCTTTTCAACCTGATCAACTACAACACAATCGAGACACGGAAACAACCTGTGAGAACGATCAAACAACAGAACATTCAGAAGAAATGGAAATAGAAGTTGATGGTGACATTATTCCAAACACACGGCCAGATCAAGATTTGCTCGAAGCCAGTAAGATTTTGGATAATCTACTAAATGATCCCGACGCTCATATTGACCTTTCCTCTTCAGATGTCCTTACAAGAATTACTCATAGATTGAAAGACGAGCGGAACTTACTTAGTGATAAAAGGACTGCCCAACTCTGGTTGCAATATTTGGACATGGTTGCTGTTTTAAAAAAATTCATAAAAGCTGAACGTGAGAATTGGACTTTACATCTTTCAGCAGTAAAGGATATGTTACCTTTTTCTGCTGCGGCTGGGCATAACCTGTACACAAAATCTGCGTATCTGTACTTGCAAAAAATGTACCAACTCGAAAAGACTCACCCCAATGTCTACACCAACTTCATAAATGGTTTTCATGTGATTAGAAGAAGTGATCGGTACTGGGCAGGACTATCTACCGATCTTATTATTGAGCAAGTCCTAATGAGAAGTGTCAAAACAAGTGGTGGGTTAACGAGAGGTAGAGGCATGACAGAAGTTCATCGGTTGACCTGGGTACTGGGAATGCCTTCTTGTGCCGAGGTAAACTTTGCAATGCAAGAGCTCACCAGTGTTAACTACAACACTAGGGAGCAACACAAAGACACATCACAATCTCGTCAAAAAAGAGACACAGAAGATACTTATAAACTAATCGAAGCATTCAAGGAGTGGGATCCATTTGGTAGTGAGTCATCACTGCGTAGCATAGTAAGTGGTGTTGCTGCTACTGACAATGTAAATGTTGACCAGGCAAGGTCTGTGGGCCAGCGTATACTTGAATCGATGGTTGGAAAGAACATTGATGAGTTCTCTTTCCAAAGAAAAAAAAACAAGCAGTCACACTTGGATCCAAAACAGCTGTTGTCATTTGCGGAGATCCAGTCCAAGTTGATCCACAATTACTCTTTCAGCGATTAAGTGTTATCGCAACACATGAAGAGGTGGGAGATCCCGCAAATTTATTTAAATATGAATTTTGCAGTCATCCAACTGCATTATTCGATAATGTTGGGCTTCCAAGGGAGGCAAATAAGGCGACACTAGCCGATGCCCTTTGGGAGATTGTAAAGCAGGATCAGACAGACCCCCCCCCCCCTCCCCTTAATGATCCACATTATGTGCTTGATTGTGGTGCCCTCTTGCAACGTTTATCATGGTCAAGAGGTCAAACATTTGACACTATTTGTCATAAATATGTATCATATGTGACAAGTCGGTATGGAATTCCAACTATTGTATTTGATGGTTATGAAGATGGACCTGCAAGATGCTACATGTGAGTTTTACTGCTTAGTTTGATTGAATTGCAGCATTTTATGCACATTTATAAAGAAAATAGATTAATTCATCATGAAAAAAGGCTAATTTGCATATTATGCAAATTAGACAAATTTCCAATGTTGGGATTTTGGGGGACTTTTAGTATAGTGTTTAGGGGACCATACTAAAATGTATTGTAGTAAAAAAAATTCTTTTGCAATTAGTGGTGGGTGAAGGTACTATTTTGACTGGACTATTCCTGAGACCACGGAACTGAAACTCACAGACTTATTCTTCACTCCATGCTCAGACCTGAGCATAAATCAACTACAGTATGTACTGTACTTCCTGAGACCAGGGAACTGAAACTCACAGACTTATTCTTCACTCCATGCTCAGACCTGAGCATAAATCAACTACAGTATGTACTGTACTTCCTGAGACCAGGGAACTGAAACTCACAGACTTATTCTTCACTCCATGCTCAGACCTGAGCATAAATCAACTACAGTATGTACTGTACTTCCTGAGACCAGGGAACTGAAACTCACAGACTTATTCTTCACTCCATGCTTAGACCTGAGCATAAATCAACTACAGTATGTACTGTACTTCCTGAGACCAGGGAACTGAAACTCACAGACTTATTCTTCACTCCATGCTCAGACCTGAGCATAGATCAACTACAGTATGTACTGTACTTCCTGAGACCAGGGAACTGAAACTCGCAGACTTATTCTTCACTCCATGCTCAGACCTGAGCATAAATCAACTACAGTATGTACTGTACTTCCTGAGACCAGGGAACTGAAACTCACAGACTTATTCTTCACTCCATGCTCAGACCTGAGCATAAATCAACTACAGTATGTACTGTACTTCCTGAGACCAGGGAACTGAAACTCACAGACTTATTCTTCACTCCATGCTCAGACCTGAGCATTGTCCATATTTCCCCCCCCCCCCCCCACTGTATGTTTGAATGGCAAACCAACTGAGCTGTGAAAACAATGCACAGTGCTACCATTTGAATACAATCATTCAGACACCAACTCTTTATGTTGTTACTATAACCATGGAGAAATCCTAACTGATTTCTCCATGCCATAACTGACTTAAATCTACTTATCATACTTTAACAGTGGGAAGTAACACAGCAAAGGAATATACTTTTTGTAACTATCTGGTGAAGCAGGCAACATCAAAGTATGGTATTTCAAAGAGAATTTGGTGTTCGCACGTGGCATCTATCCGGTGTATATTTCTGGTGTTCGCACGTGGCATCTATCCGGTGTATATTTCTGGTGTTCGCACGTGGCATCTATCCGTTGTATATTTCTGGTGTTCGCACGTGGCATCTATCCGGTGTATATTTCTGGTGTTCACACGTGGCATCTATCCGGTGTATATTTCTGGTGTTCGCACGTGGCATCTATCCGGTGTATATTTCTGGTGTTCAGACGTGGCATCTATCCGGTGTATATTTCTGTTACTTTTGTTTTGAATGCTATTTTCACAATACTTGGTGTCTATTGTGCTTAAGTTAAAGTTACTAGGGAAGAGAAAGAGATGGAATTTTAAAATAGTTTAGAATTAATAAACTTTAATTATATGAATAGACTTTGTTGAAAGTTTAACTTAAAAAAGATTAAATAAAAGAAAAAGTATAAAGTAGAAAAGAAGAAGAAGAAAGTAAAAAAGTATTTGGAAAACATTTCAATATAATTCAGCATTAATCGATTTTGCTGGCCGTATGAAATGCATGGAATGAATGTTTTATTAAGTCATTAATATAATATTTTTAGTGGCTTTGTTAAGTAGTTTGAACTGAACTATTAGTAAAACACAAATAGAAAAGGAAAATTCAAGTTATCAAACATTTATTGTAGTATAAAATAATATATTCAATCATAAATTAATATAAATTTTGATTATTTTTTTTATAAGTCATAAAATAAATACTAACTGTAAGCACATGATTATGATGAGATATTAGATTTGGATTGGCAAACGACGGAAGTGGCTAATAAAGGCCCCTTATCTCCCGTCAAGTGCCGATTTATTGTCTCCACTCAATCAAGTAGGAAATGAAATCGGAATACATTTGTCACAGTCCAAAAAGAGATAATAATCAATTTCACACGTTAAACGTATGCATGACTATTTCAGTGAAATTTAACAATTATATGTAGTTTCTATATAAGCATCTTACTGCACAATACTCAATATTTAATCTTAAAAAAGTTCAAAAATTATTTAGAATAATCTCTTATACAGAGTAATTCTGTAAAATGATGTACTGTGCTGCTCTCAAGTTATGTACATTTTTATGGTGTAAAATGAGAAAAATGGTTTATTTTCTCTGCATTTATGGAAATTAGAATTCAGGTGATTCAGTAGCATCCTTCCAGAAACTTGATGGAACTATCTACTAATTTTTTCCTAGAGAAAGTGGAAAATGGGGACACTAGAGTATAGTAACCAATACACTACCTTGGAAATAATTCAGAAATTAGGCACTGACCATCTTAAAACTGAGTTACATTATTACAATCTTTGATAACAACAATGTTTTAATATTGTATTTTCTATCTATAGAGGTCGCTTTGCTGTGGTGCGTAAATTTCAACACAAGAAGACCCAGAAATACTACGCGGCTAAGTTTATCCGAAAGAGGAAGAAAGGCAAGGATTGCAGAGGTGACATCATCAAGGAGATTCAGATTCTAGAACTGACCAATGACCATCCTCGACTCATTGACCTTTTTGAAGTTTACGAGACGCAACATGAGGTCATTCTTGTCTTGGAATAGTAAGTGTCTTCATCTTTTAAGCCCTCTTATAAACCTCGTTTAAAGCCACCTACAATTTAGAGTAAAGTACAGTCGGTATGATGAGTTCATGGTACATCCATGTAAACAACAGTTAAGACTAGAGCTGTTTATCACCACTACTGTATGTCAAAATAATTTTGTTCTGCTTGTTTGTATTTTCTATTATGAATCAAAATGCAAGTTATTGTTAATAATTTCTGCGAAATTTTTCATATTTTATTCCAATTGTTTAAAATCCTTTGAATCAAATCTCTTTGAAGTTGTTATGAAAAGCCGCAACATTTACTCGGTAAAACAGGTTCTCACTCTGTTCCACTTTACTTATTTAATAACATACCTAGTTTGAACAAGGGTCTGCTTATCTTAATAAATATCAATCCTTCCGATTTGTTAACATTTACCGCTTTATTTATTGTGACTGGATTATGTAAGTACATCCTATCTGACACGCAACAAAAACAGAAAATTGTCATAGGCCCTGTTTCTGCTGCATATCATCAATATACAATATTGCTATTGTTTTTATTGATTTTCTACATCTTGATAAATATACGGTATAAGCCTATATATAATTTTATTTAAAAATTTAAAGATGCCGTAACAATATGGTATAGGCTTATATAATGCAATAAAATAATATAACAGTACCGTAATAATAACAGTATAATTTGATGACCCATTTCTGCTGAAATTACATTGTGGGAGGACTATTATAAAAATATGATTTACTATATTAGTATTAAGTACTACAAAATTTTTAATATGTTCTTTTGTTACTACAGTAGTTCTTTATTCAATGCTGAACATTGCAGGCCAATGGAGGTGTCTCATAGAGCCTGTTTCTGCTGAGCAGGAATAATTGTTTATTAACCGATATTTTTTTAATAAAGTATTTTTGGGCAGCAGAAACAGCGCAAAATGAAATAACCGATAACATAATAACCGATTAAAAACACTTCCATAATTTGAACTGCATTGTGAGTAATGATGGCGTGATTTTTTAAAATCGCAAGTACCAATACCAGATAACCGATTAACGTCGGAGAAAATTGTAATTGCAACACGGGAAATTCTGGGGTTTCTGGTACTTAGGAAATTTTTTCAGCAGAAACAGGCCCATACTCATCTTACTTTTAAAACACTGCTGCATCGACCTAATTTCACTAGTAATAATTCAGTATTTTATATTGTAATAATCATGCTTTAACAAATATACAGTATAAATTTCACAATAAACAATAGATTAACCCAGATACACAAAGGATAATAAAATTGAGCTGCAGTGTTTGAAATCTTGATTTTTGTTAATTTCTGACAAAGGACAGAGTTCTATTGTTTTCAAAGGATTACAGTGTTCAAGTCATCTCCTAACATAGGAACGTTTTAAATTATTACAAATTCAGTACATCTGAATAAGTCTATCACACAGATTGTTATTCATTTAAATGCTTCTTGAAGTTTTTTTTTTAAATCACAGTTAACCAGGTCACTCTTCCCTGGTTAAACTTAAAATATTAACAATAACAGATTTGTTCAATTTTGTTTTATACGATAACTTGGAATGAATGGATAAACAATATTAAATAAACTTGATGCTAGTATTGCTAAATTTTGTTTATACAATAACTTCCTTCAAATGAATGGATATAAACAATATTAAATAAACTTGATTCTAGTATTACTGTTGCTTATCAGCCCTTTATGTCTCAGAAATAATATTAGTTATTTTATTTTTCCATTATATCGGTTAAATCACAATAGTCAAATAGTCATTTTCATCACCAAATCTTTCACATGTTAGTTTCATGAGATATTCAAAGGCAGTCAAATCATTATTATAAATCAGTGTTTCATTCTGTTAAACCATTCGCCAGGTAAATTTAGAAATCGCATTAATCATGCATATGTTGTGCAATGATGGCTACGCAACCAATAATAACACGTAATCTTGTTTACGGCAATATCCATGGCACTGTGAGTTAGCGGATTAGTACTCACTTTGATGCACGGTCACTATAGTACAAATCGTGGCAGTGTCTAGTTTCTCCTTGTTCATCGTATACAAGTTGTGCATCAAAAACTATTTTTAAAGCAATAAAATTATTCACAGGAAACAACATTTACAGTGTTTTATTATTATCTACATATTATTAGTACTTAAATTTTATACAGTCAACTCTCCCAATACCAGACACCTTTAGGCTGGCTAAATATGTCTGTTTTTCAGGAACGTCGCGCTATTTGTTTATAATGATAAAAGAAATTTGTTGACCATTTATAATTCGAGAAAAGTCTAGTTTTGGGAGAGTTTTCGATTTTCGGAGAGTCCGGTATTGAGAGAGTCAACTGTACTATATTTTATATCCTTTCCTTGGCCCTGCATTGAACTGAACCAACTGTCACTAGACAGACGCCAATAGACACACAGTGATGCATCCTACGTGGTGACAAAAAGTACTCTTTTTATTCTTGTTTTATAGTAGTTTTATCCGTTACCTTCCCTTAAGGTGTTTCCTTTCAGCTTTCAATCTTTTGTTCAATTGATCTACCTTTGTATACTTTCTGCATCCTTGATTTTTACATCTAGAAACAATTATGAAACTTTGAACTTTGTCTGGTACTTTTTATTGGTTCGGATGTATACAGATTTTACTGATTTTTATTGAAATTTTTTCTAAAATGTTCATGAATAATTGTCTTCCCTAAATAAGGGAGAGAATCCCCTGAATTGGCGTGTCAGAAAGGAGGAATTCTACTGTAGGTTAAAAAACAATCATCACACTTCTAGTTAAAATTATCAAAATATTATGTGTTCTTGTGATGGATGAAGATTAACACACCATCATAATTTACTTTACACTTGTATCTACTTTTCTTAGTGCCCGTGGTGGAGAGATTCACCCATATTGTGTTGCTGAGAAGGGAGAAGCATTTACTGAAAACGAAGTACGTCGTCTAGTCAGACAGGTGCTTGAGGGCGTTCAATTCTTGCACGACCAGAATATAGTTCATCTTGATCTTAAGGTAATATCTTACAGAGGATTGCCAAATTTGGACTGTTTTGCTGATATATAGAAACTGCGTTGAAATCTGGTGTAAATCGCGTAACTTACTTTCCATGTTTCCATTCCGCAAGGCATAGGCAAACACAAATGGCACTCTTCACCCATGTTTTGTTTACCATTCTATACAGTGTACATACTCAGGAATGTGCAGTACTTTAGGCCTACAATATCTTTAAAACAAAATTTCCAAACAGGCCTAATACTGTATGAACTAATTACAGTAGTTTTGATTTTGACTTTATACATAATTGCGAATAATAATTGTTATGCTAATTAAGTTATATGTTGAATCTTCTAAAACATTATTGCTTGGCATGCAATGAAGATTTATGATATAATTTGTGCAATTCTATTTGAAACAAATTTATGACTAATATTAGTAACGCAATTTAACAACTTATTTAAACACATCCAACCACTATTGCATACATTACCAATGCTACCGACTATATAGTAAACCATCATCTTTCCTTATATAATTTACTAAATACATTTTTTTTTAAATTAAATAAAATCTGTCATTGTGCAACACCTGTATACTTCGACAAAATAATAACATTAAATGTTTGAACTCTAAAAAAAAACCCTGATTGAAAAATTCTCCCAATGAGCAAACTTTTCATGCAGAGAATAGGATGGAATGATTTTTTTTCAGAGACATTAGGGACTTGTATGGTATGATTTAAGTCTTCTGTAAGCTGATGATGGAGCCAAAGTGTTTTTGTAGATTTTAGGGTCAGAAATCAACTGTTGCTGCAAATATTTCCATTTTTGCATGGTAATAAATCACTTAAAAGTAGAGTAAAGTTAAGCAAAAATTATTTCATCACCTTTTAGGAACATGACGAACACACCAAGTCTTGTTGGCTTCACAGGTGGACAGACTAAAGTTGTTCTCCTAAATATGTTGATGTTTTTTACAGGTGTTTTTTCATATCATTTGTTCTTCAGAGAAGCAGTTATGTAACCTAATTGTACTCTGCCTTGGCTCAAATATTATATACTGTAGGTAGCGGGGTGGGGGAGGGTAGGACTGTCATCAATGTTAGCCTTAACTAGTTATTAACATCTCTTGATTGAAGCTAAAGTTATTCATTTTGTGAACCTCTCAACCAGATTCTTGATGAAATGCATGTTTTATCAAATCACTACGTGAGCAAATACAAATTTAGTTTTCATAAATTATTGTATTGTACTTTAAAAAGTCATAACAATATTTTTTTTAAACTATGCATGAGAAATTTTACTTGTTTCCCTGCACAAAGTATTTTATAAATTATTTAGGAATCTTTAAAAATATGTCAACTGCAAAGTTTGTTGACAATACAACAACTTGAAGCTATAATTCTGTTCATATTTGTTTGTTTGGAATTTATATTCAGTGGCGTGTATCTCAAAATCTCTTGATATTTGTCCAAGTACAGTATGGCTTTGATCAAAGCATTTTTGCATTGAAGCAATTCAGCTCCTCTTAGCAACAACTTTTTTGTTTGTTTATGACCTATCTTTCTATCTGCATATTTTCCACAAATTAAAAATGAATCACAACTTGTACTGTAGTAGTAACTGTTGAAAAGTAATTTTGTAAAAATACTTAAAAACATTTATGAAGTAGATTATAATTGGTAAATTGAAGTTGATTATAGCTAATTAGTGATAAAAGGTTTCTAAAAAGTAATTTCCCCAGAGGTGGAGTAAAGAGGTCTGTTTTATTGACATAAAAAGGAAAGGGGTATTTTTTAAGCAATATACTAGAGAAGAACTTGTTTTTCTTTGTAATGTTGAACATCAGAATAGACAGAAGGGCCTAAACATAGCTTGAGTGGATGAATGAATAGAATGGGTGACCAGGCCTAAGTACAAGAGATCAAAGAAAGGTCTTTTCTTAAAGTTATACCTTCAAGTTCTACAAAAACGTCTAATTTAGAACTTTGCATTAGTTCAAATTGAAGTGAGTAAAAGGCAAACTTTAGAACGACATCTTGACCTGTTTAAGTAGAATACATGAATTTGAAATTTAGACTTTGCTTTCTGTAAAAGGTTTATTGCAAATAGCCTGCACAACGCATGGTGGGATAGATTTGGAAACAAACGATTTGTTGTTTGGACGTACACATAGTGACGTTTGCTTTCAAACCCTTCCCATCGTGCATTGTGCAATGATGTTCGTTCGAAATCAAACTATTTGTGATAAACCTTAACCTCGGCATTTGTTATTAATTAGTAGATGGTGGTAATAATTGTCACAAGCAAGTTGTGCTTTAAAGCAACACAATGTGGTGGTACTGTACACTTTATATTTATGATGAGGGTACGGTATATTATTACTAATATGCCAGGTCGGCCTGAATCATCAAGTTTAGGATAATGCTAAGATCATTTCCTTCCCAATATTACTAATCCAACCGAATTTACTTTCTATACTACTTGAGTTTTGTGTTTTTTTTTTTAACTCTAAAAAACTTTATTTCAAGTCATTCTTTCTATTTCAATTTGTGAATAAATAGATTTCTTTTGGTTGTACAATCGCCAAGAAATTAATTACATAAGTTTAAAGGAAGTACAGGCTTAAATCATCAATCATGTTCACTTTAGAAAGGACTTCCAATTTATTTTTAGAATTTTAATAATAATGAATATAAAATTATTTTATTTATCACATAATAACAAATAATAGTAATTTACTGTATGTATGATTTAAAAAATGATGAACTGTGGGCTCAAGAAAGAAAATAAGTTTGAGATCCCAGATTTAATTAATAAAATCTATATAATTTTCTTTTATTTATAGTAAAACTATTACTGCATTAACAATAACTGATTTTAACTGTATCAAATACGGTACAGTAGTTCTACCACACAACTAATTACAGTTAGCTACATGTAGAATATATTTAGAACCTTATTGAATACTGTATTCTGGTATCCTACTGGAAAGTGACATATACAGTATTCCTGATTTAGGTTCATCAAAAGTCATTCAAGTATACAAGTTTGTTTACTAAAATGATCAGTACATAGACCACCACTTGTAGCCTAAGGTACTTTGACAGTGGTAAGATTCCCAGGTAGATAATAATCATATCTGCAAAAGATTTCAGTCTCCACCAAAACAGAAAACTTTGACCCAAGGTACTAAAGGCTTCCTGATATTTGTAAAAAAAAGTGATGTAGGCCTATTAATGGTACTGTGAGTTTTATATACTTGGTACAATTGTGTAAGTTTGTTTTTAATTAAATTTTCTTTTCAACATTCTTCTTTGGTTGTATCCTTGATACTAGTAACTGTACAATAGTACTGAAAACACTTTTAAATGCATTGTAAAATATTAAAAACATGCTATAGTTCTTAAGTTGATATTTTTCTGTTTAATTAAAAAGTCTTTTCACCATTCCTCAGGTTGAAATCTGGGTTAATGTTTTTAACAATCAACAACTTTTAAAAGCATAATAAAACCATGTGTTTAACTTACTGCACATGTTTTCTTTTGTTACTGTCAAATATTTTATGATGATGTCATCGTTGGAATTTACGAGGAAACGCTATTGTTATTTCTTTTTAATCTATTGAACTTTTTGTGTAGAAAGAGTTTAGTTAATGATTAAAGCGATCCCATACACAGTACGCCTGCCAATAACCACAGACATGTGTCTATAATCGTAAAGTATTAGTTATTGAAATGGGTCATAAGACCTGTAATTGCCACACTGTATTTTATATAGCCTATTTGATATTATCCAGTCGGTTAGTGGACCATTACGGTAACTCACAAACTGGGAAGATGGGCGTCTAATAGCAGACGAACGTCCCTCAATCAATTCAAAATAAAAGAATTGACAAGGACTCCAGGTGCCAAGTGTTGTTAAAACTTGAACGTGGTGACAATAGGAACTAACAGGTTGCGTGTGTAGAAACGGCAAGTGTGTGAAGAAAAAAAATACCATTCTAAACAATTTGCCAACTTGACTTTTACAATTAATTACCAAACTCTTTATTAACTGTGCACTATTTCAACCACCAGACAGTTACAATTTTAAACAAGTTTTACATAATTCTTTATCTTATCAAATTTTTTTTCACCAACAAAAAAGAATAATATTAAGAATAAACAAAAATTAAAAACATTGGATTGAGGTTAAATTTAAATTCAGAGTAAAAAAATTAATTTTAAAGATTTTTTTCTAAATGTTCATACACTGTTTTTTAACATCTTGCCACCCTCTCTAAGGTTGTTGGCACCCATCCAAGTGGTTTTTTTCAGTACACCAGCAACCCTGGACAAATGCATCACACATTTCTATTTATAATGTTATCACCTGAGGTCCACCATTAACATTTTTTTTTTGTAGTAAACAAAATTAAAAAATTGTAAGTAGGGATTATAGTGCATTAAACACCATGAGAGTGGCAACGTCAGTTGCATTAAACAAATTATATTAAAAAAATTTCTAATCAGTTCCATAGCAAGTGTAGTTTATGTCATTATTTTTAATATAGAAAAGCCGAAATCATTGTTTTATTGTTTCATGTTTTATATACAATTTTTGAAGATTATGATTAATCAAATGGAGAAAAAATGTGATGTGTCCAAATATAGACATGATGACGTCATATCAGTGCTTGCCAAAATTGCTTCTACCCGTACGGAACCTTTTCAATTACTTATTACAATGATTGCAATTGAAAATTAATTATATATCAATCAAAAAGTACATTTTTGTGTTATTTTTAAACCATTAATAATACATCAAATAACACAATTTTTTCAAATCTGTACTACACATCAAGAACTTACTTTTTTTTATCAAATCTATAACTACCAGTAAATAAAATAAATTTATTATCCTAATGTCTCCATTCTGTTTCATTGCCACAGATCGTGACATCATTTTTTGTCAATAAAGTTTTGTAGTTTTAGTGATTCTATGTCAGCAACAATATAGAATAAACTACCAACACTCTTATTCTTTTATAGTATTATTTTATGTCACGTTTGTTTTATAAACAAAAGGAAAATCATTATTAGTAACTTTGTGAAGAAGATGATTAAATTCAACATAAACATGTTAATTTGGGGTAATGTTTAAATGACCTAAGGCACCATTGAACTTGAACTATTTAAATGCTTGTTCTTATTGTCATTGTTTAGTACGGTTTAGCCTAGATTAAAACCATGGCTTAGAGCTATTGTTATGGACAATGGTCAATAAGATTCATTTATCGTGAAAAGATTATACTGACATCCAATCTCCTTTTAAGCACAGACCAGGACTTGTAGATCGAAGCTTATACAGAATGAGATTGTAGGTACAGTAGGTTCATTTTGGAAATCTAACTTAAACTGCATACAGTATAAATTTCCATATACAATTTTCCATAAAAAATGTTCTTCATAATACATTGTCATCACAAAATCGAAAGGCTAGCTGGACCTACTAGGTCTAGGATATATCATCCTAGGTCATTGTCAAAAGCTTCCAAATTACCAGGGTTGCCCATAACAGATGTGTCCCAATGTATACACACATTGCAAGTCAGAAATTAACTATAAATTAAATTAAAATTGTTAACCGTTCAGTTGTGTTTCTTTTTATTGTAATCTTTCTGGATCAGTGTTAATCCTTGGTTTTCAGCTTCCAGACTCCATACAGGAAGAATACTATATAAATTGGAATCCCTATGGAAGCTACTTGATGCAGTAGACACCGTGGCATATTCCTTAATTCTATCAATTTTACTACATACCAGGGTTTAGGGTCAGACCACACATCTTGCGCATTGATTCTGATATTGAAGACTTATCATGTGCACAACAAATTAACATTTGGGCTACATTTCTATCCTAACAAACTATTCATAACTTTCTATGATTTAAAAGTAAAAAAAATCAGTTCTCGGGTCCATTCTATAGTCGCCACAGAATGACTTCTTCATCAGTACTTCTATGAATGGATGCTTAGTTTTAGAACATGAACACATGATCATACCAAGAGTACTGTTTTGAGTGTACGATCATTTTTAGGAAAGCACCACACAACGCCATGCATATAGTAGATGTGATACTATTTATGTAAAAACTTGAATTTCAATCTTTTTTTTTTAATTTATTAAAAGGACTTTCATATTGCATTGCCTTTCCAAGTTTTTAAATTACTTTTTGATTTCATTATGTCGATTCAACAAATCAAATGACTAGCAAATTTGATATTAAAAATAGGAATGAGAGTAAAATATTAAAGTTGTTGCCAATCCAAAACAGGTCAATGGGTGGTAACCGTGCACCTGTACTAAAGCACTACCAATTATTGAAGCCCTTTATTTATTCACCTTTAAAATGTTCACAATTTTGAAAATATGTTGTGCCTACAGTACTGTAGGTACCGTAACCTGATAAAAAAAAAGTTGGCCTACTTCTGTCTTAAACAGCAACTTTCAATTCAGTGATTAATATCATCTTAATCTCAAATCTAAAGCTCTGTCTACACTAATAAACTAGTTTGACAAAAAAAAAAGGTGATATACCCATATATGGACATGATGATGTCATATCACTACCATATTTGGGCACATTACATAAAGTTCGATAGTATAGACAGAGTTTTACTGACAATCTTATTGTTTGCTTCTATGGAAACGATAGTTTATACATGATTTTAAAAGGTAAACAAGTTATCCAAGAGTTTAAAGAACTTGTTTATTTACTTCAAGAGCAGTTTGTATTGTTACCCAGATATCGTATAAAAGGCGTTCATCGAATTGAGTGGATCACTGTGTCACAACACACTACACACAATGAATAGCAACATACCAACCATTGTGTTGAAATATTTCAACAGTCTATTTTTTGCATAATCAAAATATACATGGTGATGTTGATACTCTTCTAATACCATTCTAACAGACGATTTGGCGCTTCTTTGTAGGTTTTCATTTTTAAATAGAATTGGAATGCAATTATTAGCTTTTTGATCAGACTTACTTAACACACTATAATCAGATAATTTGCAGATCTTCCCCAACAATATCTGCAAACATAAAGTGTTCCTTTTTCTGATATTTCTATTATAGTTTTACTTCAGTTTCTGCAGCAATGGTCCTAAAGCTCTGTATACGCTATTAAACTTTAGTGACAAAAAAAATGTGATGTGCCCATATATGGAGATGATGATGTCATATCACTACCATATTTAAGCATATCAGTACCATATTTGGACATTAAGAACTTAAGTTTAATTTAACTTTAATTCTTAATGTATAGTTATATAGTATATACAGTACAGTAATTAGACTTGTAGGTTGACCATCCGGCTTTCCTTGTGGTTGTCAACAAGACTGAATCATACACTAGGGTTTTGGCAACAGGCCTAAAAACCTCCAATACCAGCAAACTTTAATATTTGTTATTTTTCAGACTGTTTCTTTCTAAAAATAGGTTGTGGTTACTATTGACCACAGACCTGGAAGCCTAACCTAACACAAGTACTAATTTGAATCATCCAAAGTGTAAAAAAAATGTTTATTTTGTTACTTTTCTTGTAAATTTATCCAACTTTTCTGTCGAATTCCTTACAGACAATCATTTCTAAAATTGGGTTTGCTAAGTGTTGCCGGAGGATGAAGTGTTTGGTTGAGTACCTGCTGAGTTGATAGGATAGCAACGAGTGTGCTCTAGGCTTCTTGCATTCTTCTCTTCTATTACCCAATCTTGTTATTGATTGATTTTTATATTATTTCCCTGACAGGATGGAATTAAAGGAGAATTATTAGATAGATTATTGTAGTAGCAGTAGTGATACAGTATTATATTTTTGATATAACATTTTAAGCAAACAAAATTGATACCTCAAAACAGATGAACAATTATTACATGCATACATACATAGAATAACTTCTTAATTTGAAACTAGCTTTATTATTATTATTTTTTCATTCCTTGACAATTCCTTTTTTTGTATTATCCTTCAGGAAGTGGACATTATGCTATCAGGAAATGACAATAGGAACATTTTTGGGGAATATTTTATGTAATACAATTGCCTTTTCAGAACCAAGATCAATGCTTGAAAACCAGTAACGTTCCAACCCCAAAAGCCACACTACACAAATACTAATGTTATACTGTAAATTGTTTTCATGCTGAACATCTAGCATACAGTACATTTGATTTTGTTTTTTATTTCAGAACATTTATTTCTCTTTTCTTTTCTATTAACATTGTTTGTAAAAAAAACCAATTTTAAATAAGAGAGGCGAACCCCAGAAAGTGTAAACTTGTGGTGGGCTGCCAAAAAATAAAAAATATCAAAAAATCATAAAAAACCAAAGTAAACAAAAATAACCGATTGAAAATATCAATGAAATTTGAATTAATATTATTTAGGATTCAGTGATTATATGTGGATAATAGATTCCATTTTTACCATGTTGACAATCAGATACTTACAGTATTGTCCATTAATACAATTTTTCTTAACTTTAAAAAATTGCACTTTAACATTAGATATTTATTGTCTATTATTAATAATTTCTTCTGTTTTTTTTTATGAGTGTTTCTCAGGTTTTTCGATACTCAAGAATAAATTGCTACTGTAGCGTTTGAAAACCCCTCCACATGTCACAAGTGTTTCCAGTTTTGGAAAAATTGAAATACTATGAATGCTCTTCTAGTTATCTAATTATTGTAAGAACATCATTGCCATCTTATCAATAATTCTTTCAGAGCTTATTCCATCTGTCATCCTATACCACTTTCTGGATTAACCTTTAGTTATCTGAAGCTTAAAAGATTATCTAGAAATTCCGCAGGGAACTATTGTATTTTTAAAAAAGATTATCATTAATGCTATGCATTTTTACCAGCAACTCATAAAATGTCTAGGGATAGTTTTTTAGTTCCAATCGGGTCACATAAAAAAGGAGATTTAAATTTTGTTACAATAAAGTAGTATTAATACTTCCTTGAAATTATGTTTCAATATTTTTGAATTAAGTGGCCTACAGTTTTGCATTACAAGAAAATGTCCAACCAAGATTTACATTACTATATTCTCGTATTTTAACTGTAAAAAAAAAATTATGTTGCATGAGGGATTTTGTAGAATGTTTAGGAAATGTTGCATACAAATTAGCACTGTACTTCCGTTTGAATGACCACTTCTGTAATAACACTCATAATTGCACTTGCATTGAAGCGCAGTTGTTTGCCTCTATCCCATGTGACTCATTTTGTTCACATGTGAAGCGTTTTGGCCAATTCTGTGAAAAGAAACATAGTTGTGGCCATTTCTTAATACAGTCTCTGTCTTTAGTGAATATTTAGAAATTCTGAATTCAAAATGATTAGACAAGTCTATAGATGGGTATGTACATTTTGCAAAGACTTTTTTCAAGTGCCCTTATACTGTAATCTGTATACCAAGTGCAGAATGTTAGTTTAGTCTATTTCGTGCTTAGCTTACCTGGATAAACTAACATTGACCAATAAGCCACAGATCATGAACATGATCAGACCAGTCTTTCTGTACCTAGCAGGCAATTCTCATCTACTGTAGGCCTAAAACAATCTTCTTAAAACAGATATTAATCTTAATGTACACTCATACCTTTGCACGTTTTTTGGAGAAAGGGAACCCCTTTGCTACCCCTGTAACAATCCATGCTATGGGCTTGAACAGGTAGGCATAATGTTCACATAATACACACCACAACCACACATTCATTGAAGCATAGCTGTAAACATCATTACTCTTGCCTCCTCAGTGAATTTACCAGTTTTTGTAGGTCCCACTGCAGGTTACCCCTGGGACAACCATAACTATTTTATTATTCCATAAATGTCTACCTGAATATAACTTTTTTTTAAAATAGAGGTGTATACAATAATGAAATATGCGCAATTAAGACAATAGTTTTCCTAGAATCTAACCTTTAAAACTAGGGGTACTCACTGTAATCAATCTTCCCTATTTTGTTACCAGTAGAGTTTTTCTGTGATTTTTTTAATGTTGTTTGTACAATATTGCAAGTGTCAAAGGGCTTAAAAAAAGAACTATAATAAAAATAATTTATTGGAGGAAGTTAAAAAAAACTTTATTAATATTAAGATAGAAATGTCTTCTAGTTCTGTGATGTGGAAGATTAGAAGTACAATATAAACAGGTGCAAACTCTTTGCACTTTGTGAACATTGCTGCCTTGAAAGGTGACTGCAAAGTACCTCATATCGTGTGAGCTTATGTAACTCCTAACTTTTTATTAATTTGTTACTTTAAATTGAAGCCAACACTTCAAAAACTCGGGAATCTGACTATTTTATTTTTTTTTTTAAATTAGTGTTATAAATGGTGTGCTGTTAGTTAGTGGACATGAAAGTCAGTCAAAAATCACTTTCCCTTTTAAAATCAGATTATTTATCTCTTTGGACGCAAACATTCCTATGACATTAGGATAGGATGATAGGAAGCAATTATCAATAAAACAATAGTTGATCGATATGTGATTGTTCGGATTAGCAAACTACCCATTGATTTCCAGACAGATCTTTTGTTGATGTCGTCGCAATTGATTCACCTAGACCGCATTCCACTCGTGATTATCTCGAGTTAGCAAGCTGGGAGGAATGTTGATAGTCTGACCTTCTTCCAACTTTGCACAGGATGGCTAATTTAGTTAAGGACTTTAGTTAATTAAGACTCGCTGTTGAAAATAATGGTGGAATCTTCAGTCCAATTATTTTCTGGAATTTCCAACGCCGGATACGTGAGAGTGGTAAAGAGATCTTGATGATTGAGATGTTATTCAAACTGACTGAATTCTGTGATGTCATTCTACACAACCACCTGTGCATAGCAACTGAAATTGAAATCCAACATGTTGCCTGGCAACCACATGTGTTTAGTATCGAATGTATTAGTTGCTAGGCAACACAACATGAATGCCAAGTGATCGAACATTTCATTACATTAATTCAAAATAATACATACCGTACTCTATGTACAAATTATGTAACACATGATTCTCTGTTGAGATAATCAATGTTTTTTTTAACTTTCCTACAGTTTTTGTTTTTTATATAATAAACAAAAACTATAAATCTCTTGGCGGAGTGGGAAGAAAGCATAATTAGTATTCTATTTGCAATTAATGTATAAAATATGTAAACTCCAAATTTCGAAAAGCGAGTACAACATCCAACATGAATAGCTTAGAATAAGAAGAAAGTATTGATGATTGTTCTAAACGTCAATTGAATATTTCTGTTGCAGGTACACTTAACTATAACTGTAGTGCCTCTGACAGACTAGAACCAAGTATTTAAACTTACACGGATGTAGCTTTATACAGCTGAACCAGTATGTACTAACAGTAATTATCCGTACCTTGTCCATGTAACAGTAACTAATGATTACTGTCATACAATGTTAAACCAAAATATTGGTGTCATTATATTTGGTATATTGGCGATAATTGTTCCCACGATTTTCAGTAAATTTTGTTACTAAATATGGTATTATTATTTATATCATCATCATCATCCGTTATGCTATTCGTCTTGGGTATTATTTATAGTTCACAAGTAAATTATTTTAAAACTTAATGATGATATTATATCTCTTGTCTACCGACGTGGATCAGATCTTAATTTATGAAAGTTCACTGTGTTTTGAACTCAATTACATTGAATCGTATCATGTAGCAAACTAAGTTACTTCTGTTTAGAATGCAGCGTGGCTAAACGAAGATTATTCCACTGGAATGGCCAGTCACATGGATGTAGCTAACTGTATTTTTAATAGGATATATGATAGCAAATGAATGTTCTTGTACTAGCAGTTGTTTGAATGGTGTGATACTGACCTACATATTATAAAAATGAAAATGTTTAAATAAAAAAAAAAAATGTATTCTATTGCAAACTAAAGCCACATCCCCTTGGCATTATCAATCTTTTTTCTTTTTGCTTAAGTCAAAATAGTGAAGAGAGTGCTAAAGTGGAAACTTTTTTTTTTTATCAAACCAGTTTTTTTTTATGGAATGAACTTATTTCATCATTTGATCTAATCATTTATTATAATTTATAAATAAGGTTAAGATTGACTTTTATAGGTTAAGATGATTATCTATTTTGACTGAAATGAAAAATCAGAGGATTTGTACCCAGATTTCCGGAATTTGAATGCAAACAAATGTAGATTTAGTCTCTGGTAGTATTGTACATGCTATCTCTCCCGTTTTGGCCACACTACGCTCTCCTCGTCTCCTGATCTTGATGATAAATAGAGGGCGGTGTTCATATAAAAAAAGTCACCTCAAACCACATCACCTCCCGTTTTTTGAACTTCAGATTTTGGTATGTATAATTACTACCATAAGCGTTTGTAACTTTAGACATATCTTGTTTACCGTATCATAAAGGTAACAAAATGAAGATCCGCATTCCGCGATTTCAAGCTCGCCCCCTTCTTAAAAGAATTGATACCCTATCATATCTCCTTGCATTTGTAAGTTAATTGACTGAAAGATATATATTGAAGAAATGTAATGGAGCATTTTATCAACCAACTTTCCACTTGTACTTTTGAAACATGACCAGTTTGCATTGGCGTGGTCAAATTGAAAAGTTTCAATAGGAAACTACTTGTTTGTTGGTTTATAAATAACTACTTGCTGATTTGTTATGTTTATTAAATTATACTACTAAAAATAGTAACTAAGTTTATTCAACTGTCACTCGCAGACACCTTTCTTAAAATAATTTCTTCTTTTTTGTTTTAGATATTGTTAAAGATGTATTGTCCCCCTGAAAAAATAATTCTTTTAAACATATTTTGTTGAATATTCCATTTTAATGTAACATAATAGTTATCCACTTTGATCAAAAATTGGATTTTTAAAAAAATGTATTTGCCTGAAAAAAATGTAATTTAAAGTAAAAAATGGCCAAAATGGCTGCCAGCCAATGGATTTTTGGTTGAATTTAACCATTTATTGTGTAAGTGTAAACATTAATTTTATTAAAACTACAAAATAACGTATTCAAAGTCTGATTTAATTAATCTTCAGTTTTCATGTTTTTGGGGAACAATACATCTTTAAACTACTAAAGACAGAAATAATACATATTCGACTGGTCACTCACAAACACATCTTATTCAATTCAAAAATTTATTTCCACCAAAATCAACATTTATGTACATTTAATAAACAAATCAAACAACAAAAGTATCATTTTTTCGTTTGACAACATAGAGACCCTAACAAGTACGTCACTGTCACATCTCCTCATAGACACAATCCATGTATTAGTTGCTAGGCAACACAACATGAATGTCAAGTGATTGAATATTTCATTACATTAATTCAAAATAATACATACCGTACTCTATGTACAAATTATGTAACACATGATTCTCTGTTGAGATAATCAATGTTTTTTTTAACTTTCCTACAGTTTTTGTTTTTTATATAATAAACAAAAACTATAAATCTCTTGGCGGAGTGGGAAGAAAGCATAATTAGTATTCTATTTGCAATTAATGTATAAAATATGTAAACTCCAAATTTCGAAAAGCGAGTACAACATCCAACATGAATAGCTTAGAATAAGAAGAAAGTATTGATGATTGTTCTCAACGTCAATTGAATATTTCTGTTGTAGGTACACTTAACTATAACTGTAGTGCCTTTGGCAGACTAGAACCAAGTATTTAAACTTACACGGATGTAGGTTTATACAGCTGAACCAGTATGTACTAACAGTAATTATCCTTGTCCACGTAACAGTAACTAATGATTACTGTCATACAATGTTAAACCAAAATATTGTTGTCATTATATTTGGTATATTAAAGTAAAAATGGCCAAAATGGCTGCCAGCAAATGGATTTTTGGTTGAATTTAACCATTTATTTTGTCTATTCAATCCATTCAAAAAAGAATTACATTAAGTACACATAGACAAATGATTTTGCATGTTTAATTAACAAACATTTCCTTTTTCTACATTCTATACTACTTTTTCATATTCTATCATATTATATACCTATGTTATATTTTCGATCTTCTACTACTATGTACGATACACTTATAAACATACACTATTGTACAACTCTGCATCGCGCACATCGTACGCACGCATTTCATTCTATTACGCACACGCACTAATATCGAACATAGAGTATTTTAAACTAAAACCATACAACAACAAGACATCCACCGGTTCAGTTCAAAACCATTTTAAGGTAAATTTTTTATTAATTATTTTCTATCCACTCTACCATTTTCATATAAAGATACCATGGAACCACGTCAGGTCAAGTTCAATATTGAATATCGAAACGTGGCAGGCTATAGGCGCTTGACCTTTGACAAGATCGCCTAAAATTTATAATTTAAATCTACGATACTTAGTATTGTATATTCAGGAATAGCCGCTCCATAGTCTCTTAGCTTTTCTTCCTTATATCTTATTCTGATTAACTCAAAATTATTTTTACTAACAAACATTACTATTTGTATGCCTAGTGTGTAAACATTATTGACATAATTTCATAAACATCTTCATGTCGTACAACTACTCGTAACATTTTTTCTCAACTTTCTATCATCTAAAGTCGTAGTTAGTCATGCCTCGGGTCACATTCTATGGTCTCCGTACAGGTAGGCTACTACATCAGTACTTCTATGAATGGATGACTAGCCGGTGACAATAACGCTAGTTGGTCATACACAGTACCGTTTTTGATTTTACGATCATTCGGGAAACCACCTCACGACGACAAAATGATTTTGCATGTTCAATGGACACTATAGAACAATTCAACACAAGAACAATTATAAGATCAAAACATCCCTTTAATATAAATTAAAATTAAATCTCTTAATACAGGTATACAGGTATGTTGTATAATTTATGATGTAATATATGATATGTATGATTTGTATAGAGTATACCGCTACATAGCTAAAAGAAACAAATTATTCTGATTATAATTAATTCCTGAATAAGTACAGACTAAATGCAGTTGGCATTTAAGATTCCATGAATGTAGATGCGGAGAAATAAGCTTAAAGACATACAGATTAGATTTCGTATTGATTTCTTTTATTTGAGTTACCTGCAGTCGTGTCTGGAAAGAATTAATGTACAGAGATCACATAGGTCCACTGGTTATTTTAATTAGACCGTATTATGCATACAATAAGATGAGCTTGCTGTATACTGTATATGTTTTGTTTGTCTGTATATTATTTTTACACATTTGAAACGATAGGATGAGGAAAATCTTTATTGTCTCAAATTAATTAATTATTATTCAGTATATCACTGCCTGCCTGTTGATTTCTACACAAATATATCACTTATAATTGCAGATTATGTTTACAATTATACACATTTATTTATATCATTATAGATCTTATAGCATAAATTGTTTATCATTTTTAACAATATCATATATCAATTACGTTACTAGCATTCGTAGTCTATTTTGCGCCTAGCTTACCTGGATAAATCAACATCATTCCTTTTCTCTGCCAAGTGAGAGAAGAATAATACAAAATTAGAATTTAACGGCCCTACCTGAAAGTGAGACAGTCCACAACCATACCTTCTCTAGTAGAAACATCCCACATCTAAAGAAAGAAAAATCTTTCTAAACATGAAATTTTTACAAGCTTTTTGATTGCGAAATTGCGTCTCGGAGTATACAAAAGGCAAGAATATAGAGACGTCACTTAACAGATGGTATTACCTCAATTACCTTGAGAAAATAATAAACTGCAACAATTAAATTGATATTTTTGTATTTCTAATGTTATATTTCATTCTTTTTACAGTATTACAGTTACACTACAGAAATATTTACTGTTATCATGTTCTTTTAATGTACAGTGAAGTAGATTTTAATAATTCTTATTTTTATATAATTTTATTAGCTTTTCTTCCTTTATTATAATTTTTATCTAAAAATAATTCCAATTTTCATATTCTCATAAATTTTTAGCTACTGTATGTACATTACTTATTAAACTTTTTTTTATATATTTCCAGCCTCAAAATATCTTATTGACAGAACAGTTGCACAAACGCACGTCTAGTAATATTAAGTTGATTGATTACGGCATTGCTCGGTTCATTAACGGAGAAACCGAGCTACGAGATATTGTTGGCACGTTGGATTATGTCGGTAAGCAATCGTTGATGAAAATTAATATTACTTAGCTGACGGAAATCAAATATATATTTTCTTTATTGTTTGTTTTGTGGCTTATTGGCGTGGGTGAATATTGAATGATTTTGTTTACAATTAAATCTAAAAACTGTTTCTTGAAAGTTGATACTGTATATTGTAACAACATATACTTTTAGATTTTTATGAAATTATACGTTAAAGTTTAAAATACACTAAAATTTTGTTTTGTAACTTGATATGTTTTCATGTTTTAATAGCATGGGCAGACAGATTACATTTCATAGATATTAAAGCGTTAAAGCTTTGTCTACACTAGCAAACTTAATGTGACAAAAAAATGTGGTGTGCCCATATATGGACATGATTTTATGTCATATCACTACCATTATCTGGGCATATCACTACCATATTTACCATTATAACTAGTTAGTGTACACAGAATTTTAATGTATTGTCAGGATTTTAAGCTAGTCCTCTGGGATTGGCAATGCTAGCATGCTAACCACTACTATGATAGGCATACTTGAGATGAATGGTCTTTCTTTCGTTTCTCTTAACTGCAGGATTCAATGTTGACCTTTATTAAAAACAATTATGTAATATTTTGGCGTCTTTTAGCTCCAGAAGTGATTAACTACGACCCCATTACTTTAGCGAGTGACCTTTGGAGTGTAGGTGTGCTTACGTACGTCATGCTCACCGGCATTTCACCGTTCCTCGGAGAATCCAAACAAGAAACGCTACTTAACATCTCACAAATAAATCTAGAGTTTCCAGAAGACATATTTGAGGAGATCTCAGAAGAGGCTCAAGATTTTATTCAACGACTATGTGTTAAAGATCCAAGGTATGTATCTATTTACACTGTGGTGGAAAACAATGGTTCTTGATGTGATTAATCCCTATTCGTAAACAAAGCTGTACTATACTATAGTAGTAGTAGTATATATAGTAGTATGTAACATCAACAGGTGTTGAATTTAAACCTACTCATCATCTTGGATGCCCAAGTTCTTTTAAGCTTTGTCTACACTATCAAACCAGTTGACAATAAAAGTGTGATGTGCCCAAATATGGTAGTGATATGACATCATCATGTCCGTATATGCGCACATCACATTTGTCACATAAAGTTTGATAGACAGACAGACAGACAGACAGACTTTAGAGTGCACATGAGTCAAATCTGTACACTGGGTCTCTATTTTTTTAGTTCAAAAGACTTTAGTTCTACCACCAGAATTATGGTAGAGGCATCTTAAAATTACATTTAAAACATTGGTTTTTTAGATGAGCGTTGTGGGGTTTAGAGTTCTACACTGAGTCTCCATTTTTCAAAAATACTTAGTTCTACCACCAGGAGTCTTAAAATGACATTTAAAAATTTTTTTTAGAGGAGCATTGTGGGGCAGTTGTGTTGCTTGGGGGTGTCTGACAGACATCCTTTTGATGGACCTTTGTTTGCATATATTGTAAAATAACAGTCTGATGATGATGAAAGTTTGTTTGGAGATTGTTAAAGAACTTGTGTGAAATGTAATCAGTGATTGTTTTGTTGCCCTTGGTCTAACTTGTTGTTATTCTAATGTTGTTTTAATAAGAACAACAGCAACAAGATCAAATTTTATTGTGTCATCATTAACAGCCATGAATTAAATTTACAATTATATTGACTTGATTTTCTCAATGGAGGGCCATTATACTGGTTATATAGGCAATGTGTACCAATGCATTTTGATGGGAAAATTACAATTAAACTAAGCATTTTGTATTTTAATTTACTCGGTGGCGTAACGCAGAGGCCTGAGGCCCTTGGTTTAGGAACCCTAAGTGGCCATCCAACGCTGGAGACTTGAGGTGTTTTTTGCCTTTTCAACATATTTTAATGCCTGTTGTTTCTTTTGGGCCTACTTGGGATACAAGACAAGACTAGAAATTCCACTGTTAATGAAATAAAATCCATTGTTTAGGAAATCCCACCCCCCAATTTTGGCTGAATATTTCATACCCAGGCCCAATGCTACCACTGCCCATTCACATAAAGACTTATTTGAGTGAATGATGAACATAGTACAGTTGTTTATTATCAATAAAAACTAAAGCCGCATTCCCAAAGTAATTGCATTTTTTAATTGAAAAATACCGATTGTGGTAAACATCCTCTTTACCAACATCAGACATCATAGATACTGTATTACACAAATATTTTTCTTACTTGTTTATCTTTCATTTCGGCACACGATTTATCTCCTACTTCACCCTTAAATAACATGTATCAACAACAGTTACCGAATTGCTTTTCTCCGTTGCAAATGGATCGTGAAAGAGACACTGAAAGAGAAACATCTGCCTATTGAATGCTTTCTTTTTGTCATTATCTTCACACGTTTTTTAGCACAATCATGTATTGTGTTTTTCATATACTAGCAGGGAAGTGAGTTTAATAACTTGGTAATTAGTGATTGGTATCATGTAAAAATGTATGAACTGTGAACTTTTTAAGTTCTTATTGAAAGTAAGCCACACTTAAGTTTTGTTAAAACCAACTTTTATCCTATTAAATTGTGAGTGAATTTTGAGTCCTGTATATGTTTTGTAAGTGAGTCAGACCAGAGTAGTTAATTAAGCTAGTATTTGGTTAATAATAGTTCTGAAAAAAATAATTAATGTTTTTTATTATTATTTTTCTAGTGAGAGATCTACAATAAAAGAATGTATGATCCACCCGTGGTTTGAGATGACGCTTGACAGTTCAAAAGTCGAGTGCATTTCTGAGGTCAACTCAAATGAAATCTATGAGTGTAAGGAGAAAACACATAGTCACCACTGTAATATTGACAAACTAATGAACGATACTGGCGTTGAAAACCTAACGCCTAAAGTAATACGAAATTGTACAACATGTGGTGAAGAAAAGGAACTTAGCGATGAAATTAAAATGGAAGAATCATTTACTGAACATGTTGAAACGGAAGATCCGAAAATGGATGTTTCGCAGTCGTACGATTCAAAGATAGATCGGTTGGAGGAGCCGCTTGACAAACAGACAGTACCGTATAGTCCACAAGGTATACGTAGAACATTATCGATAAATAAGGAAAATATTCCGCAAGATGTAAACGAACCTAAACGATTTAAGATGGATCAACGGAAACAAGAGGCAATAGTTTGCTAGAAATAAATCGCAAAGACTCTTTAGTAACGACAAACAAACACTTGAAATAATGAATAACTGCCAAGACTAGTTGTTTGTGCTTGTTGAATGGTAGATGACTGTATTTCTATTATGATTACTGCAGTAATTGAAATATGGTAACAGAAATGATAAGAAAATGTAGAATCTGAAATAATATAAATTATAATCAAATGAGTAGGCTATTTAGTAGACAAACAATTGAAAATAATTATGAAGAATAGACTCTTTGGTACAGACAAATAACAAAGTAGACTCTTTGGTACAGACAAACAATTGAAAAATAATAATAAAAAGTAGACTCTTTGGATCAGACAATTGAAATAATATCTGTGAAGACTAGTTTTTTGTGCTAGATGAATGGTAGATGACTTTTTCTATTGTGATTACTGCAGTAATTCTTTTTGCAGTAATCATACACCAGTAACACTTTTCAGATGAAAAAACTGCAGTGTTAATTAATGCAGTAACTGCAGTAGAATGTTTACATCTTAATATGTTGTTACAAACTGTATATAAAACATAGAATGACATTTTAAATCTTTGTATTATTATTACTATTTTTATTATATTGTAGTTTAAAAGTTGAAATGTTTTTATCATATTGTTTACATAAAGTTTTATGGATTTTAAATGAATAATCCAACTTAATATGGTGTAAATCCTGGACTTGAATGAGCTAAAAAAGAACAGTGTTATACGTCATAGAGATCTTGTTCACTTGAATAATATCTCTATGGTTATACATGATTTGAGAAGATGAATTTGACAACGTTATAGTTTAGAGATAATCTAAGAAGCGTTGACATTAAAATCAATTCAATTTTATGCATGACAGTGTTATACGTCATCGAGATCTTGTTCACTGGAATAATATCTCTATGGTTATACACGATTTGAGAAGATGAATTTGACCACGTTAAAGTTTAGAGATAATCTAAGAAGCGTTGACATTAAAATCAATTCAATTTTAATGCATGACAGCATTGTTTGAAAAAGTAAACATCCTTAAATCCCAATCCTTCTATTGAAGAGTTTTTAACACAGTTGACCAATCGAATACCGATAGTCCTTTGCATATAAAATTTAATGTTTTACATTTTACACCGTACATAATAAAAAAGAAATTTTAAGTATGTTTGTAAATATGAATTAATAATGCTAGCAATAGGTTTGGTTTACATTAATTTCATTAACAAAATTATATATTATTAAATTTCTATAGAGAGCAAATTGTTTAAAAAAACAATAGAACAAACTAATTGTTGTAGGCTAAATGTGTGACAATCAATTCCAATACTATATTGAGCACAAATGAAGATTATCTATTTGTTTAAATATGTATTACTTACAATGTAAAATATACTTACTTAAAATTTCCCCAACTTTTCCGCAAACTCTATTAAAAGTTTTTTGAGTTACTGGAGTAGTTTAAACTTGACTTCCAAAAGCCTTTCATATTTTGTATCTCATGATTTTTTTATTTTTTTTTTGTCATCTACCCCTAGATTAGATATTGTTTTTGTTGTTTTTAATACGTGGACCTGAATGTCAATTGAATATGGGAATGATCATTTGTTTGGTATATCATATTCCCATTTTTCTGTTAAATTAGACCCAAAAGTATCATAAGAACGCTAATAGAGATGTATACTACCCATGTACAGATTATTGTCACCATGATGAGTGGTATAAATTTGTACTGTGGTGTACTTTTAAGAATCCGTTATTATTATCTGGACAGTAATATTCTACTGTTGATAGACCCTAGTTAATCACCAATCTTTTACCATTTTGAGACTCATTTTTAAGGCTACAATTGAACCATAATGTTGACTTATAAACCCTTTAATACATCGCCTAGCAAAAATCCAGAGTTTCCACAAACTGGGGGCTCAACACCTTTGTATGGTATGCGTCCCCGATGTGTTTAAACACTGGGTATGTTGATATGCGATGTGAGGATACCAACATTATGTTGGCAAACTTCTGTGTGTGAGAACATTGTGGGGTTTGGTATGTGTAGCTGTATTCTAATATATTATCCTATTATATTGTATAACTGATTATTATTTACATAAATATATTTAGTTCATCAGTCGACTTAATTTTGAATCGATCTGTTAATTTAATCTCTAGAAAGAATAACCTTGATATAAAGAAGTTTTACTGTTATTTTATAAGGTGTATACAAATTAAACTAGAGAGGGCGACATTCAGAAAGTATTATGCAGAGAGCATTATGTTGGTAACGTTCTATGCAATTGAGATTTTAATAAACTCAATTATGCTGACGATATTTTGTTTGTCGTAATATTTAGTTTCAGTGCAATACACATATAAATAAGACGGATAGAAATTCAATATTCTTCACATGCTTTGATATACGCGCGTAATATAATAAATGTTATATAACACCTATATAAATTCCTGTCATTTGATTGGACGAATGTGGGTCACATGGCGTGCAATAGTACGCACTATTCAACGATCGTTAAATAGTACTTTTTGAAACATTTTTGTGTACGAAAAAAAAACGTCTAGATGTTATATAAAACAAATAATGAATGTTTTGTATTCGTGTAATGGTACAAATAATGGCACTTGGTGAATGATGAAAGGTTATATCAACTCGGCTTTGCCTCGTTGATATAACCTTTCATCATTCACCTCGTGCCATTATTTGTACCATTGCACTCATAAACATTCATTATTTGTATATTTTATTCGACCGTGCGACAAAGGTGGGGGAAATAAAGGAACAAAATTCAAGTATCCTAAAAAGGGGTTGGCTGTAGTCTTCATTTATATACTGCTCCTAATTCGTAGTAGTAGACACATCATAATCATTGTTTTATATAACAGTGACGGCAATACAAATAAATGACAACTTAACAACATTTATCACCACACATGATATCTGTGTTGTAGTTTAATGACGTCATAATAAATTACTTTATACTGTAATATATGAAATGAATATAATACTTTAATGTAGAATTTCACAAGTTGAAATACAATGGCACATCAAAAGAAACACGCACGCACACGTTTAAGACGCTGATCTCTAGACGTTCATATAACGCGTCTAATGCGCTGATATAACGTTTCTAGACGTTAATATAACGCGTTTTTAAGCCGCTGTTATAGTCTCTAGACGTTCATATAACGCGTCTAATGCGCTGATAATGTGTTTCTTTATTAGCGGTATACTGACTTTCGTAACTATCTAGAAACATGTACGTTTTGCAACTGACGTGACGGAAAAGATTGGTTGCTCTTTGCATGCATGAATCAAGTTTGCTACATCTGTACCCAGTATGCTATGACTGTTAATAATAAATACACCAACTCTTATCAAAATAAGTTTTAAATACATAATATCATGAAGTATGCGTGTATAGTGGTGTTTTGGGAACAACTTGCAACTAATAATAACCGGGGTTGTTACCTAGCCAGGTGTAGGAATATGTTATGCAAATCATTCATTACATCCGTATTCAAACGTGTCACAACAAATTATCGTTATACACTACCGGTCGTCTTCGTCGAATTATCGAAAACAACCCCTATTACACAGTATTTGGAAAATCGACTCTTGCTATTGTAGGGTATGTAGTTTATTTATATCTTTATATAATCTCCCTCAATAGTATTTACTGTTCAAATACAGACGTCCTATGATAGACTATTCAATTACTGTATGCCTCTTAAACTATCAATTCCTTGTGGAATGTAATAAACGTAAAATTATAGCTATACAATTATGAAAACGGTATAACTAATGTTACGCGAGCTTTTAAAATAGAAGTACAATTTTAGCAATAAAGATATTAGTATTTATCACTCATGTCATGGAGTTCGCGGTATTACCGTATAGATGTTAAGGGCTCGAAACATTCCATCCGAATTATAGCTTTCATTGTAGTAGCCTAGTCTGGCTACATTAATGAGCCGGACGAGAGCACGTGACCAACATCAACCATTGTTTGATAGTTGTTGATACGCGCGTCCAAATTATACAGGTTTTGCACGCGCGCGTCGAGTGTGCTCTTTACCGCTGCCAGTTGCTGTTACAAAATGCAAAAGCACATTAAACATTAGCGCGCAATCGTAAGTGGAGATGGGGGGGGGGGGCTACTTCAATTCAAACATAGAACATTATTTTATATTTCTTGGTGTAATTTCAAATGTGCTCCACCCGAGTTTACAAGTGAACCGCATGCCTTTTTTTCATGCGTAGGCCTACATGTTACGTTATCAAGATGATGGACTGTTGCTACATCTCGCACAGCCACAACTTGTTGGTACGCTCACTTTTGCACTACGCGCAACACCTCGTAACATTCTACCCGTGTGATCACGGCAGGTACGTAACATGACGTTGATTGATTCTTTACTACTTATATCACAGCATCGACATACCTGTAAATAAAAACCTGTATGTTAATGTTGAATATTTCCATAATATCATACAAATACATTCAGTCTATGCGCCCTCTATACCCACTTTAAGTTTAGTCTCGGTTTCAGATAAACCCAGTGGCCGTATTCACCAATAATCAAACTTACGTGAGATAAGTATTTCACTTAACTCAATAAATATAAATAAATACGTATTTCTCGTAAATTGTATTCACTTCTTGTATAGAAGATGTTTGGCTTAAAACTGTGAGGGAGATCTGCTTTTATTTACCATCCAACTTACCTACTATTCTAGTGACGTCAACACGGTTCACAATTTCTTTCTACAACAACAAATGAAGAAGATAGCAAATGCTTACCCTAGTCAAGCCTCTTTTTATACTCCACATCTCGCTCGACGGACAGTTTCCTTCACATGCTTTTACTAGAACAGTTCCCTCGCATCGTATCTTCGAATTAACGCTTGTTGGGTTTGTGTAAAATCGCTTAACTTGAGTCGGGTACGATATTTCTGATAGTGCGCATTTAAAATATACGACGTCTGAGGTTCTCCCACCACCGCCGCCGCCGACACCCCGCCTTCCACCACCTCTAGTAGCACCGTCGCATATACAGGCGAACTTGTAGAGGACGAAAATTACCATCAATGAAATACTGTTCACAGTGGCCATCTATAAGAGAAGATAATTACTAAAAACAAAGACAAAATGTCTTCATCTCCCTCATAATAAAAAATCCCGTCAAATTAGACCCTCCCGCCCATTAGCCTATTTACAGACTCGAATTAAAAGTCTCGATGGTCTATTCTACTACTAGTCGATGATTGTGAAAATAATAATTTAAAGTGATTTATGACAAAAGTGGTAGGTGGCCTACAATATTGTTCGTTTAGTTTTAAATTTCATTTGTGGTAGAAAACAATTTGTTAATATTAATGGTGTTAAGTCAGAAATCGTAACCTCTGACACCGGTGTTCCTCAGGGTACTGTCAATGCACCTAAATTATATTCCTTGTATACGGCCGATTACAGATCTTTAAATGATGAGCTTTGCCCCGTTGTTAAATTCGCTGATGACACTTGTACTATTGGTCTCATAGTTTCAAACAATGATGAACATTATCGTAGCGAAATACAAAGATTTGTTAAATTTTGTGACGATAATTATCTCCAAATAAATGCATCTAAAACAAAGGAGATGATCATTGATTTTAGGACTAAACATAAATTTAATTTTCAACCAATCACTATCAAAGGTAAAGAAATTGAAATTGTTGACCAGTACAAGTATCTAGGTATTGTTTTCAATGATAAACTGAGTTGGGGAGACCATATAGACTTCATCAGCAAAAAATTAAATCCCAGAATGTATTGTATGAGAACTTTATATAAATTTAACTCCTGTGATTTGATGTTACTTTCGTTCTATAGTTCCGTTATATGTAGTGTTTGGACGTACTGCCTCTCCTGTTGGGCTGGTAATGTTACCGGAGGGAATAAAGGACGCCTTGAAACTTTCATCCGTCGGGCTGGTAAAATGATTGGTCTGGAACTGCCTTCCATTACCGATGTGCACCTAGAACACCTCCAAGAAAGATTTTGAACGCATTGAGTCGGATGCCTCTCATCCTCTCCACAAAGTGATCATAGACCAACTTAATCCAAGTGGTAGATTGAGGCTCCTCAGTGTGAAAACAAATCGATATGCCAAATCCTTTATTCCCTCCGGTATCATCCAGTACAACAGAAAGTCAAGAAGATAATTTTATCTTCTATTTTTTGATGTTTTTTTATGAATGGTTTTATGCTATATTTGTTTTTATTGTGTTTTCTTGTTATTATGACGAGCAATGAATTTCCTTTTTGAGGATCAATAAAAGTTATCTTATCTTATCTTATCTTATGGAGAAGGGCGTTTCGATCCCCGGCTTAGAAATCCCTGACCAAGGCTAGTATGGGGTAACGGTAACGGCGTAGGCCTACTTATTGGACGATTAAAAAGCTCTGGAAAACAACCATCTATTTTTAGAATGTACTCAATATGTAAGTTCACGTGATCAATGAGTCGGACATTATTATACAGTACGTGAGTATGAGGCATTTCTGACCGAGGCTAGTATTGGGGTAACGGACATACTTATTGGACGATGAAAAGCACTGTGTTCGCGCTCTGTAAAACAACCATTATTTTGTTTCTATTTTTAGAAGGTACTTAATATGTAAGTATTTTCACGTGATCAAAGACATTATACAGTACGTGAGTATGAGGCATTTCGGTGTGAAGATGTTAAGTGCGAATGAATGTTTATGATTTCTAAATGCCATTAATGTCTACAGCAATAAAAAAACATGTAATCTCACCCATCTCAATTGTATAATTGTGTGAAATTCTTGTTCTACTAGAAATTATCAAATAAATTGAGAATCATTTATTATTACTTATTTCTTTTATATTTTACCTACGCTAATAAAACACAAATTAAATTAATTTCACACTGATTGAATTTCGAAATAAATATAGGAAACTATTATACAATACTTGTTTACAAAACAACATTTATCATCAACCAAAGTGAACAGGCCTAAATGTCAAAGTACTGCTTATTTTTCGGAACGAACACGTATCTATATTTCACCGCTTAAATCAGAAATAGACCTTTATATAAATAATCAACCTTACCTTGTAAACCACTGTATCTTTCGAAGATGAAATAAACCCCGTTAAGTTGTACCTTACAAAGCAGCTAATATAATATATATATTTCGCATTGATTCTAATATCCTGTCTCCTACTCACACAGAGCATATCTTTTCTAAGCATCTACGAATGCTTGTCTCATCCTTATATCCATCCCGTCAAGGTAGGTAATAACGTCAGGAGTGTTTTGCGTAAAGTAAGGGATTTAGGGAGAATTATTAGTAGCTAGGAGCTGGCTGGCTTGCTGATGATGGTAGTAGGCGGTGTTAGGCGTTAACGTTATTGAATTAAAATTAATCAAAATAAATAACTTAACGATTCTTACAAGTTACAGTTAAAGGTTACCTGATTGTTAATGGTTTTTATTTGTTAAATTTAATAGAATCATGAAGTAATTATAACAATTGTGGGGCCATTTCGAATTTGTTGGTCGGCTAGCATATTATTGAAATTGAATTAACCTGTATAAAAGTCGGTCGGTTTGACGGTTAGGTCGGTTGGTTTGATGGTTAGGTCGGTCAGTTTGACGGTTAGGTCGGTCGGTTATTTTGTATCTAAAAGGAGGCAAAGTAAACGCAACGCAACGCAACGCAACGCAACGCAAATGCAACAAACAAAACGCAACGCAAATGCGTCAATTTGCGTTACGCAAATCATTGTAACCGTGTTCTTGAACGAACATTCCTTTAAATTTGAAATGCAATCTGTATGCCTATTATTTTTTTTTTTTTTTTTTGGTTACAATTAAAACTTACGGTACTTACCTTTTATTCACAAGAGGATAATACAGTATGAGAGAACGGTGTAAGCTGCCCACCTCTATGACAGTGTTCCGTGTTATATCTTGAAGTCTTTATTGTTTTGTTCAGGTAAGAATGATGATCACCGTACAAATACTCTTACTATAAGTAGTCTTACAATAGGAACGAGCGTCGTCGTCGAATATTTTATGTTATTTCTCTAAATTTTGATAAGAAATTCATTGTTCATTATGTCTTAATGTCTATTGTTACGATAGTCGTATCCGCAGTTTGTTAGAATAATAAACATACATATTAATACGTGGTGGTTGGCTGAGGAGGCAGAAAAACATTCTAAGATGACGCGTAGGAGTTGGGCCAACAATATCATAAATATCTCGTAATTTAAAATAATACTTATACAATTACTATTGATAATGGATGAAGGAGGAGGATAGGATGGTGATTAGAGGTTGGGTAGGGATGTGCTCACTCTAACTTCGCTTTCAATATTAAAAAGATTATGCACCTTACCGAGATACCGATCATGTGCAACATTTCTAATGAGTGAAAAGTGACTAAATTCTGGTTCAGTGATGAGGAAAGGACAACAATTAGGATTATAAACTCAGTTGTCATACCGTACCAATCTCTCTCGGAAGAAACCTTCCTTTACATACAAAACATTAACTCGCCAATAGTACAAATTTATATCAGAGGGAGGGGTAAAATCAACAATCAATGTCATCCCACGTAGTAATCTTTAACCTAGATAGGCCTATTCATCATAGATGGTATACTGTAGGCCTATGAACCGCATGTCACCATGTTTCTTTGGTAACCATAATAATGTTCGTCTTCAAATTTTCCATATACGGTACTGCAGAGTCGCGAGTATATTTCTAGTGAAATGTTGGTTCCATACAAAGTTCCGGGTGTCCATTTACACGTGTGCTGCGTGCGAGGCAATGGTATTGGGTTTTTTAAAGCAAACTCATCAGGTCTTAAGCTCTGTCTACACTATCAAACGTTATGTTACAAAAATGTGATGTGCCCATATATGGACATGATGATGTCATATCACTACCATATTTGAGCATATCACTACCATATTTGAGCATATCACTACCATATTTGTACTTTCTTTGTTAAACTAGTTTGATAGTGTAGAGCTTTATACATTATCGCACTGTCGCAATATTTTGACTTTTAAACGGCAGGAATCATGACGGCAATAATCGCCTATTCAAAGAATATGCACTCTGATATGCATTAACTATGGAATTCAACGTATTGTCCTCCTTTATGCGGATCGCAATTCAAATTAAACACAAGAGAATACACGATGTGCGATGGATTGTTAAAAACGTTTTTTTTTACCTTCTAATTTTAAATGCGAGAGAATTTTATATCAACGTCACTCGGTGCGTGCCGTCAATATGACTTCTTCTCAACGTCGAATGGAACTGCAATCAAAAAATCAAGTTAAAAATACGTAAAATAAGCTGATAGTTTTAGGTATGCCTTAAAGCGTGGTTCCCACTAGCGACGCAAGGACGTAACGCAACGCAAGTGAATTGACCAATCACAAGCGATGGCTTATTCGCTTGTGATTGCTAACTGTCTATAACTTCGCTTGTCATTGGTTAAAACGCCTGCGTTGCGTTTACGTCCTTGCGTTACGTTCTAGTGGGAACCAAGCTTACGTATTATATGCTAACGTTAATAAACATAGAGGCAAATTAACAAATGTCTCATCTCATAAACAAACAAAAAACACATAACAAAAAAAAAGAGTAAAACATTTTAAAAAAGATGAAAGGGACCTCCAGCAAATTCCAATGGGCTTGTGAACTAGTTACCGTACATTAAGATAATTTGTAAATTTATCCCAAAAAACAGGAACAACAAAAGATGACATGCGCGCCCAAAAAAATCATATCCATTTCAAATTAAGAAAAAGTGCGTGTTTCTCTGACTCTCCGTGTTATTGCATATATTTATTCATATTACACTAAAACAATATAAACGCAAATGAAAATAATTATATTCAAAGAATTTTATAGTTATTGCTTAAAGATGTGGATGTTTGTCGTTTTAAAAATAGCTTTAAAAAAAAGAAGAAATGTATGTTTTTTTAATGTAGGCGCACCACATGCACATCATGTTAGGTCTAATCGATTATTTGCAAACAAAATTGCAATAAATGTCATACTTCTATATTTTGAATCTGATGGATATTTGGTTGAGTGAATGAGATAAAATGGTCGCTTTCATAATGTGACCCTGCCGCTTTACGATAAATATTAATTTAAGCTCCGTGTAAAATGACGTCATTGAATTTCTATTTGAATATAAATCGAATTGAATATTTAATTAGATCTGCAATCTGAGCAGCCGAACAGTAAACCGTAACAATTTTACTTTAAAAAAAAATATATAAATCTTAGAAACGAATATTTTTCACATCAATTAAAGCCGTAGTTTAGTCATGTATCGGTCCATCAACTACCGCCAAATGACCTTCTTCAGCACAGTCAGGGGAAATGGCAAAAGGCTTCCTGCTTTCTAAGAGTTTATCAGATAATCTATATTGTTTTGACAACTCTTGCACGAGTCTAGTTGGAGGGGGCAGGGGTGTGGGAGATGTTAGAGGAACGCTAGTAGACCAATCGCCATTATCATTCTGGAAATTACGACTAATTTTACCATTAGTCCAAAATATGTTCACCTCTTTATGATCTTTCTTGGCCTATATTCTGTTTTTTAAAGGTTTATGACGTGTTAAAAAGTGCTAGAACCTTTCATTAAAAAATATATATAATATGCCCAATTGATGATATAGATACGCTATGGTATGACGAAATGTTCCGTTGCAAATTTGAAATTGCATCTAATGGCCCATGCCAAGCAGCAAGTATCCATTAGTGAGGACGCAAGTTATCAAATCAATTGTTTTATATCCCTCCATATTAAAGGATACACACAAAAAAAAATCGTTCGGTCGCTGAAGAATAGACTGAGCGTAGATCGACCAAGTAGGCCTACAGTATGAACAAACCGGAGTTTACGCTAGGCTTATACGCATGCGCAGTTTAATCTTTCTATATATTACCGTCTCCTTTCGTTCAGGAAGGAAAATGGTTTTCCACTAACTCAACAACCTCTTAATGTTACATTTGTCTTGTTGTAATTGTATTCTCCAAGTTTGATTACTACGCACAAATATATTTACTCTTTAGAAAAAATCTATACGGAAATGGGAGTGAAATGATCGATTGGAATTTAATCTCATCTGCGATTGGCCAGCTGAGTTTATAAGGTTAACCATGGAGTAATTAGTTTAAACTAATCTTTCATGGGTTAACTGTCTCGTGCTTGCTAATCTTGTAAACTTTATTATTTCATTTACTAATCCTGAATTCTATAATTTTCGCATTAACCTCGTTTTTCAGTCAAACTGAGATAACATTTGCGAAGAAAATTACTACTTCATGCATTCCGTTTGTTATCTTTAAAAAATGATAAATAATCGTCAAAAGGTAATTTGAATTACAGTACTTCACAATAAATCATGTTCATATACTCTAACTGTACACAAAACAAAACGTACTGTACGCGCGCGTTCAATTAATGTCACTGACAATTTGCATATTCTAGGCACATTTCTGTCTTTTCTTAACACTATCAAACTAGTTTGACAAAAAAAGTGTGATGTGCCCAAATATGGTAGTGATATGACATCATCATGTCCATATATGCACATCACATTTTTATGTCACATGAAGTTTGATAGTGTAGACAGAGATTAACAGAAAGCTTGGTTCTCGTGTTAAGACGAAGCGCCAATTGAAAAATCACAAGGTGGTAACCAATGATTTGCAACGATTTGTAATTTGAAATATTATACGGGGTTTCTATTTGTCTTTATTAGTTAATTTGTAGGTCATTTGTTGCCTTCAAAATGCCCCCACACAAAGAAAGAAAAAAAACATGGATTAAATAATATCATTTATTTCAATATCTCTTAAATGTTACAAAATAAAAGTACCTTTACAAAATAAAATAATAATTTAATAATAACTAAACATCAAGATGTTTAGAGTACAGTGCAATATGACGTTCTTATGGAATAATGATTCGATCGTATCGTTACGATTCCCAAAAGCATTTATTTATATCAGTTTCAACAGATACACATTCCATTTTAAGAGATGTTAAAAACTACCGTACCATTACTAATAGCCACTTAAAATTAGTAGGCCTACTCTATTCCTTATTACTCGCTACATTAAACTGCTCTTTTATATTTTTAATTAATTATTTAAAATAATTTTAGTTTAATTAAAACACTGGCCATTATAGACAAAACTAGCAAAATTTAAATATTGCACCGGACGTATTGGCTGTTATAGAATGAAACCGAAGATTGCAACCTTGTGAAATACAGTAGATATTCTGATTGCTCTAGAAATATACATCGTAACGAAACAACTGCGCATGCCTACAAACAAAATGCCATAGCTTGTGTTGTGTAAAAGGTGCTGACATGTATCAAAATGTTTAAATTAGGCCTATACCAAATACAATAGTATAATTAAGAAATCATTGTTTATAAATAATGCATCGGTAAATTTTTTAAAGAAATAAATACATAATGATTCAGTCATTAAAATCCTTTTTTCTTGATCTTTATTTTGTGTTATCTGCTTTGCTTAACAAATCAGTAAGTTTCCATTGTACAAATCCGATTGGCATCCGTCACTGGTCCTGATTTTCCATACTTCTGAAGATCTAGAACTTACAACGTTCCAGAACGAACGGCGAAAACATCAAAGTTTGTTAAAATAGGTCTATAATTTAAAGATCAAGGCTTATCGCCAATCCTCTTTCGAAATACCATTGATGGCAAAAATGCAAGAGATTGGACAACGTGACAGTGTTGTGACGTCACTAAAGTGTTCTTGGATCGACATCATGATTTGACTACGTCTCTCAGGACATCAATATACACCAACCTTAACCATTAAAACGGCAGAAGAGATTCGTCTCAGGCTTTAATGGCAGGACTGACGTCAGCAAAGTAGGAGTGCTGGAGACCGTCTTCTGCAGACATCCGTAAAGACGGGTTGCAGATTAGAAGATGCTATCAGAAGTAACAAGTATTTCATTAATGAGGTCATTAAGGAGGAAGCAAACCACGTGACAAAAGATGTTATAGATTGAAGATTAATCATAATTAATACAAAGTTCTCTAAAACGTCAATGTTCCTCGAAAGGTTTTTTTTTCTTCTTTTCTTTCTTTTTTTAAAATTATCCATAAAAAACAAACAAAACAATAACAATATTGTAAATGAATTTAAATACGTGTGGCAATATATCAACATAGACTAAGAGGAAACAAAAAAAAAATATATATATATATATAAACACAACAGGCAAAGAAATGTATATTTAAGCATGCAATAAATAATCAGTGAATTAAGCCTTAAATAAAGTTCTATATAAATGGGTTCTAATTGGAATAGTTAAAACTTAATACCTAGTTACGTCATGTTAATTCATTCATTCATTGTGTTTTGCGGATTTTTGTACAGAACCAATAGGAAGGTCATAGTTCGCCACAAACCGAACCCTATTCTGTTTTGTGCTTTTGTTATTCTATTTAACAAGGTTAAAATATTGTCTAAATATATTTTTTGATAGAGACATCAACACCATATTTTACAATGTACTGGATAAAAATACAAAATGAGTGACGTATTATAATAATATAAAACTCTGTCTACATCAAACTTTATGTGACAACAAAATATCAGTACCATATTTTGGCATATCACTACCATATTTGGGCACATCACACTTTTTTTGTCAAACAAAATGTTTAATCAAATAAAATTAGAATATAAACAAATGCGTCAAGTAAAATGTGCAAATTTGGTTTAATTTAAGAAATCCACAGCCTTTGGGCAAGTCGTAGTTCATCATTACTGGAGGAGTATTATGATGTTGCCGTAAAGGTCAATGGCGGAAAGTGCCAAACCCACAGAAATGTCAAACTATCAGCTTTAGGCCTATTGGTTACTAATAAGATAAAGAGGCGTAAGTTTTATTATAAAACTATTATAATAATCAACTTATGGTTACGTAGTCCGGGGTGGATGACGTGCCGTACGTGACATGTAACTAAGTAAAGTAGTCTAATACGCGATGACCTAATATAAAAATGGGATAATAAATGAAAGGTATATTGGTTTTAAAGGCTTAAAGTGAGCGGGATGCGATATTTCTTTTCGTACATAAGTTGAGGAGAGATTATTTAGAGGGTTAGGTTTAGTTATATTTAGGAAGTAGTTCGGCTATCTTTCACACAAGGGGTCCCCAACTTACGTACGAAAAACAATCGTGAGCGGGATACTATAATGCACCGTTTTGACATGTGTGTGCCCATGCTTTCAAAATGTGCGGTAATTTAAATCATAATAGTATACACGGAATTATACATCCGTTTACGGTGTTGCGGCAGTCTTTTCCGTTTGGTTCAGCCATGCATGCAGATGTACCGTGGACAACAACAAAATTGATGAATAGTAACCAATTAACGAAATTTGCATAGGGTAGGTCATAGGTCATAGCTATTGAAAAAGGAGCATATAGACGGTAAATTAAACTATCAATTTCGTTTGGAATCGAATCAAAATGCATCTTTCAAGACCAGGAGGTACAAATGTCTAGGGCAGCCTTGGGCACAGTCATGCTTACTTCGCTGGGTAAAAAGTCAGTAACCTAACCACCAAAAGTTACCGACAATTTGACCATAAAAACTAACTGATCCGGGTAAAAAAATCTCAAATAACCGTGATTTTATAAAATAGCAAGGTTAAAAAATGCATGTACTTAATGAGTTTAAAACTTTCCACCATGTCTCACTACTTAACAGTGGCTCAATGGTCCTTTGTATAATTAAGTACCTGGAAATATGTCTGTGTATTCATAAAAACAATGACGTCACTCAAGTAAAGTATTTGTTTACAAGTCCGGGAATTTTCCATCAGACAAATTGGCAAAAGCTAGTATTTCGAGGATTTGTTTCAATTGTAATTCGTCCAACCATGCATGTCAGCATACAAATACATCGTACAGTATTTGAATCATTTCAATTGAAAGCTCCGTGGTAGTGAGGAAGTAGAAGAAAGCTAAAAGTGTCATCATTTGCAGACGTTTTGTTGACAGAATCAGCCCAACGACATACACGTACTATACACACGAGTGTCAATATTGTTCATTGGTTAACCGGTGGTACAACAACAAGACATTTTACAGGTGTCAGTAGCGTACCTCCATTCATACGTAACTATCAGAAACAATACTGCTAGAATAGTTCATCTTTGCGACGTCATAACAGAGCATCAGCATGTCATCCCACGGACTGTACATGGTGGTTACCAGGCTTAATCCAGAGGAACAAGCAAGATTTTTTAACCAGCATTCGTTTTGTTGGCTTTATGCATTTGAGGTAACATTTAAAGTTAGAACACTTATTTAATTCTGGTCTTTTGTGGACTCATTCTATTTCTAAAACACTATTTTCTTCAGTTCTTTCAAAACGTTCTCCATATTTCGACAATCTCCACAACTTGATTCTACTTTTTGTTGGCTTTATGCATTTGAGGTAACATTTACAGTAAAACACTTCTTTAATTCTTGTCTTTTGTGGACTCATTCTATTTCTAAAACACTATTTTGTTCAGTTTCTTCCAAACGTTTTTCTTATTTCAACAATTTCCACAACTTGATTCTACTTCTATTTAAGGATGGTTTTTTAAGGTGTTGGTTGTGATGTGTTCTTTTGAGTGTTGCACTTTCTTTCGATCACGTTTATCAATGTTTCACACCGAGTCACCAAATCACGTCACAGTATTTAATTTGTCATCCACTTTTACTGCGGATAACCATTGTGATTGTCAAGTTTCTTTATTTTTTTTTTCTTCAAAAGATGCTATTCTTTCTTTATTTCAAGATTGTTGTGCAAAGCATTTCACCAAATCTTGAAAACTAACCATTTTGTAAATTTGAAAGCATTTTTTCACCTGAACTTGTCCAATCTTTGGAAACATCGGATTTACGTAGCATTAACTTACATGAAATTCTGTAATTGATCATAAACTAAAAGTCAAAAGACAGTTTTTATTGAAACTTAACAAAAGTATAATTTTTTTTTTTTCTTGAGTAACGGAACGTTAGTTAGTTAGTAAGCATACAATGTTTTAAAAAGAACCTATTGTTTTCTCTTTGAGCAGTATACTGTAACCACTACTATTACTAATTAGTGAATTCATGGAAAAAACTCTATTTTCCACAGATTATAAGAATGACCTTTCACACTACTATGGTCAAGTTTCTTTCTTTTACAGTATAAACAAGTTTTAATTGTACAATATGGTTTAAACATGACCTTTTTCAAACTTTTTTTTTTATAAACATTTATTGATTTTTTTTAAAAATATTTCTAAAAAACCTTTGAAAATTCCATTTTTATTAAAGATTGTTTTACTTTTTCAATCTTATTAAGAACCAGCAAAAAAAAATTGACTACATAGTCACAGTATGACATAGTAAAGAAAATTGAACTGAAATGTCTTCCTCAATGTTGTTACTAAGCAGTAATTCACTTTCTACTATCATTTCTCACATCACGTTGTTGAAGTCAAGCTGTTCTCATTTTTGTCACTTGTTTCATCGTACATATGAATGGCATTCAACGACCCGTCAGGGTTTGCGATGAATCTTCTTTAAAACTATTTATGATTATAGGTACCTTGATGATTGGCATGACCTTTGAACTTCTCATCAATGGGATTAGCCTACTGGTGAATCGACGGTGTTCTCGTTACCTTCAAAGCTAACCTCTTCTCTGGAGCTGCAAGTACAGTATGTCTATTGAGTAGTACACTGATTCCATGATGTAATGGGCCTAGAATGCCATCAAGGGAGCGTACCTGATTACTTTTAAAGCTTTACTGAATCCCAATGGATTTATAAATAGAATATTTACAAGGACCAAATGTTTATTACACAACTATATTACTACTTTTTTTGTTTAGTACAATGCATTTTGTCACTTCCATGCCATAAATACATCAATAAAATATTTAATTCTACTACACAGATTAAACAAAAATGAACAACTTTTAATCTTGTTTATTTCATACACATCCAACAGCCAGTAACTTGCCAATTACAGGATGGATAAAATAAAAGTGCTTATATCAAAGGAAATCTATTTGAGGCTTGGGGAGTGGTTTAGAAAGGGTTGGGAGTTGCAAACCCAGGCCCTATGTAAATATTGCAACTTGGGATTGGGAGGAAAGCTTATTAAACTACCAAGTTACAACTCCACTACATAAATTATTGATACAGTATTTGCTATAATAAAATAACAATGTATATCTTCCACTTTTAGGCCTTGAAGGACTACATTGAACTGAAATGGAAAGGACTGCAGGTAGAGTCGGTATCCGATGATGAATTTGAAGTCATTGAAATTTTAAAAAGAGAAAATAAAAAGATAATAACAGAACTAACGATCGAAGAGGCAGAGAAGCTACGCCAGAAATGGATTCACGTTGGGTACGGAAAATCGGTCGGAGTCGGAGGTTAAAACTGAAATGCAATGGGAAATCAAATGGCTACTACTGCAGTAAATTGCAGTAAATCATTTGTTGTTGATATGATTTGTATAAAGTGTATATATGTATTGTGTTCATATTTGTATCCGATGTCAAATAATAGTATGCCACTTTCAGGAAGAGAGCTGTGCATGGTATTGAATTCTGGAAGGTTGGGCCTAGGCATTGTTAAAGCCCAGCTACTAGGTCAATACACTATATAATTGATAGCAGATAAAGGCAACGAAATGGAACAGTCTTTGTGAAATCACCTGCATCATATATAATTACATACACAACAGATTTGTATGGAAATCAATGAGATGTGTCTGTCATGGAAAAAAAAGATTAAAATCATTCAAAGATGGATTGCAACCACACAATACTTGAATGTTGATAACTCAAAATGCAGACATACATTTACAAAACAATTTTCTAAACCTACGTCATGTAAATAAATTCACGATAACAAGGTGTCTGTGCTTTTAATAAATACACCTAGACAATTAAAGACCTCCCTAATTCAGTGTACAGTATGCAAAACAGTATAATACATGTGTAGAGAAAGGCTAAATTTAGTATGGTAGGAGGTTCTTATATGAATTTGGGGGTACAAGTCACAGACACTTTAGCAATATAGTAGTAATGTCTATATGTATTATGTAGAGCAGAATACAACAACTTTTGTATTGTAGTGCAGTTAATATTAAATAGCTGTAGTGTACTGCTGTATTATTTTCTATAACAATATTATTTTAAGGCTTCCGTCAATCTTTACTTCTCTTTAATAAGACATAATAATTGCACTGTGTAAAAGGAAAGCAGAATTCAATGCAACAACAAAAAATGTCGTCAAGTTAAAATCTTTTACAGTATTGGATTTTTGTTGTTGTGTAAATCATTCGGTTTTCATGATATACAAATAAATCATTAAAGGTGTTCACATAGGTAGCCTGGAGCTATACATAAGAATACACCTGTATAGGATGTAACCTCCCACTCGTTATATCACGCAAAATAAATCATGTAAAGAAATTTCAATAAACTAAATTCTATGCAAAACTTGAAAAATGTGTTTTTCTTATTTTCAAATATCGTGAACGACGGAAATAAAACAAATTCAAAATGTCATGGTCACCGCATTCTCAACCTTTCTGATCTAAAACTCTGTGTAGACAGACAAACTAGTTTGACAAAAATAGTGTGATTTGCTTAAATATGGTAATGATAAGAAATTATCGCACATCCCATTTTTTGTCACAAAGTTTGATAGTGAAGACAGAGCTTTACACAAACATGTATACAAATAACTACTTAAAATGGACCTGAAATGGATTTTCGATTTTTTTCATTATAGAATGATGTTTTGGGGGCTATTAGGTATTGCTAGAATGTATATTGTTACCAAATAAATTGGTCCTTTTGGGGAAAGCCCCATTTGAAAATCAAAAAAATTCGCGGGTGACGTCACTTTGCGAATATATTCCTATCCCTCCAATGGACAATTTGCAGTTTTTTGGCTATAACTCTTGAAATCTATGGAGTATTTTCTAAAAAATGCTTGTGCATTTGCAGAAACGTATTTAGAATTATTTTAGATAAAATTATTACCGTATAAACGGTTATTCATCGAGTAAATGACGATTTAAAATCTTAAAATCAACGTTTTTTTTCTGGAAATACCGAAGTTGGCCTGGCAACGTTGTCCGGGATACAGCTCCGTGCGCAATGATGCGTATCCATATTTTCCGTTTGTGTATTTTGTATATCGTTCGTAATTTATACTGCTAAAATGTGTTAGTTTCTTTAGTTTTTAGTTTAGCAGAATTAAATTAGTAATATGAGATGACAATTTATTTGTCACGAATCAGGCAGTTCGAAAACGAATTTTATTCATATTTTACTTTAGCTTGACAATGAGCGCAGCAAGTTGTTGATATCGCTTTGGTCCTTGGATGCACATGAAACGGAGCCTCGCCGCATGATGTGGGTGGTGGATCGACTCCGCGCGCTAGATTGGGGGCCTAGGCCTAGTAAAGGTTTGGGAGGTAGGCCTTCTAAATTTGGGTTTTAGAACAAACAAAGTACATTTTAGGGACCTATATTTCAACAACATTAGATATTGAATAAATTAGTATTAGTGTCAACGCTTCGCGTATCTTTCCAGGCCGTCGATCATTCACTGACTATCGGGCGGCATACACGCTCTCGATATCATCGTCGTGTATATGTGACGTCGTGAATATAGAGGCTTCCGACGGCCGTTGAAATAGAATATTGCAATGGCGTGAGTAATTTTCGCTAATTTACCATGGTATCTTAAAATTTCGTTTTTACTCAAAATACTATACATTTTGTTTTTATTTGTATGGGTTTGTGTTAATTTGATACATTTAAATAACATGTGTGAATTTCTTGAAAATCGAAAGTCCATTTCAGGTCCATTTTAAAACCTTACCTGCAGTATTTATCCCCTAACAAAAAAGCCCTGAAATTCTATCTGAACAAGCGTTCTTAACTTTATTTCTGTCTGTTGTCTATTAACTTAAGCGAAGAAATAAAATGGGACACAAAAAAAAAACTTACTTGTAGAAGGTCACGACCTTTTGAGCTGATGTTGGGAACAATACTTGACAGTGACATTGACATTGGATATATTGGGAAGGGCTGAAATTATAACAAATATATATATAATGCATTTGTTTCAATGTGAAATGCACACTATTTTGTTATAGCACCTTTAAGTGCAGGTTACGTTTCTGAATGAATGCGCTGCTTGCACAGCATTTATTGTCAAATATATAAAAATATTTAAAACTTTGTACACAGACAACGCTCTTAACAAAGTATAAAAAACACAATAATCTGGTCACAGGGCTTTTCATTATGTTTAAGTTTTATGTTGCAGGTATTATTAAATGCACTACACTAAGGTACAACAATAGTGCATAATCTTGCTCATTAGACTGTCTACACTATCAAATTGTATGTGACAAAAAAATGTGAGGTGCTCACATATCACCACCACATTTGGGCACTAGTTTGATAGTGTAGACAGAGCGTTATACCTTGTAATCTGGATGTTTAGAGACGCCTGGCCATGTCTCTTCTGTAGGTGTTCCCAGAAGTTTAAATATACGTTTCAGTTGATCCTCAACATCATTCCCCGGAAATAGTGGTCGTCCCGCATTACCCATCTCTATAATGATTAATTAATGATTAAACCAATAATAACGCACAGTTAATGGCAAAAACAATTATACAATATATTACAAATTTAAAATAGTAGGGGATTCTGATGGTAATTTATATTTAAAAAAAATAAAAATGTTCATTTGAATATTAAAATTTAAAAGAATGTAGAAAGAAGGCACTGTTCATATTTGAAATAACTATTACTGTACAGTACTTTATTCATTTTACTGTGAATGTACAGTTTTTTCTGTAATTTCTAACATACTGTACTATAAATATATTGTGTTAATGTATGATGTTTGTTATGAATAATATTCCCTCATTTTATGAATATTTGAGGAACTCCATTCATAGTTTTAAGAAGAGAATGCATGACAGTCGTAATAGTCTGATTACAACCATAGTTAATGTATTTCCACAATCCAAACTGCATCTGTGTTGGTGCATAGAGATATTATAGTTCACTATAATATCTCTATGGTTGGTGCAAATTGATATTTTATGATAATTTAGGTTGTTTTTGAGGAAGATGCTATTGTTAATTTCCTTGTGACATTTTCTCTTTTTGTTTTGTACTATCCAAAATAAAGGAAATGAATGAATGAGTATACACTATACTGTAGCTATAAGGCTCTGTCTACGCTATCAAACTAGTTTGACAAAAAAAGTGTGATGGGCCCAAATATGGTAGTTATATACCCAAATATAGTAGTGCTATGACATCATCCATGACATGTCCATATATGGGCACATCACACTTTTTTGCCACATAACGTTTGATAGTGCAGACAGAGCTAAAATAGAATCCATCGAAACTGTGCAATTATCTTTTAAAAATTATACACATTTTTACAACCTGCGAATATACATCCAGCGGACCACATATCAATTGATGTTGTGTAAACTTTAGCACCAAAAAGAACATCAGGAGGACGGTACCAGAGGGTGACAACTTCAGCTGAGTAGCACCTGACAGGTATACCAAACGCACGAGCAAGACCAAAATCTGCAAGCTTTAGGTCTCCATTCTGAAAAAAAAATTATTTGGACCACCTGTACTGTTACAGCACTCTAGTATGTATTAAACACTGTAACTGGCTTGAAAGAAATATCTGAAAATTAGGTATCCTCAAAACAATATTTTTAACTTTCTTAAAATTAATTTAATTTATACAGTATTATTAGAAAAGGCAAAACAGAATGGGTTTTGTACCATCATTAATTGATTTTGTGTTTTGCTGATGGGTGCATTGTGGATTCCAAACATCCTTCTTAGTATGCCTTCCTTTCCTCCTATCAGCACATCACTCAAGCTATTTTATATTTAATTTTGTTTTTATTTATTTTTCTGCTGTATATATTGTATTCTCTGGAGGAAATAAATATAACAAAAAAATAAATAAATAAAAACAATAGAAATGATATTTAAACATTTTTGTAATACTAATATATTTACTGTATTAATAAGTAGATTCTGTGGTTTGAGGTCACGATGCAAGACGTTGTTGCTATGGCAAAATGCTAAACCCCGTAGCAACTGATACATGAATGCTTTGACAACATCCTGGTCTATTTCTCCATTGCATGCATCAAAGTACTTCTTCAAGTCTTGATCGCAATATTCAAACACTAAAGTCAACCGCTTCTCGCTGTGTAGTACATCGTGAAGGCGAACAATATTCTTGTGTTTTAGTTCCTTTAACAGGCAGATTTCTCTTAATGCTGAGCTTGGTACACCCTAATGATAAAACACAGTAAAGCTCTGTCTACACTCAAACTTGGAAACAAAATTTGATGTGCCTATAATACACACAAATATGGTAGTGGTATGACATCATCATGTCCATATAATATGGACATGATGATGTCATACCACTACCATATTTGGGTGTATCACTGCACTACCATATTTGTCAAACTAGTTTGATAGTGTAGACAGACCTTTATGTGACAAAAAAATGTGATGTGCCCATATATGGACATGATGATGTCATACCACTACCATATTTGGCTATATTTGGACACGCCACACTTTTTTGGTAAAACTAGTTTGATAGTTAAGACAAAGCTTTATTTATTATTTTTTTAATTGGCACCGTTGACCACTTGGTCTAATGTAAAGATTTCTATCTTGTCTTAGGCACTACGCTGTGCTGATATAGACACCAGAATGGTCAAGTACCAATAGTCTATACACAAAATGTTAGTTACATGCATGGACCACACCGATAGGCTTTTACAAGCACAGATGAATCTACCGATTGCAGTTTCCCCATCTCAATAATAGCCGGCCGGCCATACAGTACATACCTCATCATCGTCATCAAGACGTACTCTCTTTAGAGCTACGATTTCCTGCGTATCTTTGTTCTTTGCTTTAAATACTGTTCCATAAGTACCTATTCAAATCAAATCAAATAATATTAGTATAAGTTTGGGCGCTAGTTCCGTTTCGCACCTGTCATTTATTTCGACTCAAAATGTGTTAAGAAACTTTATCGTGAGTACCACACCTTAGAATTAGGCCTCAAAAATACTTTTACGAAGGAGATCACACAAAAAGTAAAAAATAAATGCTTTAAAGTGATGAATTTACAGACGTGTTTCTCGCACATCGGTTCCATACGCCATGTTCAATGTTGTAGTTTTTATGGAGCGCCAAAAGAGCAATCATAATAGAGGGCTAAAAACTCAATATAATGCGTATATTTAATGCATTTATTGGTGAAAATTACGTTCAATTTTAATATATTTTGTCAATGTCAATGCAAAAAAAAATGTTACTGTTGATACTGTACATGGTTTTCGCAGTTTTCGTTAACTTTTAAGAATGAAAATCGACAAATTCATCATCATATTACATGTACTGTAGTTTTTATTTATACCTCAATGATCTAAATAATATTCCTCTTAGTCTTATTAGGCCTAGGCCTAGGCTAGGTAGTGATTACTCCATGGTAGTGATGCTGATTTAGGCCTAGGGTTTTGTTGCATTGACATTGACAAAATACAGTATAGTAAAATTGAACGTAATTTTCACCAATAAATGCATTAAATATACGCATTATATTGAGTTTTTAGCCCTCTATTATGATTGCTCCTTTGGCGCTCCATAGAAACAACAACATTGAACATGGCGTATGCGAAATTGATGAACCGATGTGCGAGAAACACGTCTGTAAATTCATCAATTTAAAGCATTTATTTTTTACTTTTTGTGTGATCTCCTTCGTAAAAGTATTTTTGAGGCCTAATTCTAAGGTGTGGTACTCACGATAAAGTTTCTTAACACATTTTGAGTCGAAATAAATGACAGGTGCGAAACGGAACTAGCGCCTAAGTTTGCACACTTTCACAACAAAGAAACAGAATTTTGGTCAAAAAAATTGTAAATTAAAAAAAATTAATTTCGGTTAGAAAATTGTTTTAAAAAAATGTTAAGTATTAATATCTAGGCCTAAGCCTTATGTATGTTTGGAAGCATACACAATTCCCATTTTAAAAAATCTCTAGGCCTAGCTTATATATGGTGTGGTTTGTTTTCCGTCCTGGTCGCGGACCGCTTTAATTGATCGCTGTCGCTGACCCTGCCTTTGTTAGGCCTAGAGTTTAGATTTACTTATATAGGCCTACCGATAGGATTTATTCATTCGTGAATGATCGGTAAGTAAGCTCATTTTCAAACTTAACTTAATAGATATTCAATTTATACATACCTTCCCCAATTTTCTCAAGTTTTTCATATTTTTGCATTTTAATATACCGTCAAAAACAACAAAACAAAATGTTATACAATAATAATTAAATTTGAATCCAGCCGTTAGGAAAACAAATACACCGCGTTTTATTGCATCATCCACCACACACGGCCTGGAAATGCTAGACCAATCGTGTACCTATTGACAATAAATTTTTCATTTAAATAAATAATTTCTATTCTGTTGTCTACTTAAAATTATAAACCAGAATATAATAACACGTTATGAACCAAATATATTTATTATTATTATAGATTTATTGAATTTACATACAGAATTTAAAAATCTATTTTGGAGATTATTTCTCTCACAATTTTGAAGCAGACGACGTATAGTTCCTAACACCGACATGGCAAAGTGTTATTGGTCTAAAGTATTTTGGACAATATATCTATCCGCATAAACTTTTTCAATTTCAAATTGCAAACTTATTAGTATAATCTATCCACCGATTACAGTTGATTATGTATTATATAAGTATTTTGCAACAATTGATGGTACAATAGAAATAAACTTTGAAAGGAAATCACCATTTCTATAACTACTTTATGACAGGTTTGAAGACAAACTAAATGATTGAGTGAGTGGGTTTCACACACTGACAATAACACTGTCGTGTCACTAATTTGAAGGAGGCCCACGGAACCGGTGTGAGGTAGAAACGTGAGGATGTTTTCGGCTAAGTTCCTAACTTTTCTTATCTTTGGCTTGCTAATATTTGGTAGGCAACTCTGTAAAGCTGACGAGGATGCAGCTACGGATGCTCCAGGTATTTATAGCTGTTATAATTTCAGTAGCTTAGCTAGCTCTAGGTAGGCCTAGACATGCATCTCCCCTGCTGCATAGCATAGACCATAGGCTAATAGGCCTACATCATGATCATGATACACAGACTGAGGATGGTATATGAAGATAGGCATGGGCTATATAGGTAGGACGGGTAGGCTTTGCTTAGATTCATTCATCTTTCACCGAGCACTGCCTGTATAAAATGCACCGACCTACATAAACAACAATACAAGAGGAGACCAATCGTGCTTTAATTATTTAGGCATATTAGTTTGAAGCAGGCACTCTGATTTGAAGATAGTAAAATTTGAAAATAAAACCATTTAATCTTTATTTATAACCAACCAAGAAGTATTAAAATAATAAATCATTTTTTGTTTGTTATTTAGCTGAAACCGAGACCGGAAATGAAGAGGAGGCTGAAGATAGTGCGGATCCTGTAGTGGAAGAGGAGGGCGATGTTATTGTTCTAACAAATGAGAATTTTGACTTTGTTGTTATGGACAAAGAAATAATTTTAGTAGAATTTTATGCTCCTTGGTAAGTGGACAAATGAAGTGGATCGACTTGGTCCATGCCTATCTCTTGGAGTCCTAGTACTAAACACCATGCAACATGTCCAATGCTATACATAATAATTCCACACACGCCTTTCCCTAGATGCTATTAGATGTTATTGTTTAGTACAGTAATCCATACCCCCCTAAATAATCAACTCACTCGTACATCTAACTGAAATTCTTTTTACTTCACCATTGCTAATACCCTTTCTCTTCATAACAGATATCGATATCAACTTGGCTGTCTTACTTTTAAACCTCTCCATAATCTTGCTACTCAATCTATCTCTCAATTACATTTTTATGTCTCGTCATGATGTATTTTTGTGAGGGTCCCTAATGATCAGCTTCGACTGGATGGTCCACCCTAATAAAATATTGTTGAAATAAAATTAATAAATAATAAGACTGATTTGCCATTAAGCTGTTTAGTGGGTACAGTATACTTGTCAGACAATGTCTGACAAGGTCTTTATTTTAATTGTGTTGAACTTATATATACACAAATACATTATACAACAAACCTGTGGCAGTAAAAGAAGCTATTTGTATTCCAACATTGTATATATTATTTGCAGTAGTACACAAAATGCTAATTTGTTATTGTATTCAATTTCAGGTGTGGACACTGTAAAAGATTAGAGCCTGAATATAAGAAAGCTGCAAAAACTTTGAAAGAGAATGATCCACCTGTAGCTCTTGCAAAGCTTGATGCAACTGCTCATGCTGACGCAGCAGGACGCTACGATGTATCTGGATACCCTACCCTCAAAATATTCCGCAATGGAAAGGCGTACGACTACAAAGGTCCTCGTGAAGAGGCTGGTAAGGAGTACCATTTTGGTATTTGTTTTTTACTTGGTAACCTCTTCAGTCAAAGACTGCTCTCCCCGAGGGCCCAGTTATGATCAGTGGCTGTGTGTGTACTATTACACCGGGGTAACCCTACTCGTCTTGAAAGATGTACTAGGTTATTTAAAGTGCACATGAGCTAGATGTGTACACTGCTGGGGTAGCACTAACATTTCATTTTGTTTAGCCATTTGGCGAAAGTCAAAATATTTTTTTAGTCAAATCAGTTTATCTATAGCCAAAATGGCTAAAGTCTAATTTTTTTATTTAGCCAAATGAATCGGTTTATAGCCAACATTTAAAATTTTTGAAATATAGTGGTAAAAACATTTTAGTCAATTTATCTATGTCAACAGGTCTATACACTGTTCCCTGAACATTTTTGTAAGGCACTGAGATAAAGTAAAGAACCATGCCTACTGTATATCACTGTATGATTAAAAAAAATATTTTTTTTTTGTATTTTTTTTACATGATCAAAACAATTGTTCAAATTGTTTTTAATCATACAGCATTTTATACAGTTATCAATTTAATAAGAAACATTTTACAGTTTTCTGAAATCCCCTGAACGCTATGTTACTTTTGTTTTTTACGCTTGGCTGGTCATGTTTGCGTGTGGCGTACCAGGCGAAAATCGTGTCCTAGAATCACTCAGAATCACCGCCGCGCAGCCGGTTAATGTTTTTAAATTGGGTATGCTCAAGAGGTGCAAAAGTGCAGAACCGCCGGCCTAGGCCTACAAAATTATGTACAACAACGCAACGGTATATCGTATGCTAAAAATATTGAGGGAAATGCCTGGAATTTTTATCATTTTATTTTATTGATGATCCTCCTTTATCTGCAAAAAAATAAAAACATTATTAGATAGATCTACATTGTTATATAATTATGTAAACATTTTGTATATTCTTAAGTTGTTGGAATTCAATCATGATTAAGTCAATTACAAGGCGGTAGACCGGGAACCAGTCAACTGACAGAAGAGGGCTCTCAATGTCATTTCTATTGACGTACCTGCACACAATATTCATAACCACACACCCCCACTTTAATAATGGAATAACCCTAAAAAAAAACTCCAGAGCCAAAACGGCAGTTGATCCATTCCGCTAGCAAACGAACACTCGTATCGTTGTTAAACGTAAGATAATATAGGCCAAAGCACAGAGTACACGTCTCTCCATCCCTCAAGGCTGCGCCGAAGCGTTTCTGTCAGGGCGAGAAATTTATCCGATTATTATTAATTTTACACAACAAGACAGAAGCCGGCGGCCGGCCCCGCTCAGATGCACGTGTGTGTTCAGCTAAATCCCCGTTAGACTTTACCATTTCCCGCATGTTGTTTTGTTTACACTACTGACGCACGAGGGAAGTTTATTAAGGCTAAAATATGAAACTACATTAAATTGGAAGACTCTAAAATGCATAACGCATACATTTTTGATTTCGATAAGATTAAGACGTCATTCATCGAAGATACTATAATGTTTCTTTTTAATCTGAAAAGTACACCCCTATCGAAAAATAGACAATCCCGGTAATTAGCCGACCGTCGGCTACGTAGTCGATCGTTTGTGCAGCGCACAACACGTGATAGTTTGGGTAGACTTCATCGTCCATGTGTCGTGTAACGTCTGTCTCTCTGTGCAGTCTACCTCTGCTATCTCCATCTTTTTGAAATAACAAAGAGACGCCTGGTACAACGAAACAAGTTGACGAAAAATGGAGCTTGAAGTAAACAATGTGATAACAAACAAAATAAATGCTTGGAGATCGACAAATGGACCTTTTAGTTGGACTTTATGCTTTCGCCAAAATGGTTATTTAATTATCTATTTTATCATATGTCATCACCAAAATGGCTAAAGTAGCCGTTTTATTTTTCGCCAATCTAGAAACGTTTTCGCCCATGGCGACTTGGCGATCGGCCAGTGCAAGCCTAGCACTGGACCTACAGTAGGGTTTATAGTCCTTATCTGAGAAGACTTGATGCCATTCATCCAATAACTTGATGCTCACTGGCCCATTAGTTAGACAGCTGTAAGATGTGAATAGATAATTGTACTCCTGTTGATTTTTTGAAATGGTTTTTTTGATTTTATTTTTCAGGTATTGTGAGCTACATGAAGGAGCAAGCAGATCCTAGCTGGGCACCACCTCCAGAGGCAGTCATCACGTTGACAGACGCAACATTTGATGAGGTCGTCAACAAAGAAGAGTTGATTCTTGTTGAATTCTATGCACCTTGGTATGTTCTGCTAAAGCTCTGTCAAACAGATGGGACAAAAAAATATGATGTGCCCATATATGAACATGATGATATCACTACCATATTTGGGCATATCACTACTATGTTTGAGCACATCACACTAGTTTGATAGTGTAGACAGCTTAATAAGACGTTTCTCAAATAATATTGTGCGCTGTGAACCTATTCAACCTTATTAAAACAAGGTCGAAAACTAAAATAGGAAGTATTCAGTTTCACAAATAAAATACTGTAGCAACCTAGCGCGCTGTTGTTGATGGGAAGAGGCTATTGGCACGAACGGTTAACAGCATATAATAATTTATTTATTTTCTATCTGCATAGGTGAATTTTTTTTAATGATCATGCACCTAGTTCGCTGTGCTGATAAGACAACAGAATTAAGGATTATGTGTCACCTTGCCAATAGAAAACAAAGCATTAGATGCATAGTTGACGTTGTCGATAGGGTCAACTGTGCTAATAGCGATGATACTAATTATTCTGTATCATTGATAGAAAATACTATTGCATTGATTGAAAATACTATTGCATTGATTGAAAATACTATTGCATTGATTGAAAATACTATTGCATTGATTGAAAATACTATTGCATTGATTGAAAATACTATTGCATTGATTGAAAATACTATTGCATGGTCGACCAAACCTATAGAAACTTTAAATTACACACTAATCACAAAACAAGTCAATAATAATTATATTCTTTTACTTCAGGTGTGGTCACTGCAAAAAGCTAGCCCCAGAATATGAAGATGCAGCACAGCAATTGAAAAAGTTTGATCCCCCAATTCCACTAGCTAAAGTGGATGCAACAGAAGCAACAGAAAGCGCTGGTAGATTTGGAGTTACTGGCTACCCAACGCTTAAAATCTTCAGGAATGGAAAAGATTATGAATATAATGGACCACGAGATGGCCCAGGTAAGTTACTGTTATCAATATGTCGCCCTCTACTTTTATTAGACACTGGTCCAGCATACAATGTCTATGTCTTTATCTTATTTCTTTATACTAATTTTAATATTATTATGATTGTAGTACACTGAAAGTATCTATTTTTATTTCATCGTTTTTGTTTTTATTTATTATTTTAAGTAGTAAATTGTATTAGTTTAAATGTATGTGTATTATTTCTGGTGTCTTTCTCGAGACAAGAAACTTGATTTCTTCTAGAGAAGACCCTAAATGATGGCTTATTACTATGTTTTCATTTATGTACACACATATATTATACTGTATAATGCCATTGTTGAACAAATAAATGTTTTTTGAACTTTTGAACTTGATGTACAGACTCTAGTCAATCACAACACACCTGGATCATTGCCGTTTTAAACATGCTGTTTAGTATTGGTTCTATTGTATGATCATAACAATTCTATTCAATTGTACTATTGCATGACAGATTTTTGTGAAAAAAAAACTGATAATGAATGTTTCAAAATTCGTTGAAAACCAGTCCTATTTAACTTGCCAATCAATCTTCCAACCCATAGAAATATTCTCTCTATTCAACTCATAAACATTCATTATTGTACACTGATAAAACAATATTTCATTCTTCAGGAATAATCGATTATATGCAGAAACAATCAGGCGATAGTTCAAAGAATAAAGCAACATTGAAGGACATGAAGAAGTTCTTAGAACATCAGGATGATGTCAGCATTGTTGGCTTTTTTAGTAGTGAAGAAGATGATCTATACAAGATGTACCTTGACAAAGGTATGTAGTATAGCAATGTTAGTCACAATGAGGCCCAGACTTTATACCCACACATACGATGATTAAAGCTCTGTCTACTCTATCAAACTAGTGATATCCCCACATATGGTAAAAATATGACATCATCATGTCCATATTTAGGGCACATCACATTTTTTGTCACATAAAATTTGATAGTGTAGACAAAAGTTTAAAACACAAGAAAGAAGATTATATATATATGTATGTATGCCGTTCTGTGTCTTTATTAATAACAATAAGCCTCAAAGGAGGGGTTTATAAGCACGATAAATTATAAAATAGTTTATCCATCCTGTAATTGGCGTATTTGTGCTCACTGTTGGATGCGTATAAAATAAAAAATATTAATAATAATAATAATATTATGAAAAATTCTAAATTAAAACTTAGTTTATAAGCATGATTTATAAGCATGATAAATTATGAAATAGTTTATCCATCCTGAAATTGGCGAGTTTGTGCTCGCTGTAGGAAGCGTATGAAATAAAAAAAAAATTGTTTTAATTTCAGGTAATAGTTTACGTGATGACTACCGATTTGCCCACACATTTGATGCGACGGTTATAAGCCACTACAAAGCAAAAACTGAATCTATTGTTGTCTTTGTACCAGAACGATTCCAAAGCAAGTATGAACCAAAGAGATATGTGTTCACACAGGTAAGAATGGATACTTTATACTGGCCACAAGAAAGTTACTTTCCTTTTATGCAGTCAGTGAACTATAAATTGTGACACCTTAAGCTCTGTCTGCACTATCAAACTAGTTTGATAAAAAAAAATGTGATGTGCTCAAATATGGTAGTGATATGCCCAAATGTGGTAGTGATATGCCCAAATGTGGTAGTGATATGCCGAAATATGGTAGTGATGTGACATCATGTCCATATACCCTGTATGGGCACATCACATTTTTTTGTCGCATAAAGTTTGATTGTGTAAACAGAGCTTTAGACTGGCCTTTAAAAATGCTTTTAGTTTTAAGATAGTTTCTCGGTTTTTTTTTTTGAGTTTCCTAAATGACCCATATACACCATTTCATAATATATTGCATGGAGGTTTTTTTATGCACTTAAAATTAAAAAATTGAATTTTATCAACTGTCTTAGGCTGATGGAGACTCCGATGATCTTGAGGAATTCTATGAAAAACACCAATTGCCGTTGGTTGGGCAGATGACAAAGGCAAATCAAGAAAAGCGATATGCAGGCCGCCCTCTATTGGTTGCTTATTATTCCGTTGACTGGAGTTTTGAATACAGAGTTGGTAAGTGAAACTTTGTTTGGTGTTTAAACGTGTTTATGGAACTTGTTTTTGAGTTGAGTACAATGAACATTAATTTACACATTCTAGCCACTGAGATCTGGCGTAAGAAGTTATTAGACGTTGCTAAGGACTACAAAGATTTGACCTTTGCCATCGCGGACGAGGAAGAGTTCAAAGATCAACTGAAAGAGCTTGAGCTGGATGACAGCGGTGAAGAAATAAGCATCGGTATCTGGGGAAATGACAAAAAGAAGTTTAGGATGGATCCAGAGGAAGATTTTGATGACGAAGAGTTGAGAGAATTTATTGATGACTGGAAAAAAGGTAAATCAGTATTTATTTACTTAATTTACAATAGATTGGTTCTGGCTACTACCATATGAATGATCTCGTTAGACCTTATCATACAGTTTATCAGTAAAGTGGTTTTCTTAAGCCTAGTCTACACAAGCAAGTTTGTCAACTACTGAAGTTTACACCAGCAAACTTTGATAAACCTTTCTTGACAAATTCAGAGTTTGTTGAGTTTGTTTACAGAGGTAGCTTAAAGCTCTATCTACACTATCAAACTATATTGAGAAAAAATGTGTGATGTACACAAATATGGTAGTGGTATGCCCAAATATGGTAGTGATATAGCATCATCATGTCCATATATGGGCACATCATATTCTTGTTACATACAGTTTGAAAGTGGAGACAGAGCTTTAAACAATAAATAAATGTGTATCCTTTTAGTTTAGTTATCACTTGGTAACTTCAAAATTCTGTTCTCTGTACAGGTAAAGTTGATCCTGTTGTTAAATCACAGCCAACCCCAAAGAAGAACAATGGACCAGTTACGATTGTTACTGGAAAAACATTTGAAAAGATCGTTTTGGACAAATCTAAAGACGTCCTATTGGAATTGTATGCTCCTTGGTGTGGACATTGCAAAAAACTGGAGCCGATCTTCAAGAAACTAGGCAAGAAATATAAAGATAACAAAAATATAGTTATAGCTAAGATGGATGCCACAGCCAATGATGTGCCATCTCTAAGTTACACCCATATGGGATTCCCAACACTTTATTTCGCAAAAGCTAATGATAAACAAAAGCCAGTTAAGTTTGAAACTGGCGAGCGTTCGTTGGAAAAGTTGGTAGAATTTATTGAATACCATGCTACAGTTGATTTGAAAAAGGGGGCAAAGACCGAGTTATAAGACACAAATTATTCCCATCCATTTTTTTTTTTAGGTGTGGGAAATTTTTTTTTTTTTAACTAAATTTATTTCTTAACATTTTACATTTTTGTTCAAATTTTGTTATCACATCAGTAAAAAAATTTTTTCAAGGGCACCAACCAATTTTTAAATAACTTTAATGATCAAAGTTAGTTTAAACTGAAAAATTGTTGGAAAAACAAACAGGTTATCTTTATTTTACACTGATTAACATTCCTAATTTTTACTCGATTAGATCCAACTTTTGTAGATGGTGGTGGGTTGTGTCTGATAGAATTATTTAAATTTTTCCCTTTTTCAAATATTTCATTTTTTTTTCCCAATCTTGCTTAGTTCACTTTATATAATACTGAGATCCAGTATAATACATTTGGACAACTCTACTTTCAAATTAATGGACACCTTTAAATGGACAATATTATTTATTTTAAACTAATCTATGCAGTTAATAATCATGAATATCTGTTCTACAATACAGATGTACCTCCAAATAAGGACCATTGCTAGAATAATTTATATTAAAATATAAAACACAGGTGTATCTCCAAATAAGGACCATTGTTAGAATAATTTATATTAAAATATAAAACACAGGTGTACCTCCAGATAAGTACTATTGCTAGAATAATTTCAGTTAGCATATGTAACACAGGTGTACCTCCAGATAAGTACTATTGCTAGAATCATTTCAGTTAGCATATGTAACACAGGTGTACCTCCAGATAAGTACTATTGCTAGAATCATTTCAGTTAGCATATGTAATACAGGTGTACCTCCAGATAAGTACTATTGCTAGTACCCAAACTAAGTATATAGAATCGTGCAGTATTTGGAATACAAGTGGTTGGCAGCTAAATTTGAGGAACTTCCGTAAATATCAATGATCTTTATTTGGAGGTAGATCTTACACAGTCATATTGCCAAAGTTATCGGGTATAAAATATTTGAATAATTTATGACCAGTTTACAGATAACAAAAAGAGTCATTATTTCAGAGGCTGTTCAATACAATAAAACTCTTGTTATAAAAAAAAAAACATTTTTTATTATATTTTTCTGTGAAAGAATATTGAGAATATATTAATTACTAATAATTCCATAATTAATTTACTGCACATCAGTATTGTACTTACATTTGAGATTGCAAATAATAATTTATTATAGCATAAAGATTTCTCCATGATTCAATAGCAAAACAGTATCAGATATAGGTACTGTACAGGAAAAAATTACATAAACAAATTATATACATAAGGCAGCACAAGTAAATAAATATTGCTTAAACACTCATTGACCTTAAATTGACCCCATTCTTCAATCCAAAGGCTGATCTCTAAACTAAATTCTGTCAAAAAATTATTTTAGATTATCAAAACAATTTATAAGATTGGGTGGTCGTATGAAATAAATGTCAGAATGTCCCAACTTTACCTCATTTAATATTCGTTAACTTAGAAAAACCACGAAAACCAGGCTTACAAACCAAAATATAGACTTTTGCTAACAAAATATATAACTTTTTGTTACTACTATACAATTTAAAACTAAACTATTTTCTAATCTACATGTAATATACTTTGATAATCTTTTTTAAAATTTCGGATACCAATTGAATACCCGAAGAATTAAATATTAATTATCATGTCGATATTATATATATTATAACGCACCTGATTTTATTCTTAAATTAGGCATCACGTGACATTTTTAATTAGCCCTATCTCATGGAAAAATGATATCTAATGAATGGCTTTAATGCACGTTCAGCTTTCTTTTGAGAATTTTTGCCATGCGACGTTGTTGACTGATCTCATTCGGAAATCATTCTACTCCGCATCTAAGGTTGGAACACTGCCCTTTTTAATGGCCTAGATTCCCGGCCTAGCATTCGTCAATGATTTATGATGAATAAATAACTTGAATAAGTAGGTGTGTTATAAAACAAATAATTAATGTTTTGTTGAATGGAGAGAATATTTCAACGACTGCTCTATTTTTCAACTCACTCACCATTAAACCTGTAAACATTAATTATTTGTGTTTGTATTGTCTACTTTGATGCCTTTAGTTGTCTGAACCTTCTGGTAGTTGTGCTATATAGAAGGTCTATAGAAATCAACTTAAGATGTTAACTGGTCATGTTCACATCCTATCTTACATTGCGTCTATAGTATACATTTACATATTAGGTGCTTGTCACCTTGATATGCAAAGTACCTAATCTGTGTAACAGCACTTCTGACTCAATGGTCAACAGTCAACTGGTACTGGTTCAATTAACCGTCTTCATAGAGACATCGATATAAAGCTGGCATTCAGATTAATGCTACTTTTAAGTGTACTTTTTCAAAGTGACATACGAAAACCGTATTATATATGGCACGGCACATGTGCAAAATGAGTGCAATACAAAAGATTCTTTGTTTTTTTACCATTAAAAGCACGAGCATAAGGCAGACTAGGCTACAGTGGCGTAACGGCTACGGCATTAAAATATGTCGAAAAAGGCTAAAAACTCCTGAGGCCTCCGCCGTTGGAGAGCCACTTAGGGTTCCTAAACCAGGAGCCTCAGCGTTACACCACTGCTAGGCTGGTAAATTATTTCAATTCCACTGTACACACAATCTCAATATTGTCTTAATGATGTATTTCTGATAATGGCAGTAATGTCAAAGAACGGTGCAGTCGTGGAAACAACCAGTTGTTTTACTTGGTTTTCCTTCCTCTGGCGAGCGGCGTATTACGCGTACCAATTCGTGGAATGCGGTATCGATGTTCTGAGGCGGATTCTTGGCACTTGTTTCAATGTACTGAAGCTGTGAAGGAAATACATTTATATTTAAAATGGATACCTATTATTATAGAGCATTTGCAGTGGCAACAATTTTGAAAGGTGGGAGGAAGAAATGTCTTGTACTTACTCCAAATTGCATCGCAACATTCTGGCCTTCTTCTTTAGTGACCTTGCGTTGATGAACAAGGTCAACTTTGTTAGCAACGAGAATCATGGGATAGCAGTCTCTACAATGATAAAACCAAATTAAAAGTAATAAAATATGACAAATAATAAAGACTAATTCTGTGAATAAGTGCATAACTACAGTCAATGATTAGCACAATAAATGTACAAAGTCTGCCGATATGAAGACGACACCAAAGTATCTGGGTGAAGTACTTTTTTTATGGTAAAACACAGCATGGTTGCTTATCATAGTAGTAGTAGTAGCCTAGTAACCGTGTTATATTTAGACAAGATTGTTATACATAAATCAATTAACATTCTGTAAGCCTCTCCAATTAAACGGATGCCCAGGATATGCAATGTCCTTGACGGAATTGATAGTAATTGGTTGTCATAGTGCATTCAAACTTTAAAGTATGTATTTTACCCCAAAAACATGAAAAATGAAGATTAATAAAATCAGACTTTAAATAGGCCATTTTGCAGTTTTGATAAGATTATTCACTTCTCTAAAAAAAAAAATAAAAAAATAATTATTTCACTTATAAAAAAAATTTTTTTTCAGGTAAATACACTTTTTTTCGATCTAGTCTTTGGTCAAAGTGAATAACTATTAAGTGACATAAAATTGGCATATTCAACAAAAACATTTTTGGGGGACAGTTTAATTTATGTCATAAATTTTAATTTGATTTTACTGTAGTAGGCCTACTAACTTTTTTTCCCATAGAGGAATTTAGTTAGTACATCACTCAGGCTGGTATTATACACTAAATAAAATTGTGCATTTAGAGATGGTCCCTTAATAGATTTTCTCACTTGTCTTATGGATATTTTAATCTAAAGCTCTGTCTACATTATCATGTGACAATAAAATGTGATGTGCCCAAATATGGGCATGAGATGATGTCATATCACTACCATATTTGGGAATATCACTACCATTTGGGCACATCACACTTTTCAAACTAGTTTGATAGTGTAGACAGAGCTTTAAATTGTAATTATTTTTTTATGAAAAGAATGAAATAACAAAACTAATAACTGATAAACATTGTTATTATATACTGTATGTAATAATTAAAGATGTATTGTCTTGTCAAAAACATGAAAAATGAAGATTAATTAAATCAGACTTTGAATATGTTATTTTGTAATTTTAATAAAGTTAATCACTTCCGTAGAAAAAAAAACCACAAAAAAATAATGTTTTCACTTATAAAATGACAAAATAAATGCTTAAATTCAACCAAAAACCAATTGGCTGGCAGCCAACTTGACCATTTTTGCTTTAAATTACAGTTTTTTTCAGGTAAATACATTTTTTTCGATCCAATTTTTGGTCAAACTGGATAACTATTAGGTGACATTAAAATGGGGGACAATACATCTTTAAAAAGAATATTGATTTTCCTTTCCAAGAATTGTTATCTGTTCTACTAGTTTAATTGACTTAATGGATTTACGGGCTGGTTCATTACAGTGCTGCTTCTTCTGCTTTTTAATTAGCCTCTGTGATTTGTTTCTTGCTACTGATCACTATAGTCGCCACTTTACTGTAATGCTAAATGTCAAATATTGAATATGTATATAAAAAGTGATTTATTCTACTCTTAATCATTACCTTGTTAATAGTATACAAATAATGGAAAGTTTTATGAGTTGAATTGGGAGATATTTCATGAGTTGAGTTTAGTCAAAAAGCTGAACATGCAATAGTATACAAATAATAAATGTTTATGAGTGGATTGGTACAAATAATGGCATGAGGTAAATGATGAAAGGTTTTTTTTTTTAATTAAAAAAAAGTATTAATTGTAGGACCGTTTAATAGTGCATACTATTGCACACCATGTGACCAATAATTGAAAGGAAATTAACCAATCAAACGGCAAGGATACAGGTTTGATGGTTGATTTAAACGGATTGATTTGATCTGACCTCAAAATATAAATCATAATGGTAATATTTCAAAAGTATTATAAAAATATTATATTTAGGGAAATCTAATTTACTTTTTGTAAAACGTTAAAAAACATTATTCTGCTGCATTTACTGCAGTAACTCCATTTTGACTCTTAACCCATTACTGCAGTAAAATGCAGTTACTGCAGTAAACTAATTTTGAAAAGACCCCAGGGCTCTCTTTAAGCTTTATAAAAATATTTGTATAAGATGATGATGACGGTTTACCCGATCAACAATCTTAAAATACGGAAATAACTCCTGCCCTAGTTTTATCTTTCTGAGAATTGGATATTACTTGAATTTATTTAGGTCAAATGTATTGAAGATTGCCAATAAGTGAACTAATAATCACATGCTATTATCAGTTGTTCAGACCACTTCAATGATTCAAACGTAAAGACAGTTAGTCTCTTGTATAAATAAAGCAAATATTAAGTCAATAGGGGACAGATGAGGTCATAATTCCATAAAAAGATGGCTGCAGGTAGGATCTGCTAGCAGGCATAGGCCCCGGCCTAGGCTTAACAAAATTTAACAAAACTCAACCGATCTATTCTCATACTAATTATGACAAAAAAGAAAATTTGTGTGCCAGAACAGTAACTTAACATATATTTTTCAGATTTATTTGGTCCTTGCGGAAATTCATAATAGGCACAATCGCTCACATAAAAATACAATGATATACAAAATAGATATAAGTAAAATAAATATAAACAAGTAAAGATACACTATACAATATAGACTACAATGTGATTCAACAGTATTTGTCATTGAAAGCACGGATGGGAAAAGGAACGAATGATTTTAGATATCTGTTCTACCAGTTCTACATAGTGTGCTGCTACTTAGTTATTGCACTCACTTCCTTTCACCACAAACAAAACGAAAACTATAGAGATCCATAATCACTAGTTTAGATTTAAACCACTTCACACCTTTAACAAAATGATTAACATGGTTGATTAAGCATGAAACTGAACATGACATCACCTGTCTTTGACTCTGAGAATCTGATTGTGAAATCCAACAATATTCTCAAAGCTTGCTCGATCTGTGACTGAATAAACGAGAAGAAAACCGCCACCGCTCCTCATATACTGCTCTCTCATTGCACTAAATTCTTCCTGTCCGGCAGTATCTAAAACTTTTGAAAGAAAATGACAAAATTAATTATAATACTGTCCAAGGGCGGATCCAGCATTATAGATTAGGAGGGGGTTAAATATTTCATAAATGATAAAAACAATCCGTCAGTTTGCATAAAAATAACATTATTTAAAAAACCATGTTTATCCCCCACCTAAATCCGCGCCCGCTGTCTTGGTAGGATAACCCATCATAAAAAAAGCTCCTTTTAATTTGATACAATAGTGGTACAGGTCTTGTCTATTGAGGCATGGGATTGCGATATCACTCGCCTAACACACTTTTAAAATTCCCCCGAGTTTGGTAATTTTCTACCCGCTAAGATACAAACAGCAAGTGAAATTTGTAGCACACTTGCAAGTGAGTTGCCAATTTACAAATTCATCGATGTTTAAAACAATTACATGTTGTTTTTTTCTCATTTTGTACATAATATTATATGTTCTTTTTTTTTACAAACACATTTTCCCCAAAAAAATGAAAAAATGAAGATTAATTAAATCCGACTTTGAATGTAGGTTTTTGTAATTTTAAGAAAAAAATGACAAAAATAAATGGTTAAATTCAACCAAAAACTATTTTTTTGCTTAAAATCACAGTTTTTTTTTTCAGGTAACTACATTTTTTTCTAACTATAAGGTGACATTAAAATGGCATATCCAACAAAAAAAATGTTTCATTTTGCACAACTTACCATCTAACATGCACCACTCTCCATCTACTTCCTCATGCTGCATGTACGAATCCTCAATCGTTGGATCGTAATCTTCTACGAACATTTTCTGGAAGAACTGAATTGTAATTGCACTTTTACCGACACCACCGTCCCCGACAACAACCAGCTTATAAGTTGATAAATTACTACTTGAAATATCTGCCATTTCTGATGCGTTAAAATTGTTTTGATACCCGCCAGTTAGTAAGAAATACGCGTCAAAAACATATCATAATTTTTCCCACAGCTGTCATAATACAATAAGCATGTCTGCAAGCAAATAATAATTATTGTAATTAACGACCTGTCATAATTATTTCAAGGTTAATTGCTTGAATTAAGTGTGCAGGCAATTAGTACCGAGGGATCATGTCAAAATGATTCTACTCCAGTTACTGCAGAAACAAAATTATATTTAGAAAGCAAAATTACATTACATGATCCCTGTGAAATGTAAAGCTCTGTTTACATTATCAAATTTTATATGAGAAAAAAATGTGATGTGCCTATATATGGACATGATATGATATGATATCACTACAGTACCATATTTGGGCATATCACTACCATATTTGAGTACATCACATTTTTTTTTGTCAAACTAGTTTGATAGTACAGAGCTTTAGATACATGTTTCTGACAATCAATCAATCAACTTTAAAAAATATACAGTATTCTTAATATAATGGCTTCATCCGGATATTACAGATCCGGATGAAGTATAAAGGATTGGTCTGGATTTCCTGGATACGCTAGATCACATCCCTTCATAACCACAAGGTGGAAAAGGTATGAGGCTCTACAGGGAAGTAAAAAATACTATTTAATAATGGTTACAATTACTTTCTTTTATTGATTTATTGGTAAATAATTATGCAACATACAGTATTTTAATTATGTAATACAGATGTTTAAAACAAATTATGAGAGGGGCCCTCATATAGGCTCGGGCTATACCCTTTCACTGAATTATAAAGAGTTCTGCTGGTGGCAAGCAAAAAAGTAATCCCCCCCCCCCCCCACCTTTTTTTTTTTCAACATCTTCCCATCCTCCTATAAATATGTGAGCCAGACTCTACTGCTCATCATCACCATGAAACTACTCCAAATACTACTAAAAACAGTCCTATTAATATTGATAATTAGGAATGAACCTGATTTTTAAATTAATAATTTTAGTATTATACAGTCGTACCAACAGTATCCGATCAGTTATACATTTTGTATACTGTACATATTGATTGAAAATCAAGGAACTCTGTCGTACTTATTCTGCCTGTTGTGAGACTCACCTCAAATGTTGCGTTTCTCGCAGGAAAAATCGAAGGCTTGGGTTTTTAATAAAGATGTGGCTAGATTTCAAGTTTTAACCGATACTATACATCATCATCAAAATACTGTCATGCCACAGATTTATAAGTGCAAATTACTGTTGATGATAAAGCAAAGTAAAAACGCTAGCGCTATGTGTTTATATGTGCTTTATGATGAATAATAAAGAGAATAATAAATTATACAACTAGAGGGCGCTGTTTAATAAATTATTAATTTCTCTCACGGGAACGTAATACAAATTATGATTTGATGTAATAATATTTTGATTTTCATTTATCTTTTTATTTCGGAATATCATGGTGACATAATATTATATCCATTAGCAAAAGACAGAAAAAACAAATCTTAATCTAACAGCTCATAGAACAAAAACAAAGATATGTAAATATATAAAGTCAATGCAACAAAGCATTCCATTGTATGTGCATTCTTGACACATAATGGCCATGATCAAGGAATTACTACTTGCGTTCACACGATTTTTAAAACTAAAAACAGATTTTCTAATGAACTCATCAAAGGATGGGACAAAGATCATGCTTGCACTACAATGTCTAGGCTGTTACAGCGGCCATTATCTGTTAAACATATGTCCCCTTGAAAAAATATTTTTGTTGTTGAATATGCCATTTTAATGTCACATAATTATAGTTATTCACTTTGACCAAACATTGGATCGAAAAATAAAATATAATTAGGCCTACCTGAAAAAAATTGGCTTGAAAAGTCAATAGGTTTTTGGTTGAATTTAACTGTTTATTTTGTCTTTATAAGCGAAAAAAAAATGTTGTGGAGGTTTCTACGGAAGTAATTGACTTATTAAAACTGCAAAAGGTCTACTCATATTCTTTAAAAAAAATTAATATTATTTTTTCATGTCACTTTTTTTTACAGTGATTATAGTTATTATTTAAGCCCTCATTAGATTCTAAAAATCCCAACTTCGATACAGTATTTCAAGATGATATTCAAAGTATGACTTTTCGTTTTTAAAATAGACCTAAAATGCGGTCTTTAAAAAATATTGTTTAGACATTGTAGGCATACTTCTAGACAGTCAGCATAGGATACTTCTGAATAATTCCTACCAATGGTTTATAGCGATTTACACTCACACGCAACAAAAAAAGAAAAAGTCTATGAAACTGCTTTTCTTGCGTAAATGGTAGAGGAAAATACGAGGAAAATACCGCCATACGGCGCCACGTGCAACAAGGGGAGGAGGATCCAGGGCCGATATAGTAGATGTAGAGACTACTAATAAAGCCATCTGATTGGTTAATAGCTACAGTGCATTTCTAACATATGAAGGTTCCTACGCGAAAAGTTAGCATCAAAGTTGCTACAATAAATTACATAAGGTCGTTAAAATAATTAAAAACGACATATTACGTTCATTATATTTATATAAAAAATTCTAACCGATTTTAAATTTTTAAAATTAGAAGGTCAGAGCAAACTATTTTGACACCGCTTCGCCCTCCGCCGATGAGTTATCAGGCTGCATAGTTACGGACAAGATGGCTGCCTACAGTGTGTAAATATTTTGGTAGCGATTTGACAGCAATAAACTAATTATTCTGAGGGTTTTCACGGTATTATGATTAATTTATAATGACATATTATTTGAATTATTATGTTAAATAATGTAAGTTAGTGGGGAAAAACAAAATAGTATAATTGTGTCTTTTGCAGGTAAGTATATACTAGGCTAGGCCAACAGTCGCACTACGGCCTACTTACTACTGAAGTTAGAGCCGGGGTGTTGTGGTTGTCGATGCCAGACTGGGGTCGTTTTGCCCCATAGGCCTACTAACTTAAGTTTTATTTTATTTTTTATTTTATTCAGTTGACAACCAACAGCGATGAAACCGCCACTAACAGGTTGAATCTAAACATAATAAACTATAATAATACATTCAAATATGCAACAAAACATAAACAAAGATCGGAACATTTTAGTGAGATTATAGGCCTAGCTAGGCCTAGGCCTACCTAGCCTACAGTAGGCCTAGCCTAGGTTGACTTGCTCATCATACCAATTTGGTTAACGTACTTAAGGTTTCTTTTTAAAATATATGTAGGCCTATAATAAATAAATAGTCCTAGCCTATAGACTATTTTATAGAAATACCATCCATTCATGCATGAACATGATGAAGATAGAAAGCTAATTTTCTTTCCTTTTTTGGTCCTAGGCATACTTACAATACAGACAGTACGGACTACGGTTCCTACACAGTACTACTTATACTACTGACATAGGCCTAGCCTATAATACTACCCTGGTCCCTAGGCTAACTAACTACTAAATATTTGCTTGTATTTTGTTACTGTAACTCATCTTATTTTCTATAGCAGCACCATGGCGGTGGCAAGGCCATTATCCCAGATAGACATCCTGTCTCAGAATGGAATACGTTCTTCGGCATATGCAATACCAGATACATTGGTAGCACCGCACACTGCAAGTCCAGTTCCTAATCACCTACTGGACACAAGTAAGTTGGCCTATGTCTAAGGTAGAGGGCGCGGTCCTCGGACATTGTTGGTAGTCAGACACCTGATACTGTTTACTTATGAATATGTACACCATATTGACCAATAATTTTTCTTCATGAATTATTAATTACGATGTAACGTCGCTGGGTAACCAAAAAAAATTACAATTTTCCATGAACATCGCTTCTAAAACCAGTAATTTATGTGAGGTCAAGTTCAAGGTCACACATGATTTTGGGTTTTTAAAGAACATTATAAGGTAATAGGTCTATAAAATCTGCACCAAAATTATTTAAAATGTGTAAAAAGTAACAAAAAATTTGATTTTAATAGTTGGTTCTTAACTCTTACTTCGTTGTTAACACACAAAAAATGGCCGCTACACGATATGACTGATAAAGTAATTCAATATCTCTATAAAAATTTGAAATTATTTTTTGTACTGGTAAATATAAATAATAAAATGATTATATTTGTATATTAAAAAAAAAAAAAAAATATTTTAATTAAAAAAATGTGAAATATAAACAAAACATTGAGGGCGTCCGAGTACCAAAAAACTTGTCCGAGTATCGATCCTTGAAGGCCTATGTAATCCAGAGCCCTTCTACAGTAGATATGAATTTAGTTGCTGTTTTTGGCGACACTAAATTATTACAGTTATATTTGTAAGTTTCTATTAAAATTCTAAAAGTTTGTCAAAATGTACAATTTCAGCAATTGTGTACATTTATGGTGTTATCGTCCGAGTACCGCACCCCCTACTTTATGTAATATGTAAATCCAATATTCATTGAGCTTACTGTACGAATGTTTTGGTCTTATCCTTTTCAACTAGGCCTAGGTACTCATTTACAACTGAGTAGACATACATTATTTTTGTATGTATTTGTATTTCTTATATATTTTATGTTTACATTTTATTTTAGAAATTTTCCACAAGATATCTCAGAATGAACTAATCCAGGCACGACCAGCTTCCATTCATTTTGCTGGCTTTGCACCTGGGAAGCTGCACAAACTGACGCTGGTAAGTATACTTTTAAAACAATGTAGGCCTACAGAAAAATATCTGGCCCAGAAACAATGTGATCTCCTGAAGACTGTAATAAAGAATTGGGCATGAAAGCCAATTTAGAATTAAACCTAAACTTTTTAAATGAAATAAAACTTGATCTTAATTTTGATAGGATTTCTTGATAATATTTCTTTTATGAATATTTAATTAGTTTATTTTCAACACTTATTTGCTATGATAAGTATTTTTGTATGTATAGACATGTTGATATATTGTTTGAAGGTTTGCATGACGAAATCAAATGTTAGTACCACGTATATTAGTTCTGAAAAGAACTGTTGAATTTCTCGACGTTTCGATCAATATGCTTCGATTGTCCTTAGGAGTGAGAAACCATGTTGAGGATTAAAACTCACACCATATGTTGATCCTTTTTTTGTAATTGCAGTAGAGTCACAAAGAGTTTTAAACAAATTTATCAATATAATAACCTACTCTTGTTGCTATTCAGACATTAGGAAATGTATCCACTGAAGTTGTCAAGATGCATATAATCCCACCAACCACAAAATATTTCAAAATTTGGTACACGAAAGGTGACAGACTTGTGCCTGGACTTACAATGGATTGCACGATTGAGTTCAGACCGGACGAATGGCGCTATTTCTATGACTGCATAAGAATACATTGTAAAGGGGATAGTAACTTAATTGTGCCCATTCATGCATATCCGGTTATGAACACATCAGACTTTCCTCAGATTGTACGGTTTCCACCAACTCCGATATCGCAGAGGTATATATATAGCAATTATTTTTATTTAATTTATTAAAGATGTATTGTCCCCCAAAAACATGAAAAATGAAGATTAATAAAATCAGACTTTGAATAGTTTATTTCGTAGTTTTAATGAAGTTACTTCCGTAGGAAAAAAAAAAAAATTTTTTTTTTTTTTCACTTATAAAATAAAAAAAATAAATGAATAAATTCAATTAAAAATCTATTGGCTGGCAGCCAATTTTATTATTTCTTGCTTTAAGTTACAGTTTTTTCAATTAAACACATTGTTTTTTTATCCAATTTTTGGTCAAAGTGGATAACTATTGTGATATTAAAATGGCATATTAAACAAAAAAAAATTTTTCGGGGGGATAATCTTTAAATTAATTAAAATATTGTAGATTTCGGACATTGTTCAATTAGGAAACCTTGTGAATAAATAATTGTTTTTTTTTCTTTTAGTAAAACTCAATCGTTTCCGCTAAGGTGTCATGTACCAATCGACTTTGAATTCTTGATCACATATATCCAGCCTCACCCGTCCTTTTACGTGGAACCGATTAAAGGTGTTGTACCAGCCAATGGAGAGTGCAGAATATCTATAACGTTTACACCGACGGATTACACCACAGCACATTTAAAATTCCAGGTGTTCATATCGCAATTCGAATCCAAGCCATTGGTTTGTGCTGTTTCTGGTAATTCTGCCCCAGGATTAGCTCAGTAAGTGTTTTTATCTGAGAAATTGTGATATTCTATATAAATTAAAGATTATATTGTCTAAAAAAATTTTTTTTATTTCATTGTGTGTTGAATATGCCATTTTAATGTCACAAACAGTTATTCACTTTCACCAAACACTGGATCGAAAAAAAAATTATTTACCTGAAAAAAATGTAATTTAAAGCAAAAAGTAATTGTTTTTGATTAAAATTAAACTGTTTTAATTTTTTATAAGTGAAATAATTAATTTTTAATAATTTAATTTTTTTTATATAAAAGTGAATAAAAAATTGGGCTAATAAAAGTCTAATTTTATAAATCTTTATTTTTCATGATTTTTTGGGACAATACATCTTTAAGGTAATAATAATATTTATCATTATTGTATGTGATAACATTTGTCTTATAGAGAGTAATAATTGTCTTTTTTTCATCAGGACTGAGTTGAATCTTAAAACCAATGACCTATCTGATGCGACCTCTAATCTTGACCCACGTTCAATAACTCCTATCGGATTAGCAAGGAAAAAGAAGCTAGCAAAAATTAAAAAGCGTCCCCAAGTTTCAACAGCCAAAATCAAAGCAACCAAAAAGGAAGTTGAAATAGATGGGATACGATTTCCGCCAAACTTGAACTCACAGCATGCTGTAAATAGTGTACTGCTTCAACAAGCCGGCAAATTAAGAGTTAAAGATCTTCGAGAAGGTTTGAATTAAATTATTTAGTTCTTGAAATTATTTTCAAGGATTTGGTTCTTTTTGGCCAAATTAATTAATTAATTAATGACTTTTATGTATTAATATCTTTTAAGCAGTTTGTTAATTTCTGTTTCAGCTGTTTTATCCAAAAAACATGGTCAAAGTTCAACCAGACAAATGAAGGTAATCTATAATTCATTTCTTTGTAACAAAACTATTCTGCACTATCATGTGTAGTGTTATAATGCAGGTGCAATGCCTCCTGGTTTAGCACTCCTAAAGGGTAGTTGAATTAGGGCTTCTCATGCCTTTTGCCCCTTAAGTTTTAGGGCCCAACCTGGTGGCGCTCATAGCCAATAAGCGCTCATAGACATTACGCCACTAAACATGAGATTAAAGTTGTTCTAAAGTTATACACAAAAATGTTTTGGCATATCTTTATAATTATTACTTCTCTACTAGGAGGCGCTATTTGAGAAAGAGCTTAAAGAGGACATTGATGCTGAAAGACGAAATCAGCTTAGATGGTAAGTAATCACATGTTCTCAAATACAAAAAATGTGGTTCATTATGTTCATATTAGCACAGACGGTTTTCATTTAACAACTAGATTTGAACTTTTGGATTTTTTACATTTTTGAACAGCATTAAGGGTCTTTCACACCTGTTCCTGCACCGTTCTGGTCCAGCGGCGGCAAATCAAAACGAACGTCAATGTTTTGTTTTCATGCGGCTGCGCGCATATCGATTGGCGCATAAACCAATCATTGATGTTCGATTCGCCGGAACCGTGCTGGTACAGGTTTGGAAGACCCTTTACTCCTGTACTGTTTTTTCTTGGGTCTCTGTTCTTTCTGACACCTGGAAACATTTTCCCAAATTCCAGTTGTGAATGGTATTTTATTTTACCTGATTGTTTATTGTAGTAGTATATTTGTATACTTTCGTCCGCTCCTTTCCTCTCTCTCTTTTCTATAACTTACCAATACCAGTGTTGTATTTCTTTACAGGCAAGTTTGTCTCGGTAGGAAAAACATCTCGATAGAAGAACGGCAAGAAATTCTTGATAGTAGAGCAGAGGCTTTACAAGATTATCATGTAGGTTCAGTCAACCAATCAGATGCAACAATCCTTCAATTATGGTGGAAAATATATATAGTATATATATATATAGTATATATGTATATAAATCCAAAGGCAAAATACTGAAAAAATGACAATGCTGTGGGTATACTATCAGTTGGCTGGATCTCAATGGACATACAAAAAAAGAGCGAAAAGTTAAATCAAAACGATAAAGTAAAACAGCCAGAAAAGTTAGCAAAGCTTTCAAGCAACACTAGCCCTTCATCTGTGCAAGTGAAAGTATATATAGATATATAAAATTTATAATTACATTAGCATTTTTATTAACTATTGTAATTAACAATATTTTGTGTATAGCATTCTTCATCACTATAATCATGGAGAAATAACTCCATTCTATAATAAACAATAGTCATTAAGATTACTTGTTATTTTTCTTTTTTTTAGTTTAAAAGGGGAGACCCTATACCACATGTGGAATTCGGTAGAGAAGAAACTGGCTATTCTACAAGACGAACATACAGATTAGCTACCTCGATACCATCCCATGAACCAACATTCGATACATATAAAAATAACATGTGGTGGTTACGACATGAAACAATTAACAGGTTTCAGCAAGCAGCTAGAAAAGTTATTATCAGAAATCGAGTAAACAAAAGGTTACCAATCATTAGAAAACTGATTGATGAATTTAAATCTGGCAGAGCCGGCAGGCCCCTTTCAGGTAACCATAGTGTCAACATTTTCTAAGTTTATCGTAGATACAGTTTTACATGAGATATTGACTTCCCTAAAATAAATGGAAGAGTCAATACTTATATTCATTCTTCAATCAATTAGTCATTCAAAATCAATTTATTCCATAAAACTAATAGTACAGGAAAGATATGCTCAGAATCAGTAAAAGGTTGAAAAAATTGCAACAGAATTTTTTTCACCACAATGCATTTCTATAAGGTCCCTATATGAACATTCTAAAAGTCTAGAAAAATCCAGGTAGGGGAAATAGGTTTTTTTAAACAAAATGGCCGCCAATGGCGAAAAATGTCTAAAAATGAACAAAAAACATATATTTTATATCTAATTACCACTTGATAGCAGTTTTTATAATGCTTTTTATATTTCTTTAGTGTCAAAGATTTAAACTGCAATATACATATTAATTTAAATGCTATTTAGCAGCAAAAACACACATTTAAGTATCAAGATATCACCACGGTTATAATAATAGACAACGTAGTCCTATGCATTATAATGCAGGACTACGGTGTCTAATAAAACAGTTCATTTACATTTGTACTGTCACAACAATAGAATTATACAATCTTAGAATCTATTAATCCATTCATTTTCATTGTCCAGTTATCATCCTCTGTCTATAGGTAGGAATTAAGCATGTGCTGATGCCGTGGTATTCGTCACAAACAGTGGTACTGGTGGTAAATTTGTCATCAATGGACACATCACACCATTTGTAACTTTCCATCCCCCAGTCTGTGGGTTGAAGAGTACTTTCTATCCACTGCTGTACCATGGTAATATACACACAGGGAATGACATTTTGCAGCATTTGTTGTAGGGGGTATAGACTTTATTTCAAGTGCTGTTTTGCTTTTTGCTACTTTCTCCCAGAACGTATTCCTCCTCCATACAGTATAGCTACCAATGCCAATTCCTCTGATGCGATGGTTTCTTTTTTTTCGGAGACGTTTGGTTTTACAGAGTTTGTAAGCATACTACTGCCCAGGTGTTAAGACTTTTTAAGACCTTTTCCTATACCAAATAGATAGGATGTAGTATCATATCCCTGGATTCCATGTATAAAAAGCAAACTAATTTTTACAGAGCTTCACACCAAGGACAGACTTTACATGCATTCACAGTGCTCCCCCATCGAGAACATACAGTATTAAATCAATGAATGAAGCAACCGTGACAGAATATAAATTTAAGAGGAAAGAACACATGGGTCAAACCAACCATATTCATCAATAAAGAAGCAGTGCACATTCCCTCACATATACTATTTCATCATCTATGTGAGACAGTCATACACAATGCATCATTTGGTCAAAAAAAAAATCTTATACTTTTCCTGCAGCCCTCTTTTACTCCATTGACTCCATACACACTGCTAGACTACTCACAAACCTTCATCTCACTGCCCACTGTTTGCTACATCAAACCTCTTGGCCCGAAACAGCAACATTTCAAGACACTTATTATGTACCATGTATGTTTGTTACGTTATGTGAAGGCAAAGTAAACTATTGTGTTTAATGGCTATAATTATGGGCCGTAAGTAAATTTGGTTTAGGAAAAGGTGTTGGTCTTAAAAATCATCACATCACAGTAGGAGTTGTATGTCAAATTCTGTAAACCAAACAGTTTCCAAAAAAAAAAGAAAACATTGCATCAGGAATTTGGCATTGGTACCTATATATTATGAAGGGAAGTCAATGGAGACTTTAGACAGCCTCTTTTCTTTGAGAAAGTTGCAAAAAGCAAATCTATTCCCTTGCTGCAAAATTTCATTTCGTGAGTCTTTATTACCAGGTATAGCAGTGGATAGGAAATACTCTTCAACCCACAGACTAGGGATGGAAAGTATTGATGACAAATTGACTACCAGCACCAGAGAAACTATTAAAGTTGATTAGATGTACCTATAAATAAGGTTGTAGTAAAAGGAATTGCCGTTGCAGAAAATATGGTTTGGACTGCTGCTCCACTATTTTTTAAGAATGCCACGGCATCAGCACATGCTCAATTCCCCACCAATAGATGGAGGATGAGATATGACAAGATGAAAGTGAAATTACCGCATTTATTTGAATAAATGCCCTTGGTGGTTGATTTTTAAGGAGGGTAGTGGGGGCGTGTAATCGTCGTGAGGAGTTTATTCGGAGAGGCGTATATTTTTGTGGGTGTAATGTGGGAAACGTGTATAATCAAATAAATACACCCTTTAGATATGAACAAATACAACACCATTCAGTGAATTCTATTACAAATAGAGATGTGTTAAAATACAATATTGTGTATAATATGCATGTGGCGGGGCGTACATTCGAGGAAATAAATTCAAAATGATGTCCGATGGGGGAGGGGGTGCGGTGGCGTAGGTTATTCAAAATGATGTCCTATGGAGGGGGAGGGGGGCATTTATTCGATTTTTCTAAATGTAGCGTTTATCCGAATAAATACGGTAATAGATTGTGGCGCAAGGATTTTCCCGATGAGGGGGAGGGGAGGGGTGGAGAGCGCAGCCAGCATCAATTGGCTGGGCCATCAATGGGAGCGCACCCACAGGTTCCGATAATATTATACCGGTAAAGGGTAGTTTTACTCACTTTTAAAAATGAAAATCCTTGAAACAGCACTCAATGGGGTATTGTTTTATATTAGGAAATATCATCATATTGTCTACATAAAAAATAGCCAATTGTGGAGAGGGGATGGGGGAACGGACAGACTCCCTCACCCTTCCCATTTGATCTCCCATCCCTATACCCCTCCCCACTGGCACCACCAATGTTGTAATATATTGTTATAACAGTACAAATGTGAATGAACTGATTTATTAATAGACACCGTAATCCTATGTATTAAGCATAGGAAGAACTGCGTTTTATATATTATTATAACAATAGGGATATATCTAGATACTTAAACATTTGTTTTTCGGCCATTTTCTAATTAACAGCACTTAAAATAATGTGTTTATTGTAGGTCAGATCTTCGAAATTGTAGAGAAATATATAAACCATTGTAAAAACTGTTATAAAGTGGTAATTAGATCTATCATTTATGTTTTTTTGTCCTTTTTTAGGAATTTTTGCCATTGGCGGCCATTTTGTTTAAAAAAACCTATTTCCCCTACCTGGATTTTTCTAGACTTTTAGTATATTCATATAGGGACCTTATAGAAATGCATTGTGGTGAAATAAATTCTGTTGCAATTTTTTCAACCATATTTCATAGTTTTCCTGTACTATAAGGATATGTACAAAAATGTCTTCTCCTAAATTACTTTATATATTCAATGAATATGATTAACATCATCAAGCTATGAGGCTAAAGTGGAATGCTGTCCAATCCAAGGGTCATAGTTCAAATCTGTCTCGGACCAGCCTAACAAAGCACCACTATCTATAAGGCAAGGGTACATTTTTCAATTTTGGAAGTGCTAAATTTGTTGTGTTATTCAGGGCCGTAGCCACCAGTGTGGTTGGTAAGGTTTCAACCTTTTTGACAGAGGCCTTTGACAATCCCGTGGGCCTCACAAGGGATTGTTCCTCTTGGTGCGACAACTGCATCACTTTTATTCTCATTTCTACAGCACTGGTGTTTAATATTAGACCTTTAATTTCAATACTTTTTACAAATTGATTTTCTTGCAGTTACATATGGAGAAAGATTAGATGAGGAAATCCTAAAGGATGTTCCTCCTTTGGATATAAGTACGGATAGAGTTAAATCGTGGGCGTTTCCATCGTATACCTCTCCTGATTATAAGGATGACATGGCACCAGACGCATTAGGTCTGGTGCCAACTAGGAGGTCAGACGTGGTGGTCAAAAAGGAAATATCTTTCTCAGACTTATCTGTAAGTTTTAATTTAGTATCGTTCGTTTTCACCAATGATCATCATTTTTTGTTATCAATTATACCTAATTAACCAATCTAATGAGACTTAAGCTCTGTCTACACTGTCAAACTTTATGTGACAAAAAAATGTGATGTGTCCATATATGAACAAGATAATGTTATATATATGAAAATGATAATGTTATATCACTACCATATTTGGCCATATCACTATCATATTTGGCCATATCACTATCATATTTGGCCATATCACTACCATATTTGGGCACAAACTAGTTTGATAGTGTAGTAGTTTATCCATCCTGTTATTAAGAAATTGCGTGCTATTGTATGGGTATGTAAAAAAAAGTATATTTTCTTTCAGGTACCAAGGCATTATAAATCAATGGGCTACCAACCACATAGTGTTCACCAGGCATCTCTGGGTTATGTTCCACCAAAGTTAGCAAGACCACTGAGAAATGGAGCTGATGTAATTATAATTATTATGTATATAATTATATTAAACTCATCAATTTATCATGATTATTTACTCATACCACCTAGACCTAATCTTAAGCTCTGTCTACATTATCAAACTTTATGCGACAAAAACAAATGTGATGTACCAAATATGGACATAATGATGTCCAGCTCTGTCTACACTATCAAACAAGTTTGACCAAAAAAGTATGATGTGTCCAAATATGGTAGTGATATAACATCATCATGTCCATGTATCCTGTATGGGCACATCACATTTTTTTGTGACAGAAAGTCTGATAGTGTAGATAGATAAGGCTTTATACTTTCTTTCATATACCAATGTATTATGCTTCATCAGCATCTTGTTTCAATTCCATTAGGATGAAGTAATAAATATGCCATTACCTCAGACAGCCTGGACAGATGAACAAATGGAGAATAGCCAAGAAGACCATCTGGTTACTACACCAGGACCGGGAAAAAACACTCTACAGTTAGTACCACCAGGTGCACTATTTAAACCCACAGAGTACCCACCATTGCATATATTTGTAAGTTTCTAGTGTTCTTTAGTAGACCTCCTAGGCTACTAAAAATTTATTTAGTTAATAGACCTCTTAGGCTACTAAAATAAATTTTCTGAAGTTTTTTTATAAAAAGCTATTGGTAGCCTTTTCTCTTCACACTGCATGCATACAATTATTGACTTTTTGTATATTTCTTTTTTATCTTTAGAACCCTTGTCCCGGACTACAGACATTCCTGCCACCGTTACCTTATTCGGAAGTTGACCCAGACTTTAACCTTTGCCCTTTACCACAATATAACCATAGCAACAAGAATAGTAAACATGGAAACACAACAAAAATATTCCTTGATAGAGAGGTAAGGAGTTTATTTTAAACAAGACTATGAAAGTACATTTAATTTTAAAGCTTTTTATTATCGTGGTACATTAATTTTGTGCAATGTTGTAAGCTATTGGTAAAGGTAACATTCAAAGGACCTAAATACCCCCTTTTGTCATCTGAAAAAATGTCGCGTTCATGTCACATACTGTACATTCAGCGTACAGTGGGAAGTATTAATTAAGCAGATTACGATCTTTTATTAGATTAAGTTCATTAACAGAATCATGTCAATTATTTCCTTTGTAGGATGTCATTAAGAATGTGATGCAGTGGAAAAAGTTCCCATCCCAAGGTCTTGTGTCACTAGCCAACACTCCAACACTAACCAATGTCTGGGTGCCTAGGTGGTGAGTTTGTCAAATCAAATATTTTTGAAATGTATTTTATTACTGAAGCAATTGGTATTTCTTTCTTTCTTTATCTTTCTTTACATTGGCAGTGTATAAATGATGTTTGTTTCTGTCCTCAAACTTTATGTGAAAAAAAACATTTTGATGTGCCCATATATATGGACAAAATAATGTCATATCACTGCCATATTTAAGCATATCCCCACCATATATATAGATAGATAGATAGATAGAGAGATAGATAGATAGATAGATAGATACAATTTTATTCGTCATAAAATAAGTAAAATTATTTGAAAATTGTCTTCCTTGGCAAGAATATAAATATAAAAAGACCATATATAACATATTTAAAATACTAATAAAACAAATTATACCAAAATATTTATAATATACTGTACAGGTATGAATAGTGAATATTGGGGTACATCACACTTTTTTGTCTAGATTGCTAGTGTAGACAGAGCTTTACATTTATAAAAATCCTTACTATTGGAAGAGCTGTGACTCTTTGAAGAGGGCATATTTCAATATTAATTGGAAAGGCAAGCTATAGATTATAGCCTTAGTTAGTAGAAACCCTCAATTGGGACACTGCTATTCATTGGACACCCCTAATAAGGGGACACTTTATTGTGAAACAAGTGAGATGAAATATATGTTTTAACACTAATACTGCCAACCCACATTCAGGGGGCACCTCTATTAAGAGGACACTAAAGCTCTGTCTACACTATCAAAACTAGTTTGACAAAAAAAGTGTGATGTGGCCAAATATGGTAGTGACATGCTTGAATATGGTAGTGATATGACATCATCATGTCCATATGGCCACATCACATTTTTTTGCTACATAAAGTTTGATAGTGTAGACAGAGCTTAATGTTTTAAGACTTTATTGGGTACCAATGGTGGCCCCCTAATAGGGTTCCGCACTATATCACTATAATATCTCTTGTTTATATTCAATACTTTGATTATCATCTCCATGGTGATTTTAGGACGGATCCATTCAGTTCAGAATTACTTCCAGTATCAGTTCCCCCATTGCTGGATGGCTTACCAGAAGAAGACAAGGAAAATATTCTCACAGAAAATTGGTAATTTAAATTTATTTTTGACATGTTGTCATTTATTCAAAGTATAGATTTCTTTCAATTTTCAGGTAAAATTTGTATGTTCAATAAGTTTTATTTTGTTTTTGTTTTAAAGTGATGAGGATGAAGAACGTGACAATGAAGGAGAAAATCTTCTAATGCTTACACCCAATATGGTGAGAGCAGAATTTACACTCATAGACCGCCCTCTAACACCCGATGATAAAGAAACTGATGAGTTTCCTTACGGAACTAAGTTGCCATCACACAATAACCCAGTGTCCAGTACAGGCCCTGTACCTAGGTAAGGAATTGTGGGAAACAAGTTAATTTGTGGGAATTTAATTGAATTGAACTTTGGGAAATAAGATGAATTATAGGAAATTAGGTGAATTGTGAGAATTGAGTTGAATTGTGTGAAATGAATTTAATTTTGTGGGAAATGAGTTGAATTGTGAGAAACAAGTTGAATTGTAGGAAATTAGTTGAATTGTGTGAATTGAGTTTAATTTCATTCATTCATTCATTCTGCTTTTATTCAATATTTCTCTTTGCAGTATATAATTTATTTCATTTGTTTAAAAAAACTACATATACATATGGGAATTGAATTATGGTGTTGGGAATTTATATTCTTATTTTTCTTATATTTATACACCAATAAATTACTACAAAAGATTGAATGACTTGAGTATTTTAATCTTTGTATAGTAAACAATTCCTTTATGGGGTCAAATGATAACATTGTTATCATTTTAGCCTGAACACTGATTCATAGATACCGTACCACTACTACTATAGTTTAAACATTCCTTTGTTGTGTTGAGTATTCCTGTTATTCTAGTTTTATTAGTAACTTATTGTACTGTAACTCTGTAAATTGTATATAGATACAATACATTCTGATCATACAAAAGATGTTTAACCCATTTTTAAAGCAATGAATTGAAATTTAGTGACGGTTACTAACTACTTCTGTTATTTGAACTTTAAAAAAATATATCCAAATAAACCTATTAACAAGGTACAGTCCCCGTCCCTCTGTCTCCCTCTCTTTCTGAAAATCCTTGGGGTAAATGACAAACTGCAATCAATTCAATTTCCATCTCAATATCCATCCATCCATCCAAGAATTCAGACAATATTTTGTCGTGACATATCAGTGTTTTCAGTGTTTGTAGAGAAAATGATTATTATCATTATATTTATCTTCTATCTTTAACTTTGTTCAAACAATGTTTTTATTTCCATTTATATGCAGTACTGTAATTATATTTTCAGAGAAAAACGAGAACAAGAACTTGAGGGCTTTCTACTGAAACGATACAACCAATTGGGTCAGAAGATACAATCTACGATAAACAGTATGCATAGCTTACTAACGGATCCAAAGTTAGCACTCAAATAAACAAATAGATACAATCTACGATAAACAGTATGCATAGCTTACTAACGGATCCAAAGTTAGCACTCAAATAAACAAATAGATTATGAAATAAACGATGACATGACAGATATAGTGAATTTTCTGTTTGTAAGATCTATAATACCATGTATCTTTGGGTATAATCCCACTTCAGGTCTAGACCCACCCCCTACATTATGTCCGGCATATTCCCTGTATTATCCCAGCATTCACTTTTGGTCTGGATGTATGCCTCTCTCACTAGCCAGTTCAGAGGAATTTTTACAAGAAATGCTTACCAATCATTTTATTCTAGAACCATGGTTTCCCAAAGTATAGTCCCACCCCTAAAATAGGCCCAATTTTGTGTTCCAGGGGGATTATACTAGAGGATATACGGTAATAGTCTATTAAATTGTCTATTGTAATTCTGTTGAGTTGTTGCATCTTTACACTACAGTAAGATATCTATGATGTTCACTGGTTTGGTTTACTTGCCCTCCTACAAGGTGGTTTTATAATTATATATTGGCAGTCCATCCTTATCTTTTTAAATATCAAATCTTCCTGGCAATACATCTTAAAATAAATACCAATCAATATATGTAATTCCTAAGGCACCATTATATTTATTTCTTTTTTTATTTAAAACAAAATTAAAATTAATTTACTATAATTAACATATTTTGAATAACTGGATATATGTATATTGGACGGTGAATCCAGTGCTTAAAAATATATTTTAAATTTAATTGTAAATTATATAACATGTTTTGATTCTTCGAATACTATTTTAGTACTGTATGTACTTTGTATTATATTAACCAGTATTTGGTTCTGTATATATTAGCTATTAAAATCATTTAAAATACCATACCATTATTCAAAGTGTTTTCCTCATAAATGTTTATGTTTTATACAGTAGTTTTCTAAAAAGTAAATTTCTAAAAATATTCTAAATTCTACATTTTTGCAGTAGCTAAAACAAAAAATGTTCGATCAGCAAATATAACAATTCTAGCTTATAATATTAGCTAGAAGAGTGTATGTTTCTTTATAGCAGGCTTGCAGTAGCTTATTGCAGCAAATACAGTTAATATTTCATTATTTAATTATCATGCATACAGTATCTCTCCAACCTGTTCCTCGCTGCTATACCAATCTTGTAGCAGATCTATCTACAATATTAAACTTCCTGCTGCAGTGTAATAATGTTGACATCTCCCAGAAACGCCGTTAGTCCTCTCTTACATCTTAATGCAGATGTTCCCAATACTGTTTGGGAACGGAATCTAAAAGCCCTTTACTTTCTAACCATTCTTTGCTAAACAAACGAGCATAATAGCGCTGACCAGTGTCACAAAGACAAGTGACCACGGTATGATTTGGACCAAGATTTTTAGCAACTTGAACTGCTGCTGCTACATTCAACCCCGAAGATGCTCCGACAAAGAAACCATGTTCGTGCAAGAGGCGAAATGTCATTTCAACAGCTTCCTTATCCGTGACATGCACAGCGTCGTCGATTGGAGCATTTTTTAAATTATCCGTAACTCTGCCTTGACCAATTCCCTCAGTAATGGAACCGTTCCCTTTCCGTTCAAACTTCCCATGTTTGATGTAGTTGTACAAAACACTGCCCTCAGGATCTGCTAGTACAACTTTTATATCCGATCGTTTTTCTTTCATGAACGTGCCAACACCAGCTAGCGTTCCCCCGGTTCCGGTAGCAAAGACAACTGCGTCAAGTTTACCTCCGGTTTGATCCCAAATCTCGGGACCTGTCATTTCAATGTGTGCCTGTCTGTTGGCAGTGTTGTCGAACTGATTTGTCCAGTATGCATTTTCTTGGGTTTCAGCAAATCGCTTTGCTTGATGATTGTAATTGTTCGGATCCGTGAATGGTACAGCGGGCACCGGATATACTGTCGCACCGAGAGTCCGCAACAAATCTATTTTTTCTTGAGATTGAGTATTTGGCATAAAAATGACACACTTCATTCCAATAGCATTGCAGACGTGTGCTAAACCTATTCCTGTGTTTCCAGCGGTGCCTTCAACAACGGTTCCCCCTTCTTTTAAGCGTCCTTCCTCCATTGCCATCTTCACAAGGTAAAGAGCTGCTCTGTCTTTTACTGAACCACCACCATTCGCAAATTCAGCTTTCACCAAGATATCACAGCCAGTTTCTTGACTTATTTTTGGGAGTCGAATAAGGGGTGTTTTCCCAACCATGTCTTTAAACCCATTTCGTATGCCATCAGAAAAATTACATTTTATAATTTGCTGAGTCATGCTGGGGCTCCTCCTCAAAGCTGAGCTCATCGCCCACCATAGAGATCTTGTTTGCAAATACATGATGATGACACGGTAGTATTTTCACTCGCCGTGATAACTCCACGTTTGTGCAGGAATCAGCTAGTAACAGCCAAAACCAGTACTACAATATTTTAATTACCTAATTCCTGATGAAAGTGTGTACAACTACAATATGGCTTTTAAACAGGCAAGAAGCGTTTCAGTTGTCACACTGTAACCACGAACGAGATGGGTGTGATCACTACTTCGTTACTTCCCCCTTTATCTTGCATGCATGACTGAGCAAAATGTAAACAAACATAATCCATCTACACATGCGCACACGATCATTAATAAGATCAGTCAACTGTATCGATATAAATATGAGACGCCACAATTGTCTTTGAGAAATGATATTAAGTAGGCCTAGTAAACATTGTGTAACGTACTAAACCTCTGTTTACATTATCAAACTATTTTGACAAAAAAATGTGATGTGCCTGAATATGGTAATGATGATATGCCCAAATATGGTATTGATATGACGTCATCGTGTCCACATCACAACATTTTTTGTAACATAAAGTTTGATAGTGTTACCAAAGAATATATATCACAAGAATGAGTATTCCGCGATTTTTGCATGAGAAATTTGTAACAGAGAGCTCCAGAGAGTGATGCCCGCCCTCATAAGGGCGAATGTATACATACTAAATAAGACTTGATTTAATAGATATTATACATGTCACATTAAATAGAATTCGCGATTTTCCCTGTAACAGTAATATTGTCCATGTGGTAGGGCGCCGCCATAAGTGTGGATGTATCTGGGATGTATACAACTTTTTGTGACGGTTTCACTAATCAAAGGCTGGACCACCGGTAGTATTTTCATGATAAAAAATGTTATCAACTACATGCCAACATCATGTTAAATACTATTTGGATATTTAATTGTTCGTTTTATGCAATTTATTTAGTAAAAACTGCCGTATAAACAGTTTGCTTTATCAACCGGGCGCTACAATAGCGTGACCGGGCGTGTTGGTGTTTACGCGTTTTCACGTAGGATAGTTTAATAATATTCCTATATTTAACTTGTTTCTGGTAAAACAAATAAATGTTAATGACATTTAACAATTTTTCCTATTAATAACATGTATTTTATACTAATTTATATCATAAAAACAATACTTAATTTACCGGGCGTAGAGTAGTACACGGGCAATGGTAAAGAATAGGCCGTGCTCAGCTGAGTAACAATTCGTTGACTTTTGGTGTTGCTGTGTTAGGCCTTTTTTGTGAACTAACTTAGCATGTTAGTAAATAATTGTCTGTAAAAGTGAATGTACACTAGTTTGTTAATAAATATGTATTATAAAACAGTTTACAATTGCAAAACTATTATCATAATTCTATTTAATGTGACATATTAAATCAAGTCTTATTTAGTATGTATACATCCGCCCTTATGAGGGCGGGCATCACTCTCTGGAGCTCTCTGTTACAAATTTCTCATGCAAAAATCGCGGAATACTCATTCTTGTGATATATTCTTTGCTGCTATGGTCAAAGATAGTTTGCTATGGTGAAATTCATAAAGCGCCCTCTCCCCAGAGGTGGGGAGAGAGTTTAAAGATGGTGTAGTACACCAATCAGAACGACCGTTTGTAAACCATTCGGTTAAAGAGAAATTCTATTTTCTACACACTTCTTCACACAGGCAATCAACTAAATAATGGCGTTTTATCGTAAAAACCGGTAAGTCTGAACTTTAAATGTTTGTTTATGTTTAATTCATCTAATAAATGTGATTAAAAATGTCAGATATGATTGATTTAACAATTTTGATGTAATATTTTTATACCGATCGTCGAGTCGAAGTATATTAAACGTTGATTTTAAGCTATTTTGTGTGCTGGTTGAATTTATCGTCATCAAAAAAAGGTCGAAGCGGAGAGTATTGGTGGGCACAAAGGCCAGCCTCTGGCAGGCCGCCACTGGCACTGGCACTGCCAAGAAGCAGAGGGTAGCCTCTAGCTTAAGAAAAGGAATACAAAGACATTGAACTAACATTAAATTCGTATTTCTATTGTATTTTGATGATTAATCTTATGGAACAAAAACTGGGCTAAGTTTTAGTCCAGGTTTTTACAGCCAATAAAACTTTAAAAAACTTGTTTTAAAAAAGGCTTCAATTTTAATTTTATTGTCAACACTAAACAGTATATAATTAAAAGTGAACATTAATCATTTCAACTTAAATATAAAGTTTATTTATTTTTCAAATTGTACGTTCAGGTATACATATAAAGAGTGTGACTCACTATTCAAGTGCCCACTCAAATCGATAATCAGGTGCATCATGATATTTTTTTATATGGTTTGACCTTGTTACTTATTTCTTTGTAATTGCAATACATTTCATTTTTGTGTATTTTAAAGAAACCAATAATATAAACTTGTTTGTAGTGCAACTTCATATCAATAAATAAATGTTTTTGATAAAAATAAACCAATTGTTTGTTGTTATTTATTTACACTGACTGGACGACCTCTTCATTTAGAGACTGAGGTCACCCAGAGGGCCCAGTTGTGATAGTGGATATAATGTACTATAGTAACTGTAGTTTTCAGAAGAAATAATCAATGATTTTTGTCCATGCCTACAGTAATTTGAGTAATTGATAAACTAACAAGCACGAATGTGCGATACTCGGGGTACAGCAAAAGAAGCTGTAATGACGTCATAAGACGGGATGTGAAGTGACCTTGCTACCAAATAGTTTATATGGGGGGCTATATGGTACCATCTTCGAGACGTCATATGGCTGCATCCGGTTTGAAATTTAAAAATCCGGCTCTATAGCTTTGAGGACATGTCCCTGTAGTATATTCATGCCACATCCCAACTCAATACTGCAACGAATAAGGGAGGAGTAGTACTTTATAAATCGCACTTTGTACTCAATAGTGTCGGATGGAGAAGATGAGAGAGTCCTAACCCGAGTAAAAACACATTAAAAACACAACAAGACCTGTATAGAGAATAGTACTGTATAAGGTACTTGTTTAAAGCTTGCATACAGTTCATGACACAATTCATTATACATTTCCATTCAGTCAACATTCACTATTACAGCATACTTTAAGTGATACACTATCTATTTGGTTGAGTTGCACTATTAAAACATTGTTTTTTAATTTGAATTTTTTTATTCTGGTAATTAAGGTTAAAAAACACATTACAACATAGAAATAATGACACAGATAAACAGGCCTTGATTACACGAAGGAATGGCAAGAAAAGTTAAAAACTTATTTCCACTTCGAGCCGATAACAAAGAACTAATAAAAAGTACTGTACATATCTACTTTTCTACAAAATTTTTCTGATGCACTAATTAATTGATACAAATATCCTAATATTTGAGGCATCATTTAGGCTTCACTATTACGCTCTGTCTACACTCCTACACTATCTAACTAGTTTGACAAAAGAAGTGCCAGCCCTTTTCTTTTGAGGTGAGCGATTGCGATCACTAACCTAACACACTCCTAAACTGCCCTTGAGGAGTGTGATTTACAACACACAATAAATTTGGTAAACTTCTACACACCAAAATACAAACAGCACGCCTACAGCACCCCTGAATGTATTGAGGAGTGCAATTTGTAGCACACCTATAATTTTCAAAAGACAAGGCCTGAAGTGCGATGTACTGTACCCAAATATGGTGGTGATATGGCCAAATATGATAGTGTAAGTGATGAGTCATATGACATCTTCATGTCCATATGGGTTAATCACATTTTTTGTTTCACATAATATTTGATAGTGTAGACAGAGCTTAAGAACATTGTTTGAGATGCAGTACAGTACAGTATGTCCTATTTGAGATACCACACTACACTACTGTATATGAGCTGCACTATTTGAAATACACAAAATTATACTATTTGAACATTATTCATTTAAATCAATTATTAGCAGATGCTCAAATTCAAAATACACTATTTGAGTTGGACCATTAAAAAATAGTTGAGAAACTGTACAGTAAACATCAGTAGTGTGCTATCCAATACTGCACTATAAATACATAGGTTATACTGTACCTATTTTAGGCACACTAATTTTTTTCTTCTAAGCAATAAATTTGTTTCTAATATTTAGGTCACTATTTTTAATTTAAAATTGTGTGATAATATTAAACATGTCTCCAAAGCATTTTTACTTAAAATGATTAAAACCGCACACTTCCTAATTTGATTAGTTTGTCATTAGCTGTCATGAAGGTTAATTATAAATTGAACTTCTGTTTGAAAGCCTCATTTTCTAGAGAAAGAGCGAGTGACTAGCCAGACAGTTAAAACAGTGGAACCATAATACCTTGCCATACATCGGCAAGGGTTCGAGCATCACTAGCTTCATGATTCTGGTGGTAGAACAAGTCTTCTCGGATTTTATCCAGTGTACACATCTGGCTCATGTGCACTTTAAAGAACAACCTAGTACATCTTTCGAGACGAGTAGGGGGTTACCCCGGTGTACTAATATACACACAGCCACTGTCACACACAGAAACTTATCATACTGTAACTCATCGTAAGGGCCCCTTGATTGTCAGAATACTGTACACTCTTTCACTTTCAGGCCGGCCACCTTAATTTGTGTTCAAAACTGTTCTAGTGTATATTTGTATAACTATAATAAGTTCGTAGAAGAAAAAATAAATGAATTTTAATAATCCATCTTATCTTTGATAAATTCTTATTTATTATCAGGTTAAATATGAACTATTAAAGCGGAAATAAGGTGAGAAGAAAAGAGGAAAGGGATTTGGGGAGATTATTAAAGGATTATCCTATCATGTTGAGGATTTATAGAAGTGTGAATTGAACTTGAAGTAAAGCATTATTTGAAGACATTATCGTGAATATGGCATCTAATTCCAATGATCAAGGCAAGGTAAGCACAGTATAGAATGGAAAAGAGTTGAAAGATAAAAAATGTTTATTATCAGAAAGTCAAGAGAGTTTAAAATAGCAGAGTTGACACAAAATAGATGAGGATGATAAACTCCTATTATTATTAATATCAGAGAGTTCAGTTCAAAGCAGAGTTATTTATCAGGAAGTCCAGTTTATACAGTTGTCTCTGATGATGAATACAGATTATATATACTGTATGTATAGCTTAGTTGCTATTCATCAGACAGAGAGCCCAGTTATATACTGTAGTACAGTTGACTATTATGATAACAGGTTCTGTATAACTTTGTTGGTACTGTATTTATCAGTTTATATAGTTACAATTGACTATATGAGGTTATATAGCTTAATTGCTATTTTTCAGAGAGTCTAGTTAATAGCACAGTTGACTAACTGTTATATTGTTAAACCATAGACCTTTACATTTATTTGGTTCAATGATTATACAATAAGTCAACATTGAAAAGAATGGCAATTTATACAGTATTGACTTCCCTAGAGCAGTTTTCTTATGAATGGTAACCACATGAGAATGTACGTGTTCAATTTCAGTTGCTTTGCTGCAAAAAGTAACCAGAGATTCAACATCAGACTTTGCTTCTCATTCTCGTATTTTTCTTTTTTTTGAAATTGCGAGAAAAAAAAAATATACAGTATATTGAGGTATCACCATAATGCTATCATTAATCAATTAATAGATTTTTAAATAAGTTGCTTTGTTTTGTTTTGTTTTTCAATTTGAAGCCATAATTAATATTAGCAAATAAAGTATTACTATTGACATTTTAAACATGACCAAAATATCATAATTACAGTTAACATGTCTATCATTGCATTTACCATTTATCAAAGGAGAACATTTTACGCACTGGCGCCATTTTGCCCAACAAATTTAACGATGCTGCGAGAGTTGCGTGCAGCCGTTTCTGTAATTGGGTGATGATTCGTAATATTGGCTGCATTTGATTAAACTAACTAACATTCTCTGAAATATTATCAATATCGAGATTGTACAGTACCAGTAACCACGGTAATCATATTGTGAGCATCGAAATGCAAACATTTTTATTCTATTAAAGCTCTGTCTTAAATTAAGCCCTGTCTACACTATCAAACTTTATGTGACAAAGAAATATGATGTGCCCATATATGGACATGATGATGTCATATCACCACCATATTTCGGCCGCATCACACTTCATTTTTTTTTTAAACTGGTGGTCACGACTTAAAGTTGTCCGCAACTTATTTTGACCTCCATCCGCACATTTTTGATGTTTTTCTTGTTTATTGTAATTTTCTTTTTGCAATGTAATTTTTATCTTTTATTTTAAAATGTGTGGAGAAACTAATAAAACAAACAAAACAAACACTTTTTTGTCAAACTAGTTTGACAGTGTAGACAAAGCTTAACATTTTTTAGTATCCTTGAATCAAGGTTTCCCCGGGTATACATTAGTCCCAATTTCGTGTTCTATAGTAGCGGTGTGGGACTATGCCAGAGGATACGGTATGGTAATTCAGGAAGAATATCCAGTGAGATCTATGTAAACCATCTGTACTGTTTTCTGTATGGTACTTCCTTGTAATATTAAATGTACACATCAACTTTTTTATTTAAAAAAATCAACATTTTTTTTTTATTTATCATTCATCTTTTATTTAGACAACATGTTAAAAATTCTAAGCATACAAATCTAGTCATTTTCAGTACTTTACGGATATTATTTTAGTTCATAAAAAGTGACTTTAATTTTTTTAATTCTTTGAGTAGGTAGGAACCAAACACTCAGTATACTGTGTTTAATAACCCAGAATTTATTTTCAACAAAAAAAAAACCCTCTTAAAAAAAGATGAATGCAATGTAGGTTTAAGTTCATGGCCCTGGATTTTTAGGAGGAAGTCATTTGAATATCTATATCAAAAAAAGCCTTCAAACAGGTACTTCCTATCAACACTAGCTCCTCCCATTCTTATGTGTTCATTACCCAATGTAAAATGCTTGTTTATAGTCATATTTTACTGTTTGAAACATAGAATTTGTCTTGTACTCTTTGGCCTATTCCTTTGTTCTGATTATCTCATATCTCAAGTGGACATCTTTTGTCCGATTAATTGAACCAGCTGAAGTTGAAGATTGCTGTTGTAACAAACAAGAAACTAATTGTAAGCTAGTTCGCTTGGAAGCCAGGAAGTATTCAAATTTGATTGAATCTACCACCAAAATGCATTTTATCGCTGGTGGTAAGATGAAGATACCTATCCAGGCACTATCCTTTGTTATTTTCAACTGAGGCGTATCTTTTTTTAACCATGTGTACAGTACAATGAGGACATTTCTACTTTTACAGTTTGAAAATTATGAAGATATACAGTAATTTGTTTGAAGCAACAGAATAGTTATTGGAATATATGTTGGTACTGTGGGAAGTTGTTAATGTGGACATCGTTCTACTTTGTTAAGGTCAACAGCATGCATGGTGTTTTTTATAACCGTTGGAGGAAATTTAGTTTTACAATTTGTTAGTTGTTGAAGATTGAGAAAAATCTGTAAGAACAACACTTTTGAAGAAGGATAGGAAGTCTTTTTAAAACTTTGTGTGTGAAGATTGGTGTGTCTTTTGTTAAACCAGGAGAAGTTTATTCATCATTTTGTGTTTATTCTTCAATGTTTCATGCATCTTCTCTTGTTATTTAAATCATTTTAGTCCATGATATCTTTGGATAAAGTACAGTTAGCTCAACGAATAATAAGGAGTGGTCTGTGGTGGATTATTATATAACAAAACAGACATAAGGAGTATAAAGGGTAAGCAGTTTTATTGTGTAGTTTCCTTTGTTTGGTTCTCATTATCATCAGCATTCAATAATGATATAGGGTTGGTTGTCATTCTGAATGAAAAAATGAGTGATGAGTGAAAGATGCTTTTAACTTTTAAGGACAATATGTTTTTGTTTTAAATTATAAAAAAGTTTTTACTTCTGTGAAATTAATTGACTTGGGAAAATACAGTAAAAATCTGATTTGTCTGTCAAATTCCATTTAAAGATTACCAGGTTTTTAATTTCTATATTGTTTACAGTATAAAGTGATTTCAATAAAATCCAACCATTTTATAACTCTAAAGCCACATTTCTGACACTGACAGCTCAGTGAAAAAAAAAATACAGTAAAAAGTACAGTAAACTTGTTTCAGCCTTTTTTAGGAGATTTGGAGAGTAGGCCTACAGTACCAGCCTAGAAGTAACAGTTTTTTTTTCTAGTTATTTTTTTTGGTTGCGTGTATATATACAGTATACCCTCTTGATAATATTAGGAATCTTGCTCTGATTTTAGTAAACACTCAAGGTCATAGGTCATTACTAACCATCTACAATGTATTGTAATTGGTGATTGATGTTATAACCTTTTTAATTACTGTAATCAACTTTTAATTGAAATTCTTTAGTTCATTAATTAGTTGTGATGCTAACATTCCAGCATACTTCCAAATCATCTTAGAGAATTCAAGCCACAGCGGTCGTTGTATAGCCGAGTGATGTCTGCTTTGAATACTTAATAATTGAGCCAATTTCCACATTTTTAAGAAACAGGATTTTAAACATTCATGAGGAAACTGGCTTCTATTTTGAGCTGAGCAATCGTACTCAAGGCCCATCGACTCACTTTGCAGTAGGATAGTGACACTCTGGTAGCTAAGATAGTGTTTTCTCTGACAAGGCTGTGTGGAATTTAATTTTTCTTCTGGACTACAGAACTGTATCACAGGAATTAAATAACGTTTATCGCCATTGTACAGGTTGGTACTGTAGAGAGCATTGGTAGAATTTGTGTGTGCGACAATATTTTATTCTATCCACATACTGAACACTATTGAGTATACATGATAATTTTGTTAATGGCATCATACTTTATAGTGTAATTAACCAACTTGCTATAGTTAGATTGAGCTCAAACTACTGTAGTTATTGTTGACGAGCCTATACATTCAAACAATGTTGTACAGTACATGAACGTAATTAAATAGTGGGTTATGTACAAGATGTATGATTGCTATGATTATTATTATTACTAATATTTGCTTTATATCATAATGTACAGTGGTACAGTACAGTAATATGCAAAGATAAGTTATTAATAGAATAAATACGCAATTCAGTTTTGATTTCCTCTGTACTTCTTTAATATAAAAACAGTATGCATGAATTGTAGGAATAAGACTAAATTACTTTTATAGTAATACATTTTCATTGTCATTTCTCTGTAGTGTACTGTATACTGTACTCTATACAAAGAGTCCATTACATTTATTGATTTTTAAACAACAATTACCTCTATTATGTAAGAACGTTTGTTACTAATGTTATACTTTAAAGAACAATGTTACTTTACTGTATAGTGTACTTTATAAATCAATATTTTTTATCGCTTATATTGTATTTGTAAGCATGGTTAATGAATAACAAATTTACCTCCCCCGCACCTCCTTTCAAAATCAAGGATATTACAGTATGTACTGTTTTACAGTTAGTGAGAATATAGACAACTAATGCACATAATGATCTTTTACCCGACAGAACTGCATGTCAATGTTTTCTTGTAACCTTTGACCTGAATGTTGTCTTGCTACTTTGGGGGAAAAAACAGCATTAGACATGACCTTATGTGTAAATACATCATTTAGTATCTTGACTCAAAGTATGTATGCTATCAATCTGTTAGTATTATCCATTCGTTTTAGATCGCCAACAAAAATTGGCCTACGATTTTTGTTGAGTTAAAGCGATTATTTACACTAGAGTGTACAGAAGGGGTGTACAGTAGAGTAGGCCTATTGGTTCAGTTTGTTCAGTACTGTAGGTTATTGTTTATCTACAAATTTTTTAGGGGTAGGTTAATTAGGGCATAGTTGTATTATAAAATTATAGGTACGGTATATATAATTGTCTAAGAAAAAGTAGATATATTTTTTGCGTAAACGATGTACTGTACAGTACTGTGCTTTTACAATTCATTATACCTTTCAGTTTTGTAACATTAATTATACCATTCTTCATGGTAAGAAATCTGATTCTGAACTTGTAATTTAAGAATACAAGCGTTTTGAATAATTAGTGTTCAGAATGTACATTACAATACATAGTACTTCAATGTGATAGGAAAGGAAGTTCAATCTATGTTTACTAGCAGTTAGCACTGTGTGTAAATGTTTGTCTTTCACAAATTAGCTCATGTTTGATTATAAAAAAAAAATATTTCTACCAACCATACGGTAGTTTAAGGTGAAATTAAAGTCTCTGAAATCACCTTAAATTTAACCTTTAATCTAGTGACATACAAAAAAGTTGCCAGAATATTCAAAACATTTGTAGAATTTGTTCTTACTCATTGTATTATACCAGTTGTAAAGTGTTAACAGAGAACATTGAGACAAACATTTTGCGTCACATAATATAATCACTTTTATATTTGCTGTACAGTACATCGCATTTTTACTGAAAATTGCTCTCTCTTTGAATTAGCAGGAAAATACAAGCCATATTGGATGTTATTTTATCCTCCATAATAAAGTTACAAATTTATTTTAGTAACTTTTTTATGGGACGTGATTTGCAATGTTTCAAGTTACACCACTTATCAGTAAAAAAATTAAATTTCCTACTTGTAAAATTTTCAAGTGAAATTCATAGGATGTGCAGGTTAAACATTAGGCTTCTGTGGTTTAGAAGAGCTTTCTGTGGTTTGTGTAAAAAGCAAAACCTGAATTATGTCCAAACCAACAAGTAATCTGTAATATACCACCATGTCTTGTCATACAGTAGGACAAATTTGTCACAATACTACAATATTACTGTTATATTGGTAGACTTTCCTAAAGCTCTGTCTACAGTATAAAAGTTTAAGTGACAACAAAATGTGATGTGCCCATGGATAGGATGATGTCATATCATAATCACTACCATATTTGGGCATATTACTACCATATTTGGACATATCACACTTTGTAATTTGAAAATTAAAGGATGAGCCTACAGTAGCATAGAATCAGGAAAGAATACAAACTTAAAATCGAAATTTATACACATTTGCTTACTAAAACTTGTAAGCTTTTTAAATTAGTAGTAGAGGGATTTTGACAGCGTAAATTAATTCAAATTTATTTTTAGGAAACTGCATTTATTCTGTTTATTTTTGTTTATAGTGTCTGACATTATTTTGTAAGTGACCAATCAAAATCCAGAAAGCAATTCCGTCTGTAAGAATCTTGTGAATTTGTCAATATTTAAATAATAATGTTATATTACATTACTACATATAAATTTATTGTGGTTTAAACATTTACTGTAGTATTGCTTCACATTAACTAGTTCTCCGTATATTTTGCAGACAAGCTTTTTGCGAAATATTGAAAAAATGTAAACTTTATGTCAACATGAAAAAATGTACTTATAATGTTATATAGAAAAAATAGAAAAATCACTAATTACAAAATTTAGATTTTGAAATAAAAAACAAACAATTTTGGACAGTAAATGAAGAATCCAATGTGATTTAATACCTAGTATAACATTTACTAATTAAATATCAGTTAAAATATTAAGTCAAATATATTTATCAATCCGAATCCAAATTGACAAAATAGATTCCGAATGCTCATAGTGTATAGTGATATCCAGGTTAAAGCGGCACTTATACAGTACTGTATACTACTGTGTATGTTAATGTCTGAGCGTACCTGTACCACTACTAGGCAAATGTTTATTATGTCCTGTGTACAATTTTCTTCTAACGATTATTTTAAATTCTTGTCCGGCGCCAATTTATTTTGTAAATTGTGCTGGCAAACCTGCTTTGGGAGAACACTACAAAAACCATGGAAAAATGTGTATCATTATTATTAACAGTAAGTGTGCTATTGTTCTTTGGATTTAAATACAGAATAATAGATTAGTATTAAAATTGTAATCAAAACAAGGACGCACTATGTATTAAAACCTTCCAAGCATACGGTTAAAACGCTTTCATTAAAATTAAATTGAAAGCAGTTTTATTTTATTGTGCAATTGATATTTTTTTGTATAGAAAAAGCCGTTAGCCGAAAGATAGCTATTAAAACACTGGTCAATAATCTGTAACTATGCAAAGATCCTCAATAATAGTTATTTGTAAAGTACAATATTGCATTGCTGCCCTGGGTCTATATTATATTTCCAGCATACTCTAAACCTCTACAGTACATCATAAGTATGGTAAATAAACCGTTCACTGGAAAATATTGGAGATTTTGATATGCGAAGTCCTTAAAACTAGTTATGTTATGATAATTAATTGTGTGCATTTGAGGACATTAGGATGTGCTTCACAATTTGATTTATTGACATCTCTTTGGTCAGTTTCTAGGTCCATGTGAGGACCAACGATCCTTCAATGCATATAAAAGTTCATAATTCCTACATTAAGTCATTGCAAATCAAAATCTACCAAATACTCCATTTACGGTAGTGGTTGGTTATTAGAATAAATACCAAGATTAAACCTGTAGTTGGAAAAAAAATAATGAACATCAAGGACAAGAGAGTGAATCATCCGCCTAAGTGTTGAATATGAAAACAACACGCAGTAGATTAATTGTTGTCTACAGGTATACTAAATGATTCTCTAATTATTCATTTACTGGCATGATTAATTTCAAGTGTAATGTGTGCAAATATGCTGTTGATATGCCCAAATATGGTAGTGATATGACATCATCATGTTCTCTTATATGCACACATCACATTTTTTTGTCACATTAAGTTTAATAGTGTAGACAGAGCCTAAGTATTGAATACAACATGCAGTAGATTAATCGTTGTCTACTGTACTGAATTAATTATTCATTTACTGGCATACGGTACTTAATTTTGAAGCTAGTGTCATTTAACCCGCTGCAAAATAAACTATTTGAGTTGAGTTGAGTAAAAATACAAGTTATGTGAAACAATGATAACAGGTATCATAGTAATAAACAATAAGGTAATCAAACTAATTTAAATAAAAAAAATATATAGAGACACTTGTACTTTAAAAAAAAGCAAGGAAGTTTGTACTTCAAATTAGTGTGTTGTTGTGGTAATTTTTTTGACATGCCTTTGGGGTTACGAGAGGTGCAGGTTGGTTCATTCTCTCACACCTGTTACTATGGCATTATCCCTGGCTATTTAGTAAAAGTGGTTGAACTACAGTATATACAATACAGCACGCAGTACATAGACATGCTTGATGGTGTACAGTAACTCTACATATACATTTCCAAGTGCATACTTACACTACTACTGTAGTACAGTACTGTACTGTAGTACAGGATTTAGGGAGGTGTACATTTTAAGAAGCTTAAGAAACTGTCTGATTACATTATCATGGAATAAGGTGAGGTTTTTAATGTGATTTAGTTTATTTGTTTATCTTTGTATGATACTATAGGCCTAACACTCTACGGTCAAGGGTACATTAAACCACCCGGCCCAGGACAAAAACCAACCAAAGAGAAACTACCTACTGTACTGCTGTATGGACTACTGTACTAATAATTTATTAGAGTATTAATTGTGGGGTGGACTAGTATCAGGACACTAGAATTAGAACTACTTTATTCTAACAATAGTAGAATCCATTATCAGTAGATTATCTAGGGTAGTAGTACAATAGCAGTGCTAGTTCTAGCAACTGAAGTTTTCATGGAAGATTTGGCGCTGTGCCTTTCGAGAAAAAATACACGTTTTTCTGAATTTCTCTATACTTCTCTTACCATATTTCTCCAAATTTGATTCAATCCTGTATTCACTCAAACTACTGTATTAAATACAATTCTTTAGAATTTAATGTACATTGTTTAGATAGAATTATTACGGTGTTTTGTCTCGACTTCCCATTTTAAAGTTACCGATTTAATCAAGAATGATGGTGGTTAATAAATGCGGATTTGTACTGAATTCTCTAAGGCTATACTTTACTGCAAACTGTACAGTTGGTACTACTGTATATGTACTATTACTACTATCAAGTATAAATGCTGAATTACAATAAGGCTAAGTTTTTGTAGGTTAATTACATGTGGTAGCTAAATGATAGTGTCTGGATACAGATTCTTTCATGTCTATAATAAATTGTTTTAGTAATTGGATTGGCCGTTAAAGTATCACTGGAATAATGTTTTGATTGATGCATCTTCTATGTGGATTAGTCATCAGTAAATTAAAATAACACTTTTAATTCTAGAATTCTATGTATGGATGCTTGTAGAATATTTTAATGAAGTCAGTTCTAGTCTGCGGTATAAAATATCTCCGTGACGGATTCCAAGATTTAGAAATAGGGGGAAGAAGCAGGGCTTAAAATGAAGTGCTAAATTTTACAGTTTAAAGATGTATTGTCCCCAAAAAACATGAAAAATTAAGATTAATTAAATGAAACTTTGAATAGGTTATTTTGTAGTTTTAATATAAGTTAATCAATTCTGTAGAAATAAAATGAAATAAAATGAAAAAAAATAATGTTTTCACAAGTTATAAAATGACAAAATAAATGGTTAAATTCAACCAAAAATCCATTGGCTGGCAGCCAATTTGACAATTTTTTTCTTTTTTAAATTACAGTTTTTCAGGTAACTAATTTTTTTTTTTTCGATCTGATTTTTGGTCAAAGTGGACAACAAATTTTTTTTTCAGGGGACAATACATCTTTAAACCTAATGTTGTCTTTTGCATTGTAGTTTTCAAAATGTATAGATCTACTTCTTAACTCCGCCTTCGTTTTTTCTATTCCGATTCAAGATGACTGTTTTGATATTTATATAATATTTATATTCTTAACATTGAAACAAGGTCAAACAATCTATTCAGTTTTCTGTTCTTAAATTAATCAAAGGATGAACATTCAAATGTACAGTACATTTATTGACCAAATGAATTTCTTCTTCTGAAAATACAATTACTGCACAATACTACTGTACGTGAAGGAAAGAAAATTGTCAGAATATGTTTGTGGAATTATCTAAAAAGCAACTGTTCTTAAATACCAAAAAGTGTTTAATATTTTAAGTGTCTGGTCTCAGTGAAAAGTTGAGAATTTAGGGATTATTGTCATGTTAGGGACCATCTTTAACATCTTCAATGCTGATGACACTCTGGTATTTTGTTTTCTATACTACTGTACCCCCATAAATTTACAAATTTCACACATGAGTTTGATTGAAACAACCAAACTGAAGTATTGGGGCTTATGGAAGGTGATTTTTGGCTGTTTAATCTTTTTAATAAAAAATGGGTGGAAATAATGGTGTTTCAAACAGCAAGTTATAGTAGATAGGTGGAGAAGGGAAGTTACACATTTTCTATATTTTCTTAGGTTTAAAAAGACTATAGGAGGATACAGTATGATATTTGTAATAAGGTAGAATATTCATCTCGTATAGTAACTTGTCAACTGCGCTCTGTGCCTTGTCTAGATGATACAGATACCCTCCCAAACCGACCGTGTCCCGCTTTTTCAATTTAAGATATTTGCGTACAGTATAATTAGATGAAGGGCTAGTGTTGCCCGAAAGCGCAGCTACTTTTTCTGGCTGTTTTACTTTGTAGTTTTTATTTAGCTTTTTGCTTATTTTATTTTGTATTGAGATCTAGCCACTGATACCCACAGCATTGTCATTTTGTATGTCCATTGAGATCTAGCCACTGATACCCACAGCATTGTCATTTTGTATGTCCATTGAGATCTAGCCACTGATACCCACAGCATTGTCATTTTGTATCTCCATTGAGATCCAGTCACTGATACCCACAGCATTGTCATTTTGTATCTCCATTGAGATCCAGCCACTGATACCCACAGCATTGTCATTTTGTATGTCCATTGAGATCTAGCCACTGATACCCACAGCATTGTCATTTTGTATGTCCATTGAGATCTAGCCACTGATACCCACAGCATTGTCATTTTGTATGTCCATTGAGATCTAGCCACTGATACCCACAGCATTGTCATTTTGTATGTCCATTGAGATCTAGCCACTGTTACCCACAGCATTGTCATTTTGTATGTACATTGAGATCTAGCCACTGATACCCACAGCATTGTCATTTTTTCAGTGCTTATTTCATTTTGTATGTCCATTGAGATCTAGCCACTGATACCCACAGCATTGTCATTTTTTCAGTGCTTATTTCATTTTGTATGTCCATTGAGATCTAGCCACTGATACCCACAGCATTGTCATTTTTTCAGTGCTTATTTTTTTGTATCTCCATTGAGATCTAGCCACTGATACCCACAGCATTGTCATTTTGTATGTCCATTGAGATCTAGCCACTGATACCCACAGCATTGTCATTTTGTATGTCCATTGAGATCTAGCCACTGATACCCACAGCATTGTCATTTTTTCAGTGCTTATTTCATTTTGTATGTCCATTGAGATCTAGCCACTGATACCCACAGCATTGTCATTTTTTCAGTTATTTGCCTTTAGATTCAGTATATAATTACAATAGATATAAATAAATTATGTTATGCAATTTTTGTAAAACTGCCTCCCTCTTATCTCAATTTACTGAATTTTCTAATTGCTGCCACAATACACCATATACTGTAGCATTACTAGATTAAACTACCAATACAATCCAGATTTAAGTTATTATTACAGCGTAGAATTCCCTTTTATTTGTCTCGTTTTGATTGGGTTTTAACGTTCTTACTCATTTCCTTAGTGGATGTGTTCTTCTGTTGGTTAGTCTACTCCGATATTGGTGGTTTTATTTTCATAGAATATTGATGACAGGAAATTATAAAAATAAATATCAAAACTTTGATTGTACGACTTTCGATTGAATACTGAGGTAAATTTATAAAATGTTTATGAGGTCACGTGATCAGTTTTGTATTGTTTTAAACGAAATTGATTTACATTAAAATAATTGAAAACGTAGTTTCGGAATCATCATAGTTTCAGAATCGTAGTTTTATGTCTTTGCATTTCTGAGGAGGTCATTGATTTTGCTTCTTGGTGGATAGCCTACAGTATGCATGCAATACAGTAACTAACACTGCTAAGCTGCTCCTAGGGTGAGTATCACTACCATGGTCTTTATTACTGTAGGTGATCGCTGATAGCAGAGTTAGACATTTACACTTTTTACCAGTACTTACTGTACTGTTAATGTAATGCAGAGGCCTGAGGCCTTGTGCTCTCCAACATTGGAGGCCCGGGGAGCGTGTTTAGTTGTTTTTTTTTTACATATTTTAATGCCTGTTTTTTCACTTACTGGTTTCTGCATAAATACAGTAGGGACCTCACAAACTGTTTTGGTATTACCACAGAGGTGCCATTTTAATGATCATGTGATAGGATAATTGTGAACGTGTTCCTACAAAACATCAATAAAAAGTTACAAATTAGTACAGTTACTGAAAGAGCTCAACAACTATATCTCCTGTAAGAATGCAATTGAAATGTCACAAGAAGGGTCAATTTAGGGGTCAATGAAGGCTGGGAAGGTGAAATCTGATAGGAAGAGCAGAAACCTATGAGGGCTTGGTGTTCTAGGAACTACTTCTCTTTTTTTTTCTTGTCAAAGTTTAGTACTGTAGGGAATAAGTAGCAGTAAGTTACTCAATGTAGTTACTTAGGTAAGTATTCTATTTTTGCCGTTAAATTTTAGTATTTTAGCATAAGCAAGTCTTTCTTACAAAGTTACAGTATAATTACTGTACAGTAATCTGTACTATTTCTATAACTTTGGTATACAGTACAGTACGTATTACTATTTACTTACACTGTACAGTACTTTACTTGTACACAGTCCAAAAAGGAAATCACCATAGTGTTGTACACTACAGAAGTAAAGTTGCTAAATGAGGCTACTGAAAAGAAATAGTAGAGCATATAGTGGGAAAAAAATTCCAAAGTATGGTACGGTAATGGTATGAAATCAGTGTGCATTAAGAAGTTGACCTGAGGTCAAGAAGCACTGCAATATTGCTATTTGTTAAGCAGGTGCTGATGGATCTGGAAGTTTAAGGTGGGTGAGATAGGCAAAGTAGTCTGGCATGATCTATTAACATATTAAGTTACTTCAGATTTTTTGTGAAAGTTTAGGCATCACCACACAGATGATAGTTACAAGTAGATTATTTCTAAAGGTGCGTGCCTGGCGTTTTTAAAGTTCATAGGATGGCGCTTTCAATGTACTGTATAAATCTGTTGTGAAATATCAAAGACAGAATATAATCCAGGGCCCAAGAATTGCATAAAGGAAACTATGTTAACCACTAACCTTCACCAGCTTCTAAAAATCATTTCTATACAACTTTATGTCTGGTGTATGTTATTAAGCTGGGTTCACACACACTGGAGTTAACTTTGTTGCTGGTGTATGTTATTAAGCTGGGTTCACACACACTAGAGTTAACTTTGTTGCTGTGTATGTTATTAAGCTGGGTGTACACAAACTAGAGTTAACTTTGTTGCTGGTGTATGTTATTAAGCTGGGTTCACACACAAACTCGTTCTATGAAAGCTTAAGCTGGATCCGAATCATATCCTATATTACATCCTATATTTAGTCCTCTTATGATCATTTAACTCTTATTATACCTCTCTGTAATTAACCACATTATCGAATAATTTTCTGATATAATATGTAAACTCCGTTAGGTTTCAGACTGTGACATTCGATGAGTACTTTCATGGTTATATCGGATGTTTGAGTATTTTTGTGTTTGAACGCAGAACAAACTATGTAACTCTGTTGATAAGCTGCAATTTAGCTGCGATAGAGAAAAGAATGCGTAAACATAGCTCAAGTAAAGTAGTTGTTGAGAAAGCCAGTTTATCATTCAATGCAGAAATGTCAATTTTGTTTTTTTTTTCAAAACTTTACTGTATGTACAGTAAGTGATGGATTTACTATATACCGTATGCTTGTAACGTTCAAAGAAATTCCATGCCTGTCTTGTTGTTTGTTTCCAAATGCTAGTGACATAAATTAGTAGTTTGAAATGTGTTGACGTAATATCACTTGATTTAATACGCAGGTTGAAGACGGAGACTGTCAAATTAATTAATTGCACAGTTTCACAATTTATTTTCATTTAAAACAAAATACTTCAAACTTTTAATCCCAATTAAAGATGCACTCACTGTGTCTCTACTTTCTTAACTGTAGAGTAAGTATAGTTTTCTCTTTTTAATTTAGTATTCAGATTTAAGCTTTGTCTACTCTATCAAACTTTGTGACAAAAAAGTGTGATGTGCGACTGACTGACAGATACACCAGAGGCGGTCCGGGTCATCACTGCTTGTCCAGCTGATGTTATCATCTTCATCCTCTATTAGATCGTCCGATTGGTCACTAAATTCTAAAATTTGCGATTAAATGAAGATTTGTTATTTTGTAAAAGAAAAACCATGATCATCTTAAGCGTAAATGTTAATCAAAGTGTTATTGAAACAAACAAACCTTCGCTATTAGTGGAAAATTTTCTCTCTTTACGAACTCTTTTTTCTCTTTGTTCCCCAATTTCCATCTTTTCAGACAGCTCTTTCAATTCTCCTTCAGATTGCTGTTTGATATGGTAGTGGTACCCAAGTATGGTAGTAGTACTGTATGACATCATCATGTCCATATATGGGCGCATCACATTTTTTTTGCCACATAAAGTTTGATAGTGTAGACAGAGCTTTAGAAGAGCTGCTGTGCCTTTAAAGGTACATTATTAAAGGTACCATTGATTTGTCGATGCATCTGATTCATTTGATACCTTAAATGTACAGAATTCCATTATGCATGATAGAAATTATTTACGCAATCCCTTCGATTCCTGAAGTGTCGATGAAGATTTTTGCATAATCATGTACTGGATTAATTTGTCACAAATATTGGATCATTTATATTCTGAAGTTTTCCCTACAGATCAATCGAATCTCGTTTTTTAAACTGAAATTTCCTTTTTATATTTTAAAATACACTATTGATACAGTATACCTTCAGTAATCTATTACAAACACAACTTGTCTTTTGCTATTTCTTCTACTGCTTTCCATGTCTTTGTCACATTCCTCTTTCGAGTATTGTATATGTTTGTTTATGTGAACAGGAAAACTTTCACCAGCATAGAACTACTTAAAACAACTACCTTATTCACTATCATAAAAATGCAGCACAAAACTATTTTCCTACTCAGACTTCATATAGAAATATTGTAATATATAAATATAATATATAATAATTTATATAGTGCACATTTCCACTGAAAAAGTGCTCAATGCGCTAAATAATAACTTTTTAACTGAAAATGTTCACTGGTGGATTGTGGAAATGTTAAAAAAGTACTTTAATGTCCCTCTTATGTTAGTATGCATAATGCCAATTCTCACCATTACTATAATTGCTTCCAATTATTGCATTATAAACCAATGTCACTTAAAAAAGTGTTATCATATTTTAGCATACAGAAGTAGAAACAGGACAGATTTAAACCTGCTCAAAATCTTCAGAAAAAGCACTTCTTTGTTAATGCGCCGCTCATGTAGGCAGTTATATTCAAGAGAACAGAAGCATTATGAAACAGTTACTATGCGGTAGCTTATATTTTACTACAGCTGAAAAAATGGGTATTTGGAAACTCGCACGTCTGGGAAAAGAGAGTATGAAAACATTTGCTGATAAATGAAATTGCCCCACATGGGATGAATAAAGAATTTGAATTAAATTAAATATTGAGATGCAAGTAGACGGTAGTTATCGTCAGATGAGCAGCGTTTTTTGTAAGAAATATTTTTTGTTTATTCTCGTTGCCTTCAGCTAAAACACACCTTGTAAAGTTTAATGCATTCCTAAAACCACCCACTTGTTATTGTGTATGATTCCTATTATACATTAAATAGTAAATGTTGTTAACAGGGTCTTCAAGTTTATCTGAAATTCATCCTTGGCCGGTGGTACACTAATGTAGCACCTGTCATGTTTGAAGAGCTTCCAAATTATATTTTCAATTTTGAAGTAAGAAATATAAAAATGATAACTCTATAGTCTTAATGTGGATATAGTTCATACTTTGTTTTTTAATAGAATAAATAGTATTACTTTAAAAAAACGCCGCTCGACTAATTGAGTTTTAATTGTTGTTCTTCCTTCATTAAATAATGTTTTTATTAATATTCTGTTGAACATTAAGAAAAAGTGAATTATTATCATTTTTGTTGAGTACAATCAGTTTCATTTTGTGTACTCGATGTAAAATATAGTCTGAAATGTTCTATTTGGTTATGTCACCATTATTTTGTGTAATGTAAATGGGCCGTTCAATGCAATATCTCATGATTAGCAGATGTTTTTATAGACTCTCATCTTCCAGACGTGTTTTGTGGTGTGCGCATGCCCAGTCCGAGTCTACAAATTTCCATTTTTCTGCCGTAGTACACTATAAGCTATTGCATGGTAACCGTTTCCTACAGTAATGCTTCCGTCCTCTTGAATATAACTGTCTAATGAGCGGCGCAAAAATGATAACTTTTAACATGGATACACTACAGTACTTTGAAAAAAAAATAGGAAAACTGATAATAAAAAATATAAACAGATGGTGACGAAGACTATACTGATGTTTTTTAAACAGACTTTTTATATATCTTTTGGTTTTGATTAGGGAAGCTGAATGAGTCAGAGCTATCTATATACCACTTGATATTTTAAGTTCATGGTCAGTATGTGTTATTAAGGAAAACATGATTCTGGTCAATTGGTAAAGGAAACACATAAATGATGTAACTTGATGTTAATCACATGAAAGGCTGTTGTCTGATCAATGTTTTTGAGGTGCGTTTAAATGGTAAAGAAAATGGCCTATACTAAAGCTCAGTCTACACTATCTAACTTGTTAAACAAAAAAAAGTGTGATATGCCCAAATATGGTACTGATATGACATCATCATGTCCATATAAGTGCACAGCACATATAAGTGCATTTTATCGTTGCATAAAGTTTGATAGTGTAGACAGAGCTTATAGTAACAGTAACAATCAACATTGTGCTGCAGTTACTGCAGTATAACTACTCAACCAAGAAAGAATGATTTCCTTTGATGTTGTTGATTAGACTTTAATCACAAAATGTTACTGCAGTAAATGAAAAATGATTTTGTTAAATTGCTGAAAAAGAGAGGCCTGATGGTTGAAATGTGATAGAAGTGTTGTACAGTATATACATAGAATTATTTTCCCCCCAAAAAGTTGGCCCATTTCAAATTTCATGTCATACTCTTTCAAGGTACCTAATATTATTGCATTCCAGTTGCTTCAGTCAAAATGCTTCATGCCACATTAAGTTGATATCCTGCAACATGTGATCATTTTAATGTTATTTTTGCTGAGTATTGCAAGAACTCATGATTGTCAAAGTTGTGGTTAAATAAATCAAGTGTATTTGATATTGTGGCAATGTAGCTTGGTGGTTAACATGTATGCATAACAGGGGCGGATCTAGGATTTTGAAATAGGGGGGCGTAGGTTTGCGAGCGAAGCGAGCAAACACTGGCTGGGGGCCAGGGGGCCGCCAAGGGCCCCTGGAAATTTTGGCGTTCTAGCGCATTGTAAGTCGTTTAAAACGATTTACAAACAATTCATAATGTCATTTACCAAACACTCTAAAGCTCGCAAATTACGACATGTGGAACATGCAGCTGATACTTACCTAGGGTACCAAAGCAAGCTAACAACTTGCCTGTACTTTACATCTAAATTTTTACAACGCGACGATGTTTTTCAGCTTTTATATAAGCATAAACTTGTCCTAGCCTAGGCCGGTATTATTTTCTTACACGCGCGCCGGGTCGATCGCGGTGACGTCTACTTCTTCGCATCCATCATCCATGCAGCTAAAGTAAAATGACGTCACGTTAAAGCGGGTCATCACAGAGTCTCATGCATATTAATGAAGCAAAGTTGCTGAGAGTGTTTTCCACCACCACGCAACACATGCGACGCGAGATTTATCGAAACTCCGAGCCATCGACTGACGATCATGTTTTTGACAATTAAAATCACGGCATATTCAACGACCTGGTTTAAACGATCGTTTAAAAATTAGCGGTCCGGCTCGATCATCATTACATTATATTTTTAGTGATTTGAAAAAAACAAAACACCCCTTTTGTCATCGCGATTTGTTTATGAGACTCATCGACGGAAAAGCAAATAAAACACTACAAGGCCCGGTCATGAAATGCTGTATGCAGCATTGTTAATATTTTAATAGTAATATGTTTTAATAAAATATAGGCCTAACGGGATAATTTTCATAGGCACTACAGTCCTAGCCTTTGTTTTTATTGTATTTAATAAATGGGCGCGTAGTGTAGCACTGACCATGTGACTTCATAAACTCTATTGATCGTCGGAGGTACGTACCGCTACTCTACAACGGGAGTGACGATCACAAAGGATGCCGACCTGCTTAGTAAAACGCGACCAAGCTCACCACGTGGCTTTTATCAACTTGCTCCTTTTAGTTTTACACTTAACTGTGAATGATCGTTGGTAACGCTAGAGATTGATAGTACACAAAGGATGTCGACGTACATGCTTGGTGAAATGCGATCAAGCTGACGATGTGCTCCGACGTACTATTTTCACTATGAAAATGACCGTCGAAACGATACGTGTTTTTAAAATCTATTTAATTTAAAAAAAAAAAAAAAAAATCTTTAAAAAATAGGGGGGGGGGGGCGTACGCCCCACACGCCCCCCGCTAGATCCGCCACTGCATAAGAATCCCTGGTTCAAATCCTGAACAAAATACAAAAATTTAAATTCTATTCAACTTAAAGTCCGGAGTATACCATAGTCATTTGTCTAGTTACAATAAGATTGAGCTTTTCTTTATAAGTACTTCTATGAATAGATGTTCTGTTGAGTGCAGGAACGCTAGTTGATCATACCCAGTACCATTTTGATCGTGCGATTATTCCTCACATAAAAAATAGATTGGTAATATCATAAAGTTAGTATAACCTCCGCTCCAGATAATGTTTAGTAGATTTAGTAAATAATGATTTATGTAAAAGTGAGAATTGTTCCATCATACCTACTGTACTATGCAGTACGTTTAGTAGGAAAGAAAAGTCTGCTAATAGGAACAGGTCTCTAAAATGGATATCAAACGGAATAGTAAGGGAGTTTGACTTTATAAAGTTGGGTCAACATTTTGTAACCGTTTAAAACATCACTATACAGTATTAATTATTGCTGAAAAGAAAAAATACTGGGCAGAATGGTCTCTTTTTGTTTGGGCAACTATATATTTACTGATATAGTATTTTTCTTCGGACGTTCTATACCAGCTAAAATAATCTTCTTTTGTGACCTGGAGACTATTAAAAATTAGAGAAAAAAGAAGAAAGGTCAAACCTGACTGCTTTAACATTCATAAAGTCACTGAAGCGTTCATGCCTAAATCCGTCATTAGGGAAAATAGAACAAAAGTTACTGTTATATAATGTTTTTATACATTCAAAAAGTTTATAGCTGAATGCATCGGTGGACGGATAAAAGTATGATTATATTTTACAAGGTTACATCAATAAATATGAAAGTTTGCAAGATATTTCTAATTTTAATAGGTTTAAGGATTGGAAATGTACAGTATAACTATATACCGTAGCCAAGAATGCCAAACAGGCTTAAGACAGTTAACCTTTGACATTAGTCTTGTCAATGATTTACCTGTTGTACAGTACAGTTGTATACTAACTTTTACTGGGGGTGTTATTGCATTAACACACACCCACATAGCAATGGATACTTTATACTCTACTCTAGCTAATTAAATAATGGCACAACAATTTCACAGAAAATACTGTATGATATACAATAGTAAAAAACTAAATATCTTGAATAATTCAGTTATAGTGTTAGTATAGTATTTTAATTTAGTATTTCTAATCCTACCCCGTCTCCTACCCAGTCACCTCCTACCCCGTCACCTCCTCCTTCCTCTCTTCCTTTAGCTCATCCTTCTCCCTTCAACTTATCCCTCTCCCTTCAGCTTATCCCTCTCCCTTCAGCTTATCAGCTTATCCCTCTTTCCTCAGCTTATCCCTCTTTCTTCAGCTTATCCCTCTCCCTTCAGCTTATCCCTCTCCCTTCAGCTTATCCCTCTCCCTTCAACTTATCCCTCTCCTTTCAGCTTATACCTCTCCCTTCAGCTTATCCCTCTCCCTTCAGCTTATCCCTCTTCCTTTAGCTTATCCCTCTCCCTTCAGTTTATCCCTCTCACTTCAACTTATCCCTCTTCCTTCAGCTTATACCTCTCCCTTCATCGTATCCTTCTTCCTCCAGCTGATCCCTCTTCCTTCAACTTATCCCTCTCCCTTCAGCTTATCCCTCTACTTTCAGCTTATCATTCTTCCTCCAGCTGATCCTTCTTCCTTTAGCTTATTCCTCTTCCTTCAGCTTATCCCTCTCCCTTCAGCTTATCCCTCTCCCTTCAGCTTATCCCTCTCCCTTCAGCTTATCCCTCTCTATTCAGCTTATCCCTCTCTCTTCAGCTTATCCCTCTCTCTTCAGCTTATCCCTCTCCCCAGCTTATCCCTCTCCCTTCAGCTTATCCCTCTCCCTTCAGCTTATCCCTCTCCCTTAATTTTATCCCTCTCCCTTAATTTTATCCCTCTTCCTTCAGCTTATCCATCTCCCTTCGGCGTATTCCTCTTCCTTCATCTTATCCCTCTCCCTTTAGCTTATCCCTCTTCCTTCATTTTATCCCTTTTCCTTCACCTTATCCCTCTTCCTTCAGCTTATCCCTCTCTCTTCAGCTTATCCCTCTCCCTTCAGCTTATACCTCTCCCTTCATTTTATCCCTCTTCCTTCAGCTTATACCTCTCCCTTCATTTTATCCCTCTTCCTTCAGCTTATCCCTCTACCTTCAGCTTATCCATCTTCCTTTAACTCATCCCTCTCCCTTCAACTTATCTCTCTACATTCAGCTTATCCTTCTCCCTATTTTAAAGTGTGGATCAATCACAACTTTCCAAAATACAAAGCTAGGTCTATGTAAACTAGGTTCAATTTTAACCTTTCAAATTATCAACCAAGCAACCATTACTAAACATATGCCACTGTTACAAGGTTGCCTAATGAAATGGAACATACCAAGACAGACCCAGGAGATGATAATGTTTAAGGAAGTGAACCGTATGTAAAGTAATGAGGGTCGCAGATGGACATGGATACATTGCTTTAAAATTGATCCTAAATAAAATGGAATAAAAGATAAAGAGGAATTAAAAGATATAAATTCAGTTGTTAAGTAGCGGTATAGCTAAGCTTTGTTTTATATTTAAACAATAGACGTACACTTAAAGTATAGAGAGTTCAGTAACTGATGAAGGATTGGAACCAACCTAATTTGAAGACATACAGTACAGTATGCAAATCAGTGTGATCACCTGTATTCTAGCACCTGATACTGTATTTAGATGCCTCCAGTATCATAGTTTTACCATACTACAGTAGTATTTAATAGACCTTCCATGATACAGGCACCATATGTGATGCTGTATTATGGAATTTTCTTATGATACTTGGCAAACATTGTCATATGTGGAGATACAACACAACACTGGGAATTGGGTCATTCTAGTTGGGTAAAGATATTCCTGTACTGCAAATGAAAGTTTTCAATTTCAATCAGATATTTTTTCTGAAAGCAATCAAAAGTCATAATAAACCAGTATTGGGCCATCTCTGTACGAGGCACCAGTTCCTGTTCTCTGGAACAATGTACATTTTTGTAAACCTGGATTTCTCGTTTTCTTTTAAATCTACAGTGCCTACCATAGGTAATATAAAGTAGAATGATTAAACTATGCAACTAAAATTTGACCTACTATGGAATGTGTATTTAATATGATTTTGAGGCATATTAAAGGAGATTTGTAATTATGTTACCAGAGATTAAAATGAGGTGGGCATGGGTAGGTTCAACACCCAACTACAATTTTGCACTCATTATTACTAGGCACTTGTATCATGTATGTGCAATACTGGAGCAGCCCAGGACCCAATCGTGAACAAAGTATCATTCCCAAGGAGTTGTCAAATATTAGAGAGGTTTCGCAATCTTACGAATACGATAACGAAAACGGATACGTCACGCACACGTATTCGTTTTCGTAAGCCATAAAAAAATCTGTTTCGCATGGCAACGAAATATTGAGGCGCGTCCAAAATATGACTGCGGTAAATTTGAGCGAAGCGCAGGTACGTGTTGCTTGGTGCTTGGCTGCCTAGGCCTAGCGTAACATCAAAGCGAGTGAGGACTTTAAAAACTGCTATTTATCAAAATTGACTTGGCATTTTAGTAAATTACTTTAGTAAATTACTTTCAATAAATCTATAATTATATTATAATCATGAATCATTCCTGCAAAATGTGCAAAATAGATCAAAACCTATAGTCGTTTTGTAGTTACGAATATGACTGGTGATATTCGTCAACACGAATACGGTTTACGAATATGAAATGGGGATCAGCTCAAAAGTTTCTCAAATGTGTGACGTATTTGTTTTCGTTATCGTATTCGTAAGGTTGCGAAACCTCTCTATTATATTTAACCTCTAAGCAGGCAATATCTAAGTGTAAATAGGGTCAAAGTGTTCACTCATATTACGGGATGAGATTGAACTTAAGCATGGGATTATACTGTACTCGTCCATGGCATTATACTGTACAAATACGGTAATCTTAGTAACCATTAATTAAAATAATGAGGAAGGTACTTGAAGAACATAAAAAACCCTGTTTTACAAATATTCTGTAACATATACAACATGTATGTATTGTAATGTTATCTCAAACTAAGTGTAGTCTGATAATGAGATTTAAAATTTTAAGTATATTTTTGTAATGGACGTGTCTACAGTTGTGTAATAATAGATAATGATCATGTCTACACTTTGGTATAATTCTATGTAAGACAGCATATTAATGATAAAGTCTATCGTTAAAGCGTACTGTAGTAATGTATATTTCTGGTAAATCAGACATCTGTATCCATAACCATTAGTAACCATTAAATCATGTTTTGACTTGACGCAAAGTAGCGCTTTATAATTATGACTTTAATATTTACATGTCCTAATAAAGGCATTTCTCAATGAATACGGTAAGTATTATCATTTACTGTGTTTTAACATACATTCCAGCATTTTTTCAAATATTTGATTTTTATGTTAAATGAACATGTCCTTGAAAACTTTACTTAATATTTGTCTACACTATCAAACTTTATGTGACACAAACATTTAATGTGCCTTTATATGGACATGATAATGTCATATCACTACCACATTTGGGAATATCACTGCCATATTTGGGCACTAAATAAAAACCGGTAGACATATGGTTGGTACCCAAAATTACCATCGTTTTCAATACTGTACCGTAGCAGCAGACAACTCATTTGATAACTTTAATTAAATTGGGTCAGTTTAATTAAAAGAATACCGTCTTTTATTGAAATGAGTACTTTTTCACTAATTATTTCATTGTTTTCATAAATTTATTTCCGGTCCACAAGCTCCGCAATTTGAAAGACAAACGAGACTGATTTAATTTCTGCAAATCCTCTTCTATATTTTCATTGTTATTTTGTAAAAACCTATTGTAATGCACTCCAGGTTTTGTACTTTTAAAATACTGTATCTGAAACCACAATACAAACGCTGGAACTGTACAGTAGTATCATTTATACACTTGGATGATTTCTGAAGGCCAATTTATTGCTCACAAAAGATAGTAGCTTTTTCAGATCATTTGACTCGTTCAGTTTGTCATGACAAGTCTTTACTAAACTTCCTGACGATCAGGGAGTAGATTTTTAAAAAGCTTCATTTGTTGTAAATAATCAAACATCATTTTGGATATTTCTGCTATTTCTTTATTGGATTTTATACTACTAAATGGATTTTATGTGTAATATAAATTAGGTGGATTAACTTCAGCTCATTGTAAGTAACCATGTCTATTATTTGTCAAAATTGTGAAGAATTTCTCGACTTTCAAATTTTACAATATGGTGCTTCAACGCTGTTCAAATCTAAACTACCACTTAGCTTATTGACTAGCTTGGTAATTAGTAAGAATACCGTATATTTATCTGTACTAAACATTATCAATATGGATTTCTTTTTATTTTTTACAAATGAAAATATAATGTAGCAGTATCTCTCCATTAATTTTTTTAAATGTTTTGCTGTTGTTTTGTGTATTAGTACTGTAGTCTATCAAATACACAGGGAATATAGGGATACAGTAGATGAGTAGGGGAAAAAGTAGCTAGTACAGTTTTTAGCTAGTTGGAAGCTGCAATAGTATTTGTAGCTAGGTACACAAACTTAAGAATTAAATCCTTTATATAATACTATCAGAGACCATTAGATTCAGTAGACTGTATACTTCATTCATATTTTATGCAGTACAGTAGATAGGCCTGTAGCTCTCTATGCTGCACAAATTATCACCTCTCTTTGTTTGTTAAGATAAAAATGTTCTAATTATTATAGATGTGTTACCATGTTTAAAAATTTATGTTAATGATCACAAACAACTAAATATTATTATGGGAATATAAACTTAAAAATTCAGCTGTATGTTATGTCACACTTAGCCCGTGGGCCTGTTTATTTTGACAGATTAAACACTTTGATTGAGTGATTCGTTAATAGAAATTGAAAACTGGCGTTTAATCCTGTTTCAAGCCTGTAGGCAAAGTTCTATCAAAGGGCAAGAATCATAATTTGCATTATCAACGTAGTTTAATAATATACTAGTATATATTGTCGTTATACTTGTCTGGGTTAAGCTCAATTGTACTTAACTTGAATAGGTAGTTCAACTTACAGCATTAAATAATGGAACAGATTTTTACCAAATTGATTTGGTTATAATTCAATAAGAGTTATTTTCAAGAAAAGTGTATTTTATTTTTGCAAAAGGCTGTTGTTCCCACCAAAACAATCACACTGTGTGAATCTCAGGGGTGATTACTGTTCTTTTGACCCACATTAATCTGATTTTTTGCAAAAATTAAAATCTATAATGTATTTTTATAAAGGATAAATATAGCATTATGTGCTTGAATACTACATTATTACTTTCAAGTTTCAGTCAAAGCTCCACACTATCAGACTAGTTTGCCAAAAAAGTATCCAAATATGGTAGTGATATGCCCAAATATGGTAGTGATGTGACATCATCATGTCCATATAGGGGCACATCACAAGTATGATTTAAAATCCACCATAAAAGAAGTGAATAAATGGTGACAACTTGTAAAATAGTATTTTTTAACTGACATATTGATTCATTCAGAAATTAATACTTTTCCTGTAATTTTTTCTGTGTTTGTAAGTGAAACATGTCTGCATAGAAAGTGCACTTTAATAACATGAGACTTTGTGCATAAATTGATTGTCAAATCAATAATAAGTATCATCTCAATTAAATGCAGTAGGAAATATTTAAGTCTAGAAATGTTTGAGCTGTGTTTAAATTTCGAAAGGTTAAAGACTACAATTAAAGAGACCGGCCTTCTTTTAAAAATCAGTTATCAAGCGTAATGTGGGAATTATTAACCTGTTTCTGCTGAAAAGAAATTGAGTGTGTAAATAATTATCTCCATTTTTTTGTTAGTAGCAGAAACAGGACCAATTGCAAATGACAAGAAATAAAAATCTGAAATGTTTTTGAATGTATTTAAAATCGGCATTTATTACATAATACTATTATGTTTTAAATGCCGATTTTTTAGCTAAGAAATGAAAATTACTATTAAATAAAATTTTGTTACCAAGAAAATTTATTTTTATTGAAATTCTTTCTGTTGATTATTTGAAAATATCTGTTTAATAATAATTATTTTCCTAACTAACTAAAATTAGAATAAAAACATTTGTTGGCTGTGTTTAATTCGGCAAAATCACATTGAGTTTAATAGCTTAATAAACATTGGCGTTTAATAGTGTGATTAGGATAATAAACCTGTACAGTATCCAAACATGCCGGTTTTAGTACATTACTCGGTAAAATAATCTCTGTATTATATGTATTGCCTTGCAGTTGTATACGTTTTATTTAGCATTGATCTATACTAACACACTGTGGCATATTCAGCATTTAAACAATTGTATTATTATTTTTATTGATTTCACTAATTCATAAAGCTACTGTAGTACTGTACTGTGTTATGATACATGATATTTGGCTACGCTTTGAAGATTTTGTGTACAATAGGTCTTTACATTTCTATTGTTAGAATAAAAATGTTAAACCCAGAGTCGAAATGTTAAACCCTGTATTTCTCTTTGCACTAATACACAATGTAAGGAATATTTTAGTTGTTCTGTATACAAATTACAAATCCTCTAATAATACATTGTATGACAGTCAAGGATATTCACTGAATGTCTGCCCTGAACGTTTCACTGATACCATACAGTAATTGAAAGACTATTGGAAAACATTACCTATAAAACGTGACTATACAGAAGAATATTTACATTCAGAAATTAGGTTGAATAGTCAGGGGCGGATCCAGGATTTAGAAATAGGGGGGGGGGCGTAGCTTTGCGAGCGAAGCGAGCAAACATTGGCTGGGGGCCAGGGGGCCGCCAAGGGCGTTCTAGCGCATTGTAAGTCGTTTAAAACGATTTACAAACAATTCATAATGTCATTTACCAAACACTCTAAAGCTCGCAAATTACGACATGTGGAACATGCAGCTGATACTTCCATAGGGTACCAAAGCAAGATAACAACTTGCCTGTACTTTACATCTAAATTTTTACAACGCGACGATGTTTTTCAGCTTTTATATAAGCATAAACTTGTCCTAACCTAGGCCGGTATTATTTTCTTACACGCGCGCCGGGTCGATCGCGGTGACTACTTCTTCGCATCCATCATCCATGCAGCTAAAGTAAAATGACGTCACGTTAAAGCGGGTCGTCACAGAGTCTCATGCATATTAATGAAGCAAACTTGCTGAGAGTGTTTTCCACCACCACGCAACAAATGCGACGCGAGATTTATCGAAACTCCGAGCCATCGACTGACGATCATGTTTTTGACAATTAAAATCACGGCATATTCAACGACCTGGTTTAAACGATGGTTTAAAAATTAGCGGTCCGGCTCGATCATCATTACATTATATTTAGTGATTTGAAAAAAACAAAACACCCTTTTTGTCATCGCGATTTGTTTATGAGAATCATCGACGGAAAAGCAAATAAAACACTACAAGGGTCATGAAATTCTGCATGCAGCATTGTTAATATTTTAATAGTAATATGTTTTAATAAAATATAGGCCTAACGGGATAATTTTCATAGGCACTACAGTCCTAGCCTTTGTTTTTATTGTATTCAATAAATGGGCGCGTAGTGTAGCACTGACCATGTGACTTCATAAACTCTATTGATCGTCGGAGGTACGTACCGCTACTCTACAATACGGGAGTGACGATCACAAAGGATGCCGACCTGCTTAGTAAAACGCGACCAAGCTCACCACGTGGCTTTTATCAACTTGCTCCTTTTAGTTTTACACTTAACTGTGAATGATCGTTGGTAACGCTAGAGATTGATAGTACACAAAGGATGTCGACGTACATGCTTGGTGAAATGCGATCAAGCTGACGATGTGCTCCGACGTACTATTTTCACTATGAAAATGATACGTGTTTTTAAAATCTATTTAATTTAAAAAAAAAAAAAAAATCTTTAAAAAATAGGGGGGGCGTACGCCCCACACGCCCCCCCCGCTAGATCCGCCACTGATAGTTTATTCAGATCATAATAAACGATAAATAATATTAAGTCTTTCCTCTTTTTCTCACAATAGTAAACTTTGAATGTAGGACATTTGTTTACAAGCAATGTTTTTATTCATTTCAATTCAATTTCAAACAGAGAGAAAATTGTTTTTTTTATTATCATTAGTAATTCTGTCCTTCAAAGTCTTGATTACATCCGTACAAAGGATGCATCACCAACTCATTCAATTGTTTTAGATTTGAAAATAATATTTTCATATTTACTCATTTGTTATTTTACTGTACAATTCTAATACATGTGTGTTTTTATATAACAGTTATTGAGATCAGAGAGATAATAGGGTGTTACTATTATGATTTCATTTCTTCTAATTTTCATTTTATTGGAATATATCCATATACAGTAGTACTGTAAACTAACTACATGGTATATAGGATAATTTGTGATACAGAATGGTTGTGAATACTTTGCAACATCCTTCAAACAAATGAAAAAGGTAAAACTTCCTTAATTTTTGGAAGTAAATAATAAAACTACCATTATCCAATTTCAACGAAAAAGCTTTGCAGTCGATCATGATAGATACCATTAGGAAATAAGCCAAGTGCAAATGCAAGGCAGCAAACAAATTAGCTATTTGAGCTATTACGAAAGAACTCGTTAATACCCCTGTATTAGTGAGATGTCCTGTGTCTGTCCTCATTACAATCATCCTTACAGATTTAGCTATTGCTTAGTCACAATTGTCGTTTGTGATTGTGTCAACTTTTACATAAGACTTGTTGGTATATCATAACTTTTTATGGTTTCCGAGGCAAATTACTGAAAAAATAACAATGTTGTGGATATCATCAGTGACTGGATCTCAATTGATGTATTTTTCTTTGTTATTTTATTGTCTTAATTATGGCAAGCCAAACAAATTTCCATTTTAGTGGACCAATAAAATGTTTGAATAACTAAATTGAGCAAAAAGCTGAATAAAAAAGTAAAACAGCCAGAAAGAAAATGCCAACATTTTGGAAAACAATATTTTTTTCATCAAGGCTGTGGTTTTAATATTGTACCGTAGGTGAGAAATATAATATTGATTTCACCATCATATGCAGAAAACTGGCGTAGTTGAGTTTTATAATGTTCAAATCTGAGGAAACTATTTGTCCTCACATTATGATCATTTTTAACCTAAAAAAACTCATCTCACCAGTTGCAGACAAATCGATGTGTTAACTGTTATGGTAGCTTAACTGCAACTACATGGTCAATATGTGTTTATATCAAAGCTATCATGCCTCCATGGTGTGTAAGTTGACCTCCAGTGACAAAATATGGGTCAATCATGGATTTCAGAAGCTGACTTCGGACTCATCATGAATGTATTTCATTACACAATTCACTGGACATTCTCGGACTTTAACTAATTAAAATCCATTCCAGAAATCCTAGTATTCTGAAATTTTTTTTCAAGATAAATCTGGTTTCGGGGAAGTTTTCCGTTTTAAAAGAATTGGAAGATTCAACTATACTTCTTTCTATATTCCAGTTTATTATTTTAATTAAATTATTTGAACTGTAGACTATTATACTGTAGTGTGTTCATATTTTAAGCAGAGTGTATTTCCACTTTATTGAATACATGCTCCCATTGCTGGAGGACATCCCTGAAATTCTAGTATTCCGAATGTGTCAAGAAAAAGTTTCAGGAAAGTTTTCAGGTTTCAAAGAATTGTGAGATTCAACTGTATTCAAATTTATTATTTAAATTTAAACTGATAGACTATAGTGTTCATCTTTTTAAAACAGTGTATTGCAATTTTTAATTGATTAGCCTGTAAATTCCAGTCTTGGACATAGACTTTTATTAATAATGGATATTGATATTTCTTCTTGTGTTTTTATTGGAATCTGCATTCAATGAATAGTTACCAAACAAATGGACAATATAATCATAAAAACTTGCTTCCTAAATAGACACAGGTGAGCACTGATAATCTAGGATTATTTACTTTTACCTGGAAAAGGGTCAAGGGTGAATCTATCAACTCTATCAAAACCTCATCATCTATATGATTTTCGATCTTTTGAATGTGGCGTCTGTACACTCTTAACTAAAGACCTTAATTCTATTATAAGATACAGCCTTTATTGCATTTTACTCTGTCCTGTTTGATTTTAATTAGATTACAATAACAACAACAAAAGAAGTTCTTTAGGGACAATTTGACTTGAATACCGTGATTCGTTTATGTGATCTTTATAATATAATTTCCATAGATGCATTGGTTAATGTTATATAGTAGACTGGTTTGAATTAAAGTTGTTGTATACTGTTAATAGCAGCAGATAGTTTCTAATTTTAGATACCATACTAGTTATATTGAATTCTGCATGCAATGTCAATAAGATCGATACATCTAACCTACATTACTACTACGATGTTCTTCGTTAGTGTCCCTAATGAATTGAATCCTATCTAAGCAGAGACATGTAAAGATCAACTTGGATTGTTTTAAACATTACTTCACCGGAATAAGCTGATGGAAAATTCTCAGTATTATAAGGCTATAAAGCTCTGTCTACACTATTAAACAAAAAGTGAGATGTGCTCAATTATGGTAGTGATATGCCCAAATATGGTAGTGACATGACATCATCTTGTCGATATATGGTCACATCACATTAAAGTTTGACAGTGTAGACATAGCTGCTTTCAATGGAAAGATTCAGATTAAGTTTGAACTAAAATGGAATAAATTTAGATCCAAATAATCTTCAAACAGAATTATATATTTTTCTTTCAGGAACCGGGACATCGGAAAGTATACCCAAATTGGAAAGGTCCACGTAAGGTCACAGTTCATAGGAATTCCAGCGGTTTTGGATTTACTCTTCGACATTTCATTGTATACCCACCAGAATCGGCAGTAGATGAGCTTCGAAATCAAGAGTTATCACTTTTGGGACATGGGGAAGGTAAGCAGAGATTATATTTCTTTAAATTAAGATTTGGTATTAAAGGAATAATGTCAAAATGGGTCTATTGTATAGTTTACTGCAGTAACTACATGTTTTTTTACTACATTAATGTATGATTTAGTTTTACTGCAGTAACTACATGTTTTTTTACTACATTAATGTATGATTTAGTTTTTTTACTGCAGTAACTACATGTTTTTTTACTACATTAATGTATGATTTAGTTTTACTGCAGTAACTACATGTTTTTTTACTACATTAATGTATGATTTAGTTTTACTGCAGTAACTACATGTTTTTTTACTACATTAATGTATGATTTAGTTTTACTGCAGTAACTACATGTTTTTTTACTACATTAATGTATGATTTAGTTTTTTTCAATGTAGACATTTTATTCACTGTAATAAAGAATGTACGATTTACACAAAAAATTCTTGCTAAATAATTGAATGTACAGGATGTAGCGTAAACACAATAATGAATTTACTGCAGTACTTGACATGGCCAGGAAAAGTAGATTCAGATTTCTTTACTTACTACTGTATCCCTAAGCCAATTCTCCAACTAATTAATAATATAATAATATATACATTTAAAGTATATCTTTAAAGTATTTTATAAAGTTATCAACCTTTTATTTTACCACAACTACTTACTGTACATGCAGTTAATTCTATCTTTCTCTCCTGAATCATATCGCCAGGAGAGATAACCTACAATTTTGTATTAACTGTCCCCAATGCTACAAAATATTTATGTTTCATTTTTGTATACAGTGTTCATTGTATTTATTTGGTTTGGTTGTCCTCTGTCCTCTGCTTAGATTTTCTCTCTTAAAACTTTATGATTAAGATTTGATAGTGTTTATAAACTGTTAGCAGGAATTAAGGATGTATATGTACAGTACATTATCAAATGGCTGTGGAATGATAAGTGTATCCATCTATCTCATCTTAAACTTGGTTCAGTCAGTGCCAAGGTAATAACAGATTGCACAGTGATAATACAGTTAGGAGATTGAACTTTATTTATTTTGAATAACTTTTATTGTACTATACTATTACTACTGTACTTTGATAATATTTTGAAACATAATTTTCCCTTTTTCCCCCAAAACCAAGTAACAAGTCATATATGTAATCAAGTATAACAGCATGCATTTCTGCTGTACAGTGAGTGAACAAAACGTCTTCAATCTTCTAATACCCGATATTTTGCAGTTAAACGGTACATTGCATGGATAGCTGGTTTAACGATGCATAACTGGTTATTGTTATATTGACAATACCAATTATTGTACTGTACATGTCAAGTATTAGGTTGCTGCTGACTTTTCAATTATTAACATAAAAAGCCATAATAAACAACAGAAAATTTTTCTTTTTAAAAATACTTTGACAAAAAAGTTTTAGTTATAAAAATGAAAGAAAGACAATTTATATAAAAAATTAAGAGATTTTTGGTGTGTGGCATGAGAGGTTGAGGTTCGTCAAAGAACCTCACAGAAGGTGTGAAACTTGACGCAAACACTTAACCCATTATTTTTTAAATTTTGTCCATTTTTGCCAAGAAACATTAGGTACTCACACACATTCACTTAAGGCATTAGCATCACTTGCTGATTTTTTAACCAATGAAGTTGCTAGCAACAAATAGAAGCCTCTTGTTGCCTATTGAAAATTCAATAAATAGTGGTAATTAATTAAATGACAAAGCAAGCTGACTATATCTTAGTTCTTAAATTACTGCACCTAGAAAAACAAATTGTAATCTACTAAATTCCCTATATTATTTTGTGTATACCCTCAGCACATAAAATGATTACTGTAATTACCATGACGATAATTACCATGGTGATTCATACCGCAGCCTGGCAGGTAACTAGGTCATAAAGATTTAAACAGTTTTTAAACGTTTTTTTTTTCCTTTTGTTTTTAGGTTTTTGTTTTGTTATTTTTCTGGTTTAATAGCTTTTTAAATCTTTTTTTTTTGGTGTATTATCTCCCTGTTCAGTAATTAACCTTGTGGGTCAAGTGGGTGGGTCTACATTGGAATCAGTAAATAACTTTACTACTCTATATAGAGGATGCCAACTATAAACACAGCTGACCTTTCAGATATTAGTCTTTAATTGTCAATATTAAAGGTATGATCATTAAAGTGATGTCATAATTCATTACCAGCATTTTGTGAATTGATGGCAAATTCACAGAAAACGTCTTGTTATTCACCTGGAGATGATGTAGTTTAAGAAATACCAGTGTAACTGTAACACTATGAAATATCACAATCAAAACACAATACTTTGTAGCCACGCAGTAGCTGGTTACGTTGCAGTAGTTTTTAGCTGTACTGTACAGGTATGGGTACAGTATTTTACTTTCAGAAATGTTGCTAAAAGACTGGGCGGATTCATAGACTTTGACAATCAAAAACAGGATGTCACTTGTGGTTAGGTGTGGGTAGTAGTAAACACTGCCATAATTCACCTATTGCAGCATAACCTTCAATTACCTTGTTTGATGTTTTACCAGGGGACAACTCCCTGGTTTTACTTTACATTTCTCAAGCAGTTCATTTCAGGTTTGATATTATTTATATAAATGTATTGTTATGTTTCCACACTACAGTATTTCCTCTATTGGAGAATTCAAGGGATCTAACCCTGATACTGTATTGAAACCAGTTGGATTTACATCAGAGTTCTATTGGAGTTATATAACTGATAACACAAGCATTTACGTCTGCTGTTGTAACTCTGATGATTCTGATGATCTAATAACCAATCTAAACCTGTTCTATTCAGACAGTGTGTGCAGTATGTGAACAATGTTACAACAAGTCATATTGACTTGATTTGCTGCTAAATCAGTTCTTCGACCTCATGCCTCAATGATTTGTTACATCATTCCCTAGATTCCAGTTGTTCCTGCATTGTTAGCCTTCTGTCTGCCTTGTTTTCCTTCCAGGTTCTATTGCTGATTTCTCATGGCATTTATCCATACGATTTAGCTAGTCAGGTTTATATAGTGATTAGTACGCTGAGTATAGTTGAGTGCCCCTGCGACATTTTGTTTTGATTTAATATTATATAAATAACCGTACACTGTTACTATAGTACTTCAAAGTAGTTAGTTGTTTAAATTAAGTTGTAAATGAAAGTGTGATTTCTCTACTACAGTTTAGAATAATTTTGTATTTACTTTAATAATTTTATATCATGAGTATACTTTTTTGCCCCATGCTGACTTTTGAAACACCGGTCCCTAAAAAACGCAATATAGCTTTAAAAGTAATTGTTTGTGTTGACCATTGTTGGAAAACACAAACATGACAAATATTGTGAAACACTGAACAGTGAAAAAAGGCATCCATAATACAAGTCAGCATAGTTAACAAAAGGTAGAGGGCAGTAGACATGTCTTTTGTATAAATGATGTTTATGTAAATAACACATTTCGGAGTGTGTCAGCTTGTCGAGGAATGATGTTGGAATACTAGTGTGTTGGGTTCTTTCCATTTGATGGCAGGGTTTAATGCATTGTACTGTAGGTTCTAGCCCTCTCTTTGTAGAGAAAGAAGCTATTATTATATTATGTACAGGTAAAGTAAGTATCATCCCAAAGCTCTGTCTACACTTTCAAACTTTATGTGAAAAAAAATGTGATGTGCCCATATATGGACATGATGATGTCATATCACTACCATATTTGGGCATTTCACTGCCATATTTGGACACATCATACTTTTTTGTCAAACTAGTTTGATACTGTATACAGAGATTTACTCTATAATACTTTGTACCTAAAGTTATCAGCTCAATCTTGAAAGTTTGAAATAACTTTACGTACTGTATATGAATACTATGGTTAAATAATTCTGAATTTTTTTTTTCAGATCCAAGTAGACAGAGTAGCAAAATATCGGCCCTTGAGCCTATGGACACTATCTTTGTGAAGCAGGTAAAAGTACCAGGGCCAGCACACGAAGCAGGCCTAGCTACCGGAGATCGCATCATATCAGTTAACGGGGAAAGTGTTACTGGAAAATCATATAATACTGTTCTAGCTCTTATACAAGAAAGGTATGTATTTAGAGTGCATAATAAACAGCTAGTGAGCTGGATTGCTTCTCAAGCTCTGTCTACACTCTATCAAACTTTATGTGATATGCCCATATATGGACATGATGATGTTATCACTACTATATTTGGGCATATCACCACCATATTTAGTTTGATAGTGTAGACAGAGCTGTAGAGTGTAGTAAACGGCTAGTGAACTGGATTGCTTCTAATGCTATAAAGTTTCCTGGCTCCATTGGTGAAGAATCATACTAAGGCCCTGTTCAGACCCATGGCGTTAGACCGTTTTAGCGTACGACGCTAAAAGAATGTGTGTCTGAACAGTTGGGGATTAGCGTACAACGCGTCGTACAACGGTTGTAGCGTTGTAGTGGAAAACGGTTGATAGTACCGTTTTAGCGTATGACGCTACTGGGTCATTCCATCTCAGATCACCCAATGAGTTAAACCCTACCTCTTCCAATTTTGATGAAATTTGGTATATGGGTGATTTATAGCAATTAAAGCCAAAATTTCAAATTTTAACTTTATCGGACCAACGGTTTTCGAGATATCGCAATTTCAATTTTCGGTTTTTACGCAAAAAAGGGCGCGGCCGCCACGTTTTAAAGAGCTGTATCTCGGGAACTATAGGTTCGATTTTAAAAACAAAGGTATTTTTGTAAAGGGGAGACCATAAGGAATCTCAATATACTAATTGTGTGTGTTTTATATTAATTTTAAGTTGAATAAAACTTTGACATATATTTTGACCTTGAAATTGACCCCGTGGAACACGCCCGATTTGTTGGTGACTATCACGAAAAATGTAAACCTACGTGTCGACTACAACATATAAAAAAATTGGAGGGGTTTTTTTGTTTGTTTCCATGAAATTACAATTTGAAGTTGACATACCTCTTCCTTTTAGTGTATTTTTGGTGTCTGTCCATGCATTACTTCAATGTCAATTTGATGTATTCCAAAAATAATTTTATTTACAAACTAAATATTATTATAATGTTACAATTGTCTATGTCTGGCCTTTACTCCTTGTCATCTGGCCAATTCAAACAGTATTTAGAAATGTTGTGGCGATCATTTTGGGAAATACTGTAATTCCTAGTCGAAGAGGATTTTATAAACGGAGAGGCTATAATACAATGTACATTTGATTCAGGAATCCAACAACAGTCTTCTTTGGACGGCCAATAAAAGGTTTTCGCTGGCCCATGAGGATGCATAAATTTAATTTGATAATCCCCAAACTCTTCTGAGACATCCACCACCAAACCAATCCATGGGACACCATCATAACTACAGCACACAAAATTCTGAAGTCTAATAATGGTGGGTTGTGTATCAGCAACAATTTCATTTTCATCACTGAAAGATTCTTGAATCACAACCACATCCGGAGGGTTTATCTGGGTACTAAGTTTGTAGACCTGCATCTGTGCCAGAGAAACTGGAACAAAGCGATGATATTGTAATGTACCCTTGATGGTCTGGGCGAGGTTGAATCTCGGCTTTATTTCTTTTTCCACAGTAGATACCTCATCTATTCCCACATGAAAAAAGTTGATGCCTGGAATGTTCTTTACACAGTAGTCGAACATACTGAGAGATGTGAGAATATGACATTCAGTCAAACGCTGTAAGCTTCTCTTAGGCCCTGTTCAGACCCATGGCGTTAGACCGTTTTAGCGTACAACGTTACTATCAAGGTCACGTTACAAACTGCAGAGAAAAAAACGAGGTGTTCAGACCCATAGCGTACGATTATCGTTACAACGGAAGTACGTCATCCAAGTTGTTTCTAGTTGCATATTCATGTGCTCTTACCCACGTGTTTTCATCATTATTTCCACTGTATACAGGCCTAGATCTCAGCCCTACAATTATGACAAAATTTGCCGTAAATAAAACATACCTCAGCATTTATTTAAGAAAAATATAGTAAAGCCAAATTTCTGTTTCTATTGTTTTTATTTTGTAGTAAAATCATTTTCCCCAGGCTCTTGTGTTACCATGGAGTAAAGAATAAAATAAAGCAGGCCTCGTAATGATGAAGAAAAAAATGATTGTGATTAGTCTATCCAGTCCAGTCAAAGATTATATATTCTTTGGTCCAGTCGGTTGAAAATAACCCTTAACTTGCTAATAAAAGGGAAACAGCTCCCCTTGTTTGTTTACTGATTTTTTTAGGAGTTAGGGGGTTTTCAGCATTAAACTTGTCCAGTCTAGTCTGCCTTGTATGAATGAGTGACTTGATGTCCCAGGCTAGTTTTTAGCTTGAATGAAATGCGTGAATGGCTCTAGGCCTGCTAGGCCTAAAAGCGGATGGGATCGTAGTCCCTATGTTTAAATACAAGGTGCATGTATTTATGTCATTTGTTAGAAAATATAATGGTAATCAGTTGATAATAGTTTGTAGCCTTTGTAACAGTTGTATTTGTAGTGTAGTTAGGCCTTATTTATTCTGGCCTTTTTGTTATTGAAATCCATCTCACACATTGACGATACAAGATGTCAGCCTAGGTCAAACCTTGTTTCGCGTCATAACAGGAAACGTTCTGATTGGATACAACGTTGACTTACAGTTGCGTCGTACGCTAAAACGGTACTATCAACCGTTTTCCACTACAACGCTACAACCGTTGTACAACGCGTTGTACGCTAATCCCCAACTGTTCAGACACACATTCTTTTAGCGTCGTACGCTAAAACGGTCTAACGCCATGGGTCTGAACAGGGCCTTAGTGACAAGCCTCTTAACTGTTCCACCTATGCCATCACATGCACTCTTGCCATGTGATGTAGCGAAAAAATTCCACTCGGCGTCTAAACCAAAATCTTCCTGGTGGTGGCAAAGGTTAATAAAGTTATATTTGTTTTTGTATTGGCCGCCACATCCATCTGTGAAATAATGAACTTTTTTCATGGTTGGTAGTTTTGTTTTTAAATAGGGGATGACAACCTTTAAAAAGGCATATACAGTAACTGTTGTATGTTCTCTGCAATCACTTATTATGCATATGTTAATGTGTTCCAGGGTGCCATCTTGCAAACAATAGTAGGCTACGAATGGGTGCAACGTTGCCTGGCTATTCTCCCAATGGAAACTCTGTATCTCGTCTTGAACGACATATGCATAGTTTTCGGCAAAGTCTCCCTGTAAAATTATTTCTTCCATCGGTTGTAATGTTCCTTTAAGGTTTCTCATATAGCCACTTTGAGATTTTGACGTGAAACTATGTCGTGTTAGTTTAACAATTTTGTCAGCCAGGTTTTCGATGAATTCTTCTTTTGGTTCAACAAGAGTAACAAGTTTTGTCCTGTCAACACTGACCCACTGCGTGTATGTTAATTCCTCTACATCAGCAATTTCTTCACAGTTAGTTAAAAAATTAATAACACCTACACGACCGGGACATTGTTTGCATTGACCCATCATGCACACTTCCTCCTCAGGGGAACAAACAGCTTTAGACATAAGATCATGGACGGAGTATGGCAAGCAAGATGTCATTAGCTTTGGATTCTGGTGATATTTGCAGACGCATACAGAATGCGTCCCTGATGCACCAGCGAGCACACACCACTTGGGGCGAAGGGCAGCAAAAGATGAAAAGCCTATTTTTTTCTGTGGATAAACAGTTTTCCATGCAGCATGTAGCTCCTTCAGATTTAAAAGCACCAACCGTTTTTGATGTTCAATCTTTTCACCATCTTTTCCACGAACGCTAACTTTGTCTTTCTTTCCTGGACAGATTCTGCTATTATCATCATTTTCGTAGAATCTTACAACGCTTTCTTTCAATTCTTCTGATAAAGACTTTCCCTGGCTCTTGTCACATACTCCCAATATACCCTTTTTCTTTTTTACTTCTCTGCTCTTTTTTACCATGTAATTTGTCGCTCCGAATTCGTGCATTGTACGTTCCATTGTAAAAGGTGACAGCGTTAGTATCTGAACACGTTCAGAATGTGAGTTGGAGTTCTTGAATTTTTCTTTTAATTCATTATATACTTTATGATGTAATTTAAGGTCAAGGCAGTCTTGTTCATCACCAGAGTCGGACATTTCCAATGGTACATTGTACTGCTCTTCCAACTTACATTTCAGCTTTTTTGTGCTCTTCTCAAATTTGTCCTTTGCTTTTTTCTTTCTGCTTGAGGGTGCCAGATGTCCAGGTTTTACAGGCGTTTCACCAAGACGTATCAATGATGCATTTAGATCTATGAGGGATGTGTCCTTTTGAGGGGAACATGATTCAGTATCTGACACAGTTGGAGTAGAAGTATGTGTAGGTTCTTCTGAGAATATAGAAGTTGATGCACTAGACTCATCCAAAGGTTTACCACATGTTTTTTTAACAGTGATGAAGCATGTTGGGCATAGTTTCTCACCAGGTACAATAGTTGGTGGAGGGTTTGCCAAACATTTATAGTAATCCACGGACACCACTTTCAACGATTTATTCCTTTTTTTGTTTGGATGAAGGTCACACGGATCGCAACACTTTCGTTTGAGAGTAGAATACTTTAAAAGAAACACTTGCTCATGATGTAGGCATATTGTGCGTATATTCCTATACTCTATCCCACTACGTAACACTAATAACTTAAGCTCTTCATCATGTTTCTTTACTTTCCGAATAGCTGGAGCGGTGCTTCTTACATGGATTTTTTGATGACAGGGGTCATCATTAGAATGAAAGCTACAATTCTCCCTGCAATACAATGCAATAGGCAAACTTCAATTTTGAAACTTGGCCATAAAGCAACTATTACTGTATCTGGTAAAATTCATCATGCATACTGTATGTGCCTAATCTACATTCTAGTCTACAGTATAATAAGTACTTACATTTCTCTGAGGCATAAACTTTAAAAAAATAAACTTTTTTCTTGTCTTTAGTGTTGAATAGTAAGAAAATATAAAATGCTGCAGCTTGTCCAGTTTCTGTGGTCAAACTGTCTAAAAAATGCAATTACAGCATTGTACTCACCCTAATTCCTTAGATTAGGAATGTTGATTGATGTTTTGTAATTGCTATCCATCACAACATAGTAAGGACACTAAACTATGTGTCAAAATTGATTTGAAAAGTATGTGAGTTACCCAGTATTTCTCATATCAAAATATATCTACTGTTTAAGTGGGCCTGATGAGAAAGCGTAACAATAAGACACCTTAACAGTTAGTGTTCACACTGTGTATAAGTATAACAACACCAAAAATACACTAAAAGGAAGAGGTATGTCAACTTCAAATTGTAATTTCATGGAAACAAACAAAAAAACCCCTCCAATTTTGTTATATGTTGTAGTTGACACGTATGTCTACATTTTTCGTGATAGTCACCAACAAATCGGGCGTGTTCCACGGGGTCAATTTCAAGGTCAAAATATATGTCAAAGTTTTATTCAACTTAAAATTAACATAAAACACACACAATTAGTATATTTAGATTCCTTATGGTCTCCCCTTTACAAAAATACCTTTGTTTTTAAAATCGAACCTATAGTTCCCGATATACAGCTCTTTAAAACGTGGCGGCCGCGCCCTTTTTTGCGTAAAAACCGAAAATTGAAATTGCGATATCTCGAAAACCGTTGGTCCGATAAAGTTAAAATTTGAAATTTTGGCTTTAATTGCTATGAATCACCCATATACCAAATTTCATCAAAATTGGAAGAGGTAGGGTTTAAAATTCCATTTTTTTTGGGTGAACTGAGATGGAATGACCCTACTGTAAGTCAATGTTGTATCCAATCAGAACGTTTCCTGTTATGACGCGAAACAAGGTTTGACCTAGGCTGACATCTTGTATCGTCAATGTGTGAGATGGATTTCAATAACAAAAAGGCCAGAATAAATAAGGCCTAACTACACTACAAATACAACTGTTACAAAGGCTACAAACTATTATCAACTGATTACCATTATATTTTCTAACAAATGACATAAATACATGCACCTTGTATTTAAACATAGGGACTACGATCCCATCCGCTTTTAGGCCTAGCTAGGCCTAGAGCCATTCACGCATTTCATTCAAGCTAAAAACTAGCGTGGGACATCAAGTCACTCATTCATACAAGAAAGGCAGACTAGACTGGACATTGGACAAGTTTAATGCTGAAAACCCCCTAACTCCTAAAAAATCAGTAAACAAACAAGGGGAGCTGTGTCCCTTTTATTAGCAAAAGTTAAGGGTTATTTTCAACTGACTGGACCAAAGAATATATACAGTATCTTTGACTGGACTGGATAGACTAATCACAATCATTTTTTTCTTCATCATTACGAGGCCTGCTTTATTTTCGTAACACAAGAGCCTGGGGAAAATGTTTTTTACTACAAAATAAAAACAATAGAAACAGAAATTTGGCTTTACTATATTTTTCTTAAATAAATGCTGAGGTATGTTTTATTTACGGCAAATTTTGTCATAATGGTAGGGCTGAGATCTAGGCCTATATACAGTGGAAATAATGATGAAAACACGTGGGTAAGAGCACATGAATATGCAACTAGAAACAACCTGGATGACGTACTTCCGTTGTAACGATAATCGTACGCTATGGGTCTGAACACCTCGTTTTTTTCTCTGCGGTTTGTAACGTGACCTTGATAGTAACGTTGTACGCTAAAACGGTCTAACGCCATGGGTCTGAACAGGGCCTAAATGTTGACAAAAACTGTTGTAAAATGGCTAAAATTATCCATCGATAGAATACAGAATTATAACACTACAGTACTGTAGTAGCTTGGTGGTTAATATGCTTTGCTTCCAGTTCAAATCCTGATTCAGAACTAAGTTGATGATATTTTATCTGAATTAGAAATAATCCCTATTTAATACCGTAAGTGACATACAACAAATTTGTAAGAATTTACACATTGCTGGCTAAACCTCTTGTAGGAATTCCTTATATAGGGATTGAAATAATTGCTTAAATATGTTTGTTCACTGAGCCGCATAAATTGTTATTGACATCTTTGCTAATAATGTCTAAAAAAATTCCTAGTTTCATGCTCTATCAGGTGGAATCATAATGAATGTTTGTAAATATTATCAAGCGACTTAAGACAACAATATTTGGTTGAGTGCAGATTTATGAAAGGTTGAAATGCGCTTAGAGGTAACTGGCCACAAGTTTTGTGATCTAATTATCAGAGAGCTGATCAATTTGTTGATGTTTGTTGTCAACTGTTTGTTTACCTTTGTACCTATTTTCTGAAGCAATGGACAATTTCATATGAGTGTGATACCAAAAGTAATTGAGAATATATATAATGCTGTAGTTATACATCCATTGATACAGTATATTACTTTTTTTTCAATATAGTTTTAAGATATGACTAAATATGGTGGTGATATGCCCAAATATGGTGGTGATATGCCCAAATATGGTGGTGATATGCCCAAATATGGTGGTGATATGACATCATCATGTCCATATAAGCACATCACATTTTTTTTTCACATAAAGTTTGATAGTGTAGAAAGAGCTTAAAGCCCCCTTCCCTACGTTTTTTAGATCTAATTTAAGATCACAAACTATATTTAATGTAAAAATAATACTATATGATCCTATTGCGATAACTTTTTTCGTCTTTAAACGGTTAAAAATGTGAAAAATAAGTCGATTTTAATAATTATAGCGGTCCGCTATAAATCCCAAAATGCATTGCGTGCGGATTGATATTTTTGTTTTTCACCTGTAATTCGCCCACTTTTCGATCGATCGTGAGGCCAAAACAAATGGAAGACTCCTAACTTTTCAGCGAAAATACCGGGTTTTCCCCAATTTGTATCAACGGAGTCTGGCAAAAATAGAAAGACAATTAATGCAGCAACTATACAACGTCAGGCTAGGTATATAGCTAGCGTACGATGTTCGTACGTTACCGATGTTTACCAGCTAGGCCTACAAAACTAAGCCTAAGACCGTCCACGAGAGGTCTATCGCCGCGAGCTACTTACGTAGTGCATTGTTTCTCACTTTTTATCATAATTTACCATAAAACGTACATTTAAGACGAGGAATGACGTGGTTTAATGTTTTTAAAGTGATATATATGTATTATTTTCCAAAAAACGTCCAAAATTGCAGGGAAGGGGTCTTTAAGAATAGTGTGCTAGAAATTGTGAAACACAATTTAGAAGGTTAGTTTAATGTAAAATGGTGGTGAGTGAGAACGAAGCTGAACAGATTGAAAGAAACTTAATTTATTGTACCCAAACTGTTCCATACACCTGATATCACACATAAAAAATAATAATAATATTATAAAATATTGTAACAATTGTTACCTTAGTAGGAACTTGTGAAAAAAGGTTTCCATTTTACATTCATTCATTCAAAATAAATGTTGCAGACCGTGGCAAGAGTTGAGTATCTTCACATATCTTCCTAACTAGTTAATAAAACTTCCAAATGTCAAAATATAGTTTTTATTAGATCATGTCTCAATAAAAACTATATTTTTAATTGATTTAGTGTTGATTCTCGTTTGTATTTTTGTACAAATACCCAACATTTATTGATTAACCTATAATCATTGTTTATCTTCAGTTCAATATAAACTTTATACAAACTAATGGATAGAAACCACAAAATGATCATTATGCAAACACAACAATGTGTTAGGTTAAAGTCAGACATGATACTATGATCAGAGGTTGTATTTATATCCTTGTCGTGTCTGTATACCTACATACACCCCTTACTGTACACTTTACACTTACTGTACACTCACTGGGTTAAAAGGTATACATGGTATGTATTCAGTTCAATTGTTTAGCCTATCTACAGTATTATGTTTAAGCCAATGTTAGTGTGATTAATTGTAATAAATTCAGTAAGTAATTTGTTGAATTTATTTTATTTTCTAGCTCTGATACAATAAAACTTTCAGTAGTTCCCAAGAATGAGGATATTCTACAAGTTGCTTATCCATCATCTGCCTATACATCAATTCCAGTTAGTACTGAACCCCAGAAAACTACCAATACGCATGTGTTTAGTAATGATTCCAATGGAGAAAGCGTTGATCGTTTGAACTCTCGTTTGCCACCTTATATTTCTTCTATACAATCTGATACCAAAGGCGGAATTATTCAGTTGGAGCGAACACAGATAAAAACTTTTCAAACTTCTACACCTATCTCACGGACAAATGTATACGGTAAAAATTCTAATACTGGTTCGAATAATAATAACAGTGAAATGTTGAGGGCGGCTACCGATAGACGGAGCGTCCAATCGACACAATCTTGCGATTCTCAGGCGCAGAGGAATTCGTTGGAGCTTATGGGCTCCGTAGAGCGCTTGTTTCAAAAGAATGGTTTATTGTCGTTAAAAAGAGATACGTCACCTTCTAATAGCAGTAGTGGCTCTGTGGCGTCTGCTGGAAAAAAGGATCAAAGAAGGGTGGATAGAACATTGCCACAAGCTGATCCTAATTTACCTGTATATCGTGCGACTCCAGCACACGTTGTTAGCCCAACCAGTAGTGATGCTCCGATATCTATACCTCATGTTAATGCAAACTCAGAACATTCCGTCAGTAGTCAGTCAAATCGTAATGCGGCTCAACATGCCGAGTCTTGGCGTCGTCCTGATACAGAGAGTAAACAAGGACCTCGCTCCGCTCAAACTAGAGTTAAACGATCCCCTCCAGTGAGTAAACGGGAGAAGTTTATAGACGTTAATGTTGATAAACGAAGGGAGAAAGCAAGGACAGATTATCGACAAATGGACAAAAATTCTACATATGCAACTGATGTTTTAAAAAACAATGATTTAAAGGATCAGAATTCTAAACATGAAATTTTTACCCAAGGATACAGAGAAATGTCTGTTGATAGGGATGAGGATTCAAGGTACAAAAGGTCCGGGATGATAGCATCGAGGTCAGATGGTAATATTAGCGAAAAACAATGGACAACACAAAACATTGATATAGAATCAAAAGATGTAGATGGTGTATTCCACGCTGAACCAGTAAATAAAAACAGCGAACGAAACCGAGCCAAAACTGTTAATAGTAGAAATCCACGAGATGCAAAGTCTTTACGGGATTTCCGACGAAGGCGAATACAATCTGAGGATGACCGTACCTTCCAATCTGTCGCAGAGAGACGGCAGGTTTTTGAGAAAAGGGGACAATTTAGATCCGTAGATTCTGGTCATGTCATTCCTCCAGATGATCAAAGTGAAATTGATAGTCAGTGTTCAAGAAAAATAAGTTCTGTATCGTCCACATCTAGTAAGCGTGATTCTTATCGTGATGAGTGGGAAAATGATCCACCACCTTTTAATCGGAACGACAGAGGGCGCGTAAGAATTCGAGAGCGGAGTCAGGAGCGTGAGCGACAGCATGAACAATGGTTGCGAGAACGCCATCGGAGTAAAAGCTTAGAGAGAGTTAATCATAGAAATTTGTCGCAAGGCTGGAAAGCAGCGGCTTACGCTCGTGCTGAGCAAGCAAACATCAGGTCGCAGCGACCTAATCCTATTGCAAAACCTAAACGACAGATGGAAACACCGAAAAGAGTGACAGATATGTCAAATCAAAGAATGGAAACACCAAAAGAACAAATTGTTAGAAAAGATGAAACCGAGGATTACACACCGTTAACAACACAACAAAGGAAACAGCGTAAGTAGTAGAACAGTTTTCTTCATTTTTGTATTTTATAGATTTTAGAAAGTTCATTTGGAAGAATTTCTTTTTACAACTTACATTTCATTTTCTATAGTCTTTTATGTTTTAATTCATTTTTTATGTTTGATATAAAAATACAAATGTTTATTTTATTTTAAGCATGGTTATATTTTGGTTAATCATTTTAATTTACAGATTATTTTTATATCTTCTTTAAACATTTCTGTTTATTTTTTTGTTTGTTTTAAACAATTAATGCGGAATTGTTATTAGATCAAGATTGAATATTGTTTTAGTTTCTGTTGTGTCTATTGGTCACAATTTCTTTTTGACATTTTTGTTTTATAATTAAAAACTAATTAGCTTTTGCAATGTTATGTTATGTAATTAATTTTAAAGTTTCAGTTTTAGTTTAAAAAAATGTTTCTTTATTCTGTATTTTCCTAACTTTATTATTGTTCTTAGAATTAGAATGTTATTTGTGTTATTGTTCTACCAATGTTTGAGATGTATTATGTTTTCTTTCACTCATTCTATATGACAACATTTTTTTCTTCTGTGTTTCGTAGAGTTGTTTAGACGAGCGCACTCAAATTCCAATTCTTGCGAGAGTCTAGATTCTGAATCCGGCACTCCACGCTCGTTACGCAGGCCCTTTCATTTCTTGCTTGGTAGACGACGATCTGGTAGTCTCGGTGTGTTTAGACAGACCCATTATTTTAGCATTAATCTTGCACATTGCTTAGTTAGTTCAAGCTTCCTGCATGGTGCCTGATTCAATGCATGCTAATTAACATAAATTATACGGAATAATTAACATAATCTGCATATTCATTAAATATAACACACTTTTTTATAAAAATATATTATTGAATGGACTAATTTTCATTTGGATTTGTTTTTTATTTTATTTTTGTAAAACAATGGAATAAATTTCTGAATTTAGATGACAAAAATCTTTTTTTAATTTTGGTTATGGTTTAAATAATTCAGTCTATAAAATATTAAAATAACAAAGTTTTTCCTATATATTTTCAAAATTACTCAATAACCACTAAAAAACAATTAATTTGATTTTTTTTAAATTACATTTAAAATAATACAATTATTAAAAAAAATAAATTAACTTTCTAATTACAGACTTATTAAAAATATTTTTAAAGCATTAAAATGTTACGAAGAAAAGTCTTTGATATGTTGAATGCTGCTCTTTATATATTTTCACTATAATTTAAATATTCAAATTATATATTATATTATTATGCATAACATGTTACCATGTAATATTGATATATGTAACATTAACAAATTATTCATTTGCCAGCATAATACCAATAATTATTTCATGTGTACATGGTTGAGTAACAATCATTATGATTGGTTAATAGCAAATAATACAGGCACTGCTATTGGCTGGTAAATATAGAGGCACTCTCATTAACTGGTAGATACATTTCGATTGGCTGGAAGTTGATAATGGTTTATTATTGATGGGTTTTTGTATGCACAGTATAGATATATTGGAATGTAATGTCAGATGGTTGCACAGAAATTTTAATATTATTAAATGATTATTTCTCATATAGTCACTTCATTGTATATTTCACATATTTACATTATATTTTGTTATTCATGTTGTTTACAGTATTGAGTTATATATTTATTGATATATAACAAATATCAGTCAGTATTCATTGGGTCTTTAGTACCTTATAACCAAAACATGGATGGTATTTATTTAGCATGGAATTAGGTTTACTCATAGTCAATAAAAAGACCATGGTTATACTTCATATTGAATACATTGACATTGCTAATATATCTGCATGGGAACCATCAATACATTTTTTTTAAACAAATATATTGAATAAATATGTAAAAAAAAAAAAATAAAAAAATAAAAAAGTACTTAAATCAGTACAAGTAATTTAATGGATAACTAAATACATTGTTTGACATTATAACTAGCTGAAAAAAAATCAAGTTAGTTTCTTGTGCAATAACACATCATTATCAGTAACACAAACACATTTACTGAAACAGTGCTCTTCTTGAAAAATGACACCAAGTGCATATATTTACAAATTCATATAATTAATTTTAATTATTTTAAAGCATTAACACTGTGCCATATATATTTTTAGATATATTTAATTGCTCATAAAGTGTATTTTGCATTATACCTGTACATGGATATCAGTCAAGTATTGTAGAATTTCTTAAAAATTTATTTGGCTTTAGTTTTTTTTCATTCAACATTCCACACTTATCCATCTATTTAGTTTCTTTTAATTCAACTAATTCTTTCGTTATATTTCTAGGGATGAAAGACAAAGCTCCAAAGGAAAAGACTTCCTGGATCCAAACGCTGACTCCTCGGTTGGCTAGACGAAGTAACCTTTGACCTACATGGTCTTTTTATTATTTTTCTCCAGGAGTTGCGGTGCTTTTCATTATTAACCTTTTTTAGGGCTTGTGACTGGTAGCTTGCATTGTAAAATCTCATACTAGAGGGCACTCTTCATTGTACAAGCATGTTTCTTATTGCAGAAAAGCTAACTTGGGTCGATGATCTTTCTTGAAATAATGCATGTGTTTTACATTACATTCATCAATTTGACAAGTAACAGCAACACATTTAGAATATAAAATGATGCACATTGAAAACGGAGTATTTATATACTTAAAACTCTCCCAAGCCTAGGCACATTGCCTGCTGAAAAATGTCAGTTTTTTAATAGTTAAAAAAAAAGTAATTTAAATCATTCGCACTGTGACAAAATTTTGGTTTTTGGAGAGTTTCTCGATTTCAGAAAGTGTGATTTCGGGATACTTATAGTATAGTACTGTATACTATAGTCCAGTTTATAGAATAACTACTAGATTATGTATATATAAGAACAGGCACAGTGTTGTAGCACTTAAAATACATTTTATTGTCAATATGTGTGGTACCAAAGAATAAAACAGAATCATTGTGCTTGTTTCTTATCTTTTGTGCCATATCATACAAGTTTCAGCAGTACCATTTCTGTAGTGATTGTATCATTAAATTTAATACATAAATAAAAAAAAATTTTTAATTAGTTTAAAGCTCAGGTACAGGCATGAATTTAAATATAATATTTGGTTAATTGTACATAAATAAAATGTTATTAACAGAAATCAATACGAAAAAATATGAATTTCCCTTAATATGGTCAAATACAAAATTTGGCTAAATTCTTCTATAAAAACCAAGAAGACTTTTTTTCAGTAGTTAGGTTGTTAACCTAATGCAATAACATGTCTGGTGACTCCCTAGAAGGTGAAAAAAGATGGTGGATATACGGTGGATAATTTTTGCTATAGCATGAAAATAAAAATCTGAAGTTGAATAAAAATATCAGAAATGTAATATTCAAGTTATATTACCTATATTTAGTCATCTGATAACGTTTTTTACCACACCGTTTATTTTTTATAGCTTTTTAAAATGCCTCTCTATTTACAAAATTTGTGTACAAAAGAATAGAGATTTTACTGTGTAATTTGAACTATCCCCCCACTGATAAGAAAGTGCTTATTTTCAACAAGCTTGTGTAACATAAATAAAATTCCAAAAATTATGAAACATAGGGGAAACTATAGATCGACAATTATTGGAATGTATGATCAATAGAAATTTTTTGCCCGCACCTGGCCTTTAAGACTAATTTTTAAACTAATAGAATCTATATTAGAAACCAAACCCTTTAAAATACAGAAGAAATTTGCATTTTCACTATATGTAATAAATAATCTTTTAAATTATTTTGGAAATCATCAAACATCAAAATACAGTACCTAACATTACATCAAACTAACAGTGAGTTGTGAATAGGCCATTATTTATTATATAATAATTAATAATATTGTATACATTCAAAATACATTCATTTAATACATTTATAAATTATTAAAAGATAACTAAAGCTCTGTCTACACAATCAAACTAGTTTGACAAAAAAGTGATGATGTGCCCAAATATGGTAGTGATATGCCCAAATATGGTAGTGATATGCCCAAATATAGTAGCGATATGCCCAAATATGGTAGTGATATGCCCAAATATGGTAGTGATATGATATCATCATGGTCATATATGGGCACATCGAATTTTGTTGTCACATAAAGTTGATAGTGTAGACAGAGCTTAAGGACCATATAAACAGCATAACTTTTCTTGGAATATGTTAGCTCTTTGGTATCCTAATAAAAGTTGCTAACAATTTATTCTACTTTTTATGTTCGTTATAATACTTTCATTCTTCGGTAGCATGGTTTCGAGTTGTTTCTTTTTTTACAACCATTTTTCTATGGTTAAATTTAGTTTATTTGGAATATCTTTTAATGTTGTGGAAATATTTGTGTTTCTTAAAAAAATTTATGTTTTTTGTTTAAATTTTTTCTATGTTTTACTTTTGCTATCAAAGGCACTTATGATACTAGCCAGAGAAAAGGTTTGTTTTTGTTTTTTTGTTTCAAAAATTATGTTTGCTGCCATCTACAGTACTGTCCAAATTAACAAATTGTGTATACTACACTCATTAGTCTATCGTATTCTGTAGTATTAATTGAAGATATTCATTATCATATGTTCAATATGGCAGTACAATATTAAGATTATTACAGAAAGTCTGTACCTTCTTCATCTTTATATGTCCTTGTTATGCTGTTGTTAATTCCAAACATCTCCTTGATTATGCTGTCATGTGATGATATATTATTAACGTTTATTTTGTGTATTTCCTTATACGGTAGCTGGTATCTAACTTATATATTTCTTCATTTCAAGTTAACTTAACTATTATTATATTCAACTCATTATTATTATTATTATGTTTAATTATTACTATAATCATTAACTATTTTTTTGGAACACTTGCTCACTATTACAGGTGTCTCTGCAATAAAATACCACTCCAGCTAGAGACCAGTACGAAATATTCTTAAAGCTCTATCCGCACTATCAAAATAGTTTGACAAAAAAGTGTGATGTGCCCAAATGTGGTGGTGATATGTCCAAATATGGTAGTGATATAACATCATCATTCCCATATATGGACACATCACATTTTTTGTCACATAGTGTAGAGAGAACAGGCTAAAGACAGCCACAGATCTGCTACTGAAAGTGGGCTTTTATTGGAGGGAATACTTGTATAAATAATGTGTATATACATATTGCATTTTACATTAGATATTATTACTGTACCTTAAACTCATTGGAGAAACTTCATTACAATTCTCTATTGTAATACCTTAAGTTATTTCCATTCATTAGTCAATATATAACTGTTTACTATATATTTCCACACATATCTATGATTTAACCTTCCCATTCTGAACCCCCTATGTTTCACTACTTCCAAATACATAATTTGAAGCCTCAAACGACAATTTATGAATTTTATGAAGAACTATATTTATTTTTGAAGCAATAGTATGAACCATGTTTGTTTATGCTGTAATGTGGCCCAAAATGTAATAAAAAATCCCGACTTTTAAAAAGATGAAATTTAGACTGTTGGATTGCGGACTTTGTCTGCTTTAATACAGTAACTAATAAGATCATGTTTAGAATGTTTATTATTTTAAATAACAGATTGTGTTCATTATAATAAGATTTTTTTAAAAGAGATAAATTAGAAATGGTAGTTAACACTTGGTTTGTTTCAGTAGCTATGAATGGTTCTCTTAGTAATGAATAATATTTCTTTTTGATTAACACCTGTTTCTATTTTTAGCAATACCATATGTTTCTATTTTTAGAAACTATCATTGTTTCTATTTTTAGTAACATCAATTTTTCTATTTTTAGTAACATCAATGTATCTATTTTCAGTAACTAACAATGTATCTATTTTTAGTAACTAACATTGGTTCTTTTGCAGTGGTCGAATCAAAACAGCGTGCAAATCGTCGTACGTCATTTCTAAAAACAACGTTTGATGGCAGCAGACAACCGCAGGCGGATACCACAAGTCTGACATCCTTACAATCATTAGATGAAGACTTTGTTGAACACCGGACACCTCCGCAAGAAAATCAGTAAGATTAATAGTTCATGGAATATGTTGGGGTTTTTTTTAAATTGCCCTCCGATTTAAGACCACTGCAATTCAATTTTAACTTAATTTTTAATTAGAAACAAAAAGAAAATACTGAAATTGAAAAGGAACAATTTTTGGGGCAATAATGGATTGATTGTGTTAAAATAATCTAATGTATGGATAACAACATTTATTTACTACAAGTTACAATCATGTGCAACAATGTAATAACTTATACTTTAAAAGCTATAAATTAGTATGTCAATATTTAGTGGCAACATTCCATTGTCCAATCAGTTGTGATATGCTTAAATATGGTAGTGATATGACATCATCATGTCCATATATGGGCACATCACATTTTTGTCACATAAAGTTTAATAGTGTAGACAGAGCTTTATAATAGTAAGTTACAATGATGTTTATTAAATGAAATAACACTTTTAGAATATCAGCATATGTGGATCAAAGTTATCTCAAAATCCTGAATCCTCATGGATGTAAACAAATATAATGTAAATATGCGATTGGATATCATGAATTGTATTCAAAACTTAATAGGGAAGTTCATTTGTAATTTATTTGTTAACAAATAGGAAACCTGTTCAAAAGCGAACTCCTAGTATCAGGAAGTTAAAAGAGTTCTTTGGCGAGGGCACGCCAAGAGTTACCGAAGCGGCATCATCTAGAGTTGGTATGACAAATGACCAGTTTGCTGATGTGATCAAGGAAGGCCCATTGCAGATCAAAGTGGAAGCCAAAGATGGCAGAGTAAGTAATTATTTTCTTTGAGTTAAGGAGTCAATAACTTGTGCCAGATGTGAACCTATTAGTCATAGAGATATTGTGACGACCAATCTATGTAAGGGGGTGTGGTGCAGTGTGTTTGATGCTGGACTACTGATCGTGAGATTGGGAGTTCAATTCCAAAGCTTTTTTGCATTGCTTGTATCCTTAGGCAAAACACTTTACTTACGTTTGCCTGTATTGTCATTACAGTATTTTGTATTGTAAGATTAAATGTATCGGTTTAATTTATCATTTCTTACAGAGAGCAACAGATCGGTCTTGGAAATTAGTATGGGGAATGTTAAAGGGCCACGCACTGTACCTTCTGAAAGAAAGAAGAGAAATAATTCTTGTAAGTTTTAGTTTAAATATTTCATTATTCAACACAATAATTTTATAATACTGTCACGTCTCTCAAGTATGTTATGGTCCACAAGATTCCATATCTTAAAGCATACAACAAAAACATAGATTACTTAAGTGGAGGGCAGTGTGGTGGACATTTGATTACTGATCGTGAGATTGTGGTTCGAATCCAACTTTCGCCACATTGCTTTTATCCTTAGGCAAGACATTTACATTTGCCTCTCTCCACCCAGGTGTATAAAATAGGTTACTATTACTAGCTACATTATTATGGGAGTACAGTATGTTTCCATATGTGTTTGATCTAAAAAGTAATTCGGAGTAATAATGTGCATGTAAGCAGATCTTGCTTATATGCGCTATATAAGAATGAATTAATTATTATTATATTTCATAAATATCTACAAAATTAGTGTTGCATGGCAGTTATTTCACAATACCATTTAAATTATTTTCACTAATTATGTATGTCATAATCCGTTTCCTCCCTGTAGAATCCTGTTAGCCTGGAGGAGCGTCCAATTAGTATTAAGTCAGCCATCGTTGACATTGCGTACGACTACACCAAAAAGAAAAATGTTTTCAGGCTGTGCACGTATAATGATTCTGAATATCTCATTCAGGTAGGTTCTATTTGTGTGTATTACTTTGTATTATTTTATTTGTGTGTATGTTTGTTTGTTGTTTTTTTCTCACAATAATGTCCACAATCTTTAAAGATGTATTGTCCCCCAAAAATATGAAAAATTAATATTAATAAAATCAGACGTTAAATAGGCCATTTTGCAGTTTTAATAAAGTTATTCACTTCTGTAAAAAAAAAAAAGGTAAACAAATAATTATTTCCTCTTATAAAAGGAAATGTTTAATCTGACAGACAATTTAAGTATTTTTTGCTTTAAATTACATTTTTTCAGGTAAACCTTTTTTCAATCCAGTTTTTGGTCAAAGTGAATATTACTATTATGTGACATTAAAATGGCATATTCAACAATAAATTAGAAAAAAATAAAAGTGTTTTTAGGAGGACAATATATCTTTAAGTATCATGTATTCATGCCTTTTTCAAGAAAATTTAAATGTTATAAAACCTTTTACTGAGTTTCCAATAATGACCAAAACTGTCACTTTTTTTTTCGTTTTCTGAGGACTTAGCTTCTCAATGACATTATAGTGAAATGTTGCCTTATTTGGAGTGAACATATATATATATATTTTTATTTAAGTGTTGTTTCAATAGTTGCCTTATTTGGCATATAAAAAGTTTCCCAATCTACCAGATATCAAGTTATTTAGTGAATTTTATGGTATAATTATAGTGTGACAAGTTTAGATGAGGATAAAAATAGAATTATAGATACCATATATGGTATTTTTCTTTTTCTGCTTTGTACGATATAATACAGGTCTTATAGTAGGATATGCTGTGTAACATAATATGCTCTTAATTATTAAAATGTTATGCCTATAATTAGCATTACAATATTATGTCATAAAGAATCATGGTCACATATTAATAATACGTTTTAAAATAAATGCTACAGTGATTATTTTGTATTTAAATAAAAACATTAACCCTGGCGAAGGAATAGTGTTTTCCAAAAACTTTGTTTGCTTGTTTTTTTTCAGTAAATTTGCCTTTTGATTTAAATAAAAATAAAATAAAATAAAAACTGTACGTATGACCCATTTTAATATGAGGATTGTAACACACAATTAGATTAGCCTAATTTGCATATGATTTATTTAACTAATGTTGATATCTTCAAAGATGCCATTTATTTACCAGCTTGATATGCAGTGGTTCATGTAGCCAATTAGTTTACTCGCAGAACTTGAATAATATTTAAATATCTTAATAACAATGAAAATATATAATAATATTTAAACAAGCTATCAATGCGCTGCACATTATTACCCCGGTTATTTTTTGGATCAAACACAAATGTAAACATACTCCCATAATAATGCAGAAATTCCTTCTTTCTAAAATCAAGTAAGCTTAAGTTTTTATGTGAAGATGTAATTAGATGTTTATAACTACACAATCCGTTAAACATAGCAAGCACCCTAACCTACGAGATGTGGCGGATATCCTCATTTATTCACACACACAAGTGTTCTAGTTATCGCAATGAGACACAACGTTTAAAGTTGAAATTTATGACTTATTGCTATATATTTTTTTTTAATCTTGTTCATTCATGCCACTGCATAAAATATGATTTTAATAATTGCTTTGTTTACTTTTGATTTTTGTTATTTCCTGTTTTTAAAATGTTTTTTGTTTTACATACAATTGTTAGGACTATGTCAAATATTCTATGAATTGGTAGGAATAAAATAGTGAATGTATTTAGGGTGAACCTAAATTTGGTTCTTAAAAAAAATAGTAAAGGGCTACTAAAATAAATTCTTCGTATAGTTATCATATTTATTACGAGTATTTTTTCTTAGATTTTTCTTACTTTCTACGTATTGTATCATTTCTTAAGAAATTCATTATTCATGTACCCGGTTTGTGTGGGCGTAGTTTTATTATTGTATCACATTAAATAAATTACATGTTAGTGTTAACTTCAAATCATGAATTTTAAACTTAGTTCCATGTAAGGGGATGTGGTAGTTATAAATAAATACACTTGAAGAAATATTAAACCACAATTACTGGGAAATGTATAATATTTATTTTCCTACTTGTCAAAATTATTTTACTGTAATTACTGCAGTAATTACATTTGCTTACTTCTCTTTAAATCGGTTTCTTCAATTATTTAGCAATCTTTTTGTTTGTTTTTTGAAAACAGCATGCACTATTTATTTTATTATTTATTTAATCACACTCTTGTTTACAACAAGACCAGCCTATTCCGGCTTATGAGTGAACAAATATACAGTATATAAAAGACACGGATATAAACATCAAATACATTAACAAGTTTTAACAGTCTTACAAGACCAAATAAAAAACGACCAACCAAGCAAAGGACTTTTTTTTTATATTGCTTTGTAAAATAAAATAAAATGTTACTGCAGTAAAAAAATATATTTACTGCAGTAGAATAATTTTGACATGACCCCTTTCATTGAGATCCAGCCACTGATGATACCCACAGTCTCTTTTTTTAATTTGCTTTAGTAATTTATTATTTATAATAATAATAATTATAATTGATAACATTTCCATTCAAAATTAGAAATTTATTCAAGATAGATATATATACTTCCTGCTTCCTTGAATCATAATTTATATAAATTACGATTAAATTATGATTTATATCATTGTGGAAATGAGAAATTTGAAATCCATAAATTAATTTCATCTAGGCTTTTTTAAGGATGTGTAATTGAAAATGTTTCAGGAAAAAATGATTAATAAAGAATTTCTAAATATAGTTAAGAGAAGTTATTAATTTCAATGTCTAGTCAAAGAAAGAGGCCTACGGTATTTTAAAGTAAAAGGATTTTAGCATCGATGATACTTTGGTCTATAATTACAATAAAACATTTATTTTGGGGTAGTTTTTCCACGCTGCTCCTTTAGGCAGTTATATTAAAGAGAACGGAAGAATTAGGAAACACTGTTACCATGCAGTAGCTTATAGTTTACTACGGCTAAAAAAATGAGTATTTGTGCTTGCGCACACACCAAAGCATTTCTGTGAAAAGGGAGTCTATGAAACTAACCATTTTTGATAAATATTGAGAATATCGTGAGAAGAGTGGCGTTTTTTGTAAGAAATATTTCTTGTTTAAACTTGGTGTACAGTGCTGTATTTAGTGACCCTCGACACCTAGTTTCTTTAGCATGGGAATGGTCTGTATTTAGAGTTTTTATTTATTACAGATTTTCCAAAAATGTTTGATTAGTTTCCTTTTTGTCATACAGTAATTATTAGAAGTTTGTTTTCGGAAAAATCTATTTATTTCTTAATTATTTACAAGATGATTTAAATATGTATTTGACTATTTCAAAATATGCTGTATTTTGAAAATTAAGAATAACTTTATTATTTTAGTCATAAATTATGTAATAGTTCATACTAATTCTGGTCATTGACAGAAATTGAACCCAGCAAACTATGGTTTCACAGACTGAGCTATAAATACCCATTTATAATAATATTATCATAATGTATGCAACACCATCTTGCCTCAAAACTCATTAGCTTTCACAGCCCTTATGTCATCCTCCTACTAATGTTAAATTAGACCAGGGATTAATTAACATACAGTTTGTTTACAGTTCGACACGGTACCGTGGGTCTAAAAGTCACGACTGCATATAAATTAGCTGTTGCCAAACAAAGCTCATTCATACAATTTCTCTTTCGTATTGATTCACTTGTATTGATTGGAGTGAGTGTGATTGGAATAGATAAACGTTAGGCTTGTTAAAGATGTACTCACTTTGAACTGTACGGGATTTACTATCATCTAGAAGTAAGATAAGATCATTTTTATTCTTGTTTTTATTTCTATAGTATTTAGTATTATTGAAGTAATTTCTATTTCATTGTTAAAAGTATACAAGGTTATATTAGAATAAAATAATGGAGATTATAAATTGTATAATATCATTATTATGTACTGTCAATCATATACCTTTCCATTGGTTTAGCCTTTATCTTGTTTTAATTTTAATTAGTGTTAAAGTAATTTCTATTTCATTGTTAAAAGTATACAATGACGTTAAGAATAAGATGAGATTTAGAAATGTCATAGCATTATGTACTTTCAATCATATACCTTTCCATTTCTTTAGCCTTTATCTTGTTTTAATTTTAATTAGTGTTAAAGTAATTTCTATTTCATTGTTAAAAGTACACAATGACGTTATATATAAGATTAAGATAATGAGCTTTAGAAATTTCATAGCATATGTACTTTCTGTCGTATACCTTTCGCATTAGCATAGCTTTATATTGTTTTAATGTTTATAATAGTCATTTCTATATATTAAGTTATAAAACATTTACAATTACACTACATCAGATTTAGAAATGTCATAGTATTATTTACTTTCTGTCACATACCTTTACCATTAGCTTAGCTTCATGTTGTTTTAATTTTTATAATAGTTTTAAAGTAATTTATATATATTACTATTGGTAAATATATAAGTTATACATATTTATATTTGTCATCAGATTTAGAAATGTCATAGTATTATTTACTTTCTGTCACATACCTTTACCATTAGCTTAGCTTTATCTTGTTTTAATTTTTATAATAGTTTTAAAGTAATTTCTATTTATTATTATTGGTAAAATAATAAGTTATACATTAAATATTACATCAGATTTATAAATGTACTTTTAGTCAAATACCTTTCGCATTGGCTTAGCTTTATCTTAGAATATTTTGAATGAAATATAGTATATGATATTTCTCTTTTGAATTTATGATTTAACCTTCTGATCCCATGAATTTCCTATAGGAAAATGAAAGAATCCTAAAATAACATGGAATCAATAATTGTCCATGGCATTTCTATTTATGTATTTGGAACAAGATCGGATTGGAATTTTACAGTTTCACATTTCAAACTAGACTCGGACTTATTTTTATAATTTTTTTAAATGTTTATTTTAATTCCTATTTAACAGTCTGTATATTATGTAGGCCTATGGAATACCTAAATATAAAACAATATACTGTATATCCACTTCGGGTTTAATCCCACCTCCCCCCCCCCCCTCCCCCTACTTTATGTCTGATTTAACAAACAGCCATATCCCCCTGGGGTATACAGTAGTCACAGTATTGACTTTTGATCTGGATGTAGGCCTCTCTCTCTAGACAGTTCAGATGAGGTTTTACAAGAAATTCTTTACCAATCATTTTTTTCCCGAACTAGGGTTTCCCCGGGTACCCCACCAAGTCAAAACAATCAATTCAAATACTATGATGGCTTGTGTTTGAAAAAATAATATCTTAAAATTATATAGTCATCATTGCTATGTACTATTTCAAAATCTTAAGAATTATTATAAAAAACATTTTGAAGACTGCTGAACAAAAAAGATGGTTATCTCTGAAAAAATCTAATTAAAGGAAGTAAAACTGAAAAGTTGTACAAAACTAATTTAAACAGAACATTTCAAAGGCAACCATTTCACATTTCCAAAAATAACTTTATTTGAATTTATAATTTGTAATCGGTAAGTGTACATAATTAATTTAATTAATGTTGCATTTCTCTGAAGAGACCATTTGATTATTTTTATTATTGATTAAAAATCTGAAATGTTTTCACTTTAATATTTCTGAATGTGAAATAATGATTGCATTTTTATACATTTCTTATAAACATAAAATTTTACGATATCCAAAGTTAATAATAACATTTTTAGAATTTGTTTTATGTTGCTAACAAAATTGATTTTACAAATAAACTGAATATTTTGATGAAATTAACCAAGCCCGCTAGCTTCATGACTAAATATATGACTTTAAATTTAATTGTTTCAAAATTAAACTACATAAAATAAAATATGTAGGTCGAGTGTTTGCTCAAGCAGAACAGAATCACTCAAGCAGAACAGACCATCCTCATTTTGTGAATGAATTATAAATACGGAAATATCTCTTAGAAATCCTCACACAGCTTCACGATCTTCAGAATTAGTATCCACCAAATTTTCCCGACTGTGAAATTTAATTACTTATTATTCATAAGCAAGCAGCCTTGAGTTCAGAACGCAGTGGTGTGAGTGGCGGAATACGACTACAAATGCTAATGTGTTTCACATAGGCTTGTATTGTGAATTGTAATGCTGTCAAAACCTGTAGATTGCATGGGCTAACATCGACATTAACCACCTATTTCTACCTGATGTTTGCCTCTTGGATTTTGTAATGTTAGGATGGATAAATTTCAGGTGATATTAGTATATTTTTATCTCTATATATATATATACAATATTTTCTTTTATTTTAGACATCATAGATTAATTTACGGTTTACCATATTCTCTGTGTGCAACCTATAGTCTTATATTGGATGACAAATTTGAGGATGGTCTATTTTATGTTTGTTAGTCATTTGGATTGATGCAATTTCTAACAAATGGATATTTTTTAGGTGGTACAGAAGAAATATCTCTAATTTTTTAATTTTATTTTTTAATGTGCTTTTGAACTATTTGAGTTTACCAATTGTTCACATTTTCAATTCTCTTTTCTGTTATTCTGTTAGATAGGAATATCAAATTTCTACAGTGTAATAGTTTTACAAATTCTAGGCGTTCTCGGCTAGGCCTATTCCTGGATCCACCATTAGATGGTAAGAGTTTACGAATCACAGACTAGACATCTTTGAATTTGTCAATTCAAAATCTATATTTACCGTATTACATACAGTTTGTTACCTTTCCATATAGTCTATGATAAGTAATGTTTAGATATTATTTTCAGAATGGATCAAATGATATTTTTATTATCTTGAGGAATTTGTATTTATATGCACAATACAAAATGTACAGTGCTATTAGTATTATACGTAAGTAATAATATATTGTATACTCCAAAAATATAAATAAATGCATGCATACAAATGGCAGACAAACTTAGAGGAATAAGTTTCTATAACCTTAAAGGTTTTGATTGCCCTTAGAAAAAACAGTATAAATTATAATTTATAAATTAAAAGAATATTATAATCCCAGGAGGCATGGGTATGAAATTAGGGTGGGATTATATTTGGATTGCATTAGTAGTGGATTTTAGCCTAGAAATATGGGGTGGGATTACAATTGAGTATGGCATTCTACTCACTTATATGTACAGTAAAATTGTCAAGTCAAATGTACAGTGTCTGCATCATCAGAATTTTCTGCATTTCCGTACAATTTTCATCTTATTATCAGATAAGAGAGAGAATATGAAATCTCTACTGCTTCATTCAGTTTGAGCTCTTGTTAGTGAATGTACAGCATGAACTATGATGAGATGCTAATGTAAATGGATATATTATTAATATTATAAATTCTCTCATGCTTTTATGGGATTTTGCCATACACATTATATCAGGTTATTTTGTCGGTAATCATTAATAGGAAATTATTAGGTAGGTGATGTTTTTTATTAAAATTTGCTTTTTTTCTGTTATTAGTATTTTCAAAACAGAGTTTTGTGAACGTTATGATTTCTTTTACAGTTTTCCAGTCAATGTTTTAAAGACCCCCAAATTGCTAATTTAAAAAAGTATTTTGTGAATTTTGTTATTATGTATTTTACAGTTTTCCAATCCGTGTTTTAAAGACCCCCAAAATGTAATTTAAATTTAAAATCTTTTAACATATAAAGACGTTTCTCGGTTTGATAAACAATTCGTTTTCTATTAATAATTATTATAATTTAACAATTTAAGAAAAATAATACAAATCTGTCTTATACTTAGCATCATAAGATAATTTCTTATGCAGAGTAAGGTATGCATAATGTAATTAGTTTAAAATGCAAAAGGATAATATTATTGTTTATTTAGTGATTATATTAAATTAGCAATCCTATTCTGTTCTTCAGTTTGATGCAAATAATTTAAAATATACAATTTGACAAAAATTTTGACAAATTCCAACTGGTACTAGACTCCCTGAAATGTTATTCAGGTCCTCAAAAGTGCCCCAAATTCTTTACAGTAATGTGCTAAGTTTATGAAATTCGAAACAAGCCCAAACCTTCAGGAAAACCAGGCATTTCTGCCAGCACAATGGTGTCTGATATTGTAAAGCTCTGTCTACACTATCAAACTTTATGTGAAGAAAAAAAAATGTGATGGACATGATGATGTCATATCACTACCATATTTGGGCATATCACTACCATATTTGGGCATATCACTACCATATTTGGGCATATCACTACCATATTTGGGCATATCACTACCATATTTGGGCATATCACTACCATATTTGACAGCTTAAAATTATTATATTCATTTCCTGTCATTAAAGGCCAAATCATATTTTCTTTTTTTGGGATATGCAAATTATAAAGGTTCTGTTTAATCGTTTTACAATTTAATATTATTAGTAAACAAATTATATTAATAAAACACAATTTAATGGCAAAATATGTATACATCCATTTGCCAGCAGACATATAAAGCACGCAGCAAGAACAATTTAATACTTTGAATGTATTATTAAATATGATATTTATAAGAGAAAGTGAAGCTGTTGAGAATCTTGAAACAGAATCCAAGGGAATATTAAGTCATTTCATTTTAAATTGGATATTTTCAGTTTGTTGAAAAAACCTAATATAAAATTGTACATGTCATCCACAAGATATTATCATACTCAATTTGTTTTTTTTTTAACAGAACTGTTTAAAGAAAAATTGTTTGTTGATGTTGAACAGGCCATTTTGATATCGCATATAGTTATTTCCTTTGATTAAAATCTATAAAAAAATATTTTTCTGAAAATAAGGTTTGATAATACAGTAGTGAACCAAAAGCTCTGGAAGTCAATGGATTTCTGGTTAAATTTAACAGTTTATTTATTTTTTCATTGATTCTCTTGTTTTTTGTACGATTTGTATATGGGTGTACAGTCAACTCTCCCAATACCGGACACCTTTGGGCCGGCCAAATAAGTCTGGTTTTCCGGAAAGTCTGGTATTCGGAATGTGTTTTTAAGGGTAAAAATAAATTTGGGACCTTTTGATCCTCAAAAAAAGTCTGGTATTGGGAGAGTTTCTGGTTTTCAGAGAGTCCGGTATTGGGAGAGTTTCTGGTTTTCAGAGAGTCCGGTATTGGGAGAGTTGACTGTACTATCCGAAATATAGGAATGAATAAGCGAAATCATTTTTATTTTGCAAATATTAAATTTGTTTAATTACAATATTTAATTTTGTACGGAATGTGAAGATTGAAAGAAATATTTTATTGTATTCGAAAAATTATGCAAATTAGTTTGTAAACAATAGTGTGTATTGTACTGTCTTATTGAAGTCTGTGCTTAGTTGCATGGTGTTTAAACGAGGAAGGAGTGACGATCGTGATTTACTACGTGCCTATACCGTAGAATAAGTAATGACCGTGACTTGATACGTGCTAACTTACTTACATGGCATACTCATTTAATAGACGTTGAATTTGTAATGCTCTGAGCCTAAATGTTGTGATTTACTTTTATAAGGATAATGCTATGTCTGTAGTTCTGTGTTATGGGTAAAGCCATTCACATGTATATTCTGTTTTTTAATATAAATAATATGCGGCAATGTCAAGCTGAAGGATGTATAAGACGCAAAGGTAGTTTCCTCAATAACAACAAAAACTGAATAAAAATTAGTTATTTTAGACATATACATTTCATTGATCTACTTATTTTAACATCTTCAAAGAGGATACCTCATGCAGATTCTTTATTTTAAAAAGAACTGATAGCGATCTTCTATAACTTCAAATAAAATACATACAGGTACAGTATATAGAACAATATAAAACATGAAAATATGGCAAAATAATATGTACAGTATGCCAAAAACAAGGCAAGAACTTGTGATGAAATTATTTCAAAGCATGAAATTAAATGATATTTAATTATTTTTTTCATTTGTTTTGCAATGGACAGCTATAGGATAAAAGACCTTGTGGTCTGTGATGGCATTGTTACCATACACAATGAAGGCTACTAAAAGACAATATCCAAATATGAAAATTACCATAAGAATATGATATTGATGTATATATGAAAAAAACAAGGTTACAATAACAATAGGCCTTCTGGCAGAGCCAATAACAAATTAGTAATTGTTTGTCATCAGCATAATTTTCAACTTTTTTTTCAATTACTCATTGATGATAATCATATAGTCATCATATCTGTATCATTATTATTTCACATTATCGTGTCATTATAGAACAAAAAGAATTATGTTGCCCAAACTTTGTTTCTAGAGTTAGTTGATCATACATGTATGTGCATATCCAGTAGCGTAACGCAGAGGCCTGAGGCCCCTGGATTAGGAACCCTAAGTGGCCCTACAACGCTGGAGGCCTCTGGCTTTTGTAGCCTTTTTCGACATATTTTAATGCCTGTTTTTTCATCTGGGAAATGCTCAGGAGCCCCATAAGCTCAGGGGCCCCTAAGTTTAGCCAATGAGCGCTGATAGCTGTTACGCCACTGTGCAGATCCTATCCTGCTTTAGACTCCCTAAGTTTTGAAAATTCCAAAGCAAAAGATGGAACATTTAGGCATTCCTGTTTTTCAATTGATTTTGTGCTTGTTTAAGTGTTGTTTTGGTGTTGTTTTGTATTATTTATTTATACTGGGTGACCTCTTCGGTCAAAGACTGGTCTCCTAGAGGGCCCAGTTATGATCAGTGGCTGTGTGTGTACCAGGGTAACCTCCTACTAGTCTCGAAAGATTTACTAAGTTCTTTAATCATCATTAATAACAAACATTAATATCAAAATGAGTTCAGTAAATCGTCAAAATCAACCCAAATTCTTCGCATGCGACTGTTCATAACACTTAGTCCAAAGTCCAGGTCATAGTTGTTGCGAAATCGAAAGCTTCCTAATGCCGTATCAAAGGAGAATTGGTAAAATTATTATGAAATTAGTGATAATAATCATCAACACTTGTTCGTAATACGATACAACATATAAACCGAGTGCTTTCAATGTGTTGGATTAAAGAGATTTATTGTGTGAACCTTCCATTACTGAATGCCTCGCAAATAATGCACATGTAGAATATGTGACAGCATTGATATACTTTTACTGTATTCTGTTTTGGTTGTGCATAGCAAAAGCAGCTAATGCTATGAATATTGTAACCATTTAAAAATGTTTACAATATTTGAAGAATAACTTAAAGATGTATTGTCCCCCAAAAACATGAAAAATAAAATAATAAAATAAAAACAATTGGCTAGAAGCCAATTTGACTATTTTTTGCTTCAAATTACAGTTTTTTCAGGTAAATAATTATTGTTTCGGTCCAATTTTTGGCCGAAGTGCATTAAAATGGCATATTCAAAACAAAAAAATCTACAAGAGGGGCAATACACCTTTAAATTAATTGTAAAATAGGACATTATAATACTGTTATATTCTGATGCTGTTACTTACTCAAATTTCAAATATAAATTTCAAATTTCAAATTTCAACCTTACGATATTGGTGTGCATGGCATTACAGTAAGTGCTTTAAATGCTTTCATTAGAGGAAAATATTCAAAGAATAATTTAAATTAATCGTAGAATAGAACTTTGAACCTTAGAATACTGTACTGTTACCGCTTGTATGTGTATTGGTCTTTAGGTGGTGTTTGGCTGATATCAGGAGAATTAAAACAACATTAGGAATGGTTTATTTATATATTATGATATTGTGATGTTCTGAAGTAAGTTAGAGTTTAATAATAAAAATTAGAACAGTCAGGATTAGAGTACATGGGAATATGTATGGTATGAGGGTAGGTAAAGAAAACCCTATGAAAGATATGATGCCATATTTGGCATTTGCAATGAGCAATATCAAGAAGATGATCAAATGCAAAGAATGTATCATAAAAGACCTGAGCCTCTTCAAAGTGACTCTTGATGTAGCACCATACAGGCAGCGCCAATTGGTGTTTGTCTTTAACTATTAAGCCTGTGTTCACACTGTCCAATAGTCATCAAGATTTTACTTTGGTTTTTAAATTGGAACTGCCATACATATTCTTCAACCTCCATCTTGAATTTTAAAATTGTATATTCATTAATATATAATAATTTTATTTAAATATGAATGAAATGTTATATTAATAAAGTACATAACCTCTGCAAAGTGTGAACTAAAAGGCAGAACGTATTAGCAATACCACCACCTTTTGTGCGTGTGTAAATATAAATTTTATATACTTTTCAGTTTGAATTTTTATTTATAAAGTGCAGGTAATGGACCCGTAGGGAAATATAATGTATTACATGTGACATTACTTCTATTCCGTTATACCTGCGGGATTAGATCTGGTCAGTTAGTTGCGTTGCGAGTCGTGGATCAAATTAAGTTTTTCATCATGCTATGGTATCATGTTTATCAAGTTAACAGCCAGACTTTGCTGAAATATTTGTTTAAAATATATTTTTTTTACAAGACTGGCATTAATAATACTGTAAGCAAAAATGCTGTATTTTACACAGTGAATTTGACCCGATTTGACCCGATGGTTATTATCGTTATGCTATTCACTACATCACCAATGTAGAGTTATTATTGTAAAGGAGGAGTGGCCGCCATGTTGATGCTTATGCTGATTTCGTTTTATATTTCGTATTATGTATGCATATGCTGGCCGCAAACAATATATCCAAACATAATCCATACACCAAGCAATGATACACCATCGGAATAGCATTCAACATAATCCATACACCAAGCAATGATACACCATCACAATAGCATTCAACATAATCCATACACCAAGCAATGATACACCATCACAATAGCATTCAACATAATCCATACACCAAGCAATGATACACCATCACAATAGCATTCAACATAATCCATACACCAAGCAATGATACACCATCACAATAGCATTCAACATAATCCATACACCAAGCAATGATACACCATCGCAATAGCATTCAACATAATCCATACACCAAGCAATGATACACCATCACAATAGCATTCAACATAATCCATACACCAAGCAATGATACACCATCACAATAGCATTCAACATAATCCATACACCAAGCAATGATACACCATCACAATAGCATTCAACATAATCCATACACCAAGCAATGATACACCATAATCACAATAGCATTCAACATAATCCATACACCAAGCAATGATACACCATCACAATAGCATTCAACATAATCCATACACCAAGCAATGATACACCATCACAATAGCATTCAACATAATCCATACACCAAGCAATGATACACCATCACAATAGCCTTCAACATAATCCATACACCAAGCAATGATACACCATCACAATAGCATTCAACATAATCCATACACCAAGCAATGATACACCATCACAATAGCATTCAACATAATCCATACACCAAGCAATGATACACCATCGCAATAGCATTCAACATAATCCATACACCAAGCAATGATACACCATTGCAATAGCATTCAACATAATCCATACACCAAGCAATGATACACCATCACAATAGCATTCAACATAATCCATACACCAAGCAATGATACACCATCACAATAGCATTCAACATAATCCATACACCAAGCAATGATACACCATCACAATAGCATTCAACATAATCCATACACCAAGCAATGATACACCATCACAATAGCATTCAACATAATCCATACACCAAGCAATGATACACCATCACAATAGCATTCAACATAATCCATACACCAAGCAATGATACACCATCACAATAGCATTCAACATAATCCATACACCAAGCAATGATACACCATCACAATAGCATTCAACATAATCCATACACCAAGCAATGATACACCATCACAATAGCATTCAACATAATCCATACACCAAGCAATGATACACCATCACAATAGCATTCAACATAATCCATACACCAAGCAATAATACACCATCACAATAGCATTCAACATAATCCATACACCAAGCAATGATACACCATCACAATAGCATTCAACATAATCCATACACCAAGCAATAATACACCATCACAATAGCATTCAACATAATCCATACACCAAGCAATGATACACCATCACAATAGCATTCAACATAATCCATACACCAAGCAATGATACACCATCACAATAGCATTCAACATAATCCATACACCAAGCAATGATACACCATCGCAATAGCATTCAATATAATCCATACACCAAGCAATGATACACCATCACAATAGCATTCAACATAATCCATACACCAAGCAATGATACACCATCACAATAGCATTCAACATAATCCATACACCAAGCAATGATACACCATCACAATAGCATTCAACATAATCCATACACCAAGCAATGATACACCATCACAATAGCATTCAACATAATCCATACACCAAGCAATGATACACCATCACAATAGCATTCAACATAATCCATACACCAAGCAATAATACACCATCACAATAGCATTCAACATAATCCATACACCAAGCAATGATACACCATAATCACAATAGCATTCAACATAATCCATACACCAAGCAATGATACACCATCACAATAGCATTCAACATAATCCATACACCAAGCAATAATACACCATCACAATAGCATTCAACATAATCCATACACCAAGCAATAATACACCATCACAATAGCATTCAACATAATCCATACACCAAGCAATGATACACCATCACAATAGCATTCAACATAATCCATACACCAAGCAATGATACACCATCGCAATAGCATTCAACATAATCCATACACCAAGCAATGATACACCATCACAATAGCATTCAACATAATCCATACACCAAGCAATAATACACCATCACAATAGCATTCAACATAATCCATACACCAAGCAATGATACACCATCACAATAGCATTCAACATAATCCATACACCAAGCAATGATACACCATCACAATAGCATTCAACATAATCCATACACCAAGCAATGATACACCATCACAATAGCATTCAACATAATCCATACACCAAGCAATGATACACCATCACAATAGCATTCAACATAATCCATACACCAAGCAATGATACACCATCGCAATAGCATTCAACATAATCCATACACCAAGCAATGATACACCATCACAATAGCATTCAACATAATCCATACACCAAGCAATGATACACCATCACAATAGCATTCAACATAATCCATACACCAAGCAATGATACACCATCGCAATAGCATTCAACATAATCCATACACCAAGCAATGATACACCATCACAATAGCATTCAACATAATCCATACACCAAGCAATGATACACCATCGCAATAGCATTCAATATAATCCATACACCAAGCAATGATACACCATCACAATAGCATTCAACATAATCCATACACCAAGCAATGATACACCATCACAATAGCATTCAACATAATCCATACACCAAGCAATGATACACCATCACAATAGCATTCAACATAATCCATACACCAAGCAATGATACACCATCGCAATAGCATTCAACATAATCCATACACCAAGCAATGATACACCATCACAATAGCATTCAACATAATCCATACACCAAGCAATGATACACCATCACAATAGCATTCAACATAATCCATACACCAAGCAATAATACACCATCACAATAGCATTCAACATAATCCATACACCAAGCAATGATACACCATCACAATAGCATTCAACATAATCCATACACCAAGCAATGATACACCATCGCAATAGCATTCAACATAATCCATACACCAAGCAATGATACACCATCACAATAGCATTCAACATAATCCATACACCAAGCAATGATACACCATCACAATAGCATTCAACATAATCCATACACCAAGCAATGATACACCATCACAATAGCATTCAACATAATCCATACACCACCAAGCAATGATACACCATCACAATAGCATTCAACATAATCCATACACCAAGCAATAATACACCATCACAATAGCATTCAACATAATCCATACACCAAGCAATGATACACCATCACAATAGCATTCAACATAATCCATACACCAAGCAATGATACACCATCGCAATAGCATTCAACATAATCCATACACCAAGCAATGATACACCATCACAATAGCATTCAACATAATCCATACACCAAGCAATGATACACCATCACAATAGCATTCAACATAATCCATACACCAAGCAATGATACACCATCACAATAGCATTCAACATAATCCATACACCAAGCAATGATACACCATCACAATAGCATTCAACATAATCCATACACCAAGCAATAATACACCATCACAATAGCATTCAACATAATCCATACACCAAGCAATGATACACCATCACAATAGCATTCAACATAATCCATACACCAAGCAATGATACACCATAATCACAATAGCATTCAACATAATCCATACACCAAGCAATGATACACCATCACAATAGCATTCAACATAATCCATACACCAAGCAATGATACACCATCACAATAGCATTCAACATAATCCATACACCAAGCAATGATACACCATCGCAATAGCATTCAACATAATCCATACACCAAGCAATGATACACCATCGCAATAGCATTCAACATAATCCATACACCAAGCAATGATACACCATCGCAATAGCATTCAACATAATCCATACACCAAGCAATAATACACCATCGCAATAGCATTCAACATAATCCATACACCAAGCAATGATACACCATCACAATAGCATTCAACATAATCCATACACCAAGCAATGATACACCATCGCAATAGCATTCAACATAATCCATACACCAAGCAATGATACACCATCACAATAGCATTCAACATAATCCATACACCAAGCAATAATACACCATCACAATAGCATTCAATATAATCCATACACCAAGCAATGATACACCATCACAATAGCATTCAACATAATCCATACACCAAGCAATGATACACCATCACAATAGCATTCAACATAATCCATACACCAAGCAATGATACACCATCACAATAGCATTCAACATAATCCATACACCAAGCAATGATACACCATCACAATAGAGAGAAATGGCGAACCGGCGTCTAAAATCCGAGTGGGTATAAAATCATAACAAACCGTTGAGGGCGGCACATTTCCTATGTTTATACACGGGAATATGGCGTCGTCTAACCAATGTTGTTGCTGTAACGCTCATAATTCTTGTTATGTATAAAAGTCATCCATCATTCACAATCATATTCCTAAAAATATCTCATATCTGTAGGTCTACATTAGACTAGGCCTATAATATTATAGTAGAATGGTGTTATCAAGTATTCATTACTGGCGATAGCCCCCTGCAGGAAGGAAGCATCACTAGCCACATAACAAAATGGCAGTTGTCAAGCTGAAACTAATGCTAGGCCTACATCTACTAGAGATGCTCTATTTAGTCTTACTACCTAGCTAGGAGAGGCTTAGCAGCACCCTAGCTAAAGTAGTAGTAGTAGTAGTAGTACAGTATGCAATAACGAATTTCCAATATTATTATTGTTAGTGTTATTATTATTATTATAATAACCGATAATCCGTGCTAGGCTCGAGTACTCGAGGTACTACAGCATATACAGGCCAACTATCTAGGGCCTAGAGCTGGGTACAGTATATAACAAAAACGCGTCTTAATTCAATCCAAATTAAAATAAAATATGTTAAGATTTGCCCATATAACATTAAAATCGTTAAGGGGTTGCAAAAAAAAAAAGATACTGCTATTATGTGTGTTTTAAACGTTCTTTTCTACCTACTTTTTTAACTCAACCCATCGGAATTTCCCATACAAAAACATGTGGCGAAATGGTTTGTTTACAATCTATACCCACTCGGTGAAATTTGAGTGACGTCATCGCGGTTCGCCATTTCTCTCTATAGCATTCAACATAATCCATAAACCAAGCAATGATACACCATCACAATAGCATTCAACATAATCCATAAACCAAGCAATGATACACCATCGCAATAGCATTCAACATAATCCATACACCAAGCAATGATACACCATCACAATAGCATTCAACATAATCCATACACCAAGCAATGATACACCATCACAATAGCATTCAACATAATCCATAAACCAAGCAATGATACACCATCGCAATAGCATTCAACATAATCCATACACCAAGCAATGATACACCATCACAATAGCATTCAACATAATCCATACACCAAGCAATGATACACCATCACAATAGCATTCAACATAATCCATACACCAAGCAATGATACACCATCGCAATAGCATTCAACATAATCCATACACCAAGCAATGATACACCATCACAATAGCATTCAACATAATCCATACACCAAGCAATGATACACCATCGCAATAGCATTCAACATAATCCATACACCAAGCAATGATACACCATCACAATAGCATTCAACATAATCCATACACCAAGCAATGATACACCATCGCAATAGCATTCAACATAATCCATACACCAAGCAATGATACACCATCGCAATAGCATTCAACATAATCCATACACCAAGCAATGATACACCATCACAATAGCATTCAACATAATCCATACACCAAGCAATGATACACCATCATCACAATAGCATTCAATATTGCAACATTAATTATGTCATGAGAACTTCCTGATGACATAATGTCATAATATTGAATCATTTCTGAGGATTACATAATTAATGTTAAAACATTAATGATGATAATGTGATAATATTGACGGTTGTTGCATGTAGTTTATTTCTTGGAATATGTGCTTATTCTTATTAACAATCAAATCATTGAACGTACACCATCTCTTTATTTTATTAATTTCATAGCTAAAGATACAATTTGCATTTCAAACGTTTTCTACCATACGACGACGAGTTAAAAATGTAATTATTCCAGATATACATGCATTGTATGGTGATTATTCATGCATGCAATCTACACTGGTTACTCATAATGCAGTTATTATAATGAATCGTCTTTTCCATGAGACTAGAAGACTCTAGTACCATACTAATCGATAATTTTTAAGGAAACCTCACAATATATAAGAACGAGGAAGTTATTTTTATTGGTAGTACTGTGTGTTTATGCAAATATGTATGTGTTTTTACAAGGGCAGCCTAATCAGGGCCCTGGGCATCTATAAAGTATGTTATCTACAATGTAGGGAATGGCTGCTCACACATCGTGAAGTGTGTCTTTAAGTATACTAAACAATTAACCATCTGGTCTCTTTAATGATATCAACATTATACATGGTCAAGGTTTATTTGATATTCTAGTCCAGGAAAAATGTTTAGTACAAGATTAATTTTATTGGAGAGTTTAGTATAATTAATACCAAGCAATCTACAAAATTATCTCCACTAATATGCACAGGAAATATGTTTTACCTTATTGTATTCATATCTGATGCTAGCAGGTTATAACTTCACTAACAAGTACATCGTTTTTATTTTCTACAGGTTGCAGATACTTCAACAATGTTAGCCTGGATATCTGCAATTCAAGCCAACAACAATCCTGACGATGATGTAAGTGTCATGCCTAGCTAGCTTCTTGCGATGAGTACACAGTTTTCATACCACCTACATTCAGATTCACTTTCTTTAAAAAAATATTTTATGGTATAGTTGGATAGCCGAGTAGTTGGGACACTTGACTGTCATACAGAAAAATCCCAGTGTTCAATTCCCCAATAAGAACAATTCCTAGTTCACTCAGCTGTAAATGAGTACCTGGTTTGAACAAATCGGGAGGATAAGGCAACTGGAAGGAAAGGAACTGCTCCTAACAGCTCATTTTCCTATGTTCAGATTGAACACAGGATTTACCTTTACCCAATTGTTTGGTAAATATACCATGGCTAATCAGATGTCATGGAGTTACAGTATGTGATATACAAATATACTGTAGTATTATTTGGTATGAGAGTTAATCATCAAGGATAAAAAATGCCATGTGATAATGTACAGTAAAGCATAAACAAAATATTAATTATTTAATTACACATTTAATTACACTACATTATTTTTTATTTAATAGAAGGGCGTAGTTAGCGAGGAATTGATATTACGCAAGACACAGCAGCATCAGGAGAAGATGGATCCCCAAGCCTTAGCGGTGCCACCAGAGAAGAAACAGCAACTGTCACCAGGACCCATACGAAAGAAGTTTGGTGGAAGAAGTTCCTCTCCGACAATGCCACAACATTCTAAGAAGCCTGCTGGTAAAGGTAGAGACAACAATTTACCATGATTTGTAATTATAGCACTATATGTCCAGTGTGACATAGGCTTATGCATAAATTTCAAATGTGGTTGCTAACAACAGATGATAAGGCCACGCCCACCTGCTGAATCATTCGATATTCATTAGAATTGTTTGTCCTTTGCTCTAACATGCTCTAAAAGTATGATACATCTGATGACATGTTTTTAGTATGAAAATAGTTTATTTTTATACAAAATAATAATAATAAATTTGGACTTTTAGACGCATAATGCATAAAGCCTCTATGAATGCAATTGTATTTAAACAGATAACAAAAATGCAATTGTATTAAAATGTATATTACTATTATATACTCTATATGATGTTTGTTTGAAATAAAAGTGGGATACTCCCACATAAAGAGAAAAAAAAAATAAAGCCTCTATGCGCTTGTTCACATAAAAATAAAAGTAATCCATAAATAAAATAAAAAAAGAGCAATTAAAAATGAAAGTGACAGGCTGAAAAATATGGAAGAATTTGATCCAAATTTTTAAATGGTTTGATGACACAACTTTCATTTCTTTCCGTGAAAACCATTTACCTAGAATGGTCACTACATGTTCTGTTTTTAAAAGGCATTACTTTGGCCAATTCTGAGAACAATGACAGAAATTCTTTGTATCTGTTAAGCCCAGAGAAAGTGGAACAAATTATTTATTCTTTGCACAATGGTCTGTTAATCTTCCTCCTCTCATTTGAGAGATTTCCTCCTGCTGGTCACATGTTCTAATACGATTGTCTCACGTATCGTTTTTTTGAGTCGATAACGGAATAGATCCGGCAGTGTAATTAATAATTAGCCTACTTGAATAAAGTAAGGTTTCAAATAATAACAATGCACCTGTTATCAATGTGAGATAAATTATAAAATCATACTGTATTACTGTATGTCATCACTCAGTGTTCATTTTAACTTTTTTTAATCTGTTTGAGAATTTTTACTTTTCTATTCCTCTTTGTGTTTGAATGTCGTCTATATTTTCTATTGTTGTTAGAGCTACCTTTGTAAAACAAAGTTGAATAAATAAATAAATAAATAAATAAATGTTGATATAAAGTTTGCGGTACACCACATATATTAGTTCTGAAACGAACTGTTGAGTTTCCTGACGTTTCGATCAATATGCTTTGATCGTCCTTACTCCTGAGGACTATCAAAGCATAGATCAACATTTGATTTCGCCATGCAAACCTTCAAATAATAAATAAATAAATATATAAATTATTGACAATGTAATCAGAAAATAGGAGTTATAATAATGTTATGTTAGGCTTATATTTTATGTAAGCAAACCTTTAATTTATTTTCTCCTATATTCATTGATATAATTATAAATATATGATCATTATTTTGCAGAGGAATCAGTTCCACGTAGCAAACCCAACCAGAAATGGACTGGTAAAATGGTACATAGATTTAAAAAGATTAGCTCAGCAAATCAATTGATAGATGATACACCTGCAAAAGCTGCAACGTTTGGAGTATTATTAGAAGACTGCCCTCTATCTCCATTCACAGAGGTAAGTTCATTAAGCTCTGTCTACACTATCAAACTAGTTTGACAAAAAAAGTGTGATGTGCCCAAATATGGTAGTGATGTGCACGAATATGGTAGTGATGTGATATCATCATGTCCATATATGGGCACATCACATTTTTTGTCGCATAAAGTTTGATAGTGTAGACAAGGCTTTACATGAACAATGAGTGGATTTTCAGTGCATATCTTGTCTTGTGGTTTGTGGGCTAAAAAATAATTTTATTGAAAACTTTCAAACACTGTTTTCTCGTAAACTATTTGAATGATTTGTAAGTTATAAAAACTTTCCTAATATTTAACATTCCAAAGGCAAATAACTGAAAAAATGACAATGCTGTGGGTATCAGTGGCTGGATCTCAATAGAGATACAAAATAAAATAAGCACTGAAAAAATGAAAATGCTGTGGGCATCAGTGGCTGGATCTCAATAGAGATACAAAATAAAATAAGCACTGAAAAAATAAAAATGCTGTGGGCATCAGTGGCTGGTTCTCAATAGAGATAAAAAATAAAATAAGCACTGAAAAAATGACAATGCTGTGGGCATCAGTGGCTGGATCTCAATAGAGATAAAAAATAAAATAAGCACTGAAAAAATGACAATGCTGTGAGCATCAGTGGCTGGATCTCAATAGAGATACAAATACAATTAAGCACAAAGTTAAATTGCAGAGCTTTTGGACAATACTATCCCTTCCTCAGTGTATTCTTTGATATATATATATATAAAAATACAAAATTTCAAAAGGTTTTGTCTGGTCACATCTTTTCTTCTGTACTTAATTTCTCTTTTTATCTTTTAGTTTGTTCCAGCTGTAGTGTTTGCTTGTTGTACAATAGTTGAGGAGCGAGGACTTGATACAATCGGTATTTACCGTGTACCTGGAAATAACGCTGGCGTATCTCAACTAAAGGATTACCTTGATCAGGGAAATGAAATTAACCTGGAGGATGAAGTAAGTAGTCTTTCCTTATCATAATCGTCATCAATATCATAATTAAGTTAATTTGAGAACCTCAGCTAATTCAAATTAGTTATTAAATTCATCATCCTGTTGGTGCAGTACCCACTGTCTACTAGTGCTTGAATATATAACTAGCCATCAGTGAAAGCTCTATGGTCTAGAGGTAAGAACGCCAGGCTGGTGATCTGGAGGTCGTTTGTCCCACCAGAGAATTACTTGCAAATTTTTTCCAAAATATTCTCAAATTGACTTCAATAAAGGTTCTTTCACACCTGTTCTGGCACGGTTCCGTTCCAGCGAATAGAACTGCAATGTTTCGTTTTCACGATGCTCCATGCAGATATGTACCCATCGATAAAAATGAAACATTGACAATCGATTGGAGATTTGCCGTGCCGGACTGGAACAGGTATGAAACGCCCTTTAAAGATGCAGCAAATACAGTATATTATAGCAAACATCTGTTGTCTTCAACCTGATCAATCATCAAATATCATCCTTATCTAAATCATAATCATTATCTTTATCAAAGTTTACAATATTTTGTAGTAACCATATTTTGTACAATTCCTAACACACAGCGTTGGCATGATGTACATGTGATAAGCAGTTTGCTGAAACTATTCTTCCGTAAGCTTCCACATCCTATCATCCCAAAACATCAATACAAACATTTTATTGAAGCAAATCGCACCGAAGAACCTGTCAAACGTATGTGGGCGCTACGTCAACAGATCCATGAATTACCAGATTACCATTACCAAACTTTCAAGTTTGTGGCATACCATTTAAAAGCTATTGCAGCAAATAACGATATCAACAAAATGGAAGCTAGGAATCTTGCGATTGTATTTGGACCGACTTTAATCAAATCCGCCGACGATAGTATGGTGGCAATGGTGACCGATATGTCTGATCAATGTCGTATTGTAGAGACAGTGATACTTCATTGTGATTGGTTCTTTTGCGATGATACCGATAGTCAAGATATGTTATCGGTGGATACGTTACCAGCATCTGAGGGGGTACAAGGAGTACCAGACGTTAATCTGTTACTGAGCAAGATGAGGAAAGAAGATGGATCAGGTAAGACAAAATACTGCTGCCCCAGATCCTACCCCTCTCCCACTTCCCCAACTACAGGGCAGTTTTCAAACCTCTACAGTACAATTCCGCTCATTTTCCCTTATCCCCAATCTCTCATTCAACATCATTGTCTAAACTACAGAATAGGATATCTAGATATTTTGAGTTAAATGTTATTATTTTGTTCTTAAAAGGTGAATCTGGCAGTGACTCTTCAAAAACCAAAGGAAGTAGAAAACAAAGAAAGCATAGAAAAGCCACGGCAATTTCCGAAGACAGCGATAGCGAATTTGGATTTGCCGACATGCTTGGTGTACAAAGTCGAGCTATGCAATTGCAAAAAGAACGTAATGAATACACAGAACAATATGGCTCTACCGGTGACTTTATTGCTGGCAGTGTACGCCCCCGCGGTGGTGGTGTAATTAATCGTAAAGATAGTTACTCGTCTATGAAAAGCGCAGAAAGTTCTACGGATACAAGGTCGGCAAAAGAGAGCGAAGGTTTGTCTGACACGGAAGAGCCAGTCATGACATACGCTGTTGCACGTGAACAATATCGTAAAAACCATTTACCTTATTATACAAGACAGCCTTCTTGGACGCGTAGAAAGTTATCAGATACGTCAGATAATAGCCAGGTTTCCTTACCTAGGACTGGAGGCTTATTGCGAAGTCAAGAGCCTCATCTAACAAGTGGTTGGATAAGCGGAGAGGGAGAATGGAAGCAGATGTATGCTAGAGAAAGAGAAAGAATTGAACGAGAACATGCAATAGCATTAGAGGATTTACAAACGGAAGATAAAGTTGCCGTTGAAGATTTATATCGCGGGAAAGACTACCTAAAAGAAATTTCCGCTGTTTCAAATAAAATTATTTCGGGCTTTCCGGTACCCGATGATTATGATGACTCGGCTGCTTATCATATCCAAAGAAAAATGCAGCCTGACGCAACGTCAGTTACGTCTGATTACGGAACTATGTCATCAACAAAGACGACAGCCATGACCCCTGAACTACGTCATAAAAGTGTGCGCGAACACAGAACTGCATCACCGTCCACTCTGAAAAAACTGAGGGCGACTAACTCTTTAGCAATGGGTGAATTGGACAGTGAATTTGTTAAGAGCATGACCGAACATTTTGATGAACGACTTAGAAAATTACTTGACCCAGATTACGAAGAGAGCGATAGCGATTCAGGTCGCGAAGGTGGGAAGAAGTCGCGCATCCCTCAAAGGTCATGGGAACACGAGTTTTATCGCAATGATTTTGGTCGAAATAATAATAATTCATTTTTGATGGATAAAGCTATGACTCGTGAACAACGTTTGCAGGAAGTGAAAAAGATTTCTATGTCAAATTCAACAACAAATAGACCGCACCCAATCTACATAAAACAAAACAATAAAGAAGCTGCTTATAGAACTCAGAGTGCTTCAAAGACGACGCCGTCTTCTCCGCGTAAGGTCAGTCGTATCGAGGTGACAGTCACGATGGAAAAACGTGATCGCGTTAAACAAAATTCTCACCAGTCAATGAATAAAGACACTGTTAAACCTAGTAACCGAAATCAAGTATCGTCAAAGCAGCTGAAACGACAATCCAAAGACACGTCCTCTATCAAGCGCGAACGAAAGGACCAACGCGAAAACCGCCGTCGTCGTCACACTGTCGGCGGTAATAAAGACTTTCCAGATTTTAACAAAATAATGGAATATTCAAATCGGGAGAATTTGAATGTGTCGAAACGTAGTGCTATGGATCAGTTGAAGCCTTCCACATTAAAACCTAAAGATTTAACAACATGGATTGAGCAAGAACGATTACGCAATAGTAGTCCAAATTTAGCAAACACTGCTGCTGAAGAAAAGAAACGAAAACGGCAGGAAAAAATAATTCGTAGACGTAGCTCTCCAGCGGATCTACTAGCGAGTAATTGGCTTAGTATCGTAAAACCGAGTAATGATGTTCATTTGTATGAAATAGAATCATATTTGTAGATCTGTGGAAGAAAGAAAAATAACTCATTTCAATTTTTATATTGTAACATTAAGAGTAATTTTCATATATTTCCCTTTCTTAGTCAGTTTGTACTTGGGAGGATGTTCAGACCCAGTGCTTAAATAAAGCATACCTACAAATATAGAAAGCCATCTTGGGGGTCAGAGTTCAAATGTGTGGGTAGCAAGAGCAGTAAAAAATGGAGGATATACAAAGAAGCTTCATAGGTTCATGTGGGAATGGCTAGGCCTGAAAAATCAAAAGTCAACTACCTGTACATCATTGTTCACCAAAACAAGATATGTACACACTAGGCTATGATGCCTCTTCATTTCTATGCTTCCCAGCCTTAGTATCGGTGTAAATTTCACATCCCTGTCATGTCATACCATACCTTGTTAAGACCTATCAATCTGAAACTAGCGTAAGTTAGTTCACTCTTGTTCAGACAGCATGACTCTTGACCCATTGGTGGATACAGTCAACTCTGCCAATACTGGACACCTGGTCAACTCTGGCCTAAATATGTGTCTGGTTTTCCAGAAATTCAGTTTTTTTCAAATGTGTTTTTAATGGTAAAAAAAGAATTTAGGACCTTTTGCACCTCAAGAAAAGTCTGGTTTTGTGGTTGATAGTCCGGTATTGGGAAAGTTAACTGTATAAATTAGTACCCTTTTCACATGACCTAGCAAAAATCTGGAGTTTACACTCCAAAGTTTTTCTAGGTATGCACTTTTAGTCTGAACATACCCTAAGTATCATGTTATAGTTGTCAGCTTAAAGTTTGCAGGTTACGTAAGACTTGCCTATGTTTGAGATTTGTGCATAATTTTGTAACATTTATTGTACCACTGTCGAAAATGTACAATTCACTAGGATATGCTTTACATTAAAAAGCCTAAGAATTTGATCAATGCTTTCAATGTGAACTTCATTTTTAAATCATATACCATTTATATAAAAATAATTTGTATGATGGAACGATAATTTTGTAATGACTTTAAAAAAGAATTGGACATAATGTTCTATTGCCCAAGTATAAAACTAATTGTAAATTATTTAATTTTAATTTATGAAATCATTATTGGCTAAATAAGGAGCTTTTGATTTGTAATAACCTAGAACATAATTATGCATTTGTCCAAGTCGCCATCTAGATCACTAAAATCAATTTCAATATTTTGGCGATGGACGTACACACAAAAATGCGAATGTCTGTGATAGCAGAATCCAGTGTCATCACCTGGACCTAGATTTGACAAAAATCGAATCAGACTACTTGACAAAAATTGCCAAACCAAACTCATGTATGCGAATAGTATGACATCATACTGTAAGTCGTAGCGAATAGTATGACATCATACTGTAGGTCGTAAGTCGTTGCAAGGTCAAAAGCTCGCTATTACAATTTGTGTGACAATATTTTTAAAGCTCTGTCTACACTATCAAAATAGTTTGACAAAAAAAGTGCGATTTGCCGAAATATGGTATCGATATGCCCAAATGTGGTAGTGATATGACATCACCATGTCCATATATGGGCACATCACATTCAGTTTGATAGTGTAAACAAAGCTTTATATATCAATTTGCAAGTACGGATGCCGTACCACACATTAATATTTTATCATCTACAATGTTTTGACCTTTGACCTGTTAACGACATGTTGAATAACGTAGTGTTGCATACTATGTAATGTAAGTAACGCAGAGAGTGGAAATATTATTTTTGTTTGTAATGAAAACTTTTTTTTTATCTATTTACAAATTTTAGTTTATCAGAGGTTTTTGTTCTCCCGTACTGGTCCATATTTAATATGCAAATTAAGTTTGGTGCTTACTCAATAATCTGATTTTTTTTTTTATTACCTTTGTGACTATTATCAAAGAACTTATAACACAAGAATCTCCTGTTCGTCCGAAGCGCGTAACAATTTTGCTAATAGAGCTAATGGGTGGCGCCATTGTGAGCCATGGAGTAGGGCGCCCGCATCAAATTAGAAAGTCAAAATCATAGAGGGGATCTGCTAATACTCTAGGGGGGATAGAGTAATTGACTTCCTAGTTTGGAGGGGGCGCTGCTCCATGCTGTGAAATGGCGTCGCCCAGTTTGACCTTTTAACCCTGTACTTCCGATACTCTGTTTTGAATGCAAATTGAAGAACAGGAGATTCTTGTGTTATAAGTTCTTTACTATTATTATTATTATTATATTTAATACTGTTTATATGTTTGGTTTTTTTATGTTATTGCGATAATATTTGTATGTCGTTATATACTACTTGACTATTTTGTCATTTTCATGAATTAGTTTTTTAACAAAATATATGTTTCAAAGTTGTCTATAATATAATCAATATTGTAATTTTAATACAATTTATTTAGTTTAATATTTATTTTTTTAATATTGATGTAGAATTCTAAATACAGTAATTCCTCCTCTTTTTCAATCGTTATGTTCTTCTAAATATATCAGTTTTTTTCTAAATAATTTGCTTAAATATATTTACATATCCATGTGTAAATTTCAATTTGATTGGTTGCTAATGTGTCCTGGTGGTTTCTGATTGGTCCATTTAAATTAAAACCAGTATTTTGATGAATGGTTTCACAAGCTCATCTCATAAATGATTCACAGATCTATGCACTGAGTTTTGGTGCTTATATAATTATATGAATATTAAAATTAGTTATTTGTCTATAAACAGGTGTTATTTTGACCCAATTACCTTTGACATTATTGGCATGCCATACCTGTTTAAAATTTATATCTGAATAATACAATTTTTCAAAATATAAAGGTCTTTCGTTATTTGCCATATCATGATGCTAAATTATTTCCGACTAGTCAAATAGTTTTACTAAAACTATGAAGTCAAAGTTCCCTTTTTATGCCTTGCTTTACCATGTATATATAATGTTACTATTTTATTTTATAAGTATTTATGTAATTTAGTGTTATAAACAAAGTTGCCAAATTAGTGATATTAAATGAACCTATTTGCGATGCTCTAAAAGAGTGTCAGAAGTGTGTCCCAAGCAGACAATAACAGCATGGAAGACGGTCCTCATTTAAATAAATTGAGTTCCAAGATGGAGATTACTGTATGTACATTTATAGAGGTTAATTGGGATGATAACTGCATAGAGAGATACCAAATTATACACACATAAAAACCTGAAAATATCATATGATGTTCTATGTTTTGTAAACTTCATTTTATCCTGAATATAGCACGCCCTCTATAGATTTCTACCTCGCTTATTGTCAACTGTGAAATTATAGAGGGCCCTATACCAAATTTGTAAAATGTATAATTTTGATAGCAGAGCAGCTTCTATTGTCACAGATTTGTATAGTGTAAAAGTGTTATATTATTATTGAGTGTTGCCTGTTGCATTATATAGCAATTGTCACTTCTTATTATTAGTACTAATTATGATGATTATTGTTATAATTAGAGAAATGTGTAATATACAGCTTTCATATTTTTCAATATTAAAACCGTCTTTAAATGAATTTGATGAAATAAATGTATCTAATGGCGTTTCATTATTATAGTGTTTCAAAGAATGTTAATAAAACAGGGATACGTTTTATAAAATATTATTGTTAGTTTTTTTTTATTAAGAATTCAGTGTGCAAAATTGAAAATTAGTGGATGTGCGCAGTGTGATAAAGGAAGAAATAATTAAGCTTTTTTTGACAAAAAAGTGTTATGTGCCTAAATATGGTACCGGTAGTGATATGCCCAAATATGGTAGTGATATGCTAAAAATATGGTAGTGATATGATGTCATCATGTCTATATATGGGCACATTTTGTCACATAAAGTTTGATAGTGTAGACAGAGCTTTACTTTTTTTATTATAAATCTATGCATCTAAAACAATCAAATTCTATTTATAAATTAATGTACCATTGGTTGTTGAAACCTTAATGATCAATTGAAAGGAATTTGAATTGTTGTGACCTTTGTACTTATGCTGATACCCATCAAATAAAAACAATTCTAAACGTTTGCAGAAAAACTTTTGGTGAACAATTTAATCAAACTAAATAACTAAATAAACATTTATAAAAAGTCTTTCTCCAGTTATCATAGTCATCTTTAATTTATTTAAGTTAAATTTCTAAGTTAAGAATTTATTATATTTATCTTTTCAACAAGTATAGTTCTCTAGAAACATGACTGGCTTGTAAATATAAAAGAGATGTTAAAGATGTATTGTCCCCTGAAAACTAAGTCAAATAAGCCATTTTACAGTTTTAATAAAGTTATTTAATTCTGTAGAAAAAAAAATAACACAAATAATTCTTTCACTTGTAAAAAGACAAAAGAACGTTAACCCAAATTATTGTCTGACAGGCAATTTAAGTACAGTTTTTTTTTTACTTTAAATTACATTTTTTCAGGTAATTTTTTTTTTCGATCCAGTTTTTGGTCAAAGTGAATAACTATTATGTGACATTAAAATGCCATATTTAACAAAAAATTAAATAGCAAAAAAAATTGTAGGGGGGACAAATTAATACTGTATCTTTAAAGTTTGGTGCCTCAGCTCTCTTCGAATGCCTGCCGTCATCATAATTTTTTGACCCCAGCAGCGTGTCATCCAACGTCAGGTGCACTGGAGCGAGACTAAATAAATCAAATATTTCAATCATTCACTTCGCAACGAGAAGCGAAGCGAGAAGTAACAGTTGGAGCTCTTGCATTTTTGCAGTAAATAGCCGATGTAGCCTAGTCTAGGGCTTAGAAACTTTGATATACTTCGGACATATATAGTTTTATGTATTGTGTATGTGGTCATTTGTAAGCGTCTGTTGCTGAGTATTAAACTATTTCGCTGAGGAAAGAAATTCATCAAGTTATTTTCATCCACGTTGTGTTGTTTGTGTTTTCTTCGTACATGCCTTCAATTACCAGCTGACTCCGTGGCGTGAGGTATTTCTTCTAACCTTTATCCGGCTGGCGCCCAGTTCGAACATGGAAACCGGTCTCATATTTTGTAGGACTATTTTTCTTATTTTTATTTTTCATGAAAGGATTTTAATAGCAACTAGTAACAATGCAGATTATAATGATTATAGTACAAACTTATTAGAGGTTCGTCTTCCGATGGTTAAAGTCGGGCCTCCAGGAAGTTATTTTGGATTTTCTGTTGCTGAGCACAGGATAGACAGTGCAACTCCTATACCTGCTGGTGGTACCGAAAGTGTGTAAGTATAGTTGTGTACTTTTAAATTATTATTAAATTAACTGTAATAATTGAGAAAACAGTTTCATCTGGTTTCAAACAATACTAGATAAAGCTTGTATGCGTTAAAATCAAGACAGTTTTGTTGAACTGATTAGTCTTTATTAATTTGAGAAAGAAACTGAACCATCCAACATTTCTTTACCCATTATTAATAATCAATAATAATATAAAACATATTTGTGGAAATACATGGTTTTACAAATTTTTCGTAACTCATCAATCATGATTGATACAGTAATTTTAGTAAAGTATACTGTAATCCCACCCCCTAAAACTGAATTTAGGCAATTAAAACACACAACTTGGTATTTTTGACTTTTATAATAAATCACACCCCACTAATTATATTTTCCTAAAATGTCATACCCAGACCCCATACTAACTAGGTCATGTGTTAATATTAATATATCATAAAATTAATATGCATAATTAATAATTTAGGAGACAAGTATTTTCATTGGCCTTTCTTAATTATGAATTACAATGTACTTGGTACTAGCATAGCTAGTGTTTACAACCTACACGTTCCATTCCAGTAATAAACTAGCTCTTGAACCTTCTCTTGATCTTCCATCTGCAGGGTATTGTAAAACTAAAGTTCATGGTACAACAATGAGTTTTATACCACAAAAGACTTAATTACTAGTCAGCTATTAAAATAACATAAGAAATGCATCAACTGTGAAAACTCTAAATCATATGTTGTAATTTGAGACGTGTCACTTTATACAACTTACGTTAAGCACCCGTTAGGTTGATGCCATGTGGGGCATAGCAAAGCCTGAGAAAGTATGGATTGTATTTTTCAATTTTGGGTTAATAAAATTACAATGTGATACCCAGCAAGTACAAAATTAAACTGTTTTAACATGCTCGCTTTTTGTTTTTTCAATATACTGTGTGTGTGTGTGTTGGCTGAATGTCTTTTATTGATAACAAGTAGTACAACAAACGTATTTTAATAGTTACCTTTCTGATTCAGTCAATGGTTCCATTTGAAGAGACCAATAAGATGAAAAAAATTAAGGTTTACAAAATTTTCCTCCCTTTCATCTCTTTTTAGCAGAGAAGTTACAGTGTACCTGGCATTAATTCTATGGTTAAAACACCGTACATTGTGCCCAACTGTACGTTTTTCATTTTTCATTATCAATTCTCTTTACTAGTCATATTACACCGAAAATGGTCCATATCCACATGAACTTCTTGGAAGTAACTGTTAATTCAGTTTACACCTATGTTTTTCCTTCATCCCTTTTCCTTGTTCATAATATTATAAAGTTCATATAAGATTAAACTGAATCAGTGACACAAGTACTATTGTACTACAGTATTGAACATACAGGAGGTTCTGTTGTTCTAATTTGTTGCATAGTGTTTTGATAAACATTGCACAGTGTATGTAAATATTTGCTTATTCATCAATGAATAGTAAAAAAGACTATATTTTGTAGAGAATTTCAGTAGGGTCCAAAGTTCGACTAATTTATATTCAGATGCTGAGTGAGTGGAGAAGAGTCTAATGCCCTACTGTGTTATTTAATTGAAATTTGTATTATTACCAACTGCATAGTAGCTCAATGTTTACAGTACAGTAAGATTTCATTCTACTTCTAGCCCAATTTCCAATGTCTCTAAGAAACCATTCTGTGGGCTACTGTATACTACTGTTCTTATCAACTATCTTGCTTTGTCCAAGCATGAAGAAAGTTTTTTTCCTCTCTTTAGTGGCTCGAACTACCACTTTTATTCATTCATTCATTCAACATGAAATGATTAATATAAGTAATCGGTATAATAATATATAGTTAGTAATATTTGTTGTAAATCTACAATCTTCATAGAGAAAGTTAACTTATTAAATTTCTCCATGGTCTAAGCTAACTTTAATTGCCAACAATGTATACGGTGACTAGGTAGGCTTAATCTTTACAATCAAAAGACCAAATTCTTCACACATAAATGTTTACTCTTTTGATTCAGGATGTTGATAAAAGATAAGATACATTTGTGTTGAGTAATAATTTCAAGATTTTCCCAAAACAAATATTTATTACACAATTGGTCTCCCAAGAGTTCCAAAAGAACATAACTTAATTCAAAGTAAGAACAAATAGTTTTTCTCAATAGATTCCCTGCAAAAAGTAAAACATTCTCTAAATATTTTAGAAAAACTTTTAGGTTTTTAGGCAGGTCCAAAATGAGAAAGTGTAATATCAAAATGAGTTTAGACATTTCTCCAAGTAATGACAGAAAACATTTCAAAATAGTTTTTGTTTCCATGTTTTTCTGTACTTTTAACATCAAGCTACATTTCTTGTTCCTGCACATCCATAACTCGTAAATTTTCAACTGTAGCCCACTTCAGACATTGAGGAATTTTGCACTTGTGACTTTTTCACATACTTTAGGGAATACCCATATTGTTTACTAAATATGAACTTTGACCTCAGCTGTTGGTGTGTATTTTAATCTAACTTCACTGACTACATTGGTGGTGGATAAAAACATTGTTATTACTTCAATTCATTACAATACAGTAGATACAAACTGGAATAGAATTTATTCATCTGAAAAATTTATGGGAAAATACTGATTTGCCATTTTGTTGTGATTTGTTTAATTTAGTTGCTGTATGTAAACAAGATTTTTCCTACTTTATCATCACTATATAAAAAGCAACATACTGTAGTTTGGGTAAAATGTTTCATCAAAACAATATGAACTCAACAGTTGTTTCGTCAGAGCTAAAAATCATCATGACTTCATCAGTTGATTGTTGCTTGCAATACAAATCAATCATGACTCAATTTACTGCCTACTTTTTTATTGTTATATATTCCCTCTTCTGGCGTTTTTGCCTTTTTAAATCATACTATATTGTGTACAGACAGTAGTGCAGTCTTCCACCACCCATTTTCTATTTCCTATTAAAAAGCACTCTACAGTTAAAGAAAAATGAATACTCATTGGCAAATGGTTACTGTACGACCACTCTTTGGTCACCCAAACCCACCTCTGTCCTTGGAACTGTCTGTACAATATCTAATTATATGAAGCAGTAGAAAGAACTACAGTTATTAACTACAGTATACTTTGTACTGTAGTAAATACTGTAATGTGGAGATTAACCACTACAATACCTGGATAATTACAGTACTCTAGTGCAGTATTGACAACACTGTACAGTACTTAGTACTCCTGACAATTGACATGTTATTGTTAGGGTGGGTAAACAAGGTTAAACCACTTTTATTGCATTTTAAAGAGTTCAATAGTTGATACTTGATTGTTATTACATCAACTTTTTGTTGTAAATTTTGTATCCTAATAGTATAATGTAGGACTAAGTGCTTGTAATGTTCACAGCAACAATGAAAAGGGAAGTTGTCTTTACTATGCCTTTGACCCATAACTTTTTATTTGGGCCAACTAATATGATCTAGCAAATAAAATAAAGTATAATATAAATGTTAAAACTAAAAGCTCCTTTGATAGCTGGATTTAGCCTGTTGTTAATTAAAATATACAAAATATCCAGTATGGCTCTATGATGTAATAGAAGTCGCTATCCTCTAGATGGCATCCAGGAAGAAACTTCTGTGTTGAAAAGAGGGGATCGGTGAAAAGAAGGAGGAGATTAATGTTTTATTTCTTTGACATACAGTACTTTGGCTGACACTGAGTGATAGACACTGAGCATATAATGGCAGAATAACTAGGCCATGGGCAGCTGTTACACCTCCCATCTAAATCAGTTCACAACACACGCAATACAGAAGTAAGTTACCATGGATGGATATGAATCGCTCTTATGATGCATTCAATGAATATGAAAAACCTCTTATTTGTTCTACTTTCCAAGATTCCATATTTACCACAATAGTGTGAGTCTAGCCTGGTAATAAACAAGTTTTTATTGGGGAAAGACTTTAGGCTAGGAGAACGTGTTGATAGTTTGTTGTTTAATTTCCACTTGTTATGTGTCTTGTTAGGGTCCATAGGGAATGAAATGATGGCCTAACAAAGGTTAGCAACCATACTTAAGGTGTGTGATTGACAGACCATTGAGACATTACTGTATTATGACCTCTCAGTCTGAAATTCTAGACATCACTGCTTGGGTAACCTTTGAGTTGTTAAAAGTACAGTAAACATGACTTCACATAAATTTGTGGTTTCAGTTTTGTGTTTTACAAAAAGTTGATTCTTTCAAAAATGCCTTTACTAAACATGAAGTCTAAAGCCTTGTCTACACTATCAGACTTTATGTGACAAAAAATGTGATGTGCCCATATATGGACATGATGATGTCATATCACTACCATATTTGGGCATATCACACTTTTTTTGTCAAACTATTTTGATAGTGTACAGTAGACAGTGCTTTAAAAAAGAAGAAAAAACTGTAATGAACCACTTGAAATTTTAACACTCAAATTAAGCCATTTTTACAGTGAGTTTTGTTTTTTGGAGATTTTTTTTTTTTTGGACTGAACATAAAAATGTCCCGATAGATTTAATTTGAGCTGGAATAGTTTCAGCAGAAGCCATGGTGTGAAGTATACAATATTATACCCAGTCAACCAATATTCTCCTTCATAACATCCACATGGGGTCCGACGATGCATTCCAATGATAACGAAAATCTGAATTCAAGCAGGTTTTTAGAGTCATTTTCGTTTTTATAATGGAGTTGGTATGCTAGTTTGTTTTTCAGGGCGTGAAAACGATTATGGTTCCAGAATGTATTTTAGTGAGTGGAAAATGACTACAATTCTGTATTGACTGTAGATGAATGATATTGTAAAGCAAAACAAACTTTTAACTGTGGTAACTTTAATCACAAACTATAAAAAAGCAGTTTTAATATAACAGAATCTGAGATACTTATTTCACTACAAAAAATATAGACATGTAAAGTCTAAAATTAACTTGAGGGCACTGCTCACAGAAGATACAAATATCTTGGATGGGCGTTCAAAGTGTAACTTTCCATTTCTTCCCTCGGAAGGGAAAAGATCTGTGTCAGTTTATCCAGATCTGGTAAATCATAGACTAACAAAACTTTATTCAGTATAATTGTATTATTTTTTATTATCTAAGTATTTCTTAATTGGTCAAAGTAAATCTATTTGATTACCAACTTACAAATTACAGTACAATTGTGGTAATGGTAATAATCATCATTGATTGAATAAATCACTGTATATTTAAAGCTTAATTTCATTTCATTCATCTACAATACTACTCTACTTTTCCAAGGTCATTAACCTAATTCATTTATTGACGTCAATAAATTTTTTCAATAATGGCAATATTTGGTAGGATGGTCTAGTACAATAATTTCATTAGATAAAAAGGTGAAAAAGTGCCATTAATCACTCAATTTCAGTGTAATGTATATTTGCCTCACAAAATGTGTGGACAAATTCAATTAACAGTAACACCAAAGATGATATCAAATACTGTATCATCAATTATGCAATCTTTCTTGAGATTTATTTACTGTAACAATAGGCGTACTGTTTCCATTTTTTAAAAAATTATAAATACAAATTTTGTTTAAAATGTTCCGATTAGATTAAAGGAAAGTGATGGGAAGTTGACAGTTGTTGGTATTGTATGCAAGATCTGCTAACAAAAACAATGAATTCATGTCTGCGTAAACATGGGAAAAGGTTATGGTTTTATGGACAAGTACAAAATAGGACATTCTTCTAATTTGTTAAACTACTCTAGTTAAATAGTCCTTCTACAGTAGGCTATATTATAATTAATGCATGTGAAGAAGTACAGGACTTTAACAGTTAGAGGGAAAATGGCAAAATCAGCTCTGTGTGGTCATGTTACAAGAGTTGTCCAAACAATAAAGAGATTATCTGATAAAAATCCTAGAAAGTATGAAACCTTTTGCCATTTTCCCTCTGAAACTTGAAGTAATGCTAATCAAATGTCACGGCAGTACGTCTATTGAACATGATCCCTTATTGCGCAAAATCGTGTCTCATACCAAGATCCTGGTAACCGATCCTATAAGTTAAACCTACTGTGTGGAATTCAGTCTGTAAATTAATCACTACTGTACACTACAGTGTATTATTGCAGTCATGATCCATGCCCAAAATAGGCCTTTCATTTCTTACCTTGATTGGGCTTGGTAGAATGTGTTTTTTAAATGTGGTAAAGAACATTCAAGGGGTTAAATGTCAAAGGTGAAAGAATTAAATATCTAAAGTTTTCTTTCAACAAAAGGTTTTTTTTTATTTTTTTAAAAATACTGTTTAATAGTTTCAGATAGAAACATTCCTGTAAGGTTATTGCAAAACATAAACATGATATATTTTCTTAACTTTCTGATAACTTTCATTATATATTAGTTATTTTCATAGTGCAATATTGAAAGTCATCAAGTCCATACAGTTATTACCTAATGTTATACTGAAGCCATTGTCTTTCCTTTCAAACTGAAAAATATATTACATTATTAATATACAAATATTAATTATGCATCTTACTTATCTATTATTATAAACTTTAATATGTTTACCCGAAGATGACTGTTTACCTACTGGTTATGTATATATTTTTAGAGGTTTTTTCTTTTCATTTTTTATCTGTATTTTTAAATATCATTTTAGTCAAGTCAAATTTAATAAAAATTTAATTTCTTTCTGATTTCATTATGCTGTAAATAACATTGTCATGTTTTAGTTTGAAATTTGGAGAAGTTTAGTTTCACCAGTTGTCTACATCTATCAGATCTAACTGCAGACATGACCTTGCAAGTTTGGGTCAGTTTGTTTGCTGAGATTAGCAAGAATAATTTTGACTTCTGCTAAATGAATTTATATTATTTGTGGACTTCAGATCACAAATACCATAATCCTAAAGTACAGAATTTCATTGAGATAATTTGTGTGGAATGTACAATATTTAACTAGTAATGGATAAATTAGATTATTTTTAGTCTCTGTCATCGCAATACTATTTATTACATAAGGCCTATAGAAACTTTATGAGTCTTTTATTTTAAGCTTACAGTAATAGTAATTTGACCAATCATAAGTAACGAAAAAATTCAAACTGTTGAATTTTGTACGAAGAAAGCTTACTTTAAAACAACATTGGCATCTAATTACCATAAAAAATTAAAAGGAAGTGAATTGGTGGCTTGTTGGCTTGCTCGTTTTGGTATCAGGGTTCAGGAATTGTACACTAGCTAGACACTGTATTTCATATTTAAAGTTTTATTCTCTTCTGAGATAATGTATATCTCGGAAATATTAATTTTACAGTAATAAAAAAAAAGGGGGTAGAAAATTGCAATTACCAATATATTGAATAGTACATACATTTAATTTACTTTTTTGGTCTTTTTTAGCAATTTGTTTTGGACAAATGCGTAAAATAATAATTGTAATCTTCATAATAAGTTCATTTAAACAGAAGTGGATACTAAGTGTTTAAATTAATAATTTACAAATTCATTAGCGTTATTAGTATACCATATTTTTGTTGATGAATTTAGCAGACTTGTGCCCCAAATTGGGAAATTTACTCTACTATAGTATTAATAGCTTTCATTTTCGAAATACAGAATTTAAAACCACTATACAGTAACATACAATATTAGTTTAATTTGCTGTACAAATACAGATCAATCCAGCATGTGTATACTGTACCTCTCTGAATTCAATAACTACAATACAGTCCAACAATGCTCTATTGGTATTATTGTTGATTGACTGATTCAGATTTTTGCTATGCAAATCAAATTATTTGTTAATAGTTTGTGGTTTAATTTGCGAAATAATTTTCTAATTCAGAAATTAGATTTGAATTAACATCTGTAAAATTCACTATTGATGATAGATGATCATATTCTTTTTTATTTTATTTTATATAGTATTGTGTGGTTCTAAAGCTTTGTCTACACTATCAAACTGTTTTGACAAAAACAGTCTGATGTGCCCAAATATGGTAGTGATATTCCCAAATTATGGTAGTGATATGACATCATCATTTCTATATATGGGCACATTGACACATTAATTTGATATTGTAGACAGAGCTTAAATTTGAACATTTGAACTTTTTCCCACCTTTCATAACATCTTCCTAGATTGACATCAAACCAGTGTCTACTAATTTAACATTTTCAATACTGATTAAATTTATTCAAATATATTCATGTATTCCTATGTGTGCTGACTGTGTGAATAACAAAAGGACTGATGGATAAATACTATTCCATTAGTGTTGATTGAATTACCATAATTTGATTAACAAATACTGAAATTAATACATTACTAACTGTATTTTGAAAATGTACAATTTACATTAATTACTTACAGGGTACTGATGAAAATGTCTTTCTTGATTAAAAGTGAAGTGTACAAAATAAACATTAATACAGTACATTTTGTTGCCAGCAGTCAATTATAAGATTTATGGCCAAATTGGGCATAAATCATCTTCTTTTTTTTTTTTTAAGTATGTTAATTGTTTTTGTAGAAATTTGATAATTTACAGTACTGTGGTGGTAGTGTATTTGTTTATTTATTTGAATTATTTCAAAGTTATTTCCATGATTATAAATCAAAATGTACTGTTTCAGTGGCCAGACAATCATTGTCATGAATTTCAGCCGACAATGCATATTTAGTGCCAAAAATGCATTGTATTCAAGTAATCTTGCCACATTTAATCTAGTATCAAAATATGATTTTAACACAATCTATTTTATAGAGCACTGCATTTGCTAGTTGTTAGCAGGTTATTTTAACACCTTTTCAATAATGCATGCCTTATCACCCACTGTACGCCATGTTTGCCACTTACTGTGCTCATTCAATTCCGATGTATTTCATAGTACTGTATAGATATACCGGACTCGTTTCTGCAGAATTATTTTTGTTTTGAGTATGATTATTTTCTTTTCTGATTTGCTTTTCACACCCCTACAATCAAACCGACAATCATAACAATTTGATTGTTTGCGATTACACGGTGGAGAGAACAATATCTCGCCATTCGACAAATTTAACAGTTACTTCAGCTTGAATAGTTCATTTGAAATGCTTCTCTTCATATTTCTACCTGGAGTAGACTACTTGTCTAGTCGTTTGGGAATTTATTAATTGTAAACAAGAGAATTAATTGATATTTAACTCATTAAAATATGAGTTCACATAACTGGTATTTATATAATGAATTAATTAACTAAGATTAATCAAAAACACTGTCAGGCTGGAGTCATATATTCTCTTAATATGGAAGTCTCTTTAATTTTCTTTAATTCTTCCTTCTCTCCTGTTTCAATATTCAAACCCCTACACTCTAAATCCACCATAATTGTTAATTTGGCCCTTAAGGACTGATCCATTATCCAACGGGGGATGTGAAAAAGTTAATTTTATTAATGTTCTTCTTTTCGTAATGTTTACTGTACCTCTCGTCGGAGTGAGAGTCTTATGTTGGTTTATCCAGGTAAGCGGCACTCATAGACTACCAACACCACTGTTGGTTTGTGTATTTTTTACAGAAGAGGTTACCCATTATAAAGAATAAATAAATTAACAAAGAAAAGTATATTATTAATTGTAATTGACAAAAAAAACAAAACATCATAATGAAAATTAAAAAGTAACAGGAGAGCATGTTGTTGGTATTAAATAAGTCAGGAAAAATGACAATCCAATTATAATAGAGGCTTTGTCATTGTAATTTTAGGAGTTGACTTTCTTTCTAATAAAATAGTTTAGTACCTACTGTGTACCGTGAGAATAAGTACATATTCTATTGATGATACCTAGTCACTCTGATTCTTTGTATAATTACCGTACTGCATACTAAACTCTTTTAGAAATCAAACTGTAAATGGTGGAATATCTTGGAAGACACCAGTATGTTGGATAGAAGGAAATCTCTACTTACAGTTTTTAGTTTATTTTATTGAGGAAATAAAGACCTGAAATTGACACCTTTAATAGGTAACCAGATATTATTATAGAGTGAATCAAAAATTGTTTTTTTTAGATGATATATTAAATCAAAATTGTTATTTTTGTTTAAAATATATTAAATGATATTTACATTGCTATAAATGAATCTCAAAATATTCAATGTTGAAAAACTTTAAAACATGTTTTTTTTTAGTGAAGTGATTAACTTTATTAACACTACAAAATAACCTATTCAAAGTCTGATTTAATTAATTTTGTTTTAATTTTTCATGTTTTTGGAGGACAATACATCTTTAATAATAATAGATAAAATATCTTTTTTAATCCATATTTTTTGTCTACGGAAACATGGCCATTAAATGAAAATGTTTCATCAGCAGCTTTTCTAGAACAAGTCAGAACAGTGTGAAAAAAAAATACTTTGTACAGTAGAGAAGATTCGTTGAAGATAATCTTCTACTTCTTCTAAAATGTGATAATTTCTGTAATTCATACCCACAGTTGCCGAAAGTGTGTATCGATTATTATGACTCACGCTATAGGTTTAATTAGCATTGTATTCCATTCCGTAATCATATCGATGAATCTCAATTTGTTCACACTTCATCCGTCCCTCAATATATTTTATGATGTGATTTTAATTGTTTTATGAACTGTATCATGCATTGTATGGTAATGTACAGTACAGTACAACACGTAAGAGAATTTTGAGCTCTGTCTACACTATCAAAGTAGTTTGACAAAAAAGCTGTGATGTGTGTAAATATGGTAGTGATATGCCCAAATAAGGTAGTGATATTCAATTTCTTTTATTTAGGAAATTTCATCTATATCAACAAACGTACAAACAGAAAAAGAAATTTGCATGACATCATGTCCATATACGAGTACATCACATTTTTTATTATACTGATATTCTTAATCATTGCTAATTTGCCAGTTTCTGTTTTCAGTTTCTGTTTGACACTGTTATGGTTTCGTTTGCTAAATAATTATAATTTTTCTATTAATTTTTTTGTTAAATAAATATAATAAATAAAAAAGAGATATAAACTATAAACTGGTCAACTTAAGCACTATTTTTGAGTGGTTAAGTTGTTTAAATTTCTATTTCCCTAACGTGAACTGATGCTCTTTTGTCTAATCCTTTATTTTCCTAATGCCTTCCTTTATTATTTCCATAACTTCCTATTTTCCTATTTAAAAAAAATAAATATACTGTAGTCCAAATGTCAATGACTCCATTGTGGCCTTATAATACTTCATACAGTATTGCTATTAGATTGTAAAAGACTTAAAATTAAGCCAATAATATATAACAACATTTTCCTATTTATATTTAACCTATAACTTTGTAAACTATATAGTACGGTGACAGAAACAAGCAAGCATTTTTGATACTGATTTTATTTGTAGAATACCTGGACTTAAATTAAGCCAATTATACTACAGTAATAAACTGTTGTCCTATTTTAGATTATAACCTACTACTCTTTAAACTACATAGTACAGTTACAGCTATGGTGATTGCAACATGCAAGCATTTTAGATACTGGATTTATTTGTAGAATTCTAGGAATTGTTTATCTAAGTGTGATGTATGTAATACCTCAGATTCTTGTGCCTGATTAATCATCTTCTTGACATCATAATATCTATAGTAACATGTTCCTTTATTTAGTTAGATAAACCTATTAAGTTGCTTGTTACTAGTGGCAATATTCATTTTAACAGTCATTGATTATTCTCTTGTATTGTAATGGAAAAAGCTAAAGATTTGCTAACATTGCAACTCTACAGTATATTTTATGCCTTGCTTTACAGTACCTGGATAATGTATAGCTCTGTCTACACTATCAAACTAGTTAGACAAAAAAACTTTGCCCAAATATGGAGGTGATATACCCAAATATGCTATGACATCATGTCCGTATATGGCACATCACATTTTTTGTCACATACAGTTTGATAGTGTAGACGGAGCTTTATTAAAGGCGTATTCTGAATCAAACAGGATGGTACTAATGGTTTTATTGTTTGTTATTGGTAATGTGTTTTTTAATTCAGAAGAGTCGGATTCGATGTCATTAAAGTGCTGATTACTGAAATGAATCATTCATGTTGGCAATTTATTTCTCATCTGATATACAGCTGTAACTCTCAAAGAACATTTACCTAGAGTTCATACTGTAGCATTTTGTGTTTATTGAGAAGACAGAACAGATGCAATTTTCCAGGTTTTACAGGACTGCTATGTTGATTCGCTGGCTCGTGTGCACTTTAAAGAACCCAGTACATCTTTTGGAAGAATAGGGGGTTATCCCGGTGTACTGGTCCATGCAGCCCCTGTCCCTTAGGGGAGGAGAAAGTTGTGGTATGTGTCGTCCACACCTGTGTGCAAGGTTTCCCCCCGTTTACATTTTTACATGTTAGTCCATTTTCAATTCATGCTGCACTTGAGTTGTACACAAAAGAAAAATGAGCATTACTTTAATACATAAACTAAGACTGAGTAGTAAATCTCTTTACCTATTTGGATTTGTAATGGAAACAAAGGATCTGAACTGAAGTTATAATAATTTCCAGTGAAATCCTTGTAGACTAGTTCTAGAACTGTTTGGATAAACTTCCTAAATCCTTAAGAACTTCACCTGTGTCGAAAAATAGTTAGCATGCCAGTTACATGCATCAAACTTTTAACCACAATAACAGATCATAAATAAAAGAATTTGGAATTGTTAAATGAATTTAACATTTTTAAATATTTTAAAACTTCCTCTTCCAGAACCACACCCGTTTTCTCAAAGCAAATAATGTTAAAAATGTCTAATTCTTTATAGTTTAACGTTGTCCTATTTTAGGCTTACTATATTTTTACTATTACCCATAGCATTATGGTGTAACATGATTTTCAAAACATGATATAGTGGCCTAAGGATTCAGGTCACTGAGTGTAGCATTTCAGCAACACCACCTAGCCCGCAACATGTAGGCGTTGAAATGCGTCCAACTCTCCAACAGATATGACTTTGAGTCACAGGCAGTTGTTCTTCATGCTCCTTAAGTTCTTCAGTACCATATTTACTAACTGCAAAGTTTTCAATTGAGTCATAAGAAGTTTGTGTTGCAATGTATTACAATCATTATTGTGGTATGCAGTTAAATCTCCCCCTCCCCAACCCCCTTCCTTTTATTGTAACTTGACAGTTCAGGTTTACTAAATTAATTTTTAATATTTTAAAATTATTTCTCAATAAAAACAAATTTCAGATACTAAGAATACACAAGTGTAATTAAATCTCCGAAGAAATAAGTATGTTAACCTGCCAAAAGCAATTTACCTGTATGACGATAATTGGCACATCTAATTGTGTTATCATTTATAGATAGTATGTTGGTTGTTTAAGAGATTCAATTAGGCTTGAACAACTTAAATAAACAAATTAAAATTGTGACAAAAGGTGAACAGCCAGCAAGATATTTAGTTAGAGATAATATTAATAGAGAATGATTCATTTGATTATTTTAGACATGTTTTGTCATACTGATTGTGAATCAAGATGTGATGAACTAAATACTGTACAAGTGTCAGTACACGGTATTAGTACTGTAAGCCACAGAAGAGTAAAGTCTATTTCCACTATTGTTTGTATAACAAAAAAGTCTATTTCCACTATGCTATTGTTTGTATAACAAAAAAGTCTATTTCCACTATTGTTTGTATAACAAAAAAGTCTATTTCCACTATTGTTTGTATAACAAAAAAGTCTATTTCCACTATTTGTATAACAAAAAAGTCTATTTCCACTATTGTTTGTATAATAAAAAAGTCTATTTCCACTATTGTTTGTATAACAAAAAAAGTCTATTTCCACTATTGTTTGTATAACAAAAAAGTCTATTTCCACTATTGTTTGTATAAAAAAAAAGTCTATTTCCACTATTGTTTGTATAACAAAAAAGTCTATTTCCACTATTGTTTGTATAACAAAAAAGTATATTTCCACTATTGTTTGTATAACAAAAAAAGTCTATTTCCACTATTGTTTGTATAACAAAAAAGTCTATTTCCACTATTGTTTGTATAAAAAAAAAGTCTATTTCCACTATTGTTTGTATAACAAAAAAAGTCTATTTCCACTATTGTTTGTATAACAAAAAAGTCTATTTCCACTATTGTTTGATAACAAAAAGTATATTTCCACTATTGTTTGATAACAAAAAGTCTATTTCCACTATTGTTTGTATAACAAAAAAACACCAAACAATCTTTTAAAGATATATGGTCCTACCCTCTTTTTTATTTTCTTTTGTCTTTTTATAAGTGATATTTTTTTTTATTACAGAACTTCAAAATGACCTATTTAAAGTCGGATTTTATTAATATTTATTTTTCATTTTTTCTTAATACTGTACTGTATATCTTTAACCTCAAATTGATTGTACATAAATCATCACTTTCCCCTTCTTGTGAGTTTATTTCAGAATAGATTTGAGTTCAATAACAAGTATTTTTGTCAGTTAAACTTTTCAATGAGGTTTAATGTAAAATTCTTATCATGTCTTTGTCCTTATTTGGTGTAGGAAAATGACATGGTTCTTGATTCTCACCTTATTTAAATGTCTTTGTCGAAAGATAAATCTAGGCTCTTTGATCTCATGATTATCTGAAATTGTCTTTTGAGCCATTAAATCTTGTTGTGATCTTGTTAAGAAGGGACACGTTTCTCGTGGCTAAATCAATCACTTAGGATATGATATACAGCCTGGCTTTACAGTTTAATGTGCTCTCCCTGAAGAGCATTTTAAGATTTCTTCACCAGTGCTTTCAATAATTAATTTGAATCTGCTTAATTGACAAGCTAAGATTTTGCCATTTATCAGTATTTTTCATTGAAAGTACTGTACTATGTTAAGAATTCTTGAAGTCATATTTGTGTGTTAAGCCAAATAGTTTGTATATAATACTGTAAAGTACCGTACATTAAATTACTGTATACCAGTTTTTTTTAATAGAAAACTTAATAAAATGGACAGCAACAGAGACTCGGATTGTTCACTTGATTGTTAAATGACATTTACTGTACCACAGAGACATAACTATCTTTCTTTTTGAGCTAAGGGATATAAATTGCTATTATTAATAATATGAAGTGTGACAAATGACACTGGTAATTTGTGGACCGTATAATGATCTTTAAAGTGATTTAATATGTAAAACTGAGGATATAGCTAGAGGAGAATTACCTTATTATATGGATTAAACTATTCAAATCCTTGTTTGCTGGTTCATATTCTAGTATGATGCTAATGGTAGGCATTTAATTGTATATTATCTATCTGTATAGGTTCTCTAATATCAGTGTCCGCAATTGACTGTAAACTATAGTTAGCTTTTCCAAACCAGATAGCAAACAAGTTGAGTAGCCAAGAGGAGGCCACAAATCATAGGGCATGTTTTTACAACACGCTATTACACGCATATTCAACACGCCTACGAGAAGTGTGTTGTATAACATCGAAGAGATTCCGTGTAACGAGATTTTAATTGCAAAAAAAGGCTACTTGGCTGAATCCTAAAATTGTGTGGATTCCCGGTTGCTGTTGGCGTGTTGGAAGTGTCCTCATGGTATTGTTTTGACCTCTCGTTAAATAAAAGTATGTGCTGTGAAAATTTTGACCATATCTAGTAGATAATTGTAATTTTTTTGCATATTTTAACCTATTTAGCACTTAACATTAACGCTAATCAAATGTTTGCATAATTTGGCAAAATGTAGCATAGTTTTATCCTAATTCTAAAACATTTTTTTTTCTAATTTCAAAAGCAGATTTAAAAAATCAATAATTGAATAAACTAAATTTTAAACGAAATCATCCTTTATTAAAATCCTTAATATAAACTCATATTAATTCATAATGCATGCAAGTATATATACAACTTAGGATTATGAACTACAGTATAACACTGTATTACGATTTCATGTATAACTGCAAGGTTTTTGTGGGGTTGACCTCTGCCTGTGCAACACGCTAAAAATTAAAGACGTGTTCAAATTTAGGGTGTTGTATAAACACAGCCATAGTCAAACAATCGACACAGCTTAGAGGCTACTTCAATAATAGTCCAATTGTTTTCACTACTTAAGGCTGGAGGTCCAGTGTACACATGTAGCTTGTGTGCACTTTAAACAACACAGTGCATCTTTCAGAAAAGTTGGGGATAACCCTAGTGAGCTGGATCATCTCAGCCCCTTTCGCCATGGACAAACGAATGAGCACCATTTAATGGCAGCTGTATGGCATGAATATTGTTGTGTATATTTTCCACCCATGGGTGCAATTCAGCCCAGTTAGGCTGCGAGGCATTATCATTTATTCTCACACATTTCAAAACCAGATTATTCAAATGACATTAATATGACTTTATGACTTTGAACTTTCATCAACAACTTACCATTCCAGTCCCCACCACCATAAAGAAAAAAGATAACTCATTGTTATGTTAACCACAAATTTCACATTTTACTGTCCCAGTTCATTTCTTATCAACTTTATTGTTTATTGTGCATTGCAGCAAACTACACTAGTAACATTAGTAATTATAGTACTGCACAGTGCATGGTACTTTAAGGGCCTGTTCAGACCTACGGAGTTATGCTTTCGTATTGTACGCGGCGTACAACTCCATAGGTCTGAACCAGGAAAAGATTAGTGGAAACCACCTCGTACGACACTGATCTTTCGTTCGTTACGACAGCTCAAGGTACAAGATTGGTGGACGCCGCTTACGATACGAAAGTCATGCATCAACGATTTTGACCTCTAACCAATCAAAATTACTCCTGCATACCACATGTTCGCCCAAATCAGTGACACTTCTTCAGTTTGAAACGAAAGCGTTAGTTAGGCAAATCTGAACATTTTTCTGTTACGACGCTAATTATAATATGACATTGCTTGCGATACGAAAGCATAACTCCATAGATCTGAACATACCCTTAAATTACTACTGTATATAATCATACATATTGATTTAATCTGCTCTATGGTATGTACAGTATAACATTGGCATCACCGGGTAGTCCATTGTGGCCCTTGTTTGATATGGCATACGAAAATTAGCTTTTACGTTGAAAACATAAAAATATAGTGTTCTCTGGTATATTTTATTTTTTATTTTATTTTATTTAATCGAAACCAACAGCGATAATTACCGCCACTAACAGGTTTGATACAAACAAAGCCAGGACTGTTTAAAGCACCTTGATTGGTCCTAACATTGATCAAGGGCTTCTCTCGTCCAGTGCCCACCTTGATCAGAGGTCTGAGGCAGATACTACTGTAGATGCAGGGGCTGCCATAAGAGTCTGATTTCAAATGCCTAACGGGACCCCAGCTCCGTATACAGCACCCGTTATTCCCAGATGGTCTCCCATCCAAGCTCTAACCAGGCCCAACGTCGCTTAACTTCAGTGATCTTAACTATGGTGGTAGTATGGATTGTATAAAATGAATTTCACTTTAGTTTGGTACCAATTAAATATTTACCAATGCATGAATCTCTATACTAAACATCTAATCTCTTAAAAATTAAAATTATGTTTATAAAAAAATCGTGAGAAATTGTATTTTAGCGGGAGAGCAAGAGATGACACATAATATAGGGGACTCTCGCCATTGTCAAAAGCGTTGGAAGGTCTGTAGGAAACTTTTTAAAGTCTTATATATGTTTGCGAGAAATTGTATTTAATAGCGTAAGAGCAGAAGATGAAACAAAATATAGGGAGACCCCCGCCATTGTCAGGAGCGTTGGAAAGTCTGTTTTATGAAAACTCTTCATCAAACATTGTAAATTTACTTACTTTACTCTAGTATTTTCAAAATCTTTTCATCTTTATACTGTAGCCATCATGATGTTTTCATATGACTAGAGAACAAAGACCTTAAAATTTTGCAAACACAATAAGAATAATAGGCTGCCTTGAAAAGAACAATACGATTTAAAGAAAACAAATAATGATTGTTTGAACTAGAATAAAGACTTTCTGATACAATGAGTTGTAGATGTAAACATGAACAATTTAGTACTTTATAGTAGCGGCAGTAAGAACCTATAACCAAGATTATGACAAGTTCTTTGTTTCATGCTGTATATTGTACAAACAAATTAAATATTTATGTTGAAAGCAAAACTCTTGGAAAATAAGTCCAATCAGGAAGTTTTTCCCTGGTGCAATCTTTACTTTCAGTTAAAATTGTATTTCCCTCATTCAGACAGGCATTATAAAAAATAAAATAATTTTTTAACAAGCAGCCAGGAAACTCATTTTGTATCAAAAAAACAAATACAGTCAATTCTTTCCAAAAATACTGGATACCTTTGGGCTAACATGTCTGGTTTTCTGGAAAGTCTGGTATTGGGAATGTGTTTCTAATAGTAAAAATGAGTTTGAGATCTTTGGACCTCAAGAAAATCCAGCTTTCAGAGAGTCGGGTATTAGTGGGAGACTGAGTCAACTGTATATAATGTACAGTCTATAAAGATAAACAGGATACTGCACCTTCAAAACTTCAAAAGTGCATTATACAGTACTATAATAGTTCAACGGTCCTCTATGATTACACAGGAAAAAAATACTGTATATGGCGGAATTCTTCATGCGTTCTACCTATACAACCACAATGGTGGTTTTTATGCCACTCAAATTCTGAAAGATGCAATGTCAGTAAAGAGATTCAAAACAAAGAAAGACATGGACAACATTATGAAGATAACGTGTAAAGTGCAGTACATATATACCAATGTTCCAAATAGTTACAAATGTTATCACTGTTGTCATAGTGCGTTGACCTTTGGACAATCCTGATTTACTAGTTGTTCAAACAAAGTATGTTTTGTCTACTGACAAACATTGTAGTGAGAAAAGAAGGTTAAACTGTATGTATACAAGCATATCCAGAAATTGGAAAATGGAAGTATACAAAGTGTCAATAGAGTGTCAATTATCATTGTCGATAGATAGGTACATTCTATGCAATAAAACTGCCCTAGAAAGTTGTTTAATCACCATTGAAACATGTAGGTATATTTTTTGTAGGTTATTTGCAGCAATCAAAATCCAGCTTGTCTTTATTGACTCAATTGATTAGTAAATGTTTGCAAATGTACTAGAGTTTATGCATTTATATTTACATTGAATCAACAGTAAAGAAATTCACATTTATCAGCTGTGCTTATTATGTCTTATCACTGTCCTGAAATCTACTTGAGACAGATCATATCTTATCTAGAATTAACCTTTTTTCTGGTTGTCATTTAACTTATTCTTACTTAGCTAGTAGTCTTTGTTGTACAAAATGGTCACCCCTACAGTATTTGTCTAAGAAATATCCTTGTCTCATGATCTTGAAGTTGTAACAAAAACCCTGCATATGCTTTTGTATGTTCTACCTCCCTCTAACATTTTCAAGTTTGTTATTGGAATTAAAGGCCAAAGCTGTATTTAAGTCTTTGTGTGATTAATTTAAGCATAAAAATATATTGGCAACATTTCTGAAAGCAAACTCCTCCAGATTAATTAAGGATAAAGATTACCATAGAATGGATGTTTCTTTAGAATGGAACTATGGAGGTAATTTAGAAGAATACCTACCTACATTACAGCATTGAGGCTTTATGACTACAGATGTATTTCAAGATACCAATTCAGTGCTTTGGTATCCATCTTAGAATAAAGAAAGTATTTGGTATCTTTCTTAGAAGAAAGTATTGAAGAAGATAGCAATGCAGCGCTTTGGTATCCATCTTAGAATAAAGAAAGTATTTGGTATCTTTCTTAGAAGAAAGTATTGAAGAAGATAGCAATGCAGCGCTTTAGTATCCATCTTAGAATAAAGAAAGTATTTGGTATCTTTCTTAGAAGAAAGTATTGAAGAAGATAGCAATGCAGCGCTTTGGTATCGTAATAGAAGACATATATTTCAAAAGAAGATACTCAACACTCTCGACAAATGTGTCATACTTAAGCTAACATCTAATTTAATTTCAGAAACCAAGACATTAGAATAGTAGGAAGCTCTTCATCTAATCCAATCAAGTTTTTGAAAGCATTGCAACCAAAAAATTATCTTGGATCGTAGTTTGATTGTTATAATCGTTCTGTAAGATTATAAAGATGGGATGTTTGATTTATGCAATGTTATATTCACTAAGCAACGTCCGTTCTGGCTCTCATTAATCATAATAAAAGGGTCAAAGACTTCGGATTTTAGCTAGAGAAGAATGAATTTATTTATTTCAATTTGTCACAGTTAATTAGAGCATACATTTAGTATCTTTTTCATCTTTATCTTGTGTTATACCAGTGGTTTGTGATGTTTTTTCTACCACTTTACAAGCTCTCTTGAAGACATGTTTACTCTCTCATGTCTGAAAAGAAATGATGATGGTGGTTTGTGGGGAGACTCCCACCTGAGGACATAGTTCATGGACTATACCACTTGTGGAGAGGGGTGTTCAATTAAAATTTCTACTTTTTGAGGTATATCTCGCTCTTTGAAGAGAAAGGGCTATTGTCGGTTTATCCAGGTAACCTAGCACTCATAGACTACCAACACCACTGTTGGTTTGTGTATTCTACATTCTTATTATTATTCGTACCTTTCATGTACGTCATCAACACATTTACTGGCAACGTTAAATTACTATGCGATTGTATAGCCTAGAAGATGTCATTTGTGTTAATCAGTTGAAAATCAATAAGAAGATGTAAGGATGACCTGTTGTGCTACATTGGTATGACATGAGTTACTTTAAATGTATTCGTTGCTAGTGTAAAGTAAATATTAGTACTGTATACTTAAATCTTAAAAGGATTGAATCATAAGAATTGATTTGTCCATGATTTGTCACTGTAGTAACAACATTAAAGTAATTTAAAGTACAAGTGATATTCATAAATTAAATGTGAAAATTTTATATAAATTATTTACAGTAGTCCTAATTGAAATATAATGGAGCATACTGTATGTAGAAATTAAAGTTTTAAATGCTTGTGTACAATATTTAATTAGTTACCTAGTATAGGTTATCATTACTGAATTCACCCTCTAGGGACAGGCCGAATCCACATGATGTAGTAATAAGCCGGGTATTAATAGTTGAAGCTGCTCGAGGGTTAATCACCCTTAATGTAGTGTTATCACCGACAGTCTGAAACAACATTCAGTTGAGCCGAGATGAACAGATGTAGAATCCCCTAGGGATGTTCACCTGAGCTAGGCCTAGCCTACCTGATCTGGCTTGATGAGGATGATCTGAAATGGAATCAAAGAAAGCTCTTAAAATACACATGGGTCTGTATCGGATGTTAGTTTTTATGATGAATATAATTAATATGCTGTTTAATCATTTTTCATTAAGAATTTGGCATCATCTAATTGATGCACATGGTTGTTATATAAATTAATGTTGTTAAACCAGTAAAGTCATCTGAATGTGCGGACATTCTGATGGACTCACTTGGTGTGTGTGTCACAGTCTGTGATACTTCCAGTACCTATTTGTACACCTGATAAATTTGAAGTTACTTAATTAATTATGCACCAATTTATCTATTGAGAATTCAAAAATATCAGTAACATAGTACCAGATCAAGCCTTTATTTCCATAATTGTTTTGTAATCTTTTTTTTTACAAAAAAATGTTTCCTATACATATTTTTCTTGCCACCAATTTCAACTTTACCATACAGATTTGCAGGTTTTAATGTTCTTGTTAAATCATTTGAAAGAGTTTAACATTTTCACCTGTTTCAGAGATCTATATACCATGTTAGTCTAACAATAACAATTTGCATTCATCTAATAAGTAATTCTGTGATATTTTTGCTGGTTGATATTCATCTATTGTTATAGTAGTAAAGGTAAAATGGCAAATAATTAGTTACTGTAACTTGATTCATACCTAAAGACTTTCCCAAATTCCAATTTGACTAGTGTAGAGAGTGCCCTAGCCCACAAGCCTTTTTGCTAACCCACTACTAAAGTATGCTTAGCAAGTAAACTTATTTTTAAACACTGTTATATTGCGACCTGTTTTTTTAATTTTTCATTAGCTCATTGAAACAAAGCGGTTACCGTTAGCCCAAGGTGTTTTTTACTAGATATTTGCATACTGAGTGTTGGGCAAGCAAAGTGCATTTACCTTAATGAACCTTTATATCAATTATTGTGTGCTCAATGAACAGTCATATATTTTTCTACCCAGGCTTCTTATCTGAAAATCCTTGTGCGCAATTTGCCAATCTCAATTTAATATTCATCCACTTTATTATTATTATCTTATTATAAGTTGCACCACAAACACACCAGCTAATTCTTCTAAATCGAATCATTCTTGATTTCATTACTTGGTTTTGATTTATTTGCTGTACACGTCATTGAGAAGTTTCTTTTAACAGTCTTATCGCATTTCCAGGTTATGATGACCAAACCATAGAGGATGCTATAATAATTTGTTTAGAATTACAAACCAACTAATAGAGGGCGTTTACTTCAAAATATAACTTGGTAGAGTTGACAGATATACTGTACCAGCAGACTACAGTCAAGAGTACTGTACACATGGACGTTCTTTAGATACTGTGTTATTTATGCTTTGGTACGTCTACCAACGTCTATAAGATCATGTACTAGTTGACAAAAATGAAGAAATGACATCAATATTTATAGAACTTTTGGTTTTCTTGATTGATTTAATCAATTCCTTTGCCATTTTATGATGCAATAAAAATCTTGTTTTTTATTGCATTTTTATTGAATTTTTTAGAAAATTTAAACTAAATAATAAGGCTTATTATAAAAGAGATTAAGCTGTCTTTTGCCTTCTTTTCAATGCAATTCACACCTGTCAAAGGGTTAGGGTTAGTTAGTGCCATACTTAATATACAATGCCGACTTTGTGCTTTGATAGAAATCATTTTTAAGTGTTAAGATCAAGTGTTCATTGCTTCAATCTAACAATCTAAGCACCTTTCAGCATTCCCCTTAGGCTATGTCAAATAAATGTCTCTTGTGACGCCTTAACAGTAGCTTTTACATTCTTGTATAAAAATATTTTATAACAAATGAAAGTATGCCATTCAGTGGCAGATTCTTGCATATTGTTAGGGCTAGTACAAAGTTAATACAACTCTGGTGAAGTAGTTTTCAGTTAAGGTTTTTCTGTATACAGTATTACATATTTTAATAAAACAGTTTCTTAAAAAAAACTTAAAATAAAACTTAAATAGAAACTTAAAATAAAACTCTTGAAAGAGTTTCTATAACTGCATCATTAATAACTGAAACATACCAATAAATAAATAATGATTATCAATACATAATGTGAATAAGACATGATGCAGCCCATTATGTATTGTAAATAAGACATGATGCAGCCCATTATATAATGTGAATAAGACATGATGCAGCCCATTATGTATTGTGAATAAGACATGATACAGCCCATTATGTATTGTGAATAAGACATGATGCAGCCCATTATGTATTGTGAATAAGACATGATGCAGCCCATTATGTATTGTGAATAAGACATGATGCAGCCCATTATGTAATGTGAATAAGACATGATGCAGCCCATTATGTAATGTGAATAAGACATGATGCAGCCCATTATGTAATGTGAATAAGACATGATGCAGCCCATTATGTAATGTGAATAAGACATGATGCAGCCCATTATGTAATGTGAATAAGACATGATGCAGCCCATTATGTAATGTGAATAAGACATGATGCAGCCCATTATGTAATGTGAATAAGACATGATGCAGCCCATTATGTAATGTGAATAAGACATGATGCAGCCCATTATGTAATGTGAATAAGACATGATGCAGCCCATTATGTAATGTGAATAAGACATGATGCAGCCCATTATGTATTGTGAATAAGACATGATGCAGCCCATTATGTAATGTGAATAAATAAGACATGATCCAGCCCATTATGTATTGTGAATAAGACATGATGCAGCCCATTATGTATTGTGAATAAGACATGATGCAGCCCATTATGTAATGTGAATAAATAAGACATGATCCAGCCCATTATGTATTGTGAATAAATAAGACATGATGCAGCCCACTATGAGTTATTGTGAATAAACATCATGACCCAAATTCTATTTATTGTAAATTTGAAAACATATTTATTGTCAATAAAACATGATCTCCATTTATATTGTGAAATAAAGTATTAATTTAAAAACTTGTTTGCCTGTTTAGATTACTAGTTGGCGCACCTATCTATGATGATAACAAGAAAGAAGGGAATGTACAGCGACCTGGTGATGTTTTTAGATGTCCGTATACAACCCAATTCGATGATTGTGTCGCCTTAGGTGTAGATGTAACAGGTATATTGCATTATTCAAGATTGTTCAATTGTTTGTGAGGGGTGGAATAGTAAAAGTTTATCTCAAAACATAGTAGATTGGCCTACTGTACAGTGTGCCACAGTGGGGCTTAGTTCCTGGGTAGATACAGCAGTTTAAAGTATAGAATACATAAACACTGGAAGCTTTATCATTATATTGTGAAGGGTTGAAATATAATTTCAATTAAAACAATTTAGACTACCTTTATTACTATTCCATTAAAAAATGTTATGCTGTCTTTTACTCAGATAATAGTGATAATCCTGTAGAAAACAAAACGGACCAATGGCTGGGAGTAAATGTCCGCAGTCAGGGGCCAGGAGGTCTCATTGTGGTAAGATTCTGCTTTTTTTTTAACCCTTTATCGTATTTCTGGACCGTAGCTTTGCGCTTGGATTCAAATTAAGTTGAATTTGGGTAGATTTTCCTCAATGCAAAATTACTGTGGAGTGGAGTAATGGCTTGGTGGTTATGATGCTTGGCTACCACTCCAAGGGTCCTAGGTTCAAGTCCTGTCACATGTCAGGATTTTTTATATGAACAAAATTTACACCTCCACTCCGAAAGAATTATAATAAGACTTTGTTTATGTAGAGCATCTTGTGTATATGTTTATATTGTGAACCTATGAGGGTCCCTAATGATCAGCAATTGCTGGATGGATCACCCTTATTAAATATGTATATCCTCGGGTAAAGTCCCACCTCAGGTATAGTCCCACCTCAGGTTTAATCCCACCCCTTACTTTATGTCATAAACAGGCATATCCTCGGGTATATTCCCAGTATTTACTTTTTGTCTGGATGTAGGCCTCTCGCTACCCAGTTCAGATGAGTTTTATAAGAAATGCTTACCAATCATTTTTTTCCTGAACCTGGTATAGTCCCATCCCTCAAAATCTAGGGGTGGGATTATACCAGAGGATATACAATACTTTTTGTGTTCATTCAGTCTTTATAATGTTTATAATATTAACAAAACTTGAATTTCCTTCTTATATCAAACAAACATTTCATCATAAGCTATTTGTTGTATTGTTTCGTAGACATGTGCTCACAGATACAGAGTAAAAGAAAGTGAGGAGGTAGAAGATATATGGGGTCTTGGCAAGTGTTACATTATCAAACAGAATATATACGACTTAGAATTTGTACCGGGCCCTGAAACAAAAAGATGGACTCCTTGTTCAAACAAAGACATGACCGTTGAAAAATATGGATACTGTCAGGCGGGCACAGGTTTAGGGTTGGATACATATGTAAAAAATGAGGTAATTATGACAGTTATGCTTCACAAATACATAGAAAACCAACCGTGCAGCCGTATTTATTCAAATAAACACTTCCCCAGGGCATTTATGGGCATTTATTGTTCAGAAGAGTGGAGTTGGTGGGGGGGTGGGGGACCGATTTAATCGAGGGAGGCGTTTATTTGGGGAGGCATTTGTTTTAGTGTAATATAGTAACATGTATAATCAAATAAATAACCCCTAGATATGAAAAAATACACAGTAAACAATTAACACAATTATTATCAGTAAGTGATAAAATACAGTAAAAATCAAAATGCTTGGTAAATTTGTAGATCATGTGTTTAAGTTTGACTTAATTTTGTGATAAGAAAGTTGCTGTGGATTTCAATATTTTTGGCAGGTACACAGGCCGGAATGCATTTGAAGATAAAGTGCTGTTAATACATTCCATGGGTTGAGAGAAAGACATTGGTAAAACAGTGCTTTTAATGTGATATTTATTCCTTCTTGTTCTCTTCAGGTAAAAGAAACGGACATGTACATGGCTATTGGTGCCCCTGGTTCTCATCAATTTAGCGGCTCTACCTTTGCTAAAGATATAAGTGTATATGGTCTAGGCAGTCAAACCTCGATTCGAGGCACTCCTGATGATCGTATTGTAACCCAGGGGTATAGTGGTATGTTTTTTATACATTAGTATATTACAATGTTATTTATAATCTTCATTATACACTGTTCATCACAGCCTCTCCCAGGGTAGTGCTCTGAGCCTCTTCCAGGGTAGTGCTCTGAGCCTGTTCCAGAGTAGTGCTCTGAGCCTCTTTCAGAATAGTGCTCTGAGCCTCTTTCAGAATAGTGCTCTGAGCCTTTCCCAGGGTAGTGCTCTGAGCCTCTTCCAGGGTAGTGCTCCGAGCCTCTTCCAGGGTAGTGCTCCGAGCCTCTTCCAGGATAGTGCTCTGAGCCTCTTCCGGGGTAGTGCTCTGAGCCTCTTCCGGGGTAGTGCATTGAGCCTCTTCCAGGGAAGTGCTCTGAACCTCTTCCAGGGTAGTGCTCTGAGCCTCTTCCAGGGTAGTATTCTGAGCCTCTCCAGGGTAGTGCCCTCAGCTACTCCCATTGTAGTGCCCTCAGCCACCCCCAGGGTGGTTATCTAAATAAATATTATCTGAGACTTACAAACAATGAAACATACTACTTACAAACGAGCATGAATTGACACCTAAATAAGATAAATTGAACCAGCTATCCCTCAAACACAAACATAAATGTTTAACAGATCCTACCTAATTTTTATTTATCTACAGGTTTTTCGATTTCTGTGGGTAATCAAAATTCCAAGACAGAACCCTTTTTTGTATCAGGAGCTCCCCGAATGAATGGGACTGGTGTTGTCCAAATCCTGGTGACTGAAAGCCAATTGAAAGATCTAGCGGTACACCAGTCACTCTATGGCATAAATTTAACAGAATCTTTTGGTTATGAGACTGTAGTAATTGATATTAATGGAGATGGGTAAGCAGAAAGGCTTTTATTTCGATCTTTTTGTAGTGGTTTAGCTCTAGCTAGGCTAAATGTATCTATAATATCTATTTGACAGCAAAACCTGGAGTTAAAAATGAAAATTTTTTAATTTGTTTATCGTTTGCGAGGCCCTAAGACCATGCATATGTTAAGGAATCGAACGTGGAAGAATATCTATATAAATCTTTTCCATATGTTCACAATGAAGGTCATAGTTGATCGCAAATTTGAAACGCTCCCTTATTAATTGGAGTACCATAACTTTTTTTTGTTGCCACAAACTCAAAAAGATTTTTTACATTACATTTATTTTCTTGTGTTTTTGCATTGAAGGCTGGAAGATATTGTAGTTGGAGCGCCTATGCATTATGACAGGAAGGAATTGATTGGTGGAAGAATTTACATTTTTTTAAACAATGGATCGGTAATTTTATTAATGTTTCACCGAATAAAAGATGAAATTAGAAATGTTATCACTGAAAGTTTTTTCAGTTTTTATGAGTAATAATATGGACTTATTGGGCTAAATGAGTGGACTAACAGAATTATTACAATCATTTTTTTTTGTTAGTCTGGTACTTATTTCGGAAGTGGCAATACCGGTATGTACAACCAGTACATTGATGGACCATTAGATTCAATGTTCGGACTGTCTCTGGCTAACCTCCGTGATATAAATGGGGACAAGGCTGAAGGTAATTTATTTCTACATGAGATTATGAACTAGTAACAGTAGAGCCAATGGGACACCCCTATTCGCAAAACATCCAGTTTAAAAAGAGATTTTCCGTGAAACGAATGAGAAATATATGTTTTAACCCCTTTGTAGATCTACTATATTCTGTCCACATCTGGGTGCATCTCTGCATTGAATTATCTAGACAATTTTTCAAATCTTCTTTGCATTCTGCTTGTAATAAAAAATTCATTAATTGCTCATGCACTAATTACAACCCACATGTGTACAAAAATAAGATGTTTCCGCTCAGGATAGATACAGATTCTATATAGGACAAGCTACGTGGTTTTCCGGTTATTACGTTACCGCTCATAAATTGGCCTTTACAGAGACTTCAATATACTGTAAAAAGTGCAGTAGAATTTTTCTATTACTATGAAAACAGCAAAACAATTACTACAGAAAATGTTTGTTTTTTATAGAATTGGTAGTTGGAGCTCCATATGAAAACAATGGCGAAGGGGCAGTTTATATATTTATGGGTCAAACAGATGGAAAAATTAGAGATCCAATACAGAAGATTACCCCCAAAACATTGAACAAGGACCTCAAAGGAGCGCCTTTCCCGAATGCCACATTTGGATATTCACTTTCTGCAGGCATGGACATGGACAATAATGGTTCACCCGACGTACTCATTGGGGCATTTGAGTCCAACTCTGTTATTTTGCTACGGTAAGGTTTTTTTTTACATATTATATTTCAATTCGCAATCAACAGCAGGGAGCCCGCCATTTACTGACTGGAATACATAAAAACACAAGCCAAATGAACATCAACCAAGTCCACAAGAACCAATTACAAGCAATTCTTAATTGTGGATTTAAGATAAACAATTAAAGAAAATATCAATAGTGGAGTTAAAAGCAATAAATCTGTTTTTAAGAATATTGAGTCAACAAAAAGAAATATGAAAAAGATAAAAAGATCCTTCTTCTTTTGATGTTAACTCTACAGTACAAAAATAAACGGTCGTCGTCGAAGCAAACTCTGATCAGAGAGTGGCTTCGCTAACAGTATTCTGAAACCATCCCCTGTCTTCTGACATCCTACTTTGCTTACTCCATAGAGCCAAACACATCTGTTATGGTCTTTTCCCATTTGTTTCTTCTCATCCTTGGAATATAAGCCTCTACAGTACAATCATAATCACCACCACAACCACAGCATCATACATAGCATACAGCTTAGCACAAAAATTAGAGAATTAAGAACGTTTTATTTCATTTCAGAACAAGACCTATTATAAATCCAACGTTTGAGATTACTGTTAATCCCGAAGAAATTGAATCTAATACTTTAACATGCCCTGTTCAAGGTATCGATAAACAATGGTGAGTTTAAAAAAAAAATGTTGTTTTTATTAAAACTATTCCTATCTTGACTTTTAAAAATGAATTGCATTCTCTATTTGAAAAAGAGGCAGTATTTCAACCGGAGCCTAGAAAAGTCATCCACGTATAATAACCAAACTTCATATATTAGCATATTATAATGATTTAATTTGTTTTTCAGTTTTACTGTGTCATTGGTATTACAATATTTATCACCAGGTCTTTTTGATGAAGCAGTAGGTAAAGAAATCACAATAATATTTTGATATACCATATTTATTCGAATAAACGCCCTGCTTTGAATAAACGCCTCCCTGAAATATCTACAATTTACCAAGCATTTTGATAACATTTTTACAGTATTTTATCACTTCTTAATATTTATTGTGTTGTATTTTTCATATCTATAGGTATTTATTTATTATACATGAATACCATATTACACCCAAAAAAATAAACGCCTCCCTTGAATAATTTATTCCAATAAATACGGTAATCTAATTACTGTTCTAATGTGGGCCTGATTATAATTTACAAATTGTCAAGGACATTATCATCTTTTTAACCATATATTTATATTTAAAATTTGTTTTTAAGATATATTGTCCCCCCAAAAAAAACAGTATTTCACATTTTTTTTATGCCATTTTTAAATGTCACATAATAGTTATTCACATTGACCAAAAACTAGATTGAAAAAAATTATTTACCTAAAACAAAAATGTAATTGAAAGCAAAACATAATTAAATTGTCTGTCAGACAATTTGGGTTTTTTTTGACAGAAACGAAAAACTTTAAATTAAAACTGCAAATGGCCTATTTAAAGCCTGATTTTATTAAGCATTTTTCATGTTTTTAGGGGACAATACATCTTTAAGGAGTAGCTCTTTACAAGCCACATGAAATTCACTCAAGGGCCATATTTGGCTCAATCAATTAATTAAACTTTATACTTTTTTAGATGTTGATCTTCTTTTGGAAGCTGATGTTGATAGAGTAATGGAAGGCAAATCTTCTCGCGTATCGTTTAGAAAAACTCAAGAAGATGGCAAGCCATTACACACAGTAAAAACAAGAATAGTGCTTCCTGGTGCAGAAAGAGACGTTATCACTGAAGAATACGTATTAGTCTTTGAGGTAGATATTGTATCCCTTTCACACCAAAAGCAAAACGCCGGAGACACTCCGGAGTTGACGCCCCTCCGGGAAAATAATAAATAGTATAAATAAAACATTTTTTAAAGAATTAAAAAAAAAAAAATGTTAAATTAAATATATTATCAATTAAAATGATTCTGATGATCGTCGCTATGTAAACAAACAAAATAGAAAGCAATATTGACGATTTTATTTTAAAACCCCCGACCCCCGACCAACGACCAACGACCAACGACCCCCGACCCCCGACCCCGACCCCGAGACTACAAGATTAGAACATGTTAACAGTATTCCGATGTACAAACAATACATATCCCATTTTTTAAAGTTTATCTTTAATTTCTAAACAGAAACTTTGTGATCTTTTCTTTTCTGAATTATGTTATCCTGCCTAAATATGTTTTAATAAATAAATAAATAATATATAAAATGTTTTTGTTGTTTAAAGAAACCTTATGATGACATTTTTTCATCAATTGTTATTCGTGCAACCGTTAGCCTGCCAATGGTCAATGCAACTATGCCAGAGCCTGGAGAAGAAGTGCCATCTCTATCAGCTTTTGCTATTCTAGATCCACACACAATTGAGACAAAAGTTACCTTGGTAAGGCCTCAAAAGAATATTTGTAAAAGTTTTTAAAATTAAATTGCCAATATTTGAACTTAATTGGGAAGGATTTGTATATTGACGTTATAAGTATTGTTTTCATTATAATAGGTTTGGTTGGAATATGGACAATTTCTTAGGGCCTAATTACCATGTTGTTAAGTCTACAGTGACCGTTCCTTTTCTTATAAAAATATTATCTATTAAGCATTTTCCTAGAGTAGAAAATGAATACGAAGGTTCCGATCAAGTTGTCCCTAAACCATCTCGGCCAAAGTCAAGTCGGTCCCGCATTAACTCGTGCCCCACTGCAACTCAAGTCAAACTTTGACTGAGATGGTTTAAGGCCGACTTGGACTAAAATTATTCTAACAGTAACAAACAATATTATGTCCACAAACACTAGGCGAAGAGCATCAATCAGTTTTTTTACAAATTATTGTTTTTGCAGGTTAAATTTAAAAAAAGATGCGATCAAGATGACGGTGTTTGTATAACAGATTTGAGAGTTAATGCCGCCCTGGATTTACCAATGTATGTTTTAAGCCCTCTCTACACTATAAAACTTTATGTGACGAAAAAAATGTGATGTGCCCATATATGATGTCATATCACCACCATATTTGAGCACATCACACATTTTTTGACAAACTAGTTTGATAGTGTAGACAGATCTTTAAATCACTTTCTTTACACATCCTTTATTTATTTCCGCCAAGTAAAGAAAGCAATATATGATTTAATTAACATTTTTTGCTTACCAATCATTTTTTCCTGAACCAGGGTTTCCTTGGGTATATTATACCAGAGGATATACGGTATGTTATGTTGTATATTTATAAATTATTTTACAGAGGTCGTGATGGGTTACCAATCTTTACTTACGGAATACAGTCAAAAATAAATATGAAACTGAATGTTGATAACTTGCTCGAAGATGCTTATTTTGCTGAGGTGATAATTGAAAAAACAGATATATTGGATTTTGATACGGTAGGTATTTTTCAACCAACAGAGATATATAGCAAATATATATATCAATTCAGTTTTGGAAGTTGAAAGATATAACAATTCTAAAGCTCTGTCTATGCTATCAAACTAGTTTAAATTCTACCCAAATATGGTATTGATATTCCCAAATATGGTAGTGATATGACATCCTCATGTTCATATATGGGCACATAACATTTTTAGTCACGTACAAACGCAACTCTACAGCTCACTATGTCGTTCGGTTGGTCGGTAAACACTAACTCGAATTTGCACACGCAACTGCATCCATGTATATGGCCTTGTTCTGTCACATAAAGTTTGAATGTAGACAACTATCTAATCTCCTTAAAAAAAAAACTATGAAGGCATGGAGAGCGTGGTGATCCTGCCGGCATTGTGGGAAGGCAGATAGTAATTATTTATATAAATATGGCAAAATGTATGAAGAGAATATCAAGGTTTGGTGAACAAAAGTTTAAATTTTACAGCTTTTTTATTATTCTAAATATACACTTAATTGAATGGCGTATATTCTATGTTTGTTGTTCTCAGGACTCATCAGGTATCTGTAAGCAAGATGAAGATAATTCGGCCATTATAAAATGCCATCTTGGAAATCCATTTGAAGAAAAAGATCAGGTTGGTCCACACAATTTCTTTGTTTTGTAACCAAAAAATATTTTCTAGTAAATAAATAAATACTAGTACTGGTAATTTGACTTTTTTTTTTTATTATTATTTATGTTACAGAAAATGACAACTTTAACTTTTACAAATAAAGAAATTAAAGCAAATCAAGGCTCCCTTGATTTTAACATCACGGCAACCACGTAAGTTTTTATTGAATATAATTTAAAAGTAAGTTCACTCTTGTCATTGTTTTGTACCCAAATATGGTAATGATATGACATAATTTTCTCCATATATTGGCATTTCATAACTAGTTTGATAGTGTAGACAGAGCTTTAGTTTTACCATTTCTAGTTCCCAACCTCTTTTTCAATATCCTGGATCTTCCATTGACATGTGGAGGAACTGTAAAAGTAGTAGAATGATTTGGAACCTTGTTTGTCATTTTAATCTTAAAGCTCTGTGTACACTATCAAACTAGTTTGACAAAAAAGTAGTGATATACTTAAATATGGTAGTGATGCACTTAAATATGGTAGTGATATACTTGAATATGGTAGTAATATGACATCATCATGTCCATATATGGACACATCACATTTTTTGTCACATAAAGTTTGATAGTCTAGACGGAGCTTAACATAAGCAATTATGTTATCAGATTCTGTTATCCTTCACCCAATTTATTTTTAAACAAAATTCTAATTTTGTTAATTTTATTTTACTATATTAATTGAAAGGGTTCTCTCTTTTTTTAGCGAAACAGACGACCAGAATCCAGCAAATAACCATAAATTTTTAACAGCAGTGGTGGAAAGTCAGACAGATTTAAAACTGGAATAGTAAATGGATATTTATTTATTGACTAAATATAATTATATAAGTTATAATCATAGTAATCATGCTGATGATGATAATGATTGGTGTGATTGGAATCATAGGATAGATTATCACTATTATGCTGAAAATGATATTATAATAATAATAACTACAGATACTATGTTCCATAGACCCGAAGCTTTGAACACTTTGTAAATTTAACTTGCTAACAAAAAATATGAACAGGATTCCTGTTTTAATTAAGTAACTTTTTTTTTATTTAGTACTAAAGATAAATCACAGTACGAGGTAAGTGGTCAGGTCAGAGGTGAATGTGCAATGGAGAATTTGGAAATGATCGGAAGTTTTGTTCAACACAATTGGACAGTAAGTAGCTTGGACCACTCATACCATTATCATCATCTTCCTTTACTGTGTGTAGAAGTACCTTGTTTTTTAAGTATAGTTATGCATGGTTGGTCACATTTATGCATCTTAATTTTGTCTTAAAATTTTGCGTTCCAGACGTTTCATTTATTTTTTTTTATGGTTAAGTTTTTAATGCTGTTGCAACTCCAATAGATTCTCATAGCCCCTGTGCTTACAATAATAATAATAATATTAAAGAGTGCCAATAAGGTTTATCGCAAATAGTTTTAGTGATGCATGATGGGAAGGAATTGTGAGCAATAGTGCCACCACCGGTATATAAAGTTTTATTTTACGGTGGTACTATTGCTCCAAAACCCTTCCCATCATTCATTGTGCAATGACGTTCCTCGTGAAATCAAGCTATTTGCAATCAACCTTATTATCAATGCGAATTTACTGTACTGTTGAGTGTACTGTAATCTTAAAACAATCCTTTTACCATCCAGTGTTATCTCTATTGCCTTGGCCTTTCACCATTTTAAAAGTAATTTGAAATTAAACATAATTGAAATGGTTGCTCATATCACTGTCGTTTGTATTTCAGGTAATTAATGATGGACTCGTAGAGGTTCCAGAAATCTTGGTCACCATCAACTTTCCATATGAGACGATGTCTGGTAAGTGGTTACTGTACTTAACAGAGATGCCGATACTTAGTGGGGGATCATCTAGCTACTGTGTTCTTCCACAAAATTCTGTTGATGTTCTTAATTTGACGGTAAGAAAAAATTATAAATATTATTATGTATTATTATTGATATTTATTGAAATTCAACATCCAAATTATTTGAACAAAAAAGCAAAAAATGCTGAATTTAGTTCTAATTTACATTAAAAACATTAAAAGGTAAAAAGTAGGCCTACAATAAATATAAAAATATAGATATATACAAAAGGCAACCATTCATTCATTATAATTTTACAAAAACAAAAACATTTTTTAATAGAAATTAAAAAATATATGCACGTTTAATAAAAATGTATACTTTATATGTAACTAATTAAACTAAAAGATTAATTCAAAATTTTTTTATTATTATTATTTAAATAAATTAAATGTTTCAGCATCCAAGAGGAAAAGATGACAATGGAAACGTAAAAACCTGCTTTCCCCGAGAAACACGCAGAAAGCGACGAGAGGCCGAAGTACTTCCAACTCCACAAGCGCAATCTAAAAAAACTTTACAGTTTGTAAGATATTGTGGTTTTTTGTACTTGGACAAATTTGAAAATAGTTTACAGAAATCTCATTTCCTTAATTCATTTAGTACCAAACAATTAAGAATGGCATTATCAGAATAAATAAATAAATAGTTTGTATTGATTTCATTGTATAATACATTGTACAATACAACAATGTGTCCACACTGATGAAGTTAGTGTTTTAGACACTGACAAAGTTTACAGTATTTACAGGACCTTTTGAGGCATAACGAAAGTAGTATCCCAAATTAATTGTCCCAATAGTCTTTGTAGTTGTAGTAATGATGTCACATTTTTCATATACACTAATTAATTTAACATTATTTGTTTTTCAGAAATGTAATTCCACAGTTTCTACCGCTAGATGTTTTCCAATTAAGTGTTATTTTAGGAATGTAGAAAGCAAAGGATCGACTAAAATTGTTATTAATTCACGTTTGTGGAATAGTACATTTTTAGAAGTAAGTATTAAAAATAGCCCCTCATAATAAAAAAAAATTGTAATTATGTAAAATTATTGATGAAATACATCAAAGATCAACCTGATCTCACACACCTGATTACATATACCTGGTCCAACACACCTGATCTCACACACCTGATCTCGCATACCTGATCTCACACACCTGATCTCACACACCTGATCTCACACACCTGATCTCACACACCTGATCTCACACACCTGATTCCACACACCTGGTTACATATACCTGGTCCAACACACTTGATCTAACACATCTGGTTACATATACCTTGTTACATATACATAGTCTAACACACCTGATTCCACACACCCGATCTCAAACCTGATCTCGCACACCTGATCTCACTCACCTAATCTCACACACCTGATCTCACTCACACAATCTCACACACCTGACCTCACTCACCTAATTTCACACACCTGATCTTACTCACCTAATCTTACACACCTGATCTCACACATTTGATCTCACTCACCTAATCTCACACGCCTGATCTCGCACACCTGATTCCACACACCTGGTTACATATACCTGGTCCAACACACCTGATATCACTCACCTAATCTCACACACCTAATCTCACACACCTTATCTCGCACACCTGATCTCGCACACCTGATCTCGCATACCTGATCTCGCACACCTGATCTCACTCACCTGATCTCACTCACCTGATCTCACTCACCTAATCCCACACACCTTATCTCACACACCTGATCTTGCACACCTTATCTCACACACCTAATCTCACACACGTGATCTCACTCACCTAATCTCGCACACCTGTCCTAAGTTATGGTTTATAGTAAAGTATGTTCTTTTTTTTCTAGGATTATGTGGATGAAGATGTTTTGCAAATACAAGTGCAGGGAGTTGTTGAAATTAGTAATGGTTCATATATAAAAGAAAAGGAGCCTGGCAATGATATGACATTGGTAACTACAAAACAACTTTATAGATACATTGTGTACTATAGCCATTGGTTGGATTCTAGTACATTTATTATGAGTAATAGTGTTAATGCATAGTTCTCAATTCTAGTGTACCTCCCACACATTTGATATTTACAAAGAGATGTAAAGTTTGTAACCGACTTTGTTAGGACACCACTAAAGGAAGCTTCACTATTTTGTATAGAAATGAGATTTCTTTTGATGTTTTCGTAATACAAACAATTTAAATAAAACTTTCTTTTCCAGTTAACAATGGACGTGTATAGAGATTTTACTATATCCCCTACAACACCATCCTTGCAATGGTGGATTATTTTATTAGCTGTCATTGGAGGACTTCTTGTGCTCATCTTAATTATCCTCTGCCTATGGAAGGTAAGAGTTGATTTTCATTATTTTGTACAGAGTGGCCACATGAAGCAGACAAACATTACTGTGTACTGTATATTTATATGTACATGGGTTTTAAGTTAGAGGGGAAATGGTTAACAGTGATGACATTAAACAAATTAGGGAACATAATTTTAAACAAATTGGATTTCGCTATGTTATAATATTTGGTAGAACTTTTTAAAGAATGTATATAAATGTGTAAAATCTATGTACACATAAAGATAGTATTCACAACGCCTCGTAAAATCTCATCATATGATGCCATACCAATTGAACAATATGTTGAACAGGTAAATGGTGACATTTTTAGGAGTCCCAGTCCTGTGTACTTAAGCCCGGCTGAGCCAACTGGCACGAGTAACACTTTGCTCACTAAAAAAATTTCCGCCAACTATGATCGCGTTCTATCGGACGCACACTAAACTCGTACATGATTTTCTGATTGGATAATTATTTACTTCGCTATACGGCGCGTGCTGACAATGACATAATAAATAAATCAGAACATACCATTTGCAGTGGAATTTTTTAGTGAGATATTTGCTCACGTACGGCGCACAATTGTGGAAAATGACACGTGTGCCAAACAATACTAAACACAATAGATATTTTCCTCAGCGACACGCATGCCGATTCCTCACAAATTGTCCGGTGCACACTGTGAGCAAAGTGTTACTCCAGTTGGCTATAGTGTGCGGCAGGCTTTTACCGCAGCTGTTGCAGTATGTTGGACATGAACAGATAAATGCTGCCATTTACTTAACCTCGACTGTTGACTGTCAGTTGTACATGAGTGCTTTTAACAAGAATACGGTGGAACTTTACTAGTATTGATGATAGTAATATCATATTGATAGTGAATTAAATTATTACTTTTTTGTTTCTGAAAATTTTTGTAGAAGTGAGTACACATATTACATTTCATTACAGGTTGGGTTCTTCGAGCGTCACAGCAATTGCCCAGTAGGTTTAAATGTCGCAAACACTAAATTAATTGTCTCTTCTTTTTTTGTGTAAACCTGGTTTTTGACTGTGAACATATTTATTGCTACTAAATAAGGCCTGACATATTACTATAGGCCTACTAGTGCATTCTGTATTTATTTAACTATGACAACGTTGAAACACATAAGTGAATTTATTAGTTTTTGTACACCTCTACGTCTTAATAAGCAGTTTCAGCTATGACTGTACATATTAATTACATACTATGTTAGGCCTACTAGTGCATCCTGTATTTATTTAACTATGACAAAATTTAAACACATTACTAAATTTATTGTTTTTTCTAAGCCTCAATGTATTTGGTGGTTTTCAACTGTGACTGTTCATATTAATTGCTACTAAATAATGCCTTAGGCATTCTGTATTTAATATATATAGGAAGAAGAGTGTTTTTCACAACAAAATGTCTGCCACAAATCAGCAATACAGATATAATAGTTGGGTCGCTTAGGTCCTATTTTTGGCCATATTGTGCCCTATGTTCCTTCATAAATCGTAAATAAAATTGTGTTATATACTGATATATTTTGGATTACAAACAACAGCCATCATCAGTATGTCAGGGCATGTCAATTTGCATCACTTAGGTCAACCTCTAGTATTTTCAATGCAATGCAATAGGTGAATGTAATGTACCAAAATGTTGGTCAGACTATCATCCTACTCTGATGGCGTCAGAGTACGTAAACATCTTAGCTCTCTGACGTCAAGCGATTTTGTAGTAGTTTTTATTTATCAAAATATTCGTTGCTATGAAAAATCCTACTACTAGTGCATTTACAATACTTTGCGTAACCATAACATTATTTGACTCTTGCCTTCTAGGGAAATAAATGTTGGACTTAGTTTATATAATTTTGGGGTGTTTCCTAAACATCATTCCATCCATTCTTGACTTTTAGCAAAAGTTATAGATTCTATTTAATGTACAACCTTGACTTGCCTTTAATGTATTTGTTTGTGGTAATCAAAGCGTAACCTTGTAAACTTGTGCATATTTTTATTGTTTATTTGTTAATGAGAACTTGCATGCAACATCAGTAAATGTGCCAATTAAAATATTATGTTGAGTGTGATGTGCATTTCTTGTTGGTATGGCAGAATTTAGCTTTCACTTGTGTCACTATCAATTCAAATGTTTATTTTCTGTTGGTTTTTTTTTTGTATGTGTCTATTTATATGCATTTTTGGAATTATTTGATTATTTTCGGCTTTATTGATTTGGTTTTGACGTAGGTGTTAACATTTTGTTTTGAATGTTTGGTAAAGTGTTTTAATGTAAGATTGTGCCATTAATAGTCTTTCCATATTTATCTTTTAATGTTCTCTTAATTATTATTATTCTTTCCAGTGTGGATTTTTTGAAAGGAAGACTATGAACTATAAGTACGCTACAGTGGAACAGAAGGCAGGTCGTAAGGCAAAAAAAGACAAAACATACATGGCAGATGATATACATTATACTGGCGGATTCTAGTAAGAAAAGATACCTAGGCTTTGAAATTAGATTAAAGTTTTAATTAATTAATCCAGATACAACCATGCAGCACCGTTATTACTGCCATTGTATAAGTGTAAAGCTCTTAAAGCCTATGCTATGGGTTACACAATCGTGCATATGACGTGTACCACTAGGAGAAATAACACAGTACACATCAGTGAACATCATAAGAGTTTATTTATTTAATCGGATGTCATGGATTTTGGCCCTTATTGACCATATTAGTAATTGATCATAACCATCATTAACCATATGGGCCATTGATAATACCTCATTGACCCTATGGACCATTGATAATATGCTTCATTAACTCTATGGGCCATTGGTCATAAGCATCATTAACCCTATGATGGGCCATTGATAATAAGCATCATTAACTCTATGGGCCATTGATAATATGCTTCATTAACCCTATGGGCCATTGATAATATGCTTCATTGACCCTATGGACCATTGATCATACTGTGTGTTTAGGCCATAAATCATAAGCACATGGCCCTTTGATCGTATAGTTCATAAGGTCCAATAAACCTATGGCTCATTGGTCTAGATGTTCATTTGTTGACTCCATCTGACTCATTGAGCTTGAACATTTAATATACTTTGAGAACACACTTAGTGTCAAAGGTCACTTACGATTTTAGCGATTGTAATTAGATTAAAGCAAAGTAAGATAACCAAAGATTTTAAAGATTTGATATAATAGTGACATTACTTAATAATAGCTTCATCATCTTTTTCACCTCTTTCACAATTCATCATCCGCTTTTAAAGTAGAACACTCAATTCTGTATAAATAAACAACTACACCTGTAGCTAGTAGTTAAAAAATTATACCTGATTCACACATACAACTCAGATAACATACTGTTGCATAAATATTTCCTGAGACAATTTAACATGCTAGTTTATCACTGTGTGTGTAGTGTAATCACTGTGTACCATGTTTTGGAGATTATGGATAATTTACATCAATGTAACATGCTTTCAAACATCCGTACCAAAGTTAACAAGGCTGCTCCAATATTTTGTAAGATAGTTGTATATGTGAATAGGATGTTACACTATCAAACTTTACGTGATAAGAAATGTTATGTGCCCATAATATGGCATGAGGATGTCATATCACTACCATATTTGGGCACATCACACTTCTTTTTGTCAAAGTAGTTTGATAGTGTACACAGAGCTTTACTCTTTGCAAAATAAAAATGTGTTTAATATGAAAATGTGTAGGATTGAAAGGAGAGAACGTTGTTATAATTGTCATACAAAATGTAGGTTTTAACATGATTTTCCTTCAGAATTTTAAATACTGTAAAAAAGAGTATTTTATTATAGTAATATCGATGTAAAAAATAGATAATTAGTTTTACAGTTTAGTCCAGATTAAACATCGTCAACTTTTCAATCACCATCACTAATGTAAAATTAATTATTATTACATTACAGTATTATAGATTAATGTTAAAGATGTGACAACAATTGTATTCAATGTTTTATTTAAAGTTAACTTAAGAATTTACACTGGCTGGCAGTCACTGTATGTTTTTAACATTATCTGTATAAGCAATTAGTTACTTATTCTGTTAACACATTCATTTCATTCATGTTGATAACTGGAATGAATGCATTAACATATGTTTTGCAATTTAAAAAAAAAAGTGATATAGGTACGATAGTAAGTCTATGCAAGAGCTTAATACTGCAATTTTTGCAATTTTTTTTTAGGTCATTATTGAATGTGGCGTATCATAGATTTGAGTTGCTTCCGGTGGTCAGGTCAGACTCACTGTGTGTTTTTGCTAATGTGTACATTTTTTACAAAGTAAAAGGCACTTAAAGGCGATCCGGTACAAAATTTAATTTTGGAACCCCATAATGTTTTTGCCCCTTAATAAGGGTGTTTTTTTTTTAGGGTTGGACAGTGTTAAAACCGTACTTTTCCTCTTGTTCCTCAACAGGGAAGTTGCCACTGAATAGGGGTGTCCCACATTGTGTCGCGCGACCCTGGCGCTACAACATCGTGTCGCGCGACCCTGGCGCTACAACATCGTGTCGCGTGACCCTGGCGCTACCACATCGTGTCGCGCGACCCTGGCGCTACCACATCGTGTCGCGCGACCCTGGCGCTACCACATCGTGTCGCGCGACCCTGGCGCTACCACATCGTGTCGCGCGACCCTGGCGCTACCACATCGTGTCGCGCGACCCTGGCGCTACCACATCGTGTCGCGCCACCCTGGCGCTACCACATCGTGTCGCGCCACCCTGGCGCTACCACATCGTGTCGAGCCACCCTGGCGCTACCACATTGTGTCGAGCCACCCTAGCGCTACCACATTGTGTCGAGCCACCCTAGCGCTACCACATTGTGTCGAGCCACCCTAGCGCTACCACATTGTGTCGAGCCACCCTAGCGCTACCACATTGTGTCGAGCCACCCTAGCGCTACCACATTGTGTCGAGCCACCCTAGCGCTACCACATCGTGTCGCACCACCCTAGCGCTACCACTTTGGGACCCACTCTTAATAATAAAAAATTGTGAATCTGCATCAAATCTAAATGAATGTGTGTATATTGTGAATTTTTGTTGTGTTTTGTATTATGTAGTGTTATCAAATTTATACCAATTATGATTTAAAGTTATACCAAAATATGATTTAATCATCTAATATTTATTGTGATTTGATTTTTGTATGTAAATGTTTTAATAAAAATAACACTTCTATTTTATCGCATTGTGTTACATTTCTTTGCAATCAAAACACCCCAAAGTTTTGTTCTCGTTATTTTATGTACGTATAGTTTCAAATCGATGTTCGATTCGACGTTTGTACGTTGTGCGCGTACAGGGTACTACAAGGTCACGTATAGGCCTACCATTGCTACTTATTGCTGTTATGTACGCATAGTTCCAAGTCGATGTTCGATGTTTTTTTGCGCGCGTACACGATACTACAAGGTCAAGGGTTATATAGTGTCGACGGATGTATAACGAAAGTTCTGGGAAATTAGACATTTTGTTTACAATAACGTGGGTTTTTTTTTTATTATAGTGTGTGCAGTTTAAAAGAAGAACAAGCTATAAACCCACAAATTATATAATTTATAGGTTCTATAGATTAGGTGTTCTAATAGTAACAAAATATTATTGAATGACATACCAATAGCCTATACAGTACTACGTATTGACGATGCATATGCACTTTGTATTGTCTATAAGCTGACGTTTGTACACGTCACACGCAGTAGGGATTCCCCAGCAGTATGTCTAAGGCAAGGCATTCCGACATTCCCACCCGCTGGATGTTGTATGCTTGAAACATAAATTGACACCACTATCAATTGAATGCTTTTGCGTGTTTAATTAATCTATATCAAAGAACTACTTTTTAATTTCACATGAACATAAAGATTTAAATACATTATTTAAAAAATAAATTTAAAGATATATGTGGTGTGTGTATATATAAATAACAAGGTACATAATAAATTCAAATTTATTTTAATGTATTTAGGTGACTAACTTGTTCGAGCTCTTTTGGTCTTCCTTCGTTCACTACCTTTGTTATTATTGTGTTCGATAACTATACTAACTGCATTACCCGTTATTATCGGAACAGAGACCGGTTTACTGTGAAAGGTAATCCACCAGCATTGTTTTTCGATGGAAAGAAAGTGGTAAAAAGTTCCCAACTGCAAAACTTGGTAATAAATAACTTTTATTCTGCAAAGGGATGCGGAGCTAGACGTTTAAACAACCGTTTAAAAGAAAAGTTTTCTGGAATTTCCGAACCATCGATATACAATGTGCTTTCAAAAAGCCAAATTCACCGCCGTCTGCAAGGTAAGTTTACAAATAAAGCTCCAAATCGACCAATAGTAGCAAACTCCGTGATGGATCGTATACAGATTGATCTAGTTAACATGCAGAAATCTATCAAATATAAGGGGAAACACTATAGATATATATTGAGCACACCCGATGTATTTAGTAGGTACGTATATGGTTAAAACATTAAAAGAGAAAATCTAGCAGTATGGTGGCGAAGCAACTGATTGAATTATAACATTTTCGGTAATCCCAGAATTGTACAGAGCGACCAGGGACCAGAATTTCGTGGGAAAGTATTTTCCATGTTAGAACAGAGATGAATAAAAGTTCACCATACCATCCTTAATCACAAGGCAAGATTGAACGCTTTCATAGAAATCATTTGACTTGCTTACATGCAAAAAAGAGGTTTGAATTGGGTACGTCAACTACCGTCATACGCTAAACTTATTAACGAAGAACCTAAAGAAGTTCTTGCTTGGCAATCGCCTTAATTATGAAGTATTTTATGGTAGGAAGACCGACTGTAAGCATAATGGCACATCGGATGTAGGTGGGAATGTTAACAAATGGATGAAAAACCTGAAATCCATCCGCTCGAAAGCTCGTACTGCTTTCAAAATGGTTAATAAACGCACTGCTAAATATCAAGAGCGAAAACTTAAAGTACCAATTTAAAAAGTTGGGAACACTTTTACGATTAAAAACAAAAAAGTCTAGAGTAACACACAAAGTGACCGTATGTCCAGGAAGGATTATTGGAAGGAAACTGAAAGCGTACATGTACAAGGTGGAGTTCTGTCATCATCCTGTTACGGAAGCTAATGTTAAAAAATGGGTATCAGTGTCCAATATAACTGCAGATACACTGTGCACTCAAAGGCAACGAGAAAGAGAACGTACGGTCAATTTTTTAAAAAAACGGAAAATGATACGACAGAAATTGTATCAGATAATCAAAAATTGATGACTCAATTCACAACGAATTTGGGTTTAATGTTGACTACGACCCAGCGGGAAATGTTAATTGCCAATTCAATGCTATGCTATCAATTACAAAACCTAGGATTATTCAGATCTTACGAAACACTCAGAAGTGAGGTAGTGCATTACTTAGAAAGTGGGCCACATCTTGGAAATTCCAATACAGTAGTGTAACACCATGGTCAAATTTTTAAACTGAAACACCCGACAATCTTGCTCGCATGTCACGAAATGGTACATTTGGAGACCATTTAACACTTGTTAACAGTTGTTTCTGAATTATTTTACATTCAGCTAATTTTTGTATCAACATTAAACGGAGTAACAAGTATTATTCGTCCAGATGGCAGTGATACATTTTCATTGGACATGCCTTACATCGTTCTTGGACGTTCAATCAGGCTGTAGTGTCAATAGAAGAACCAAGACTTCACATTAATTCCTACATATTGGATGCACTAAAATTGTCAAATGCGACAGATTATGAACATGTTATCAGTGTCAGAAAATTTATAAGGGAACGCAGGAAAATCCAGTGGACTGGACAATGATGCTTTGGATATTCCTACCTGTTAAAAAATGGCATAGTGGTTGGTTGGTTTTATGTAAAACAACACTACCTGGTTGGTTCGTGATTAAGCGATTTTTTTTTCAAGTGTACTATTAGTAGATCACATTATGTAATCGCATTGCAACTCCTCCTTAAATATTTTGTTAGGTAATTCGTAAAAGCCAGTTTGTTCCTCAGTAATACCGTTATACATTGTACGTTGTTATTTATTTATTCTTATTTACTTATATTATGCATGATTATATTTCTTTAAATTGTCGAATATACGTTTGGTTCCCACATCTTTTGATTGTAGATTTATATGAGTTAAATAAATTACAATGCATTTAACTTCAACTTTTGTTTGTTCTAAATGTGCAAATAGGTAATATTATTCTCATTACACATGGCAGTAATTTATGATAATGCTAAATTTAAATAATTATCCGCTAAAAATGTATATACATGTTAAACAATCAGCATAAGATTAAACCACGCATGTATATAGTATATAGTACTAGGAAGTTTTGTCCATTAGTATAATTGTTATAGATTTTATATATAAAAATCTATAACAATTATACTAATGGACAAAACTTCCTATACTACTACTGTATATACATGCGTGGTTTAATCTTATGAAGTATGTTTTATAAAATACATGTTCGTGACAAGTATGATACTATCGTATCGTGTATTATGTTTGGTTGGATACTGGTGTTACGGTATTATTCTATGTTACAATTTGTTTATCATATTTTAGCATTCATTTCTTAACATAATTATATCTTCGCATATTAATTATTTTAGCATATTTATTTCTTAAATTTATTTATGTATTCATATATTTATCGTTAACACGTCAACATTGCCATCATTTTTATTGTTTCCCCTTTATGGGTAAGGTAAAGTTTATCCGGGTTATCTGTTTGTTTCTTCCCCCTTTTCGCGTATCATCCGCATCGCATTTACAGAACCACATCCCACTCTATAATCTTCCCCATCCGACAAGGAATTATCCGCTCAGTTTTGAACTTTGATCAGAATTAAATGGTAACCAGCAAACGACAGTAGTATATTAAACTAAACAAAGAGTTGTTATTATTTTATTATTATTTATTTAGTGCCTCTTCGCCGAGTAATCTCCGCCTGGGCTGCATTTCTTACTACTCTTGGTACCAGGTTTCTCCATTCCTTTCGTTTGTTGGTAGTGCCTCTTCGCCGAGTAATCTTCTGATTTCTCCGCCTGGGCTGCCTTGCTTACTTTTTGTACCAGGTTTCTCTATTCCTTTCGTTTGTTGGTAGTGCCTCTTCGCCGAGTAATCTTCTGATTTCTCCGCCTGGGCTGCCTTGCTTACTTTTGGTACCAGGTTTCTCCATTCCTTTCGTTTGTTGGTAGTGCCTCTTCGCCGAGTAATCTTCTGATTTCTCCGCCTGGGCTGCCTTGCTTACTTTTGGTACCAGGTTTCTCCATTCCTTTCGTTTGTTGGTAGTGCCTCTTCGCCGAGTAATCTTCTGATTTCTCCGCCTGGGCTGCCTTGCTTACTTTTTGTACCAGCTTTCTCCATTCCTTTCGTTTGTTGGCCAACTTTCTAAAATAGTCAACATCTTTCATTGTCTCCAGCCTCATCATGCTAGTGGGGTTCACCTTTTTTATGTCATTGTTTAAAGTAACTGGAAGTGTGCATTTAGGCCTACCTCTGTATTTTTTGTGTTTTGTGTTTGTGAAGTAAAACTTTATGGCCAGATTTGGTGGTGTATTCCTATCGTGTCTCAATATATGTCCGAAAAGCTTCCATCGTGTTATATCTTTTTTAAATGACGACCAAATCTGAGAGAAAAAAATGGAACTCATCGAAAAGATAGTATGTCACACTCTACATAGGTCTGCCAAATGTCTAGACATTTAATTATATTAATAAAATAAAGATAACATTATGATTTATGAATGGCGGGAACTTGGCTATACAATTATTATATAGGCCTACCATGAAGAAAAGTATTTGTGGTTTTATTATTTAAATAGATTCACGAGATTTTTTTTTATTTGAATGCTCAACTCAAAATAATAATACAGTATAACAGATACTATCGATCATTGACACGGACACCACTTCCCGAGAGTCCCGATGGAGGAGAAAGAAATGAAACACTCGAACACTTCTTCTAGCATCTTATAATACAGTAATAATAATTAATGTATACAAACAAATTTGACCTGAAATGACGGTTTAAAACGCAAGAAAACTTCTTCTAACATTTAAAAATAATAATTACTTGGTACCAAATTGGACCTGAAATCATACCGTTTAAAACGCAAGAAAACTTCTTCTAACATCTAAAAATATTAATTACTTTGTACCAATTTGGACCTGAAATGATACCGTTTAAAACGCAAGAAAACTTTTTCTAACATCTTATAATATTAAGTAACGTGTACAAACAACTTTGACGTAAAATGAATTATAAAACAAACGCACAACAGTTAACAAAATTTATGTTTTGTTTCTACGGCGGCGGTACGTAGAACGATGCGCTACATACATCGCTTTATAAACACTCTCTGGCTAAAATTCCGAAAAGGAATAAGCAGTTAATAATAATGTATCGGTGGTAGGCTAAACACCGAATATACAACACATACAAAACAAAACTCTTTATTCTTGGACAGCAAAGTGTTATATAATTGCTGCCTACCTAAGTTGTACGAATAAAATAACCGAAATAAGAACATTTTGAGGCTGAACAAGGGATAAAAAGAATTTATTTCTTCCAAAAAACGCCGCTCGACTTTTTTGACGTAGGCCTAAAGTCTTAATGTTCTTTCTTCATTAAATTATTTTTTATCGATATTCTATTTAATAATTTAAGAAATAGGCCTAATGATTTATTATCAATTATTATCATTAGTAGACATGTTGTGTAACGTAAATATAGTTGGTTTCCTAATGCTTCCGTCCTTTTGAATATAACTGCCTAAAGGTGAAAAAAGTTTTGTGTGAAACGTGTAGGCCTTACACAATAATGTACTATACCTGTGTTTATTTAATTTACTCGGGGACCTGCAAAAGTGATTCCCCATATAGACTATATATTGGTGGTTATTATTGACTGTTGAATGACCATTGTAATGCATTTTAAAGTTATAAAAACATCAAATGTCTGTCTCGTGATGCAATATACAGTTAGCAAACTATTTTAAAAACCACAAGGCTATCATAGGATGGAAATGAGTATCGTTGACAAACATCATAAGATCCGGTATTATAGTTTGAAAGGATGGGGGGGATTTAGTGTTCAATATAACATTCCTCCTGAATTCCTTTTTTATGTATTTGTACTGTAATTGAGAATGGGCCCCGTTAAAGTCAACATACAGATATATTTCACGAATTATTGAATAAGAATTCCAACAATTTACCTTAATAATTATGTCCTTGACAAAATATCAAATTGAACATAGGTTACCTTTTTATATTTATCCAAAATCATGATTAGGTGGACACTTTCAACATTTTCATTTCATTTTCTCAATTTTATTCTAAAAACGTTCTTGTTGGCTCTTAATTAATTTTTTTTAAATGTCAGTCGTGCGTTTAATTAATTATTAATTAATTAATTTAATCAATATTAATGTCCCTCCTTGTTTGTGGGACAAACAATTTCCCGTATTAGTAAAAATCCGCGTTTACAATGAACGCGCACGGGAGGTGTCACCGAGAACAACAGCGCGTTACAATGTATGGGTGTGACCGGTAGGGTGGGAGGGTGGGGCCAAGTAACAAAATGTCTTTCGTCCTTGCTGTTTTCTTTTTATTACGGAAAAGGTATACAGGATCATCCGTATCTTCCTATCCTCTACGGAGTACACTGATCAACCACCAGGAACTCACAATGGCCACAAGCACGAAACATTAGCAAGGTCATGTACACGATGCGTTTGCCAAAAAACGTGCATAACATGGAGGGGTATGAGGCAGACACACATGAAGAAATATGTATTTTTATGGGTGAAATGTTCTTATTTAAATTTAGATAAATAGCGATACCCAAACAATATATCACTATGAGCCGGTCAATTTGTAAAAAGGTGCATGAAATAGACCTTGCTGGATAAGTTTACATAGACCTTGCTGGGTAAGTTTACAGGTGTACATTAGCAAGGTCATGTACACGATGCGTTTGCCAAAAAACGTGCATAACATGAAGGGGTATGACAGGACGTGCAGACACACATACAGAAATATGTGTTTTTATGGGTGAAATGTTCTTATTTAAATTTAGATAAATAGCGATACCCAAACAATATATCTCTATGAGCCGGTCAATTTGTAAAAAGGTGCATGAAATAGACCTTGCTTTTACATGTGTAGCCTACTTGTTTGTAGTCCAAACAGTTCGTCTGGTAATATACAAGAGTAATGTAGGTTACATTATGTAATGAGTGGTATGTTTTATCATGCCTAGATATCCGGTCAGTAGGCCTACCGTAGTTCGACCATGCTGGTATAATGTATACCTACATGGCTAGACACATGGCATTGCTATAGGAGGAGTTGAATATAAAAGAGGAAGTTGTAATAGTGCAATATTAGTTGAATTGCCCAGTATAACCTTTATTTAATCTTTCAGACGTGTAGGTAGGCGTTACGATTTTTAATTTTTTGCATCATATTATTTAGCATGTAAACTAAAATAATTTGACCTTTTGACACTAGTAAGGTCAAATTTCCCCTTATTTGGTGGTTAATCAGCTTACCTCATAAGTTGGGTTTTTGAAACAGTTGGTTTATCTCAAGATTTACACCACACACGACCATTACATGCGTAAATTGTTATGTCCGAACGGGCTTTAAGACATTAATGCAAAGTCAAAAATCGAAGCTCCCTATTAAGATTACAAGCGTCAGGAAATTTGGAGGTAGTGGGATTATAAATATTAAAGTACTTTAGTGAATAAATTGCCGATGCCCGACAGTTTATTGTCTCTATATACCTATTATCAGGCCTATCGTACGAGGATTGGGTTGAAAGAGAGGCGGTCTTTTCTTTTATAAACTACAAACAACGAATATCAATTGTTAAAAAACCATACATTATTATTATTTGACAAAGTTGTCGTTGTTCTGTTTTTATTTCATCCATACCTTCAAGTATACGTATACTCGGAATTGGAGTGATATTGAACAAATAGTAATCAAAATCAATGAGACACGAGGTTTAAGAAAGGTAGGATCTACCTTTAAAAAAAATTAGCCTAGGCCTACTTACGAGCGCGTAAGCGTGGTTCCCACTTTAGGACACAACGCAAAGACATACGTAAGCGCAACGATAGTAAGGTGACCAATTACGACGCGTGATAGATTATAATCCATCGGCGGCGGATCGTGATTGGTCAACTGCGATGCGTATAACAACATCTCTACAGCGTGGTTCCCACTAGCGACGCAACACAAGGACGTAACGCAACGCAAGTGAATTGACCAATCACAAGCGATGGCTCATTCGCTTGTGATTGCTAACTGTCTATAACTTCGCTTGTCATTGGTTAAAACACTTGCGTTGCGTTTACGTCCTTTCGTTACGTTCTAGTGGGAACCAAGCTTTAATACCGTATTAAAAGCTTTTGTAAAAATGAATTCCTACTGCTTTCCCACAACGACGCTTTGAGTTTGCGCTCAACGCAATTAGTTAATTTCACATTATTATTATTATTGACGTAATTCATTTCCGTTTCTACAAGTGTTCTTATTGGTTAAAAGTAATACTCGCTCGTCATCAGTCACCGAATTGTGTGGCGTTAGTCATCCGTTTCATTCATAATATTATGTTGTGAACAGGCTAAATATTATTATTGTACTCTGCTTGGACGAATGTTAGTTCGCAAAAATGTGGCGCCCTTTGGGAGGAGTTGGGAGGAGTTAGGAAGTTACGTCATATAAATATAAATTTTTATAAATACAATACCGGTACCTATAATTCGACACTTCGGCTACAATTATATCATTCGATAAAACTTTCTTGAAGGCTGAACAACTTGTTGCTTGCTTGCTTGACAGTCACCACTTTACAGCACTACCGTTAAGCCATCGTTTAAACAATGTATACCATTTTGAGACAACTTTTGACTTTTGCATTGCTTGGTGAGTTTCTTAATTTATTTTTATCTATTTCAATTTTTAAATAATAATAATAATAATCATATTAATATTTTTATAATATTGTGAGTGTTATACCTATTAGATGCAACATCTACTTTTGTGTACCGAATTCTAGATTCATGTAAAAACATTTTGACTCAATCTTTCCTAAAAATAGTAGAGTCCCATGTACATTAGACATACGCATTGTCACTCGGTATGGCATGAATGTATAGTAAATAGTCTAATTAGGTTAAATTAATTTATTTTATTTATTATTTTAATCTATATTTTAGATTGTTTATAGAATTGATATTGTGTAGTAGAAGAAGGCACACCGCTGTTGTGTTTGTGAGAAGCCTGTCTTTATACTATACGTCCGCTCAAACAACTACCCCCCCCCCCCCTGCCCAACCTCCTTCCACATGTGAACTGTGCTTATCCGTGTCTGATGATTAATTTTATTTTTGCTAACAGGTTATCTAATATGCGAATGTAATTGCGAAAAAAAAAAATGTAGCTTAAGGGTGTTTGCTACGTCGTATTGGTTAGATAACAATAATTTATCTTGCTCCGACGAAACTAAGGAATGGGATGATATAACCGAAATAGTACAAACATTCAAAGAGAACAAATCGGTAGGACCTACTTTTTTTTTAAACTTAGCTTACGAGTTTGAAAGCATGTTCACCACCAATGACAAGCGGCAGTTAATCCATCGCTTGTTATTGGTCAACTCAGTTACTTTGCGTTACGTCCTTGTGTTGTATCTCTAGTGAGAACCAAGCTTTAGACACAACGCAAGGATCTACGTAAGCGCAACGCTAGTAATTGATCAATCACGACGCGTGATAGATCACACTTATCGCGTCGCGCGTGATTGGTCAAATTAACTGCGACGCGTCCAAGTACCAAAATCTCTCAAATGCCGTATTAATATTAAAAGCTTTTGTAAAAATCCAATTCCTGCTGCTTTCCCACAACGACGGTTATAAGTTTATATAACTTATTATCTTTATAATCTAATACAATGATAAATGTTGGTATGATATTAATTACAGTATTTATGTTATCTATGATCTTAAAGGATGATGAACTAGTATTAGCTGTAACAAATAAACTGTTAAAGGGCGTGTTCGCAATGCTGTTAAGCTTAGATGACAATGTTAATGATAATCTACAAACTGACGTCCTCGATGCTTTGTGTTCTCTAAAGATAAAATCAAACGATTTCAAAATTAAAGAAAAGGAGGTTAGTACACTCATTCGTTTTTAAAAATAGCATATAAAATAAATAAAGAAGAAATAATCAGAATTCGTTTCAACAATACGGCATTTTTTTGGGTAAGAGATTCAACAATGCACTTTTATGTTTATGAACAGGTAAATCATTTTTACTTCAGACTAAACTTTCTTGCAGCTTCACAATAAAATGAAATTCATACATTACAGTAAAACTCAAGCGACCCATCATCCACTTACCAAAAAAATTACATCTTTAAAGCAATATAATATTCGTTAATGGCAACAAATTATACAATGATCTCCCACTGTGAATTTAAGATATCCCCCACCCCTAAAAAAATCTTATTTCAACAATAACTTCCAAATAAAATTCCCTTCACAAGTTTAATTGTAGGCCTAGACCTTCCAATTGATTATTTCTATATTTTAAGTATGTCCATGGCAATTACATAATTTGTAAAGTATTTTGAATGCCAAGATGTTGTTATAATTAGCTATATTATTATATTTTATAAAACACTTAAGAGAGACAGTACAGGAATCTATGTTAAAACGAATAATGAATGTATTTATATTCGTGGAGATTCCATTTCCACTTGGAAATAGCATTTAGTTGTGTCTTGTCATCTCATGACATTAATTTGTACCACACTCAACATTCATTAATTGTATAAAATGATATAACATTAGTATCAATTGAATTTTATTTTGCAAAACTTCCTTGGGTTAACCCTCAGATATAGAAGCTTAATTCGACTATTACAGTTAAAGCCCCATTCCCTACGTTTTTTAGATCTAATTTAAGATCACAAACTATATTTAATGTAAAAATAATACTATATGGTCCTATTGCGATAACTTTTTTCGTCTTTAAACGGTTAAAAATGTGAAAAATAAGTCGATTTTAATAATTATAGCGGCCCGCTATAAATCCCAAAATGCATTGCGCGCGGATTGATATTTTTGTTTTTCACCTGTAATTCGCCCACTTTTCGATCGATCGTGAGGCCAAAACAAATGGAAGACTCCTAACTTTTCAGCGAAAATACCGGGTTTTCCCCAATTTGTATCAACGGAGTCTGGCAAAAATAGAAAGACAATTAATGCAGCAACTATACAACGTCAGGCTAGGTATATAGCTAGCGTACGATGTTCGCACGTTACCGATGTTTACCAGCTAGGCCTACAAAACCAAGCCTAGCCAGGCTAGGCCTAAGACCGTCCACGAGAGGTCGATCGCCGCGAGGTACATTGTTTCTCACTTTTTATCATAATTTACCATAAAACGTACATTTAAGACAAGGAATGACATGGTTTAATGTTTTTAAAGTGATATATATGTATTATTTTCCAAAAAACGTCCAAAATTGCAGGGAAGGGGTCTTTAAAAGTGAAGTTCTAAAATTAGACGAGTCTAATAGCTTGATTGTCGGTAGAGGTTTGTTATGACAGCGCTGCGCCCTCTATCATGGCTACGCTACTCTCTGATTCTGACACGCCTGGGTTCTAGACCGAAATTAGTATGAGTAAAATGATCAATTGTTTAGCACATATTATGGCGTTTCATATGTACGTACATATATCTGAGATCTGAGTTTTCTAGATCTGAGTTTTCTAGACACCACTCGTATTTTCGTATTTTTTTGTAGTATCTAAAAAATCTAAAAACCGACGTAGGCCTAGGCCTAATTGGTGGATTAACATAATCCTAAAATAGTTAGGCCTATAGGCCTAAATATAAAACGCATCTTTTTTACGTAACAGATTTAATTATTGTTGTTTCTTCTTTAAATGATATAACAAGAAATAATGGTTTGTTATCATTTTTGTTTAGGCCTAACAATCAGTAAATATATTTTGTGTAACGTAATTTCTGAAATGAACGAAGTCCTAAAAGTCCTAAACTAAACTATAGGCCTAACTACTGTACATTCTGGGACAGAGGCGTTACTTCCTAATGCCGTAGTGACCCCAACATTCCAAATTTATAATTTCCCAGCCGCCAACAAACGTACTAACTAATCAAACAATTCTTCATCTATACACACCATTCGCCAACAATATTTACCATAGAGGAATGATTGTTTTAACTTTGATAAATTGACAGCCAAAACGAAATCAATATTAATTTTACTGAACTGGTCTCACAGACTACTGTCTCTGCCGACAATTTGTCAGAGTTACCAAAGAATATTATATCAGTTAGTTAGTAATTAAATATACACGTGTTTTTTTTTTTATAGCTTATGAACTTAATACCAACTAGGAATTACACAACAGGAGAGATAAATGACAGAGTCCGGTACATCATTACGTGTGTGATAGGGAAGTCGTCTGAGTTGGACCCAAGTATTGGTGACAATTTTATACTATCTATTTCTGACAGATTTTGCTTCCGTACTACGTCCACTACCACCACCACTACCACCATTGAATGATGAAATCAAATAGGAAACCTTTTCGTTTTCTCTCTGGGTTTTTCTTTTCATTCATTTGTATCAAATACAGGGTTAGGAAGTATGCCACACAAGGTTCGTAGCACAATTAGTGTAAACTAAATTATTCGCTTGGTTCAATAATGTTAAGCAGATTATAATAATTTAGGCCGACCTTTAGAAAACAATAGTTTACCTTTTTTTGTAATTGATTATTTTTATTTATGTATATAAACAAAATATTCACATTCCATTTATAGCCTGTATGATCGTTTTTCTGAAATACAACCTTTTATATTTTGATGTGTCGGTATACGGTTAAATTTTATTCTCACTATACGACGGAATACAAGCCCTTAAGGCCCATTTACACTAGGACGATAACGATCGACGATAAATAAGCATGCATTTAAAGAAAAAAAAAGAAATTAGAAAGGTTTTAATTCTAGAACTATATGATAATCATTGATGCTTTCTTTGATCAAAATAATTTGTTTTTAAATTCCAATCAAATGACATCATGATAAATAAAAATGATAAAATCGTTGTATTGTCACGATATTATTGCTCTTATGCGTGGTTCCCACCAGCGACGCAACGCAAGGACGTAACGCAACGCAAGTGAATTGACCAATCACAAGCGATGACTTATTCGCTTGTGATTGCTAACTGTCTATAACTTCGCTTGTCATTGGTTAAAACGCTTGCGTTGCGTTTACGTCCTTGCGTTACGTTCTAGTGGGAACCAAGCTTTACTAATCATGACGTCATTTGATTAGACGTATGAAAATATCATTTTCATCAAAGGAAGCATAGAAGGTTATTCTATAGTTCAAGAATGAAAAGTTTTTGTATTTCTTTTGTTTTATGTATGAACAATGCATATTTATCTATTTATCGTTGATAGTTATCGAAAATAACATTTTCCTATTATCGTCGATCGTTAAATGGGCTTTAAGCGCAAAGCAAACGAGTTGACCAATACAAAGCGAAAGTTCGGATAATATCCATTGCTTGTGGTTGGTCAAATTATACTTGCGTTGCGCTTGCGTTGCGCGTGGCCCTGTGGGAGCGAATGTTAAGTTTGGTTCCAAATTGAATAAAAACTATACAAACATGTATCTAACAGTACTTTAGTTCATTCCATGTTGTGATGTTGAAAAGACATGAACTCTAATGTAATTAACATGCTTTTGTTTATAAATAAGGCCTTCCATGTATTCATGTAATTTGTCTATATTTGTTTCCATATTTGTATAACATACATTTTCCCATTTTGTTCATTTTGTATATTCATTTTCTACATGACGTAATTGCTGCTCCTGTTGACCAGGAGGGTAAGATAGAAAGGACTATTTACACGTTTATTACTATTACTATTTACACGTTTTAAGCTTTGTTTTATGTACTGTTTTATGTACTGTTGTATCAACAGTGTTCAGAAAAAGATATTATAGTATAACAATCTGTACTCTAATGTTCTCAGTCAGGGGTAAAATGGCAAGAGGCTTGGAGTATATAAATTAAACGTTATCAGACAGTATATATTGTTTTGTAAACATGACCAATGCTGATGATTTTGCCATTTCCCCTAACTGTCATGATTCATTTTGAGATATAGTTTATTTTTTTTACACAGAATCAATTCAATTTGTAATAACATTTTGTAGAAATTTTATATCTGAGCTTATCGAGATAAAATATAAGTATTTGTGTGTAGATCATTTTTAAACTCTTGATGTATTATTAGGACTATATATATTACAGATTTTTAAAAATCATTATTTTATAATTATTATATATACATTATATTTAATAAATTAATAATAAAAAAGACTAAGAATGAATATTTCTGATTCGTTGTTTCTTTTCCTGGAAAATTACCCCATAGGACAATTGTTACCTAGGACAACTAAACCCTTTGGAAAACTACCCCCCTAGGACAACTCCACTAGGACACCTACCCTCTAGGACAACTACCCCCTAGTACAACTACTACCTAGGACAACTACCCTCTAGGACAACTCCACTACGACAACTACCCTCTAGGACAACTATCTCCTAGTAAAACTATCCCTCTAGTACTTTTGCCTTTTTCCTAATAATAAATCACATTACACTTTGATCTAGCTAAACTGAAAACAAATTATTAATTATTATATAACACCTAAATAAATTCCTGTCATTTGATTGGACGATTGTGGGTCACATGGCGTGCAATAGTACGCACTATTAAACGATCGTTTAATTATTATTATTTTTAATATGCGTATTCGTCAGTATGACATAAACGAATATCGATAACGCTCCAAATTATCTTAAAACATATTCCAATTTTGAAAATATAAAAAGGGTGGGCTTATTTTATTCTTGCGTGACATGAAGATGCCATATAGAAATCTAGGAACATATAGTTTTCCTAACTGCACCAGTCAATCGAAAATTATATAAAATAATATTTTGTGATCAGTCCCTTACTATCGATAAAATTGGCCCGCTTTTTGTTCTCTCTTTTCTGTTCCAAAACAAATGTTTTACCGTAAGAGATTATGTCATGCTATTTAATTACATTATACGTTTACTGCAAGTCCGGTAATATGGAATATTGGTTTGGCTGCAAATACTGGTACTTCATATAGAGAAACTTTTAAAATGTTCTCCCCACCCAACAGGACGTGTTTACGACCTAAAGAATAATTATACCGATGATGTGTTTATGTTTAACTTGAACATTTCTGCTTATTTTATTTTCCAATTCGTATTCTAAAGCAAAGAACATCCTAATTTTACTTTAGATTTTTAAAAAAGCCTACAATATTAATTCATTAATTCCATTAGACGATTAGAAAATCAATTTTTTTTTCTCAAATTCGACATGGTTCACAAATATCTATATGCCTATTATGGAAACATGCCAAATGAAGAAATAATTTTCGGGTTATGTCATACATAGGCCTACATGGTTTGTCCTGAAATGTTTAAAAAAAATATCGCTACAGTTGTTACAGAACAGACTACAAATCTTAGGTACATCCGTCGATATAAGAATATGCTAATAATTTCACGTCAAATATTGTAAAATGTATGTGGTATACACCGCCCATATGTAGTCACATCCTCACACACAATTTGATTTACAATTGGCACTAAAAGAAGCAGCTTGTTAATTGGTTGCCAATCGTAGTTGTCCTGGGGATAATATGTCTTAAGTTGTCCTAAGGGGGGTTGTACTATGGGGTAATTGTCCTAGGGGCTAGTTGTCCGGGTGGTACTTGTACAGGGGGTAGTTGTCCGGGTGATACTTGTCCTAGGGGCAAGTTGTCCGGGTGGTACTTGTCCAGGGGGTAGTTGTCCGGGTGATACTTGTCCAGGAGGTAGTTGTCCGGGTGATACTTGTCCAGGGGGTAGTTGTCCGGGTGATACTTGTCCAGGGGGTAGTTGTCCGGGTGATACTTGTCCAGGGGGTAGTTGTCCGGGTGATACTTGTCCTAGGGGCTAGTTGTCCAGATACGGTATCATAGACTATAATCTAACTTTTCATCTAACTTTACATGAATATTGAATAATGTTACCATGGAGGTATGGTATTAACAATTTCATTTGTATCATGTGGTGCAGTGCGTCTATAAACAAATATGTGCCTCCATAAACAAATATATTACTAATCTAAAGGCAATTACTGAAAAAATGACAATGCTGTGGGCATCAGTGGCTGGATCTCAAAGGAGATGCAAAATAAAATAAGCAAAAAGCTTAATCAAAACGATACTATTGCTATAATATAATACTGTGCAAATATTGTAGTTATGTGAAGGTAGCACTGAGAATCGGGTACGCTAAAAACATTGTATTTTACCATATTTACTGTGTTAGTGCGCTGTATTTACTGCGGATGCCTACTTTTTATAGTTTTGAATGTGACCAGCTCTATCGCCATAACATATAATTACTGTAGCCAATAAATGCATTTTATTTCGCTATTTTCGGTCATGTCCCACTATGGCAAGCCAAGTCCGCCAAATTGTCAGCTTAAAGATATTATTCCCCAGAACATGAAAAATGAAATCAGACTTAATGAATTATTTATTAATAAATAGGCCATGTTGAAGTTTTAATAAAAAACGCACACTTAAAAAGACAAAAGAAACGGTTAAATGCAACATTGTTAAATGAGCAGTTGTCTATAAATATCGACCTAAAGGTGGCCAAGTCAAAAAATAGATTTTCTTTAAAATTTGCACAATGAAAGAGGTTTGGTTGAAACATGCACAGATAAAATTATTTTTGATATCTGTATCTTGTTGCCATAGTAACGGCCATTTTAAAAATTACAGCATTTTCTTGTAATTGTTCCTATTATTTCACTGTCAAATAAGGTAAATGTTGATTTCAATAACTCTTACACGGATGGTTGAAATTTAATTTAACTTTTAATACAAGATGATGAAAGATTTATAAACTAAGCTGAAAGCAAAAAAATTGTTTGTCGGGAATGGACCGTACCATTTATTTTCAATAGGGGTGTTTTTACTTGTGGTAAAAAATCCAATTTTCATATAGATACCCAAAAATGTACTTAGTGTAGACCTCTCATATCCCATGTACTGTATTTTGTTGCTTGTAGCCCGTTTTTCCCTTCACTACTTCAATGCTCAAACTTGTGGCCATGTCAAGAACTTAATCACAAGATGTTGAGGTGTCTCTTGATCTTTCCCTTGCCAACAGAATAGACCACTTTCATTAGTCTAGTGTGCAAGTCTATCAAACAACTTGATAGCATTGGTCTGTGTCCCTTCTTTGAAACTAAATTAGTTAATTTGAATTTTAAGGATAATGTTTGTATGTGTTTAACACATTATTTTTAAAAAAAATCACACACCTGTTACCATGGCAACCATTTATTTTTTTTCAAAAATATTTCAGTTTTGTTATATTAACCTACAGTGTGATTAATTACCAAAGTATGAAGAAAATCCATTTTTTGGCATTTGGCCACTTTTTAATGAAATAGGTCGATATTTGTAGTCAACCGCTCTTAAGAATGGAGAATCTGTTAAATATAGGAAACAGCAATCTATGCAATCAAGCCTGGACGATGTGACTAATTGGTGCCAAGTTAGCAATATGATCCCCAATCCCAAGAAATGCAGTATAATGAGGATTAATTTGTTGTTAAGGGAGTTACCGCCTTCTAGCTTCTCTCTTAAGCTCGAGTCCCACGATCGGGTTTTTTCTTCAGTCTTCCAAAGGGACACTGTATTGATTGATGGAAAGTGCCTGTTTCCAGTCACCTTTAGGGTCAAATCTATTATTTTAACTGCTCCCTTGTGTATAAAAGAGAGAAAATAGTGACTTATAAGTTTTAGTGCATGTCCTATTATTAACGAAACTGACACCAGTTTTTTACACCAATAGCCAATCAGATGGGCAGGAATTTGGCTTGGTAGGGATCAACATCTGAATATTGTAGCAGAGAGATATAATATAGTTTTTGATTATAGATACCTGAAATAACTTTAGTTAGGAGTTGAATGGAATACAAAGATTATAAAGTGTTATTAAAAGTCATAATATATTATATATTTATATATAATTATAGATAAAATTATTATATTTTTCTATGTCTTCTACTTCCAGTTCCTTTATTAAATCATGGTATGCTCCATGGGATTTTTGCCGCTGTATCCATGTTTTCACCCACACACTGCGTTTCTTTTGCAATCGTTTTTTCTTCTGCTTGCGTTTATTTAGTTCTCTTACCATATACAAAATTATCAAAACTTTCGAAAGTAACACTAAATCCATTTTGATTTGTATTAAGAATACAATATCACAATTGAATTCTAAATGATAAATAGAACAGCAAAGCAGAGAGCAGAGAAAGTATTTACACAATGGTTGACAAGGTCAATCCTTGAATACCTACAATATACAAAGATTGTCCCTAAATTGCAAGCTTATGACATTCTATTCAAAAAGTAGGTCATTAGTGACCAAGTGAAGAAATGACTGTGGGATTGCAACACTCTTCTCCTGACGTCCTATCAATCAATACAAGTCCCTTTGGAAGACGGAAGAAAAAACCCGATCGTGGGACTCGAGCTTTAGTTGCACTGAACTTCAGGTTGTGAAGCATATTAAGCTATTAGGAGTTTTGATCCAAGACGACTTGAGGTGGAATTCACATGTTAACGAAACGAAATAATTACAAAGGCTTCCCGTAGGTTATATACACTCTGTATTTTACGTAGGGCTAATGCCCCCGTTGACGATATGAAATGTATTTATTTGAGTTAAATTCGCCCTATATTGTACGCCTGCCCTGTATGGCATGGTGCCATTACACAACTTCATACCCAACTTATTGAAAGGGTTTAAAAAAGGGCCTAAAAATTATTCTTGGCCTCACATTACAATTCATATAAATTAGCTTTAGGCCTAGAATTTTTTAATTTACCTTTGCTAAAAGTCAGGCGTGATAATCTAGTACTGACTTTTGGCAAGAAGCTGTCGAACTCGGACAAGTTCAGTTATTTGCTCCCCCTATCCGTAGTTCCTCGTGTGCTCCGAAGAAATGACAAGGTCAAATATCAACAATACACACCGAGAACCGAAAGATTTAAAAATTCACCCATCCCTACAATAATTGATATGCTAAACATAGTTCATAGAGCCAAAGAGACAGAGCAATGTTGTTGTACCTTTTATTTCATTTTATTACATCCTTTTTATTGTTATATAAGTAAATTGTACAGTAATTTTGTAAATGGAACGTTTTTTCGTTTTTAGCCCTGTGGCTACTTGTTGTAAGTTTTATACCCGAATAAATAAATAAATTTAAAAAAAAAACAAAGTGCCGCAAGACTTGTTGACTTTATTTTAAGATAGGCCTAAATCATTTTCAATTATGTTACATTAAAATGGCATATTGCCACAAACAAAAATGAAAAAAAAATGTCAGGAGGACAATTCATTCATTCATTCAATCTTTTATTTCGGAATCTGCTTATAATAGTTGAGACTAAAACATTTTCGCTTGCATTTAGTCTACCCATCAGGCCATATATTGATTTTCTTAACAATTCATAAAAAGAAGGAATTCTACATTCCGTAAACATAAGGCTGGCACTGCAATGTCGAGGCCTTTGCAACAACATTCTTAAACCATTATTATAGCATACATGGAGAGATCGCAAGGTACCCTGATTATAGTTGCACCATAATGTAGCACAATACATATTTACACAATACGTTCTAAATAAAACACATTTCACATTGATAGAACACATACTAAATTTTCTGACCAAGGAGTTGGCTCGGACACACAAAGATAGATCTGTATTGCCGCTTTATATCGAACTCATCACATACATCCAAGGAGATAACATGACCAAGATATGTGGTTGAGTCATTGTTGTACTGTCGCTCACCCGGATACAACAAACACAGTCATGACTCCATTATTGTGTCAGATAATCTGTGACCTTGAAACATATCCCATCCAATATGTAGGGCTGAGCAAGGGCGTGTTCGCAAAAGGTACACATCATATTAAGCAAGCTTCTCCCAGGGTCGGTCCAGTTACTTGTTCATAACTAATTTCATAGAAACTGAAACCTATGGATGATTGCTCAGGAATGTTTTTAAAGCCTCCGCAATGACACGCATATTGAGTCAAATCCAAAACCGTATTCGTGTGGGTAAAGGTCTACAAACTTGATGAATGTGATAGGCCTAATTCCGGGATCTGCTGCCACACAGGCTGCAGGTGTTATACCATTCGTGTGAATGATGTGTTGTCCCATGAGAACAATGATACATTCATTATATTAAATGTATGAAAGAAATCTTCGTCTAAACCATGGACAAAATAGTTTGTACATGTTTAAACATGGTACCTCTTATCCCAATGTACACAGACAAGCAGTAACGGTAAGCGATACAATATAGAATCTATGTTCTTTCTTATGACAATTTTACACAAAACTCGGAACGGACGACGGGCCTGAGCGGAAACCCATTCAGGATTGATACGTATTATTTGTGGGACAAGTTCGCAGTTTTTCCGCCCGTACCGTGACAGCTCGCCTGTGTAATTTAACCAATATATAATAGGCATTACAGGATTTCCTACAATCACAACATTTTATTCACCTAGTGTGGATCACCTGACTAATGTCAGCCGGGCTAATCCGCCTGTCGTCCGTCCCGCGTTTTGTATAAAACGGTCATAAGAAATAACATAGATTCTATCGTGTTATTCCAAAAAATGTAGGCGTATATTGTTTGTTTGTGGATTTATGAAAATGTAGGATTTGTATTAAAGAATGTTTTGATGTCGTCCAAAGCATGAAATCAAGATTTAAAAAAAAAAATTAAATTACAGGCCATTTTGTGGTTTTAATATTTATTCACTTTTGAATAGGCCGATTAAACCAAAACCAAACATTGACTTCCAACCATTAGGGCTTCCGGTTGACTTGTTCCCATCAAATTACGAATTTTTGGTGAAAGTGAAAATTATATGTCCAGGAGGCGATATTTCTTTTTGTACATAAGTTGGGGACCCTTTATGAAACGTCACAAGCATGAATATTCATTAATCATATCCATACAAAAACAGTAATGAAGACTTTTAGTTTTTTTTCCACGATCTTACCATTGTTCCCAACAGCTTACATGGTACCGCCAGACAAAAAGGTAAAGGTGAGTCCCGTGTTCTCTGAACGTAGGGGAATGAGCTGTTAGAAGCTCATTGTACTAAGCCTCGGCATTATGTGGTAGGGTGGCCAGTTCCTTTCCACGCCGCCTTTTTTCTCCCTAGTATTTTCAACCAGGTACTCACTTTACAGCTGAGTGAACTGGGAGTTGTCGGGTATTGAACCCGGGTCTATCTGTACGACAGTCAAGTGTCCTAACCACTCGGCTATCCAAATCCAACTCCGCCAGACAACAGGCCTCAAATCGGGTTATTGTGTGGTGAAGTAGATAGAAAGAATTAGAATACAGAATTCATTGTCCGTTGGGTGGATGATCGACAAGAAAGACACTTTTTTATTTCTAAATCACCAAAATTTACAGTTTTCAATATTTCAAATTTAAAATTTAAAGTGTGAACAGTAGCTTGTATTGTTATGTGAAATAATTTTCCACAGAACATAATTTTTCAGTAGAAAGCAAAACGACAGATTGATAGTGTGTGGATTAAACTCTGTACACACTCTATCAATATGTGACAAAATGTGATGTGCCCATGGACACGGTGATGTCGTATTGCTACCATATTATTATTATGATTATGATATACATATTATCATATGATTATGATTTACTGTATTATATCTCTAAAAAATATATATATATATTTATATATCAAATATCAGAAATTATAATGTTTTACTCAAATATGAAAGTTTCGATTTGGAATATGAACTGTAGGCCTACTTATTTAGGGCTAATCTGATTGGTAACAATATTGTAGTTTGTATATATATTGTTATTGCTTTCAAATCACTTAACTACAATTGATGCTGAGAATCTGAAAATGTACCTCTTTGATTAACGAATTCGTTTATGAAATTGATATATACATGTTTCCAATTCGAATAAACCGTGAGTTATTGCAAATGATCCACCATATGAGGTCTACAACATAAGGTTGTGGTCCACAACATGAGGTCCAGTGATTGTTGTATAAAAGCAACGTACGTTTGTTTCTATATAGACACGATCTCGAACCGTTTTGTAAAGATTTTGATAACATTCTGTCTAAAAAAGCAATGTCTATTACTCGATCTAAGATAGGCATTATGGCACTTTTATTGATTGCGATGATGTTTAGTACAGTAATAGCGTCTCATTATCGTGGTGGCTCTTTAAGATGGGCAGTATCTCCAGCCGATCCAAGTAAGGTAAGACAAGTTAGTTAAGTTACTAATGCCAACAAATCATCCACCCCACACCCCTCCGCCTACCAAAGCTTATGCTGTTACCCAATGTTTGCTGCTAGATGGAGGATGTTACTGTGTTTGTATGAAAATCTAAATGTGTACGGCTGCGTTAAATCTATTGTTGTTTGCGTTTAATTGTACTTCAGATTATTTTTAATAAATATACCATTATGTATGAATGAATGAATTGAATTGGATTGAAGTTATTAAACATTCATCGTTTTATAAAGTTGATCGTTTCATGGAGGGTCTCTTGGAGACGGTCCTATGAACCGGCTTCTGGGTTTAAATGTGAACGACCCGGGCAGGAGCTAAACGGAGAAGGGTGTCTACTGTGCAAAACCTGCGTGAATGAGACTGTAATATATGCGGAGCCGCTGAAATTCAACTGCACGGACTTCAGTGACGAAGGAGAGGCGACGGACGAAGATTGGACAACCGGCATAGGAAGTTATGAATATGCATATGAGCGTAACAAGTTCAATCTTACGTAAGTATTGTATACCTTTCTACGGAAGCTTCTTAGTGCCAATCACTTTACCTTGAAGCTTCCGTACTTTTCCTTTTTTTTCTTTTGAGTATTTTTATTCATTTTTTTTATATTTCAAAACATATACAAAACAAGATAACAGAAAATAAAAATCAATTTGAAAAAAAAACATAAACAATCGCATACAAATTATATTGCCAGTGATGATTGTTGAAGTTTCGTCACACATTAGACATTTGGAAACAAAAGAAAAGCAGTATATAAATAATTAAAAAAGTATTTGTATATAATTAAAGCAGTTCTAGTTATTTATGGATATTTTGTTGAAAAAATAATTTAGATAGAAATATTAACATTTATTTATAACCATACTGTAATGCTCAAATCTTTGTGACCAATATTTTAATAAATAAATAAATAAATAAATAATTCATTTTCCATATCTTATCATTGTTTTTTTATCGCAGTCACGAGTGGAGGAAAACAACATGCAGCTATAAACACGTGTAACTACGTGTTTAAAAGCTAAACATGTGGGAAAAGTGGGTACAAGATCTAAACACTATGTTTACAGTGTAAATTAAATGTATCAAATATATTTAATAACAGTGATTGTTTTATTGATCAGAAAAAAAAAAACATTTCTAATAATTATAGATTTCAGTTTTTGTCGCGCACACACATGGGCAGCAATTGGATTCGGCTGGAGAACTATGGACAAGCCAACTATTATAAGATGGTTAGTTCTGTTGACTTAGACGTTCGAAACGGAACGAACTCGTCGCCTGCAACCACTATGCTACCAATCATTCGGGTACAAGCCGGTTGCACAAGCAAAATAAGAATACCAAGTAAGTCCTGACAGAAATAGTTTTATTTCGATCTTTGGCTTTAAAAATGTGTTTTTTTATTTCGCTGCATAGCAATTAGTAATTAGGTTATATGCATTATCATGCAATATAACCTTAATGATTTTTTCACAATCTTTAGACGTAATTAATTATTATTTAATGTTATAGCTTTAGACGCTGATAAAGACGTAGTGCGGTGTCGATGGGCCGTGAAAAACTCCAATGAATGTCCAGAAAAAGCAGACGTCAGTCATACCCAAGTGTGTGGGCCTATCACATCAGATTCACTGATCGATGAAGTAAGCCATGGTTCCCGATCGATGATCAGTGACCAGTGATCAGCAAAAAGGATATAGAAATAATAATGACGATGATTAAAAATTATACCATATGATGATGATGAAGAAGACGATGATGATGATAATGATGATTATCATGATGATGATGAAGATGATGAAGAAAAAAGAAGAATGATGATGATGATGATGATGATGATGAGGATGATGATGATAATGATGATGATGATGACGACAACGACGACGACGACGACGATGATGATGATATATGATGATGACGGTCGACGACGTTGGTGATGGTAGCAAAGACTATACGATACCAATAATGATGATGTCAATGTTGATGATAATTATTATGATGATGATGACTGTGATAACAAGATGAAGAAAACAATTTTGATTTTCTTTAGAATCGATGCGAAATAACATTTTCGTCGGCTGGTAAATCTCCCGGATGGTATGGGGTTTCTGTTATGATCGAAGATTTTGCCAACAAAACTTCAACAATACCATTAAGCATGATACCTCTACAGTTCCTTATATATGTTTACCCATTAGGTAATTCCACCTATTTTTATTCGGTAAAGGTTGAATAAAATGACACATTTGTATAGTGTTTGGAAAGTTTTATTTTAAAATTGAGTAGCAAAGTTGCTGATAAACTAATATTATAACAAACTTCATCAAGCGTGGTTCCCACTAAAACGCAACCCAAAGTGCTGTATTGCGTAATCAAAAGTGTGGAACGACGACGCAATAGTGCTGCTAACATTTGATTTCACGCATGCGGGGACGAACGCAACGATTGGAAGGGTTGAGTAGAATGCGTTACGTTGCGTCGCTAGTGGGAACCAAGCTTTAACCATCATGCAAATCCATGAATTAACGAAATCAATACATTTTCTTTCTCTTTAGAACTGCCTTGTCGGCAAATACAGGTCAGTTCGCCATTGTGTGAAGTGATTCAGACGAACGAACTATACACTGCTAGAATCGAAGCATTCAGTGAAACAGCTGGTGTCAGGTTAGTATGACAACAATTGAAAATATTTATTTCTTTAACGACCCCTTTAAGGATATGAGGCGGAGCATATGGGTCAGCTACCGTACATCTAAATAAACACAATGTTTTTATAAATAAATGAATCGATCAATGATATCAATTGCGTACTTGATAGAAGTTGTGACCAAAAAATAGTGCTGATAGAAAAGACACATCTGTGTTTACAGTTAAGCATTTTATGAACAAATTGATGTTAAAAGATGCATGGAGAATTACAAATCAATTTACTTGGCGTAGAAAACATACCCAAATTTATAGAAGACTGGATTACTTGGAGTCGAAACGTCGTTCTTTTTTAAGCGTTATTTTTATATTATGTATTTACAATAAACGTACCCTCATTCGTAGATTACTTGTTTACCTTTAAAAATATTGTTGATTACAATGAAATATTATGAGATATTAGGCCAGCAATACTAACAGATTATCAAGCTAGCAATATCAATTAAAACAGGGTTACAAAGGGCCCTAGCTATTGGAAAAATGATTTGCTGAAAAATATGGATTATCAAGACCATTTTAGGATAATTATACGTAATACCAAATGCAACGAAAGTAACCTTAGCCCTAACTTAATTTCGATTTTTTACAGTAAAAAAATAAATAAAGAAAAAACTAGAAAAAAGGAAAAAAATATTTAAAAAAAAAGTATTTCATTTATAAAAAGACAACAGAAACGTTTAATTTTTTTCAGGTAATTTTGTTGAATATCGATCTACGGTATTATGTGACATTTAAATGGCATATTAAAAAACAATGTTTAGGGGGGAGAATATATCTTTTTGCTCTGTCTACACTATCAAAGTAGTTTGACAAAAAGAGTGTTATGGGCACATCACATTTTTTTTTCATAAAGTTTGATAGTGTAGACAGGGCTTTAAACTGTCTTCCTTTTTTCTTATAAGAATCGTAAGTATTGATACAGTTACGCCACTTGGCATGAGACGATCAAACCTGATGCAATCATCGGAAGACCCCTCAAAGTTCTTCATTGAATTGAATTGGACCCCATCAGAAACAGGAGAGGAGACTGTATGCTATTATGCCTCTGACAACAATGGGTAAAAACAATTTAAACATTTTTAGATCAATATATAATATCTGTTTATAAATTTACGTAATGGCAACATTTATTGAATACGTGTAACTTCGAAATCTTTACTCAATACGGTAACGTTTCCGGTATGGATTTTAACCACTAAATAAGAAATAAATCATTTACAGTATTGTTATTATTGTGGTTATGGAACCAATAGTTGAGTAATACAGAGGTATTTTTTATCCTATTTGTCTTCACCTTTGCATCACTTCCGATATAAATTGTTTTGAAAGATTCATTCTTTCTTTATTTACCTCAAAGGTTTGCCCCATACTAATAAATACATCGAACAATAACACTGAAATAGCAAGACTTATTGATGTTTAGAGATTTTAATGTTTTTAACTGTCTGATCTTCAGAGATTTTAATGTTTTTAACTGTTTGATCTTCAGAGATGTAAATGTTTTTACTTTTTGATGTTCAGAGATTTTAATGTTTTTAACTGTTTTTTTTTATTATTGTGCAATTTGTATATGTAATTTACTCTCAATTCAATGTTATATATTGCAATGAGTAGAATGAATACAACCAGAATTATTATTTAATACATATCAGTGAAGTTAACATATTAAAGGAAATAAACAAAAACAACAGCAAAAACATAAGAGATTGGCTAAATCAGTATCTTGACAAAATTATTTTAAAACTTAATATTCTTTATATTATATCTAAATGCAGGTTGTTGCAAAATATTAAACCGGTGTAAGAGATTTTAGGTTAACCAGCCATAGTAGGGCTTTTGGGATGGAAAAATGTTTATCTTTTTTAAATCTTTAAAAAAAAAAACAATACTAAAATAATCATTACATTTATGACATGTTCAGTGTTATCATATAAATCAAAAGCAACACGAAGTACACATTGATTTACACCTAAAATATTAAACTGCTTAAGCTTGGTTCCCACTAGAACGCAACGCAGTGACGTATTGAGGCAAAGTGATATATTGCGTAATCACAAGTGTTCACAGTTCTGCAAGAATTGAAGGTTTGATTTCACGCAGGCGGGGGCAAACACAATTATTGGAACGGCATTTTCTTACGTTGCGTAGGTTGCGTTACGTTGCGTCGCTAGTGGGAACCAAGCTTTACGTATATACTACCGCTACTAGAAACTATACGTTATTCCTGTTATGAAAATAATATATTGGTTTAAATAAAAACGAGTTAAACATGTTCAGATCAATATATAATATCTATATTTATAAATTTACGTAATGGCAACATTGAATACCGTGTAACTTTGAAAATCTTTACTCAATATGGTAAACTTTTGTATCTTTTATCTGAATTTAACCACTAAATGAAACCCATTTTACTAATTAAGAAATATATCATTATTGTTATTACTGTGATTATGGAACAAAGATATTACAAATGAATACAGACCTCTTTTTGATCCTATTTACCTTCACCTTTGTATATAATATTGATTTGAAAAATAAAGGGGTATCCTAATGCTCTACGATGAACTTAGGAAGTAGCGACAGAAGACCATGGGTTATTTAAAACGTATAATCAGGTATTATGTTGTAATTGTTGTTATATTTTATAGGGTGTCAAGTGAACAAAGCTGTTTTAAAGTGGTCGTCATGGGTATGTGATTATACGTGACATTTTTCATTTAGGAAGATTTATACAGTACTTACACTAAACAGTAGTATTTATTGTTTGTGTGTGGTACTGTTAATTAATATTTATTGAGTATATTGTGACAGCTTTTGTCAAACTTATGGAGTCATATCACCTTTGTGAACTTGTTAATTGATAATTTAATTTACGTCACGTCAGGTGAAAGTGTAATACGGTAGCTTAGTAAAATAGTTAACGTACTCGACTTCCAATCCCAAGGTCCTTGATTCAATCTTGTAATTCACGACTCGTTCAACTCCACTCCCAAAAGCGTGGTTCCCACTAGCGACGCAACACAAGGACGTAACGCAACGCAAGTGAATTGACCAATCACACGATGGCTTATTCGCTTGTGATTGCTAACTGTCTATAACTTCGCTTGTCATTGGTTGCGTTGCGTTTACGTCCTTGCGTTACGCTCTAATGGGAACCAAGCTTAAGCAATACAACACCTTGCGTCAATACGTCGTTGCGTTGCGTTCTAGTGGGAACCACGCTTTACCAATCACACGCGACTGTTAGAATAATTCATCGCTTGAGATTGGAGAAATCACTTTGCGTTGCATTATGTCCTTGCGTTGCGTCCTAGTGGAAACCAAGCATTAAGCTTGGTTCTCACTAGCGACGCAACGTAACGCAATCTACTTAACGTAAGAAAATGCCCTTCTAATAATTGTATTTGCCCCTGCCTGCGTGAAATCAAACATGCGATGTTTGCATCACTATTGCGTCGTCAGTTCCCACTTGTGATTACGCAATACAGCACTTTGCGTCGACACGTCGTTGTGTTGCGTTCTAGTGGGAACCACGCTTTACCCCCAATGAGACTTTGGGCCCGTTTATGAACAGCAAGTATCCGGATAACTTGTCATCTTTTGGGGTCATTAATCATGCCTTAACGACCCTTAATGGCTTTTTTGAGTACTACCACCTGGGTTATCCGGACCAAGCTCAGCCCTGCAAATTTGGAGGGTTGGCTTGTCCTCAGGGGAGTTCAAGGCGACCTTGCTGGATTAAACAATGTATTTTATGAGATAATCATGCAAATCAGGCTGAAAATAAAGCCATGAGTAGCCGGATAACTAGAAGTCTGTAAACGGTATGGAGAATTTTGATTTAGCCTTGTCAGGAGAGACCTCTGGCATATCCAGATACTTTAAATGTTCATATTCTCTTACATCAAAAGATATATTCATAATGAAACTTCCGTTTTTCTCATCACATTATAAGTTACAATATAGGCCTATGTATCGCCTATAGCTGTAACTCTGTCAATTACTTGTTATTTATCATCAGTAAAGCCTTCTTTATTGTATAAATGAATGGCGAAACCTTGTTTTATATTCTCTGTCCATATTTTTGTTCATAATTTATTGCATTTTTAATTTTGTAGACTCCCCTCAAAGTATAGTTAGCCGCCCTGAACCGTCGCCTTTGTCTTCACATCCAATTCCAGGACAATCGGTGTCACCGACCCTAAGCGAATGGCACATTTATTACTCTACAAATGTAAGTTAAATCAACTTATAAATCATCATAACAAAAACTAGTAGTGCGGGATTGATACCCAGGGTGGTACACTGTGCTTGAAAATACAATGCTAAAATTACCCTATGAGACTTATATTACATTGGTTCTTTTAATTGAATTTAAACGTGGGTGGTTGCCTGATGGGCTGAGTCATTATATTAAAACAAATTCTATGAAAAAAATCAACCTACAATAACAATTTTTTCAAATGTAATTTAGTTCAGTTTTACTATTATCATCAATTCCAGCCCGCCTTTAAGTTCCATTAACAAATATATAACACATCCTATAGTGTAGTAATGGTAGTCTGTTTTTGCCACTTAAATACCAATTTACACAGACGAGCGGTAATGGTAATAGAAATATAGAATTAATGGTATTCTTATGTCCATCCTTATGACCATTTACACAAAATACGCGGAGCGAACGGGTGGTTTCCGCTCATACGTGGGACAAGCTATATAATAAAGCGGGTTTCCGCTTACCGTTTCCGCTCGTCTGTGTAAATTGACCTTTAACGCATTTGAAACGCCTTTTCCACAATACTGTCCACAACCATCCGTGCACCAACTCGATTGATAACTACTTTTGTGGTGGGTGAGAAAATATTAGAATGTATTACGTCGTCGTCACACATGTTTCACTTACTAACATTAATCATTTCTGCCACATCTATATATTAATTTGAGAGGCAGTGGATATGCGCACGTTTATCAAATTTTAACGGCCTTATATTCAAAGAAAATCTACATAAAATATACATAAAATATTCCTTCTTCAACAGGTACAGAGGCCTTTATATTCAAAGAAAATCTACATAAAATCTCTGACGGGTGACGTACTAGCAGAGGTAGACAGTTCAGAAGAGGACGAAGTGGAGTTTGTTAAAGACGGGAATGCTACTAGGCTGAGATTCGCTACTCCTGGCATTGTTATGCCGGATAAGCAATCACTGCTAATCGAGCTGGAAGAAGGGGCAGTAGTCGCCGGGTCATTTGGACCCTGTGCCCAAGATCTAGGGAGCACCGGAGCAGGATGGTTGTTCAAAACAGGTAGCAAACAGGGCCGTAGTCAGGATCTGTCAAGGGGGGGTTCGCACACTAAGTATTTGGGTCACCCCACCCCCATACCTACCACCCCCCCCCCTGGGGTGGGGCCTGAGGCGAAGCAAATTTTGTTAAATGACACCCCTAGATGGCCGGAAAAGACACTCTCATGCAGCATTCTACCAATGAGCAAAACGATCGTACTTGGACTCGTGGACTATTTAAACGATAACATTTGTTGCCGTATGTTAGATGCGCGTGCTCTGTGCGGAACCGCCGATTGTTAGATCATTTACTCGATATTTTGTTTTGCGTTCAAGTTCAATGCGAACGTACGTCTAGGAGAAGCCCCGAAAAAAGCACACTGGGTGAAGGAAAATGCAATTCTTATTACAGCTCTATCTATAATATTTATTTACAGAAATTTGTTGAGGAAATTAAATATGCCAATGTAAATAGGTGATATTGATACATTTGAGTACGTATCGGCTGGTGGTCTAGAAAAAAATAATCGGATATGCCATAATGTGAACTACAGTACATGATACCATAGATATTATAGTGTAAAATATTAATATTCACTATAATCCTCTATGACACATTATACTTCATAGCCACACATAAATACTGATGTATGTCGGAAGGCTATATACTTTATGCATGCTGCCTGACTGCCAGTGATCTAAACAATTGGTACGCAGTTGTCTCTGGCGGTGTTCTTTGTACGAATCGTTCGTCCCCCAGCTCGCTGTGAGACGCGTCAATATCATGTTGAATGCAGGGACCAAACATTTATTTTTCAGGTTAAAATCGGCAATTCATTTGCAACTCTTAGAAATTTACAGACTATATCGCTCGAAGTACGCTCATACAGGGAAGAAGGTACTGTATGAGTTATTCCGAACGAGTTTACGAATATTTTAATTTACGAACAACTTTTTGTACTGTGGGGCACGTATTTGGACGGTTTTCGGAGGTGAGGGTGAGGTATTGGGCATGTCGGGGATGGGGGTTCGCAGTCGGTTAAGGGGGGTTCGCTGTAAAGGGGGGGTTCGCCCGAACCATAAAAACCCCCCCTGGCTACGGGCCTGGCAAACCAGTGGCGTAACGGCTATGAGCGCTCACTGGTTAAACAACCCAGAGGCCCCTGAGTTTACATGGGGCCCCTGGGCTTATGAGTCCCTGTGCAGTGCCGGCCCAGAGGCATTACAGTATGTCGAAAAGGGCTAAGAACGCCTGAGGCCTCCAGCGTTGGAGGGCCACCAAGTGACTTGGGGTTTCTAAACCAGGGGCCTCGGGCCTCTGCGTTACGCTACTGGTACACATGTATATCTCATTAGGTATTACAATGTTTATTTTTCATATCCAGACTCTTCGTTAGATGCTCCAACTGAACCAACAGTAGTATGCGATCCTGACGAGATGTCCATTTTTATACCACGTGTCTATGTCGGTTCCACACCTGCACGCAAATTCATGCTGCACGATCCAAATTGTCGCGGTAACAGCTTTAACGAAACTCACTTTGTGGTGCGAACGCGCTTTGAAGAATGTGGTTCCGTAATTAAGGTAAATGTACAATGAACGATCGATCAATCGATCGATCGATTGACCGATTGATCGATCGATTGGTTGATGCGATACCGTACGACGGTACGATATTATTAATTCGTCCTTTGATGTTTTAGTTGAGTCCTTGTCTATCCACATATGACAATGTCTGTAGGCTATATCATTGGAAAATTCCGTGATACAGTGTCGCATGCGTATCACACGTGATGCCTGTGTCATGTAAGGTTAATGATGCTGTATTCGTGGTATGTACCATAATACTGGACACAGTTTAGATGCCTATCCGAAAATCGGCTTATGTCATTGGTTATACATTAAGTACTGCCTATACTTCATTATTACTTTATATTCTATGTTTTATTTAAGTGAAATCAAATAAGTAAACAAACAAACATTGTGTGTATTTCAGAAAAAGAATGGAAAGTTAACAGTCAGAAATACAGTTAGAGATAAAATTCGTCCACTTTCATCTGGATTAAGTGTATCAAGAAGAAAACATAAGTTCGAAATTAGAGTGAGTGTTTAAAAATATTATGGGAGTGAAGTACTTTCAAACAGGTCATCGTCGGAGGTACAGATAATAAAATTACAATATATGATCCGTTTTAAGGGCGTTATAATAGACATAGTAAACACGAGACACTCCTAAGACATAAACTACGCCTTTGGGCTGAAAGACGGCAATTTGGTCATGAAAGAAACATAATCTGTTTGACATTTTTAATTTCATTTTATGAGATAGGTGGAGACGCGTGTTGGACACGGTGCGGGATCTCATTATCTCGAACAATAAATTATTTAACAAAAAAAAGAACTGTTTTCACCTTATAATATTCTCGTGTAACCCGTACGGTCTACATTTCATTATTCGCCTAAGATTACAACTTTCCCGTCTCACAATGGGAGGGTTTAGTGTATAATGAAGGATTGTATAAAAGAACTCGTAATTCTGTTTTTTTAGGCGATGTGCAAGTCTGAGGTGACCTACAATAACGACATTACGTTGAATCCAGATTCTGTGGAGACGTCATTTGCGGTTCAAGGGGTTTTTGACGTTGCCGCATCCATGGCTCTATATACTGATGGCACATACAATGATCAATATCCTCAAACCGATGTCTCCTTAAACCAACGCCTTTTTGTCTCCATTGTGGCAAATGAAGAAAACGTTTTCATAAAAGTAGAGAAATGCAAAGCATACGCTTTAGACGGCCAAGTAAATGTATCAGATGGAGAATATGTTTTCCTTGATAACGGGTATGATAGCAAAGCCTAGTATAACCAGGATGTTTACAGGGCCCATGGCAGAGGGAAGGGGTACAGTGTAAAAACGTCATAAGCTAGGCTAGTTAGTTATAAAACTATTTAGGCCTACCATATTTTGAAAATTGGACAGAGGTAATAGTGCGCGCGTTTGTTCGAACTTCCGGGCCTCCTTGCTAAATGTCATTTTGAATCCCGTCGTGATCAAGATATTTACAAGGCCGGGGTTGGAGGGGAGGGAAATGGGTCCAGGGTAACAGCGTCATGAGTTATAAAACTATTTAGGCCTACCATAATTTGAAAATGGGACAGAAATGCATTCGTTCGTTTGAACTTCCGGGTAGGCCACTTGTTAAATGTCATTTTGAATATATCTCCATTTGTTACGGATCCTTTTATTTACTATTCACCACGATTGTTATTGAATATGACAATGTAATTACTATAACCACAACAATTGTCACAGGCTATTGTGATTTATTGTGTTTAAATTGAAAGGATGACAGGAGCTTTAGTAAGCCTATACTTCCGGAAAAAAGTTCGTTCGTTGAAACCCTCTCACCTTTCCCTTCCACTGTTTTTTTTACTCTTTAGTGGGGGAAGCCCACTTTTATTGCATATAACAATGGATATTTAAATGATATTACAAAGTCTGAGGTTAACAGATTATAGAAAATATGATATTGAAAATTTATATTGTGTTGAAATCTAAATAATGCTGAAACACATTTTATATTACAGAGCTAAAACTGTATAAAGATTTACGTTCAGTAGATATAGGTTTTTTTTCTATGATTGTGATTTTTTGGATATTTCTGGCGATTTTCTTGTGGTGAGGGGGTCTCACACAATTAATCGGTGTTAAAGGAATAATAACCACAATAATTGTCACAGGCTATTGTGATTTATTGTGTTTAGGATGATAGGAGCTTCAGTAAGCCTATACTTCCGGGAAAGGGTTCGAGGGGAGAATAAGTTTATAGGGGGTGGGGGTGTGTCTCGCACAATTAATCGGTGTTAAAGGAACCGAGTTACAGCGATTTTAATTGCTTTTTCTTACTTGCTTCAGATTTCCACCTGTCTTTTTAAATATATTTCGATTTTGAGGGCTAAATAAAGATTGGATGAATAATGGATTGTGGGCATCAAAAATAATTTGTGAATGTATTTACGTTTTTTACAGGTGTCCTGTTGAGCAAACTATGCGTTTTGAAGAATCGCCTGCCTCGAATGAAAAACGTTTTTCGTTAGATGCGTTTACGTTTCTCTATAAAGGAATACACGACAGCGTAAGTTACCGTACAACAATATGGGCGGCCATTAGAGCCATAATAATACAAAAATTAAAACAAAGAACAATGTCTAAAAAAACTACAAAGCAAAATGTTTTGATTTTTATTTTCCTTTGTAGTTTTTTTAGTTCGTTGATTTTTTAAACCTTCGTTGTTTTTGACATGTTTTTACTATTATGGCCATAATGGCCGCCCATACAGCAAGGCCAGATTCCCTTGGTTAGTTCAGTTAGTATGAAATTCAAGTAAGATTTCTTATAGATCGATAGTTACATTATTATATAAACACACGTTCACAGTAAACTTTATACAGTAATTTGCTTAATTTAATGTTTTTAAGAATGTATTTCTAACATGAGCACCAAACAGTCGAGTGATAGCCTCACAAGAGCTTCAATTATGTGAAAACCCCTTTTGGTGAACAGACACAAATTGTACCGAAGTGTGCACTTTATTCCCTCGATATTGTTTACTTTATTGCTATACTTAGAAGATTAAGTTTTGTCATTTTATAAATTTCCCTTTTTATTTGTAGGGTGTATACTACTAGGCCTATTTTATTATTTAGGAAAACTAAAGCCCACGCGTATTGTTTTTCGATATAGTATGACACAAATACTTAAAATGTTAAGGCCTACACCCTTTTTGTTTCTCTACATGTGCACAGGTGTAAAGTAAACAAACTTGGCGGGTACACATTGTATTGCAACTATAATTCTGGTTGTACTATTGTGATGAATGATTGATGAAAATGCTTGACCGGGTCGACGTGTAGAATTCGTAATTGTGGTTGGCGTGAAAAGGCCACACTTCTGTACTTTTCTTAATGACATTTAAACGTTTCTTTTTAAAATTAAACAATAATCCCACGCAGTAGAATTTTGAGGTGAGGTATTGCAGGTACTAGATCCTGGTTGAACAAGAAAATATGCAAAATGTAACGGGTTGCTTGGTGGTTCTATGAACAAATAAAATCGGACAAAACATGTTTACAGTCGCTTATTGTAAGATGTGGTGTGACCTTTTAAAAAGTATTTGATAGTGAATGATGTATTAGGGTGGGGTCTGCCACGTGACGGGGCCTCAGAGCTGAAAGAACAATTCAAATTTGCATTGTCGTTTCAGCATGACTTATGACGTATTTTACAACTGAAGAGAAAACGCAAGATTTTACACATTGCGACCGAATCTTTAGTGGCACTTGAGAGTCTGCCGCCACCTCAGGCCCACTGGTCGGGGAATATTTAGTATGGACCTATTTATTATGTCCCCGGAAATTGCATTCGTAATGTTTGGAGGGTAAATTGTGCTGATGATCCACCGAAAAAAAAATCAACGCAGCCCAGGTTTTTCCCTTTTATTTAGTCATAATGTACACGACACATTTTTTTACATCATTTACATTGCATCGCGATATCGAAATCGAATATCGATTTGAACATTTTTCGGCCAGATCAAACCGTGTTGTTAAAATAAAGGCGCTTACGTAGCTGAAATATCGTTTTTTTTTTGTTTTTTCATCAAGCTACCCCGCGGCCCAAATTTGGACCACAGTTTGCGGAACGTTGATTTAAGTGTATAAAAACTGTCTCGTCTCAGTTTTCAGAAAACATTTTTGAGCGAGGTCCAAATTCACGTATAGGGCCTAAGAAAACTTTATTAGAGATGAGACCATAATAACATATGATAATAAAATCGTAAAACACCGCCAGGTAACAAGTGAAAACGTATCCAGAATCGTGAATTTGATCCGAATGCGCACCCTTCGGAATTTATAAAAAGGTTTGTTCATAAAGCTTGGTTCCCACTAGAACGTAACGCAAGGACGTAAACGCAACGCAAGCGTTTTAACCAATGACAAACGAAGTTATAGAAAGTTAGCAATTCACAAGCGAATAAGCCATCGCTTGTGATTGGTCAATTCACTTGCGTTGCGTTACGTCCTTGTGTTGCGTCGCTAGTGGGAATCACGCTATAAGGACGTAAGCGCAACAACGCAAGTGATGTGACCAATCACACACGATGAATTATTCAAACTGTTACTTGTCATTGGTCAACTCGCTAATGTTGGTCCTTCGTCAATTCCGCTGAGAAGTCCTAATGGAAATGAATCTAGCTAGCTTTAGCCATTATTTTTTTCAATTTCCAATCATAATTATTATAAGCGCACGTACCACGCCATGATTACATGCGATACGGTTTTTTTTTTCAATTCTCGAATGATGAGATATGACTCCAAAATATAACCTCCAAAATGTATGATTTCCGGTTTTGAAGATAGTAAATTTAAGATTTGATATGAATTTAGAAAAACTATTAAGTAGCTAAAGTACCGTTAAAAACGACGAGTCTTCCGCTGGACTATGTCTATATACAGGGGCGCAGCCAGCAAAGAATTAAAGGGGGGGTCAACCAATATGTGAGTATTTTGCGAGCGAAGTGAGCAACCATGGGCTGGGGGCCAGGGGGCCGCCAAGGGCCCCCGGTTGGGGTCCAGGGGGCTTCGCCCCCTGGAAGCTTTGGCGGTCTAGGGCAATCTAGATCATTTGAATCGGTTTACGCACACACAAATATGACAATGTTAACACTAAAAAACTGAAACAAAGAAAACAAAAAACAACTCTCATTTTCATTACAGAACATTTTTATATTCCAGGCTGCCACAGACAAACACCTTTTTTCTTGCTTGTTTGTTAATTTGTGTAGAGAGGCTGTAAACTCAGAGGAGGAATTATTTGAATTCCTCCCTTTTCACCAATACAAAAGTTGCATGAAATGAACGTAGAGATGCAAAAGTTTGAAAAAAGAAATTAGAATGATAGCATGGAGGGAGTGATATTATTAAATGAGAACCGTAAGGTTAGAGTTCATACACTGTGCAAGTCCAAGAAGCTATCTTGGCTCCGTGTGTATGTGAGACGCTTATCATACCCAGTACATACAATATTTTGTTTAAAAATATACCTATTTTGTTCGAATGTATAGTATAGGTGATAGCTTATACATAATTGTAATAACTAACTTCTAAATTATTATCATACATTTTACGTTAGTTACTATAACGGCGCTCTTGACATCGCGTGATGCATCTTTAAACATAAGTTTGGAACATACATTCTTCTTGGCTTGGAGACAGAATTCGCGAATGACATTCTCTGTATTAATGTTCATGTTAAAGTGTATGTTCATGAGGCACAATCCCAAAAGCTGCTCATAAGACATGTGATTTCCCAAACAGGTTTTCGTTCTCCATAAAGTCGAAAAACTCAGACGTTACGGGCATAGGCCTACGCGATTAGAAGAAGTGCACGCACATTCGGGAACACATCTGGATCCGCTAATTTTACACAGTCGCTTCCATCACTGAAGCTCGGAATGAAGATGTTCGTGTCTTGGCAGATCATCGTACCAAATTCAAGTTCCTTGAAGACTTCTTCAACATTACACTTCACTATAGACTCGGGTGCTACGCCAAATATTTTAAAGCATGGCCTGTTATCGGCAGAAAAACGGGTTTTTAACTCGGTTTGTAATCAAGAAGTTGATTTGGTAATACTGCTCGGTAGTAATCTTCCACAGTATCTCCAGGATGATTTGATCTGTATTGTTGTCTCATGTTTTTTATTTATTTTTTCTAAAAAAAAGGGGGGTCAGGACCCCCGTGACCCCCCCCCCCCCCACTGGCTGCGCCCCTGATATAGTGACAATGTTGCCAAATCCGTTGAGTAGTTTTGACGTAATCTTGCTAATTAGTCGCATACCCCAGATACACTAGCAAACGGAAGTAGCACAAAAGTAATTATGCCTTGTGAAGTAGGCCTATACAATGAGGCTAATTTCGTAGGCATAACATAAACGGAGAAAAATACCACAGTACTTTAAGAGATACAATAATATGACATCATTTTCTCCTTCTGTTGTGATTTGGTGAACATTCATATTTAGAACAAGTACGAATGTGCGATACTCGGAGTACAGCAGCAAAAAAAGCTGTAATGACGTCATAAGACCGGATGTAACGTCACATACACATCAATAACCTCGCTACCAAATACGGCTATACGGTAACATCTTCGAGACGTGATATGGCTGCATTCGGTTTGATATTTTAAAATCCGGCTCTATAGCTTTGAGGAAATGTCCCTGAAGTATATTCATGCCAAATCCCAGCTCAATACTACAACGAATAAGGGAGGAGTAGTACTTTATAAATCGCACTTTTTACTCAATAGTGTCGGATGGAGGAGAAGATGAGAGAGTCCTAGACTCGGGTACCCTGAGTAAAAACTGGTAATTTTGTAATGGAATTAAAATGCGAGGTTATTATATTTGACCAAAGTATCGTGCGATATAATTATGACGTTGCAATGAACACGTGTATAGGTATTATGTGGTCAAGTATTTAAAAAAGAAGTCAATAAAATGAATAAATTGGGGAAATCCATGGAATACCATTATAGTCATTAGGAAATAATAATAATAATAATAATAATAATAATAATAATAATATACATTCCCCCTTTATCACCAGCTGCGGTTGCTTCTTTATTTAGAAATTGTATAAGACGACAATATAACAATGACATAATATATACTATAAATGTAATGACACCGACTATACCACCCACTTTCTTTCCTATACCCATAGTACCGTCCTAGTCTCCTTTATTAAGTAGATGATTATGTCACCAATAATAATACTTAATGGATTAATTAAGCCAGTTTAGTCATCATGAAAATAAGTTTTTGTGTGTGAATAGGTTTAACGACCTTGTACTTTTTCCCCCAAATTCTTAATGTTTTACCTGTTTTGACCAGAAAATTATCTTATGACCGTTTCTGTATTTTATTTTATTGATTTAAACTTTATGGTGAATTCGACATCGCACAAGGTAGGCCTACAATGACGTAACGGCTATGAGCGCTCACTAGCTAAACGCATGGGCCACGGAGCTTATGAAGGCTCAGGGGAAGAGTCAATTGAGAGGGGAAAAACAGGCATTTTGTAATAATTATGTCGAAAAGGCTAAAACGGCCCACAGCGTTGGAGGGCCACTTAGGGTTCCTAAACCTGGAGCCTCAAGCGTTATGCCACTGGCACAAGGATGAGTTTAACGCTTTGTTCCCCAGCAGAGCAACAACGTAAGGCCAATTTACACAGACGAGCGGTAACGGTAAGTGGAGAAAATCGCGTAGCGTGTCCAATGTAGAATCTGTATCTATCCTGCTGATCTATCATCGCGTTGTGTGTAAATGGTCATAAAGCGTGGTTCCCACCTAGAACCCAACGCAGCGACGTATTGTGACGCAAAGTGACGTATTGTGACGCAAAATGATGTATTGCGTAATCACAAGTGGGAACCAACGACGCAACAATGCTGCAAAAATCGCAGGTTTGATTTCACGCAGGCGGGGGGCAAACACAATTATTGGAAGGATATTTTCTGACGTTGTGTAGGTTGCGTTAGGTTGCGTCGCTAGTGGGAATCAAGCTTTAGGAATAACATAGATTCTATATTTTTATTACCGTTACTTACCGCTCGTCTGTGTAAATTCGCCTTTAGGCACAACGCAATTGAAGTTGACCAGTGATTGTGATTTAAATTCCTAGACGCAACGCAATGATGTACATGGTAAAGCTTGGTTCCCACTAGAACGTAACGCAAGGACGTAAACTGATTGGTCAATTCACTTGCGTTGTGTTACGTCCTTGTGTTGCGTCGCTAGTGGGAACCACGCTTTAAAATGATCATGGTACCGTAAAATGTTAATACAGTGTCATTTACTCTCAATAGATGCGGGTCACATGTATTGTTTCATTCTGTGGATTAGATGAAGAGGATAACTGCAGGCAATGTACGGACACTGCCATTACTGGTAACACTGAAGAGAGAGGTCGCAGAAGCATCCCTGGGGATGGCTTCAGAGGTCACAGAAGCATCCCTGGGGATGACGTCAGAGGTCGCAGAGGCAGCCAAAGACTTGCAAAAGTCTACTTAAATATTTAATTTACAAGTAGATTTTAATGAATATCGAATTATGTTAATATTATTCGTATAGCCTTAAACGTATTAGCAGGGATGTATACCTCCTCCCTGATATTAGAATACTAGACGCGATGGATTATTTGAACTGTCACTTGTCATTGGTCAACACGCTTGCATTGCGTTTACGTCCTTGCGTTACGTCCTAAAGCGTGGTTCCCACTAGCAACGCAACGCAAGGACGTAACGCAACGCAAGTGAATTGACCAATCACAAGCGATGGCTTATTCGCTTGTGATTGCTAACTGTCTATAACTTCGCTTGTCATTGGTTAAAACGCTTGCGTTGCCTTTACGTCCTTGCGTTACGTTCTAGTGGGTACCAGGCTTTTGTGAGTAGGATGCAAAATAGACTGTAACACATTAAATCACCGGTGGATTGAAGTGTCAGTATGCCTATAAGTGAATTACCTATCTCGAGGATCATCAGTCGCCCCCACACCACCAAATGCTAATATTTATTGATGATATCATTATATCTCTTTATTGATTGATTGATTATTGATTATTGATTGATTGTTGTTGATTATATCTCTTTATTGATTGATTGTTATTAATTGATATTATATGATATCTGTTTATGTAGCATCTCTCTTTTCGCCCTCAAAATCGTAACCCAACTACCGACTAGTTAGCACGTAAACGGAACAGCAGCAAGCTAAGTGTAAACTTTTTTATTAATACAAAATCAGTTTAATATGCACTATAATGTTATATATAGGCCTACAATTGATTGGACAAAGTATCAGTTCAATCAAATTGATTCTTTGCAATATTATAATTATTAACAAAAAGGTTATTTTCCATAAAAATGAACATAGGCCATTTTTTTAAATAGTTATGTCCACATGTATTTCAGTTGGTTGAAAACTAGGCGACCTCTTGTTGATGTGATGATGATCCATTGTCAGTAGGCCATCTACAACGAAATAATGATGATACAAGTTCATATAATTATTAAATCAATAATAAAAAACAATACAGGTTCATGTATATATTATTTGTGTAGGCCTCCAGTAAATCTTATTTATTTATTTTATTATTTTATTTATTCAATTGTTGCCATATACAATACAAAGAAAAAGTCAAACGAAATATAAAAGGCAAGAAAAGACCAAACACGTGCTAAACACCTATGCTAGTTGATAAACCCAGAACGGTGCTATAACACCTATGCTAGTTGATAAACCCAGAACGGTGCTATAACACCTATGCTAGTTGATAAACCCAGATCGGTGCTATAACACCTATGCTAGTTGATAAACCCAGAACGGTGCTATAACACCTATGCTAGTTGATCAACCCAGAACGGTGCTATAACACCTATGCTAGTTGATCAACTAAATAAACAAAATATGCATTCTACCTCCAATGAGTGTATACAATTTAATAAGTATACTAAATCTGTTACGATGGGATGTAACTTTAGTACCTAAAATCTCAAGAAGAATAGACCAATGAAAACGTCGGAAATCACTGCGCGTGGTTACCGACCAATCACGGAGCTTCCTCGATTAGACATCATCTGAATGGATGGTTGTGTGCCTCTATATACAGTAGTAGGCTATTTTCCTGTCGACGTTAGTCAACGATATCATCGTTAATCGTTAAAAGTTCAACGACGATCGTTTGAAATCGATCAAGTTGAAATGATAACGATAGCGATCGAGTACCTTTTCCTGTAAAGCTTGGTTCCCACTAGCGACGCAACGTAACGCAATCTACGCAACGTAATTGAATGCCCTTCCAATAAATGTGTTTGCACCCCGCCTGCGTGAAATCAAACGATTTGTGCAGCATTGTTGCGTCGTCGGTTCTCAACATCCAACTTTTAAAATGGCTAAATACTATGGAAAATGTGTGTTTTATCACTATTATTTTAAGGTAAATGAAATCAAAAAGATTGATTATGTATTACAGTAGAATCCCCATAAATTATACACTTCGATAAGGGTTTCCGTTTACACGGGAAGTACCGGTATGGTGTACCCTAAATAGAGGTGTCAGATGAAGGGGATTCTGCTGTAATTTTGTTTCTTTTCAATTTCAATTTTTTCGTTTCTGTCGTATTTATATGGTATTGATTTTTTTTTTGTAATACAGTATCACTAAAAAACAATCAATATTGATTGAACGAGTTGTACTGCACATCAGTCTCGTGTCTAAATAAAGTTTATATATATAATCGTGATAACGCAATACAGCATGCACTTTGCGTCAATACGTCGTTGCGTTGCGTCTCTAGTGGGAACCACGCTTTAATCAACATAACATTTCAATGTTTACGTAGAAGGTCGCCGATTATTGTTAACGATAACATCGAATAACGTCAAAAGGAAAACAGGCTTATTACATCTGTACTTTTCTTAATGACATTTAAACGTTTCTTTTTAAAATTAAAAAATAATCCCACGCACGAGGATTATGCATTGAGGTGAGGTATTGCAGGTTATTAGATCCTGGTTTAATAAGAAAATATGCAAAATTTAACAGGTTGCTCGTGGTTTTATGAAAAAATAACATCGCTTGCGTGACACAATTAATTTCTTGACATCAACAGGGAGGAGGACAAAACATGTTTACAGTCGCTTATTTTAAGATCTGGTCTGACCTTTTTGAAAGTATTGATAGTGAAGGGTGTATTAGGGTGGGGTCTGCCACGTGAGAAGGCCTCAGAGCTGAGACAACAATTCGAATTTGCATTGTCGTTTCAGCATGACTTATGATGACGTATTTACACTTAAAAGAAAATGCAGGATTTTACACATTGCGATCGAAAATTAGTGGCACTTAAAAATCCGCCCTTTTATTTATTTATAATGTACACGACACAATTTTTCACATCCGAATATCAATTGGGTTCGATATGTTTACGAACATTTTTTGGCCAGATGTTAAAATAAAGGCGTTCACGTAGCTTAAATATCGTTTTTGGTTTTATTCATCAAGCTACCGGCCCAAATTGTACCGTAGTTTGCGGAACGTTGATTTAAGTGTATAAACACTGTCTAGTCTCAGTTTTCAGAAAACATTTTTGAGCGAGGTCCAAATTCACGTACAGGGCCTAAAGAAAACTTTATTAGAGAGATGAGACCATAATAATATTTGATAATAAAATCGTAAAACATGCGCACCCTTCGAAATTTATAAAATTTATTTATTGCCCAACTATTAATGAGTACCTCTAAAAACGATGAGTCTTCCGCTGGACTATGTCTATATATATGGTGACAATGTTGCCAAATCCGTTGAGTAGTTTTGACGTAATCTTGCTAATTAGACACATACTACAGATACACTAACAAACAGAAGTAGCACAAAAGTAGGCCTAATTATGCCTTGTGTAGTATACAATGAGGCTAATTTCGTAGGCATAACATAAACGGAGAAAAATACAACAGTACTTTAAGAGATACAATAATTAGCCTAATATGACATCATTTTCTCTTTCTGTTGTGATTGTGGTTGAACATTCATATTTTATTCATGGGAAAAATGGCAAAATCAGCACTGTGGTCATTTTACAAGAGTTGTCAAAACAATATAGATTAACTAATAAAACTCCTAGATAGTAAGAAACCTTTGACCATTTTCCTCCTGACTGATTTAGAAAAACTTGTAATTCCGTAATTATGTAATGAAATTAAAATGTGAGGTTATTATATTTAACAAAAGTATCGTGCGATATAATTATGACGTTGCAATGAACACGTGTATAGGTATTATGTGGTCAAGTATTTTTAAAAAAGAAGTAGGCGTAAATACAATAAATAAATTGGCGAAATCCATGAATATCGTGCAAAATAGTTATGCCTCATTTGAACACGTGTGTATAAGTTGTGATGTGGTCAAATATTTAAAAAATACCATAGTCATTAGGGAATAATATATATAATAATAACACTAACCATAATAATAATAATAATAATAATAATAATAATAATAATAATATAGGCCAACAATTTCCGTTCCCCCTTAATCAACTGCGGTTATTTCTTTATTTTGAAATCGTATAAGACGACAATAACAATGACATAATAATATACTATAAATGTAATGACACCGACTATACCACCCACTTTCTTTCCTATACCCATAGTACCGTCCTAGTCTCCTTTATTAAGTAGATGATTATGTCACCAATAATAATACTTAATGGATTAACCCAGTTTAGTCATCATGAGAATATGTTTTTGTGTGTGAATAGGTGAGTCGATAACAACTTGGTACTTTTCCCCAAAAATTCTTAATGTTTTACCTGTTTTTAGCAGAAAATTATCTTACCTTATGACCGTTTCTGTATTTATTTGATTGATTTAAACTTGGCGTGACGATTATGAGCGCTTACTGGCTAAGCCCATGGGCTTATGAGGGCCCCTGAGCAGAGTCAATTCATAGGGAAAAAACAGGCATCGTAATATGTCGAAAAAGCTAAAAACGACCTACAGCGTTGGAGGGCCACTTAGGGTTCCTAAACCAAGAGTCTTCGGATGAGTTTATTTCTTTCCTGATATTATATGATATCTGTTTATGTAGCATAATATCTCTTTTCGCCCTCAAAATCATGACCCAACTATCGACTTAGTTCAAACTCAAGCGTGGTTCCCACTAGAACGCAGCGCAGTATCGACGTAAAGTACTGTTTTGCGTAATCACAAGTGGGAACCGAGGTTTGATTTCACGCAGGCGGGGAAAAACATAATTATAAAGCTTGGTTCCCACTAGAACGTAACGCAAGGACGTAAACGCAACGCAAGCGTTTTAACCAATGACAAGCGAAGTTATAGACAGTTAGCAATCACAAGCGAATAAGTCATCGCTTGTGATTGGTCAATTCACTTGCGTTGCGTTACGTCCTTGTGTTGCGTCGCTAGTGGGAACCACGCTGTAGGTAGCGTTACGTTGCGTCGCTAGTGGGAACCACGCTTTAAACGGAACAACAGCAAGTAAAAAATGTAAACTTCTTTTCTTTTTACAAAATCAGTTTAATATGCACTATAATGTTATATATACAATTGATTGGACAAAGTGTCAGTTCATTCAAATTGATTCTTTTCAATATTATAATTATCAACAAAACGATTATTTTCCATAAAAATGAACATAGGCCACTTTAAAAATAGTTATGTCCACATGTATTTCAGTTGGTTGAAAACTAGGCGACCTCTTGTTGATGTGATGATGATCCATTGTCAGTAGGCCATCTACAACGAAATAATGATACAAGTTTATATAATTATTAAATCAATAATAAAAAACAATACAGGGTCATGTATATTATTTGTGTAGACCTCCAGGAAATCTTATTTATTTATTTAATTATTTTATTGATTCAATTGTTGCCATATACAATACAAAGAAAAAGTCAAAACGAAATATAAAAGGCAAGAAAAGACCAAACACGTGCTAAACACCTATGCTAGTTGATAAACCCAGAACGGTGCTATAACACCTATGCTAGTTGATAAACCCAGAACGGTGCTAAACACCTATGCTAGTTGATAAACCCAGAACGGTGCTATAACACCTATGCTAGTTGATAAACCCAGAACGGTGCTATAACACCTATGCTAGTTGATAAACCCAGAACGGTGCTATAACACCTATGCTAGTTGATAAACCCAGAACGGTGCTATAACACCTATGCTAGTTGATAAACCCAGAACGGTGCTATAACACCTATGCTAGTTGATAAACCCAGAACGGTGCTATAACACCTATGCTAGTTGATAAACCCAGAACGGTGCTATAACACCTATGCTAGTTGATAAACCCAGAACGGTGCACAGAAATAAACAAAAACACATTCTATACAATTAAAGCATCTAGAAAGCGACTAATACATTTTACTATTTTATTGACTATTTCATATATTTTTGGGATTCTCTTCCAAACTGCATTAAAGATGCACAGTCGGTGGCTCTCTTAAGACATACTTTTTAAATAAAACATATTAACCCCTCTTTTTTTCTCCTTTACCATGCCACCTAGATTGTTTTAGATCCGGGATGACCGACTTTAGATCTAGTATAAGCGACGAAGGCGTATCTCCTTACTTCGGTCTGGGTTTATTTTTGGGCATTGTTGGTATTCCTTTTATCGTATTATGTACAGTGCTTAGATGTTCACAACATTAGGCGCTATATAAATCATAAATACAGGATATTTTTAATATTATTTGTAACTTAACTTTCAAAAGAACTGAATCATCTATTGTTTCACTTACAAAAAAAATAAAAAATAAATAAATACACACTACATACGTCAACAGACACGGGTGTATTTTTACATTTTTACAAAAAAAAGCTGAACGTACTTAAACTGTCGTTCATTTTAAAGCTTGGTTCCCTCTAGGACGTAAACGTAACGCAAGCGTTTTGACCAATGACAAGCGACATTTCGAATAATTAATCGCTTGTAATTGGTTAAAGCTTGGTTCCCACTAGAACGTAACGCAAGGACGTAAACGCAACGCAAGCGTTTTAACCAATGACAAGCGAAGTTATAGACAGTTAGCAATCACAAGCGAATAAGTCATCGCTTGTGATTGGTCAATTCACTTGCGTTGCGTTACGTCCTTGTGTTGCGTCTCGTGTGGGAACAAAGCATTAATAAACGGTACGAGATGCGTAATTGGTTAATTAATCACTTTATTTTAGAACAAATTCAAAACGGCAAATCACACTGAAATACGAATTTTAGTGAAGAGATTTGAACATCAAAACACACAGTGGTGTATCCAGGATTTTGAAGTCTGGGGGCCAGGAAATTGCCAATTTGCCGCCAAATTACCTGTACATACACCTGATCAATATATGTTCTAGGATTGCATAGTCATGTTGTCTTATAGGGATAACGATGCAAAATTAAACATTATCTGTTAGTATGTTGTATTAATATTACAATAAAGAAAGAATTACGGAAATCTGACTTGTAGTTTTCGAAATATAGGGTCTAAAACATCGCCGAAAATGATCGTTTTTAGCCACGAAAGAAGTAAAACAATTTGCAGCCTCAGTCGACAATTCTATTAACTAGTACGCCATTTTTGGTTAAAATAATTACATATAATTACGTTTTTTAGTAATTTATTTTATATATAACCATTGGAAATATCAATAAAACATGTTATTAAATGTTTATAAAATATATAAAGTTGTTTACTTAACGGAATTCTAACAAATTTATTGCTCTAAATGTGTAGAGACTTCATGGTACACGTTATGCGCGAGGGAAAACATTCCGCTGTTGCGGGTGATTCGCATCCACCAATCAAATCAAATCAACCAGAATCCAAAATCATTCAAACGTGAGCAAAGCCGATCGCGGGAAAGCTCAAATTTGATTGGCTTACGATGACATCATATCACAAAATTCTGTTCAAAAAATGAAGTACATGGATACATTATTTTTTATGATATGTGTGCTTTTTCTTTAAAAAATTTGAATATAAAAGGCCTCATATCGAGAAAAAACTTGTGGCAGGTAGCCAGTTAAGAAATTGTAATCATATTGGAGTTTAAACAAACAGAAACAAAACAAGACAAACAAACATGTAAAGCAAGACAACGACAAATTAATAATAATAAAATACTATGGAAGCACAGAAAACCCAGAATAAACTTGTTGTTTTATTATTATTAGTTATTTATGGAGTAGAATTTTTTTAAGTTTAAAAGAAAATGTATTTTTTGAAGGTGCCAATTTAATTTCGTCGGGGAGATCATTAAATAATTTGGTGCCACTATAACGGATATTATGTTGCATTAATGTTAATTTGGTAAGGGGAGGGTGGAGATTACAGGAGGATCTAGTTTTATGGGTATGAATGCTATTATTTTTCATAAAGCTGCAAGAAAGTTTGGTCGGAAGTAGACAGTTGACATGTTCATAGACGAAGGTGCATTGTTGGAGGATATTGATGTTTTGGACAGTTAATAATTTAAGGTCAGAGAAAAGCTCACTAGTGTGATCTAGGCATGACGCACCAGAGATGAGGCGAATAGCTTTTTTTTGGAGAATAACAATTTTGTTGAGGTTTCAAACATAGTTGTTTGCCCAGACAATATTACAGTAAGAAATAAAAGGTAAAACAAGTGAACAATAAATCATGCGAAGGACTTCTTTGGGCAAGTAAAATGACAGACGATATAAAATTCCAATATTTTTCGAAATTTTAGTTTCGATTTCTTTAATGTGATGTTTGAAGTTTAGTTCTTCGTCTATTTCTACTCCAAGAAATTTAGTATGCTTAAGAGGAATTTTGTGGGCAGCAAGGTAAACATTATGAGTGTCGTTAATCAAATCTTGGTGTCGAAAACCAAAAAGCATAAAATGGCATTTGTTAATATTTATTGAAAGTTTGTTTGCATTGAAATAATCGTTCACGTTCTTCAATTCCCTATTAAAAGTATTGAAAATGAAAGCAAAATTAGTGTGTGAATAAAAAATGGTTGTGTCATCAGCATAAAGATAAAAAGAAAGGATGTCAGATGCATTAATCATTGATATACAATAAAAAAAAGAAGAGGGCCTAATAGAGACCCTTGAGGAACACCACAAACAATAGATTTAAAATAGGAAGAAACATTGTTGATATAGGTGCATTGAAGTCGATTGGAGAGATAATCTTTAAAAAGGTCAAGAGTAATGCCACGGATACCATAGTTAAAGAGTTTTGAAAGTAAAATAGTGTGATCAATGGTATCGAATGCCTTAGAAAGATCTATGAATAGGTCAGACGAAAACAACTTACACTCACTCACTATCTCAACTCTTAATCTAAAACCACAGACGCACGTACGTACAGTTTTTTTTAATGTGGTTACATCTTAATATACAGCAGTACAGATTAACAAATTAGATTGCAGGAAAACAAACAAATGTGATATATACCACCAAAAAAGAGAGATTTCTCTTCTCCTTCTAAAAAATGACGACAGATCACCAAAAGCGTAAATAAACACTGTCAAGTGGCTCTCTCGGCAAAGAGTGACACATTAACCAATTTTTTAATTTTTTAATTTTATTAAAATGATTAAAACAACATAGTAAATAAAAAAGTTCAGTAATCCAATTTACGCTGATAATTATACATCATAAATATCTACTAGACACTTTTGTGTGTCGGAACTTGTATGTAGGCCTACTTACTTTTGAGGCGGGGGCGTGGGTAACGGCAAAATGCCCATTTCATCAATTTCTGTTTCCTCGTCTGGTTCGACAATCTGCGATTCTATTTCAAACAAATTACATACGTTAGGCTTATCATTAATAATAAGTTAATGTAAACTTCACCTTAAACATATATAAGCTTGGCATGGTAGAATGAATGTATAGAATCTATAGCAAGGACGTGATGCAACGTAAAGAGATTTGAGCAATCTCAAGCGATGGATTCGAACAGTCGTGTGTGATTGGTCAACTCGCTTGCGTTGCATCTACGTCCTTGTGTTGCGTTCTAGTGGGAACCAAGCTTAAAGGAGAGTCAATTCGGAATATTGGAATCGGTATTGGAACAGATTTGGACACACAATTTGAAAATTATTTAAATTTCTTTTTTATAATTATCAACTACGTACTACTTTTTTTATATGGTAAGATTATAAACCAGTTGTAACATAATTGTGTTTACAAATGAGACAATACAGTATTCTTGATACAGATCAATGCATTCACTTTGAGGGAGGGGTGGGTTATGGTCAGCTGGGGGAGGGGTGGGTGGATGCATAATACTGATTTAGTTCATACCTCCAGTTGAAAAGAAGTCAACACCTCTATTAGGCGGGGGCGACATCGTGAATGGAGTCGTAGTGTCTCTTACAACATTACCACCGTGTCGACCAATTCCTGGCTAGTACAAAAAAAAGATGTTAGAATTAAATTCAAAATTATACTAGGCCTATAATACGTTGCAAGTGACTAAAATGACTTGTTAAAATTTGCTGTTTTATGGTACGTGGGCCTAATAATATTATTGTATTGTAATTGCTGATAAAAATGACTTCCTATGGTTATATACAGTAATGTGTCGGACACTACGCATTAATCATTTCTGGTGGTTAATACTTTTATGGTATTAGTTATTTATATTTTTGCAAAAAAAAAAAGATTGTATAAAATTAGTAGGGACTTTCTTGCATTAAAAAGGGTGTATTCATTCTTTTTATTCAAATGTTTCATTACAATATGTAATACTTACCAGGGGGTATGATGGGGCTTTCATGGGGCTGTTTGGTGGAAGCTGTGGGGCTGGGACAATACCCATGTGTGTGTCAGACTATATTTTAAAAAGATAGACAAAAACTTAGTTTTTATATCAAATAAAAAAGTAAATACTGGTAAAAATATAAAACAAGAAGAAGATTCACTTACTCTATCACAGGATGTGGATAGTTTCCTTGTATCATTATATTATTTCCATTATGTGGATTAAAAGTGGGAAACAATTTTATCTCACTTGTAAAAAGTAGGTTATTCGTAAAAAGTGAGTTTATCGTTTAATTCACATAATGGAAATAATATAATGATACAAGGAAACTATTCACATCCTGTGATAGAGTAGTGAATCTTCTTTTTGAATCTTTTTCTTGGTAAAATGCAAAACAAGAAGAATTACACTATCCGGATGTGGATAGTTTCCTTGTATCATTACAAGTGAGATAAGATTGTTTCCCACTTTTCCCTTCCTGGACCGGACACACACCCTTTCTACTCTTCACTCTGGCTTTCCTCAAATTCTAGATTCACTCTGGCTTTGCTCCCTTTCTGGACACACCCCCTTGCCCCCTTGCTCCCATCCTGGGAACACACCCCTTTTGCCCTTTTTGGATTCACCCTGGCTTTGATCCCTTCCTGGACACACCCCCTTGCTCCCTTCTTGGATACAATCCCCCTTGCTCCCATCCTGGGAACACACCCCTTTTGTCCTTTTTGGATTCACCCTGGCTTTGCTCCCTGGCTTTGATCCCTTCCTGGACACACCCCCTTGCTCCCTTCTTGGATACAATCCCCCTTGCTCCCATCCTGGGAACACACCCCTTTTGTCCTTTTTGGATTCACCCTGGCTTTGCTCCCTGGCTTGCTCCCTTCCTGGATACACTCCCCCTTGCTCCCATCCTGGGAACACACCCCTTTTGCCCTTTTTGGATTCACCCTGGCTTTGATCCCTTCCTGGACACACCCCCTTGCTCCCTTCTTGGATACAATCCCCCTTGCTCCCATCCTGGGAACACACCCCTTTTGTCCTTTTTGGATTCACCCTGGCTTTGCTCCCTGGCTTGCTCCCTTCCTGGATACACTCCCCCTTGCTCCCATCCTGGATACAATCCCCCTTGCTCCCTTCCTGGATACACTCCCCCTTGCTCCCATCCTGGGAACACACCCCTTTTGTCCTTTTTGGATTCACCCTGGCTTTGCTCCCTGGCTTGCTCCCTTCCTGGATACACTCCCCCTTGCTCCCATCCTGGATACACTCCCCCTTGCTCCCTTCCTGGATACACTCCCCCTTGCTCCCTTCCTGGATACACTCCCCCTTGCTCCCTTCCTGGATACACTCCCCCTTGCTCCCTTCCTGGATACACTCCCCCTTGCTCCCTTCCTGGATACACTCCCCCTTGCTCCCTTCCTGGATACACTCCCCCTTGCTCCCATCCTGGATACACTCCCCCTTGCTCCCTTCCTGGATACACTCCCCCTTGCTCCCTTCCTGGATACACTCCCCCTTGCTCCCATCCTGGATACACTCCCCCTTGCTCCCTTCCTGGATACACTCCCCCTTGCTCCCTTCCTGGATACACTCCCCCTTGCTCCCTTCCTGGATACACTCCCCCTTGCTCCCATCCTGGATACACTCCCCCTTGCTCCCTTCCTGGATACACTCCCCCTTGCTCCCTTCCTGGATACACTCCCCCTTGCTCCCATCCTGGATACACTCCCCCTTGCTCCCTTCCTGGATACACTCCCCCTTGCTCCCATCCTGGATACACTCCCCCTTGCTCCCTTCCTGGATACACTCCCCCTTGCTCCCATCCTGGATACACTCCCCCTTGCTCCCTTCCTGGATACACTCCCCCTTGCTCCCATCCTGGATACACTCCCCCTTGCTCCCTTCCTGGATACACTCCCCCTTGCTCCCATCCTGGATACACTCCCCCTTGCTCCCTTCCTGGATACACTCCCCCTTGCTCCCATCCTGGATACACTCCCCCTTGCTCCCTTCCTGGATACACTCCCCCTTGCTCCCATCCTGGATACACTCCCCCTTGCTCCCTTCCTGGATACACTCCCCCTTGCTCCCTTCCTGGATACACTCCCCCTTGCTCCCATCCTGGATACACTCCCCCTTGCTCCCTTCCTGGATACACTCCCCCTTGCTCCCTTCCTGGATACACTCCCCCTTGCTCCCTTCCTGGATACACTCCCCCTTGCTCCCATCCTGGATACACTCCCCCTTGCTCCCTTCCTGGATACACTCCCCCTTGCTCCCTTCCTGGATACACTCCCCCTTGCTCCCTTCCTGGATACACTCCCCCTTGCTCCCTTCCTGGATACACTCCCCCTTGCTCCCTTCCTGGATACACTCCCCCTTGCTCCCTTCCTGGATACACTCCCCCTTGCTCCCATCCTGGGGCACACACTCCTTGAGCCCTTTTTTTAGATTCACCCTGGCTTTGCTCCCTTCCCTTGCTCTATTTTTGGACACACACCCCTTGCTCTATTTTTGGACACACACCCCTTGCTCTATTTTTGGACACACACCCCTTGCTCTATTTTTGGACACACACCCCTTGCTCTATTTTTGGACACACACCCCTTGCTCTATTTTTGGACACACACCCCTTGCTCCCGTCCTGGGGGCACACACTCCTGGTGCCCTTCCTGAACACACCCCCTTTGCTCCCTTCCTCCTGGATACATTTCTACTTGTTCCCTTCCTGGACAACACCCCTAATCCTATTCTGGAATTAAACAGTGCACAGTATTACCGAGTATTGAACTGAAGCATGGTGAAGAGTTGCTGCTTGCTTCTGGAGAGTCTGCCTCAGATAGCTCTCATCTTTAATAGCGTACATACTGAATTAAAAAAAAGATATGTGGTTAAAATAGGTACCAGTGACATAAAACACAGAGGCCCGAGGCCCCCTGGTTTAGGAACCCTAAGTGGCCCTCCAACGCTGGAGGCCTTGGGCGTTTTTAGCCCCTTTCGACATATTTTAATGTCATTTTTCCTCTGGGCACTGGGCCCCATAAGCTCCGGGGTTCAGCCAGTGAGCGCTCATAGCCGTTACAACACTGACATGTAGGGCATTATAATAAAAGACGTAATTGTGCAACTTTAATATCTAATATGACTGCATATATAATGTTACTACTGAAATAAAAACATGAAGTTGAATAAAAACACTAAAATCGCTAATTATTATATTATTACCTACATATTCATCTGATATTTATTAGGTATCCCAATGAAAAAATTCAGATTAATTTTTTTACATTTTCTTTCAGTTAACCATAAAGAACTTAATGTAATTAGCATTTTGCGATTTAAATGATTGAAATCCGATTACCCGTTCTAAAGTTATGGTTATTTAAAGTGGTAAAAAAATATACGATTTTTTGCCTAAAAATGGTGTTTTTTGCAGTTGAAATTGGAAGCATTTTTAAAAGGTTATAACTTTTACAATAATTAGTTAAAAGTTTTGAATTTTGTTAAACCTATAGATATCACAGAGTTGTACAACTCTATTTTTTTTGGAGCCTCAACGAAACCTATTTTTTAAATTATTGGTCCGCAAAGTGGTAGGAAAGCATTTAACGCCCATTTTTGCTGGAATTCCCTAAAAAATGAAAAAACTGCAATTTTTCAATGATCTGTAACTTTTGAACTACTGTACTAATTCATTTAATTTTTTTTGTACTTGTTAGAATGTAGTGTATATTTCATTAATAAATATATTTTAGATGTGTATATGAAAAAAAAAAAATTTTTTAATGGTGAAATTTAAAATTATAAAAAGAAAAAATGAAAAAGTATGTTAAAAACGGTGTGTACTGTTTCCTTTCTTTTACACTAATTTTCGGTAAGTACAATTATTAGAATATTTTAATATACTTTATATTTATAATTTCAATCATAAATACTATTATATATAACTTTTGAATACGTAAAACAAGATTTTAGGCCCATATGATTATGACACCAAATCTAAGCCGGGCTGCTAAGTAAGATATGCTCTTTGGCAAACGCACAATATGGGTCAAAATAAACTCATTTAAAATAATCAATGTTAATTAAAACAATTAATTGTTTACCTGAATAGTATATATAACATTATAAAAATTGTTTTCTTTTCGTATTATTACGTTATTAAATTGAAATACGGAGCTAAAGTTTAGGCCAAGTCACGGCTTACTCGCGATCAGTAGTCGCTCCGTTAAAGTATTTCGGTCGCAGTTAATGACTTTCGGCCGCCGTATACAGAGTCAAATGTAACGTTGGTAAATTAGGTTAATAAATTTCCTCGGTACATTTTAACCTAACGCATTTGCATTGTATACTTGCATAATAAATCTTCCGCACATTACATCAATTTTAAGTTGTTAAATTAATGTGTAAAACCAGATATTCTACGACGGAAAAGGACATGTCAATCTCCGACATCGCTGCTGTCACACATCTCGCGTCGAGCCGGTCGAACTCGAGCGAGGAAAACTAAACAACGTGTTCAAAATATGGAACGTACCATTCGCTGATAGGGTGCATTAATGTATTTAACGGAAAACGCCACAACAAACACGCGCGTATTTTAGAGTACAATATTTTACTCACTACAATATTCACCGGATTATAATGGTTGGATCTTTAAAATTTTGAACGGGATTTACGCCTCATGCACCATTTTAAAATGTAGTTCGCTCAATTACCATGCACAATACGTTTGTAAACTATGTTTTATCGATTTCAATGTAGATTTAGCTATAATTTAATACCAAAATCCATAATATTTTTCCATAAACGGTGAATCAAAATTGGATTTTTGTCACAAAAATTGACTTTTCGTTACGAAAAACCTATTTATAGAAGACGATTTTCGTATCAAATTAAAGCTTATTTAAAGCCTGATAACATACAACAAAAATTAATCCGCTAGCTCCAATGGTAATCGTGCGATCGTGTTTTGAAAACTGATGGGGATTTTCCGATGAGGTTTTCAACGCGCGGAAATCGGCTCGACGGGATTTTAGAACCGTTTTAAAATCGCATTTTCTCGGCAACTAATTCATTAATTTTAATTATAAACACACTTATACATAGATTAAAACAAGTACTTTCAAACAATATAAATTTTGTAAGTATTAATTAAGATTGAATACGATTTATTTAACATCAAAGTCATACTACTTTTTCGAATTTCGTCAATATTTCAAAAGTGATACCCCTCTGTGCGCTTTCATTGGGATACCTATATTTATTTGGTCACACCGTTTATTTTTCATAATTAAAAAAAAAAACCTATCTATAACATTTCTGTAAAAAAATATGTTTCTAGATAATTTTTTTTTTTTAATAATGAAAAATAGCTTGGTTATTATTGGAATGTATGATCAATAGAAATGTGTTGATTCCATGTACCTGGCCTTTTATATCTGAAAGGTCTACATAGAGGGAGATAATTATTATTTGTTGTTTTTATTATTACTAAATTCAAAGTATTGATTTACAGAAGTAACAGTGTTAATTGTTAATTGTTTGACCAATCATCGTTATTAAGTTAAGCCTCGTCTTCATCAAACTGAACAAGCCCATATATGGACATGATGATGTCATATCACTACCATATTTGGGCATATCACTACCATATTTGGGCATATCACTACTATATTTTTGTTATCAAAGTAGTTTGATAGTGTAGACAGACCTTTAAACCTTACAAACCTTTTCTGTAAAATTGTAAATTTTTTCTCCCAGCTTTTAATAGACCTTGATAGTTCTCGCTGTAGCCTGTAAAAAAATAAAATCCGCTTTATGCCAGTAATAGTAATAATAATAGTTTAAAGCACCTTGATTGGTCCTAACATTGATCAAGGGCTTCTCTCGTCCAGTGTCCACCTTGACCAGAGGAAAGGCATGAGCCAATACGTCTGAGCCAGATACTAGATGCAGGGGCTGCCATAAGAGTCAGCAATGCTGATTTCAAATGGCTAACGGGACCCCAGCTCCATATACAACAAACACTATTTCATTTCTTTTGTACCTATTTACTTGTGTTGATTCACCATGCTTTCACCATTAAACATTTTCATTACTAATTACATTACCTGTCAATTTTATCTAATGGCTAGGTATTTTGTTGCGTTCCGCTTCCTGGGTGATAATTATTGAATTATTATCTATAATGATATCTTGAAAGAATTTCATTTAGCTTCGATTTTGTATAGATGACAAATTTCGTTTTTGTAAAAGCACAAGTTAACGGAGTACTTACTCGAACGTTTCGATCTCTATCAGAGATCCTTCTCAACTGACTGCGGAGTGTTAATGCAGCTTGGTCATTCTTGACGTCATCTGTTGATGACGTTGTACGCCTCCGGTTGTAGGTTGGAGGTTGCAACTGTCCACAAGTTTACATTGGGGAAACAGGGAGGGCATTACAAACACGAATTAATGATCACAAAAAAGATGTTACAACAAACACGGGGGGAGTAATGACTAGGGCCTCCAGAACATCCACATCTTCGATCATACACAAATCTGCCATTACAGAACATGTCATAAAACACAATCATGTACCGAACTGGGAGGCTACCATCTTAACCAAAGAGCCTAAACGCAAAGACAGACAGATTAGAGAATCATTACATATAAGGAGAAATAAAGAGAAGACCATGAACCGGGACACTGGAGCCCACGAACTCTCGCATTTGTACAATGATTTGATAGACACATCACCTGGCCGAGCCCCGCACAACCTCCAACCTACAACCGGAGGCGTACAACGTCATCAACAGATGACGTCAAGAATGACCAAGCTGCATTAACACTCCGCAGTCAGTTGAGAAGGATCTCTGATAGAGATCGAAACGTTCGAGTAAGTACTCCGTTAACTTGTGCTTTTACAAAAACGAAATTTGTCATCTATATAATGATATCATTCATAAGTTACTAGAAAATATTATGAATCAATCAATATTATTACCGTCCAATTTCATTCTCATGAAATTTTTTCAATCTTTTAAGTTTGCTAATTTCATCCGTGGATTCTTGTGTACTTTTTGTCTGTTCTACTTCCTATAAGAAAATGATACAATTCATTTTCACTCTCTTAATGGTAATGGATTAGGACTAGGTTGACGGGGGCTTTGGTTCAGACCTGTCTGTGTCCTTTAATGGTAATGGATTGGGACTAGGTTGACAGAGGCTTTGGTTCAGACCTGTCTGTGTCCTTCGGCAAGATACTCTCATTTCCTTCGGATCCAGGAACATACATCTCACGTGCACACCATTTAGAAAAAGTAGAGGATCATCTAGTCTCCCGGTGTGCTGGTCATGATTCTATTGGGCCCTCTGGGAGAACATTAAAGAGGTCACCCAATAAAAAAATAATCTTTAGGCAAGCTAAACAAGATACCTTTTGGATAAGTATTTCCGATGTTTTTCTGTGGGCCGATTTGAGCCTGTTCTTTTCTTCTTCCAATTTCTGTTGTTCGTTCGCATGTTTCCGTGCCAATTGTAATAGCTGTCGGTTTACAAAATAATACAGTTTACAAGAAAAATAAACCTGCATTACAATATTAAAGATGTATTGTCCCTTTGACTAATTCCAAAAAAAAAAAAGATTTAAAAAAAAAGTGTCATTTTGAAGTATCATAATAGCTATTAACTTTCACTAAAAATTTGTCGAAAAAAAAAATCATTTAACTGAAATACGTTTTTTGGATCAAAACATATCTCATAATGCAACGTGCTTGTTTGGCTACTCTGTATGCATAATCATAAAACTTCCTCGCGATCTGTGTGAAAACACCTTCTCAACCGTGGCGTGCTGTAAACAATCCTAATTAGCATTGCGCATAATGAATACTCATGGATTGAAATCTTTGTTTACGTTTGCTAGCGACGATTTTCCACAAGAAATGTAATAAAATTAATTTACCTGTTAATTACGTAAACTTGTTTTTGGCTCGAATTTTCGACTTAAAGTGAATAACTTTAATATTCCTTTGATATGGCCAATTTAAATTTAGAATATGTTGACCTTCATTTTTTGTGTTTCAAGGGACAATACATCTTTAATAAAGGATATAATGTTTCTTCTGAAATAAAATGTTATTACCATTGTGTTATATTCTTTACATTATTATCAATTGTTAAAAATGTTATTGATAAAATTCTTTACATTTTTATTGCTAACATTGTTATTCTTTTGCTAAAATTCCTGAATGGAACCAGTAAGACCGGAACATTAGAACTGCACCAAATATTGCCACTTTTAAAGACCAACTGAACACTATTGACATCGAAAGTAATTTCTCAAAAGCACACTTTGCTATAAATTAATATTTTTGCATATGACTCTAACCAACGTACGCAATAACCAGAGATGGTGTTTGTATGTTACGGATACAGATTACGTTATCCTTATGTTAACATTATAATTGATTGACATTATTATTGTTAACATTGTTATTGTTAACATTCTTTACATCTTCTTTATTACATTATCTTTATTATTGATTGTTAATGTTTTCTTAATGCATACCTCATCTCGTCCAGATTGCATCTTTTCTTGAAGTTCTTTCTCTAAATTTTGCCTCTGTTTTTCTGCCTAGTAAAATAATAGATCAAACAGGCATGAGATTGATATCACAGAAAATGCAGAGAACCACAGACTGCAGAGAACAGGCTTTTGCCAGATGCGTTGTATGTTATTTATACATCTGACAGATTTTTATATCTATTGTGTTTAAAATATTTTAAAGTATTTCAGCTCTTTGAAAGGGGTTTCAGAGATAATAAGTGAGATCAGTGTGACGTAACCTTTCCATCAGAGAGCTATAAGCTTATAGGCTATGCCTCTATCCCAGAACTTGGCATTTTGGTTCTGCCGGACACAAGTAAAACAAGCCTGAGGCTAACATAGATTCTTACATTTTTTTTTAGATATGATAACTCAGCATTTGCGGAAGACTTTGCTTGTTCCAACTCCGCAGATAACTGTTCCACTTTTACTCGTTCTTTTTCCAATGCCCTCGATAGATTATCAATCTCTTTATCTGATTAAAAATAACAGAAATATTTTATACTACCTTATGGCAGAACAAACAACTATAACAACATACAGAATTCTGAATACTAAAGAAAATTACTTTGTTCATCTGAGTTTTCATCTTTGGTATCAAGAGCATTTTCAAGATTCAGTATTTTTTTGCGGAGTTTTGCGTTATCTTCTTTCAGACCTTCAACCTCGTAAACAGCAGCAGGAGTCACGACCTCTGGTCTCTGAGAATCCTACAATGACAACCATTACAACACACATGAATTAAACATATCAAATATCTAATCTCTAAAATTGAAACATTGAAGAGCTAAAATTGAAACACCTGATACCATCAGCAGTGGCATAACAGCTATGAGCGCTCACTGGCTAAACCCAGGGGCCCGGAAGCTTATAGGGGCCCCTGAGTAATGCCCGGAGGAAAAAAACAGGCAATAAAATATGTTGAAAAAGGTTAAAAATGTGCTAGGCCTCCAGCGTTGGAGATCCACTTAGGGTTCCTAAACCAGGGCCTCAGGCCTCTGCATTACTCTTCTGACCATCAGATCATCTCTACACAGGTGGAGCCTTACCTCAGAAGCTTGTTGGAGCTGCATCTTCAGCATGTCAATCACTCCTTCCTGTTGGATTATTTGATACTGTAATTGTTTGTATTCCTCTTCGATCTTATTGGCCTTTGACACCTGACTGCTGGCAGCCTGCTCCATTTTTAATCCATAGTGTTTCTAAATAAAATAACAAATGTATTTACTACAGCGAAATTCCGGTTCCCATTGACTGGAGAAGACACCTGCAGGCATAATACTACTATACCTTACAGATCAACAAAAGAAGAACTAAGTTTTAAAATATACTATTATTCAATTGGATTTTATTGCAAGAATGTTGTATTTCTTCACTGCATTGTAAAGATTGTGCCTTGAATCTCCACACATAACACAACTTGTCAAGTAAGATATGCTAACTTTAAGTGCTTTTTTATTAAGATATGTGAAACACTAAATGAAACAGTATTTTTAATTAAAATTAAATTCATCCACATCATGGCAGATTCCATGGTGTGAATGTGACGTGCAGGGAGAATAAATTAGTCCTAACTTATTTTTTCATGATTATACTATTTGATTATGTTTATGGAAATCTAAAATAGACTTATTTTATTGTCTTGGTAAAAATTAATATAATACTGTACCTTCCACTCATTGTTAATTTTAACGATAGCATTTAGAAGTTGTTGCTTGAAACTTCTTCGAATAATTGCCAGTCTCTGTTTCAAAGAAAAATACATTTAATGTTAATTAAATAAGTTTAGTTTTATTTTATTTCCATAAACAAACATGTAAACAAAAACATAGGTCCATCAACATAATTAGCAATAATAAACAAATAAATAAAATATTCACAAAAATTATTTATTATAAGCTGTCACCAACCATTTCTACTGCTCTTTTGTGCCAGCTCATACAAAAGCAAAACATCGCCATTTTCAGGATGGATAAACTATATTATAATTTATTGTTCTTATAAACTAAGTCTCATTTGAGGCTTAGGGAGTGGAGTTGAAAGAGTTGTGAGTTACAACCCTGGTTCTACTGTAGGTCAAGATTGAACCCCGGACCTTGGGATTGAAAGGCAAGAGAACGTTAACCACTAATTTACCTCATCTTGATTTTTCTCCAGTTCAGTTACTCGGTCATTGACTCTACAATATAACTCTAGTGTCTTTTCTTGAAGTCTGCTCTCATAATCAGCTTGCATCACATGCTTGGTTAAATTCAGGTCTCTCTTCAACGATCCTGCATCCTGGATAAAACAAACAACAAAGTTATATCATATGACTCCGTACATGACAGGTGAGATAATTATAAAACATATTTATATCTAGCATTATTATAATCAACTATATACTGTAGTACAGGAAATGAAAAAGCTCTGAAAAGAGTTCAGCATGAGAGGAAAATGTCTTACTTCGACCAGTTGTTGAATCACTGACGTCATTTCTTTAAGTGCAACGATTTCAGAATCTGATGTTTGTGTTGCTCGATCCTGACGAAAAAATCCAACCTTTTGCTGGTCCGCAATTGATGGCCTATTTTATTTAATGGTTTTTTAATGCAATTGAGAAGAATATAATTATTAATTATTAATATTAGCCAATTTAATCATTAAATAGTTATTTATTAAATATTGGTGATGATTTATCTTCAGAAAAAATAACTGTGAAGTGAAATATGTAGGCCCTTCCAGGCCTACCCTAGCTAGATAGGCTATCGTTCTAGAGTAGTACAGGCTCTCTCTCTAGTCTTACTAATACTACTAGGCCTAGGCCTATATTTAGGCCTAGGCCTAGGGCCCAGGCCTAGTAGGCCTAGTCTTTAAATGAATGATTTAACTACCTCACATCATCTAAATAATCTTCTTCGTTATCATCGCTTGATGATGATAAAACAATTCGTGCATCGGCCATATCGAATTTAATGTTTCTCTTCTTGATCTTCCAGACTTTTAACTTGTTTGTCAAACTTTTTCACATACGAATTAAAGGATATAATTTTGTGTATTGCTACTAAGTTACGAGTTGCCACGATGTTTGCAGGAAATGCCGCCCAATTATTATCGATTAGTATACTGAAATTTATTTACAAATTTCATTTGATTTAATGATATTCTGATACTAAATAATTTTGATTATTGTATTTTCATTTTTTTAAATTTTCAATCCAATTTATATTCATAATGATTAAATTTATTTGATTAACAAAATGTATAAAGTGATGACACAAGCGGCGTTCCATAACTGAAAGGACTCGCTCGAGTTCGTTTACAGCTGCAGTAGTAGCATTGTTCTCTCATTTTCACTTTCTTTTAAGTTTTTAGGCCTAGGCTAGACCTAAGTGCAACTTTTTCGGTATTCATGAACTGAAGTAAAACAAGAAAAGGTAAATACAAATAATATAGATTTGTTTTAATGATTTAATTATTTAAATGATTGTAATTAACTAACCTAGAGTAGTAAGTAGGCTAGGCCACCTCTGCTGGACTGCCTTTCCTTCTTCGGGGTGAAGAAGAGACGTTCGGCTTCCAGCCTATCCGGCCTAGCCATTAATTTAACTTGTTTTTTTGTTTGTTTTTTACATTAGGCCTATAAACTATAATCAAATTCCTAGTTTAAGGCCTACGTAGACTACAATTTGCCTTTCCTTTTACTTTGTTTTTGAAAGAAATGTCTGCAAGACGGAGAAAAAGCACAACAAAGGGAACGGAAGACGAACAACCAGCCTCACCACCATCTTCTCGGAAAGGAAAACATAAATCAACCGGTCAAGAAGGAGCTGGGGGTAAACGCCCATTCAGAAGTTGTGAGAAAGCACGGTGCCCAGCCAAGAAGCCTATCTGCTTTGCAGGCTCAGAAAGGTAGTTGGTTAAAAAAATTACTAAATTAAATACAGATATATACAATGCTTCTTGTTTGGTATTACTATTATGCAAATGCTATGTGAATGTATAGATAAAGTATGTTTCTTAAATATTTGTTTGTTTGTCTGTCCGCAGGTGTGCAGGGGACGGATACACCTCAAGGTGGTACCATTTATCAGCCGGAGAACACTTCTGTAATGAGTGTTTTGATTACTATTATAGAAGGTACCTAAAGCTCATATTTGGGCATATCACTACCATATTTGGGCATATCACTACCATATTTGGGCATATCACTACCATATTTGGGCATTTCACTAACATAATTGGGCACATCACACTTTTTTTGTCAAACTAGTTTGATAGTGTAGACAGAGTTTTACAGAGGAAAGTGCCATGAAGGACTTTATAAAGTCTGTTATTTTTAAAAGTAAAAACATCATTACTATAGATTCATTTGACTTTTTGTTTCAGCCATCGAGATGGCTATAAGCTTATGTCCGCCTGGAAAAGAGAATGGAGTTCGTACGGAAAAACCGAAGCCAATCTGAAAATGTACATGGTGGATGAGGTGATGCCATACTGGGTTCAGTGTACAGTGTCAGGATGTCTAAAGTGGAGAATGTTGCCAAACGATGTCCAATTGTCAAGGGAACTGATTCAGAAATATTGCTGTGGAATGGTGCAAGTAGGAAAACAGGTATTGTAGGATTAAAGAGGTAGCATAAAAAAAAAATGTACATACATTACATATCTATCTCTCAAATAACAACATAATACTAAATCAGCTACACAGTCTCCTCAGGATATAATAGGGAACTTTCAACTTTAACCTACGACCTATTAAGAAGGTCGACTAATATGTTTGATAATATAAAAAAAAATTGAAGATATAGAACAGCCAATAAGATTCTATACTTTGCACAAATAAAGGAAAAGAATATTATGTTCGTAACTGTAACAAAAATATACCAAAACTATGTTGAGTAATCGGATAAGGAAACATCCTGGTGTTCGTCCGACAAAGAGGATAAATTACCCCATTAAACCATACCCAACCCTAATCACTGAACCTATAGCTTTACTCACCATTTTCCTAGAGGGATGTTTGTTTTTAGGTTTTGGCGACCGAAGACCAGATCTCCTCAATAAGGTGATTGTTGTAATCATGTAGGCATATGATACGGTTCATTGGGGTAGTTTATCGAAGCTGGTTTATTGTGGTTCGTTATTGGGGTTATGTCTGGTTTGATGTATGTCATTCGTTAGACCCCTTGTATTTGTCCTTGCATATACCAATGAATTCACAGGATACAGTAGGTCATCTGAAATCCAAACCATCCTTGCAATTTTTTTTGTTTCATAATTTGTTTATAGTCAATAAATAACGATGCATGTAATCAAGAGGAGGACCATCGTGTAGAACAGACGAATGATGAAAACTGGCTGACTCTACTAATGAATCCTCCATTATTAAAGAACTCGCCAGCCGCTCCATACCTGCAGGAATATTACCCAGACGGTGTCGGACTTAGCGCAACTTGTAAAGTTGCTACTATGGGCGTCAGAGGAGGTAATATAATTTAGCATCTTTATCATGATTCAACCATAAAAGAATCATAGTTTATTTATTTATTCAGGAAAATAAGGTATATTTACAAAATATAGAACAAAACATAAGACAAACAAAAAGCTAAAGTTGCTTCTATGGGTGTCTTTCTCATTATCCAACCATAGAAGCATCATAGTATATATATTTATTCAGGCAAATAAGATAAATTTACAAAATATAGAACTACAATTTATTATTCTTTATACCGGGTAGCCTCATCAGTCAAAAACTTTTCTCCCAGAGGGCCCAGTGTGTAGTACTATGATGAGTTTGTGATAAAACAAAAATCTAAGGAAAAATCATTGCCACTAGCTGCCAAGAAAGTACTATACAGCAGTATTTCCTAGAAAGTACTATACAGCAGTACTTCCTAGAAAGTACTATACAGCAGTACTTCCTAGAAAGTACTATACAGCAGTACTTCCTAGAAAGTACTATACAGCAGTACTTCCTAGAAAGTACTATACAGCAGTACTTCCTAGAAAGTACTATACAGCAGTACTTCCTAGAAAGTACTATACAGCAGTACTTCCTAGAAAGTACTATACAGCAGTACTTCCCTAGAAAGTACTATACAGCAGTACTTCCCTAGAAAGTACTATACAGCAGTACTTCCCTAGAAAGTACTATACAGCAGTACTTCCTAGAAAGTACTATACAGCAGTACTTCCCTAGAAAGTACTATACAGCAGTACTTCCCTAGAAAGTACTATACAGCAGTACTTCCTAGAAAGTACTATACAGCAGTACTTCCTAGAAAGTACTATACAGCATTACTTCCTAGAAAGTACTATACAGCAGTACTTCCTAGAAAGTACTATACAGCAGTACTTCCTAGAAAGTACTATACAGCAGTACTTCCCTAGAAAGTACTATACAGCAGTACTTCCCTAGAAAGTACTATACAGCAGTACTTCCCTAGAAAGTACTATACAGCAGTACTTCCTTGAAAGTACTATACAGCAGTACTTCCTAGAAAGTACTATACAGCAGTACTTCCTAGAAAGTACTATACAGCAATACTTCCCTAGAAAGTACTATACAGCAGTACTTCCCAGAAAGTACTATACAGCAGTACTTCCTAGAAAGTACTATACAGCAGTACTTCATAGAAAGTACTATACAGCAGTACTTCCTAGAAAGTACTATACAGCAGTACTTCCTAGAAAGTACTGTACAGCAGTACTTCCTAGAAAGTACTATACAGCAGTACTTCCTAGAAAGTACTATACAGCAGTACTTCCCTAGAAAGTACTATACAGCAGTACTTCCTAGAAAGTACTATACAGCAGTACTTCCTAGAAAGTACTATACAGCAGTACTTCCTAGAAAGTACTATACAGCAGTACTTCCTAGAAAGTACTATACAGCAGTACTTCATAGAAAGTACTATACAGCAGTACTTCCTAGAAAGTACTATACAGCAGTACTTCCTAGAAAGTACTATACAGCAGTACTTCCTAGAAAGTACTATACAGCAGTACTTCCCTAGAAAGTACTATACAGCAGTACTTCCCTAGAAAGTACTATACAGCAGTACTTCCTAGAAAGTACTATACAGCAGTACTTCCTAGAAAGTACTATACAGCAGTATTTCCTAGAAAGTACTATACAGCAGTATTTCCTAGAAAGTACTATACAGCAGTACTTCCCTAGAAAGTACTATACAGCAGTACTTCCCTAGAAAGTACTATACAGCAGTACTTCCTAGAAAGTACTATACAGCAGTACTTCCCTAGAAAGTACTATACAGCAGTACTTCCCTAGAAAGTACTATACAGCAGTACTTCCTAGAAAGTACTATACAGCAGTACTTCCTAGAAAGTACTATACAGCAGTACTTCCTAGAAAGTACTATACAGCAGTACTTCCTAGAAAGTACTATACAGCAGTACTTCCTAGAAAGTACTATACAGCAGTACTTCCTAGAAAGTACTATACAGCAGTACTTCCTAGAAAGTACTATACAGCAGTATTTCCTAGAAAGTACTATACAGCAGTACTTCCCTAGAAAGTACTATACAGCAGTACTTCCCTAGAAAGTACTATACAGCAGTACTTCCTAGAAAGTACTATACAGCAGTACTTCCCTAGAAAGTACTATACAGCAGTACTTCCCTAGAAAGTACTATACAGCAGTACTTCCCTAGAAAGTACTATACAGCAGTACTTCCTAGAAAGTACTATACAGCAGTACTTCCTAGAAAGTACTATACAGCAGTACTTCCTAGAAAGTACTATACAGCAATACTTCCTATGTGTTTTCATTTTGATTGTCTTTTGTTTATTCGTGTGTTGTACTTTTAAAAATAATATACTGTAATTAAAATTTCTCAAGTTTATATTCACAGCGCAACAAAACTTCCCCTAAAATACCCATAAATAAAAATATTAATGAAATATTTTTTATTACCTTACTGTATAATATATAATTACCATAAATAAAAATATTAATAAAATATATTTTATTGCCTTACTGTATATCCTGTGTTATTGGATGTGAACTGACTTCCTTTCGTTATTTTCATTTTTGTTCCCTTTATTTTAGGTCTATCGGATGAACACAGTGAAGGTATAGTATTGTTTCTGATATCATATCCTCTAATTGCACAATTAAAATTGTTTAATTAGCAAAATTGATAATATACTTGTATATTAGTCTTGTTTATTTTATTTCATTTATATGTAATTTTACTTTTTATGGACCAGAGATTCCGAAATAAAAGATTGAATGAATGAATTAAACTCTGTCTACACTATCAAACTAAACAAAAAATATGGTAGGGATTATGCCCAAATATGGTAGTGATATGACATCATCATGTTCATATATGGGCACGTCACTTTTTTTTTGTCACATAAAGTTTGATAGTGTAGGCAAAGCTTTAGGGTTGTTTATTTTACCTAATGTACCATTTACTGTTGAGTCAAAAAGTCATTCTTTACACACTCATGCTTATATGAGCATGCATAATCACATGACACTGGAAAACAAAAGGTCGCTAAAATATGCGCTCAGTTTAAGACTTCAGTATTGTACTTTTGTCTTTGCTTGTAAAATAATACAATTTCTGTTTGTAGATCTGCATCCATATTTTCAACCGTTTTACCAGCCAGAAGAAAATGGCAAAGCATTGTGTGTACGACCAGATGTTATGGAGTACGATGAAGTTCAGGAATTTCCAGAATTTGCACGTGAACAACAAATGTACCTTGGACTTAGAAACCTTGCCCTAGCCTTATGGAATACAAACTATAAGGTTGGTTGGGTGTTCGGTGAAGAAATTTAGTATCAAAACGACACGGATTGTACTGAGAAGGTTTTAAACTATTTGGTTGGGTGTTCGGTGAAGAAATTTAGTATCAAAACGACACAGATTGTACTGAGAAGGTTTTAAACTATTTGATTGGGTGTTCGACGGAGAAATTCAATATCAAAATGACCTGAATTCTACTGGGAAGGTTTTAAACTATTTGGTTGGGTGTTCGACGGAGAAATTTAGTATCAAAATGACTTGAATTGTACTGGAAAGGTTTTAAACTATTTGGTTGGGTGTTCGGCGGAGAAATTTAGTATAAGAATGACTTGAATTGTACTGAGAAGGTTTTAACTATTTGGTTGGGTGTTCGACGGAGAAATTTAGTATCAAAATGAATTGAATTGTACTGGAAAGGTTTTAAACTATTTGGTTGGGTGTTCGGCGGAGAAATTTAGTATAAGAATGACTTGAATTGTACTGGGAAGGTTTTAACTATTTGATTGGGTGTTCGACGGAGAAATTTAGTATCAAAATGACTTGAATTGTATTGGAAAGGTTTTAAACTATTTGGTTGGGTGTTCGGCGGAGAAATTTAGTATAAGAATGACTTGAATTGTACTGAGAAGGTTTTAACTATTTGGTTGGGTGTTCGACGGAGAAATTTAGTATCAAAATGACTTGAATTGTACTGGAAAGGTTTTAAACTATTTGGTTGGGTGTTCGGCGGAGAAATTTAGTATAAGAATGACTTGAATTGTACTGGGAAGGTTTTAACTATTTGGTTGGGTGTTTCGGCAGAGAAATTTAGTATCAAAATGACCTGAATTGTACTGGAAAGGTTTTAAACTATTTGGTTTGGGTATTCGGCGGAGAAATTTAGTATAACAATGACTTGAATTGTACTGGGAAGGTTTTAAACTGCATTTGAAAAAACCACCAGGAGGGGTTGTGTGAGGTATCAACATGAGTGTACTGAGAAGGTTTTAAACTACTTGACTGGTTTCTACTCTGGGTCAGGTTTTTCTTCTAGAGATATTATATCTACTTCTAATCTATTATTTATTGTTTTTTTACAGAAAGTTGTTACAGTAGAAATGTGTGTTGAGCATTTGATTGTGCGTGGTCTTGTACGAATAGTATGCTCTAGATACCTCAAAGTCTTCCTAGCATTCTTAACCAAGAAAGGTTTGGTGAACTCGGGACTAATGCAGAACCCTCATCTCATTAAAGACATTATAGCAGAAAACTCTAAGCCTGTAAGACTCTTATTACTGTAATATTTTTAAGAATAATCGTTTCATGATATGAATATGGTATGAGTGGTCGGGTGGTTAAGACAGTGGAACCGTAATTACGTAGCCATAACATCAATAAGGGTTTAAGGCTCACTCACTCCATGGTTCTGATAGTAGAACAAGTCTTCTTGGACAAGGACTGTAAACCATAGGTCCAGTGTACACATCTAGCTCATGTGCGTTTTAAAGAACCTAGTACATCTTTTGAGACGAGTAGGGTGTTACCCCGATGTACTAGTACACACACAGCCACTGATCATATCTGGGCCCTCTGGGAGACCAGTCTTTGATGAGAGCGCATTGTCTTGTAGTAATTTATAGTCAGTAAAGTTTATTTTTTTTAAGTTTGTACATAATTTTATAGTACAGTACTGTTGTTTGGAATTTGTACTAATTTTTTATATTTTATTTCAGGATTCTGTGATAATAATTGGCGCAGGACCATCGGGCCTGGCAGCTGGAAGGCAACTTCAGAACTTTGGGGCAAATGTCACTATGCTCGAATCTAGAAATCGCATCGGGGGCAGAATATGGGATGATAAAAGTTTAGGGGTGTGTGTTGGGAAAGGTGCTCAGATAGTCAATGGGTGCATTAATAACCCTATTGCACTGATGTGTGAACAGGTATTTGTAATTCTCTTATTTAAAATATTAATAAATAAATGATATATATATAAAAGGCAGCTCAATCCATTTATTTTATATATAATAATAAAACATTAAACAATTTGCTCATAATGGGTCTAAAGCTCTGCCTGCACTATAAACTAGTTTGTAGTGTTAAATGTGCCTAAATATGGTAGTGATATGCTCAAATATGGTAATGATATGATCATCATGTCCATATATGGGCACAACACATTTTGTTGTCACATAAAATTTGATAGTATAGACAGAGCTTTACAAGGCATTGCCTGAATTAGCTACCCTACCCCAAAAACTATATACACATTCCCTCAATAATTTATGGAAGTCCAGCAGAAACAAACATACCAGTCTTTGTGTTTATGTAACAACATTCTGAGTGAATTGTTATAACTTACTTGTAAATCATGTACAGGTGGTATAGGTTTTTTATATTTACACACCGGCGCCTCACAGGGTGGTCTCCCTTCCGATACAATTTATATTTATTTATTATTGTTTCTATTAGTTTCTTTGCTGTTTTTAAACCCCAAATAAGTATATACACTTTCCTCAATGATTCATGGAATGAAGGAAGTCCAGCAGAAACAAACATAGTAGTGTTATGTATAAATTATTATAACATGCTTGTAAATCATGTATAGTGTTCAATATTTTAGACAGAGGCGAAAAGGTGAAACCACCTTGTGAGGCACCTCTGATACAATTTATTGATCTTTCTATTAGTTTCTCTGCAGAAACATCAATCAAATCTTCCAGAATTTAACATGAAATAGTTTTACATAATAAAACAATAAAGCATTTTCACTATTGGAAAGAAAATCAATCAAAAAATAAAAATTACACTTAAAAATTTGGCTAAGATATCCTCAATAATTGAGTTAGCGTTTATAAGTAGAACATCTCTTGAACCATAAATTACTGAAATAAAAACTTGTAGTAAAAGAATTTATATAATATTTTGTATCAAAAGAGCATTTCCTAAAATATTTGATCAATTAATATTACATAAGTTCTGAAGATAATATGTGCTATACTGTGTTGTACGCAAATGAGTGTAAGCATATAGCCAAGTAAATGTAGTGTATTGTTTTTATAGGCTGGTATTAAAATGCGAAAGATGCATATAAGATGCGACCTCGTAGAAGAGGATGGATCTGTGACCGATACGACCGTTGATAAACGTGTTGATTTCCATTTTAACGCAATGCTTGATGCTATTGCAGAGTGGCGGAGAGACAATGAAAATAAACTAGATGACTTATCTCTCGCTAGTAAGAATTATAAGAGTCATTAAAGATGTATTGTCCCATAAAAAATTAATTTTTTACATTTTTGTTGTTGAATATGCCATTTTATTATCGCATCATAGTTATCTACTTTAAAAAAAATTGAATTGAAAAAAAATTTATTTAAAAAAACTGTAATTTATAGCAAAAAATAGTCAAATTAGCTGCCATCCAATGGGTTTTTGGTTGAATTTTACCATTTATTTATATGGGAAAACATTTTTGCAGAAGGTATTAACTTTATTAAAACTTCAAAATGGTCTGATTTTATTAATCTTCATTTTTCATGTTTTGGGGGACAATACATCTTTAATAAATTAAAACTAAAAAAAAATTCCTGACCTTGGGACAGCACCAATAAAATAAAGTCTTAAATAGCTACTGCTAACCAAGCTTGATTTATTGAGAGATTTCGATTTGCGATCACCAACTATTTACCAAGGTCAGGTCAATCGGTGCATTGTTGGTCATTGTGTGGGGTATGAGGAAACGCGTCCCAATATCCCCGTTTGCGCATAGTTGAATTAACATGACATAGTTTGGTCGAAAGCTCATTATTATCAATTGATTGCTGTAAGCCCTCAACACCTACCTGACCAACAAACCCACCTCAATCCCATAAGTTGCTTCTGCCTTCTTGCAACTTTAACATGACTATGTGTTTTGATTTTTTAAATTCTATGTTGTAGAAAAATTACAAGAAATGCATGAAACATTTATTGAAGAAACTAGTTTGAAATTCACAGCAAAGGAGGAGCGCTTGTTCCAATTCCACATAAGTAATTTAGAGTATGCATGCGGATGTGATCTATCAAAGGTAAACAAGCATCTTAAAAGTAGAACCTATTATAAATTGTCCCCTTAATAGGGGTGTCCCATAAATAGAGTTTGAGTATTTAGTCCTTAAACAAAATACTATTGCTCCTTGTTCATTGGAAAAGTGACCCCCCCCCCCCCCCCCAAAGCCTGGTTTCCATTAAAATCGCTACAGCGTTTCCATTAAAATCGCTACACGCGCAAATGTCGTCGACGCAATCGGGAAGGCTCCCCGATTCATCTCAGTCAAATCGGCAAAGTTCAACCATGTTCAACTTTGTCGGCGATGAATCGTATACGCGTACCAAAGAATATTTAGCACTCGCGTACTAGATCCCCGATAAATTCTAGCGTTTCCATAGAATCGCTAGGCTCTGTCGTGTAGCGATTTTATGTAAACCAGGCTTTAGGGATTTTCCAAAGGATGTGTTTAAAGCTATGTCTACACTATCAAACTAATTTGACAAAAATGTGTGATGTGGCCAAATATAGTAGTGACATGCCCAAATATGGTACTGATATGACATTATGTCCATATATTGGCAAATCACATTAAGTTTGATAGTGTAGACAGAGCTTTACTGTATGTGATGTACTGTTCAATAACGTTTGTGCCCTAATGGCTTTTAACATGCAGTTCATACATTGTATACAGATCTCCAGTATATCATTTAATTAATTGGTACATTGTTATTGTTATTGATGTTTTTTATTTATGTGGATATTTTTCTAGGTTTCATCTCTGTACTGGGATCAAAATGAGAACTTTGCCCAGTTTGCAGGTGACCACACCCTTATTGAAGATGGTTATATGGCTGTTATCAATAAATTAGGTGATGGCCTCGATGTAAGACTTAATACAGCGGTAAAGTCCATTGACTATACAGGAAAGGATGTCATAGTACAGACGGATGATGGGAAGACGTTTAAAGCACAGAAGGTAAGCATCTTAAGCTCTGTCTATACTATTGAACTGGTTTGACAAAAAAAGTGTGATGTGCCAAAATATGGTGGTGATGTGACATCATTATGTCCATATATGGGCACACAAGTTTGATAGTGTAGACAGAGCTTTAGGCCTTAAAAAATTATTAAGTTGCCTGACCGACCCAAATTTTGATCAAATCTAGAAAAAATGAGAAGTAATTTTTGAAACTTGAAATTGCATGTATGAGTGAGTTTTATTTTTTAAATAATTAAAAAAAAAAAATTTTAAACAATGTTTTACGAGGGTGGTCCATCCAGCTGAAGCTGATCATTAGGGACCCTAAAGAAAAACAATATAACATTACATTTTCTAGGAATTATTTATATCATTACCACAAATTCAGCAAAAAAAAGGGTGGCCTACTGGCCTGTTTATTCTTTCTTTTTTGGTCAGATTAACGCAAACTTAAGAATTTAAGAAAGGTGAAGAGAATCTCATTTAAGAATTCTTGGTTAAAATTATCTGAAAATAACGTTTGCTTATTTCTGTTTATTAGAAAACAACATTTCTTAAAAAATAATAATTGCATATCAATTGCATTTCATAGGTTCTTGTTACCGTTCCACTGTCGATACTTAAAAGGAATCTAATCAGTTTTAAACCAGCTCTACCAACTCGAAAGCAAGAAGCTATTAATTGCCTAGGTGCTGGAATTATTGAAAAGGTAAAAGAAAAACGAATTTAAAAGATGGCTAAATTATTTTTGTGATGTATTTTGTGTTGATAAAATTAGTTGAGGTGAGAATATGGTGATAAGAATGGATGTTGCTATGCTAACAGTAATATAAATTTGACTAGTCTGTTAAAAATTAACTTAAGCTCTGCCTACACTATCAAAATAGTTTGAAAAAAAAAGTATGATGTGCCCAAATAAATGACATTGATATGCCAACAAGTGATATGACATCATCATGTCCATATATGGGCACATCAAATTTTTCATAAAGTTTGGTAGTGTAGACAGAGCTTTAGAGTAAAAATGTTTTTTAGACGGTTTTTAACTATGACGTTTTTTCTTCTTCGAGATTTTATGTTACAAACTTGTTTTGTTTCTTATTGCTTCATTTAGATTGGGCTTCAATTTCCATCACGTTTTTGGAGTAAAAAAGTAATCGCAACAGATTACTTTGGGCACATTCCGCCAGCAGTTGATAAAAGAGGAATGTTTTCTGTTTTTTATGACATGACACCACCGGTAAGATATCTAGATTATTGTTTAAAATGTATTTTAATTTCCCTTTTTATTTTATGAACTGAAATATCTGATATCATAGACTATTTTTTTTCGTTTTTCTTTGGGTATTATTTCAATAAAGATAGAATTCGTACGGCAGTCTTAAGAGACAAATCATTAGAAATTTTAACATTAAGATCGTTACAAACAAATAAACCAAGACCACTTCCAATTTCAGTTTGTCTATTTTTATGAAGAAAAGAATAATTATTTAAAAATGTTTTTTGCATTGTATTGTTTAACCACGTCTCAGACAACCCAATAATAGAGGTGTATTCAAAGAACTTTTAAGTTTAAGTTTTTTTTAAAAAGTATTCAAGGGAGGAATCAAATAAAGAAAGACTTACAAGGACATGTAGACACTAACACAATAACAAACAATCCTGCCATAAACAGACAAAAATGTGGAAACATTGTGGAAAGCGTAATGTCGGAAGACCGAAAACGTTAAGAAGAAGAAGAAGAGTTCATTAGGCAAGCTTCGAACGTTGAGATGGAAGAGTGAAAGTTTATTACTAAAAGATGTAAAATTGATCAATATTAAAATATGAACAGTCATCTAGCATACATGATAAAGCTGATAAAGATAGAGATAATTGATAATGATCTGTGTAATCATTTATAATGCTCCGTGTATTATATAGAGTAAAAGTTTGAAATTAAACAATATTTTGTTTGATGTTAGAGGAGCTTTGAGAATGAGCATGTGTTGATGACGGTAGTTAGCGGCGAAGCTGTACAACTAGTACAATCAAAGACTGACCAAGAGGTTATAGATGAATGTCTAAGGTGCTTACGAAACATGTTCCCAGATGAGGTATGTAGGCAAACCACTGATCTAGGCTAACCAATATGTTGTCGACAAAACAATATGATAAAAAAAATTGAAAAAAATAAAAAAACCTTTTTGTTTTGTTTGGGCCAGTGAGTATGCATGTAGCGCAGTGTGTTGGAAGTTGGATTACTGATCATGAGTTACTTATATCCTAAGGCAGGACACTTACGTTTGCCTCTCTCCACCCAGGTGTATAATGGGTAGAACAAGACACATTTTGCGCTGATTACTAGGTGCATTATGGCAGTATAATATTTCCATACGTGTTTGATCCAATGGTCAGGATAATAATTTGAAGCGCTTAGAAGCAATAAGCGTTATATAGGAACGAAAATTATTATTGTTATCAATGCAAAGGAGCCAATCCATTTTGATGTTCATTGATGGCAGAAAAGAGCTAATGCCATTTTAGTAGTAGATGATAATTAATTCAAGCTTGTTTTTATTTTTAGTAATAAGAGAGAATGAATGTTTTTAACCTCGACATGTTATGGTTGCCCCATTAATGGCTGAGGATGTCTCTTTTTTAGGATGTTCCAAACCCAACAAATTTCTTTGTAACCCATTGGCATAAGGATCCTCATGCTTTGATGGCGTACAGCTACATTGGTATAGGAGCTAGTGGAGAAGCCTACGAGATCATTGCAGAATCCATAAACAATAAGGTGTTCTTTGCTGGAGAGGTAAGCACCAATTTATTTTATTATTGATGTCACCTGTATGCAAATTATTTTTTGATAATAACTTTGTTTATCCTTGTAGGCAACTAACCAGCATTTTCCACATCAACTTATTCTATTATTATTTTAAGTCACCTGTATGCAAATTATTTTATTCTAATAAACTTGTTTATCTTTGTAGGCAACTAACCAGCATTTTCCACATCAACTTATTCTATAATTATTATTATTATTTGAAGTCACCTGTATGCAAATTATTTTATTCTAATAAACTTGTTTATCTTTGTAGGCAACTAATCGGCATTTTCCACAGACAGTAACAGGTGCGTATCTGAGTGGCATCAGAGAAGCAGCGAAAATCTGTACTTGAAATTTTGTGAGTGTCATAAAATATGGTAAACAACTCAAATAAATATATCTGGTATATAAATTGAGACAAGATTTCAATATGGCTGGCCATTTTTTCTTTCCAAAATGCAATTGTTTCTATGATAGATTTCTTGGTGGATTTAACTCGATTCCTAACTTCAAATTTCTTGGTAGATTAAAATTGGTTTCTTGTAAAATTAAATAGACTTGAATAAGTCAATTTTGGGGTCTTTCAAAATTTATAAACTCTAAAATTGTTCAAATTATGTACAAAATAAATTTGAGATTCATTTCTCATATCTTTTCCCTTCCCATTGTACTTTTAATAAAGAAATTGTTTTTTTCAATGAATTTTGTTTTATATTTAATAATCAATCTAACATATTTAATATTTTTTTTAGCAATGTATTATTTTTAATTTTTTTGAACATCATTTCTATTTTTCGAATTAATTTGGTTTTTAATGAAGTTTTGCGTAAAATTAGTTAAAAATGTTGAAATAATAACAGTTATTTAGCTTTGAATAGGAGTACAGTATTATATATTTTTATCAATTTTTAAATGTAACTGTAGGTAAAAAATGTTGTTAATTTAATATTTACATACTACACTGTACTGTAGTAGCCATTAAATTGTATTAAATGAAATGAACAATTGTTAAAGGCAAAATAAAATATTGTTTTAGAATTTCCTCAATCTTGGTCAGTCAAAGCAACATTGGCTGTGGATGTATGCAACCTCCAATCTAAAATGCTTGAATTGCCTTGTGTATGTAATTGAATTCACTGTCTTTACTATGTAAATAATTTATGTAAATGTTGTATAGTTAGTGGTAGTGTTTGTATGGTGTGGTTTGCCGCTGATAATATAGTTGCTTAATTTAATAACAGTAATAAGTTATTTTCAATTTCATTATTCAATTTTTATTTATTTTACTGCAGTAACTACTGTGACAAATTTACTTTATGAAGCAGATACAGCAATATCTGTTTGAATACCCACTCCCCACCAAAAAAAAGAGGCCTCGTCCTACTGTACTTCGCAAATTCTATAGCTCTGTGTACACTATTAAACTAGTTTGAAAAAAAAATGGGCACATCACATTTTTTGATCACATAACGTTTGATAGTGTAGACAGAGCTTAAGTTTATGTTCTCGTTTATCAAGTCACATTTAGCTATCCATTTTGGTATGTTCTTCTTTTCCAATCTATGGAACGCAATTGCTGAATAAAATTTGCATTGCATGTTGATGGTAATACTGGTAATCAAAAAGTAGATTAGTTACTGCAGTAAAACCATTTTGACACCATCCTTTACAACTGAGATACTTCAGAAAACAAGCAATATGTATTAATATATTTTAAGAGTTGGGTAGCCGAGTGGTTAGGACACTTGACTGTCATACAGAGAGACCCGGGTTCAATTCCTAACAACTCCCAGTCCACTCAGCTGTAAATGAGTACTTGGTTGAAAATACTAGGGAGAAAAAGGCGGCATGGATAGGAACTGGCCACCCTACCACATAATGCCATGGCTTAGTACAATGAACTCCTAACAGCTCATTCCCCTACGTTCTGAATAACATGGGACTTGCCTTTATATATTATTATTACCTTTATCTTAAATAGGGCATTAACATTCCTTCAATGTCCTAGGTTTTAATTAAAATATCCGGCAATAATAGTTGGGACTGAAATTCGTTTGCCTTTTCTACCTCCAGCTATATCGTGTATAGTTTTCTATCGTACATGTATATTACCGTATATGTTTTGTGAGTATTATACTATTGTTTAGAGTTTTTTTTATTAAAGAAAAAAAAACAAATCATTGCTAGATCAAATAGTAAATTTTTATTAAAATTGAGAAAAAGACAAATTCGTTTACACAATTTTCTTTTTGGTGAATTACTTGAATCATTGCATTTTATTCTTTATTGTGTAAAATAACTATGCTTAATATATAAATATATATAGATTTGTTCCTGCACGGCGCAACACAAGGATGTAAGCGGTCACCAGTAATTTAACCAATCACGATGCGATGGATCGTCCACATTTTTGCTTGTGATTGGTCAACCCTTGCATTGCACCTACAATGTTGCATTCAAGTGGTAACAAAGTTTAAAAACACAGTTAATAATAATATAGTTTTATTTATTTATATTATTGCAAAGTGGCCCATTCTTACAGCATCAAGCCCGGCCAGGCAAATGTCATATCAATTTTTCCAGTTCATTTATTTATCAGAATTTTCATTTTACTGTACTGTTCTTCGAGATCGTGTACTCGTGTTTGGTGATTAGTATCAATATCCGCTTGTTCCTCAGACAATCTTTCGGTAAATGCTTTCCATTCATTTTCCCGCTGGATTCGATTTTCCTTTAATGGGTCGTCCTTCGAAAGAAAATTTAAGTAGATTAGGATAAGCAAATAATGAGCAAGTTATGGTTATATAAAGAGCTGTTCTGCTTTCGCAAACAAAATGGGAAAATTGGGGCTTATTAAAGTTCTGTCCACACTATCAAACTTTGTGACAAAATGTGATGTACCCATAATATGGACATGTCATATCACTACCATATTTGGGTACATCACAATTTTTTGTCAACTAGTTTGATAAGTGTAGACAGAGACTTTAATAATCGGTAAAAAACATTTGCATTTCCATTGTGTAGACGACAATACTTTACCTGCATGTGTTGTTCCTCAGTTGCAGCAATTTTCTCACAGATCTTAATAGTTCCAAGCACTGAAAATACATTTGATTTCATTATATCTATTTATGTTGTTTTCCTGCTAGACATTGATTTGGCTTATTATATTGGTTTAAGCAAACATTTTGGCACACATGGCATGTCATACCTATACTTGAGCTGGAATTTTTTTGAGAGCAATATCAAAACGTTATGATCTGCTGGTAGCACTCGTAATGAATATTAACAACATGAAAAAGACAATTAATAGCTTGGGATAGGTCTATTCTCCTGTGTGATGTGTTATGGCTAGTGATGCTATTTCAGTATGATAATTAATATATAAAGATATGAAATGTACTGTAAATAAAATGGAATCATTTCAGAATGTTACATTACTGGTATTTCATTATATTATGCACTGCAGTAACTGCTGTAACAATAAGAGTGAATAAAGCTCTGTCTACACTATTAAACTAGTTTGACAAAAAAGGTGTGATGTGCCTAAATATGGTAGTGATATGACATCATCATGTCAATACTGTATATGGGCACATCACATTTTGATGCACCTCTCCTGGGGGTTGTATAGTGGGTCATACAATTGACAAGTGCATTATTTTGTTATTTGATTTCGAAAAAGTAATATTTGCAACAAGTAATGTTCTTTACAAGTTTCTTGAATGGTCTTTAAGTGTGTCTCCATGAAATCCTCACACTGTGGAAGTATTCGATCGTTTAATTCATTTGTGTGTTCTTGAATCTTTCTTAATTTTTTCATTTCTCGGTTACTGCGTCTACCTTCAAACTCCTTGACAAAATAGCGAATTTCACCTTGAATTACTGGTCTATGATCCAGTAATCTAGCCTGAATTTCACCAATATCTGAAAAAACAATTAGTACTTATGAATCAATGTCACAGAGAGGCATATGAACGTTTAATTTTTAATATAATTTAATATATCTAAACATCATGAATACACACGAGGGTTATGCTGGTTTTATATTTAATTTTGTGTTCTTTATTTAGATATCGACACTCCATACAAAATACTGCGGGTGCTATTGTTGATTTTGGTCCTTGTTGTACCAAAAGTTGATTTTATCGCCACCAAAATAACCGCGACCGAATAGTTTCAAACGCGACCGATATAATCGTAAACCATACTACTAGCCCTACGTTTAGATCCTTTTGTTACAGCTCCTGTAGCCAAATTGCACTGCAATCGAGTGCCCGGGTAGGTGCTATTGTTGATTTTGGTCCTTGTTGTACCAAAAGTTGATTTTATCGCCACCAAAATAACCGCGAACGAATAGTTTCAAACGCGACCGATATAATCGTAAACCATACTACTAGCTAGCCCTACGTTTAGATCCTTTTGTTACAGCTCCTGTAGCCAAATTGCACTGCAATCGAGTGCCCGGGTGCTATTGTTGATTTTGGTCCTTGTTGTACCAAAAGTTGATTTTATCGCCACCAAAATAACCGCGACCGAATAATTTCAAACGCGACCGATATCGTAAACCATACTAGCCCTACGTTTAGATCCTTTTGTTACAGCTCCTGTACGTAGCCAAACCTGGCTTGTTCCAAGTATACAATACTTTTATATTTAGATAGGTATTCAATGCGATTCGTCATGTTACATAGTTATTATTGGTTGAACATTAGTTACCTTTCAATGTGTTTTCCATTATTATTGTTAAAAAGAAAAACAGAATGAAGTCCTAGCAGATCCGCAGACTTGGATGGATAACTCTTACAAAATCAGGTAGGTACTTTTTTCCGTTTTGGTACTTTTGTATGTTCTTATTTTCCAATCTATGGAACGCGCGTGCTGAATAAAATTATGATTGAAAACAACAACGGCAGTTTACACTACAATGCATATATGAGGTCTCAAATCATGAGCTCTGATTGGTCGGATGTTGTTACATAACGTATGGTAAAATTGCACTGCAATCGAGTGCCCGGGTGTTGATTTTGGTCCTTGTTGTATTGTCTTCAAGGTTTCAACATGATATGATGTTTATCAGCAACTTAATATTACTACTATCTTAGCAGACGATCACTCGTAATATATTAGAGTATGTTTCCTTTTTTTTCATCTTCGTCGACGTGTAGTGACACCATGGATGGTGACACATTTCGGGCTTTATAGTGATTTTGTTCATGCATGGAGAAGTTTCAGTAGTTAAAAATATAATCAGTTGTAAATAATTATTACAGTATAAATGACTATGTATACATTGAATGAATGAAACCACGTACCTATAAGTTAGATTTCATGATGAAAATCGAACTTATGAGTGGAAATAAATTGAATTGAATTCTAAGAGGTCTAAATATTTAGATCAGATCCACTGAGAGAACTTTTTGTATGTGTGGCGCGCGCATACTTATTTATGTATTAACCAATCAAAATTAGACACGGTCGGGGTGTATAAAAAAAGTCAACAAACAACGTTAGTACACGTGGAAATAGTAGGCTAGCCCCGGTTAATCGGTTCTTGCTCGTCATTTAGTGTCTAAAGAAGAGCTGATGTTGCTGAACTTCAATATGTGGAAGTCATATAGTAAGAACTTAAATTCTGTCAATATTAAATATGCATAGGCATGGCTGGAATATAATGTAATCTAGGACAGTGTGTGTAGGCCCTAGGCCTATATATAGGCCTTCCTTTTTTTGTTTATTTTAGGCTAACCTTCATCAGGTAGTTAGGCTAGAGAGGAGGAAATGAAGGCGGTCGCCTATCCGGGCGGACAAGTGGTGTATGTCGGTTTAAATTGAATTTTTGGGAGGCTCGGGTCAGTTGTGGTGTGACCTAGGCTATCAACATACCTTGCATTTTAGAACAACTCTCAATAATATTTTAAAACATGTGTTAATTATTTATATACTTTAAAATTTAAAATAAAGACACTTCTTTCTGAGTTATGTCATGCAAAAAAGGTGTTTAAAGTGAAATTAATAATAATATGGACAATTCCTTTTAATTTGATTAACACCACTTTTGAATAGGTGTAGTTTTGGTTGTGGTAGCAGTGGAATATTGCTGTGCTCTCTACAGCAAGACGTCTGATGTCGTTGAGCTAACCGCTGCTAATTTCCAAGATAAAGTTGTCAATAGTGATGAACCATGGCTTGTAGAATTTTATGCACCATGGTAAGTAGTAATAATTGAGAACATTTAACGGATTATATTCAGAAAATAAAAAGATCCACATTCCCGAAACCCTTATTCTCAAACCTCCGAAACAAGTTTTTGTGACATACAATTTTTTTCTGATTAAGTGATACAAATAGACATGAAGATAAATTGTTAAAAATAATTTGGTTTTTTTAAGGTGTGGTCACTGTAAAAGTTTGGTACCAGAATGGAACAAGGCAGCCACTGCCCTCAAGGTAGTACAATAGTTTGGAATAAAAAGTATTTATAATCCTATATCTATATACTATAATAATAATAATAAATGTCACACTTACTTGGCTGCAATTGCTGCAGTTACTGCAGTTACTGTATATATTCTCGAGAATAGTATAATAATATTTCTTTATTTCAACTTATTTATTATAACTGATAATAATTCTATGTAGTTAAGTTCTTCTGGGCCCCAGACATATCATGTTATGGTGACTCTGGGGTCCCAGGATATTTTTGATGTCGAATAAATGAAGAAAAATAAAATCAACTGCAGTAATCATTCTGTGGTTATAAATACTGCAGCATTGTATCCGGTTTAGGCACTTCACAAGATAAAGCCATATGTAGGCATGAGATTAGAGCATGTTCAATGGATTTGGTCTTATTTGAAGATTATTCATTTTTAATCTGCTACCTTTGGAATATCCCCTCAAATTTAAACCAATGAAGGACATTTTATCAGTGGTCATTTATGAGAGCTTGATTTATTCTTATACAAGTCTTGTATAAGAATAAATCAAGCTCTCAGAAATGACCACTAATAAAGTATTACCTAATTTAATTGCAGAGTAGATTCCCAATACAACCCTCATTAAACAAAAGCTCTGTCTACACTATCAAACTGACAAAAAATGTGTAATGTTCCCAAATATGGTAGTGATATGACATCATCATGTCCATATATGGGCACATCACATTTTGTTGTCACATACAGTTTGATATTGTAGACAGAGCTTAAGTACCATTTCTTACTGTAAGCTGTTATAATAATATAATATAATAATTTCTAAAAACTGGGTTATTAATTAATGATTGTTGTAATTGGATTATTCCATTTTAGGGCATCGTTAATGTAGGTGCAGTTGACATGACTGCCCACCAAGCTGTAGGCCAACCATACAACGTCCGTGGATTTCCAACAATCAAAGTGTTTGGTGCAAATAAGAAAAAGCCCACAGACTACCAAGGTTAGGCTCTTCTACAAATGACAGCATGCGCTTGTTTTACTTTAACTATTGAATTTATTTTAATAGCTACAAGAGTTTTTAAAAAGTGACGCAAAGAATTTAAAAAAAAACGTGTTTTGATAAATAATGACACAATTATAATTGATTCAATTTTTTATTTAAACTAATTGTATATAAAAATCAAAGAGTAAATACAGAAATAAACGAATAAATGATAATTGAACTTTAAAGGTGGAGAGAGAGTGTCCTACCTTTTCTTCAGTTTAAACTGAAGAGTCAATTGCCATTTTCGATTTGGAACTTTAATTGTCAACTTAAAGATTCGTTAAGTACTTTTTGTATTCAAATGGTAAATTCTAAACAGATTGTACGCGACAGAATTCATTTGAATAGAAAACGTTAACAGCGCAAGCTTTTTTGTTAGGAACAATCTCAACGCTCAAAATACTCTGCTAAATAAGTACTCAGCGGAAAAACTATACTCAACGGTAAAACTCCCAATCGAATACGACAAATGAGAATACTCTTTTTGCTGTAGTAGAACACTGACGTAGAAACAATAAGTAATCAGTCACTTATTTATGACTTTAGTAATATGATGTAACAACCTTAAAATCAACAAATTATTTGTTTGTTTTATAGCTGCAAGAACAGCTGATGCTATCACAGCAGAAGCACTAAAAGCAGCTACACAGATTGTTCAAGAAAGATTAGGAGGAAAGAAATCTGGAGGAGGAGGGGGAGGAAGCAAGTCAAGTGGCGGCTCAGGTGGTGGTGGACAGGTAAATAATGATCCATTCTATGAGCCTCCATATTTTTCCCATAAAGAGCGAGTGAGTGGCCAAGCCGTTAAGACAGTGGAACCATGATACAATACAACTTTATTATCTCAAACTCCGGGGAAAATTCATTTGGTTGGTATAGTACAATTTCATAAAAACGTTTAAAAAGTACACAAAAGGCAAGCACAATCACAACTATTAATCTAAAATATGTTTAAAAAAAACAAATAAAATCAGGTTCATATTGCATAGTTTTTCCATTATCCATTTAGATGAGTAGGGGTTTACCCCCTATCTAGGGAGTCGCACATCCATCAGCCGACAGTGGGTTTCCTGCTATTGTGACTCCTTGGCCAAATAAATAAAGGTATTTAAAAAAGGAATTTAATTATTTCTTCACAGAAAAAAGGCAGTGGAAAAGACGTCGTAGAATTGACAGACGCCAACTTTGATGAGTTAGTTTTGGGCAGTGAGGACCACTGGCTTGTGGAGTTCTTTGCACCATGGTGTGGTCACTGCAAGAATTTAGCCCCTGAATGGGAAAGCGCTGCCACCGAGCTTAAAGGAAAGGTCAAGCTTGGAGCACTTGATTCTACCGTCCACACAATAGTGGCTGGAAAGTATGGAGTAAGTACAACAACAGATGTACAATTTATAAGTCTTATTACTGTATTATTATTAAGCTCTGTGATGTGCCCATATATGGACATGATGATGTCATATCACTACCCATACTTGGTCATATCACTACCATATTTGGGCACATCACATTTTTTTTGTCAAACTAGTTTAATAGTGAAGACATAGCTTTAGAGATATTGTAGAGATAATAGCACTAAAGGTTGGTTGTTAACATCCTTGCTTACTAATTCCAGGGTCATTTGTTCAAATCCTCGGTATGGTATTTTTAGATTCTTAAAACAAACTACCCATAATCTATATACAGTAATAAGCATTAACACCTATTTTTGGAGAAGTTTCTTCATTACCAAAACTTTTATCCAATTATTCTTTGAATTTAAGTCATAAATAGTAATTTTTTTTTTCTTATAATTAATAGATACGTGGATATCCCACTATTAAGTATTTCGCTCATGGCAGAAAGAATGGTGAAGCAGAGGACTTCACAGGAGGTCGTACTTCTGGTGACATTGTCAACTGGGCTATGGATAAATTTGCAGAGACTATGCCACCTCCAGAACTTTTAGAGGTAAGGAGATGACTACAGTTTCTGGTTTATGGTGTCTCTTTCGGGCTAGAGCTAGATGTGTACACTGGACCTACGGTTTATAGTCCTTATCCGAGAAGACTCGTTCTACCACCAGAACCATGGACCGAGTGAGCATCGAACCACTGCCGATGTTATGGATCCGTAATTACGGTTTTACTGTCTTAACCGCTCGGTCAATCTGTCTCCCCCTCTCCCTTCTTCAATTTTAGAAATTAAAATGCAGAAGAAAGGACATTAGCTCAAGTTCAGCACTTGTACCAAAAGTTTATTATCCTATTTGAAATCTGAATCTGCCACTGGTTTTGTGCTATGATCAGCACACTGGGAAAACACATCCAGCCTAAAAGCCGATCTGAAATTATATTTTTATAACTGTTTTTGTGTTTCTTTAGATTACCAGCCAAGAAGTTATGGACAAGGCCACAGCCAACCCTCTGTGCGTGATTTCCGTCCTGCCCGACATCTTGGACACCGGAGCAGCCGGAAGAAATAAGTATTTGGATATCTTAAGAGACGTGGCTGATCAATATAAAAAGAAAGGATGGGGGTACGGTTTGATATTATCTTTCTTTAGTCTTATCAAATATTTATTCATTAAAGATATATTGTCCCCATAAAACCTGAAAAATGAAGATTAATAAAATCAGAATTGGAATAGGTCATTTTGAGGTTGTAATAAAGTTATTCACTTCTGTAGGAAAAAATTTTTTTTATTTATAAAAAGACAAAAGAAATGGTTGATATTTGTATCAGTGAATTATTATTATCTGTGAAATGAATGTCTCTTGTCTCTTACAGGTGGGTGTGGACCTCTCCAGGCCAGCAGACAGCTTTAGAAGACTCGTTGGGTATGGGAGGCTTCGGTTACCCAGCTCTGGCTATTGTTAATGTTCGCAAACAAAAATTCTCAATTTTCAAAGGATCATTTGATAGAGATGGAATATATGACTTTTTAAGGTAAAAACTCTTTCTTTTTTAGTATTTTAATTTGTTATTGTATACGTTGGAACCCCTGTAAAGGTATACAAATCAAAATGTTTTTACTGCAATATATAAATAATATGATTTTTAATTCAAAGTAGAAGCTTATGAGTCTATGATTACTAAAAATAACACATTTAAAAAAATCAACAATTTTTTAAAGCAAAATTCAAAAGTGTGGTTTTAGTTTTCATCTTCATTTTGTCGAATCAAAATTATTCCACTGCAGTTACTGCAGTAACTACATGTTTTTACTGCAATATCATATCTTTTTTATTCAATGTAGAATTTTATGAGTATGATTACTCAAAAACTCTCAACAATAAATAATTGTCTAAAGAGTAAACAAATTGTTGTTGTGGTCCTTTTAAAAATCAACGTATTGTTTATATCTATTATGTATTAACAAGTATTTGTTTATGTTTTGTTATTGCAGATCTATTTCAATGGGTAGAGGATCTACTGATAGTCTACGTAAATTAGCAGATATTAAAGCTAGAGATCCATGGGATGGCAAAGATGGAGAAGTAAGTATTTGCCCAAATATGGTAGTGATACTGTATCCCCAAATATGGTAGTGATATGCCCAATTATGATAGTGATATGCCCAAGTATAGTATTGATATACCCAAATATGATAGTGATATGCCCAATTATGATAGTGATATGCCCAAATATGGTAGTGATATGCTCAAATATGGTAGTGATATGACATCATGTCCATATATGGGCACATCACATTTTTTTTGTCACAAAGTTTAATCGTGTAGACAGAGCTTTACAGTAGCTACCACCAGGGTGTGGTTGAGTTTGGTGTTTTATATTTTTATTACTGTAGTGAACAAATTTGATTTGAAATGCGGATTTATTAAGTTTTGTAATTAAAATCTTTTAAAAATTGTTTCCATAGTTACCGGAAGAAGAGGATATTGACCTTAGCGATTTTGACATGGATGACGAGGGGAAGGATGAGTTGTAAAAGTAGCGCTATGCATATTAAGAGTCTGGACGGACTGGTGGCGGTGTTTATTTACGATATTTGGACATTCCTTTAGAAGGGGTTGGGATGGGTAATTTGTCCACAAGGGATGGGTTATATCTTATTTGTTATGTCATAATGTTTTAAAAGAAAATATTTTATGTGTGATAATATCATAGTGAAATATGCTTTGGCCTTTTATTGATAATATGGTAGTAATTTGACAATATTGTACTATGTATACGTTTTTACATTTTCTTAATTTGCAATTTAGGAGACTATTTGATAATATTCCTAACAGTTGGACTCTAATTATTTTCTTCTTCTATTTATTATCTTCTATACTGTATATTATTAATGTTCTCTAAATAACTTTAAAAAATAACGAACACAATATTGTTTTATATTCTTTAGTTATGGCATTGTAGGCTTATCTTCTGTTGTGTACTTAATAATAAATCTTCCTCCAATTAATGACAACTTGTAACTAAAGACCATCAGCAGTGGCGTAACAGATATGAGTGCTCGCTGGCTATAAAACCCAAGGGCCCACAGCTTATGGGGGCCCTGTGCAGTGCCCTGTGCAGTGCCCAGAAGAGGGCCACTTAGGATTCCTAAACCAGGAGCCTCAGGGCTCGCCTCTGCGTTACACCACTCGCTTGATCACATTTACCACTAAAGATATGTGGAATAATTTTCTTAATTTACCTAATAATTATTGACACCATTAAAGGTTATGTTTCAAAATGGATTTTTAATATGAAACTTGAACATATTATATTCATGGTTTGGCCGGTTTCCCTCTTTCCATAAAAATCCATATCAACATTAATATAATAATATAATTATTTGTATACCGTAGGTGTCTCACAATTTTAAACGTTTCCATTATTTTGTTCGTTTGAGCGGTGTGACTTTAGTTGGAGCGATACTGGTATTTTCTTTATTCATGTAATTGTTCATGGTGTAGAATACAATACTGTAATGAAATGATAGTATTAGTATTATCTACACAGTTCTCAGAAGTTTTGATGAAAACAAAACAATAAAAATAACATTTTCACAAATATTGCTATGCTTGTTTATTATTAAAGATACATTTTTGTTGTTGAATATGCCATTTTAATAGTTATTCACTTTGACAAAAAATTGGCTCGAAAAAATTATAAAAAAAAAAAAAATGTAATTTAAAGCAAAAAATAGTCAAATTGTCTTTGTCGACATTTATTTTGAAATCATTATTTGTTTTCATGGAAGTGAATAAGTTAATTGAAACTGCAAAATAGTGTATTCAATGTCTGATTAGGCCTATATAAATCTTTATTTTTATTGATTATTGGGGACAACATCTTTAAATTTATGAGTGAGCGCCTCACATGGTATAGGACTACATTGCGCTTTTTGGTAGTAGTCACTCTCATACTGTAGGCCTACATTTAAAAGTAACACATCCAAATGCCAACTTCAAGTCAATGGCTACCAGATGTCTCTGTGAGACGGTTATTTGAACCAGTACCAGTGCACGTATACTGAAAACTTCGGGAAGTTGATGTTTGCAATTTCAAAATTAAAGCATTCTCGTAGAGGATGATGTCCCGACATACCTATTAGTTTTGTAAATAATGTAATCGTCACAAATTTCATGTTATCCAATTTCCTGCCTCCTCCTTTTTGTGACAGAAATGTATCGTTTATGTCACAAACTATAATATTCATTTTGTTTTTATATGTATTGATGTATTGTCCCCCTGAAAAATTTTTTTTTTTTTTTTCAAATTGGCTGCCAGTTTGGTTGAATTTAACCGTTTTTTTATTTTGTCATTTTATAACTGAAAACCTTATCTTTTCTGGTTTTTTTCTACGGAAGTGATTAACTTAGTTAAAACTCAAAAATTGCCTATTCAAAGTCTGATTTTAATAATCTTCAGTTTTCATGGTTTTTGGGGGGACAATCGGGGGGACAACATCTTTAATCTTATAAAAACGATATTTTACACTGAACGTTAAATTTATTCAGAAAGTTTGTTTCTTTTCATGATTTGTTTGTAATAAATATTATGTAATACAGTACATGAATGTGTTTTTATATCTAATTGGAAATATTATCGAAAAAGGTAATCAACTACCGTTATGATGGTACTTGAATGACACGCGAACGGCACACGTGTAATAACCTTGAACCATCTTTTCAGGTTGTTTTTATAACGGATCCACTCTGAGGTAATACTAAATCTCCCGGATGTGCGATCTTTCAACCCGCGAGGATCGGAATACCGGTAGAAATGGCGAAAGGTACGTAAAATAGTCTGGTTATATTTATGTTTATTGCTTGCGCTTTGCATCTAAAGCAGTGTAGAAGCATGCATAATGTAAATTGTCTTATTTTTAACTGGTTTATAGATTTGCTGAGTTTATAAATAGCATTTTATTGTATGTAACAAAAAGCTAGGCCTGCAGTTTTCGGGTTTTGTGTGTTTTCCTTGTTTGATGCCACGTGTGACAAACGAGAGAGGGCGGGTTGTACCCACTGTGGTCCCTGTGTCTTCCTGGCAGCCAGGCCTAAGTAAAGCAAGGACTGTACACAGTATACTGTACCATCGTCCTTCACAATGTTTGTTATCAGTTAGTACATTTAAGTAATTGATTTATGTTCTGGGACTATTAAATAATTATATAGGCCTAAATAATATTAATAATAGTTTAATTAATAGCATGATCTAGTTTGCTGCAGAATCCTGGACCTGTATTTTTTTTTTTACGAAACAGGCTGTTCAATCTAGCTAGGCTAGCTAGCAGGCATACTGTAACCTCAGCTAGCAGTAGCAGGCATAACAATTTGTTCTATAAAATTAAAGGCTTAAATAATATTAATATACAGGTGATATACTAGGCTACAGGACAGCAGTCTACCGATTGTTTATTTTAAACCTAAAATGATGGATGTGTTTGTTGTATGTATTATTTATTTTAGGAATTGGTTTGTTACTGCTACTAGCATTTGCCATAACTGGGCATGCTCTACGACCTATTTCAACTTTGACCTTAGAAGATCAAGCAAGACTTAGAGCAGTTTTTGAGCAGGCTCAACCCTTTACGGACCTGGCACATGCTCACTATTCAATCCTTGGGCTTACGTTGCTCAGTGCTCCTGCTCCAAAGGTATTAACATTGATTTTAATGCTGTGCCTGTGTATAGGATTTTGGCAGAATGAACGCAATTGATTGTTCAATTAAAAATCGGTCATGCATCCACATTTTTATTAACGCGTGTAAAAATTTTAACACCGATATTTTCGTTTAGTTAGCTGGCTTTAGTGGTGTGGTCATTTGCCTAGAGGAATGTTTTTTGGATTATACCACATCATCATCATAAAGCACTGGGCTTTGACCGTATTATTAGAGAAATTTCCACTTTTCAAAATGTAATTAATGTGTGTTATATATGTTCATATACATTGTTATCATCCTACAGCATCATAATAGGAAGTAATTGTTGAAAAATAAGAATCTTACAATTTGCTCATTGGAAAAATGCCGGCGTAACTTTTGTTTCTTTTTTAATTGACAGGATGCTTGCACTTTTTTGAAAGCTAAAGTTGATGTTAGTAATGTACAGTCCTTGTATCATGCAACATCTGCAGCGAAAGCACTAGGTAACTGCCAGGTGAGTCACTAAACACATTCTAGAAGTTTTTTATATAATTTATTTAGCCAAATTGTCAAAGATTTCCACCAGCAAAGTCAAAAGTGGAGTTATTTTATCTTGAGAGAACAAAATTCCTGACACCACACAGGATTTGGAACTAAACTCTTGAATTGGTCGCCAAGTATCTCAACCACCAAGCTACAATGATTTACAAACTCCTTCACCCCTTGTAAAAACCTTGAATAATTGTTTCGTTTTTTTTTTATTTCATCATATAAGACATTACAAAGGAAAATATAATAATAATAATAATAATAAGACTTAAACAGCGCACATATCCACAAAAGTGCTTTGGCACTTGTGAAAACCATGAAACATATTAAACTTAAACCTAAATACTACTGATAATTTTGACAAAAACCGAAATAAAAACAAAACCAATTGAACCCACATCACTGCTTCCATTTACCAGCAATTTAAGGTGCATTGACCAGCCAGTATAAAACTCACAGGCGTTCTCAGTGATGTGGATATCTAGCTAAACAAATTAAAAGCTTACAAATTGCCAAAAGCAGCCGACAGCAGATGTGTCTTTAAGCGAACTCTTGAAGACATCAGTGGACTTGCTTGAACAAAAACAACATAGACATCCATCTCCTTATAAATTAACCTTGCATATTAATGTATGTAATGGAATAATAATTTATTTTTTCTTTGTTGTTGATAGTTAAATGCTGCCAAAGCTAAGCAAACTTTAAATACTGCCCTGAATGAGAGTGCGGATGTTCCAACACTCTTTTATGCAGTATCTGCTCTTGATAGTTTGAAATTTCCAAGTAAGTAACATTTTCAGTATTTTAAATTTGATAACAATATTTCCAGTTTAAAACGAACAGTTCAATTCCTTGAATGGTTTTTCGAAAAAGGCCACTGGGTAAAATATTATAAATAGGGTGAATTACTATTATATTTAGAATACATTTTTACATATAAATTATTTCTTTTTTTGTTGTAGTTAATTCAGCAGATGTAGCTAAGTTTCTGAAAGCAGCATTGAAAAAAGATGATAGCCTTTTAAGGTAAGATTCTTAGAGTGAACGGAAAAGATTATATCATCACTAAGGTGTTCTTCTACGAGGCTGCGATCATTTTAATACATTACTAAGTTTAAAATAACAAAAGAGAAAACAATACAGAAATTACATTTAAGGGTACAAAATAAAATTACACCAATAATTTTGTTAAAGTATTTAAATTTTGCATTAGTTAGAGTATTCCATAATCTAAGTTATGAAAAGTTTTTATATATTCTGTTTTGGGTTTATCCAATTTTAATACATCCTTTGATCTTGTATGTATCTATTTTTTATATCTTATCATTCCCCTTTCTGTTCTCAAAATTCTATCTTCATCTTCATTCTTTTTAGTCAAATATATGGTCTTTATATTGCATCTAAGTTGTCTGCAGAGACAGATGTAACAGAATATTTGAATTCGGTTGAAGATATTGCTGCACAAGCAGATGAAATAGATGATCTTTATTTACAGGTAACGTATTTATTTTTTATTTTGGCCGAGGGTTGGTTGCAAAAATGATAATTTAATTTATTTTTCAACAATTTAAAATGTACTGATGTTCTTTCAAATTGTTTTTAGTTTGAAGGCGGTATCCTACCATCGGCTATGTTCATTGATGGAAGTGTTAAGATCTCAGAAAAGACAAACAAGAAACCAGCTCTGACTGAGGTGAGTACATTTAAATTCAACCATTGACTTCCAAAACAAGAAACTATAGGAATTTTGCTTAAGTCAAGATGATTAAGAAGTGTAAAACTTTATTTATCATAGCAGTTCTTTCTATCCTATCTAAAGCTCTTTGTACACTATCAAACTAGTTTGACAAAAAAATGGGATGTGCCCTTATATGGGAGTGGTATGCCCAAATATGGTAGTGATATGACATCTCCATATATGGGCACATCAAACTTTTTTGTTACAGAGTTTGATAGTGTAGACAAGGCTTAAAGGACTTAAAGCTCTGTCTACACTATCAAACAATGTGAGAAAAAATGAAATGAAATGCCCATATATGTACATGATGTCATATCACCACCATATTTGTGCATATCATGCCCATATAAGGGCACATCACACTTTTTTTTCAGACTAGTTTGATAGTGTAAGCAGAGCTTAAGATAATTTTTGCTAAGCATGTTTGATAAGCATGATACCTATTCTTTAGAAAATCTGGTTATTATTTTATACATATTTTTTTTTAAATTTAGGAACAAGTTGTGATGGCTGGTAACTATATTCTGAGCCGAAAGACCACACAGAACGTGCGCAATGCTTACTTGGTTGTTCTTGCCACCAAAGCCCTCTCCATTAACAAAGTAAGTGACGTAAACAAAATCTACATTTGAACTCCATCACCTTGATGAATTAGGTGAATTACGCAAACAAGAACATCTTTGAGAGGTGTTGCATATAAATATAATGTATAAATCCAAAGGCAAATTACTGAAAAAATCTCAATAGAGATACAAATAAAATAAGCACAAAGCTAAATCAAAACAATAAAGTAAAACGGCCAGAAAAATTAGCAGAGATTTTGTGCAACACTAGCCTTTCATCAGTGCAAGTGAGAGTACTTAGGACAAGTAGAGAGTAAATATAATATACATACATATATATATTAACACATTAGGCAAAGAACATTAATTCTAAACCGCCCGGTGATATACTGAAATTTAATTAATTAATTTGAAACCATAAAGATGAGGAAATCTGTGAGAATGAGAAAAAGTCGTCCCAACATATATACATATATATATCTGTCAATCTGACAATTAACAATATTTTCTGACCATATGTTTTCGATCACTGCTACCACTGCCAGCAAAAAAAAGTAGAAAGAAAGAAGAATAAAGAAAAGTACAAAATGAATTTAAAGTAATTTATTGTGAATCATTTCTGTTCTTATTTGTAGTTCTTCGTTCCAGTGGGCTTTAGCCTCGCAAGCAGCATAACAGTTTCCCCAGCACAGCCTAAGATTATAGTAAGTGTTCATTTCTGAATATTTAGCCTTCATTTTGTCCTAGTTTTTCCCCTTTTTTATTCTAACTGGCTTAAAACTACTTTTATTTATGTATATACTATCAAAGTTTATGTGACAAAAAAATGATGTGCCCATATATGGACATGATGATGTCATATCACTACCATATTTGAGCATATCACTACCATATTTGGGCATATCACACTTTTTTTTGTCAAACTAGTGTAGACCGAGCTTAATAAGTTACGTCATTTGAATCCTGTTATCGAGAGAAAGATTTTTTTTGCCTATGAGGAAGATTTGACCTATATGATTAATTCTTACAGGTACAAGTTACTGACCTTATGACTGGATCTATTGGCCAGCTGTCCGTTTCAACCAAATCAGCTGTTCGCAAATCGGACAGGTCTAAGCTGTTCACTGAGAAGAAACTTGCAGGAACAGCTGATAAGTAAGAAGCATTTTATTTTTTATTTTTGGGGTTGGGGTAAAATATTGTATTGTTTGATTTTGTGTAGCCACAAAACTGCTCATTGTCTTTAAGTTGTCTCGGAAGCAGATTTTGAATGCTTAAACATGATTTTATTTTTTAAATAGAACAAAGTTTGACTTGAACTTCCTGGAAAGCAAACCCGCCCCTGGCTTTTATGATGTCACATTGGTTGGTAAACTTGCAAAGCCAGACAGCAAATTCATTGGGTTAGCAGATGGCAGCATTACTGTTAAGGTTGTGACAGAGGTCATAGTTGAAGGGGTGGAGCTTCTTGTGATTGACAGGGATCAGAGTATTGCAACCAAGACTGTGAAGTAATTTTAATATTTAATTTTGTTTAACAGTACAGTAGTTGTACTTTATAATTTCCATACATTGGTTTGCCATTTGTGCAACACACAGGTAATTTTTCATAAAGATAGCAGTCGACAATTTGGAAGAATAATGTTATTCTTATTCTTTATTGCCAAAAACATAAAAAAACAACAACTATAAAGTTAGGAAGTTTAGTGTTACCCTAAATCCCTATGGCTAAGAGCCAGTGTCACCATTAATCCCTATGACTCAGAGCAAGTGTTACCCTTTATCCCTATTGCTAAGAACCAGTGTTACCCTTAATCCGTATGGCTTAGAGCCAGTGTTACCCTTAATCCGTATGGCTTAGAGCCAGTGTCACCCTTAATCCATATGACTCTGAGTCAGTGTTACCATTAATCTCTATTGCTAAGAGCCAGTTACCCTTTATCCCTATTGCTAAGAGCCAGTGTTACCCTTAATCCGTATGGCTTAGAGCCAGTGTCACCCTTAATCCATATGACTCGGAGCCAGTTAATCTTTTGATTAATTTTAAATATATAACTGTTTTTTCGCAGTGTACAGCACCCAAGGAAGGTGGCATCCCCTATAGATGCTGATTACCATCAGAACGTCATGCTTAAGTTCGTTCTCAAAGACAAAGCAACCAACAAACCAATGCCAGTCCATCAGGTAAAAATCTGTTTCTAATTGTCTGTTTTTGTATAAAGCGTCTGTTCCAGCACGGGTCCGGTTCAGCAAAATAATTTTCTAAGTTTAATATTTCCATATCAATTCATGCATAGCCACGTGGAGCGTCATGAAAACAAAATATTGTCGGGTGTGAAAGACCCTTAAGAGCGGAGAATAACAGACATATGTATGATGATAATAATAATATCCTAATGTTGTGAAACCTCTAAGCGCTGAACAGTATTACCTCAGTACTGATTTGCAAAATTCCATTAATTTACAACCTATCCTAGTGAAGGAAAAAAGGTCAAGTTTGGTGTTTGACCTTTGCCTTTTGAATAAAGTGTAGTGGGCAAGCTTAATATATATCCTTTTGCATATAAATTGATCAAAATTTGAGATAAATTTATTTTTTTATATATATCACTGCGATAGTTAACAAGAAATGAAACATTTGTTGTTTATTTTGCAGGCTTTTATTCGAATGGCAAATCTAAAGACTAAACAGGAAGTGATCTTTACCTCGGATCGAACTGACACGCTACAATACTCTTTCAAATTGGACGTTGCTGAGAGTGGTCGAGACCACTTCAACGCCCTCTCTGGAAAATACTCAATGGAATTGATTATTGGAGACGCGTCTATTCAGAACCCATTCCTCTGGCATGTTGTAAGTATTTTTGGTTAAGCGTGGTTCCCACTAGCGACAGAATGCAACAATGTATTGAAGCAAAGTGCTGTATTGCGTAATCGCAAGTGGGAACCGACTGCGCAACAATGCTGCAAACATGGCAGGTTTGATTTCACACATATGGGTGGGTGGGGGGGGGAGAAGCACAATTATTGGAAGGAATGTCCATTTGATGCAGTAGAACCTCTATCTACCTTCAGTACCCAAAAATGTGTCCCCTTAATGGTGGTTGAGCCTGAATATTGGTTCTCTGTTAAAACATATATCACCTGTCTTTCCTTTTACTTGAAAGTGTCTGTCCCCTCAATGGGGGTCCCAAAATAGGGGTTCTACTATGTTTAAAATTCAGGTAACATTGTCTATATTTTTCGGAAAAATTTAGGATTTTATTATCAACACCAGTTCTTAAGCTCTGTCTACACTAGTACTAGTTTGATGTGTCTAAATATGGTAGTGATATGCCCAAATATGGTAGTGATATCACATCATCATGGCTGAATATGGGCACATAAATTTTGATAGTGTAGACAAGCCACTTGCAAGGTTTTAATCAAATTTTCCATGCAATACCTGCTTAAACTTTGTTATACAATATCTTATAAAAATAATTTATTCACATCATGAACAAATCTACTTAAATTACACTAATAAATTCATTATAATGACGAAAACGAGAAAAATGTTAATAGGAAGAGCATCTACAGATAACGTACTCTACAGGTAGGCTATCACTTATTTTCGGCTGCTAAAAAATCATATATTTGAACCCCATTTATTCTGTTTCCGTAGGCTGATGTGAACTTGAAGTTTTATGAGGATCCAAGTAAGAAAGCCCCAGAAGTGGCATCAAGCCCATATGAGCCTAAGCCGGTCATTGATCACATGTTCCGTGTGCCAGAGAAGCGTCCTTCTAAAACCGTGTCGAGCCTCTTCACTGGGCTTATCGCAGTACCTTTGCTTGTCCTCTTAGCTTTGGTACGTTCTCCATTTTGCAGTATCTATCGTAGGCATTCAACATGTTTAGGCCAACGTCTGTCATTTACATTTCATCTGAATGATGGATGAAACTAAACCTTTTAAACTGTTTAAAGCACCTTGATTGATCCTAACATTGATCAAGGGCTTCTCTCGTCCAGTTCCTACATTGACCAGAGGAAAGGCATGATCCAATGCGTCTGAGGCAGATACTAGATGCAGGGATACCATAAAATGCTTATTTCACATGCCTAATAGGACCCCAGCTCCATTACACCACTCGATATATCCAGATGGTTTCCCATCCAAACTCTAACCAGGCCCAACGTTGCTTAACTTCGGTGATCTGACGAAACTGATGTTTCAACGTGGTAAAGCTGTATATATTTAACATGAAATACTTTACATATGTATATTAATACCATATACAGTATTTTATGGACCTGTTTTGTTTGAAAGGACTGCAATATATATTGCCTCATTTATGTCTATTCGAGTGTGCACTACAAAATACTGTAAAAAGGTTATACCTATTTGCATTACTGCTTTTTAAAAATATAAAATATTTTGTATTATTTTCTTTTGCAGTGGGCTAAGCTTGGGGTGAACCTAAGCAACTTTCCCATGTCTCTGAGTGCTGTCGGATTCCATGTTGGTTTAGGAGGTGAGTGTTGCTATGTCATCTCAGTTAACTGTCCATGATTACGGAAATGTGTTAATAATAATTTATAAAGCGCACGTATCCACTAGAAGTGCTCAAGGCGCTACCAAAGTTGACCGTGATGATGGATTAAATAGCCAGAACACATAGGTTGATAATAATTTATTTTGACCGAAACATCAATTTTTCTGTTGTATATTGTTCTAGATACATTAACTGTAGCCAGCATGAGGCATACGAGGCGTTCACTTGGTCTGAAATGTTCAATTTTCACTATCCACCCCCATTTCCCCAGCAAAGACATTTCATATTAATAGTAATATTTTTAGCATCTTTGCCTCGTCTATTTTTAACCTTTTGCTACAGCCTTGATTAGTTGTATTCTTCTACTGGTCACTCGCAAACACCTCGCAGTGATCACTCGCAAACACCTCGCAGTGATCACTCGCAAACACCTCGCAGTGATCACTCGCAAACACCTCGCAGTGATCACTCGCAAACACCTCGCAGTGATCACTCGCAAACACCTCGCAGTGATCACTCGCAAACACCTCGCAGTGATCACTCGCAAACACCTCGCAGTGATCTACTGCCATTGCTCGCATAAAAAACAGCAATTAATTTAAGGAGCTATATCTGCTGACAATCTCTATCATACATATCTTCATCATGTGTAGTTCAAACACTATAATTTAAATATAATTATTGTTTTTTTCCAGCTATTTTTGGTCTTTTCTACTGCTACTGGGCATACCTAAATATGTTTCAAACTATTCGTTACTTAACAATAATAAGCATTGTTACTTTTATTTGTGGTAACCGTCTACTTGGAAGTATTGCAGCGAGAAAGTGAGTACACTACCCTTTACCTCTCACCCTTAAGGCTTTAAAGGGGTATATATTTTTTTATTAAGATATTGTAAACCTTTCCAACAACATTGATAAAAACCCCAATTTTTTTAAGCAGAGAAAAAAGGCCCTTTTTAAAAAAAAGTGGACTTTTTCATATTATAAAATAAAAATGTTACTAATTTTCAATGACTTCTTATCATTTATTGGGTAACTATGTATACTATTATAAAATAGTATTTATGTAAAATTTATTTTTCTTTTAGTGAATTTCCTATCTTATAGTATTAAGAAAAAGTCTGTTTTTAGCAGCACTTATTCATTGGAAGAACTTTTTGAATCATATACCCAATAATTAATAGAAATCCTGAATATAATTAAATGTTAGTATTTGCTGGAAATGTGCTCATTTCAACTGAATGAACTGCTAAATAATATTGTATGTATTTACGTATATAAACACAACAGACACTGAACATGCATTCATTTATTTTGTCATTGTTTTAACTTTACAATTTCAGTATGCAATTGATACACTGCATAAAGATTCTGTTTTTGCAGGACCCTTTAACATACATTTTTATAAAATAAAACATAAATAAAATAAAAATGAAAAAGAAATTCCAAACTGCCTGGTGATATCATATATGAAATGTAGATTCTTCCAGCTATATCTTTGAATGTTCTATGTGTTTTAAAATGTTGAATCTTGTTTCATTCTTCTTGTTGCTATCAATGTCTTAGGTTAGCTCGGTCATCACGTTATAAGGTACATGTTACAAAACGCAATTTTTGTTGTGTTTCGGTTTCATGATGATATTCGTTTTATGGTTTCATTTATATATGAAGTTCAGCATGCAAAATATTATTTTCAGTTCAACTGGTTGTTTTTTAAACGGGATTCTTTTAAACACAAAGATATTAACATTGTCATTAAATAATTTAGTGCATGTTTTAAATTCAAGTTAAGGTATTTATAAATATCATAAATGATGTTTACCTGTTTATATCCATTCATTGCCTTTGCATCAAATTCTTGGTAATAGGATTAAAGCTGTCAGGTGACACAATTTTGTTCCTAGTTACGCTTCAATTGTTTTGTAGTCATGCTCGATTGGTTGTCCTGATCTATTGATGTACTTAAAGAGGTATTATCCTGCAAAAACATGAAAAATGAAGGTTAATAAAATAAAAAGATCATTTGAATAGGTCATTTTGCAGTTTGAAGTCACTTAAATTGTAAAAAAAAAATATGTTTGTCACTTATGAAAAAACAGTAATGTTTAATGTGTAATGTTTTTGTGAGAATGTCATTTTTGTTTTTAGTTAATTGTGATTATTTTTGTTAATTAGTGCATGGTGTTACAGGTGTTTAATTTAATTAAATATAAATATTCAAGACACCCTTTTCAAGGGATAACCCAAGTAAGGGGATACCCCTATACTTTCCTTTGAAACAAATGTTGGGTAATTTATATTAACACTTTGTTGGGTCTCAAAAGTGTCTCATTAATATGAGTTTCTAATGCATTTCCTTTAGAAATCCAAGTAATTTTGCATTTTCTAATAAAACAGTTCACTACAAATATTAGACAATCTTTGAATATAGGGCCCTATTAAGCTCTGTCTATACTATCAAACTTTATGTGATAAGAAAATGTGATGTGCCCATATATGAACATGATGTCATATCACTACCATATTTGGGTATATCACTACCATATTTGGGTATATAACTACCATATTTAGCCACATCACTAGTGTAGAGAGAGCTTTAGACAAGTACCATAAGCACTGAGGTGTAGCTCCACTAACTTCCAAAATCACTTTTTTATTTTTTCAGGGGTTAAGGTGAAGGAAGGAGGTTTTCAACTTTTACTAGATAGTTTTTCACAAATTCATTAAAAAAAAACACAGATACAGTAGTTAACGCAATTGTCATTGGACTGACAAACACCTGTGGATTCAACATAAACACATTGTAATTTATGTATTTTGTATTGAAATATTGAAATATGTCAGATGCTGTTAAATAAGGGATGCATATTCCCAGCGTATTATTGACAACACCCATTCAAGCTGATTACTGTATAATATTTTCTGGAACTTTTGAAATCCATGTTAAACGAAAATCTACCTGATTCTCTGTACTGTATATCTCCACACATGTGTCATTGAAATTTAGGATGAGGTTTGTGTTAGCTATGATACAGGCATCACATGTGATTCACATCAGATGCTGTATTACAGAATTTGCCTGGACAATTTTAATAATTGAAAAAAAAAAGAATACAATTACTTTAGCATTCTGTTTGCCATTCTAGATTCTCTGATATGCATATCAACCGGACACAAACTTTTGTCCATTTAAAAAAAAAATCAAAAATTTAAAACAGCAAATACAGTCATTCTAGGTCCTGTACTACCAAATGAAATTGTAAAACTTTTACTTATTTTTCTTGTTAATTTTCTTTTATTTGTATGTTTATTTTCGCTTTAAATTACTGCAGAAGTTTTATCGTGTCTTGTTTTAGTATTTCTATGTACTAAATTGAAATTAAATCATTGGTTAAATTGAAACAAAGATCTTTTAATAGACTCTATATTTTAATGTTAATTGGGGGATATTATTAATTAGTACTTAAAGCTTTCATTTATATTCTGTTTCATTTCCGGACATTTTTAATACAGTGGGATATTTATAGGTTTTGGAATCTTCCAACCTGTGAATTTCTGAACATGCTTACTAAACCAAAATGAACCTTTTGGTTTTCCTCGTAGTATAAGTTACCCTATTGTGCAAACATCTGTGTTAACATCACGATGCCTTTGGTTGGCTGTTTGTACCAACTATATATTGGAAAATAAATGTTTAATGAAAGAATGTACATTTGTTACGTCAATGAATTTAAATAAATTAAAGGTTGCCCACGTAATTTCTAATATTGTTTTTTTTATGACTTTCTCATTCAGTTTAAACAAAAGCATTGTCTACACTATCAAACTTCATATGGCAAAAATATGATATGCCCATATATGTACACGATGATGACATATCACTACCATAATATTTGGGCACATCACACCTTTTTTTGTCAACTGACGCCATTTGCACACTGCGATAACCAATAGCATAATATATATTATATATGCAGGAAAGATAAAATACAAATTTCACGTAGTCCGTCCGATGAACTGCGTGTAGAATAAAAAATCAAGCGAACCGTTGTATTTGCAACGATTTATGCAATAACTTTACATTAGAATTGATTTGTATAATTTCTAAAGTTATTGCCATCGTAGATTGCTTAGCTCAGCAAAACTTTTACTTTCACAGCGGCGTTGTGTATTTATTTTATTCAGCGTTTAGTAATGGCATTGTTTACAAGATATTTTTTATTGTAAACATATGTTTTTTTTAGAATAAAATGTATGACATCTCATTATATTTATGGATCGTATACATACACCCGAAGTACAGTACGTTCATTAGCATGTGGACATCTGGCTATAAAATAAGGCGTCATCTACGCGTCTGGAAACTTGCAACCCAAACGCGTCTGTTCAATGCAGAACCTCATTAACGATCTTATGAATATTCATGAGCTACCCAATCGCGGCGAAGACGCGTCTGTGTGATTGAAACCCATAGTAGCCATTTCTGGCATTATTATGGTTTTTGGCATTATTTGGAGGCCCACGGCATCTGGCATAATGCCACTGCATTATTTAGCCGTTTTTAGCATAATATGGCATAATTTTGTGTTTTTTAAACAAGCAAAAAAATAATATAGGCTACCGCAGAACAAGAATAATATTTTGTTTAATCTTGCAATTTCGTACATATCACCTTACATTATGTGTTTTTAAGACTGTTCTCGGTTGTATATTATATTTATGTCTTTTTTTATTGGGTAATTTTAAATTTCCTCTATCCTTTCCTTTCGGACTCAATCCACACTTGGGATAGGAAGGCTGCTGACAAACTACCGTGTGTGCGATAGGCAGCACAACGAAACCGACGAGGCTAGCCGCGATTGGCCAATTGCTCTAATCATGGACCTATCTAATTTTATAGGTCCATGCTCTAATCATGCAGGTTATTGGATCCCAGATGTAGAGACAATTGAACGAAAACAAGGGGTTTTGTTTTTTAAGTTCATATAAGCGGCCGCACCCCTACCATAACCCTTAAAAGGGCAGTAACTTAGCAGCTCTAATTTAAAAACAAATTCTCCTAGAGAATTTGTTTTCCATATTTTAAATTAAGTTTCATTTGCATCGTAGTCGCCCTATTTTTCCAAATGTTCTTACCTCAGCCCAACCAGTCAGTGACCATGGTGGGAGGAGGTCCCAGACTCTTATACATTTTTATCTCAAATTAAGTGCCATTTCCGGCCATCGAGCAGCTCTAATTTTCAAAATGTCTTACCTCAGACACTTAATATATATTGTCGGACCATGGTGGGCTAAGATCCTGGAGGCACTAATATTTTTATTTCAAATTTGAAATGCCATTTCCAGCCATCGAGCAGCTCCATTTTTCACAATTTTCTTACCTCAGCTAGCTCCAACCATGGTGGGACTGAGGTCCTGGAGACACTTAATATATATTTTTATTAAAAATATTAATGCCTCCAGGATCTTAGCCCACCATGGTCCGAAAATGGCATTTATAATTTAAAATAGGAAATATTATTTCCTATTTTAAATTAAATGCCATTTTCGGACCATGGTGGGCTAAGATCCTGGAGGCATTAATATTTTTATTTCAAATTTGAAATGCCATTTCCAGCCATCGAGCAGCTCCATTTTCCACAATTTTCTTACCTCGCACCCCAAATATTGGGAAATATTAATATTAGTTATTAACACACAAAACTAAAAATACGACATAGGGATACAATTTTAGGCCCTATTTTTTGTCAGTTTGGGTTTTACGGACGTTTTTTAGACATGCAACCGATGACGATGTTTAGGACCACATTTTGGGGGTTTGCCATTATTTTCGCCAATCTGGCATTATTTGAGACAGGCTACGGCATAATTTAAATTTATCGCTGGCAACGCTGTTGAAACCCGTCGTCGCTGTTAGTAGGTAAAACAATAGAAGACGCGTCTCAGTGATTAAAACCCGTCTGTATTGCTTGTATGGTAAAACAATAGATAGAAGACGCGTATTACCGCCTATGTTGTTAACCAAGGCTTGGTATCATTTCACAGAACCATATATATTCACTATAATAATTATCTCTATGACTGAACCAACAAATCTACAGTACAGAAAGAAATTACTGCTTCGTATCTACGCGTAACCTTTCGTAGCCTACGCGTAGTTAAGGTTGGTTCCCACCAGAGCCATATATATAAAGAGTTACGACATTGGATTATAGTCACGTGATATGCAGATCAAATTGTGTCAAACTTTTCTCCATTATGTAAAGTATAGGATCAACAAAATACTTTAAACTTTTTGTTATATTTAAAAAAATGTAATTGCACAATTTACGGTAAAATATCGACGTGCACATGCAGCGTACAGAAGTACTTGCGCCAAAGAATATTGCGCGCGCGTGCGCTAGTACATTATAAGGTTCTATTGATTGATTTTGGAACAAAACATCCCATAACTAGCTGTACGTCCTATTAATAACAATTATGTAATATTTTCAATTCATAATGCATGCTTTGATGACTAAATAAAATAATAAAGTGTCGAGGATATATTTGTTAATATACTGAAAAGAGTATGAACAATATTTAAATAATAAAGGCAAATTATTACAAATGAAATGATGAACGAGTCTCTGAATGTTAATAACGTTGGCGGCGCAGTTTGTGTAAAAAACACACAGAACATCATATACTGCATAAAAAGAGGGGTGAATTTGTTTGTTTTTTGTATTGGTTCATTCTTTGATGTATCCTAATTTCCATGTATGCCCTAGCATTTATTTTTTCGTTATTATAAAAAATATATATCTATTTTAACAAATCAATTATACCATGAATAAAATTAATTACTAAAATAAAAACGGAATCTAAGCGTTATTTCATTGACAACAAAATCTAAAAATAATGCATGAACTATAGGAAAACACTATACAAAAAAGACGCGCGCGCCCTCAGCGTGCGAATTCTTTGACACAAAAATGGCTTCTAATTTTCAATGTCGTAACTCTTTATATATATGGCTATGGTTCTCACTCTAGAACGTAACGCAAGGACGTAAACGCAACGCAAGCGTTTTAACCAATGACAAGCGAAGTTATAGACAGTTAGCAATCACAAGCGAATAAGCCATCGCTTGTGATTGGTCAAATCGTTGCGTTACGTCCCTGTGTTGCGTCGCTAGTGGGAACCACGCTGTAGATTGTAGATCGTAGGTCATGTGCTCTCTGAACGTAGTCTACGAACAGCTGTCTACGAAGTGTTGTTGGGTGTCTAGAAAACTCAGATCTCAGATTTATCTAAGTTTTCTAGATCTATAGAAAAGTCAGATATCTGAGTTTTCTAGATCTAGAAAACTCAGATATCTGACTTTTCTAGATCTAGAAAACTCAGATATCTGACTTTCTAGATCTAGAAAACTCAGATGTCAAGATCTGAGTTTTCTAGTTCCAAAATGGAACTAGAAAACCCAGATCATCAAAATGGATCGTTCCATTATTAATAGAGGATAGCTAATTGTTTGAAATACTACAGTATTATACGTTTTCTTACTAATAATAATTATTGTAACTTGTAGTAGTAGCAGGGGAAAAAATCCAGGAACACCATTATCGTCGTCAGCCACCCTCTCTGTGTACCGAATAAAAAAAAACATGTGACAGTTTGCGGTTAAAGTAGAGAGTACCAATTGCATGCTGCTGCAGACTGTCCGCCATGCGGTATGTCTACTACAGGGAGTTTGTGTCCGCTAACCGGTACCTTGTAAAATTGCCCGGCGATTCCATTGGTCTGGGGTCGGAGTTGATAAATCCAATGGCAAAAACATACATAGAGTCAGTAGATTTCTCTATGTAACGTCCGTTGACGACCATCTGCGTTTTCAACCTTGTACACTGGAATATTTGGATGTTTGAAGAACACGACATATGGGGTTTCCTCCCATCTGTCTACGAGTTTTTGCTTCCCGATAATATGTTTCTTTTGCACAAGGACGCGATCGCCCAATTCCAAAGGAGCTTGAGTTGTCTTTGTGTCATACTCATGTTTCTGTTTGTCTTTGGCTTTCATGGACGATTTGGATGCTTGGTCATAGACCAGCTTAAATCACTCGCGAAATTGAAAGACCAACTCATCATAATCATCGTCATCGCTATTATGATTATCGCTATCAAGTCCAAACATGACATCAATATTGGTAGATTGGCATGTCGACCGAACATTAATAAGTAAAATGGTGCATAACCCGTGGAATCGTGTTTCGTACAATTATATGCGTATGCCATATCGCCAACGTATTCCTTCCAGTCCTGTTTACGATCAAGTGGGAGTGTACCCAGCATGTCGATTAGTGTTCTATTAAATCTCTCCATAGTTCCCTTACCCATTGAGTGGTAGGGTGTAGTACGTGACTTTGCTATTCCGGCGACCTTGCACACAGATTTAATTATTGCGCTTTCAAAATTACGCCCTTGATCGGAGTGGATATAGGTTTTGGGAAACCATAATGTCTAAATACGTTCTGAAATAGTACCTTGGCAACAGTTTCAGCCGTCTGGTTTTTTGTTGGGTACGCTAAGGCATATCGGGTGAAATGATCGGTGATAACTAAAACATTCTCATAGCCTCCTTTCGACCGTTTCAGACCAAGGAAGTCGATGATGCATAGTAGTTCCATTGGTTCGTTTGTGTGAATATTCACGAGAGGCGCACGTTTCACATTTGGTGAAGTTTTTCGATGACATGTGTCACACCAGGTCTTAATGTCAGATGCCATCTTAGGCCAATAAATCATATCGATGGTTCGATCATAACCCAAATGCCCGATGTTCATGCAGGTGTTCAAAAGCAAGTTTGTGTTTAGACGTTGGTAATACAAGCTGATCACATGTGTCATAATATTAATAAATCTGATTTCCTGTGGTTAGATAAGGATGCTTCAGACTAGGTCTGCTTAATTTATGAGCCAATCAGAATAGTATAATTTTGGTGGGAAACTTTTTGAGGCAACATTTTGATCCTCCTCAGAAGCCCCTAATTTGCATGTCAAGTATAAGTAGTAAAATGTTATAGATATTATTAGTGGAGAAAAGAATATAAGATCATAGTAGAAAGATGTTCTGTATAGAGTATATGAAAGGTGTAGACTGAGTTACGAGAAATAAAAGTTTAGTTGAATACAGTATACTTTTTGTATGTGAAATCATTTTGGCAGTCAGTGTGTACGGTCTCGTGGATTTAATACGCCAGAGAAAGCATACGCTCGGAACCGACTATATAAATTCACTACAACATGCTTCTCCAGTGTTGTTATTGGTGGTCCTATATAATACGTTGTTTATGAACTTTAGGCGATTCCATTGTCTGAGTAAACAGATGACATTCGGATGTTCAAGTCGACGCTCTGCTGCTGATGGCTTTTGATTGCGCCGGAAGAATATCACTCGGTCAAGTACATCGTCCTCACCATGGAGACGTGATATGTCCCCTTGAGAAGATTAGGGACGACCGCAAAACCATGATTTGTGTTAACATCAGGGGCTTGCACTGGGTCCCCAGCAGCATCAGTGTTGTCGGTACGAGATTTGCTTCTGGCGTGGGCCTGACACTGTACAATTGTGGTTGGACATACAGACACGGATCCCCAGGGGCAGATCCAACAACGGATTATTATCAGTGATTTCCAATTAGGTACTCACGAAAGTTATTAGGGTGTTTAAGATGTGTAAATGCTTTGTCGCAGTCTGAAGTCCATACAAATGGTGATGGTTTGGCGTTCATTGCCTTTCTTCCATTCTTTTTCTTTCGTCGTGGGTCACCGCACGTTAGGGCATATTAAATGGCGCAGCTATCTCCGAATACTGGCTGCTGATAAACCGTCTGTAGTAGCCGGTAAATCCCCAAAATTGAAGAACTTGTTTGCGGTCAACCGGGGTGGGCCAGTAGTCGACTTGTGCTGTTTTAGCAGGGTCGGCATGAATCCCCTCGGCTGATACAATGTGACCCAAATAATTAACCTTTATGGGATGGGCTAGGTGTGGTGCGCACGGTTGTTGCTTTCGTTCCCGTTCCAGTAGTTTTATCTCTCATAGTACAGAACGAAATGTCATTGACCTTGGCCTCATGGACGCTATTCGTGCAACTACTTCTTGGTCATACTTTCCCCGCATTAATTGTTGTGTCAACATTCGATCCCTTTCATACATGGGACCTCGCCCAAGTTTCTCCTCCACATCTCTAAACACTGCCTCTATTTCTATTGCATAAAAACTAGCTGACTCACCCTGTCTTTGTGTTCTCTGATAAAAATCAGATAAGGGGTCACCAGAGGACACATTTCCGAATTGTTCTTTCAGTTCTTTGAATGCTCTTTCAGGTGTCCGACATTCTCTCGGAAGGTTTAACACCAGCTTCCGTGCAGTTCCTCCCAGATTTCTAACAACTGTTGACAACTGTAGGTGACTAGGCATGTTGCTACAACTTAATATATGCTGTACATCTCTGGTTCAATCCTCAATCAGTAGGTTGGATGATTGTCTCGTAAATATTGGTACTCCTTTTAGTTGGTGTGCCGGGGTGTAAATTTGTACTGATTTTGGCACCGGTAATAATGGTTTTACCGCTGTGTTATACCCCTGAACTGGTCTTGGTAACCGAGGTTGGCCTGGAGTTTCTAGGCTTTGGAGACACGTCCGGTCTCAACGGGGTAGTATAGTAACCACTTCTCTCCCATATGGCGAAATTTCTGGGTGAACAGTTTCACATCGGGTATCTTCATATCCTGTCATATATCCAATACAGTATATTCCATTGTAGATTAAAATATGTCACGGCACCAATTGTAGCTCTTCACAAAATATTAACTATAATAACTTAAACCTAGGTTCTCAATTTCAGCTACAAAATCGATGAAACACAGCATTCCAATACAAAGTGCTTTTATTAATTACAGTATAACACAACTGCTTACTTTAAACTGACTCATCTATCCAATTTCACAGAATTTCTAGATAACACACAGGCTATAAAACTTTCTTATTCCCCACCACAAAACCCACAAAATGAACCAGTTGTTATATAAAGGAGGTACAGTCTTAATTAATTCAAGAGTGTGGAATGTGTAAAATCAATAGGGGCCTCTTTCCAGGGACTTGGCAGTTCTATTTTTCACAACTTTTTTAGCAGCTCAACCCTAATGGTAGTGCTGGTCCTTACTTATATATTTTTATTTTTTTTTTCGAAGTACTATAATCCAATTTCCAGATTGCACAACTTTTCTAAATGTTCTTAGCTCCATCCCAACCTCGGTTGGCTGGTTCTCTGTAGACTTATAATTTCGTTTCATATATCAATGTATAATTGCAATTTCCGGGGACCTAGCAGCTTTATTTTTCAAAATGTTCTTACCGATCAGCCCATGGGTGTTCGTCTCGCGCATTTACAATTTTCGCACCCCCAGACAGTAACCAGTCTCTGCGATTAACGATATACTTCTTGGCCCTTGGTTTTACGTTCGCGTATATTTTCTATTTTAGGCATATTTAACTTTAAAAACTTCATTTTTAAAATTGAAAGAATGTATTTACAGTCATCGCAACGTGTTTTTCACACAGTATTTTATTTATGTACCATAAAAAATGGAAAAAGTTGAATACCCTAAATCTTATTAAAACGGCCTCAAATTACGCTATAACGCTTCCCCCTGACCCCTAGCCTAGTGATGCTCGTTTTACTTACATAGCCACCCCCCCCCCCCCCCCCCGTAAGCTATATTTGGCCTGTTCGTTGAAGTTCACCTGGTTGTGCGGGTGTAAGATTGAACATTGTCCGGTGTTTAAAAGTGTCCACCGGACAATTTTCAGCATTGAATAGTGTAACACCAGCTGTTGAAAATGGTTACAACCACCCGGAAAGTTTTCATTGGTAACAAAATAGGTCCCTCGACTGTCACAACCTAACCTTTATCCTGTAACAATTATGCCACTGGACATTCAACTCCCATTTAGGGTATTTATAATTTCTTAGAATATCAACTTGAATCGCAAAACTTGTCGATCCAAATAAATATTATTATTTATTGTTATATCAGGAGAAATAGTCTATCAAATTAGGCATAAAAAATATTTGTTTGCTGTTTTTCTTTTTGGCAGGGGGCGGGTGGGAAAAAGTTTTTTTTTTTTTTTTTTAATGTTAATTTCTCTGTTAATTGTACGCGAATTTGAGAGTAACAAAACACACTGAATAAAACAACGAGCTACACAGTAGGCCTAGCATTAGGTCGTTGTTAGCAGGCCTAATTAAATATTTTATAATTTAGTGTACCGTATATTTTGGTGTATAAGTCGCACCTGTGTATAAGACGCACCCCCTAAATGAGAGTAAAATATCGGTATTTTGTATATCGTCGATGTATAAGACGCACTTTATATTTCATCAACACATGTTTTTTCTCACCTAGGCTTGGCCGCGCCCAGCCTCAACACAAGAAGGGAAGTCACCCATCCCGTCAGTTCTTTCTAACTTGTAACTTTATTCATGAGTTTCGCAACAAGTTGCTGTTACTTGATAGAGTTGTACAACAAAGTCAACTTACTAGATGCAACTTCATTAGAGCCTGCTTCAACAGAAATTTATAATTCCCAGCAATGTTTTAACTGTATATATGAACTGTTTTATAAGTTGTTTTTTGACTGTGTAATTTGGTAGTAGTCACTCTCATACTGTAGGCCTACATTTAAAAGTAACACATCCACATGCCAACTTCAAGTCAATGGCTACCAGATGTCTCTGTGAGACGGTTATTTGAACCAGTACCAGTACCAGTACCCGCAACATCGAGTGCATGACCGGACCACCGCACGTGCGTGCGTGTTGGCTGCCTCGCTCGATCCTTTTGTACGCCATGTGGTTTCCAAGAAGAGCTCGCTCGCGCTGGGGGTACGGCGGTCGGCGATCGTGCGTATCTATAATACTATTCCAATCGTAAACGTTTACAAATGAAATTTTATCGGAGCGCCAAAAACAGCTCCATAATGAACAAATCTTTTCATCATATTTAGTACAACATCACGCTAAAATGCCTTAAAAACTAGGCAGAAGCAGGTTGCTGTTACGTTAGTACACTGTAGCAGGCCTAGGCCTTACCAAAAGCCCAGGCCTAGCCAAACGAGGTGCGGCGATATGTGTACACTCTGTGTGGTGAGGCAAGTATGTTAGGTGTATAAGACGCGCACCCTTAACCGATTCACCACGATAAGCGCTTAAAGCGCTCAAAAGGTTAAAAGTCAAGGTCATTGTAAACAAATTTTCAACAAAAAAAAAGTAAATCGAATTTACATGCGCAGTTTGCTGTGCATGAATCGTAACAACAAATTATACAAACTACTCACAACTTTTTTTTAAAAAATATGCTTCTAAATATATAAAAACAATTGTTGAAGTTAGTTTGAAAATAAAATTCGAAAATATAACCGTTTTTCGAAGCACGCTGTTCGAAACGCGACAGGCGCGTTGAATGAATCTAGGCCTAGACATACAACGTAAAATCGTCTAAAATCCATCTTTATTTCTAATAATCACTATTTTGAAGCTTGTATACAATAAATGTATAATAAATAAAGATTATGTATCAGTTACAGTGTCTAAATCGTCATATTTCCATGTAAAAATGTGATTTTTCTACCGGAGAAAAGTCGTGAAGATGTCCTCACAAGGGCCGCGCCATATTGTTTACCTTTGATTGTAATATGAACCCTGACATGTCAGATGCATTATGGGCATGAAATATTTGTTCAAACTCTGCGCAAAGGTCAGTTTATTGAAGCATAACTTTTGACAAACATTTTGATACCAAACTTGTTTTAATTTCATAAGTTTTCGACGCATTTTCGTCAAATTTTCTGCAAGCTACACGTCTAAAACAGCGGACTAAGCTCCCGAGGGATGCCGGTGCGCGTGGGAATCGCGAATTCCAAGTCGCTTTCGGGATGTTTTTTTTAACATTCCCGGTGAACAAACAGCGGCGAGGACGCTCTCGGGGCGGCTCCCGATAGGCCTAGGCCCCATATGGTCATCGTCGGATGAGTCAGTCTACTAATTTCTTCATAATTTCGAAACCGGTCATTCATAATGGTCAAGTTTGGTCTTATTTTGAAGAGAAGAAATAGGTTCTGATGAAGAGATGAGTTTTATTATGAAATATTTATTAATTTTTGTGCATTTGGTAGTCAAAGATAAATTACAAATTTTTAATAATTTTCCTAAAATATTTCTAAAATTTGCATAATCCATACTCCGCCAAAATAAGTTGTAACACAAATTTGATAACATATTTGGAAATAAAATGTCCTTTGCATTATTTTTGTTTTTTAATTTTTTTAATGTCTGTGTTTAGAAAAAAAGTTAGGGTTAATTATATGACATATGCTTTTTGGGTCCCAGGGGAGCAAAATAAACTTAGGGGTCAATGGGTTAATTTAGAGGTTATATTTGCGTGTCAAAAGTGCGATTATACACCGAAATATACGGTACGTTATTATTTTAATTGTTCCATCCTCGCACACTCGATTTACACCTTTTCGGCCAAAAAAACTAACAAAAAATCTTTTTTTAAAAAAAGCGCCCTCAACGTTAAAAAAACACTTTTTCTTTATCTCCGCCCCTAATTTTTGGCGAAATTAGGGGCGGCGGATGACAGCAAACATCACGCTAAAATGCCTTAAAAACTAGGCAGAAGCAGGTTGCTGTTACGTTAGTACACTGTAGCAGGCCTAGGCCTTACCAAAAGCCCAGGCCTAGCCAAACGAGGTGCGGCGATATGTGTACACTCTGTGTGGTGAGGCAAGTATGTTAGGTGTATAAGACGCGCACCCTTAATTTAGAGGTTATATTTGCGTGTCAAAAGTGCGATTATACACCGAAATATACGGTACGTTATTATTTTAATTGTTCCATCCTCGCACACTCGATTTACACCTTTTCGGCCAAAAAAACTAACAAAAAATCTTTTTTTTTTAAAAGCGCCCTCAACGTTAAAAAAACACTTTTTCTTTATCTCCGCCCCTAATTTTTGGCGAAATTAGGGGCGGCGGATGACAGCAAACAAAAAATTTTTTTTAGGCCTTATAACAAAACCTGTTGTTTCACAGACCAGAACAGACATATCAATTTGAAGTGAATAATAAAAAATATAATGGTCGCTATTTGAGGTGTCTTTAGGTAAAGGGATTAACTGAATCCTAATATTTTTCCCCGTACAATATTCAATGGTGGACACATTTCAATACGTGGGTCATACATTATTAAACGGGCCGGACAGCATTCAATATTGTTGAAAACCGCCCGCGAACCCGTTGAAAAATGCAACTGGACACTATTCAATGCTGAAAAGTGTCCGCCCGGACACTTTTAAATGACGGACACATTTCAATCTTACACGGGCGATACTGCATAGGCGCAAAGGCCTGAAACAAGGTAAAACCAGTACACGTAAAAGTAGGTCAGAGGCGACGAATACTGATTTGTTACCGCTTGTTGTGCACGACCGATACAGTGGATACCACGATAAAAAAAAATCTACAATGTGCTTAAAAATCAAACATTGTGGATACTGTATTTTGTTATGGATTTTTAAAAAAATAACACCACAAACTGATTAAAATATGTCATGGCATGGAGTCAAAAAGGATAATATAAAGTTATTGCTATAAATAATAATTTAATATCACGCTGTCAATGAATTAACTTGTATGTAGCACGTTTTATCACCAGTCAGTCGTATATAGGGGCGGGGCCATAGTCGAACATGCATATTGGCGTCTAGACGCAGCCAAATCAGACTGGTTTTGAGACGCGTTTTTGGGTAAACAATAGAAAACGCGTCTGGACGCTGATTTGTGGTCTGAAATAATTTGTAGATGACGCCTAATACATGAGACGATACGAATTTATTCGTATCGTCTCAGATCATGTATATAAAAGCATCTACGCGTGCGCAGTGTTTAACACAAACCTACAGATAGAAATAATCAATATGCCAACCAAGTTTTAACCAATCAAAATTATGTATTTAAACACATGATATACAGTGACCAATGAACATATGATGACGTAACAACAACTCTGTAAAGTTTCAACCAATCACAACAATGTATTATAATTTGTTGTAAGTATAAACCAATTAATTGACTCCTTTTGCGAATTGCATACTAATTGATAAAATGATTTGGTATAAAAACGGATGATGCGGACGAAGAGCCTACCAAAGCGCGACAGACAAGATGAAGTGGTTTGTTTTGCAAACTTACCTGATTTTATCAGCTGGACTCGCTTGTTTCGGAAGCAGTTGGCAAAGAAAATTACACGAGCGAAATGTCCATCATGCCGAGGCACCCGTAGCTGAATCGTCGATAGCTGATCAACGAATACAAGAGGACGTAAGTATTGTCTATTAGTATGTAACCTAGTGAAAAACTCAATTTCTTTCTAAAAATTTAGTTTTAGTTATCTATAAATGCGCCTTGAAATTCATTTGTTTGGCGCCGCGCCATATAAAAATGGTATAAGTATGTTGTATGGCTGATTAAAAATGTTCATCTGGTTTTGAATATCCATGAGTTAGTGGTTCTTTGTGCTAAAACCAAAAATTAGCGAACTAACTTGTTTTTTGCAAAAATAATTTATGTATGGCTGTTTTCGTTAGCTTTTACTATCATTTTGTATCTCATTGTCATTATGTTCAGTTTGTCTTTTTATAGCTATTTGATGGAGGAATAAGTTAAGACTTAACTTATTTCTACATTTTTGTATTTATATATTTGATTGAATATACATCAAAGAAACATTCTTCAAAATTTACAAATTAAAAAAAAAATATATATATATATATATATATATAGAAGTATATATATATATAAATGTTCGGTTCAATGTAACCGTCTAGAAAGTGCTCAATACGGTAAAGTAGAGCTAAAATATACGTTGAGTCTGGAAAAGAAGTAAAAACTACAGTTTGGTCTCTACAGGCTTGTTTCGTGAGTCGTGCAACTCACTCATCAGGAGACTATATATATATATATATATAGAAGTATTGGCGAGAAAAAAACCAATATAGGCCTAAACAATATTAAGTAAACGAAATATTTATAACAAACTATTTCTACTTTCCCCTTACTCCTCCCTCCCACCATATATTTTCATATTTATGTTTCAAGGTAATTCATCCGTGAATATTACAAACAAATGATTTTGTTAAATTTGATTTACGCTAATCAATATTATCACATGCACGCTTCAATATTTAGAAGAAACCAGAACAAAACATTGCTTTTGCAAAATTCTGCTGCTAATAATGCATCATAGCAAAGAACTTATAACACAAGAATCTCCTGTTCGTCCGAAGCGCGTAACAATTTCGAAAGGCATTGTGGGATAGAATAGAGCTATGGGTGGCGCCATTGTGAGCCATGGAGTAGGGCGCCCGCATCAAATTAGAAAGTCAAAATCATAGAGGGGTTCTGCTAATGCTCTAGGGGGTATAGAGTAATTGACTGAGGAGTAGGGCGCCCGCATCAAATTAGAAAGTCAAAATCATAGAGGGGATCTGCTAATACTCTAGGAGGGGTAGAGTAATTGACTTCCTAGTTTGGAGAGGAGGGGGAGCTGCTCGCGTGTTTTTTTTTCCAGGACGAACGTGGGCAGAAGTCATGAATAATTCATTACCTTAATTATTTTTATTATAAAGAATTGAAAGATAGCTGATCTACTTCCTTAATATACTAAACCTAACCCTCTAAATAATCTCTCTCAACTATTAAAAAAAACATGTTCATGAAAGACCTCGAACCGAGGGCTTCAGCGTAATAGGTTAAAGCCTTTACCACTAGACCAAACATTTCGGTTGGCAAACGTTGTTTACACTAATTATTTAATCTCTCTGCATTCTTATACAGCGCCCTCTATAATGTTCCCTATTATGTCATAATTATTATATAATATATAAATATTTACCGCCCACCATATTATCTACTAACATTATTTTACCATTTATCTAATTCAATAATATATTTTATTTTTATTTTTTATTTTTTATTTTTTTTTTTTTTTTTATTTTTTTTTTTTTTTTTTTTTTTTCTTCAAAATTATATAATGTAACCTAAATCTAAATAAAATAAATAAATAATACAGTACTAAAAATAAGACTAAATAGTATAATAAAAATTGTATCACATTTAATTAAATTACAAATATAACTATTAATATTAAATATAATAAGAACAAATAATCATATAAAAGTTGCATTTATTTTAATAATAACAGTATAATAAATCAATTAGCAATTATATATATATATATATATATATATTTTTTTAGTAATAATAATGATAATATATTCGCTTAAAACTTGAAAATATTAATAATACTGATAATAAATAGATAATAACATTAACTCCATCATATAGGTTAAGTATTGTTCGATATGTAAGATTACCTTGTTTTTACTAATTTCATTTTACTTGTATAATTCGCTTCTTAGTTAAGACTTAAATGTTATTTTTTGATACTTTTCTTTTTGTTTTTACATTGCCTTGTAAATGAACGCACCGTCTTATAAACGTGTGCCGCTGATACAAAAGCGTTCGTTCAATAAATTTATCCTAAATTTATCCTAATTAATCATGAATTATTCATGATTTCTGCCCACGTTCGTCCTGGAAAAAAAAATTACGCGAGCTGCTCCATGCTCTGTGAAATGGCGTCGCCCAGTTTGACCTTTTAACCCTGTACTTCCGATACTGTGTTTTGAATGCAAATTGAAGAACAGGAGATTCTTATGTGTTATAAGTTCTTTGATCATAGTTATAATAATCATTCCGGTTGGGCAAAAAATACTGATTCCAAGTGTCTGATGCTTTTTTAGAAACAATTGGAAGAAACGTATAGAGACTTATTGCATCTGCTGGGGGAAACTGGACATAAGTTTGGTGAGTTATTTAGCCTTGTCTACACTATCAAACTTTATGTGACGAATGTTATGTGCTCATAATGGACATGATGATGTCATATCACTACCGTATTTGGGAATATCACTGCCATATTTGGGCACATCACGCTTTTTAATTAATTACGTCAGAGTAGGGCAAAACATCTGACCAATATTATTACTCAACACCCTGACGCAAAGCTACCTCCACAGTAGTTACAAACAATGTACAAACTGTTGATGTAGTACCCGCTGCTTACTTGGGCTCGAAATATAACCCTTTGTCATCAGAGCAATCTTAGTATTACGTCAGAGTAGGGCAAAACATCTTACTAATAAGTCTAGTATTGTTTATATCGCTATACTTATTAATCAAAAATAAAACTTACTGTAGCAATACTGTTGGTATGCGCGCTTTCCAAGATTGTTGAAATGTGTGAAACGCACGATGCTATGAAATTACGTCTAAAAGTCTGACCAACAGTCAGGCGCGTGTTTAGTTGCATACAGAGTATCGAATTTTAATCGATAAGTATGGACAAAAGAACATGATGAAAGCAAATATCCCAATATTCCCGATTGTCCCTCTGAAAACAAAATTAAAACCCGTTAAAATAATCAACCGGAGGCCATGGAAGAGAATGGATTAAATTAATGTAGGCCTCCTGTATATGTTGTAGGCCTAATCTTTTTTGTTAATTTTAACATATTAAAAAACAGCAAAATTGTTTTAGGCCTAATAATGTGTAATTCTTTCACATTCGTTATTATCTATACTTTTTTCAACTATAAGACAAGCAAATGAAGAAGGTGAGTATTTTTGTTATTATTTAATTTAAGATTTATTTTAGCAAATTTTTTTTAGCTCTATTTTCCCCAATTTTTTTTTACCTCAGCTCCAATCATGGTCTTGTTATATATATTTTTATTTCCTATTTTAAATTATAAGTGCCATTTTCGGACCATGATTTGCTAAGATCCTGGAGGCACTAATAAATATATTTTTATTTAATATTTGAAATTAAATGCCATTTCCGGCCATCGATCAGCTCTATTTTTCAAAATGTTCCCAATCATTGTGGGGCTGAGGTCTTGGATAGATTTTTATGCTATGATTTCCGAACATATTTCAGCAACTTAAATTCAAAATGTCCGTGGCTGTAGCAGGTTGGGCGTTGATGACTTTTGCCATTACCATTTTCGCACCCCAGATATTGGGAATTATATGACAGTTATTACACACAAAACTAAAAATATAAATTTTGAACGACTTTGGATACAATTTTAGGCCCTGTGTCAGTTTGGGTTTTACAGACGTTGTTTAGAAATGCAACCGTTGGTGGTGCTAATTAGGGCCACATTTTGGTTGGGGATTTGGCATAATTTGAGACAGGCTATGGCATAGTTTAAATTGTATCGCTGGCAACGCTGGTGGTGACACACAATACAATATACAACATATTCACACACCACCACCACGCGAGTTGATTAGGCCGCCTTGCCTATAGTAGTCTATACAAAATACACATTGAACAAAATATATTCCTTCTTGGTAGAGTTTAAAACATTACTCCTGATTAGTTTTTGTTTGTGCAAGTTACTATTTTAACATCGAATTATTTTAGATCGAATATAACACCTCTCACTTTGTGCTGTCGGGCCTAGCTACGCTCTAGATAATCAGAAACACGGCAAGCTGCCTCTCTGTACACAAAAAGAGGGAAAGCTCTGGAATCGAATGATAAAAAACAACGTCGTCGCACACGCGCGTGCCTCCACTTTCCCCGTCTATTTTTTTTGTTTTTTTTTTCTTGCGTACCGCCGTACCACACCACCGACGGATGACGTGTGGAGCGGAAGTTAAACGCCACCTATAAAATATGCAAGCTTTAATGAATCTGCATATAAATAATTTGCATAAATTATGTTTTGAATATTTGAACTAAAAACTAACGTGCAGAGCTAATTGTTTAAAACTATTATGTATTTACAGTCGAATGGACTCGCTGGTTTAACCGAGACAATCCATCCGGTACTGGAGATTGGGAAACTGTGACCAGTTTGTACTACGTAAGTGAATTGTTTATGTCTACTTTGTGATAATATACCAACTGGATCATAAATAATTGGAAATTATTTATCAAATAATGGTTGAAACACACCACACTGTCATAAAATATGTAATTGTAAAAACAAGTTAAAAAAATAATACACATGATCACATGTCTTCTTACGCTGTTTATCTTAGGAGAATCCGAATCAAATGTGTCAGAATCCAGTTGACATTCAATGCCAGACTATTGGTGGTTCATCTTACACTTCTACTGGAGAGGTTGTCAGTTGTAGCGCTAGTGTAGGTCTTGTTTGTAAGAATGCTGACCAAACAGATGGTTACTGTCGGGATTACAGAGTTCGTTTCAAGTGTCCATGTTACTGTTAGTAGTTCTATAGCTTAACATAATACCAAACTATTTAAATTAGATATTCTCTGTTAAACCTAAATTTAAAAAAAAAATCAAATTTCATCAAAAGAAAATTGCACAATTTTGTCAAATTTAGTAATTTTTTTCATTCCAGTTTCCGCACTAATTTATTATAACCGACATAATTTATTATGCCTAATTTGTATGAACCTGAACTACAGTATTGTACAGTACGTACCGGTGATAAACCAGTACATTTCTGGGGCCGATATATTTGTTGTCGTGCAATAACAAAATTCATAAATTAGTGTCAGTCAGTTCAGATCCTTGCCATAATGCTAAAAAAGTGAATTCGATTAAATTGATTGTTGATGGTGGGATTATAATATAGCTATATATACTATGTATTTACAGACGAATGGACTCCCTGGTTTGACCGAGACAATCCATCCGGTACTGGAGATTGGGAAACTGTTACCAGTTTGTACTACGTAAGTGAATTGCTTATGTCTACTTTGTGATAATATACCAACTGGATCATAAATAATTGGAAATTATTTATCAAATAATGGTTGAAACACACAACACTGTCAGAAAATATGTAATTGTAAAAACAAGTTAAAAAAATAATACACATGTCTTCTTACGTTTTTGATCTTAGGAGAATCCGAATCAAATGTGTCAGAATCCAGTTGACATTCAATGCCAAACTATTGGTGGTTCATCTTACACTTCTACTGGAGAGGTTGTCAGTTGTAGCGCTAGTCTAGGTCTTGTTTGTAAGAATGCTGACCAAACAGATTGGTCCTGTCTGGATTACAGAGTTCGTTTCAAGTGTCCATGTTAGTAGTTCTATAGCTTAACATAATACCAAACTATTTAAATTGGATGTTCTCTGTTAAACCTAAATTTAAAAAAAAAATCAAATTTCATCAAAAGAAAATTGCACAATATGGTAGTGATATGCCTAAATATGGTAGTGATATGACATCATCATGTCCATATATGCGCACATACAATATTTTTGCCCCATAAAGTTTGATAGTGTAGACAGAGCTTTAGTAGAGAGGAATTGTTACAATTGAATCCAGCATCCTGGTAAACAGGCTCAGTGGTAATAAAATGTTCGCAAACTAAAAAGAGTCTTGTTTGTTTTGTTATTTTTCAGGTAATCCATGTCAGCCAAACCCTTGCCTGAATAATGGAAAATGTGTTGATAGTCTTGGCAGTGCAGAGTGTGATTGTACCAATACAGGCTTTACTGGAGTTACCTGCAGTGATGGTAAGGTCAACTGAGGTCAAGTGTAAAGTGTTGTTCCCACTTGGACCCAACACAATGGTGTAGATGCATTCTATTGTACAATATTTCCTAATTTATAACACTAGTAAGGCCAAATTATTATCATTTTATTTTTAAAGGATTACATTTTTGTTTTGTCTTACAAAAAAACTGAACTGAGTATTATGGCGCTATGAACTCTAAGAACATACCCGAGTCACATGTTTTTAGCCAGCATGGTTGATTTAATTGGAAGGTGCCGGACAGTGGCCAGTAAAATTAGTCAAAATTAACCCAAATTAAGTGCAGTCAGTAACAGTTATAAAACATTTTTTTTTTCAGAGGATCCATGTTTTAAAAATGATCCATGTGAAAATGGTGGTATATGCAATTACGATACGGAATCAGATACCTCTATGTGTAACTGTACTGGTACACTTCATAGAGGTACCCTCTGTGAATTGAGTAAGTACAGTACTGTATATCCTGTGGTATAATCCCACTCCCATAGAATATGACTCATTGGGCTAACTTTGTGGGTGGGACTATACTTGGGGAACGCCAGATTCAGGAAAATAAAGTAAGATCTGAACTGGCTAGAGAGAGGCTTACATCCAGATCAAAAGTCAATGATGGGACTATACCCGGGGATATGCCTGTTTGTTTCTGTCCACAACCACAGGGGCTGAGTGAACCAGAACACTGGAGTAACCTCCTAATCTTCCGAAAGATATACTGGGTTTTTTTAGAGTGTACACGAGCCAGATGTGTACACTGGACCTCCAGTTTTAAATCCTTATCCTAAAAGACTTGTTCTACCATCAGAACAATGGTTGAGGAGTTCCGTGAACCTGTGCTGATTGTATAATGGTTTGCAGCACTTAACATCTCGGCCACTCGACTTGTGTTTGAAATTCTAATTTCATTTGATTTACAACATGTCTGAAGACATTGTGTAATTATACAAGGACATTAGTGCCCCAATGGTTTATTATGATTTTATTCATACCTATTGTTTGGTTTGTTCAATAATTTTGTGTTTTATTGAAATGATTTACAACATATGCAGTCGGAAGACACTTATACAATGAGATTAGTGCCCAAATGGTTTATTATTATTTTATACCCAATACCTTTTGTTTGGTTTGTTCATGTTGTCATCAAATTGAATAATTTTGTGTTTTTATTATTGAAATAATTGTTTTTTAATGACAATTTTAATAGAAATATGATTTAGTTTAATTTAAATACAATTTTGATATATGTACTGCATATTTCATTTAGAGGACGTATGTGCACAAAATAATCCGTGCAAAAATGACGCTCCTTGTCAAAACTCAGATTCAGAAAGCGTAACATGTGATTGTAGCAATGGAGGTGCTGAACCAACACACACCGGTGCATTTTGTGAAATATGTAAGTTTTTCTGAGATTACTACACAACATTTTTGTTTTACTACAGTTAGACCTTCATTAAGACGACACAACTGGGACCCAATAAAGTGTTTCTTTAATTGAGACATCCCCTAAAAGGGGTTGGCCATAGTGTTAAGTGGAACATAATAAGCAAAATCTAATCAAAACAAATAGAATACATAGCGGGCAGTAGTTGGTTCAGACTAGTAAAGTTCAGTGTAGTCAATTTACTCACTGTCCTACAAACCTGCTATGATCTTAAGCTTTATGTTACAAAAAATGTGATGTGCCCATCTATGGACATGATAATGTCATATCACTACCATGTTTGGGTATATCACTACTATATTTGGGCATTTTTGTTTGATAGTATAGACAGAGCTTTATTGTGTCAAGGAGGGAGCGAACTTGTAGTGGTGTTTCACACAGCTCCTTTCAGTGATTGGTGTGAATACACCCTATATATATTGACCCTCATTCACACTTGTTCCGTTTCACTCAAGACCGTACCATTTTGTTAAATAAGCTATTTTGTTGTTATCAGTTCCATGAAATTAAACAAGTATGAATGTGGTTTAAACTCTGTCCACACTATCAAACTAGTTTGACAAACAATTTTGATGTGCCCAAATATGGTAGCGATATGCACAAATATCCTAGTGATATGACATCATCATGTCCATATATGGGCACATCACATTTTTTTTGTCACATAAAGTTTGATAGTGTAGACAGAGCTTTAGAAAAAAAAGCATAAAATCAACCTTTGCATTTGATCAATATGTTCCTCACTATAGAGTTCTGCGGTGTGACGTCACAACAATAGTTGGCACAGCGTGGTTGCTAGCGCAACCAAAATGTGTTCAATGCTACTATGCTGATAACTATATAGATCTGTATTTCTATCAAATTATGTATATTAGCTTGATTCTTTTTAAATGATACTGTAGTTGAAGAATGAATAGATTATTAAAAACAAATATTTAGTAACCTATTGAAATTTTAGTTTGTTTTTATTGAAAATTATTAAGTTTTAAAATTAATTCAATAAGCCTATTCCAAACCATTGGTGACCTTGGAGTCACTTAGGCAGGTTGAATGTTTTGTAGCTACGAAACGGCGCCACGTACCGTTGTGACATCAGATGATATGATGATAAATTAACTTTATTTTCTTCATTCCTTAGTGCTTCTGTCGTGTGTTCCCAATCCTTGCCTGAACGGAGGAAGTTGTGTAGATGGCGTTTGCCAGTGTCCAGATGGAATTGAAGGATTTTTGTGCGAAACTCGTAAGACTTTTAAATGTTTCATTTCTTCATTTATTGAAAAAAAAATGTAAAAACAATTTTAGAATCCCATTCAACATTTACTGGTTGGTTCATATATATATATATTTATATATGAAATATATACCATAAATTTTCTAATAGTAACCCACACTCTAAAGGAACCCCCCTTATAATAGTAACCCACCTTATAAGTCAATCTATAATAATAACCCACTACTCTAATAGTAACCTATGGGAGTTACTATTAGAGTCACAAAAACTTATGATACAGCCATATTTTGAAAATAAGGAGATAATGCATGTTGATCTCAGCAGTGGGCGAGGATTGAGTGTTTTTGAGTTTATAAAATAAAGATAGAGTTTAACCAAATTTGTTTATTCGTACTGTTTTATTATTTTGCTATGAGTTGCTGACCGGAAAAGTTAGGGGTGGGTTACTATTTTCAGGTGCCTAATTTAAGATTAGTAATAGTAACCCACTACTCTAATAGTAATCCCCCTTCTAATAGTAACCCACCATATAAAAAACAATCAAAGAATAATAACCCAGGGTTACAATTAGAAGATTTACGGTATAAGAAATAAATACATACCTTACAATAAGAACTTGTAAGACTTTTTTAATTTTCATTTCTTAATTTATTGAAAAACAAATGTACAAACAATTTGTGAATCACATTCAACATGTACTGGTTGGGGTATCAGGGGATGGATCTCAATGGAGATACAAAAAAAAAAAGCAAAAAGCTAAATCAAAACGATAAAGTAAAACAGCCAGAAAAGTTTATATATATATATAAAATAAATCCAAAGGCAAATAACTGAAAAAATGACAATGCTGTGGGTATCAGTGGCTGGATCTCAATGGAGATACAAAAAAAAAAGCGAAAAGCTAAATCAAAACGATAAAGTAAAACAGCCAGAAAAGTTAGCAGAGCTTTCGGGCAACACTAGCCCTTCGTCAGTGCAAGTGAAAAATATAAATAAATACATACGTACACGTACAATTAGAAAATGTTTAATCCAACTAAAAAAATAAAAAATGTATTGAAAATTCTATACCGATTTTAATGAGTCTCTACTTCGAATAAGCTACACCTCTCAACACTTCCAGGTTTTTTCTCATTTTAATAGATATTTTTTTATCTTTTGTTGGGATTTCACACACTTTTATTTCTTGTATAAAAATGCATATTTTTGTAAATAATATTTGTCTTATAAATATCAATTTGATACAATAAATGTATATTTACTTCATATGTAACTTTTTCATTAATTATTCATAATATATCTTCTTTTTCAGTTAATAGTGGATACAGACCTGAACCCAGTCTTCCGCCAAGTGGCAAGTAACATGTATTTAAATTGTTTATCTTTGCTACTCAAACCATTGGAAGGTTCATTTCAGGGTGGAAAAAAAGATAGTAATTTCTTTATGTTAAGCTCTGTCTACACTATCAAACTAGTTTAACAAAAATAGTGTGATGTGCCCATAAATGGACATGATGGTGTCATATCACTACCAAACACACATACACATCACATATAGTTTGTTAGTGTAGACAGAGCTTTACATTCATGTTTTAAGCTTTGTTTACACTATCAAACTTTATGTGACAAAAAAATGTGATGTGCCCATATATGGACATGATGATGTCATACCACTACCATATATAAGTATCACTACCATATTTGGGCACATCACATTTTTTTTGTCAAATTAGTTTGATAGTGTAAACAGAGCTTTAGAGTGAGTGGAAGTACTTCACAAAGCAGTTAATTAGTATGGGTTATTTTTGTGTTTACATTTTGCATAATTTTAATCATTTTATTTATTTATTTAATTTTTTTATTTATTCGGTATATAAAAATATATTACAAAACGACAGTCAAGGACTGAAATGAATTGTATTACAAATAACTAAAAATTAGTTAAAATTGCTATAAAAATAGAAACATCTTATTAAAATTAAATATCGTACAGTGATACAGAAAATAAATTCTTAATTAATTAATTAATTAGTAATTAATAAGACGTCTATACAGTATGTACTATCAATTTGTTGATGTGTTGCATTTAAAAAAAAAAAATTATTTTTCAGGGGATTTTTGTACTGTATGGGACAAGCAGAATTACCGCACATTTGATGGCTTCGTTTATTCCATTAACAGCGAATGTCGTCATGTTTTGGTACAAAATGATGAGTTGGACAACAACAAAGATGGAGATGTTTTTCAGATTTTGGTTGACTACACTGATTCCATGTCTATTATTGTTCAAGAAAATTATGATGGGACCTCGAAATCCATACAGTTGAGAAGTGACGGTGTTATGTACAACAATGAGCTCATCAACAAAACAGAAACTGCCGGTCCATTTTCAATCACATTTTCCTCTCATTACGTTACTGTGGTTGATGACCTGAATTTGTTTAAAGTTATCTGGAACCGAAACGACTTGGTTGAAATTTTTATCACCGGTTCACCGTTAAGTGTTAATGGGATGTGTGGAAACTATGATGGGTTACCATCAAATGATGCTACCCATAATGGTGTTACACCAGCAACATTTGATCCATTTACCATGGCTAAAAATTGGAATGTAGAAAGTGCAGGTAATTTGCCCATTTTCAAAATAAAATTATGATTTGTCAGTCTTAATTTGTTCTAGAAATTATTCTGCATATAGTAAACATATAGTGTAAGTTATGGTTATGTAATTTTTTTTATGATATTCATTTTGTTACAATTTGGTGTAACATCATCGATATTATAGAAAAATGTTCACCGTTTTGGCTTTCTAATAGTAATGCCATTTTCACATTTGCAAACTAACACCTTGTAACAAGTATTAACAGACTTGTGAGATGTTTTACGTCTTTTGGTCAACTATTAAATATAAAAAAATGTAATAGTGAATTGTGAATAAATGTGTGAAATATGTAAAAAAAAAAAAAACATGTGTAGTAAAATGAATCACAATAATCAAATAGCGGACAGTTATATCTTGCAGCTGAAAATCTAAATCAAAATATGTTACAACTTTTTATAATAACTTACATTACTGTGGGACTTAAGTAAGATCATGCGATACTAAGTGGGATATGTTACATCTTTTGTTTAATTTATTTTGTTTTGTTTTTGACAACAATTAGTTATGTGTAATTTAATATATAACCTGCGCTGCTATTTAAGTTTTTTTTTCAGTTTTTTGTTTTGGGTCAGTTTTATGTCTTTTACTTCTTATTTATTATTACTGTACTTCTTAAAAACGAATAAAAAATCTATGAAAATGTCATTATATTTTGAAGACGTGCATAGTGATGGATAATACGATAAATTTTATTCATTGTATTGAATTCATATTTCAGAATGTGGTATAATAGGAACGTGTGTAGAGTTTAAAGATCTTAGCCAAGATGAAATTAATATGTGCTTAAAACTGAAGGAAGTCTTTAGCGATTGCCTTGAGGTAAGGGTTAAGGCCAGTTAACACTAGGACGATAACGATCGACGATAATATATAAGCATGCATATTTATTACATAAAGCAAAAGAAATTAGAAAGGTTTTCGTTTTAGAACTATATGATAATCATTTATGCTGTCTTTTATCGTCTATCATTATCGTCCTAGTGTAAATGGGCCTTTACAATTGCGCATTTCCAAATTGATAAACTTTTGTTCAGATTAAAAAATCTAAAAACAACTCTTATGAATAAGAATTTTTTGGTAATACTGTATGTTTATTTTAATCTACATCATAAACTAACCATTATTACCTATTACCTACCTTACCTATCATAATAGTTCATTCTAATATAGCGCTTATAAGCAAGCTCTCAATGCGCTGCACATTATTACCCTGGTCATCTTTTGGATCAAACATGTACAGAAACATACTCTCATAATGTTGCAGCTATTAATCAGTGCAAACTTGTGTCTTGATCTAACCAGTACCCATTTTATACACCTGGGTGGGGAGAGAGGCAAATGTATGTAATGTGTGTTGCCTAAGGATACAAGCAATGCAGCGAGAGTTGGATTCAAACCACGATCAGTAATCCAACGTTCAACACACTGTGCCACGCGCCCTCATTGAAATATATAATATATTTTTATTTTACTATAAAAAAAATGAAACTATTTCACCAAAGTTTATTGTTTATTTGTTCTGGTGCAAGTTATTGAAATATATATTACAGTTTATATTTATAGAACTAAAAATAACTTTTTTTTTTTAGGTAGTTCCATCGGACTACTATCTTGAAGCTTGTTACGAAAGCATTTGTAGTTGTGAAAGCAGTAATATTAATGATTGCATTTGTTCCGATTTTGCTGCATATGCTTTGGAAAGCTCTAGAGGTGGTACAAATGTATATTGGCGAACAGCTGGTCTCTGTCGTAAGTCCTGTATAATGTAATAATTATTCTCTTTAAGAATCAGATTTTTATCGAATTTGGAAAGCTAGCAAAAGTTTACAATTTTACAAAAGGAACAAGCAGTTTTTTTATGTTATATCTCAAAATATATACTCAGCAATGGCAAAAACTACTTAAAGCTCTTTTTACACTATCAACTAGTGTGAAAAAAAAGAAAGTGTGATGTGCCCAAATGTGGTAGTGATATGCTCAAATAGGGTAGTGATATGACATCATCATGTCCATATATGGGCACATCACATTTTTTTGTCACATAAAGTTTGATAGTGTAGACAGAGCCTACTTCAAACGGCCTTTACTATTCTAAATGTATGACACATCATTATATTGCTTTCGTTACAGCCTTTGATTGTGATAGCCTGGTTGAGGAGTATTCACCATGTGAGAGTACCTGTGGCGGTACCTGTCAACATGAAGATGGCGACTGTGAAGCTGATTTTTGTTTAGAGGGATGTAAATGCAAAAGCGGCCATTTGCATCATAATGGGGTTTGTGTACCAAGCAGCGATTGCCCATGTTTTTATGGCAATGATATAATTCAACCTAATGAGGTGGTTGATACTGAATGCAAAGAATGGTAAGTGTGCTGGAATATTTAGTACAGAGATTTTTTTGAAAAATGACCAATATACTGTACAAGGAATATTCTATTATCATTGTCACGAACTCCTCTCACGTATGTTTCCGAGCGGTTGAAAATACTTTAAAAGTATACACACAAAATCCACAAAGTTGTAAAATAACTCAAAACAAAGCTTTAATTTCATTCAACTTCAACTTTTAACAATCCAGTAAACAACAGCTTCACAATAACTTTACAATATAATATCCAACCTCTAATCCAACAACCTTACAATAGTTTTACATCCCTTTATATACAAGATGTTCCTATCCTTCTGGATCATTCTTTATACTTCTCATTATTACATGATTACAGTTTCTATTAATAGCACTTCTGGAATGTTCCTGATTGATCTTATTAATTATACATGGTTTCTTAAATCAAAACATCTTATTCTAGAATGTTCATGTAAATACTATGTTACTCTATATGTTAGGGAATGGTAATTTATTACAATCATGCCATATGGTTTTCTGTCAGAATAGGTCATGCAGGCAGCATCAGCTAGACCTTTCTCAAGACGATCTAGTAATATTACTAAAGCTCTGTCTACATTATCAAACTATCTAAAAAAGGATGATGTGCCCAAATATAGTAGTGATATTCCCAAATATGGTAGTGCTTTGACATCATCATGTCCAAATATGGGCAGATCACATTTTGTTGTCACATAAAGTTTGGTTGTGTAGACAGAGCTTAAGAATATTAACTGCAATGCAAGTGAGCCATTCTGTAAGAACGTAGTCCATTACATTCCCCAGTCAATGTCTTCACTTCAAGCTTTCAAACTACAATTCAATGACATTGACAAATGCAGTTATTTAATTTAATATTTTTCATTTTATTCATTAATGCACATGCAATTTATTGTACATATTTACATAATTGATAATCACCTTCTATTTCAGCACTTGTAGAAGTGGATCATTCGACTGCATAGACCAGCTCTGTGGAGGTATGTTGATGGCGATATTTGAATATTTTGATTATTATTTTGATTATTATTATCATTTTGATTATTATTATTAATTTAAATATTATTATTATTTTGATTATTATTATTTTTATTATTATTATTTTGATTATAATTATTGTTTTGATTATTATTATTATTTTCATTATTATTATTATTTGATTATTTTTTTTGATTTGTGACGATCTAGTTACTTCATGTCAAAGGTCGTCGGTTGTTGTAACCATCAACACTTCTTAAAGCTCTGTCTACACTATCAAACTTTATGTGACAAAAAAATGTGCCCATATATGGACATGATGATGTCATACCACTACCATTTTTAAACATATCACTACCATATTTGGGTACAGCAGACTTTTTTTGTCAAACTAGTTTGATAGTGTAGACATACAATTTAAGTATTTTTTACTTTAAATTACATTTTTTTTTAGGTAAATAATTTTTTTTTAGATCCAGTTTTTGGTCAAAGTGAATGACTATTATGTGACATTAAATTGGCATATTCAACAACAAAAAATGTTTAGACGGACAATATATCTTTAAGTAATGTGATTGAGTGACCAAAATTAATCATCCATTTTAAATATTGTATCTATACATTTGATTATTCTTTTCTAATTATAGCTACTTGCTGGGCATCAGGTATTTGGTCGTACAAAACTTTTGACAACAAACACTATGAATTCATTGGCGACTGCGAATACTATCTCCTTAAAGACTGCAACGACGACCCAGGGGATTACCAAATACTGTTACAAAACACACATTGCCATCCAGAAGTTGACGGATTTCTAGCCCAGTGCACAAAGAAACTTACAATCATTAAGGACGGTAATGAAGTTATGTTGTCTGAAGGTGCTAGGGCTTATGTGAACAACTTTCAAATAGGGTCTTTTCCACATGTATTGCCGGGATTGTTTGTTGAAAAGATTGACAATTTAATCAAGGTATCTTGGTATTCTTTTACTTTAAATTTAAAAATGCATTTGGCAGTCATAATGAATGAGTGAAACTTAAGCTCTGTCTACACTATCAAACTTGTGACAAAAAATGCCATGTGCCCATATACTGTATGGGCACATCACACTTTTTTTTTGTCAAACTAGTTTAATAGTGTGGACAGAGCTTTAGAAGAAAGTCATAACTCTCTAAAGCTCTATATACGCAATCAAACTTGTTTGACAAAAAAGTGTGATGAACCCTAATAGTGATATGACATCATCATGTCCATATATGGGCACATCACATTTTTTTTCACAAAAACTTTGATAGTGTAGACAGAGCTAAATATGAAGTGAAAAGCCTGTAGGTTGATAATTGTGCATTATAGTAGCATGGAGCTATGATAGTACATGCAAGTACATAAATATCAATTTAAATTTGCACCTTATTTTAGCTATATTGTACAATACTGTGTCTAGATTGCATAATATATACCTGGCAACTTCAGTGGCTAATGCGTGAGACATTAAATTAAAATTGTTATGGATATGTGAAAAATGAACACGTATGCGTGCGGTATAATATAATATCATATCATACTGTAGGTGTCGTTGAATGATGGTATTTCACTATTGTATGATGGCAATACACAAATAGAGGTTCACGTTGAGAGCGATTTGTTTGGAAAAACGTGCGGATTATGTGGAACATACAACAACAATAAGGCTGACGATTTTTTGACACCAGCAGGTAAAAATTTTATAAGAAAACATTGTACAATCTCTACTTTCTTCTTCCAGGCATTGCTACTCTCATAAGTATAAGTGACGAGATGATTCAGTCATGTCTGATGTGAAAGATGTATTGTCCCCTAAAAACATGAAAAATAAAGATTAATAAAATCAGACTTTGAATAGATTATTTTGTAGATTTAATAAAGTTAATCACTTCTGTTGAAAAAAAAAACGGACAAAATGAATGATTTTCACTTATAAAATGACAAAATAAATGGTTCAATTCAACCACAAACCCATTGGCTGGCAGCCAATTTGACTATTTTTTGCTTTAAATTATAGTTTTTTTAGGTTAAGTACATTTTTTTTTTCGATTCTAAGTGGATAACTATTATGTGACATTAAAATGGCATATTCAACAACAACAAAATTGAAGAATTATTTCCTTTAGGGGAACAATTTTATTTTATTTTATTTTATTCAATCGAAACCAACAGCGATAATTACTGCCACTAACAGGTTTTTAACAAAGCCAGGACTGTTTAAAGCACCTTCATTGGTCCTAACATTGATTAAGGGCTTCTCTCATCCAATGCCCACCTTTAATGTAAAAACTCTCTTAAAACATGCTTTTGAAATGGTAAAACATTTTTTTTGTGGGTTCTCCAAGACATCTTTTTACTTTTATGAAAGAAAACAAGATTTAATTATTATTTTTTTTAGGGAATGTTGAGGAAAATATTAGTGAGTTTGTTAGTAAGACTAAAGTTGTTGCTGGTTGTTCAAATAGCCATTCACTTTTAACTCTACCGTGCAACTGGCAGGAGAGTCATCAACAAACTGCCGAAGACAGGTGTGAACCTCTCAAGAGTGCAGGAGCCCTTTCAGGTAAAGCTAATAGTCATGTTTATAGTAGTGATATCATGCTATAATGCCCATATTTGGTAATGATATCCTGCCATAATGCCCATATTTGGTAATGATATCATGCCATAATGCCCATATTTGGTAATGATATCATGCCATAATGCCCATATTTGGTAATGATATCATGCCATAATGCCCATGATCATGCTATAATTCCCATATTTGGTAATGATATCACGCTATAATGCCCATATTTAGTAGTGATATCACGCTATAATGCCCATATTTAGTAGTGATATCACGCCATAATGCCCATATTTGGTACTGATATCATGCTATAATTCCCATATTAAAATGATATCATGCTATAATTCCCATATTTGGTAATGATATCACGTCAAAATGCCCATATTTGGTAATGATATCACGCCATAATGCCCATATTTGGAATTATATCATGCCATAATGCCCATATTTAGTAGTGATATGCCATAATGATCATATTTGGTCATGATATGCTTTCTAGGAGTGATACTGTATCATGACCATATTTAGTATCGTTATCATGTCATCATGCCCATCTATAGTAGTGATGGGTTAAGTTAATATATTTTTTTTAAATTTCATTGCATCCAACATCATGAAACTTGCCAATTACAGGATGGATAAACTATTTTATAATTTATCGTGCTTATAAACTAAGTCTCACTTATGTTGAAAGAGTCATGGGTTACAACCCTGGCACTAGGTCAGGATTGAACCCTGGACCTTGGGATTGGAAGGCAAGCACGTTAACCACCAAGGTACAGCTCCCCTACCAACGTTCTTAATTATGTATTGTCAATTAATCTAAACAGAATGTTTCAAATATTTGGAAAGTCGGCCGTATTATGATTCCTGCTTGCAAGATGTGTGCACAAATCCAGAAGATGAAAGCATTCACTGCAATATGATGTCGCAGTATGTTTCTGATTGCGCCAAAAAGGGAATCTACATGGATTACTGGCACGCAGATGTGAACAACTGCAGTAAGTATACAGCTGTATTACCTACGCCTGGGACGTACCTGAACTTCCTATCTGCCATTGTGACAGCCAGTTCATCTATCTGCATACCAGTATCCGTCTCTAGTACATCAATGCATGCGAGTGCTGGTCTTCCTACTTTTGCAAGCCCATGTTTTGTCTTCCACATCAGAACATCTGTAATGATGTCTTCTTTATTGCGAGGACAATGTCCAGCAAATGTCAGCCTTCTTATCGTTTCTGTTTTTGGTACAGCTACCACCCATCATATATATTTTAGTATTAGAATAACAGTTACTGTACCTCCATTGAAACCAGACTCTGAAAACGAGAAAACCAGACTTATCTTGAGGTCCAAAATTCTATTACCATTAAAGATGTATTGTTCCCCCAAAACATGAAAAATGTTAGAATGGATCTGTTAAAATAAGTATTATTTGGGAAACGAATCAATTAATAATGAATATTTTTAACTTAAAATTTATAACCGCTTCATATTATTATTTTTTTTTTATTATTTTTAAATTATATTGTACAATTAATTTAAACTTTTATTCTTTAAAAGACAATACTTGTCCTGAAGGGCTTGTCTATAGAGTGTGTGCTGACTCTTGTGACTTATTTTGCTATCCGCTACCATCCGACAATATATGTAATGATATCTGTACTGCTGGATGCGTCTGTCCTGATGGTCAGGTATTTGATCATTATGGTAATTGCGTTGTCAAAGAAGATTGTTACTGTTTAGCTGATGGTAGATACTACCCAAAAGATCACGAATTAACTGTAGATTGTGGTGTATGGTAAGTTGTGAATGGACGTTCCATCAATAGCAAGCTTTCAGTTTCCTGTTAGTTAATTTATTGTGTGCATGCATTTGAGTTAGGAGTCTTCGGTTTAAAATTCGTATCAGAAACATGCACATTTCAAATTTTTCAACACAACCCGTCTTGTCGTCAGGCTAAACGTTAAATAGAGCAGTCAATCTCATGAAATATCCTGACCATCCAACTTATAAACATTCATTATTCAATATTTATTAGTTGTAACACCCTAACCATTCATTTTCTTATGTAGTATATGTAGTAATGGTGAATTCATTTGTTCACAACAACAAGATTGTTCATGCTCTGAAAATGCTGTTTATACTTTGTGTTATGGAGGCAACAATTGTCGTAAAACATGCGCCACAAGGTTTTTTGATGAGGTTTGTTCTGAGAAAGATTGCCTTCCAGGATGTAAATGCCAAGAGGGATATGTCTACGATGAGGTCCATTTAAAATGTGTTCAACCAACAGAATGTCCATGTATGAATGATGGCAAGGCCTACTTTGATACACAAGTTTTAGCAATTGGTTGCAGTTCATGGTAAAGTGTCTTACTATTATTTTGCATTCAACAGTGTTTAGATAATAATATAAATACATTTCTAAATTCATAGGCTTAAACTATCTGGCCAATGGACCAGACTATCTTTAGTCTTTAGTCTATCTTTAGTCTTTTCATAGCAACCACGCAGCGCCACCTACCGTCGTGACGTCAGAACCGTGATACTCTATAGTACAAAAGAGAGAACTTGTACAACTTGCCATGTAAATTGTCTGTTATATACATTTTGATACTGAACACATCCATAACACAAACGACATTTAAACTGTTCAATGAATAATATTCTACTGTACCTTCTTTTCAGTACCTGCAATGAAGGCATTTGGAAATGTGTAGAAATGAAATGCGATGGTATATATTACTACTGTATATATTTTTAAAGTAATGACTATGTTTAGAGTACCTCATAGACTTCCTGTTGATTGTTAAAAGTGCTGTATAAGTTTGACAACATTAGCATTATAAATTAGGGTCATCCAGACTTTACTCTTACTTACTAATTTACCTCCGCCAAGGAGGTATATGTAATCGATCGAGTGTGTTTGTTTGTCTGTTTGTTTGTTTGTTAGCAGGATTACTCAAAAAGTAATTACAAGGTCTTAACCAAAATGAATGTACAAATAGATATGTGGTCAAGGACCATTCCATTAAATTTTGGGACCATTTCGTACCACGGTTCCAATTCTGGACCAATTTTTAGTATACTTTTCAGACCTGCTAGTGTTAAAAAGATAGGACAGAATTTTTCAAAAGGCGGTGAGCAGTCTTAAAGTAACAAGTAAACTCAAATTGAATTTTCTTGAGAACTAGTTGTCCAAAAAACTTCATTTTTGTACAAGAGGCAAGAGTTATAATTTGTGATTTGTAATTTTAAAACATAATTTGATTTAATGTGCACGTTTTTTGATGCGAGTAGTTTACTTACTATTGTTAATTGAAAGGCTTGTTACATAACCATTACACAAAACTCGCATACGCATGCTAGTAGTGAAATTAGCGTAAATCACAAACAGCATTAAGACACACACAAATATATATGTATATATATTTTTTTACATGAGAAATCTTATGTAGGAGAATTTTACAGTAGGCGGAGGTATGCACTCTCGGAGTGGCTTTCTAATTATTAGTTATTATTAGGCAAAAGTTGTCTGTGCCACACTTCTATTATTTTCTGATAATCTGTTTCTCAAGATTGTTTCTGCAGATATTAATGTTCCTTTAAGAAATTGGAGAAATAATAATACTATGTTTTAATAGGTACTTGCATTACATGGGGAGATGGCCACTACAAAACTTTTGATGGACGATGGTTTAACTTCCCAGGAAAATGTAAATATGATCTGATTAAATCAAAAGATCTTAAATTCAAGATTACTATTCAGAATGTAGAATGTGGATCAACAGGTGTCACTTGTACAAAGGCGATTACACTTAAGGAAGGTATGAACCAATCTACGTTCACACTGAGCCAATATTAAGCTACATTCACACTGAGCCAATATTCAGCTACGTTCACACTGAGCCAATATTAAGCTTCATTCACACTGAGCAAATATTTAGCTACATTCACACTGAGCCAATATTAAGCTATATTCACACTGAGCCAATATTAAGCTACATTCACACTGAGTCAATATTAAGCTATATTGACACTGAGGCAATATTAAGCTACATTCACACTGAGTCAATATTCGGCTACATTCACACTGAGCCAATATTAAGCTACGTTCACACTGAGCCAATATTAAGCTACCCATATGATAGTTTGCTGGAACAGTATTCATAGGAGCTCAAGTGAAAGGCATCTGTCTAGACTATCTTACCAAAATAAGAAGTATAAAGATGTAGCTTAAGACTTAAGAAAAAATATTGATTGATGTTTCCTCTTTAATTGCTTTTGGCAGATCTTTCCAAAGATGAGCAGATAAAAAGAAAAATGATGATGTATCGTTGTATTTCTTTAAGCTTTAATGTTTTGTTGTACTAGGGTCTGATGATGACAAAGCTACTTACAAGCTAATTCGTGGTTACTCTGTGTTGCAACCAACTGGTTTAGCTGCCAACTACTGGACAGTAATTGACTTGGATTACAATGTGCTTGTATACTCAATAAATATAGGCTACACTTTGCTGTGGAATAAAGGAACATGGCTTCAAATTAAATTAAGTTCAGACTTGAAAAACAAAGTAAGAAGATAAATACAGTATAACCCTTATTAAGAATACACCTTCAGGACCCTGGTGATCGGGGTGTCCGACCCCTGAATTGGGGTTGACCTTAATGTTAAAATTGGCCCTGTAGTGTGCATCATCTATAATTTTTCTACCCCACATCCAAAATTGAAGGGTTAAGGTGGAAGCAGCGAAGTAATTGAATAAAAGTAGGCATGAAAAAAAAATAATGAATGTTTTATGTTTATGCAATGGAAAAAATAATTTCATTTGGTGAAAAATGAAATGTTTTCACTTCATTATTTGCACTCATAAACATTCATTATTTGTATAATAGCCACCTGTATATCTGCTTTTAACCACCTGCATCACATATAAAACCTGAAATCATTTTCTAGAGATTTTGCTTGTTTTTATAGCTAACAGGGCTATGTGGCTACTATGATGGCGTGGTAGGTAATGACTTTCAAAAGCGAAATGGAATGGAAGCCACGTCAGAACTTGATTTCGGTAACAGTTGGAAGGTATGTTTGCACTGGACTTGAACAATTGTAAATTTAACCATGGTAGCTTTACCCAATGTCTTTGGATCATCATCATCGTACTCAGATATTTTAATGCAGTTAGTTTTACCGTAATTTTACCAAAATTTTACCATGATATTAAAAACAATGATTGAATTAATGCGTTAACATGAGTCGCACATTCGGATCGAACTTCTTAGCTGCGTAGTTAGTTTTACTAAGACCACGGTAAGTTTTACTGGGCAGACAGTTTTCGGTAGGAGTAACTATTGGAAATCGTTAATTTAACCCTGTGGGAATTGTAGCCAGTGTTCAGATTGGACTTTTATTGGTCACTTTAGCCAGCGAATCAGTTAATTTGATCAAATTAAGTCCAGTGCGATCGAGTCTTTAGGCCCAAGTTACAGGATGTTAACACTGAAGTAGCTCAAACTTAGAGTATGCACATGTATGTTACTACTGTATCTCGATGATAACATTTGTCTTACAGTATATCTATCAAAATGTAAGTCATAACGACTACACAGGGGTGGATCCAGCATTATAGATTAGTGGGTGGGGGTTGGGGTGCTAAAACGATCTGTCGGATTGCAAAAAATACAAATATTCATTATTTCATTTTAAAAAGACATGGCTGAGGGCAGGGCTAAAGCCTGTTTAAGCCCCCGCCTGGTACATAACAGTATTGAAGTCTGGTACAATCTGGTTTTATAATGGTATAATTTACCTTGTTTACCTACAGTACTGTGCATGGTAACACCACAATTTTCATTAACTTATATCAATATACTGTAGGCATTGACTGCTTGCCCTAGTGCTGTAGAGCCCAGCGATGCCTGTCAAAAATACCCAAAACGAAAGTTCTGGGCTGCGAGCAAGTGTAAAATACTTTATGAAGATTTGTTTTCACCGTGCCACAGTCGTGTTCCTGTCAAGACGTTTTACAAAAAATGTGTGGCTGATTCGTGTGCCTGTGACTATGGTGGCGACTGTGAGTGTATGTGTACAGCCATATCGGCTTATGCCCAACTCTGCAAAGATTGTGACATTATGATAAGCTGGAGGTCATCACACTTTTGCCGTAAGTTTTAACAACTTTTTTTTCCAAATTCTCCAAAACTGTGACTTGTTTATGTATTTGATTTTTAATTTTATGTGAAACACTGTACTTATTGTAAAAGTTGATCACGGCACACTGTACATTTTATAACAAAGCATAAAAAAGTACAGACAATAATTAGAAATATTATAAAACAAACAATTCTTAGGACCATGCATTAAAATGGCTTTATAGGCATTCATATTCTACAACTCTAAAGCTAAAATTATTGATCATCTGATTTCACAATAATAATAATACAATAAATTTATATTTTTTCGTAAATTTAGTTTGTATATATCTATTGTTTTTATGCCTTTTTAACTAATGTTTTTTTTTTAAATTATTTTTTTGTTTATGTGTTTACGAGCATTAAAATGTGTTCAGATTGCTTGCTCCTGGCAAGATTGTGTTTGATAATATCCCCCATGTCGAGTAAACTTGAGTCGAATGGCTGAGGGGCGCCGCAAACCATCCATACAATCGGCACAGGTTCAAGACACTCCTCAACCAGGTCTCGAATATGGACTTAAAACTGGAGGTTCAGTGTACACATCTGGCTCGCGTGCACTTTAAAGAACTCAATACATCTTTCGGAAGAGTAGGGGGTTTCCCTTGTGTACTAGTCCATTCAGCCCCTGTCGTAGACAGAAGAACGGTCGCCGTTTGGTGGCAGCATTCAACATGAAGAGACCCTTTGGGGAGAAGAAAGAAGTTGTGGTATGTGTCGTCCACACCTGTGCAGCCAATCGCAAGTTATTATATTTTATATTTACATTTTAATATTATTAATATTATTTTACAGCTATGCAGTGCGATGAGGGATGTGAGCATTACAGTCCATGTGTGGAGATGTGTTACGAAGCTACCTGCGTAGATGGCTGTTGCCATCAAGATGACTACAACAACCAAACTGGTCTTTGTAGTACTAAACCTGTTTGTGAGATTACTACAGCCGCTACGACAACAAGGCCAACTATTACTCCAATTACAATTACTACTCCAATTCCAACCACTACTGCTGTGCCTACAACAATAGAAGGTATGCAATTGGAATACAGTATACCGTAAATCTTCTAATTGTAACACTGGGTTATTATTCTTTGATTGTTTTTTAGGGTGGGTTACTATTAGAAGTTGGGGGTGGAGGGGTGGGGTGTTACTAATAGAGTAGTGGGTTACTATTACTAATCTTAAATTAGGCACCTGAAAATAGTAACTCACCCCCAACTTTCCCAGTCAGCAACTCATAGCAAAATAATAAAACAGTACAAACTAGAATTTAATTCGTCACTTTGACGAATCATAGGTGATCATTTTTATCATTTTCATCATGAAATTAAATTTGTTTAAATATGCATGTATGTTGTACCTATTATGTGTCATATATAATATGTACAGTATACTGTATATCCATATACAGTGTAACATAGGTGAAATTACAGGACCCACATCATGTTCTAATTTTTTGGTATGATGACGTTATCAAAATAAACTTGAAGATGACAATTTTGCAAGATATTGAATTGAGCAAAAAATTTAAGGTTTTGAAGAAAATTTGGTATGTAGATGCGCAGTGCGCGCTCTTTAAAATTTTTGTAAATGTGATGAAAGAGACGAATGAAAAAACTACTTTTTAAATTCAACTGGCCATATCATAACGTCACAACATCTGATAGGCTTAATTTTTATGTGAATTCATATCTACATTTCATCAGCTGTCACAATGAATTAAAATCATCAAGGTCACCTTTAATTCTGAAGAGCTGTGAGATATTTAAATATACGCTGAAGGTGAAATTCCTCGACCCAGGTTATTCAAGTTTTAATGCATGATGACGTCATCATAATGAAAATGTTGGAATCTCATGATAAAGATAATTAATATCACAAGCACATACTGAAATTTGAGCGAAAATCAGGCTCAAATAACGGATATACGCACTATTGAATGTGTTAACATACAAAAAAAGATAAAAAATTCTAATTTTTAAATTGAAGTGGCCATTTGATGACGTCACAACATTTTCTACGTCAAATGTGTGAATGAATTCATATCTACAACTCAATGACTTCCAGAATAAATTTAAAAAATTGGGGGTCATCGTGCATTCTGAAGAATTATTTTAATTTTAAAAATGCCTTATTTCTTACCCTTTTCAGCACTTTTGTGCAATTAATATGCGCATATTGTAATTTTTAACGTGCGCGTATAGCGTTATTTTAGGTCAGAATTAACTGAAAATAGGTGAATGTACTACGGATTGTGAGTAGAATGCGATTTGTAAAAAAATTTCGCATTTTTACACTTTTTAAGTATTGCGTGATCAAAACTTAATTTTGAGCTTTTTAAATTTCTAACGTGCGATTTCACGCGTATGACCCTACGTACGCGTGCGTTTTTATTTGCTGTTATATTTACCCTTGACATATAGTGAATTTCATTAATATGTGATAATGAATTATGGAGATATGATTGATAATGTGATTTCACAAAATGGCATATAAATTACGTCACGGAGGAGCGATCATGCTGAAAAGCTTATTAGGACTAAGTTAAAGTATTTGAAAGACATTGTGAAATTTTTGTGATCATTGCCATTCAACTTTTTGAGATATTTGTTACACAAAAGTGTACAGAAAGAAGAATAACAATAACATTTAGGATTTCATACAATAACAATAGGTGATCATTTTATTCTAAATGATCACCTAATAAACAAATTTGTTATGTATTGCAAAATAACACATGATACATTATGCATACTGTACACATGTTGCAATGATAATATTCATATAGAATAATAACATAACAATATATTTTTTGTGAAACTTTCACTTTTAATGACTTATTGTAATTTACAAGAGGACCAGTAAAATTACATTACTCCACTGCTTTAACTGGCCACAGAATATGGGCCAATAGGGAGGCCTTCAACAACCAAAATAACTTTTTTTTTTTAAATGAGGTACAAAAAATCAATCTTTATTATATTAATATTTTGTAAAAGAATTTGTGAAGAGGTAAATTGGGTAAAATTATTGATATTTTATCATATTTTTCTGAAATTTTATCTGGCCAAGCAGACTTGTTATTTTACTATTTAACTGATCCATCATGCATTTAACTTGCCATTGGCCGGCGGACACAAACGCGGCAAGTAATAACATTACAATTAGCCAATACAGTTGGGAGAGACAATAATACAATTCTGTTTTTATCTAGAGTGCAACAAAGACTTGGACGTCGTTGGACAAGGAACTAGGATAACGTCCGACTTTTCAAATCCAGAAAACACAAAGTTATACAGTGAGGGCTGGATCCCAAACTATATGCCAGAACAATTACCTAGACCGTATGTTGAATTCTATTTCAACTGCACTGTAGAGGTGTTTGTTATTGGTATTCAGGGAGTAGATAACATGTATGTTACCGAGCTAAAATTGTACTATAAAACAGTGGACTCTGACACTATAGTAGAGTGGAATCAATTAATAGAGGTATCTGGGCAAGATAACCATTCAGTTGTGACTATCATTCAACTGCCGCACGATTTTCCAGATGTCGTGTATCTAAAAGCTGAAATCATTAAGTTTCATATTCAGCCTGCTTTACGAATTGCTTTCTATGGATGTGTGGTCAAAGCTACGACGACCCAAGCACCTCAAACTACAACTAAAATTACTACTTCTGCTGAAATTACAACCGTACTAGTAACTGAACCTCCTACCACTTTGCAAACCACTAGATTGATGACGATCGAAGGTATTTCATTTTCATTTATCGATCCCTTCCGTGATGGGTGGATCTGGGCAGTGTAGTGCTAACAATTATAATATTTATAGTCTGGCCAAAATAATATAAGTATACTAATAATGGCAATTTGCATAGAGCCAGTATCCTCCACCCGAATAGAGCTCAGGGCTTTTTTAACTTTTAAAAACATCAGCATATAGTGATATTTTCCTTTGTAATGTCTTATATGAAATAATAATAAAAAATAGTGATATTTCAGATTAATCTTAAATGGAGCATTTAACTGTTGCGGTAAGCTATAGCCATACAGTTGCAGACCTGCAACATAGAATTATCTCAGACCCCACTGGCCCTACGCTCTTGAAACAGGTTCTGTGACAATGATCTTCTAATATAAAATATCCCCCAAACTTATTTTTTTTGTTTGTTGTGTCTTATACCCTTTTCACATCTGCATAAATTTGTACAACTTGTTACAACTTGTAACAAGGTTTGATCTCCTGATTTATTACACGTTTTCATACATGCATATGCGAAGCCTGAGAAATCTTGGTAGAAAGCCTAGTTGCATGTTATTTAATTACTACGATAGGTCAGTTTAATACCAGGGCAATACACGTGGAACATCTCAGAACAAAAACACGCTTCTCATCAATGTGTCTCGGGAGATTTTCATAAAATAGTACTTACACTATGCAAACCTAGTTACAACTTGTTACAAGTAGTTACATTTTGCAGATGTGAAAAGGGTATAACAGTTATATATGATTTGTGAATTGCACTAAAGCATTGATGTAATGGTTATATATCCAGCCTTTCACAGTAGATATCCTTGGTTTAATTCCTGCTTAGGATCTTTATTTTTTCATCATCATTATTTTTTAAAATATTTAATCATTATTTTTTTTTAATTAATAATATTAATATTTTTTTTACTATGAACCTAAGTTCAACAAATGGATACTTACCTGTAATAAGTAAAATAATATAAAAAGTGGTCCAGAATTAGGATCCCGGTCCAGATTGCCTCAAAATTTAATGAAGTAGTCTGTGACCACATATCTGTGTTTTCAATTTAATGTTAAAGATCTGGCGATCCTGCAACTAACAAACACATAGGCGCAATCGACGACATAACCTCCTCCTTGTGCGGAGGTAAAAAAATACATATAAAATTAGTTGGTTAAATATGATAGATTACTTTATTTGATTTCAAAGTACTGAAATGTTAATTAAATCTGGGACTTTTGACTTGGGCTTCATGGACTCTTTAGAAAACCCGGACTTTATGCCAAATAAATGAAATAATGTTCTTAAAATTATTCTTGCACAACCTAAAAGCTAGCCAGATGCTAGATTGGCAACACAACTTGTGGAGGTCTGCAAATTCAGAAGAATTTACATTCCACCTTCCTGACATCCAATCAATTACCTATTTTAGAATGCCTCATGGAATTTTGCAAAATAAACAACTTCTAGTAATTATTATAATAAAATCTGAACTTTAAATATTATTTTAAGTTGGACTGTGTGTGTTTTCTTGATATTTTCTTCAACTCTCATAGGTTATTTAATTGTAAAAGGTTTTTTTTTTTTTACTGTAGATTAGGTATATTTAAGGGTTAGGTTCAGTTTGACATTTGTCTATCATCTGACAAATTCACGATTAAAAATTGTCTCCACTGCTAACACACATTATCTAATAAAATAAGATTTTAGTTTATATTTTTCTTATTAGCCAATCAAACTAATAAACTATTTTCTTTTCTTTACAGAATGTGATGATGAATTATCTAATATTGTTGGACTTTCAATAACTAGAACAACATCAGATAATTCTAATCCTAACAGCACGGAAATAGACAGCAGAGACATATGGTATCCGAATATTACTGTACAGCCCAAACCATATGTAGATGTTACATTTGATAACACGGTATCCATAACATCCTTAACCATTCAGGGAGATGAAGGAAATTCTGTTACCAAACTTAAACTGTATCATAAAGAATCAGAAAGTGAAAGTTACATTATCATGAATAATGACTTTCATATTCCAAACCAAACTAATAATTCCCTTGTAGTAAAAATTCTTCTTCCTGAAGAACTTTCAGTTGTTGTCGCTCTAAGAGTGGAAATTGATTCTTATAATGTCGACAATCCAACAGTAAGATTTGGAATTTTTGGATGTCTGCCTGAAAGAACAACTACTATTGTTATACCATCTATTGCAACAGGTACCCCATCAACACCAAGTACAATTGCAACAGGTACCACGACAACAACAAGTACAATTGCAACAGGTACCCCGTCAACACCAAGTTCAACTGCAACAGGTACTCCATCAACACCAAGTACAACTGCAACCGGTACCCCATCAACACCAACATCAACTCAAAAACACTCAATCTTCCCCCACTCCCGAGATCAACATGCATTATCTCCTTATTTTCAAAATACGGCTGTATCATAAACGACCAGTCTTCATAATGTCATTTTGTCAATAATTGTTGTGACTCTAATATTAACCCCCATGGGTTACTATTAGAGTAGTGGGTTATTAGATTGACTTATAAGGTGGGTTACTATTAGAAGCGGGGTTACTATTAGAGTGAGGGTTATTATTAGAAGATTTACGGTACTGTACTCTAATTGTAATTGTAGGAGGGATGTAATCTTTTTTAAGAATGAAAACAATTATACTTTTTCTTAATATTATTATTGTTTATTATTAAAACAAGAAAAAAAGGAAACAAAACCAAAACATCTATTGAGAACATTTTTAAATTATTCGGCTATCCCAATAGATTCTCAAATCACATCTCAAAAGTAAAACAAATTATCTTCCAAATGACCATAAATAGGACTTGTTCATGCTGTTGTTTCTTGAAGTAATGAAATAATTCCCCACAAAATTTAAACAAATTATGTATTGCAAAATAACAGATGATACATTATACATACTGTACACATGTTGCAATGATAATATTCATGTAGTATAATAACATAACAATATATTTTTTGTGAAACTTTCACTTTTAATGACTTATTGTAATTTACAAGAGGACCAGTAAAATTACATTACTCCACTGCTTTAACTGGCCACAGAATATGGGCCAATAGGGAGGCCTTCAACAACCAAAATAACTTTTTTTTTTTAAATGAGGTACAAAAAATCAATCTTTATTATATTAATATTTTGTAAAAGAATTTGTGAAGAGGTAAATTGGGTAAAATTATTGATATTTTATCATATTTTTCTGAAATTTTAACTGGCCAAGCAGACTTGTTATTTTACTATTTAACTGATCCATCATGCATTTAACTTGCCATTGGCCGGCGGACACAAACGCTGCAAGTAATGACATTACAATTAGCCAATACAGTTGGGAGAGACAATAATACAATTCTGTTTTTATCTAGAGTGCAACAAAGACTTGGACGTCGTTGGACAAGGAACTAGGGTAACGTCCGACTTTTCAAATCCAGAAAACACAAAGTTATACAGTGAGGGCTGGATCCCAAACTATATTCCAGAACAACCTAGACCGTATGTTGAATTCTATTTCAACTGCACTGTAGAGGTGTTTGTTATTGGTATCCAGGGAGTAGATAACATGTATGTTACCGAGCTAAAATTGTACTATAAAACAGTGGACTCTGACACTATAGTAGAGTGGAATCAATTAATAGAGGTATCTGGGCAAGATAACCATTCAGTTGTGACTATCATTCAACTGCCGCACGATTTTCCAGATGTCGTGTATCTAAAAGCTGAAATCATTAAGTTTCATATTCAGCCTGCTTTACGAATTGCTTTCTATGGATGTGTGGTCAAAGCTACGACGACCCAAGCACCTCAAACTACAACTAGAATTACTACTTCTGCTGAAATTACAACCGTACTAGTAACTGAACCTCCTACCACTTTGCAAACCACTAGATTGACGACGATCGAAGGTATTTCATTTTCATTTATCGATCCCTTCCGTGATGGGTGGATCTGGGCAGTGTAGTGCTAACAATTATAATATTTATAGTCTGGCCAAAATAATATAAGTATACTAATAATGACAATTTGCATAGAGCCAGTATCCTCCACCCGAATAGAGCTCAGGGCTTTTTTAACTTTTAAAAACATCAGCATATAGTGATACTGTATTTTCCTTTGTAATGTCTTATATGAAATAATAATAAAAAATAGTGATATTTCAGATTCATCTTAAATGGATCATTTAACTGTTGCTGGTAAGCTATAGCCATACACTTGCAGACCTGCAACATAGAATTATCTCAGACCCCACTGGCCCTACGCTCTTGAAACAGGTTCTGTGACAATGATCGTAGGCTTCTACGAGTAGTTTATAATGCAGTACACAATCTCATTGTAGCTGCTAAAAGGGAGATCACGCAAACCTGGTTTGGCCCTTGTATGACATTTACAATTTTAACACTATTAAATATTGTATATAGAGAAGCATCTGTTAACAATTGACCATATTACTCAACACTTCTATTCAATAATTTCTTTAACAAAATAAATTATGCATATCTTTTGTGGTTTGATACAAAATTGTAGTATTTAGTAGAAATTAAGAACAGAACATTAGCTTGCTCAGCATTTACATTGTTCATAAATTACTGAAAAAAATGTATTGGATACCTCTTCTAATATAAAATATCCCCCAAACTTTTTTTTTTTTTTTTTTTGTGTCTTATACCCTTTTCACATCTGCATAAATTTTTACTACTTGTTACAACTTGTAACAAGGTTTGATCTCATTTATTACACGTTTTCATACATGCATATGCGAAGCCTGAGAAATCTTGGTAGAAAGCCTAGTTGCATGTTATTTAATTACTACGATAGGTCAGTTTAATACCAGGGCAATACACGCGGAACATCTCAGAACAAAAACACGCTTCTCATCAATGTGTCTCGGGAGATTTTCATAAAATAGTACTTACACTATGCAAACCTAGTTACAACTTGTTACAAGTAGTTACATTTTGCAGATGTGAAAAGGGTATAACAGTTATATATGATTTGTGAATTGCACTAAAGCATTGATGTAATGGTTATATATCCAGCCTTTCACAGTAGATATCCTTGGTTTAATTCCTGCTTAGGATCTTTATTTTTTCATCATCATTATTTTTTAAAATATTTAATCATTATTATTTTTTTTAAATTAATAATATTAATATTTTTTTTACTATGAACCTAAGTTCAACAAATGGATACTTACCTGTAATAAGTAAAATAATATAAAAAGTGGTCCAGAATTGGGATCCCGGTCCAGTATGCCTCAAAATTTAATGAAGTAGTCCGTGACCACATATCTGTGTTTCCAATTTAATGTTAAAGATCTGGCGATCCTGCAACTAACAAACACATGGCGCAATCGACGACATAACCTCCTCCTTGTTCGGAGGTAAAAAAATACATATAAAACTAGATTTAATTCGTCACTATGACGAATTATAGGTTATATGCATTGATTTAAATAAAGATAATTGATTTTTAAAAGATATATTGATTGATTGATTTTCTCAGAATCTAAGTTAATTATTTATAATATATGATAGGACCTTGCTAACGCGACCACCATAGCCGGTATCACAATCCGATCAAAGATCCATATGCGTATAATGTCATAAACCACATTTGTTGTTACATAATAATAAAGACATAAGTTAATTTTTATCTAGATTTCATTATAAATCATGTGTATAATCTATACACTAAGAAATAAATTTGAACAAACAATACGGATAATAAAAAAAAAATCTTATTTCGTTTCACAAGGTGAGACTCGATCTCGGTACCTTGAATGCCATAGACACGAGCACAGACCATCGAGCCATACACAACTAAAAGTTGTAGAAAAATTTCTCCGTGTATTTACTATGCAGTAACCAGTTTGGTGCAAATAGATTATTACATACCGCAATGAATTATAATTTTTTACTATGATGACATCTTTAAAATGTAAACAAATGATGCACTGTCAAACTATATACTTTTAACTTTAATATATGAACTTTGGAAGGAAGAAAGTTAATGTTAAGTTTGTTATTTTGGCCTAAGAAAATGTCATAATTTGTTTGATTGTCGAAATTATTTTTTTAAAATTTAATATGCAATTAATGATGACTTAATCAACTTTTGTTCTCTTAATTTGATAATAAATCATACATATGATACATACACTTGAAGAAAATGAAATAAAAAATAGGTGTTTCCCTGCATTCTGACGATATATATTAATTTAAAAATTTAGCATATTTTCACCATTTTGTTAACTTATACGTGCGTAGCCAGTCACTTTTGACGTGCTCGTATAACGCAATTTCGAGTTGAAACGTGAATCAAATATGATGATATTATTAAAGAAAGATTGTAAAACAGAAATCGGGCAAAAAGAATGCGCATCAACGTTTAACGCGTAGTGCGCGTGCAAAAATCGGTGCGCACTCATGGCAATTTTTTAAACGCTTAAAATTGCCTGAAACGTACTCTAATTTCATCGAAAATAAATTTTGACAATTTTGAACATTTTAAGCGCGCGTACGCAAGCGTTATATGCGCTACGCACGTAATTGTATTGCCATATGATGAAATATGACCTGAAATTTATGAGTACCAAATTTTATTTAATTGTGATTCATGCTTGTGAAGATATGATTACAAACGTGATTTCGTAAAATCGCGCGTAGACCGCGTAATTTTTGATTGCGCATCGTGAAAATATAACCACATCGATTCCTGGCCATAAGGAATATACTCTGAAAACTTGACTTAGCTAGATGAAACGGATGCCAAGATAATTCACGGACAAAATAGTGCTAAGGAATTAAGAATAAATAAATAAATAAATAAAGATTTTGACAGAATCAAGAGGTTATATGCATGATAATGCATATAACCTAATTAGTTGGTTAAATATGATAGATTACTTTATTTGATTTCAAAGTACTGAAATGTTAATTAAATCTGGGACTTTTGACTTGGGCTTCATGGACTCTTTAGAAAACCCGGACTTTATGCCAAATAAATGAAATAATGTTCTTAAAATTATTCTTGCACAACCTAAAAGCTAGCCAGATGCTAGATTGGCAACACAACTTGTGGAGGTCTGCAAATTCAGAAGAATTTACGTTCCACGTTCCTGACATCCAATCAATTACCTATTTTAGAATGCCTCATGGAATTTTGCAAAATAAACAACTTCTAGTAATTATTATAATAAAATCTGAACTTTAAATATTATTTTAAGTTGGACTGTGTGTGTTTTCTTGATATTTTCTTCAAATCTCATAGGTTATTTAATTGTAAAAGGTTTTTTTTTTTTTACTGTAGATTAGGTATATTTAAGGGTTAGGTTCAGTTTGACATTTGTCTATCATCTGACAAATTCACGATTAAAAATTGTCTCCACTGCTAACACACATTATCTAATAAAATAAGATTTTAGTTTATATTTTTCTTATTAGCCAATCAAACTAATAAACTATTTTCTTTTCTTTACAGAATGTGATGATGAATTATCTAATATTGTTGGACTTTCAATAACTAGAACAACATCAGATAATTCTAATCCTAACAGCACGGAAATAGACAGCAGAGACATATGGTATCCGAATATTACTGTACAGCCCAAACCATATGTAGATGTTACATTTGATAACACGGTATCCATAACATCCTTAACCATTCAGGGAGATGAAGGAAATTCTGTTACCAAACTTAAACTGTATCATAAAGAATCAGAAAGTGAAAGTTACATTATCATGAATAATGACTTTCAGATTCCAAACCAAACTAATAATTCCCTTGTAGTAAAAATTCTTCTTCCTGAAGAACTTTCAGTTGTTGTCGCTCTAAGAGTGGAAATTGATTCTTATAATGTCGACAATCCAACAGTAAGATTTGGAATTTTTGGATGTCTGCCTGAAAGAACAACTACTATTGTTATACCATCTATTGCAACAGGTACCCCGTCAACACCAAGTACAATTGCAACAGGTACCACGACAACAACAAGTACAATTGCAACAGGTACCCCGTCAACACCAAGTTCAATTGCAACAGGTACTCCATCAACACCAAGTACAACTGCAACCGGTACCCCATCAACACCAACATCAACTCAAAAACACTCAATCTTCCCCCACTCCCGAGATCAACATGCATTATCTCCTTATTTTCAAAATACGGCTGTATCATGTCTTCATAATGTCATTTTGTCAATAATTTTTGTGACTCTAATATTAACCCCCATGGGTTACTATTAGTGTAGTCGGTTATTAGATTGACTTATAAGGTGGGTTACTATTAGAAGCGGGGTTACTATTAGAGTGAGGGTTATTATTAGAAGATTTACGGTACTGTACTCTAATTGTAATTGTAGGAGGGATGTAATCTTTTTTAAGAATGAAAACAAGAAAAAAAGGAAACAAAACCAAAACATCTATTGAGAACATTTTTAAATTATTTTGCTATCCCAATAGATTCTCAAATCACATCTCAAAAGTAAAACAAATTATCTTCCAAATGACCATCAATAGGACTTGTTCATGCTGTTGTTTCTTGAAGTAATGAAATAATTCCCCACAAAATTTAAACAAATTATGTATTGCAAAATAACACATGATACATAATACATACTGTACACATGTTGCAATGATAATATTCATGTAGTATAATAACATAACAATATATTTTTTGTGAAACTTTCACTTTTAATGACTTATTGTAATTTACAAGAGGACCAGTAAAATTACATTACTCCACTGCTTTAACTGGCCACAGAATATGGGCCAATAGGGAGGCCTTCAACAACCAAAATAACTTTTTAAAAAAAAATGAGGTACAAAAAATCAATCTTTATTATATTAATATTTTGTAAAAGAATTTGTGAAGAGGTAAATTGGGTAAAATTATTGATATTTTATCATATTTTTCTGAAATTTTAACTGGCCAAGCAGACTTGTTATTTTACTATTTAACTGATCCATCATGCATTTAACTTGCCATTGGCCGGCGGACACAAACGCTGCAAGTAATGACATTACAATTAGCCAATACAGTTGGGAGAGACAATAATACAATTCTGTTTTTATCTAGAGTGCAACAAAGACTTGGACGTCGTTGGACAAGGAACTAGGGTAACGTCCGACTTTTCAAATCCAGAAAACACAAAGTTATACAGTGAGGGCTGGATCCCAAACTATATTCCAGAACAACCTAGACCGTATGTTGAATTCTATTTCAACTGCACTGTAGAGGTGTTTGTTATTGGTATCCAGGGAGTAGATAACATGTATGTTACCGAGCTAAAATTGTACTATAAAACAGTGGACTCTGACACTATAGTAGAGTGGAATCAATTAATAGAGGTATCTGGGCAAGATAACCATTCAGTTGTGACTATCATTCAACTGCCGCACGATTTTCCAGATGTCGTGTATCTAAAAGCTGAAATCATTAAGTTTCATATTCAGCCTGCTTTACGAATTGCTTTCTATGGATGTGTGGTCAAAGCTACGACGACCCAAGCACCTCAAACTACAACTAGAATTACTACTTCTGCTGAAATTACAACCGTACTAGTAACTGAACCTCCTACCACTTTGCAAACCACTAGATTGACGACGATCGAAGGTATTTCATTTTCATTTATCGATCCCTTCCGTGATGGGTGGATCTGGGCAGTGTAGTGCTAACAATTATAATATTTATAGTCTGGCCAAAATAATATAAGTATACTAATAATGACAATTTGCATAGAGCCAGTATCCTCCACCCGAATAGAGCTCAGGGCTTTTTTAACTTTTAAAAACATCAGCATATAGTGATACTGTATTTTCCTTTGTAATGTCTTATATGAAATAATAATAAAAAATAGTGATATTTCAGATTCATCTTAAATGGATCATTTAACTGTTGCTGGTAAGCTATAGCCATACACTTGCAGACCTGCAACATAGAATTATCTCAGACCCCACTGGCCCTACGCTCTTGAAACAGGTTCTGTGACAATGATCGTAGGCTTCTACGAGTAGTTTATAATGCAGTACACAATCTCATTGTAGCTGCTAAAAGGGAGATCACGCAAACCTGGTTTGGCCCTTGTATGACATTTACAATTTTAACACTATTAAATATTGTATATAGAGAAGCATCTGTTAACAATTGACCATATTACTCAACACTTCTATTCAATAATTTCTTTAACAAAATAAATTATGCATATCTTTTGTGGTTTGATACAAAATTGTAGTATTTAGTAGAAATTAAGAACAGAACATTAGCTTGCTCAGCATTTGCATTGTTCATAAATTACTGAAAAAAATCTATTGGATACCTCTTCTAATATAAAATATCCCCCAAACTTATTTTTTTTTTTTTTTGTGTCTTATACCCTTTTCACATAAATGCATAAATTTGTACAACTTGTTACAACTTGTAACAAGGTTTGATCTCCTGATTTATTACACGTTTTCATACATGCATATGCGAAGCCTGAGAAATCTTGGTAGAAAGCCTAGTTGCATGTTATTTAATTACTACGATAGGTCAGTTTAATACCAGGGCAATACACGCGGAACATCTCAGAACAAAAACACGCTTCTCATCAATGTGTCTCGGGAGATTTTCATAAAATAGTACTTACACTATGCAAACCTAGTTACAACTTGTTACAAGTAGTTACAATTTGCAGATGTGAAAAGGGTATAACAGTTATATATGATTTGTGAATTGCACTAAAGCATTGATTGATGTAATGGTTATATATCCAGCCTTTCACAGTAGATATCCTTGGTTTAATTCCTGCTTAGGATCTTTATTTTTTCATCATCATTATTTTTTAAAATATTTAATCATTATCATTTTTTTTTTAATTAATAATATTAATATTTTTTTTACTATGAACCTAAGTTCAACAAATGGATACTTACCTGTAATAAGTAAAATAATATAAAAAGTGGTCCAGAATTGGGATCCCGGTCCAGATTGCCTCAAAATTTAATGAAGTAGTCTGTGACCACATATCTGTGTTTTCAATTTAATGTTAAAGATCTGGCGATCCTGCAACTACCAAACACATAGGCGCAATCGACGACATAACCTCCTCCTTGTGCGGAGGTAAAAAAATACATATAAAATTAGTTGGTTAAATATGATAGATTACTTTATTTGATTTCAAAGTACTGAAATGTTAATTAAATCTGGGACTTTTGACTTGGGCTTCATGGACTCTTTAGAAAACCCGGACTTTATGCCAAATAAATGAAATAATGTTCTTAAAATTATTCTTGCACAACCTAAAAAGAGCTAGCCAGATGCTAGATTGGCAACACAACTTGTGGAGGTCTGCAAATTCAGAAGAATTTACGTTCCAGACATCCAATCAATTATCTATTTTAGAATGCCTCATGGAATTTTGCAAAATAAACAACTTCTAGTAATTATTATAATAAAATCTGAACTTTAAATATTATTTTAAATTGGACTGTGTTTGTTTTCTTGATATTTTCTTCAACTCTCATAGGTTATTTAATTGTAAAAGGTTTTTTTTTACTGTAGATTAGGTATATTTAAGGGTTATGTTCAGTTTGACATTTGTCTATCATCTGACAAATTCAGGATTAAAAATTGTCTCCACTGCTAACACACCTTATCTAATAAAATAAGATTTTAGTTTATATTTTTCTTATCTACAGAAAATACAGCCACTTGTAGCCAATCACACTAATAAACTATTTTCTTTTCTTTACAGAATGTGATGATGAATTATCTAATATTGTTGGACTTTCAATAACTAGAACAACATCAGATAATTCTAATCCTAACAGCACGGAAATAGACAGCAGAGACATATGGTATCCGAATATTACTGTACAGCCCAAACCATATGTAGATGTTACATTTGATAACACGGTATCCATAACATCCTTAACCATTCAGGGAGATGAAGGAAATTCTGTTACCAAACTTAAACTGTATCATAAAGAATCAGAAAGTGAAAGTTACATTATCATGAATAATGACTTTCAGATTCCAAACCAAACTAATAATTCCCTTGTAGTAAAAATTCTTCTTCCTGAAGAACTTTCAGTTGTTGTCGCTCTAAGAGTGGAAATTGATTCTTATAATGTCGACAATCCAACAGTAAGATTTGGAATTTTTGGATGTCTGCCTGAAAGAACAACTACTATTGTTATACCATCTATTGCAACAGGTACCCCGTCAACACCAAGTACAATTGCAACAGGTACCCCGACAACAACAACTACAATTGCAACAGGTACCCCTTCAACACCAAGTTCAATTGCAACAGGTACTCCATCAACATCAAGTACAATTGCAACAGGTACTCCATCAACACCAAGTACAATTGCAACAAGTTTTACCGAAATTAAAAAATTAACCCAAGTCCAATCCACAACCGTACTACCAACATTTCCAGCACCTACAAGAGGTACCCCGTCAACACCAATTACAGCTGCAACAGGTACCCCGTCAACACCAAGTTCAATTGCAACAGGTACCCCATCAACACCAAGTACAATTGCAACAGGTACCCCATCAACACCAAGTTTAATTGCAACAGGTACCCGATCAACACCAAGTACAATTGCAACAGGTACTCCATCAACACCAAGTACAGCTACAATAGGTACCCCGATAACACCAAGTACATTTGCAACATTTTCACCACCAACTGCATTGCCGGCAACTACCAAACCTAAAGGTAATATTTTCTTCTCAATAAATTTTAAAAAGAAATTGGTGTAGTCACAAAAATAATGATAGGCCTTTACAATAACAATGGTTTGTTTAATTTGCAGATTATTGTAAAATTGCTGTTGCTTAATGGAAATAAAAATAAGTTAATACACAATTTTCTACAAAAACATGAACTCTACTCCAAAATACTTTGTTTATGTATAGAATCGTTTGTATCTTTGCCCTGGGAACAGTGTTGCCACCTTTATAATGTCTATTATTGGCAATTCATAATTTGAGAATAAGAAAAAAAAATGTAACAAATACTTCTCGCTCTACCTTTTGATTTCTAGGAACTTGTGAACAAAAGCAGGCAGTCAAAACGTTTAGTACAGTATATAATAATAAAACCTGCACAACAGGCTTTCAAATTGATTACTGTGATGGAATGTGCGCTTCAACCACTACTCACCATGTAGAAATACGAACACAGACTATTTCTTATGATACCAAATGTGGTTGCTGTAGGCCTGAGGCACCAGTGTCTGTAACTAGAATGATAACGTTTATCTGTGGTGGTGAAGAAAATGTTGAACTAGAAATTACTTTAGACACCTTTGATCGTTGTACCTGTACGGAATACCTGCCCTGCCCTCCAGTATAATTTAAGAGTTTCTAGTATAGTTCATATTCAAAAAATGTTCTCACCTTATCCTTATGACCATTTACAGGTTAAATACAGATTATATGTGGGACAAGCTACGCTGTTTTCCGCTTAGCATTACCGCTAGTCTGTGTAAATTGGCCTTAGACTTATGTGTGGTTGAGTGGTCATTATCTCAACCCCAAAATGTGCATAGCTACAGCAGTATAATCAATCCCATCAAATGTTAGTTCAGTTTTTATTTGCAAGCATGCTGATGTTTTAAATGTTCTTTGGTAAGATTAATATTAATTTTTGGTGTGAAAACAATTTGTCTTGCAGATTTGGACCTTTGCTGACACACGCACCCATGGTTTAAGTGGTTGAATTATATTATTTTAAATTTATATAGCTTATCATAATTATAATAGTTCAAATGTTTATTATTAATTATATGCACTTTGTTATTTTAGCACCAAGTGAAAATATTAAAGCCATAATTATAAGTGATTTGATTTTTTGTTTTTTTCACACTCGGTCACTGTTACAAACTCATCATACACTGGCCCCTCTGGGAGAACAGTCTTATGACTGAAGAGGCTATACCCAGTATAAAGAATAAATATAAAGAGAGACTTTTCGTTTTTGAGCGACTACGTGACTATTAAATTCAGAGCATGCTCAGACCATGGAGCTATAAAATTCTAATTTTATAGCTCCATGCGCAGACGTTATAGCATGGAACATAATGACCAACATTCTCAGTATACAGCATAGTTGAGGGTAAAGCGCAATTGTATAAAACTCTGGGTATGCTTGCAAAATGCATAATAGCCCCAAAAACTAAAAATGAAGATTAATAAAATCAGACTTTGAAAGGCCATTTTGTTATTCACTTCCTAGAAGAAAAAAAAATAACAAAAATAATAATTTTGACACTTTTTAATAAAAATAAAAACAACCTTTTTAAAAGATAACAATTAGGCCTAGGCCTATTATTATACAGTATGCGACATTAAAATGGGATTATATATTGACGGAGTTTTACAAATAAATATATGTAAAAGAAGAAGACACTACGGGTTTTCCGTAACGACGTTGCGCGCGCAGTTCAATTCCATATTGTCGAGTCAAAGAACTTATTTAACACAAGAATCTCCTGTTCGTCCGAAGCGCGTAACAATTTCGAAAGGCATTGTGGGATAGAATAGAGCTAATGATGGGTGGCGCCATTGTGAGCCACAGAGCCATATTAATATAAAGAGTTACGACATTGAAAATTAGAAGCCATTTTTGTGTCAAAGAATTCGCACGATGAGGGCGCGCGCGTCTCTTTTGTATAGCGTTTTCCTATAGTTCATGCACTATTTTTAGATTTTGTTGTCTATGAAATAACGCTTAGATTCTGTTTTTATTTAGTAATTAATTTTATTAATGGTATTGATTTGTTAAAATATATATATATATTTTATAATAACAAAAAAATAAATGCTAGGGCCTACATGGAAGTTAGGATACATCAAAGAATGAACCAATAAAAAAAAAAACACAATTCACCCCTCTTTATATAAAGTATATGGCCGGCAGCTCTCTGTGTGTTTTAGCACAAACTGCGCCGCCAACTTTATTAACATTCAGAGACTCGTTCATCATTTCATTTGTAATAATTTGCCTTTATTATTTAAATATTGTTCATACCCTTTTCAGTATATTAACAAATATATCCACGAAACTTTATTATTTTATTTAGTATCAAAGCATGCATTATGAATTGAAAATATTACATAATTGTTATTAATGGGACGTAGTTATGGGATGTTTTGTTCCAAAATCAATCAATCGAACGTTATAATGTACTAGCGCACGTGCGCGCAATATTCTTTGCCGCAAGTACTTCTGTACGCTGTGCACATCGATATTTCATCGTAAAATGTGCAATTACATTTTTTTTAATATTATAAGAAAAAGTTTAAAGTATTTTGTTGCTCCTATACTTTACATGCATTTACTAATGCAGACAAGTTTGACACATTTTGATCTGCATATCACGTGACTATAATCCAATGTCGTAACTCTTTATATATATGTTTTGTTTATTTTTTTGCTTTAGGTATTAGCTTTACATGGTTAAAATATTGCTGGGGGTTAATAATTTTTTTATACAAACAATCCGGCATTGCAACAATGACCTTTCTAAATCAAGATTGACCAGAATAATGATCGAGGAGTGTCTTGAAGCTGTGACGATTTGCGGCGCCTCTGCCTTAACCCTAGTCTGAGTTCCAGACGGAGTTTTGTCTTAATATTAGTAAAAAGATAAATATTTTGGCACATATGGCGTTTCATACGTATACTACTTGATTTTGGATTCAGACAAAAATCGCGGTCGAAATAAAAACAAAAGATAATACAGACTTGGGGCAAGTCTACCTTAACCCATGTAGTAAGCTTAACCGCTTGACCAGTCGACTAATGTTTTGGTCCATATCAAAGAATAATTATGTCCATGTTAAAACGAAAAGAAGACAATGCGTGCTATTTAATATATCGTACGGAAGATAGGCCTAAGCTTTTGTGACAAACAATATATCAATTTTCCTGAAAATCAATAGGCATGTTCTGTAAGTATATACCTATGTACAGAATGAAATAAGGAAGGACACACACTGGGGTACTAACAAAACTAATTATCAACTAACAATAGATTAATTTGAATAACAATAGAACAGCAACGCCGAAAGCAAACGGGTGAATTTGAAAAGAAATAGGTTTTTTTAAACTACCTGTATGAAAAAGCCGGTACATTTAATCAACTTTTGTTTTAAAATTACAAATCACAAATTATAACCCTTGCCTCTTGTCCAAAAATGAGGTTTTTTGGACAAGTAGTTCTCGAGAAAATGTAATTTCAGTTTACGTGTTATTTTAAAACTGCTCACCGGCTTTTGAAAATCGTCTCCGATCTTTTAACACTAGCCGGTCTGAAAATAATATCATTTTTGTTATTTGTGATTTTCAATTTCGGAACATGCTTACTAAGTGACAAAATGAACCTTTTGGTTTTCCTCGTAGAATAAGTTATAGTGCATCATCTGTGTTAACATCACGATGCCTTTGGTTGGTTGGTATGTAGCAACTATATATTGGAAAATAAATGTTTAATGAAAGAATGTACATTTGTTACGTCAATAAATTTGAATAAATTAAAGGTTGCCCACATAATTTCTAATATTGTTTTTTTTTATGACTTTCTCATTCAGTTTAAACTAAAAAATCTCCACTATCAAATTTAATGTCACAAAAAATGTGATGTGCCCATATATGATCTTATATTTTATATTCTAGAGTGAGTGAGTGGGTGGCCGAGCGGTTAAGACAGTGGAACCGTAATTACGTAGCCATTACATCAGCAGGGGTTCGATGCTCACTCACTCCATGGTTCTGGTGGTAGAACGAGTCTTCTCGGATAAGGACTATAAACCGTAGGTCCAGTGTACACATCTAGTTCGTGTGCACTTTAAAGAACCTAGGTGTATTAGTACATCACAGCCACTGATCACCAACTGGGCCCTCTGGGAGACCAGTCTTTTGACTGAAGAGGTTACCCAGTATAAATATAAATTTCAATTCAATTCAATTCAATATGTTGCAGTTATGTATTTATTATGAACTTATGAGTTTGATATTTGATCTGGTGAAAGATGTGTTACTGCAGGATGAGACGTACGTCCTATCGAAAGAGATTGAGTTCGCGGTAGGAGTCCACCGGGTCTAGCAAGTGTCATGTATGAGTTTGTATTGTACAATCCAGAATTGAATTAAACTGCGTGTAGAAAAAAAATCAAGCGAACCTCTGTATTTTAGCAATGATTATATGCAATAACTTTACAAATAAAATTGATTTATATAATTTCTAATGTTATTGCCATCACAGATTGCTTAGCTCAGCAAAACTTTTACTTTCACAGCTGCGTTATATATTTATTTTATTCGAATCAGCGTTTAGTAATGGCATTGTTTACAAGATATTTTTTATTGTAAACATATGTTTTTTTAGAATAAAATCTATAACAACTCATTACATTTATGGATCGTATACATACACCTAAAGTACAATACGTTCATTAGCATGTGGACATCTGGCTATAAAATAATAAATGAGACGATACAAATAACAGCATCTACGCGTGCGCAGTGTTTAACACAAACCTACAGACAGGAGTAATCAATACCAACAAAGTTTTAACCAATCAAAACTGTGTATTTAAACACATGATATACAGAGTGACCAATGAACATACGATGACGTAACAACAACTCTGTAAGTTTAAACCAATTACAACAATGTAGTATGATCTGTTGTAAGTATAAACCAATTAATTTACTCCGTTTGCAAATTGCATAATAATTGAAAAAAATGATTTGGTATATATATGGATGATGCAGACGAAGAGCTTACAAAGCGCGACGGACAAGATGAAGTGGTTTGTTTTGCAAACTTATCTGATTTTATCAGCTGGACTAGCTTGTCTCGCTAGCAGTTGGCAAAGAAAATTACACCAGCGAAATGTCCATCATGCCAAAGCACCCGTAGCTGAATCGTTGATAGCTGATCAACGAATACAAGAAGACGTAAGTAGTGTCTATTAGTGTTATTAGAAAAACTCTGCAATTTCTTTCTAAAAATGTAGTTTTAGTTATCTGTAAATGCGCCTTTAAATCCATTTGTTTGTCGCCGCGCCGCGCAATATAAAAATGGTACAAGTATGTTGTATGGCTGATTATTGTTCATCTGGTTGTAAATATCCATGATTTAGTGGATAGTTAGTTAGTAGTTTGCAAAAACCAAAAAATTTGCGAACTAACCTCGGTTTTTGCAAAAAATAATGTAGCTGTTTTCGTTTTAGCTTTTGCTATCATTTTGTATCTCATTGTCATTTATTTTCAGTTTGCTTTTTTATAGTTATGGACTTAACTTATATAACTTAACTTATATAACTTAACTTATATAACTTAACTTATATAACTTAACTTATATAACTTAACTTATATAACTTAACTTATATAACTTAACTTATATATCTCCATGGTTATATTTATATATTTGATTGAATATACACTTACAATTCAAAGGAACATTCTTCCAAAAATTTAAAAAAAAAAATCAATTATAGAACTATTGGCGAGAAAAAAACAAAATAAACAATATTAAGTAAACGAAATATTTATTGCAAACTATTTCTACTTGCCCCTACTCCTCCCTTCCACCATATATTTTCGATTTCAAGTTTTATTAAAAGGTACCGGTAATTAATCCGTGAATATTACAAAATATGATTTCTTAAATTCGATTTACATTAACGTCAATATTATCACATGCACACTTCAATATATACAAGAAACCACGCCAAAAAATTGCTTTGGCAAAATTCTGCTAAAATGTATCAGGCAGTATCAGTAGTTATATAATCATTCCGATTGGGCAAAAAATACTGATTCCAAGTGTCTAACGCTTTTTAGGAACAATTACAAGAAACGTATAGAGACTTATTGCATCTGCTGGAGGAAACTGAACATAAGTTTGGTGAGTTATCTAAAGCCTTGTCTACACTATCAAACGTTATGTGACAAATGTTATGTGCCCATAATGGACATGATGATGTTTTGCCCTACTCTGATGTGAAAAACCCTTTAATCTAGTATGTTTTAGTATTCTCAATGTACTTGTATATATAATTAAAGTACAAATTACGTCAAAGTAGGGCAAAACATCCTGACGCAAAGCTACCTCCACAGTAGTTACAAACAATTACAATCCTGTTGATGCAGTACCCGTTGCTTACTTGGGATCGAAATCTAAACCCTCTAGAGGTGGTATGAACGGCAGGCTAGTGATCTGGAGGGAATTAATTCCGTATTTTTTCTCAATATTCTCAATTTAGGCCTACTTAGTATACGTCCGAATAGGGCAAATTAACATCTTACCAATAAGTCTATTGTACTGTTTATATCGCTATAGGCCTACTTATTAATAAAAATAAGTCAAACTTATTTTCAGGTCAGGCGCGTAGGCATATATTAAATGTTTAGTTACATACAGAGTATCCAATTTTAATCGATAAATATGGACAAAAGAACATGATGAAAGCAAATATCACAATATTCCCGATTGTGCCAAATTAAAAACCCGGTAATTTAATTCAGCCGGAGGCCATGGAAGAGAATAGATAAAATGTACTGTTTATGTTGTAATTCTTTTTGTTAATTTTAACCAGCAAACTTGTTTTAGGCCTAATAATGTGTTATTCTTTCACATTCGTTAATATTCAATATCTATACTTTTTCCAGCTTTAAGACAAGCAGATGAAGGAGGTGAGTATTTTTGTTATTATTAATTTAGCAAATTTCAGGATACAATGCGCCTGATCATCTTTTTGAAATTGGCGCTAGATTTATTGATTGTATTATGGTTTTACCACTGATAAGAAAGCCCTTCCACCAAACCACACCACACCAACGCGCGCGTATCTCTGTCACCGCTTTGGTGGACCGCTTTGGCCTTTTTTACAACATGCACACCAAAATACACGTCACACACAATATACAACACATTCACACCACCACCACCACCAGGCCACCACAACGAGTTGATGTAGCCTCCTTCTAGGCCCTAGGCTTATAAAAATGTAAAAAAATATATTTCTTGGTAGAGTATAAAACATTACTCGTTCTGATTAGTTTTTTGTTTGTGTAAGTTACTATGGATCGATCCGTTACTATTTTAACATCGAATTATTTTAGATAGAATACAACAACACCTCTCACTTATTTGTGCTGTCGGGCCTAGCCTAGGCCTAGGCCTAGTAGTAGGCTAGCCTAGGCCTAGCCTAGATAATCAGAAAACACAGGCAAGCTACCTGTATCATATCTGTACAAACGGAGGAAAAGCTGGAATGACCAACTAACATTAACAACAAAAACAACGTTGTCACTCTCCGCTTTCCCTGCCGTCTAGTTTTTTTTACGCGTGCCGACGGATGACGTGTAGAGCGGAAGTTATACGCCACCTATAATTATATGTAAGCTTTTGAATCTGCATAAATAATTTGCATAAATTATATATTATTATATATATTATATTTGAAATAAAAATGTGCAGAGCTAATTAATAATAATAATAAAATGTTTAAAACTAGGCCTATATTTAAATGAATAGCGCCATAAATAGAAAGATCACTAAAGAAACAAACTTTTTAATAAGCACTGCACAATTGTATTTTTAGGCATGCATATAACCTATTGATTCTGTCAGAATCTTTATTTATTCGTTCCTTAGCCCTATTTTATCCGTCAGTTAAATTGATATTAGTTCATCTAGCTAAACCAATTTTTTCAGAGTATATTCCTTAAGGCCAGGAATCGATGTGGTTTTGTTTTCACGGTGCGCAATCAAAATTTATGCGGTCTACGCGCGATTTAACGAAATCACGTTTGTAATCGTATCTTCACAAGCATGAATCACAAAAAACATTTGGTACTCATAAATTTCAGATTGTATTTCATCATATGGCAATACAATTACGTGTCTAGCGCATATAACGTATGCGTACGCGTGCTTACAATTTTCAAAATTTATTTTTGATGTAATTTGAGTACGTTTCAGGCAATTTTAAGCGTTTAAAAAATTTCCATGAGTGCGCAGATTTTTGCATACGCACTGCACGTTAAACGTTAATGCGTACTCTTTTTGTCCGATTTATGTTTTCCAACCTTTCTTTAATAATATATTTGATTCACTTTTTAACACAAAATTGCGTTATACGAGCACGTCAAATGTGACAGGCTACGCATGTGTAAGTTAACAAAATGGTGAAAATATGCTAAATTTTAAAATTAATAATGCTCGGGAACACCTATTTTTCATTTCATTTTCTTGAAGTGTATGTATCATATGTATGGTTTATTGTGAAATTAAGAGAACAAAAGTAGATTAAGTCATCATTAATTGCATATTAAATTTTTTTTAAATAATTTCGACAATCAAATAAATTATGACATTTTCTTAATAATAAACGATAATTTTCGAAATAACAAACTTAATATTAACTTTCTTCCTTAAAATGTTCATATATTAAAGTTAAAAGTATATACTTTGATAGGGCATCAGGTACCGAGAACGAGTCTCACCTTGGAAAAGGAAATAAGATTTTTTTTATATCCGTATTGTTTGTTTGTTCGCCTGATTTATAATGAAATCTAGAGAAAATTATGTCTTTATTATGTAACAAGGATGGTTTATGACATATTTCGCGGAGGGATCGGTTGTTTTTATGCAAGTGGCTTGATGGGCAGTGATACCAGCTATTTTATTTGTGCTACCAAGATCCTATCTTTCATATATAAATTGACCTAATTAAAGACCACAGCAGTACATCTTTTAAAAGGTGCACAGGGGGGACATGTGCAACAACCAACAAAGTGACATCATGAAGTGCATGTGAATGATTTAAATGGTTTTCAATTGTGAGTGTATGCTTACTTTATTGATAAGTATATTTATATATATAGTGTATCATAAAGGAAGTTCATTTCTTTAAGAAAGTTTGATAAACCAGTTTTTCACTTAAGCACTTTTTAACTACTATCTTTGGCAAAAGATAGATAAAACAAATGTTAGCCCAGTTACTTACTGGCTTTTAATTTTCTGTAAAGCTTTTAAGCTCTGTCTACACTATCAAACTAGTTCGACAAAAAAAGTGTGATGTGCCCAAATGTGGTAGTGATATGCCTAATGGTAGTGATATGACATCATCATGTCCATATATATGCACACTTTTTTGTCACATAAAGTTTGATAGTGTAGACAGAGCTTTTGAGGAACTGTTAAATTGCATCCAGCATCCTGGTAAACAGACTCAAAATGTTTGTTATTTTTCAGCTAATCCATGTACACCAAACCCATGCCTGAATAATGGAGTATGTGTTGATAGTCTTGGCAGTGCAGAGTGTGATTGTACCAATACAGGCTATACTGGAATTACCTGCAGTGATGGTAAGGTCAACTGAGGTCAAGTGTAAAGTGTTGTTCCCACTTGAACCCAACATAATGGTGTAGATGCATCAAGTGGCTTGATGGGCAGTGATACCAGCTATTTTATTTGTGCTACCAAGATCCTATCTTTCATTTATAAATTGGCCTAATTAAAGACCACAACAAAATAAATATATCTTTTAAAAGGCGCACAGGGGGGACATGTGCAACAACCAACAAAGTGACATCATGAAGTGCATGTGAATGATTTAAATGGTTTTCAATTGTGAGTGTATGCTTAATTTATTGATAAGTATATTTATATATATAGTGTATCATAAAGGAAGTTCATTTCTTTAAGAAAGTTTGATAAACCAGTTTTTCACTTAAGCACTTCTTAACTATCTTTGGCAAAAGATAGATAAAACAAATGTCAGCCCAGTTTACTTACTGGCTTTTAATTTTCTGTAAAGCTCTTAAGCGGCTCTGCCCACTATCAAACTAGTTCGACAAAAAAAGTGTGATGTGCCCAAATGTAGTAGTGATATGCCTAATGGTAGTGATATGACATCATCATGTCCGTATATGCGCACTTTTTGTCACATAAAGTTTGATAGTGTAGACAGAGCTTTTGAGGAACTGTTAAATTGCATCCAGCATCCTGGTAAACAGACTCAAAATGTTTGTTATTTTTCAGCTAATCCATGTACACCAAACCCATGCCTGAATAATGGAAAATGTGTTGATAGTCTTGGCAGTGCAGAGTGTGATTGTACCAATACAGGCTTTACTGGAATTACCTGCAGTGATGGTAAGGTCAACTGAGGTCAAGTGTAAAGTGTTGTTCCCACTTGGACCCAACACAATGGTGTAGATGCATTCTATTGTACAATATTTTCTAATTTATAACACTAGTAAAGCCAAATTATCATTTAATTTTGAAAGGATTACATTTTTGTTTTGTCTTACAACAAAAAGCTATATTTGAAGTATTATGGCGTTATGAACTCTAAGAACATACCCGAGTCACATGTTTTTAGCCAGCATGGTTAGTTTAATTGGAAGGTGCCCGAAAGTGGCCAGTAAAATTAGCCAAAACTAACCCAAATTAAGTCAAGTGCGATCAGTAACAGTTTTAAAAACATTTTAATAATTTTTTTTTCAGAGGATCCATGTTTTAAAAGTGATCCATGTGAAAATGGTGGTATATGCAATTACGATACGGAATCAGATACCTCTATGTGTAACTGTACTGGTACACTTCATAGAGGCACCCTCTGTGAATTGAGTAAGTACTGTATGTATATACTGTGGTATAATCCCACCCCATAGAATATGAAACTTTGTGGGTAGGACTTTACTCAGGGAAAGCGCTGGAAATTAAAGGTCTGAACTGGCTAGAGAGAGGCTTACATCAAGATCAAAAGTCAATACTGGGACTATACCCAGGGATATGCCTGTTTGTTTCTGTCAACAACCACAGTGGCTGAATGAATCGGTACACCTGGGTAACCTCCTAATCTTCCGAAAGATATACTGGACCTCCAGTTCTAAGTCCTTATCCTAGAAGACTTGTTCTACCATCAGAACTTGACTTGACTTGAACAATGGTTGAGGAGTTCCGTGAACCTGTGCTGATTGTATTGATGGCCACTCGACTTGTGTTTGAAATTCTAATTTCATTTGATTTACAACATGTCTGAAGACATTGTGTAATTATACAAGGACATTAGTGCCCCAATGGTTTATTATGATTTTATTCATACCTATTGTTTGGTTTGTTCAATAATTTTGTGTGTTATTGAAATGATTGTTTTTTAATGACAATTTTAATAGAAATATGAATTACAGTAGTTACCTTTAATTTAAATACAATTTTGATATATTTACTGCATATTTCATTTAGAGGACGTATGTGCACAAAATAATCCGTGCAAAAATGACGCTCCTTGTCAAAACTCGGATTCAGAAAGCGTAACATGTGATTGTAGCAATGGAGGTGCTAAACCAACACACACCGGTGCATTTTGTGAAATATGTAAGTTTTTCTGAGATTAATACAGAAAATGTTTGTTTTACTTCAGTTGGACCTTCATTTAGAGGACACAACTGGGACCCAATAAAGTGAATTGAGACGTCCCCTAAGGCTGGCCATAGTTTTAGTTTGTTTTATTGAAAATTAGTAAGTTTTAAAATGACTAACTTCAATAAGCCTATTCCAACCCATTAGTGACCTTGAAGTCACTCAGGCAGGTTGAAAGTTTTCTAGCTACGAAAGGCACCACCTGCCATCAAGACGTCAGCACCGCAGAACTTTATATGATGATAAAGTAACATTATTTTGTTCATTCCTTAGTACTTCTGTCGTGTGTTCCCAATCCTTGCCTGAATGGGGGAATTTGTACAGACGGTGTGTGCCAGTGTCCAGATGGAATTGAAGGATTTTTGTGCCAAACTCGTAAGACTTTTAAATGTTTCATTTCTTCATTTATTGAAAAAAAATATGTAAGAACAATTTCAGAATCACATTCAACATGTACTGGTTGGTCCATATATATATATACAGTATATAAATACATACTATACAATTAGAAAATGTTTATTATATATTGAATATTCTATACCGATTTTAGTGAGTCTCTCCTTCCAATAAACTACATCTTTCAACAGGGTTTTTCTCATTTTAATAGATATTTTTTTTTATCTTTTTGGGGATTTCACCCACTTTTATTTCTTGTATAAAAATGCATATTTTTTGTAAATAATATTTGTCTTATAAATATCAATTTGATACAATAAATGTATATTTACTTCATATGTAACATTTTCATTAATTATGCATAATATATCTTATTTTTTAATTTCAGTTAATAGTGGATACAGACCTGAACCCAGTCTTCCGCCAAGTGGCAAGTAACATGCATTTAAATTGTTTATCTTTGCTACTCAAACCATTGGAAGGTTCATTTCAGGGTGGAAAAAAAGATAGTAATTTCTTTATGTTAAGCTCTGTCTACACTATCAAACTAGTTTAACAAAAAAAGTGTGATGTGCCCATAAATGGACATGATGGTGTCATATCACTACCAAACACACATACACATCACATATAGTTTGTTAGTGTAGACAGAGCTTTACATTCATGTTTTAAAGATTTGTCTACACTATCAAACTTTATGTGACAAAAAAATGTGATGTGCCCATATATGGACATGATGATGTCATACCACTACCAAATATAAGCATATCACTACCATATTTGGGCACATCACATTTTTTTTGTCAAATTAGTTTGAGTGGAAGTACTTCACAAAGCAGTTAATTAGTATGGGTTATTTTTTAATGTATTTTTGTGTTTACATTTTGCATAATTTTAATCATTTTGTACAGTGATACCGAAAATAAATTCTTAATTAATTAATTAGTAATTAATAAGACGTCTATACAGTATGTATTATCAATTTGTTGATGTGTTGCATTTAAAAAAAAAATTATTTTTCAGGGGATTTTTGTACTGTATGGGACAAGCAGAATTACCGCACATTTGATGGCTTCGTTTATTCCGTTAACAGCGAATGTCGTCATGTTTTGGTTCAAAATGATGAGGTGGACAACAACGAAGATGGAGATGTTTTTCAGATTTTGGTTGACTACACTGATTCCATGTCTATTATTGTTCAAGAAAATGATGATGGGACCTCGAAATCCATACAGATGAGAAGTTATGGTGTTATCTACAACAATGAGCTTATTAGCAAAACACAAACTGTCGGTCCATTTTCAATCACATTTTCCTCTCATTACGTTACTGTGGTGGATGACCTGAATTTGTTTAAAGTTATCTGGAACCGAAACGACTTGGTTGAAATTTTTATCACCGGCTCACCGTTAACTGTTACTGGGATGTGTGGAAGCTATGATGGGTTACCATCAAATGATGCTGCCCATAATGGTGTTACACCAGCAACATTTGATCCATTTACCATGGCTAAAAATTGGAATGTAGAAAGTGCAGGTAATTTTCTCATTCTTCAAAATAAAATTATGATTTCTCAGTCTTAATTTGTTCTAGAATTTAATATTCTTCATATAGTAAACATATTGTGTAAGTGTGGTTATGGTGATGTAACATCATCGATATCATTATAGAAAATATTTTGGCTTTCTAATAGTAATGCCCAGTTCACATTTGCAAGCTTCACCTTGTAACAAGTATTAACAGACTTGTGAGATGTTTTACTTCTTTTGGTAAACTATTAAATATTGTAAATGTAATTGTGAATTGTGAATAAATGTGTGAAATGAAAAAAACAAAAAACAAACATATAGTAAAACGAATCACAGTCCGTGCATAATGAAATAGCGGATAGTTATACTTTGCAAATGAAAATCAATGTTTTTTTTTTTTTACAAATTTTTACAAAATAAGGGTATTAGTTTTAAAAACTTAATTACATTCCACAACTCAAAAGCATTATGGATTGTGTGAATTCAATTAAGATCACGTGATACCAAGTGGGATATGTTACATCTTTTGTTTAATTTGTTTTGTTTTTGACAACAATTATGTGTAATTTAATATAACCTGCGCTGTTATTTAAGTTTTTTAAAGTTTTATTTCAGTTTTTTGTTTTTGGATCAGTTTTATGTCTTTAAAGAACGAAAAATCTATGAAAATGTCATTATAATTTGAAGATGTGCATAGTGATGGATAATACGATAAATTTCATTCATTGTATTGAACTCATATTTCAGAATGTGGTATAATAGAAACTTGTGTAAAGTTTAAGGATCTTAGCCAAGATGAAATTAATATGTGCCTAAAACTGAAGGAAGTCTTTAGCGATTGCCTTGAGGTAAGGGTTAAGGCCCGTTAACACTAGGACGATAACGATCGACAATAAATATATAAGCATGCATATTTATTACATAAAACAAAAGAAATTATAAATTTCTAGAACTTTAGGACAATCATTTATGCTGTCTTTTATCGTCTATCATTATCGTCTTAGTGTAAATGGGCCTTTACAATTCCGCATTTCCAAATTGATTAACTTTTGTTCAGATTAAAAAATCTAAAAACAACTCTTATGAATAAGAATAGGACAGTATTATGTTTTTTGATAATATGTTTATTTTAATCTACATCATGAACTAACCATTGTTAACCATTATTGGTATTACCTACCTTACCTATTATAATAGTTCATTCTAATATAGCGCTTATAAGCAAGCTCTCAATGCGCTGCACATTTTTACCCTGGTCATTTTTTGGATTAAACACTTACGAAAACACATAACTCCCATAATAAAGTTGTGTCTTGATCTAACCGGTACCCATTTATACACCTGGTTGTACATAAAGTGTCTTGCCTAAGGATACAAGCAATGCGGCGAAGTTGGATTTGAACCACGATTTCATGATCAGTAATCCAACACATTGCGCCACACACCCTCACTGAAATATATTATATATTTTTATTTGACTATAAAAAAAAATTTAACTATTTGACCAAAGCCAGTACTGTTTATTTGTCCTGGTGGTTATTGAAGTATATATTACAGTTTATATTTATAGAACTAAAAGTAACTTTTATTTTTTTAGGTGGTTCCATCGGACTACTATCTTGAAGCTTGTTACGAAAGCATCTGTAGTTGTAACACCAGTAATGTTGATGATTGCATTTGTTCCGATTTTGCTGCATATGCTTTGGAATGCTCTAGAGGTGGTACAAATGTAAATTGGCGAACAGCTGATTTCTGTCGTAAGTCCTGTAATCTACATATACCACTTTCACACCAAAACTCTGGAGTGATCTCCGGAGACACCCCGGGGTTTATGACCATTCAAAACGTTGAGAAACTCCGGAGATACCCCTTTCACACCAACCTACCAACACCAGGGTTTATAAAATAAAATTGTAAATGTCGCCCTCTATTTTGTTTGTTTACATAGCGACGATCATTAGAATCATTTTAATTAATAATATTTTTAATTTAATAATTACTTTCAAAAGTCTCAGAAGTAATATACAGTTTTATTGATACTACTTATTATTTACTAGACCCGCTATATTTTGTACACATATTTTAAGTATTTTGAAATAAAACTAAAGTAATGAGTTATCGTGCGAGGATAACCTTTTGACCTAAAACACTCCGGAGTTTGATGTTTGTACCTTTCACACCAAAACACCAGGGTGTCCCCGCAGTTCGCTCTCCGGAGAATGTTCAGCTGTTCAACCCCGCAGTTTTAAACTCCGGAGTTGCTTGATTTTACCTCAGTTCACACCAAACAGCGGGGCGTCAACTCCGGAGACACCGGAGTTTTGCTTTTGGTGTGAAAGGGGTAATAGACATTTGTGTATAACTACTGGCAAATGATTTTATAATGACAATTTTCAGAGATAATTTGTCTTAATTAATTTTTTGTTTCTCATTCCATCATTATTGTATTCTTGAATCGTGATTTGTGAATTTCCTGTGAAGGATGGGATAAAGTTTACCTGTATCGGTAAACTCCCTGATACGTGGAACTTTTCAAGAATCAGATTTGTATTGAATTTCGAAAGCTTGCAAAAGTTTAAAATTTTACAAAAGGAACAAACAGTTTTTTTATGTTCTATATAAATTATATATAGTTATTATATATATGATTGATTAATTGTCTTTCTATAGTTATTGCCATATCCTCGAACTATAGACCGCCTAAACTGCGCATTTCTGTTTTCTCTATCTTCTTCTTCAATACAATCCACATGCGCGACGAGACGATTGTGTAGCTAGCCCTAGCAGCCTAGCCTATGATGATTAACTTGTGTATGAGCTGACTTAGAGGATTTAGTAAGTTTAGCAACCAGTTAAAATATAAAGAAACAAATAAAGTATGATTTGGAAATATTTATTGCATATCTGGAAGCGACAAATTATCAAATGCAGGCCTTTTTTGTTTGCTTCTTCACAGCGAAACTGTGCCACTAAGTAGGCCTACTCCAACTAAGTTTATGTCTGCATTCAACCTAGCCTAGCCAGTCAAATGGTTTGGTACGGTATATAAAACAAATATTTACTGGGCTTTCATCGAGCACAGTTACAAATATAGCCTAAGGTGACCTGGAGACTATACTGTCTATCTATTTTATTCTAAATATATGACTACATCATTATATTGCTTTCAATATTGCTTTTACAGCCTTTGATTGTGATATCCAGGTTGAGGAATATTCACCATGTGAGAGTACCTGTGGCGGTACATGTCAGCACGAAGATGGTGATTGTGAACCTGATTTTTGTTTAGAGGGATGTAAATGCAAAATCGGGCATTTGCATCATAATGGTGTTTGTGTACCAAGCACTGATTGCCCATGTTTTTATGGCAATGATGTAATTCAACCTAATGAGGTTGTTGATACTGAATGCAGAGAGTGGTAAGTGTACTGGAATATAGTACAGAGATTTTTTCGAAATATGGCCAATATACAAGGAATATTCTATTACCATGCCATATGGTTTTCTGTCAGAATGGGTCATGCAGGCAGTATCAGCTAGACCTGCTCAAGACGATCTAGAAATATTACTCTGCCTACATTATCAAACTACTTTGACAAAAAAAGTGTGATGTGCCCAAATATGGTAGTGATATTCCAAAATATGGTAGTGATATGACATTATCATTCCCATATATGGTCAGATCACATTTTGTTGTCACATAAAGTTTGATAGTATGGACAGAGCTTAAGAATATTCTCTGCAATGCAAGAGGGCCATTTTGGAAGAACGTAGTCCATTACATTCCCCAGTCAATGTCTTCATTTCAAGTTTTTAAACTAAAATTCAATAACATTGACAATGGCAGTTATTTAATTGTCAATATTTCTTACGTTTATGCAATTTATTGTACATATTTACATAATTGATAATATCCTTCAATTTCAGCACTTGTAGAAGTGGATCATTCGACTGCATAGACCAGCTCTGCGGAGGTATGTTGAGGGCGATATTTAATAATTTTAATTTCTGACGACCTAGTTACAAGTTATTTCATGTCAAATGTTGTTGGTTGCTGTTTGGACCTAGTAACCATCAAAACTTCTTTAAGCTCTGTCTACACCATCAAACTTTGTGTGACAAAAAAATTGTGATGTGCCCATATATGGAAATGATGATATCATATCACTTAAATTTAAACATATCATATTTGGGTAAATCACACTCTCTGTGTAGACAGACAATTTAAGTATTTTTTGCTTTAAATTTTTTTAGGTAAGTCATTTTTTTTTAGATCCAGTTTTTGGTCAAAGTGAATAACTATTATGTGACATTAAAATGGCATATTTAACAACAACAAAATTTAAGGGGGACAGTATATCTTTAAATAATGTGATTGAGTGACCAAAAATAATTATCCATTTTAAATATTGTATCCATACATTTGGTTGATTTCTCTTTTCTTATTATAGCTACTTGCTGGGCATCAGGTATTTTGTCGTACAAAACTTTTGACAACAAACACTATGAATTCATGGGCGACTGCGAATACTATCTCCTCAAAGACTGCAACGACGACCCAAGAGATTACCAAATACGGTTACAAAATACACATTGCCATCCAGAAGTCGACGGATTTCTAGCCCCGTGCACAAAGAAACTTACTATCATCAAGGGCGGTAACCAAGTTATGTTGTCTGAAGGTCCCAGGGCTTATGTGAACAACTTTCAAATAGCAACTTTTCCCCATATATTACCAGGATTGTTTGTTGAAAAAATTGACAATTTAATCAAGGTACTGTATCTTTATTCTTTTACTTTGAATTTAATAATGCATTTGGCTGTCGCAATGAATGACTGAAACTTAAGCTCTGTCTACACTGTCAAACTTGTGACAAAAAAATGTCATGTGCCCATATATGGGCATGGGTGATGTCATATCACTTTTTCACATCACACTTTTTTTTGTCAAACTAGTTTGATAGTGTGGACAGAGCTTTAGAAGAAAGGCATAAATTTCCAAAACATTGTGATACATGTTCTAAAGCTCTGTCTATACTATCAAACTTGTTTGGAAAAAAAAAATGTTGATGTGGCTAATTATGCGTGAGACATTAAATTAAAATTGTGTACATAATTGTTATGGATACGTGAGAAAGGGCCACGTACTGTATGTGTAAGGCATAAAAAAATTAGCTGTCAAGCGCGAGACATGGTCAATTTGCGTGAGAGTTGGCAGGTATAGCATTAGGGTACTGACAATATCATTATACTGTAGGTGTCGTTGAGTGATGGTATTTCACTATTGTACGATGGCAATACACAAATAGAGGTTCACGTTGAGAGCGATTTGTTTGGAAAAACGTGCGGATTATGTGGAACATACAACAACACTAAGGCTGACGATTTTTTGACACCAGCAGGTAAATTTTATAAGAAAACATTGTACAAATCTCTACTTTCTACATAGCCAACAGTGTTTCAATTAATGCAAAATTCCTATTCCCTTCCAGACATTCCTACTGTCATAGTATAAGTATAGACGAGATGATTAAGGCATGTCTTAAAGATTTATCTAAAAGATCTAAAAACCTGAAAAATAAAGATTACTAAAATCAGACTTCAAATAGATTGTTTTGTAGTTTTAATAAGGTTAATCACTTCCGTAGAAAATTAAATGATTTTCACTTATAAAATGACAAAATAATTGGTTAAATTCAACTAAAAACCCATTGGCTGGCAGCCAATTTGACTATTTTTTGCTTTAAATTACAGTTTTTTAGGTAAATACAATAAATTTTGATCCAAAGTGGGTAACTATTATGTTACATTAAAATGGCATATTAAAAAAAAAAAATTGTAAGAATTATTTTTTCAGGGAGACAATACATCTTTAATGTGAAAACTCTCTTAAACCATACTTTTAAAATGGTAAAACATTTTTTGTGTGTTCTTTTTTTCTTTATGAAAGAAAGCAAGATTTAATAATTGTTTTTATTAGGGAATGTTGAGGAAGATATTAGTGAGTTTGTTAGTAAGACCAAAGTTGTTGCTGGTTGTTCAAATAGCCATTCACTTTCAACTCTACCTTGCAACTATCAACAGAGTCACCAACAAACTGCCGAAGACAGGTGTGAACCTCTGAAGGGTGCAGGAGTCCTTTCAGGTAAAGCTAATGCCCATATTTGGTAATGATATCATGCTATAGTGCCCATATTTGGTAATGATATCATGCTACAATGCCCATATTTGGTAATGATGTACCATAATGCTCATTTTTGGTAATAATAGGCCATTATGACCATATTTGGTAATCATGCCATAATGCCCATATTTGCTAATGATATCATGCCATAATGCCCATATTTGGTAATGATATCATGCCATATTGCCCATATTTGGTAATGATATCATGCCATATTGCCCATATTTGGTAATGATATCATGCCATAATGCCCATATTTAGTAATGATATCATGCAATAATGCCCATATTTGGTAATGATATCATGCCATAATGCCTATATTTGGTAATGATATGCCATAATGCCCATATTTGGTAATGATATCATGCCATAATGCCCATATTTGGTAATGATATCATGCTATAATGCCATTATTTGGTAATGATATCATGCCATAATGCCCATATTTGGTAATGATATCATGCTATAATGCCCATTATTTGGTAATGATATGCCATAATGCCCATATTTGGTAATGATATCATGCTATAATGCCATTATTTGGTAATGATATGCTATAATGCCATTATTTGATAATGATATGCCATTTAAATGCCAATGTTTGATGATGCCATAATGCCCATATTTGGTAATGATATGCCATAATGCCCATATTTGGTAATGATATGCCATAATGCCCATATTTGGTAATGATATCATGCCATAATGCCCATATTTGGTAATGATATCATGCCATAATGCCCATATTTGGTAATGATATCATGCTATAATGCCATTATTTGGTAATGATATGCCATAATGCCCATATTTGGTAATGATATCATGCTATAATGCCATTATTTGGTAATGATATGCCATACAGTAATGCCAATGTTTGGTGATAATATGCCATAATGCCCATATTTGGTAATGATATGCCATAATGCCCATATTTGGTAATGATATGCCATAATGCCCATATTTGGTAATGATATGCCATAATGCCAATATTTGGTAATGATATGCCATAATGCCCATATTGGTAATGGTACCATGCCATAATGCCCATATTTAGTAGTGATATGCCATAATGGGTACCATGCCATAATGCCCATATTTAGTAGTGATATGCCATAATGCCCATATTTGGTCATGATATGCCCATATTTGGTAATGGTACCATGCCATAATGCCCATATTTAGTAGTGATATGCCATAATGCCCATATTTGGTCATGATATGCCCATATTTGGTCATGATATGCCCATATTTGGTCATCCATATCTAGTACAGTAGTGATGGTGTATCATGACCATATTTATAGTATCTATAGTAGTTATACCACTTGACCATTGAGTTAATATATATTTTTTTATTTCATACACATCCCAACATCGTGAAACTCGCCAATTACAAGATGGATAAACAATTATTTTATAATTTATCGTGCTTATAAACTAAGTCTCACTTGAATTGAAAGAGTCATGGGTTACAACCTTGGCACAGGTCAGGATTTAAAGGCAAGCATGTTAACCACCAAGCTACAGCTCCAATACCAACGTTCTTAATTATGTATTGTCAATTACTCTAAATAGAATGTTTCAAATATTTGGAAAGTCGGCCGTATTATGATTCCTGCTTGCAAGATGTGTGCACAAATCCAGAAGATGAAAGCATTCACTGCAATATGATGTCGCAGTATGTTTCTGATTGCACCAAGAAGGGAATCTACATGGATTACTGGCACGAAGATGTGTATTACTGCAGTAAGTATACAACTGTATTATCTACTTATCGTACTTATATGACTAGATTCCTTCATACTTCCTAGTCAGTCCATCTCTCTGCATACCAGTATCTGTCTCTGGTACATCAATGTATGCGAGTGCTGGTCTCCCTAGTATTGCAAGACCATGTTTTGTCTGCCACATCAGAACATCTGCAATGATGTCTTCTTATTGCGAGGACAATGTACCACTCTACCCCTAGAAATATGCTCATCAAAATCTGTAATCACATTTAAAACTAAACTCAAAACTCATCTCTTCAGAGAAGCATAATCAAACGCTATTACTTGCATAGATCTTGGAAAACACAGCGCTTTGAAATCTTTGTCTCTTGCGCTTTATAAATGTTATTTATTATTATTATTATTATTATATATATTTTAGTATTAGAATAACAGTTACCTCCCTGAAACCAGACTCATAGATGTATATTGTCCCCCAAAAACATGAAAAATGGTAGAATGGATCTGTTAAAATAAGTACTATTTGGGAAACGAATCAACTAATAATGAATATTTTTAACTTTAATTTAATGTAACCGCTTCATATTGTTTTTTTATTTTATTATTGAAAATTATTTATTTGAATCTTTTTAAAAAAATTTTTAAAGTTATATTGTATAATTAATTTAAACTTTTATTCTTTAAAAGGCGTTACTTGTCCTGAAGGACTCGTCTATAGCGTGTGTGCTGACTCTTGCGACTTATTTTGCTATCCACTGCCATCCGACAATAAATGTAATGATATCTGTACTGCTGGATGCGTCTGTCCCGATGGTAAGGTATTTGATCATTATGGTAAATGCGTTGTCAAAGAAGATTGTTACTGTTTAGCTGATGGTAGATACTACCCACAAGATCACGAATTAACTGTAGATTGTGGTGTATGGTACGTACGTTCCCTCAATAGGGAGCTTTCGGTTTCCTGTTTATTTATTGTGTGCATGCATTTGCGTTTTGTAGTCTTCGGTTTCAATATAATATCACAAACATGCACATTTCAAATTTTTCAACGCAACAACAGGTTAAATTGACCAATACAGTTCCGGTAATGGCGGAATGGAGTATGCGCAGTTGAATCTTTTGTACAAATGACCAAAACTGTTGAGCATGCCGTTTATTAACTGTTATACTCCACTTCCAAAGTTGAAGAACTGCCTTTTTGAATGGCCTAGCTTCCCCAGCCTAGCCTTCATCAATGAACATGAACAGTTTTAACTTGGCTCATGAACATCTCACCAACACCCTAACCATTCCTTTTGTGTATGTAGTATATGCAGTAGAGGTGAATTCGTTTGTTCACAACAAGAAGATTGTTCATGCCCTGAAAATGCTGTTTATACTTTGTGTTATGGAGGCGACAATTGTCGTAAAACATGCGCCACAAGGTTTTTTGATGAGGTTTGTTCTGAGAAAGATTGCCTGCCAGGATGTGAATGCCTAGAGGGATATGTCTACGATGAGGTCCATTTAAAATGTGTTCAACCAACAGAATGTCCATGTATGAATGATGGCAAGGCATATTTTGATACACAAGTTTTAGCAATTGGTTGCAGTTCATGGTAAATTGTCTACTATTATTTTAAATTCAACAGTGTTTAGATAATATATAAATACATTTCTAAAATCATACGCTTACACTATCTGGCCAATGGGCCTAACTATCTTTACTATACTATAGAGTATCACGGTGTGACGTCACGACGATAGAGGGCGCTGCATGTTTGCTGGCCAACCAAAAAATGCGTTCAGCGCTACTATGTTGATAAACAGTAAAGATCTGTATTTCAATCAAATTATCTTAGCTTGATTTTTTTAAACTTAAACTGTAGTTGAAGAATAAATAGATTATTAAAAACAAATATTTAGTGATCTTTTGAAATTTTAATTTGTTTTTAATAAAAATTATTAAGTTTTAAAATAACTACTTCAATAAGCCTATTCCAAACCATTGGTGACCTTGGAGTCACTCAGGCAGGCTGAACGCATTTTTAGTTGCGCTAGCAACCACGCAGCGCCACCTACCGTCGTGATGTCAGAACCGTGATACTCTATAGTACAAGAGAGAGAACTTGTACGATTTGCCATGTAAATTGTCTGTTATATACATTTTTTATACTGAATACATCCATAGACATGAAGTATCAAAATGACCTGAATCGGAGTACTAAGAAGGTATTCAACTACATTTAAACTCTTCGATGAATAATGTTCTATTACATTACCTTCTTTTCAGTACCTGCAATGAAGGAATTTGGAAATGTGTAGAAACGTCATGCGATGGTATATATATTACTACTGTATATATTTTTAAAGTAATGACTATGTTTAGAGTACCTCATAGACATTCTGTTGATTGTTAAAAGTGCTGTATAAATTTGACAACATTAGCAATATAAATTAGGGCCATCTGACCTTACTCTTAATATTACAAATTATTAGTTATTATTAGTTGAAAGTTGTCTGTGCCACACTCCCAATATTTTCTGATAATACGTTTCTCAGGGTTGTTTCTACAGATATTAATGTAGTTCTTTTAAGAAATTGGAGAAATAATAATACTATGTTTTAATAGGTACTTGCATTACATGGGGAGATGGCCACTACAAAACGTTTGATGGACAACAGTTTAACTTCCCTGGAAATTGTAAATATGACCTGATTAAATCAAAAGATCCTAAATTCACGATTACTATTCAGAATGTAGAGTGTGGATCAACAGGTGTCACTTGTACAAAGGCGATTACACTTAGTGAAGGTATGAACCAATCTATGTTCACACTGAGCCAATATTAAGCTACATTCACAAGGTTTTAAATATCTAATTTAATATCAAAACAATTAATTTGTTTTAAGGTTTTGTTAAGATAACGCAATCATAAATTTACTGCGAAGATGAGTGGAGTGGAGCTGTGGCTTGGGGAGTGGAGCTGTGGCTTGGTGGTTATGATGCTTCGCTACCAATCTAAGGGTCCTGGGTTCAAGTCCTGTCATGTCAGGGTTTTTTTTTCATGACAATTTACAACTCCACTCCCAAAGACTTAATAATAAGTCTTTGTTTATGTAGAGCATCTTGTGTATATGTTTGTCTTGTGAATGGGATTGCCACCTTTGAGAAGGATAGTGAATGAATTCACTTGTGGTAATCCTTGGCAATTTGCCTAAAATGAGAATAAAAAAAAAAAAATAAATAAACAACAAAATGTAAAAAACAATGCATTACTATAGAGAATCGCTGTACAAAATAAACGGGCACGCGTAGTGTGTTCATGGAGCGCACAGCCAGAGCCGTTAAAAAATTAAGTGGATTAAAGCTATTTTGTTTGTTTAAAATCAATCAAATCAAAATAATTTTATTTTAACAAAAACCTTTAAACAAATTGATTAAATCCATTCAAAGTCGCAACTCTTTATGGTTCTGGGTTTGTTGATGTACTATGCATGCGCATGTACATGTGAACGGATTGTATAATTAGGGCGTTATAACGCCATATTATTATAAAATAATTTTATTCTTTGGCGGAAATCAGCCACCGTAGTTAAGCTATGTTCAAACAGAGCCAATGTTAAGCTACCTTCACACTGAGCCAATATTAGTTTACGTTCACACTGAGCCAATATTAAGCTACCCATATGAGAGCTTGCTGGAACAGTATTCATAGGATCTCTAGTGAAAGCCTATTCTACCAAAATAAGTATAAAGCTTAAAATATTGATTGATGTTTCCTCTTTAATAGCTTGTGACCAAAGACGAGCGGATGGAAAGAAAAATAATATCAATGTATTTTTTTAAAGCTTTAATGTTTTGTTGTACTAGGGTCTGATGATGACAAAGCTACTTACAAGCTAATTCGTGGTGACTCTGTGTTGCAACCAACTGGTTTAGCTGCCGACTACTGGACAGTAATGGACTTGGATTACAATGTGCTTGTATACTCAATAAATGTAGGCTACACTTTGCTGTGGAATAAAGGAACATGGCTTCAAATTAAATTAAGTTCAGACTTGCAAAACAAAGTAAGAAGATAAATACAGTATATTAAGAATACACCTTCAGGACCCTGGTGATCGGGGTGTCTGACCCCTGAATTGGCCCTGTAGTGTGCATCATCTATAATTTTTTTACCCCACGTCCAAAATTAGAGGGTTAAGGTGGAATCAGCAAAGTAATTAAATAAAAGTAGGCGTGAAAAAAAATAATGCATGCAACAGAAAAAATAATTTCATTCGGTGGAAAGTGAAATGTTTTTCATTATTTGCACTCGTAAACATTCATAATAGCCACCTGTATATCTGCTTTTAACCACCTGCATCACATGTAAAACCTGAAATCATTTTCTAGAGATATTACTTGTTTTTATAGCTAACAGGTCTATGTGGCTACTATGATGGTGTGGAAGGCAACGATCTGCAAATGCGAAATGGAATGGAAGCCACGTCAGTATATGAGTTCGGTGACAGTTGGAAGGTATGCCTTGTTTGTACATAGACTTTAAACATTGTAAATTTTACCAAACTTTACCCAATGTCATCAGAAGATTTGATCATCATACTATCATCATACTGAGATATTTTAACGCAGATACCAACATTTAACTGTGATGTTAAAAAAAATGATTGACTCGCATGTGTTAACATGAGTTGCACGTTGTGATTGGACTTCTTAGCCGCGTAGTTAGTTTTACCGAGACCATGGTAAGTTTTACTGGGCAGGCAATGGTCGGTAAAAGTAACTATTGGAAATCGTTAATTTCAGGGGGCTAGATATTTCATCAAACGATCCGTCAGGTTGCAAAAAAAATATTCTTTATTTCATTTTTAAAAAACATGGCTGATAAATTTTAGGGGGCGGGGCTAAAGCCTGTTTAAGCCCCGCCTACATCCGTGCCTGGTACATAACAGTATTGAAGTCTGGTACAATCTGGTTTTATAATGGTATAATTTTCCTTGTTTACCTACAGTACTGTACATAGTATTATTTTATATCAATAGGCATTGACTGCTTGTCCTAGCGCTGTAGAGCCTAGCGATGCCTGTCAAGAATACCCAAAACGAAAGTTCTGGGCCGAGAGCAAGTGTAAAATACTTTATGAAGATATGTTTTCACCGTGCCACAGTCGAGTTCCCGTCAAGACGTTTTACACAGAATGTGTGGCTGATTCATGTGCCTGTGACTATGGTGGAGATTGTGAGTGTATGTGTACAGCCATATCGGCTTATGCCCAACTCTGCAAAGATTATGACATCTTGATAAGCTGGAGGTCATCACACTTTTGCCGTAAGTTTCAACAATTTTTTTTCCCAATTCTCCAAAACTGTGACTGATTTATTTAATTTTTTATTTTATGTGAAACACTTTCAGTATTACAGTTGATCAAAGTTGATCACGGATTAAATAATAAATATTAAAAGCAAAAGCATAAAAAGGTATAGACAATAATATTATTATAAAATAAAACAAACAATTATTAGGTATGAATTAAAATTTCTATTCTACAACTCTAAAGCGAAAATTACTGATCATCTGATTTTACAATAGTAACTTTACGACAATAATGCCCCTTTAATTTCATTTGATTTACAATGTAACTCACTCATTGCTTGCTCCTGGCAAGATTGTGTTTGATAATATCCCCCATGCCGAGTAAACTTGAGTCGAGTGGCTGAGGGGCGCCGCAAACCATTTATACAATCGGTACATGTTCAAGACACTCCTCGACCAAGTCTTCTTGGATATTGACTTAAAACTGGAGGTCCAGTGTACACATCTGGCTCGCGTGCACTTTAAAGAACTCAATACATCTTTCGGAAGAGTAGGGGGTTTCCCTTGTGTACTGGTCCATTCAGCCCTTGTCGTTGTGGACAGACAAACAGTCGCCGTTTGGTGGCAGCACTGAACATGAAGAGACCCTTAGAGGAGAAGAAAGTTGTGGTATGTGTCGTTCACACCTGTGCAGCCAATCGCAAGTTATTATATTCCCCATATACATTTTAATATTATTATTAATATTATTTTACAGCTATGCAGTGTGATGAGGGATGTGAGCATTACAGTCCATGTGTGGAGATGTGTCATGGTGCTACCTGCGTAGATGGCTGTTGCCATCAAGATGACTACAACAACCAAACTGGTCTTTGTGGTACTAAACCGGTTTGTGAGGTTACTACAGTTGCTCCAACATGGCCAACTACTACTCCAATTACAATTACTACTCCAATTCCAACCACTACTGCCGTGCCTACAACAACAATAGAAAGTATGCCATTGGAATATATCGTAAATCGTCCCTGTGTTAATATTCTTTGATTGTTTTTAGAGTGGGTTACTATTAGATTATTATTTATTTTAAAAATACAGCTGCATCATGAACGACCATAAGCATAATGTCATTTTGTCAATAGTTTTTGTGACTCTAATATTAACCCCCATGGGTTACTATTAGAGTAGTGGGTTATTATTATAGATTGACTTATAAGGTGGGTTACTATTAGAAGGGGGTATTAGAGTGTGGGTTATTATTATAGATTGACTCATAAGGTGGGTTACTATTAGAGTGTGGGTTACGATGTAATCTTTTTTAAGCATGAATACAATTATACATCTTAATGTTATTATTGTTTGTTAATATTAAAACAAGAAAAAAATGAAACAAAACCAAAACATCTATTGAGAACATTTCAAAATTATTTGGCTATCCCAATAAATTCTCAAATCACATCTCAAACAAATTATCTTCTTTCTGTTGTTCCTTGAAATAATTACATTAGTAATATTTTGTAAAGGAATTTGTGAAGAGGTAAATTAAGTAAAATTATTGATATTTCATCATATTGTTCTGAAAATTTAACTGGCCAACAGACTTGTTATTTTTACTATTTAACTTGCCATTGGCCGGCAGACCAGTGTTATTGTGAACGCTGCAAGTAATGACATTACCATCAATCAAATTAGCCAATACAGTTAATTGAGAGACAATAATATAATTCTGTTTTTATCTAGTGTGCAACAATGACTTGGACGTCGTTGGACAAGGAACTAGGGTAACGTCCGACTTTTCAAATCCAGAAAATACAAAGTTACACAGTGAGGGCTGGACCCCAAACCATATGCCAGAACAACCTAGAGCGTATGTTGAATTTAATTTTAACTACACTGTAGAGGTGCTTATCATTGGTGTCCAGGGAAAAGATAACATGTATGTTACCGAGCTAAAATTGTACTATAAAACAGTGGACTCTAACACTATAGTAGAGTGGAATAAATTAATAGAGGTAGCGGGGCAAGATAATCATTCAGAAGTAACTATCATTCAACTGCCGAAGGATTTTCCAGATGTCGTGTATCTAAAAGCTGAAATCATGAAGTTTCATATTCAGCCTGCTTTACGAATTGCTTTCTATGGATGTGTGGCCAAACCTACGACGACACAAGCACCTCAAACTACAACTAGTCGTACTACCACTGCTGAAATTACAACAATCATAGTAACTGAAGCTCCTACCACTTTGCAAACCACTAGATTGACGACGATCGAAGGTATTTCATTTCATTTTCATTTATCGATCCCTTCTGTGATGGGTGGATCTGATCTGGGCTGTGTATGCTAACATATAATATAATTAGTCTGTCCAAAATAAATAATAATAATAATAATACAACAACAAATGACAACAACCGAATTGAGCTCATTTTAACAAAATAAATTATGCATACTGTATCTTTTGTGGTTTGATAAAAAATGGTAGTATTTAGCTTTTAATATTTTATCAGCATATAGTGATACTTTTCTTTGTAATGTCTTATAATATGATGAAATAATAATAATATTAATAATTTTAAAAAAATAGGGATATTTCAGATTAATCTTAAATGGAGCATTTAACTGTTGCTGGTAAGCTACTGTATAGCCATACACTTGCAACTGCAACATAGAATGATCTCCGACCCCACTGGCCCTATGCTCTTGAAACAGGTTCTGTGACAATGGGCTTCTACAAGATAGTTCATAATGCAGTACACAATCTCATTTTACCTGCTAAAAAGGGAGATCACGCAAACCTGGTTCGGCCCTTGTATGACATTTACAATTTTAACACTATTAAATACTGTATATAGTGAAGCATCTGTTAACAAATGACCATATTACTCAATAATTATTTAACAAAATAAATTATGCATATCTTTTGTGGTTTGATTGTAGTATTTAGTAGAACATTAGCTTGCTAAGCATTTGCATTGTTCATAAATTACTGAAAAATACTATTGGAATCCTCTTCTAATCAAAAATTTTCCTCAAACTTAATTTATTTTTGTGTCTTATACCCTATTTGACATCTGCATAAATGTTTACAACTTGTAACAACTTGTAACGTTGATCTCCTGATTTATTACACGTTTCATACATGCATATGCGAAGCCTGATAAATCTTGGTAGGAAGCCTAGTTGCTATTGTTTAATTACTATGATTGGTCAGTTTAATACCAGGGCAATACACGCGGAACATCTCGGAACAAAAACATGCTTCTCAACAATGTGTCTCGGGAAATTTTCATAAAAAATAGTACTTACACTATGCAAACCTAGTTACAACTTGTTACAAGTAGTTACAATTTAGATATCTTTAGTTTAAATCCTGCTTAGGATCTTCATTTATTCATCATCATTATTTTTTTAAATATTTAATCATTATTATTTTTTTGTATCAATAATATTAATATTTTTTTTACTATGAACCTAAGCTCAACACATGGATACTTACCTGTAGTAAGTAAAATAATATAAAAGTTGGTCCAGAATTGGGATCCTGGTCCAGATTGCCTTAAAACTTGATGGAATGGTCCGTGACCACATATCTGTATTATCAAAATTTAATGGTAAAAATCTGGCAATCCTTCAACTAACAAACACACAGGTGCAATCGACTACATAACCTCCTTGGCCGAGGTAAAAAAATACATATAAAATTAGTTGGTTAAATATGATAGACTACTTTATTTGATTTGAAAGTACTGAAATGTTAATTAAATCTGGGACTTTTGGCCTGAGCTTCATGGACTCTTAGAAAACCCGGACTTTATGTCAAATAAATAAAATAATGTTCTTGAAATTATTCTTTCACAAGCTAAGAAAAGCTAGCCAGGTGCTAGATTGACAACACAACTTGTGGAGGTTTGCAATTTCAGAAGACTTTACGTTTCCAAGTTCATGACATCCAATCAATTATCTATTTTAGAATGCCTCATAGAATTTTGCAAAATAAACAACAACTACAGTAGTAATTGTTAATTATTATAATAAAATCTGAATTTTAAATATTATTTTAATTTGGACTGTGTGTGTTTTCTTGATGTTTTCTTCAACTGTTATAGGTTATTTAATTGTAAACCGTTTCTTTTTTTTACTGTAGATTAGCTTTATTTAAGGGTTAGGTTCAGTTTGACATTTATCTATCATCTGACTAACTTCAGGAGTAAAACATTGTCTTCACTGCTAATACACCTTCTATTTTAGTTTGTATTGTAAAACAGCCACTTTTAGCCAATCAAACCATTTGGAAAAACTTTATATTATTAGTTTATAATAAACTATTTTCTTTTCTTTACAGAATGTGATGATGAATTATCTAATATTGTTGCTGGACTTTCAGTAACTAGAACAACATCAGATAATTCTAATCCTAACAGCACGGAAATAGACAGCACAGACATATGGTTTCCGGATATTACTGTACAGCCCAAACCATATGTAGATGTTACATTTGATAACACGGTATCCATAACATCCTTAACCATTCAGGGAGATGAAGGAAATTCTGTTACCAAACTTAAACTTTATCATAAAGAGTCAGAAAGTGACAGTTACATTATTATGAGTGATGACTTTCATGTTCCAAACCAAACTAATAATTCCATTGTAGAAAAAATTCTTCTTCCTGAAAAACTTCCAGTTGTTGTCGCTCTAAGAGTGGAAATTGATTCTTATAATGTCGACAATCCAACAGTAAGATTTGGAATTTTTGGATGTCTGCATGAAAGAACAACTACTATTCCGTCAACACCAAGTACAACTGCAACAGGTACCCCGTCAACACCAAGTACAACTGCAACAGGTACCCCATCAACATCAAGGACAACTTCAACAGGTACCCCGTCAACACCCAGTACAACTGCAACAGGTACCCCATCAACACCAAGTACAACTGCAACAGGTACCCCGTCAACACCAATTACAACTGCAACAGGTACCCCGTCAACAGCAAGTACAACTGCAACAGGTACCCCGTCAACACCAATTACAACTGCAACAGGTACCCCGTCAACACCAATTACAACTGTAACAGGTACCCCGTCAACACCAATTACAACTGCAACAGGTACCCCGTCAACACCAATTACAACTGCAACAGGTACCCCGTCAACAGCAAGTACAACTGCAACAGGTACCCCGTCAACACCAATTACAACTGCAACAGGTACCCCGTCAACACCAAGGACAACGGCAACAGGTACCCCATCAACACCAAGTACAACTGCAACAGGTACCCCGTCAACACCAAGTACAACTGCACCAGGTACCCCGTCAACACCACGTACAACTGCAACAGGTACCCCGTCAACACCAAGTACAACTGCAACAGGTACCCCGTCAATACCAATTACAACTGCAACAGGTACCCCGTCAACACCAAGTACAACTGCAACAAGTACCTCGTCAACACCAAGTACAACTGCAACAGGTACCCCATCAACACCAAGTACAACTGCAACAGGTACTCCGTCAACACCAAGTACAACTGCAACAGGTACCCCGTCACCACCAAGTACAACTGCAACAGGTACCCCATCAACACCAAGTAGAACTGCAACAGGTACTCCGTCAACACCAAGTACAACTTCAACAGGTACCCCGTCAACACCAATTACAACTGCAACAGGTACCCCGTCAACACCAATTACAACTGCAACAGGTACCCCGTCAACACCAATTACAACTGCAACAGGTACCCCGTCAACAGCAAGTACAACTGCAACAGGTACCCCGTCAACACCAATTACAACTGCAACAGGTACCCCGTCAACACCAAGTACAACTGCAACAGGTACCCCATCAACACCAAGTAGAACTGCAACAGGTACCCCGTCAACACCAAGTACAACTGCAACAGGTACCCCATCAACACCAAGTACAACTGCAACAGGTACCCCGTCAACACCAAGTACAACTGCAACAGGTACCCCGTCAACAGCAAGTACAACTGCAACAGGTACCCCGTCAACACCAATTACAACTGCAACAGGTACCCCGTCAACACCAATTACAACTGCAACAGGTACCCCGTCAACACCAATTACAACTGCAACAGGTACCCCGTCAACACCAATTACAACTGCAACAGGTACCCCGTCAACAGCAAGTACAACTGCAACAGGTACCCCGTCAACACCAAGTACAACTGCAACAGGTACCCCATCAACACCAAGTAGAACTGCAACAGGTACCCCGTCAACACCAAGTACAACTGCAACAGGTACCCCATCAACACCAAGTACAACTGCAACAAGTACCCCGTCAACACCAATTACAACTGCAACAGGTACCCCGTCAACAGCAAGTACAACTGCAACAGGTACCCCGTCAACACCAATTACAACTGCAACAGGTACCCCGTCAACACCAATTACAACTGCAACAGGTACCCCGTCAACACCAATTACAACTGCAACAGGTACCCCGTCAACACCAATTACAACTGCAACAGGTACCCCGTCAACAGCAAGTACAACTGCAACAGGTACCCCATCAACACCAAGTACAACTGCAACAGGTACCCCGTCAACACCAAGTACAACTGCAACAGGTACCCCGTCAACACCAATTACAACTGCAACAGGTACCCCGTCAACAGCAAGTACAACTGCAACAGGTACCCCGTCGACACCAATTACAACTGCAACAGGTACCCCGTCAACACCAATTACAACTGCAACAGGTACCCCGTCAACACCAATTACAACTGTACCAGGTACCCCGTCAACACCAATTACAACTGCAACAGGTACCCCGTCAACAGCAAGTACAACTGCAACAGGTACCCCGTCAACACCAATTACAACTGCAACAGGTACCCCGTCAACACCAAGTACAACTGCAACAGGTACCCCATCAACACCAAGTACAACTGCAACAGGTACCCCGTCAACACCAAGTACAACTGCAACAGGTACCCCGTCAACACCAAGTACAACTGCAACAGGTACCCCGTCAACACCAAGTACAACTGCAACAGGTACCCCGTCAACACCAAGTACAACTGCAACAGGTACCCCGTCAACACCAAGTACAACTGCAACAAGTACCTCGTCAACACCAAGTACAACTGCAACAGGTACTCCATCAACACCAAGTACAACTGCAACAGGTACTCCGTCAACACCAAGTACAACTGCAACAGGTACCCCGTCACCACCAAGTACAACTGCAACAGGTACCCCATCAACACCAAGTAGAACTGCAACAGGTACTCCGTCAACACCAAGTACAACTGCAACAGGTACCCCGTCAACACCAATTACAACTGCAACAGGTACCCCGTCAACACCAATTACAACTGCAACAGGTACCCCGTCAACACCAATTACAACTGCAACAGGTACCCCGTCAACAGCAAGTACAACTGCAACAGGTACCCCGTCAACACCAATTACAACTGCAACAGGTACCCCGTCAACACCAATTACAACTGCAACAGGTACCCCATCAACACCAAGTAGAACTGCAACAGGTACCCCGTCAACACCAAGTACAACTGCAACAGGTACCCCATCAACACCAAGTACAACTGCAACAGGTACCCCGTCAACACCAAGTACAACTGCAACAGGTACCCCGTCAACACCAAGTACAACTGCAACAGGTACCCCGTCAACACCAATTACAACTGCAACAGGTACCCCGTCAACAGCAAGTACAACTGCAACAGGTACCCCGTCAACACCAATTACAACTGCAACAGGTACCCCGTCAACACCAATTACAACTGCAACAGGTACCCCGTCAACACCAATTACAACTGCAACAGGTACCCCGTCAACACCAATTACAACTGCAACAGGTACCCCGTCAACAGCAAGTACAACTGCAACAGGTACCCCGTCAACACCAATTACAACTGCAACAGGTACCCCGTCAACACCAAGTACAACTGCAACAGGTACCCCATCAACACCAAGTAGAACTGCAACAGGTACCCCGTCAACACCAAGTACAACTGCAACAGGTACCCCATCAACACCAAGTACAACTGCAACAGGTACCCCGTCAACACCAAGTACAACTGCAACAGGTACCCCGTCAACACCAATTACAACTGCAACAGGTACCCCGTCAACAGCAAGTACAACTGCAACAGGTACCCCGTCAACACCAATTACAACTGCAACAGGTACCCCGTCAACACCAATTACAACTGCAACAGGTACCCCGTCAAAACCAATTACAACTGCAACAGGTACCCCGTCAACACCAATTACAACTGCAACAGGTACCCCGTCAACAGCAAGTACAACTGCAACAGGTACCCCATCAACACCAAGTACAACTGCAACAGGTACCCCGTCAACACCAAGTACAACTGCAACAGGTACCCCGTCAACACCAATTACACCTGCAACAGGTACCCCGTCAACAGCAAGTACAACTGCAACAGGTACCCCGTCGACACCAATTACAACTGCAACAGGTACCCCGTCAACACCAATTACAACTGCAACAGGTACCCCGTCAACACCAATTACAACTGTACCAGGTACCCTGTCAACACCAATTGCAACTGCAACAGGTACCCCGTCAACAGCAAGTACAACTGCAACAGGTACCCCGTCAACACCAATTACAACTGCAACAGGTACCCCGTCAACACCAAGTACAACTGCAACAGGTACCCCATCAACACCAAGTACAACTGCAACAGGTACCCCGTCAACACCAAGTACAACTGCAACAGGTACCCCGTCAACACCAAGTACAACTGCAACAGGTACCCCGTCAACACCAAGTACAACTGCAACAGGTACCCCGTCAACACCAAGTACGACTGCAACAGGTACCCCGTCAACACCAAGTGCAACAGGTACCCCGTCAACACCAAGTACAACTGCAACAGGTACCCCGTCAACACCAAGTACAACTGCAACAGGTACCCCGTCAACACCAATTACAACTGCAACAGGTACCCCGTCAACAGCAAGTACAACTGCAACAGGTACCCCATCAACACCAATTACAACTGCAACGGGTACCCCGTCAACACCAATTACAACTGCAACAGGTACCCCGTCAACACCAATTACAACTGCAACAGGTACCCCGTCAACACCAATTACAACTGCAACAGGTACCCCGTCAACAGCAAGTACAACTGCAACAGGTACCCCGTCAACACCAATTACAACTGCAACAGGTACCCCGTCAACACCAAGTACAACTGCAACAGGTACCCCATCAACACCAAGTACAACTGCAACAGGTACCCCGTCAACACCAAGTACAACTGCAACAGGTACTCCGTCAACACCAAGTACAACTGCAACAGGTACCCCGTCAACACCAAGTACGACTGCAACAGGTACCCCGTCAACACCAAGTGCAACAGGTACCCTGTCAACACCAAGTGCAACAGGTACCCCGTCAACAGCAAGTACAACTGCAACAGGTACCCCGTCAACACCAATTACAACTGCAACAGGTACCCCATCAACACCAATTACAACTGCAACAGGTACCCCGTCAACAGCAAGTACAACTGCAACAGGTACCCCGTCATCACCAAGTACAACTGCACCAGGTACCCCGTCAACACCAAGTACAACTGCAACAGGTACCCCGTCAACACCAAGTACAACTGCACCAGGTACCCCGTCAACACCAAGTACAACTGCAACAGGTACCCCGTCAACACCAAGTACAACTGCAACAAGTACCCCGTCAACACCAAGTACAACTGCAACAGGTACCCCATCAACACCAAGTACAACTGCAACAGGTACTCCGTCAACACCAAGTACAACTGCAACAGGTACCCCGTCAACACCAAGTACAACTGCAACAGGTACCCCATCAACACCAAGTAGAACTGCAACAGGTACTCCGTCAACACCAAGTACAACTGCAACAGGTACCCCGTCAACACCAATTACAACTGCAACAGGTACCCCGTCATCACCAATTACAACTGCAACAGGTACCCCGTCAACACCAATTACAACTGCAACAGGTACCCCGTCAACACCAATTACAACTGCAACGGGTACCCCGTCAACAGCAAGTACAACTGCAACAGGTACCCCGTCAACACCAATTACAACTGCAACAGGTACCCCGTCAACACCAAGTACAACTGCAACAGGTACCCCGTCAACACCAAGTACAACTGTAACAGGTACCCCGTCAACACCAAGTACAACTGCAACAGGTACCCCGTCAACACAAAGTACAACTGCAACAGGTACCCCGTCAACACCAAGTACGACTGCAACAGGTACCCCGTCAACACCAATTACAACTGCAACAGGTACCCCGTCAACACCAAGTACAACTGCACCAGGTACCCCGTCAACACCAAGTACAACTGCAACAGGTACCGCGTCAACTCCAAGAACAACTGCAACAGGTACCCCGTCAACACCAAGTACAACTGCAACAGGTACCCCATCAACACCAAGTACAACTGCAACAGGTACCCCATCAACACCAATTACAACAGGTACCCCGTCAACACCAAGTACAACTGCAACAGGTACCCCGTCAACTCCAAGAACAACTGCAACAGGTACCCCGTCAACACCAAGTACAACTGGAACAGGTACCCCATCAACACCAATTACAACAGGTACCCCGTCAACACCAAGTACAACTGCAACAGGTACCCCATCAACTCCAAGAACAACTGCAACAGGTACCCCATCAACACCAAGTACAACTGCAACAGGTACCCCATCAACACCAAGTACAACTGCAACAGGTACCCCGTCAACACCAAGTACAACTGCAACAGGTACCCCGTCAACACCAAGTACAACTGCAACAGGTACCCCATCAACACCAAGTACAACTGCAACAGGTACCCCGTCAACACCAAGTACAACTGCAACAGGTACCCCATCAACACCAAGTACAACTGCAACAGGTACCCCATCAACACCCAGTACAACTGCAACAGGTACCACGTCAACACCAAGTACAACTGCAACAGGTACCCCATCAACACCAAGTACAACTGCAACAGGTACCCCGTCCACACCAAGTACAACTGCAACAGGTATCCCATCAACACCAATTACAACTGCAACAGGTACCCCGTCAACACCAAGTACAACTGCAACAGGTACTCCGTCAACACCAAGTACAACTGCAACAGGTACCCCGTCAATACCAAGTACAACTGCAACAGGTACCCCATCAACACCAAGTAGAACTGCAACAGGTACCCCATCAACGCCAAGTACAACTGCAACAGGTACCCCGTCAACACCAATTACAACTGCAACAGGTACCCCGTCAACACCAATTACAACTGCAACAGGTACCCCGTCAACACCAATTACAACTGCAACAGGTACCCCGTCAACACCAATTACAACTGCAACAGGTACCCCGTCAACAGCAAGTACAACTGCAACAGGTACCCCGTCAACACCAATTACAACTGCAACAGGTACCCCGTCAACACCAAGTACAACTGCAACAGGTACCCCATCAACACCAAGTAGAACTGCAACAGGTACCCAGTCAACACCAAGTACAACTGCAACAGGTACCCCGTCAACACAAAGTACAACTGGAACAGGTACCCCATCAACACCAATTACAACAGGTACCCCGTCAACACCAAGTACAACTGCAACAGGTACCCCATCAACTCCAAGAACAACTGCAACAGGTACCCCATCAACACCAAGTACAACTGCAACAGGTACCCCATCAACACCAAGTACAACTGCAACAGGTACCCCGTCAACACCAAGTACAACTGCAACAGGTACCCCGTCAACACCAAGTACAACTGCAACAGGTACCCCATCAACGCCAAGTACAACTGCAACAGGTACCCCGTCAACACCAAGTACAACTGCAACAGGTACCCCATCAACACCAAGTACAACTGCAACAGGTACCCCATCAACACCCAGTACAACTGCAACAGGTACCACATCAACACCAAGTACAACTGCAACAGGTACCCCATCAACACCAAGTACAACTGCAACAGGTACCCCGTCCACACCAAGTACAACTGCAACAGGTATCCCATCAACACCAATTACAACTGCAACAGGTACCCCGTCAACACCAAGTACAACTGCAACAGGTACTCCGTCAACACCAAGTACAACTGCAACAGGTACCCCGTCAATACCAAGTACAACTGCAACAGGTACCCCATCAACACCAAGTAGAACTGCAACAGGTACCCCATCAACACCAAGTACAACTGCAACAGGTACCCCGTCAACACCAATTACAACTGCAACAGGTACCCCGTCAACACCAATTACAACTGCAACAGGTACCCCGTCAACACCAATTACAACTGCAACAGGTACCCCGTCAACACCAATTACAACTGCAACAGGTACCCCGTCAACAGCAAGTACAACTGCAACAGGTACCCCGTCAACACCAATTACAACTGCAACAGGTACCCCGTCAACACCAAGTACAACTGCAACAGGTACCCCGTCAACACCAAGTACAACTGCACCAGGTACCCCGTCAACACCAAGTACAACTGCAACAGGTACCCCATCAACTCCAAGAACGACTGCAACAGGTACCCCGTCAACACCAAGTACAACTGCAACAGGTACCCCGTCAACACCAAGTACAACTGCAACAGGTACCCCGTCAACACCAAGTACAACTGCAACAGGTACCCCATCAACACCAATTACGACAGGTACCCCGTCAACACCAAGTACAACTGCAACAGGTACCCCATCAACTCCAAGAACAACTGCAACAGGTACCCCGTCAACACCAAGTACAACTGCAACAGGTACCAAATCAACACCAATTACAACTGCAACAGGTACCCCGTCAACACCAAGTACAACTGCAACAGGTACCCCATCAACACCAATTACAACTGCAACAGGTACCCCGTCAACACCAAGTACAACTGCAACAGGTACCCCGTCAACACCAAGTATAACTGCAACAGGTACCCCGTCAACACCAAGTACAACTGCAACAGGTACCCCGTCAACACCAATTACAACTGCAACAGGTACCCCGTCAACACCAAGTACAACTGCACCAGGTACCCCGTCAACACCAAGTACAACTGCAACAGGTACCCCGTCTACACCAAGTACAACTGCAACAGGTACCCCGTCAACACCAAGTACAACTGCAACAGGTACCCCGTCAACACCAAGTACAACTGCAACAGGTACCCCGTCAACACCAATTACAACTACCCCGTCAACACTAAGTACAACTGCAACAGGTACCCCATCAACACCAAGTAGAACTGCAACAGGTACCCCGTCAACACCAAGTACAACTGCAACAGGTACCCCGTCAACACCAATTACAACTGCAACAGGTACCCCGTCAACTCTAATTACAACTGCAACAGGTACCCCGTCAACACCAATTACAACTGCAACAGGTACCCCGTCAACACCAATTACAACTGCAACAGGTACCCCGTCAACACCAAGTACAACTGCAACAGGTACCCCGTCAACACCAAGTACAACTGCAACAGGTACCCCGTCAACACCAAGTACAACTGCAACAGGTACCCCGTCAACACCAAGTACAACTGCACCAGGTACCCCGTCAACACCAAGTACAACTGCAACAGGTACCCCGTCAACACCAAGTACAACTGCAACAGGTACCCCGTCAATACCAAGTACAACTGCAACAGGTACGGCGTCAACACCAAGTACAACTGCAACAGGTACCCCGTCAACACCAAGTACAACTGCAACAGGTACCCCGTCAACACCAAGTACAACTGCAACAGGTACCCCGTCAACACCAAGTACAACTGCAACAGGTACCCCGTCAACACCAAGTACAACTGCAACAGGTACGCCGTCAACACCAAGTACAACTTCAACAGGTACCCCGTCAACAGCAAGTACAACTGCAACAGGTACCCCGTCAACACCAAGTACAACTGCAACAGGTACGCCGTCAACACCAAGTACAACTGCAACAGGTACCCCGTCAACACCAAGTACAACTGCAACAGGTACCCCGTCAACAGCAAGTACAACTGCAACAGGTACGCCGTCAACACCAAGTACAACTGCAACAGGTACCCCGTCAACACCAAGTACAACTGCAACAGGTACCCCGTCAACACCAAGTACAACTGCACCAGGTACCCCGTCAAAACCAAGTACAACTGCAACAGGTACCCCATCTACACCAAGTACAACTGCAACAGGTACCCCGTCAACACCCAGTACAACTGCAACAGGTACCCCGTCAACACCCAGTACAACTGCAACAGGTACGCCGTCAACACCAAGTACAACTGCAACAGGTACCCCGTCAACACCCAGTACAACTGCAACAGGTACCCCGTCAACAGCAAGTACAACTGCAACAGGTACGCCGTCAACAGCAAGTACAACTGCAACAGGTACCCCGTCAACACCAAGTACAACTGCAACAGGTACCCCGTTAACAGCAAGTATAACTGCAACAGGTACCCCGTTAACACCAAGTACAACTGCAACAGGTACCCCGTCAACACTAAGTACAACTGCAACAGGTACGCCGTCAACACCAAGTACAACTGCAACAGGTACCCCATTAACACCAAGTACAACTTCAACAGGTACCCCGTCAACACCAAGTACAACTGCAACAGGTACCCCAACCCCACATAAAGGTAATCTGTTTCTATTATCTTCTCTATAAATTTTAAAAGAAATTGGTGTAGTCAAAAAAAAAAGTAATAGGCCTTTACAATAACAATGGTTTGTTTAATACATCTGCAGATTATTGTAAATTTGATGTTGCTTAATGAAAATAAAAATAAGTTATAACAATTTTCTACAAAAACAACTCCAAAATATACTTTGTTTATGTAGAGAACCTTTTGTATCTTTGCCCTTGGAACAGTGGTGCCACCTTTATCATGTTTATTCTTGGCAATTCCTAATTTGAGAAATAAGAAAAAAAAAATTTAACAAATACATTTAACAATTAATAATATGCTCTACTTTTTGATTTCTAGAAACTTGTGAACAAAAACAGGCAGTCGAAACGTTTAGTACAGTATATAATAATAAAACCTGCACAACAGCAGGCATTCAAATTGATTACTGTGATGGAATGTGCGCTTCAACTACTACTCACCATGTAGAAATCAGAACACAGACTATTACTTATGATACCAAATGTGGTTGCTGTAGGCCAGAGGCACCAGTGTCTGTAACTAGAATGATAACGTTTATCTGTGATGATAATGAAAATGTTGAACTAGAAATTACTTTAGACACCTTTGATCGTTGTACCTGTACGGATGATACCTGTAAAAGTACTAGTACTAGTACTAGTCCTAGTACTAGTACAGTCATTTTAGCCTAAAATTTAGCCAAACTTGGAACTAATTGCAGTATTATTTTAAGCGTTTCTAGTATATAGTTCATATTCAAAAAATGTTCTCACCTTATTCCTTATGACCATTTACAGGTTAAATACAGATTCTATGTGGGACAAGCTACGCGGTTTTCCGCTTAGCATTACCGCTAGTCTGTGTAAATTGGCCTTAGACCTATGTGTGTGATTGGTCATTATCTCAACCCCAAAATTCAATTCAATTCAATTCAACTTTTATTTCAGACAATTGTCCATATGGTATAATACATTAGACAAAAAAAAAAATATGAAGGAGAGGGGACCAAAACCTTTATCTATTGGTATATAATGCCTATCTCCATTTGTAGTACATGTTTGAATCCATCAACAAATATTTATATACAAATTAACATTCTGTTTTCGCTTTTCATTATTCTTGTAAGAAATCGGTGAGTCGAAATCCTCAAATATTCATAAAATGGAATATATTCCACAAACAAATGTCATGTGCATCTATAGCTACAGCAGTATCCTATCAAATTTTAGTTACAGTTTTTATTTGCAAGCATGCTGTTCTTTGGTAAGATTACTATTAATTTGGTTGTGAAAACAATTTGTCTTGCAGATGGCCACATGATCCTCATTAAAACTATAATTTAAGCAAATTTAGCACAATTTATACTTTGCTTCATATAGTATTAGGCATTCAAGGATCAATTCATCATTTAGACACCCATTGTTTTAATTTGTTAAATTATATTATTTTAAATTTATATAGCTTATCATAAATTAGTTCAAATGTTTATTATTAATTATATGCACTTTGTTATTTTAGCACTAAGTGAAAATATTAAAGCAATAATTAAAAGTGATTTGATTTTTTGTTTTTTTTCCCATAAATAGTACACACTCAGCGACTGTTACAAGCTCATAATATTACTATACACTGGGCCCTCTGGGAGATCAGTCTTGGACTGAAGAGGCTAATCAGTATAAAGAATAGATATAAGAGTGACTTTTCGTTTTCGGGCATGACATGACTATTAAATTCAGAGCATATTGACTAACATTCTCAGTATATTTACATAGTTGAGTGAAGCAATTGTATAAAACTGGGTATGCTCGCGAAATGCATATAGTGCCAAAAACTAAACATGAAAATGAAGATTAATAAAATCACATATTTGAAAGGCTATTTCCTAGAAGAATATAATTAACAAAAATAATGATTCTGAAACTTTTTAATAATTATAAAAACCTTTTTAAAAGATTACAATTAGGCCTATAAATGGGATTATATATTCAGGACAATATCAGTTTCCTAACCCCTGATAGGGTTGTTGAGGCACCACTGCTGACTTTTGGACAATCCTCCTTCATCGATCTAAATGTCCTCTGTAGCTCATTGTAAGTCAACAAAGGTCAAACCTGTCCATTCCTTGATGTTGTCTTCCCACCTCTTTCTCTGTCTGCCTCTCCTTCTCCCTTCTTGTACGGTACCCTGTGGTCTTGGCCAGCCCACTGGATCTTGGCACGTGTCTGTACCACTCCAGCTTCCTGCTTATCACAATTGATAGCAGGTCTTTGTATGGTCCAATTGCTCTGTTGATCCTGTTGCTGACTTCCTCATTTGTGACATGGTCTTTATAGATGTTTTGAAGATCTTGCGGAGCATCTCATTTCCAGTGCTTTTATCCATCTCTGTAGATCAGCTGTTAGTGTACAGGACTCACATGTGTACAAGAATACGGGTGATGTCCAGAGTGCGCATAAGCCTGATCTTTGACGTTAAGGTGATGTTTCTGTCGTGCCATATTGTCTTCAATTTTTGCCAGTGCTGCTTCTGTTGTGCTATCCTGGACAATATCCCATGTTTGGACCCTTCATCAGTCATAATAGCTCCCATATATTTGAAGCTGTTTACAGTTTCCAGCTTCTGGCCTAATGTACAAGAAGAACAGTACTGTATGTCATTAAAGATGTATTGTCTCCCTGAAAAAATAATTCTTAACATTTCCAGTGGGTTTTTGGTTGAATTTAACAATTTATTTTGTCAATGAATGTCATGAAAACATTTTTTTTTCTATGAAAGTGATTAACTTTATTAAAACTACAAAATAACATATTCAAAGTCTGATTTAATTAATCTTCATTGTTCATGTTTTTGGGGGACAATACATCTTTAAAGTGGAAATTCCCTGGAATTTCCGTAACGTTGCGCGCGCAGTTCAATTTCATGAATGAGGGCGCTGTAATTGACAATTCTTGGAAATTCGTCGTCGAAAGTCGATCTACTAGAGGCGGAGTCTAGCGCGAGGCCTAACCTTTTAATATTAGGAAGAAGGTAGGAGCTGAATTTAGCATACATTTGTAACATTTTCATAAATAAAATTCTAAGACTTCAAATATCCCAGTATTTAAAATCAGGTACCATCTCTAGCTAGCTAGGCCTACTAGTACTACCTAGCTAGGTAGTATCTAGGCTAGGCCTAGCTAGGCCTAGGCCTAGAGAGCCCTCTACTAGGCCTAGTAGGTAGGCCCATCTAGCCTAGCCTGGCCCTAGCTAGGCTAGGCTAGTAGTAGGCCTAGTAGGGCCTAGGCTAGGCCTCTAGGCCTAGTTTAGTTAGTAGTAGGCCCTAGGCGCGCCTATTCTATATGATGATTTAATTGTCTTATATACCGACCGAGAGCCTCCTCTGGCCTAGAGGCTAGCTAGCATAGCTAGGCCTGGCACTACTACTACTGTACCAGCTAGCCTAGAAGGCCCTCTACTCTAGCCTAGGTGGCCTTAGCTAGGCTTCAATAATACTACAGTACACAGCCTAGACCGGGTCCGGTTATCAGACGATCGGGACCATGGACGATCGGGCCCAGACGTTCTTAATCTTGGAAAATTTTTTTTAATAAATAGGCGAATACAAACAACACAATAGTAACAATCAAAATCAATCACATTTATTCATAAATCGAGAGTATTGGTAAGAAATTCTTAGGAGTCTTAAGACTTAATTAGGGGAAAATTATGATAAAATCAGAAAAAATTTAATTAACCTTTTTAATTAAAATCTTAATTACGCAAGAAAAGCACGACACTAGCACTAGGAATGAAAAATAATGAAATGTGGCACATTACTTTATATAACACAAAAGACTATTGGGCTCAACACTAAGACGATCGGGACCAACTGGTAAGACTATCGGGCCCAACGTGGTTCTGAAAACACTGGACAATCTGGCCCAACTGGTATGACGATCAGGCCCAACGCTGAAGACGGGCCTAGCTAGGAGCCTAGCTAGGAGCCTAATATCTACGCCCTAGTAGGGGACTATCTATCTATACTAGAGTAAAACAATAACACAAGTGCCTTATAGGCCTACTACTAGAGACATGCCGCTAGAGAACAGGTAAATTGCGTTGTGATCGGTCCTCACACGAATGTAAACATAACTAATTGATGATTCGTAAACCTACAAAAAAAAAAAACATCCCTCTCGGAAAATTATGATTTAAGATGATCATGAGTAAAAAAAATAAAATCCCACAAAAATGTTGTCAAGCAGAGAGTCGATTCCACAAACCCTCACGCCATAGCCTGCACCACCGAGCCATCCAGCTCGTCTATGAATTGGGTTTTACTTTGTATATGAATGAATAAAACACATATTGTATGATTGTAAGCATTTTAACCGATCAATCAGAACTGGTTTGACATCATTTCTATACTGTACTCGTAAGTGGCCTACTGTAGAGTAGATCGTAAATAGGCTGGTCAGAGCATCATGCATCTTATATAGGACTATTTAAGATTTAACTTCTGCTGGACAGAAGAAACATAGTTACAATTACATAATGTAAATGTGAATGGAAAATATGCCAAACTAGACCTCTATGCACCCTTGTGCGAGAAATGAGTAATCGAACATAGCGTGTCTGTTGTCATTGTTATGCGCAAATGGCAGAGCAGTTTAGGCAGGGGCGCCGTTTACCATACCTAAAGAGCCAACAACATCGGCAAGGGTTCGAGGCCGACTCGCTCCTAGTTCTGGTGGTGGAACAAGTCTTCTCGGATAAGGACTATAAACTGTAGGTCCAGTGTACACAGTTATGACCTGTGTGCACTTTAAAGAACCCAGTTCATTATTCGAAAAAAGAGTAGGAGGGTTACCCTGGTGAACTAGTTCACAAAATAGCCCCTGTATCAGGGGGATTACCACCTATCTGATAGGACAGTGATTAATTCACTATTGATAATCCTTGGCCACATTGCCTAAAGACATAAAATAAAAACAAAATAAAATAATGATTTACACAATTTTCAGTATTTGATTATAACCAAACCACGATAACTTACTTATTATATCCTAAATTTATAAATAATGCAAGTGAAATTTATTAATTTAATAACTTAACAGAAAAAAATGTATAAACATAAGGGGCCTCAATCCTCTCGCCGTGAGGTAATTTCCCGATTGATCGTAATCAAAACGGTACTGGGTTTGGTCTACTAGCGTTCCTGCTCCCAACCAGTACATCCATTCATAGAAGCCTTAATGAAGTAAGCCTACCTGGTGGTGGCCATAGAACGGTCCCGAGATAACGACTATACTTCGGCTTTAGTCGATAGAAGATTGAATAAATTGTTAGAGATAGAGTATACGATGTTATGATTATGTGTAGATATGTGATTTGTTCTTTTTATTCCAATGATGTTATGTATTTAATAAATTTGTTATATCAATTAATTAAATTATCGTAGATTGCATATTATGCGATGAATATTATTTAATACATTTTTGATATATTATTATTATTATATTAATAAAAAAGATATTCAAGCACCACCAGGTAGGCTTACTTCATTAAGGCTTCTATGAATGGATGTACTGGTTGGGAGCAGAAAATCTAGTAGACCATACCCAGTACCGTTTTGATTACGATCAATCGGGAATTTACCTCACAACGCATGGATGGATGTTAAAAGGAGCTAATAATGCTGAGGAGGTAGTGAGTGAGCCAATGAGTGAATACGGGCTTCCCCTTTTTATACCTAATTCATTTTGTGTTCTAATTGTACAGAGCAATTTGAAATTGCACAATGAAATTCAAATTTTGCAAATTCAAAATGCACAAATTCACATTGCGCAATTAAATCCTTATGCAATTGGAAATTGTTCAAATTGTGCATAAAATCATCAAGTAGCTAGAAAATTGTCAAGTCGCATGCTCAGAAACATGCATTATACTTATACTACTATGCTTTGAAGTTGTATTTTGTGGGTTCTTTGTTAGTAGTAGTTATGGATGCATCAGGAGCGTTTGGTACTAACTCTGGAAGCAAGTGTGAAATTCTTGTAGAACATATGGATTATTCATATATTGAAAAATGTATGGATACAAAAGAACTTGAAAAAATCATCAAAAAACTAAAGTAAGTACTGTTAAGTAACCCAGTTAAAAGCCCACCCTGGACTTTTCTCTTAAAGTCATGGACTAGCATGCATGCTCCATATTTTATTCTCATCTCCCGGCCTAAAATTGTGCTCCAAGTTTTCCTCATTTGCTCCCGGATTACAAAATAACTGAATTTTGATTAATATGTGTGGTTCCCTGCATTAAAATTATAACAAATTTACAATACTTAAGCCATTGTACGACCATCTGCAGTCGTAATTTTTTTAATTTTTTCCCCATCACATAGCCACCATGCGATACCACTTATGACATCAAACACTGCACTCCTTACTTCTTATAGAGGGCAAGGTTGACCTAAAAAAAACCCATCTTCTGTTTTTCAGATGTTGTCATGTATTGGTTCGAGTCCCACCCAAAAAACAACTTGCTATATTATTTTGTACAGAGTATTATAATTTTTAAATCATTATGAAATATTATATGTTTCTGTATAATTATTTGTTTTTAATTATGTTTAAGATCGGGAGAGGAAGGTTGTTATCCTCAACTTTTAACGTTTTGCAAAGAACGACTGGCCAAGCTCAAACCAAAAAGGTACATCATTTCAATTGCATTGGTTATGGTACATGATGTGCATGATTTCCACAATAACAGTAATTTTAGCAAGAATCATTGTAAAGCACTTATAAACTAGTTGGACAAACAAAGTGTGTGATGTGCCCAAATATGGTAGTGATACCCAAATATGGTAGTGATATGACATCATCATGTCCATATATTTCTATAGTTCACATTTTTTTGTCACAAAGTTTTATTGTGTAAACAAGAATTGCATTAGAACACTGATATCCAATTGCTAGTATTTGGTAACTATAGTACACAAATAAGTAATGTTCATTTTTTTCATGAGATGAAAGTCAAATCGTTTTACATTCAATAAAAAACCTACCCTCTTCTGACGCCCTTTGGCACTCTGCAGGTGAGATTACCAACACAAAATTTACAAAAATCGTTGAAACGAAAGAAAATAATGCATAGCGCAATAAACAAAATCAACCAATTAAAGTGTGTGTTTATAATAATTGTAAATGATTTTCATTTTCTGTTTTTAGCAAAGTATTGATTGAGGACAGTTTACCAGCTACAAAATATAACACCAGTAAAGGAGAGTGGGAGGATATACAGAAAGAGATGATTGTAAGAATTTCATGATTAATGTTTTTGTTGTGGTAGATTCCCTTTAAGCGTGGTTCCCACTAGAACGAATCGCAGCGATGTATCAACGCAAAGTGCTGTATTGCATAATCACAGGTGGGAACCGACGGCGTAACAGTGCTGCAAACATCACTAAAGGGAAATCAAATCAGTTTGATTTCACCCAACAACTCAAGGTAAAAGAACACCGGAAAACATACCGTAGTACAGCGCGTACTCAAAAGTATGCAGGGTGAACCAGGTCAAAGTCTACGGCATGCTAACGTTGACGCTCAACAAGCAGGTTTGATTTCACACAGGCAGGGACAAATACAATTATTAGGGCATTTTGTTACATTGCGTGGGTTGCGTTGATACAAGTCCTGATAATTGCGGGTATAACTAAATACTGTAACTAGAAGCCCAATTTCTCCTGATTTTTTGGTTATGGAAAATAACATTACCAGTTAATTATAATAGCTATACTTCTATACCTAATTCGTTAGCCACGTGTCTTGTATACCCATTTTTTTCTGTCGTGAGGTAATTTCCCGCACAATAGAATGGTCCCGAGATAATATAATGACCAACAAATATTTTCAAATAAAGTCGAAGTATAATTGTTATCTCAGGACCATTCTATAGTCACCACCAGGTAGGCTTGCTTCATCAACGCTTCTATGAATGGATGACTAGTTGGGAGCAGGAACGCTAGTAAACCAAACCCAGTACCGTTTTGATTATGATCTTTCGGGAAATTGTCTCGCGATGGCAATGAGCATGTTTTATATTAATTACCCTCTAGTTTGATTATAATTTAACAAACAGTGCCCTCTCCAGATATTTCATTTTTTCCAAGTTGCGACATTTGAAATCTTTTCAACATTATTTGTGATATTTGTTATTGAATTCAAAATCTGTTTTTTTTTCAGGATTTTGAAAAAATTGAAAGAGTTAATTCAGCAGTTGTAAATGATGGTATGTCGTCAGATCTCCCACCTATACGCAATAGTACTGTTATTTCAGCCGATGGTGAGAAAGCTAAGGTACATCTTCTTTAATCATATTTGTTTGTGGGGTATACTGAAAGCATTAGCGTTGCATGAATTGATACAAGAAATGGTAATTTAGGGAATGGAAGTGAGGAAAACAAATATATGATTATAAACATGATTTCATTCAATCTAAATTCAAGCTAAATTATATTTGTTGCCTTTCATCAACTAAGAACGAAGATTGGGGTAAGCCATCAAAAGACCACATCGCATCATCAAATTATAGGGCCTGGGATAAGTATGATGCTGAAGCAGCTGTTGACAAAGTTCAGGAAGAAAACGAAGCTGGGCCTAGCAAATTAACAGATAGTATAGTCAACATAGACCCAATGGTCGATACCAGTGGTAGGTATGCCTTTAAAATTAGTTTCAGAAGTAGTTTACTGTACTTCTGTGCTGTAAGTGCTTTAGTTGTTCAAATATTTTGAGTAATGTAGGCCTAGCTAAAATTAATTTGCAAATATTTTGAGAAGAATGAGAATGCAGACTTGCATTCTGTTTGTCTAATTGTCTATACAAAATGGTTGTACTGTACTTCAATTTTTGTGGGGTTCACAATTGAGAAGTCTCAACCTTGACAGTATTACTGACTGGCATCATAGATTATATATTTTGTACTATAACACACCTAAGTATTTTCTTGTCATTTGATTGGATGAGTTTGGGTCACATGATATTGAAATAACTGCACAATAGCATGCTTCGTAATATATGGAGTACTGCAATAGCGCCGGGCAATTTGTTATAGTGATACGAACTAACTTTTGTGGAGAGCGGTGTGTACTAATTAAAAGACCCATTGCACTCATAAAGATGTATTGTTTGTACACTATTTTTTTTGTATAGGAATGTCAGAAGAAGAGAAGATATTAAAAGCACAAAGAGAGAAAGACAAAGGAAACGAAGTAAAGCCTTGTCTACATTATCAAACTTTATGTGATGTGCCCATATATGGACATGATGATGTCATATCACTACTATATTTGGGCACATCACGCTTTTTTTTGTCAAACTATTTTCATAGTGTAGACAGAGCTTAAGAAGTGTATAGAATAGATAAACCTTAATACTTGCTTTGGTTTTGCCACTAGGATGCAACTAAATGACCAATATATATATATAATGGTATAATGGATATAATATATCACTTGTGATTGGTCAAATTACGTGCAATTTACTTGCGTCCTTGCGCTGCTTCCTATTTGTGAACCAAATTTTATTGAACATTCATTAATACTGTTTATGGAAAAGCATTGAACAAAATACAATATCGTCATCTTTTTATAAATTCTAGTAATAAAATCAATTTCTTGAAATAAAAAATTTGGGAAATTCTAGAACTTTAAACTCTGTCTAGAAAGTGTGATGTGCCCAAATATGGGAGTGATATGCCCAAATATGGTAGTGATATGCCAAAATATGGTAGTGATATGCCCAAATATGGTAGTGATATGACCAAATATTGTAGTGATATGACATGTTTATATATGGGCATATCACATTTTTTGTAGCATAGACAGCATTAAATAATCTTGTTTTAAGAATATCTCTAGTTTTGTAGGTGTCCGGTTTGAGAGAAGTTATACATATACATATATACTGTATCAGTTTCTGGGATCTGCAGGATTTAATCTCAATTCACAACTGCCACTAGTATGGAACTACAGTAGCTTCCACTCCATATCTGTCAATGTAAATCTCTCAAGAAATTCAAGTCACTTCTAAAATCTCACCTTTTTCATAATAATTCTTGTTGGTCTTGTAAGACATCAGTAAATAGTGCTTTATAAAAGTATATCATTATTATTTTCTCTACCTTGCAGGCATTTTATGCTAAGGATTTTCAAGAAGCATTGGCTTATTATAGTCGAAGCCTCTCTTTAAAACCATCATTACCAGCTTATAACAATAGATCTCTTGTTTGTAAGTAGAATTGAATGCTTTGAAATTAAATATGGATGTTGATAGAGATGCATTTCTTTTACAGTGGGGCACATTTTTTATCATGACTAAACATAGGTAATATAACCTATGATTTTATTTTTTCTTAAATTTGGCGCTATAGCAAAAATGTTTTACCATATACCCATCTACTGTTTTTTTATTTTCTGGGGAGTCACCTAATATTGTTGTACTAATACTACTGCTTTACTGGCATGCATGTACAGTAGCTGAGCGTTAAGCAGTGCACAGTGGTACCTTCTGTTTTCCCTTTTAAAGTCATTCACAATAAGTACAGTAATGTTTTTATTCATTTGTAATGTGTTTTTCACTAGGTATAAAACTACAGAAATTTGGAGATGCTATAGAAGATTGCAATAAGGTTTTGGAATCGGAACCAGATAATGTCAAAGGTGAAGGAATATTTCAATTTTGTTGAAATAAATAAAGAGTGTGGAGAGTATATAATAATATAATATAATAATATATAATGAGACAGTTATATAGTGCTATTTCGTAAAGATCAGAGCATTTTGAATGTTAGTTGATTATTAAAATTATCTAGACTCTGAACAGGAAATAGGCTAACCAAAGAAAACCTGTTAATGACAATAAAAAAAATAAAACAACGAAGATGATCACCGCACTGTTCCCTGCAATTGAAGTCGCAAAGAGTAGAGCATGCATGGTAACATGAATTTAATTGCATTTGCAGCTTTGCTGAGACGGGCCACAGCAAAGAAGGGGCTTAAGAGCTACCATGCAGCTAAGCTAGATATTCAACAAACCCTGGCACTGGAGCCTGGCAATAAACAAGCAAAGGTAAGAGTTCTACTACTTGTAGTAGAGCTGTAGCTTGGTGGTTAACATGCTTGCCTTCCAATCCCAAGGTTCAGGGTTCAATCCTGACCAAGTGCCTAACTCACGACTCTTTCAACTCCACTTCCTAAGCCTCAAATGAGACTTAGTTTATAAACATGATAATAACAGTTTATCCATCCTGTAATTGGCGAGTTTGTGCTCGCTGTTGGATGCGTATGAATTACATAAAAAAACTCAAAATAGAAACAGTGCTCATATTGTACAAGAATAAAATTGTAGGTTTAAACATGTTGCTTGCAGGGTTAGTATCATACCATTAGACCGCACTTTTGATGATACATTTTATGCCCTACTTTCAGAATATGCTTGCTGATATTGTAACAAATGAATCTAAAAATAAAACAAGAGAAAGCAAGGGTAAACGAATAGAAATAAAAGAAGTGGAAGGCAGCGATAGTGATGATCCAGAGGATGCAATAGTAAATGAAAGCGAAAAGAAAATGGAAAATGATCAGCCTGATGGGAATGTGTTTAGTGCCAAGAAACGTGTACGCAATGGCGAGAAAAGCGACAAGCATAATATTATTGAAAATGAATTAATATCACCAGTATCAAATCATTCTGAAATGGAACGGAACCCTCTACTATCAGAGAACATGGTGCATACACCTGAAGAATCAAAGCCTACCTCTCATTCATCCCAAGCTGCAACCTTCAAGACTCCTTCATCCCAAGCTGCAACCTTCAAGACTCCTTCATCCCAAGCTGCAACCTCCCAGACTCCTTTATCCCAAGCTTCTTCATCCCAAGCTGAAACCTCCCAATCTCCTACCTCTCTCCCTTCAGTACCGCCTCCCCTTCCTAGTAGTACCGTGTCTTATAAGGATGAAGCCTTCAAGTTATACAGCTCAGGGCAGTATGGTAAAGCATCAGAATTCTACACCAAGTCTATAAAATCACTATTGCCAGGTATGTAAAGCTAAAGGTTAATATGGTACTATTTCCCACTAGGCAAACAACATTTCTTATAAAGGTTTTATTTAAAATTTAATGTATTTTTCCTTAATATACATGGCCACTAAAATGTAGTCTACTTTAGTTATTCATGATTTTTGCATTATTTTTAAGATAATGGAGTTCACACATACTCCCTGGCAACATTATACAGTAACCGCGCCGCATGTAGTCACCATGTAGGAGACCTGAGACAGTGTATTCAAGATTGTGATAGCGCCCTTCAACGAGCCCCATTACTTATTAAAGCTTACCTTCGGCGAGCCAAAGCGTATGAAACGTTGGAAAGGTAGTACTTGATAATTTCAAAAATTTTACTATTTTTTTATAATCAAAACTAACAATTCCATCATTCCAATAAACTAAATAGTATGTAAAATATCATATTCATGTTCCCTTTGTACGGGAATTATTTATTTTAAGAGGGTAACTTTTCCACTTGGACATACAAATACCAGTTGATATTATTAATAATACTTGTGCTTATATAGCGGTTATTGCACAACGCTTCTAAGCGCTTCAAATTATTACCCCAGTCATTGGATCAAACACGTATGGAAACATACTCCCATAATGCAGCAGTAATCAGCGCAATTATGCTTGTACTCATTTATACACCTGGGTGGATATAATAGGCAAACATAAGTCAAGTGTCTTTACTTAGCCTAAGGATACAAGCAATGCGGCGAGCATGGATTCAAACTATTCACTCTTAAAATGCTAGTTGATATTCACAGGCAAAGTTCCAATGAAAAAATTCCTCTTAATTATGAGCTACAGTATGTCATTGGTGTATTTCAATATTCCAGCCTTGTTTTTATATTTTAGTAAATGCATTATTGTTATAATTCAGGTATGGAGATGCATATGTAGACTTTAGAAATGTTTTCCATATTGATCAAACCAACAAGACTGCTCTGGATGGATCTGCTAGGTATAGATATACTAATCATTTGTTCAAATTATATTCATTGATTTTGCCCATGTCAAACACTAAAAAAAAACATTTAAATGTAAATTTAAAAAAAAAGTAAATAACATATGCTTCTGCAAAAAATATCTCTCAAAACAGTGTTCACATATCCATATCCATTGACACATCGAGTTTAAAATAAAACAATTTTGCATAAATAAGAACTGTTGTATATCCATCAACCAAATTATGAAACAAACTTTCAAAAAAAAAAACAAAAAAAAACAAAACTTTCAAATGACACAAAAAAACAAACTATAAATATATGACACTTTCAACTTTTAAAAATTCAATCCAAAATATTACTGATTAATTATAATTTTTATCTTGAATTCATTCCATTTTTTATATATACTATATGTTTTGTAGAAAGTTTACCTTTTTGTAAATGTGTGTGTAGTAATGTAAATTACTTTGTTAGTTGTCTTTGAATTATTTTTATTATATTGTTAATGTTTCTCTACTGAACCACTTTGGAAAACAATACCTTAGCACTGAAAGTGTCATTCAGTATAAAGACAGAATAAATAAATTAAATAAAATGCAGAGTCCTGCTCACATTGCCATTTATAAACTAAATTTCATGAAGATATATTTGAAGTTTCGCCAGCATAAGTGCATTCTACTTTGTTACTTGTTATTACATAAAGATTTATCTTTGAAAAAAAATTGAATTGAATTATCAGTGGAGATTGATTTCCCCCCAGGGGATTAAATTACGGAATAGCCATTTTCATTAATTTGTGCTTAGGTGTATGACGGTTCTGAAAGAAAAGGATGGTTCAACTTGGAGAGAGAAGCTACCAAAGAGAACACAGGCGCCATCTTTGATTCCTCCTGTGCTCACCACTGTTGCAAAGAGTTCCTCGCCAGCTGTAACTACTTCCAGACCGGAGTCATCCGGCAGTGTCAAGATGTCAACCGGAATGGCCTATTCGGGTTCGCAGCAAGAGAATGCGACGAAAGTGGAAAAGAGGGAGGCTGTTAAAGGTGGAGAGAATGTGGAAAAAGTAACAAATAAAGCTAAGGAAAAAGATGAGGAGAACCGACGAGTGGAGTTAGATGCCCAAGTTGAAAATAATGCCAACATGGCAGCGGAGGAAATCTTGAAAAGTATCACTGAACACGAGAGAAAGATTAAAGCGGATAACAATACAGCATCTATTCAAAAGCAACACCAGACAGCAAAAGATAAAGGCAACATGCACTATAAAAAGGTACACATCTCTCAAGTTCTTCCATAGATATATTAAAGTACTAGAGTGATATGCAACAGGAGTGGAACGGTGCGTTCATTTAGAAGGCAATATAAAAACAAAAAGAAAAGTATCAAAAATAACATTTAAAAGACAGCTTTAGAAAAATAATTGTTTCTTTTTAATATTATTTTTAATTACAAATTGCAGTACGTAAATGCAAGCCAGCCGTACATGACACTGAAGTTTTTTTTTTATATATTACGTTAGGGTGAATACGACCAAGCAATAAAGTGTTACAGTGATTGTGTTGCGTTGGATAATACTCAAACCGTAGGATACACCAATAGAGCTTTGTGTCACCTCAAGATCAACCAGGTAGGACAATATTCAATATTATAGAGTATCACGGTGCTGACGTCATGACAGTGGGTGGCACTGCGTGGTTGCTAGCGCAACCAAAAATGCGTTCAACCTGCCTGAGTGACTCCAAGGTCATCAATGGTTTGGAATAGTCTTATTGAAGTAGTCATTTTAAAACATAATAATTTTCAATAAAAACAAACTAAAATTTCAAACGATTACTAAATATTTGTTTTTAATAATCTATTCTTCAACTACAGTTTAAGTTAAACAAAATCAAGCTAAGATACATAATTTGATAGAAATACAGATCTTTACAGTTTATCAACATAGTAGCGTTGAACGCATTTTTTGGTTGGCTAGCAACCATCCAGCGCTCTCTATCGTTGTGACGTCACACCGTGATACTCTATATAACACCTAAATAAATTCCTTTCGTTTGATTGAATTAGTATGTTTAAGATGTAAAATTTGATAACAAAAAATTCATAATGTTTGTGCGTTTGCTGTCTAGCCTCTTCTTGCAGACCAAGATTGCTCTATCGCCCTCAAACTTGATCCAAATAACGTCAAAGCATTCTACAGAAGAGCTCTGAGTAAAAAGGTAATTTATAAGGTCTTCCTACTAAAGAGGAATAATATTATTTATGTTCTGCACAAATTATTCTATATATAAATATACATATTATAAAAAATCCATGTTTAGTGTATGTTTAAAACTTAGAAACTTATATTTATTCATATATGCAATATTGCTTTTTTTGGACAGATGTTGAAAGACTACAAGATGTCTTTAAAAGATCTCAACACTCTCCTTAAGATTGATGCAACAAATAAACCTGCTGTCAAAGAATTGGGTATTGTGAAAGAATTGTATAGAAATGTAAGTTACAATACTAATCTTGCGTCTTAGTCTCCAATCTCATGTTTCACCTGCAAGTCTTGAAGTAAAGGGTCTAGTTAAGATTCACGTCGCAATGCGCGTACATCATTAGTAGCTTCGTATTCACAAAGAACCACATTGTTATACACATATCGGGTAAAATGATACTGTAACATGTATTGTTAAAAGGAAACATTAAGATATTTTGGCATATCACTACCATATTTCAATTATTTTATGAATAAGCCTTGTAATACATTTCAGGAATTGCGTTGTAAGCAAATGGAATCTTCAAAAATACAATCAACGCCAACACCACCCGCAGCAGCTGTAGCAGCAGGAAAAAATGAAACTTCAAGCAAGAAGAAGAAAAATAACAGAAAGAAGATTCAAATAAAAGAAGTTGATGGAAGTGAAGATGAAGAGGTATTTCAATAACTTTTAATGTTGGACCTGTTGTTTAGGGTCGCTATAATGTTGTTGATCTACGCAGGACTAGCCACATTGATGCCAATTCAACCAATCACATTCTCGTGTTTACATAACATATTATATATTAACACCCTGCATGTTCACGGAATACGGGAAATATCTACGTTCATGGTTCCATATTCCTAAGCAGGGTGCAACAAGCACGGTTTTATCTCTAACTACGCATACGCTCAATGATAAAAATACAATACATAAACAACGCGCGTAGAATCATCAAACAGGTAATACGGGATATATTACCCTTCTGATCCGCTTGACTGAGTAAATGGGCGTAATACGGAATTATATCTCATACATATATCAGATTACAGAATTTATGTACACTAAAAGATAAAATTACATAGTCAGTTGCATAATTTAGGTTTTGACAAAAGGCCAAATGTTACAAAATATTAAATAAATCATGTTTCTATACAGAATGATTGTTAAATGCCCAAATATGGGTAGTGATATGACATCATGTCCATATATATGGGCACATCACATTTTGTGATTTTGTAAAATGTGATAGTGTAGACAGAGCTTAAAATGAATAACTGTACAGTACCAAACATCACCTTAGTTGTTTGTTGAGACTCCATCACCGAAAAATTATAGTTTATTGTTTGTCATGTCAAAATTGTTCTACTGCAGTTACTGCAGTAATTAATTTGTGTAATCTGTTTATGCAATTATTCAGCAAGCTATTTTGTTGATCATCACAATGTGTATTGCAGTGACTACCTCTGTACATTTATAAAGCAAACTTTATTACCGTTAATTTTCTATGCAATAAAGGAATCTAAAATAGCTGATGCCAAAAAAACAGACACCACAAAAGAGGTACCAGATTCAAATATACAAGAGCAGCCTGTGGCTGACAATGCTGAAGAAAAAGTGGAAGAGAAAAAAACAAATGGACCAATGAAAAGTGAAGGGAAGAAAAAGAAAAAAAAGAAATCTGGTAAGGCTGCCAACAATCCAGCTCCGGAAGATTTGAAACCAGTTGAACTCAAAGCTGTGAGTATCACTGAATTATAATTAATTATTATGTGTAGTGTATATTTGTTTTTTTTTTACTGTACCGCCTCTTCTACCCTTAATCTCTGTCTACACTATCAAACTAGTTCGACAAAAAAAGTGCGGTGTGCACAATGTGGTAGTGATATTCCCAAATATGGTAGTGATATGACATCATCATGTCCATATACGGGCACATCACATTTTTGTTGTCACTAAAGTTTGATAGTGTAGACAGCTTTATACAACAACGAGAAGTGGATGGAAAGCTATAATTTTGGAAGAATTTCATCTGGTTGTAGAATAGGTATTAAATAAAATTTCTTTTTAAACAACCAAAAATTAATGTAAACGAACTTACAGTACGTTGGGATTAACAACGCTAGACGATGAAACGCCAGTTGAGAATGAAACCTGATAGGTTTCGAAATGTCTACACTATCAATCTTTAATATGATGAGCCCTTGTATGGACATGGTATCACTACCATATTTGGGCATATCACTACCATATTTGGGCACACCACACTTCACACATCAAAATAGTTTCCTCCAAGTCTCCTCTTGTTGAGTGTTACAAAGTTTACAAATAACATTTTTTATTCAGTGTTTTTTAATATCACTTTGTTGATTTGACAAATTGACAACATATATTTGTTTTTTTGCTGTTTCAGGGAACCCCGTTTGAATTTACTCAGAGTTGGGCTAGTATACACACCAGACCTGACAGTATTCAGTGTTTAGCCGATCTGCTTATGTTAGTGCAGCCAAGTAAACTCCCACAAAGTATGTAGAATCTGTAGGGAGATGATTTGTAATTTTATATTACCTTAAGCCCTGTCTACATTATCAAACTTTGGGACAAAATAATGTGTGCGCCCATATATGGACTTGATGATCAATATCTCTACCATATTTGGGCACATCACACTTTTTTTGTCAAACTAGCTGGATAGTGTAGACAGAGCTATAGTAAAAAATCAACCTAGCAATTTTTTCCACAAATGAAAGAAAATGAATATTGCTAAAGTTAAATTCTATGTTTGGTAATTCTCTGCCCTTTTTTCAATTTGTTTTTATTTGTTTTTATATATTTAGGCAAATTGGCAAGGATAACCATAAGCGAATTCATTCACTATCCTTCTTAATGGTGGCAATCATTATTACTAAGTCTTGTAGAGTGTAATTGGTCATTAGAAAAAATCCTGGCATATGACAGGACTTGAACCCAGGATCCTTGAATTGGTAGCCAAGCAACTCTATCATACTTTATTTCCCTTTATAAATAAATGTAGTACCACAAACCTAAATTTTCTAGTGTTTTTTTGCCCTGTAAACCTTTAAACAATACTATATTTGCTAATCTACATATTCATATGTTCTTTTATATATTCTTATGCTAATTTACATATTCATATACTAATCTACATATTCATATGCTCTTTTAGTTGTGAGTCATTCGTTGGATGGCGAACTATTCTTATGCTAATTTACATATTGATATACTAATCTACATATTCATATGCTCTTTTAGTTGTAAGTCATTCGTTGGATGGCGAACTATTGACAGCTCTTGTGGAATGCTTGAACAGTGTTATTATCAAAAAAGGTATGTTAAGCTCTGTCTACACTATCAAACTTTATGTGATGTGCCCATATAATGGACATGATGATGTCATATCACTACTATATTTGGGCATATCACTACTATATTTGGGCACTACCATGGGCTCATCACACTATTATCATCAAACTAGTTTGATAGTGTAGAGCTTTAGCAGAATCTCACAACCTTGAGATTGTTTTATATTAAAATAATGAAGGGTAAGGCCAATCCATTAAAAAAGGAATGTGCTTCAGTTTTGGGGACGGATTATACATGGCACAACACCGCTATCCATTAACTCTTGTAAAGGTTTACTGCAATAATTGTACATATTTGTCTTAATAGATGTTGATATGACGTTAAAAGTTCTTCAGTCGTTACCAAAGGTTCAACGCTTTACCACAGTCATGATGTTCTTATCACCGTCAGATAAAACGGGTAAGTACTAAAGTCCTCTCTCTTAAAACCGTTGGTTCGGGTTTGTAAAATGTATTTTGACATGTCAATTTCAGAGTGTATGACCGAATAGTACTATTACAGTAGTCCCACCTTCCTATAATACAACCCTGTAATTTATAAAGCACTTTATAAATCCAGGATATTATTATTATTATTATTATTAACTCGTTCATATACTGTAATGAAGTTAAAACTATGTTTGTTTTACAGCACTACAACAAGTTTTTCACAGTCTTAGCATGGCAGACTCCAACAAATTCTCTAAACGAGATGTTGAGCAATTAAAAAAAAAGCACTATACAGCAATATAGAGATATGCAGGAAGGATTTGCGGAGAGTTTCCCAGTGATAGTGAGAGGTGGATAAAAAAAAATTATTTTTGACAATCATTGAAAACCCTTCTACCCCAATCCCCCCCTCCCCACCCACCCACCTGTGAAATCAATGTATCCCCTTTAACCCCGTTTTCCACTAGCCAAAGGCAAATTTATTTGCGCAAATCCAATCATTCATCATTCACTCGTATAGAAAAAAAGGTCGCTCTACCCTTTATCATTTCCCATTACCAGAGCAAAAAACTGCGAATTTTATTCATCGGGTGTCTGCCAACTTGTTTAATTTGCATGAGTGCACATGCGGAAATTGTTCGATTTAATAATTTCGCTGAAGCAAAAAACTGATTTGGAATTATTTGCATAAATAAACCTGCTTAGTGTAAAACCGACTTCAGTATCCTCTCAACAAACTATAAAAAAATAAATAATATTGATTGTGATTGAGTGGTTATCAATTTTTAAAAAAAATATTTTTTTAAAGCTAATTCAAATTTGCAACATTGCTGTTGATCTTTTAAATAAAAAAAAACATAATTATTTCTCTGAAGAGAAGAATTTATTGAAAAGTATATAAAAGAAAGTTTTATTCAGTATTTAGTATACATCAAGTATTGAATTTTTTCGTGGCAATGTTTTAATTCATCTAATTGGACAGTGATTCATTGCTATTTATAGCTAAATATCCTTTTTTGTAAAATAATAAATTTGTATATTACATTATTGAATTACATTAATTTATATACTCGGAATTGATTACGAAGTATTTCAATGTAAAGAATAGTATTATTTCTTAGCTAATGCTATGGATATCAGGGGGTTTTAAAGAATTTTATTTTGTTGCACTTAAATTAATATTATTTTAATTAATTTGTACTTAAATAATCTTTATATTTACCTTGAATAATAATATTCTGAAATCATTTTATCAACACTATGCAATTTTGTGGGGATTCTTTTTCTATAGAAAATGCTAATGGTATTGAAAACATTTTTTAAAAACATTGCTATTATATGTACCATGGTGAGAATCAAACAATTAATTTTTTTAACTTATAAAAATGAAGTAAATAAAGTTACAGCTTTTATGTTTAATTTACACATACAATAAATTTTGATTTTTAAAAATGATAAAGGTGAAGGCGGCTCAAGATTATTAAAAAAAGCTGTGTCATTAATAAAAAATACATTTAAAATGACAATTTATAGAAGACTAGAAAATGTCTATACACAGTTTATATTACAAGATTGTTTGTTGAAGGTGTACATAGTTTTGTAGTGCTGAAGGATTGAATGAATTACTATACAATAAATATGCATGTACAGTACATGCATGTTCACAGTGCTTGTATTATTTGTAGTTCTATCTGGTTTTCATTTATGCGGTTTTTGATAATATTTAAAAAAATCTAATCAAATGACTTCATGATCAATACAATCGTTGCACTGTCATGATATTATTGCTCTTACTGATCATAACGTCTTTTAATAGGAGCATGCGTTTTTGGAATCTGCTTTTTAGTCGTGTGCAACGCGACTCTACAGCTCACTATGTCGGTTAATAGGAGCATGCGTTTTTTGGTGTCTGCTTTTTAGTCGTGTGCAACGCGACTCTACAGCTCACTATGTCGGTTAATAGGAGCATGCGTTTTTTGGTGTCTGCTTTTTAGTCGTGTCGGTAAACACGACTGCAGCCATGTATATGGCCTTGTTACAATATAATGTACTGTACTACAATTAGTTTCAAATATCTGTATTGTTAGTGACTCCAGAGATTCAATAACATACAGTACATACATTTATTTAAACATCAAAAGTTTTATTTTTACTGTCAATACCAAAAAAATAGACCACCAAAACATTTAGTTTACTTGCAGCTTATTTTTCTGAATCTTTACCCAAATATTTTTGTCCAATTATTTCAATAATTGCGGAACATGCACACCAATGCATCACTAGTTACACACCGGTGATGAAGTCACACCAATGCTACGCATCACTGGTTACACACCGGTGATGAAGTCACAGAACATAACCTCAAAATATTACCAATAACAGACATGTTTTAAGTAACATATTTTAAAACAACAATAAATTACAAAAACATTTTTCAAAAACCAAAACAAAATTAAAGTTAAGATATATATGTAGACACTATGTAAAGAGAAATATGAAAAACTATCCAATTTGTTACCATTTTACATTATAAATAATAGATTAAAAAAAGTTGACAATGCAGTGGTTATCCAAAGTTTTGGTTAAATTATACAAATTTAAGATATTGTCAGATGACTTAATATTTATTATTATTTACATATTTAATAAACATAACATGTTAATAGTGATTTTATGGGCAGCTGCATTGGGGCTGCTCATGGTCTGAGGCCCCTGGAGCACTGAGGTCCCTGGAGCACTGAGGTCCCTGGAGCACTGAGGTCCCTGGAGCACTGAGACCCCTGGGAGCACTTAGGCCCCTGGAGCACTTAGGCCCCTGGGAGCACTGAGATCAATGGAGCACTGATGCCCCTGGAGCACTGAGGTCCCTGGAGTACTAAGACCCCTGGAGCACTGAGACTCCTGGAGCACTTAGGCCCCTGGGAGCACTTAGGCCCCTGGGAGCACTGAGGCCAATGGAGCACTGATGCCCCTGAGAGCGCTGAGGCTCCTGGGAGCACTGATGCCCCTGAGAGCACTGAGGCCAATGGAGCACTGAGGCCCCTGGGAGCACTGAGGCCAATGGAGCACTGATGCCCCTGAGACTCCTGGAGCACTCATAGCTGTTATGCCACTGAAGTGTATGCTGTAAACATACATGTTTTCTATTTACTTTTCCACATAATCTCTTACTTAACATCCAATGAGAGTTTAAGAGTTCAAATGAATGTTTCCAACACACTTTACATTCACAAAATGGTTATGCTGAGTAGAGTTGTTTTATTGGTTAACATTTTCAATATATTTACATCATTTATGTGTTTAACAGTAAAAATTAGTAATATGGAAGAATTTTAACATTTTCAAGCATAATTGAATAAAAGGAACGAAGAGAAATAAAGAAAATAAATTGGTCTTTCTGCTTCCTATAATGCAATAGATTCCAGTCCTGAAAAGAAAAACACAAACGTGTTAGCCGATTCTCAGTCTCATCATATCTATCTAGTATTATAGGCAAATTTTAAGATACAGCATCACATGTATTTCACATGTGATGCCTACTGTATATCATAGACCCCAACCTTCCATGATACAGGAACCACATATGCAGGATACACATGTCTTTTCAAAAATTACAGTACAGAATTTTACAAGAAATTACAAATGCATGATATTTTGAATTTTATGAAGGGTATATAGTACTGTACATACAAAATAATACACAATATTCTGTTACAAATAATAAACAATCTCAATGAATTAATGATAGTTTATTTTTAGTTTATTATTAAATCATTAGTTTTTACTGTACCTTATGAGGATGCTCCTTGTACAAGTTCTGGAGGTTTAGGACTTTTTGGATGTTTATTTTCAAAGTGTTGTGTATACGTTTTAACATCTGGCATTTGTGTCTGTAAGAAAAGTTTAAAAATACTAAAAAAATAAAAAACAACTACTACTACTACTTATAATATAATTATTTTCTTTAGTACAGTTCTTAGTGGTTTTACAATATTAGGCGCTTTATAAATCTAGGATGTCATTATTATTTTATAATTTATTTATAATAAGATTTGTTAATCCACTACAAACGAATTTAGGAAGACCTGTTTTAACTACATGATGTCACAGGTTTTAATGTACTCTTGGTTATAATACCTACCTTACATACACTACATGTATATATCAGTGCCTTCTTGGCTGAATCCTTCTTATCGCCACTCTTTGCCGCCTTTAATTTCTTCTGCTTCTCTGCATTTTTCTGTTGTGATTGAATTTTTTGCTGTCCTCTTGCCATTGTGTATGATTAACCTACAAAAAAAAAGAATTGTATACTTTTTTATTTTCTTTATTAATTTCGGCTGACCCAAGTTGACCAAAGGAGTGACAAAAGAGCTCAACTGCTTCTAGAAGTCGGTTAGCATTTTTCTTCCATCGATTTTGTTTATTTGGTGACTCTATTTTGGATCCCAGAACGTTAACATTATCAATCAAATAAATAAAACAGTACTTGTATTATTTATATTTTACTATCTGATGATAGTATACTATAGAACTGGGTTGACAAAAATAATTTAATTGATTGATATGATCTGATGAGCCTATAGTATTAATTATTATATATTTATTATAAATTATTACAATTAACATACATATAAATCCAAAGGCAAATTACTGAAAAAATGACAATGCTGTGGGTATCAGTGACTGGATCTCAATGGAGATTTATGATACTGTACAAAAAAAAAGCGAAAAAAGCTAAATCAAAATGATACAACATACATATAAATATACATATCAAATACTAAATCCAAGACAGTTTTTAATTAGTATTTCGGTGAAAAGATATTTACTAAAATGTGTTATTTATTAACTAAGGCTAGGCCCAAGTAAGGAACACCATTCTCCCTACTGCATCTGTCGAGAAGGCTCATCCAGCAGGTATTTACCACCATTGCTTTTTGTTGTGCAATACAATACATAAATAAAAACACAGCATGGCGATTGATTTGAAGAATGGACCAATTTTCAAATGAATGGTTTACGGTACCACGGTAACGTATCGTATTAATTTATAATGAAACATGTAGTTTATTTTCTATTTACAATAGTTTTATAAGAAGGAAATGTTCCTTACAAAAGCGTTGACAATAATGATAAAAGAGCTAGGCTTAAGCCACGTACATACCTGTCCCCTACCACCGATCATAAACACTGTTTCTCCCCGTTTTTTAGAGGAGTATTGTAGGCCTAGCTAGCAGCAGCTTTGCGTAACTAAATATAATAATTACCGAATATAAAAAAAATAATATGCAGCATTGCAATACATAAATATTTTAATTTGATTATTGTATGTTTTTAATTATTAAAATATAGATCGCCTTAGTAAAACACGTGTAATTTTAGTGCACAAACTTTACTTTTGATGATTACTTTGTACAATGGTTCCCGGTGATTCCGGTTATGGCACGCCGAAAATGCCATCAGTATAGTATACATTTTATTTTAGATATTAAATCAACCAAGACGAGCTCTTCTTCGGTAATTCAAATGTGTCCCAACACGTTAAATACGCATTTTGTTTTGCGTCAACCTAATGTTTATTTAAAATTGTGTTACTTCTTATAGTAATAAACACTGAGACACCCGACTGGATCGAACCCCGAATTCACCGTTGAACACCATTCAAAACGTTAAACAAACGCATCAGCGATTTTAATTAGGGTGGAGATGATGATTTAATATGGTTCATCACATATGCATTGTGCAAAACAAACAGTTATTCATGGTTATAGATATATACACTAGTATTTGATTTGCATGAATAGCTAACAATGCAGTCGGTGAAGCGAGTGTAAAAATAAATATTTAAAGTAGACTTATATATAAATAATTTTGGTTGTGCATTCTCATTTGCGTTTTACGTCGGTCTCATTTATTGTTGCGTGCAAAACGATATAGGGAAGTATGTGGAAAATTATTTTGCTGTCCTGTGTTGTGGTATGTAGGTCTGCTTTAGTTGTCTTTGTGTTTCTGTTCCGAAGATTAAAATATCGACTGTTGTTTTCATCGTTTCATACTGGTATTTTTAGGATTAAAATCTGCCACAATAAAATATTCAATACAGGGAGAGGGGTCTTTAAATTATCTTTCAAATCTACTAAATACAATTATGTTGGTCCATGCCTTTTTAAATTCTATATACTGTATTAACTATAACGTGTGTGGGTCTTCATTTTCTCATAGGTTTGCTCTGTCGCCGTCACAGATAAGTCTGGTAAGGGAACAACATTTTTTAAGGTTATACTATAGTTTTTTTGTGATGTCTAATACATGTATAGTAGTTCGTCGTGTGAAAATTATATAATGCTATGTCGTGCCTAGATTTTAAAACTAAGATCTTAAAATCTGAGTTTTCAAGGCACTCATGTTTATCCTAATCAAGACGATACATTATTTTTCTACATACAAATAAAAGATATTATTATTATTAAGTGTTTATTTTAGTATAGGCCCTAACTAGGGAAGAGTAGTTAGTAGTCTTTTCTGGGATAACCATTTTGGCAAACCAATGACGTCATAATCACATCCACTGATCATAACTGGGTCGATCCTCTGGGAGACCAGTATTTGACAAAAGAGGTCACCAAGTAGGCTATAAAACTAGAACAATACCATTGATTGTTCTTATTGATCATGACGTCATTTTATTGCCCTTTTAAAAATATTATTTTCATCCAAGACAGTCATTCTGTAGCTCTGGATAAAAAGTTTTCTAACTTCTGTATCTTTTATCTGATGAGGACTTTGTCAAAAAAGCAAATTGTGACGGATCAATCTATATATAACTATTTGGGTTTCGAAATCTTCTTTTTTTATTGATTTAGGCCTACGAAAGAACAGAATTGATATTAAAGAGTTTATTTCCAAACTATCGGTGTTTGTCTTGTCTTTCTCTCTCTTCATACCGTCATTATTATCTTTATTGCAAAAGTTAAGTACATACAGTTGCCGTCATTGTTGCACTCTAACATAAGAGTTGTATACCAAGAATTAAGACACAAATCATGAGATGGAAAATTTAAAAAATCATCCAAAATAGTTATATCATGATCAATAATATATTAATTATTTTGAGTACTTCGTTACCTCGTCGTGTATTGTAGAGGAATGTGGAAATATTCGGTGTTACAATTACGGAGAGTGTGAAGAAAGTAGTGCCGGTACGTTATTCTGCAACTGTCGTGGGACTCTATTCCGAGGAGAAGAATGCTTAGAAGGTAATAACACCAGAATTCACTTTTCTTGTAATATTGTAATACATATACCGTGTGTTTCTTCAATAAATTGCAGTGGCGCGGATCCAGGGATTTTGAAATAGTAGGAAGGGAAGGTGCTAGCATGGAGTAACTAGGGTGAAATGAAGCGTTGTACTTAATTTTTGATCTCGATCTTTTGCATTACAATTTGCGCAATTTAGGTTGTGGGAAAGTGGGTTGCGGCCGACTGGATCTGAAAAGATGAACTTTCTTTCTAAATATTCTTTATTGTTTTTATTTATAGAAGATCCATGTAAACCAAATCCGTGCGGTCCCGGAGAATGCCTGTATGATGCGACCGAATCTACTGGATACAGGTGCAATTGTGGGGGAACGGGACTGATGGGGAGTATGTGTGAGGAAGGTACGGTTTCGTCACAGCTTCGTCTAGTAGTAGCTTCTTTTCACATCACTCGTCTTTTTTGTTTAGCACTATAACATACATTTGTATCTACCTTTTTAGCCTACATCACTACCATATTTGGGAATATCACTACCATATTTGGGCATACGAAACTTTTTTTGTCAAACTAGTTTGATAGTGTGGACAAGGGCTTGAATTAACTGTATTCTTTTCACAGATGATCCATGTTCTCCGAGTCCATGCGAGAATCGTGGGCAGTGTGTTTACAATGTAACCGCAATGGGTGGATTTTCGTGCCGTTGCAACGGTACTGGGTACACTGGTGACATTTGTGAAATAGGTGATTTAAAAATATTTAAAACAAAATAAAAAGTATAAATAAAAGTAATCTTTGATATTTTTGACAGACGATTAATATTATGTTATTATGCGCTCCCTCGTTATGGATAGGTATACTGTCCTGCAGTGGCATAACGGCTATGAGCGCTTACTGGCTAAACCCAGGGGCCCTGAGCTTATAGGGGGCCCCTGAGTATGAATAGTTTAATCCAACTACCCAGCGTTGAAGGGCCCTTAGGAGTGCACAGAGAAAAAAAAAACAGGCATTTATTAAAATATGTCGAAAAGGCTAAAAACGCCAGAGACTTTCAGTGTTGGAGGACCACTTAGGGTTGCTAAACCAGGGGCCTCTGCGTCACGTCACCGCTGCCCTGGCTTAATACGAATCTTATCTTAAATATTTGACAGATGACCCCTGTTCCCCTAGTCCATGTAATCGTGGAGTGTGCGTTGGGACCGATACAGATTACAGGTGTGACTGCTTGGGTACAGGTTTTACTGGAATCAACTGTGACGTCGGTAAGTAACTTTCAATGTTTCGTAAGCGAAAATGTAAATTGATAGTTGTTGGTTAAAGAGTCATTATTCTGAGTCTCAAAAAGAGGTTGTAGGTCAGTTATTAATATTCGATGGTGTCACACTTTGCTTTGATATTATAAAGTTGTCTACGTTGGAGCAGGGAGTTGTAAAATATAACTCCCTGATTGGAGGAAATGTTCTTTCTTTCCAGGAGCTATTAGAGCCTTAAACATGTAGACACTTTTTGAAATGTTTTTGTTTTGAGTTCGTGTTGTGTCCGTTGGATATTGTGCTCCGCCAACAGTCCAAACATAATTTCTATATTATTTCAGATGATCCCTGTCATCCAAGCCCATGTTTACACAAGGGAAATTGTTTAAGAGACGAGGATGATACATACATATGTGATTGTATAGGAACCGGTTATATTGGAGACAATTGTGAACTAGGTAACCATTTATTTTAATTGTTAATAGTTAGGCCCTACTGTGTGTTTTACTTTTTTTAGTGGAAGTGGGGGTGGGGATGGAATCCTTTATATTACGTATGGTCCGGTAACCAATGGTAGTTTCCGAAAGAAGACAAAAAGATGGGCACATAGACATACCCCTGCCGTTCAATATCCGCAAGAACTTTATTTCGTTGGTACCAAAAATAGTTCGTAAACACTAGCAAAAGTGGATGTAGCATGGTGGTTAACGTGCTTGCCTTTCAATCCTAAGGTCCAGGGTTTAATGACCTAGTGCCAGGGTTGTAATCTCTTTCAACTTTCAAGCCTCAAATTAGTTTATAAAGCACGATCAAAATTATAAAATAGTTTATCCATCCTGTAATTGGCGAGTTTGTGCTCACTGTTGGATCCGTATGAAATAACTAACTCTATTTGTAACAATTTTGTTTATATTAGTCAATCCCTGTATTCCTAACCCATGCAAGGCAAAAGGAAAATGTGAGTTACTCATGGATGATTTGGGGGAGTTTCGGTGTGACTGCGGCCCATCATTCGGCGGCAAGTATTGCGACGATGACATATTTATTCAGCATCCATCGTTGAAAAAAAATGACGACGTTCATAAGATGAAGCAAACAATTTAGGCCTAAAGACTTTGTGATTCGTTGTTCGTTCCTATTATACGTTAGACCACACACAAAGCAAGTAATTTGACCAATCACCAGCGAAGGTTCTGATGATCCATTGCGTCGTGATTGATCAATCTAATTGCTTTGACTAAAATTTCGATTTACATACATTAAAAGGCATATAATAGGCTATTAGATTGATAGTAAAATATTATATAAATTAATAATATACTAATAATATATTTATGAATTTCCGATTTAAAACCTTTTTTTGCGATCAGTGATCATACAGTTACTATTTTTTTCTCATTTCATTGTATAATAAGGGTTTAGTAAGATTTGCGTCAGTGAAAGGCCTATACTGTAATAGGATAATAGAAATGATGATAGTAAAATACTAATAAATTAAAAATATACTTATAATATATTTAAACATTTTCGATTTTAAACCTTTTTTTTTGCGATCAGCGACCATCATATAATTACTCATTTTATAAAAATGTATAGTAAAGGGTTTACTAAGATTTACAATATTTTGTAATAAATGTAATGTTATAAGATGTTAGTAGGCCTATGTATTGTCAAGGTATTGTATTTTTTATTTTTACATTAAAAGTATTGACATTCTTCGAATGAGGTTAATATTATTTGTTATTTACTAATCATTTAATATCATATTTTATTGAATTGTACAATGGTAATACACAAAATATTTTGCTAAAAAATGTGATTTTATGTAATTATTTTATCGAAAAATGGCGTAGTTTGTGACAATTGCCGACCGAGGGGGAAACATGATAATTTTTGGCGATGTTTTAGATTTTTTAATTATTTCTTTAATTGTAGGCCTTAAATATATACAGTACTAAAAACCGTGATATTAACTTTTGAATGAATACAACGTTATCCCTAATATAAATAGAACTTATATTAAAAAGAAACGAGCACCAGTGGCGAAAATTAGCATTTGGCGCTTCATAAAAAATTAACGTTTTTCAGACGACGGCGGCTCAACTTGTCGGCGGCTCTACTTGGCCCAATATTTATTTGTTTACGTTTGAAAGCCTAACAACCGCACGACGATGGTCTCTATCTCCGATAAAGAACTATTATCCGAATTAATAGGACATTTAAATTGGTGAAAAAGTATTCAATTTTTATTTGTTAACAGAAATATTTACAATAATGATGCTTTAAAACCTATTATTTATTCTTACTAAAAATTGTTTACCTTGATAATATTAATACAATATAATTATAAATTAAAACTTATTATTACTATGTGACATTAACGCTTATTTTACCATATTTGGTCATATCTTGGTCAATTTCGGTTATACAAACTGCCTATTGATTTTTTACATATTAAAATATTATGATTATGAAATATTTTATGTATATTTTAAAATAAATTGCACATTTTAGAAGTGTTCCCCAAAACAGGAGGAATGTTTAGTTAAAATCCTAGACTGCACCAAACACTCCAAATAACTGACAATATAGTGACGTAAGGCAGAGGCCCCTGGTTTAGGAGCCCTCAAACGCTGGAGGCCGGGTGTTTTTTAAGCATTTTTCGACATATTTTAATGCCTGTTTTTTTTTTCTCTGGGCAGTGCTCAGGGGCCCCATAAGCTTCTGGGTTTAGCCAGTGAGCCCTCATAGCCGTTATGCCACTGACAATATAGGCCTATTACATTTGAAGATCAAACCCTAACAAACAATGCGATATCGAATCACACAGTGAAAGCAGCTTAAAAGGGTCATGCTTTGCGATTTCAAGAGCATGTGGTATGGAATCTGTGATCCATAGATACTTAAATGGAACGTTGCTATTGGATGTTGTGAACGACTTCCATGATTCCTTTGGAAACACAGCATGTGTGATGTACGCAGATACGGATTTGGCTCCTCTGTTCATTAAAGCCTAAATGGAAAACAAAATTGATTATTCTTATAACGCTGACTGTCTTTCGACACAACACACTTCACACAGACTTCTCCCATAAGAGCGATTATTGGCCAAAATGTTCATAGACTTATTTATAGATTAATATTTATATTACATATATTTAGACAGAAGTGGCTATTGAAACGGTTGGCTGTGTAATCGGCACAGTTGGCTTGGCTATTCATCTAGTGTAGAGTCTTTTATTGGCACTGTCAACCCTAAAAACAAGGCATAAGGCTCTGTCTACACTATCAAACCTTTTGTGCAGAAAAATGTGATGTGCCCATATATGGACATGATGATGTAATATCACTAACATATTTGGCCATATTACTACCATATTTGGACATATCACTACCATATTTGGGTATATTACTACCATATTTGTATATTCTGTTACTTATTAATCTTGATACAAACCTCAGCACAATTCTTTAAAGTTCCTCCAGTTTGGACAAGATCATCGACAATGATTACATTTTTTTTATCTGGATCACCTGGTAACAAAACAAACAATCAACTGGTCTGTCATTGGTCAATCAAAACAATCAACTGGTCTGTCATTGGTCGATCAAAACAATCAACTGGCAATGGGTTAACCGAAAATATTTTGGGCACACAATCTGTTGTGTGGGAAAATTCCATGAATCAGTTTTTGTATCCTGGATTTGAGACTGATTGTTGTACAGTTGGAAAAAAACCTTTAGGGCACAAAAAACCATATTAACATTACATTAGAGTATGATAGGTTGCACTAATTAAAGACCATTAAAACCCCTTGTAATTGAATGAATATCCAAAAATGATCACACCTTCCTTAACTTGTACTATACGTTTATCTCCATTTCGTATCTTCGTACACGTGATGATATGAAAGTCCGAGAACATCGACTGGAAGCGTTTGCATGCTCCTTCATCTGGGAAAGCTATGCAAACATCACGCTTGAATGCATCTTCAAGCTTTGTTACCTCTCGGAGTAGCAATGGTATTGCACTTTCCAGCCTATGACAAACAAAAAGTAAAGTTCAGTATAAATATGATATCAATTCTGTGGCACTGAAAATAGAATCCCTGATACCGCCCCAACTCCTATGTGACAAAAATTGTGGACATGATCACATGATGATGTCATAGAATTTTGATAGTGTAGACAGAGCTTAAAGTCATATGGCTAAGTGGACCGTATAGGTAGTAACTAACATTGAAAGGTTCTTAATTACGCAATAAACATTGAATAATTAACAACTTACATTATATAATAATAAATCACACACATTATGACAACAAATTTAAATATTTTAAAGTGGAGGTTCACACAAACAATTTTAAATTTTTATTTTATTCAGTTCATAATAAACATTATAAATATATTAAGGTATTTTTTTAAATTGTCTGTATCCTACATGGTTATTATAAAACTCAGCAAAAAAAGCCATCTTACTTATTCATTTGCATGTAAATATTTTTTAAATGATGCGTTTTTTTTTAAAATTGTAAAAAAATAGGAACAGAGGAAGCATTCCCGATGAAACCCAACCGGATGATTGTAATTCTTACCGCGGTATAATATTATCTGAAAAGTAGAATCTTTCTTGAAGACAATGTACGTCATAGATGACAATCTGAGCAGGACCCCGGGCAGTACTTGGAATTTGAGAAAGTAGCATTGCTAGTGTCTAAAGAAACAAACAAAATGTTAAGTAGTGTCAATTGATAATGTATAAAGCTCTGTTTACACTATCAAACTTTGTGTGATGTGCCCATATATGGACATAATGATGTCATATCACTACCAGATGTTTAAGCATGTCACTACCATATTTGGTCACACCACACTTTTTTTGTCAAACTACAGTAGTTTAATAGTGTAGACAGAGGTTAAGAGACCACATAAATATGGAACATTCAAGTACTATAAACAAGGCACATAAAAAGATGAATGTTTTTTAATTGGGTTCTGTGGTGGATTTAAGCCCAGGTCTTCTCTAAATTTCACAAATTGAAATGCAAAAGATAGTACTTTAAATTGGATCTGCCACTCTGGGGTTAATAATTAAGCCTGAGAGAATAATTGTTGTTTCGGTGGTTCATTGGGGTGATTCGTTGCACCCTGGTTCATTGGGGTTCACTGTGGTTCTTCATTATTGGGGTACAGTGGTTCATTTGGGTTCGCTCTAAATCACCTTAGCTGTTACAACTTGTCCTTCTGTGTCAACACGTTCCATTGTGCCAGTCGGAAAATATGGAAGGATAAATTTAAAAGATCTTGCCAAATATCTGAAATAATATAATGACCAATCATTTTATCAGAGCATTTATAGAAAATATTTTTTAAGAAATGAATAAAGATAAAAAATAAAATAAACAAATAAATTTCTAGAAAAAAAACAATTACCTAGGCATTGTGTACAACATACTAATTTGTTCAAATACAACTTCTGGCGAATGAAAACTTCCTAAAAATATAACTGCAAAAAAAAATGTTGAAATTGTAAATTTTAGTCAACCAGACCCCCAGTGGGGAGCTGTGGTTCAGGGATATTATACTTCCATGAATATACAAGAAAACTTGTTATATTTTATTTACTAGTTTTTCTGCCTGTACGTTTTAAGATAGATCATATATTTAAGAAGTCAGCCTTTTCATACCATCTCTACCCGCACACTCCTTCACATTTTCAATAAAGAGATTTGGCCAGCCATCATTGAAAGACTTCCAGTGGATAGTTTTCCGAAACTCTACAGTTTGAAACCGTCTTTTAAATTGAGGCGAGCGCTGTAAATAATAATAAAAAAAGTTTTAATTAAATTAGTAATTACTGTACTAAACTTGCAACAATTTTATAATTAATTTTTTCTATAATTTAACAAATTTTATAAAAAATATCAATAATATTTAATTTACAGTATATAATATAAATTATACAGTATATACACATAGGCGCCTATGTGTATATGCTGCCACCATGTTTGTCTCCATGCCAGTGAAATAGGTCACCACACTCGCACACAGAGCAGAAAGCGTGACCTTCCGAATTATTTTGAAATACAATTAAGAAAAAACTACTTCATTTTTGTTCGGTATGTTTACTTCTTTAGGTGACAGAGGTGTTTTGGTAGATTCTACATCACACGTTTGTTTAATGGCTTCAGCCAAACTCTCCATAGAAGGATGACAAAACAACAAAGCAGAGCGACTCGAAAACTCGGAGAAAGTCGCCATTTTGAACATTCCAATAATTTCTAGGGGGAATCTCATTTACTAACTTAAATATCTACCAAAAATAAAATTAATTTACTCGATTTTCTGCACATTTTATTTTACAGCTTCTGTTATAATAGTTTTGAATGTTTTATATTATGAGTTTTATTACAATTTAAAATGCAAAAATATTACAAAGATTAAGAAAATAACATTTAGTTAATGGACTGACCTAGCCTACCTTTTGATGCATTTTAAATCCGCGGACTCCACGCGCTGTATTTGGAAGGTGTTTTACACGGAAGATAATTTATATTTTAAGAGGTATTTTTAGTATAATTCGTTAATTTTTTTCTTTCAAAATGTTTACTAGTGTTTATAAGTGTGAGTGAATTATATATAATAAAGAAAAAGCTACAAAATATAGGTAACTAAAGCCTCCTAACTATTAAGCCGACCGAGTGCGTGCCCACCACCACACCAAACATTCAATTAAAAGCCGGCCGGCGCGATAGGGTCTAGCCGGCGAGACTCACAACAAAACAAGCAGGTGTAGGCCTAGCCTAAACCTAGAGTATTATTAAAACCTAAAGTAATTTTTTTTATAGAGTTTAATTATGGATAGTGATGATGAAGATAGACGTCACAACCGAGACAAGTTCCGTCGTGAACGTAGTGACTACGCTGAAAGACGAGACAGAGATGATCGCAGAGTTGGAAGAGAAGATTGGAATGATAGGTAAACATTTTTCAACAAAAAAATACATTTGAACCAACTAGTAGAAGAGTACAATACAATTAACTATTGAATGAAATAATATTTTCCTCAATAAAAATAAGGTTTACGACCAACTACAGGAGACTAGAATAGTCATAATAATGCCACATGAACATTTATGAAAATTGTCATCCATATAACAAGATACGATTTACACATTTTATACATTTTAAAATACTTAATTACAAAATCATACAATAGTATCAAATTGTAGAATTGAAATTCTATAAGTTGCAATTTAAAGAGATAAATATATATTATTCTATGCATTTTGTGCTTTTTTTAAGAAGGCCAAGGGACAATCGTGTGAACCGGGATTGGCAACCACGACGAGATTACAATAGAAACCGGAGAGATAGAGGCTACAGTCCGAACAGAAGGGCTATGAGTCCACCAAATAAAAGACCAAGAAGAGATTGGTTAGTAGTTTCATGTTGATTGAATCACCTTTTTTACGATCTCCCTAAAAAACTCACCAATTCTCAAATTAAAATTGCATTTACACTATTTTTCTTTAGGAATACTGGAGGTTATAGGTCATATAGCAACTATGGAGGTGGTAACTATGGGGGAGGCGGCGGAGGAGGAAATTATTGGGACCGTAATGAAGGAGGACAGAACTTTGGACATAATCAGTCTCATAGGTAAGAGTTCAAATGACAGAAGGCTGTCAATACAATGGTGTATTATGGATACAAGAGTAGACCCACCTGTTCCTCAGGATTCAATTAGGAGGCTTATTCTATCAAACTTTATGTGTCAAAAAATGTGATGTGCCAAAATATGGTAGCGATATGGCCAAATACAGTATGGTAGTGATATGACATCATGTCCATATATGGGCACATCACATTTTTGTCGCATAAAGTTTGATAGTGTAGACAGAGCTTAAGATTTTATGTAAACACTGCATTTTATCTGAATTTTTAGGAATGATAGTGGGAGTTCAATGATGACGTTCAAACAGTTTTTAGCATCGCAGGATGACACCATCGACGATCAGGAGGCTGTGCGTAAATACAACGACTACAAAGTTGACTTTCGCCGCACACAGCTTAGCGAATACTTTTTGGATCACAAAGATCAAGAATGGTAAGAATTAATTAATTATTAAAATCTAAATCTATTCAAGATATAGTAGGCCTTGAGATGTGAACATTAATGTTAGCCTAAGGTGAAAATTCTGGAAATCACTAGGCCCCACTTGGTTCTCACTGTCAATCATTAAACAATAAAACCCTGCCAAAATAGCATGTGGACATTCAAAATTTTATTTCCGTTTAATGAGAAAATTAGATTTGAATCTGATGCGTTTTGAAGTATTTTTCATAATAATTTTGCATATTTTGTGGGGAAAATAATAATAGAATGGTTATATTATTGAAAGAAATTCTGCAAGGTGCCGTTCTCTCTCTTGTTAATATTTATAATACATTCATGTATTATTCATTCATAAATTAACTTATAATTTTTTTTTCTCTGTTCATTATTCACTTTAATATGTTACTTCCATTTACAGTTTAGTTGAGCCGAATAAAACCCCGCTTAATTCAGGGGAGCCTATAGTACACGTTATCATGTCGATGATCTAGTTAAACAACATGAGTCAAATTTTATCGCTCGCATACGCTCTGTTTATTGAGCTTAAGAATCAGGAAAGCGTCTGTCCATCTACATACGCGCGTGTTTAACGAAAGAGATTTTTCGCATGTATTTATTGAAATGATTTCATACGCACTTATATCCATCTCGCATTGTATGCTCTGTTTATTGAGCTTATTTTATCAAACTCCTCCCAATATGAATATTCATAAGGATTGCAGCCGAGGATTATGGGTAATTTCACCGTGATATTATGGTTTGTCTATTATAATGTGTTACAGGTTTGTTTGTTTTTCTTCCCATTGATGGGACATTTTTATTAAAAAAATACTTTATAAAGTAATTGATTTCTTTATTCTGCTAATGTTTTTTTTTCTCATATTTACTGACCGTTTTTCTGAAACATCAACTTACTAATTGATTCAAACTTAAATGATTTTTAATCTTTAATCACATTATTTTTAGTATAAAATCTTTTTTCAACAGCATGGATTGATTTTTTTTTTTTTTATATTGCTACCTTTGAACAATCTTTTTAACAGATCCTACATAAATGCTTTATGTTCACATATTGTTTTTTTGTTTATTAATTTTGCTAAGGTTTCGCACTAAATACCATCCTGACCTTTGCATGCAACAGAATGCGGCGCGACTAAATGGAGTACGTTTACGATTGAACGTTTTCCTCGAGTTGTGGAAAGAAAACTGGCTTGATGGGATATCTTGCGAGTTCAACAAACCAGACGAAATTATTAAAGTTCTTGATGCTGGTGAGTACTTTGCTAAATGTTCTGTTGAGGAGCTGTAGCTTGGTGATTAACATGCTTGCCTTCTAATCCCAATGTCAGGGTTCAATCCTGACCTAGTGCCAGGGTTGTAACTCAAGACTCTTATGAACAAGTCTACACTGTTGCGTAAGATTTTCCTAATCAATTTAACCTAAGAAAAGTGATTTTTTTGATACGGTCTTTTTATGCTTTATTCTATGTGACCTTTTCTTCAGCTGTCATCAAAATGGAGGGTGGAACCGACCTGGACTTGACTATTTTGGATGAAAAGGAAGAAGGAAGCGAAGTGGAAGATGAGGTGGAACAGAATCGTGAAAAGAAACCTGCATCCGAGCCAACCAAAGAGGATGAAGAAAAGAAAGAAAAGAACACAGAGTAAGCCAATTAGCCGGAAACTGGACAACACTGGACTTGCCCAAAAAGTCCAGGAGGCCCATGAATTCCAGGAATCCTATGATGTCTTGTTTTCAGATTATAGCATTTTAAAGCCTTGTCTACACAATCAAACTAGTTCAACAGAAAAAGTGTGATGTGCCCAAATATGGTAGTGATATGCCAAAATATGGTAGTGATATGCCCAAATATGGTAGTGATGTACCCAAATATGGTAGGGATGTGCCCAACTATGGTAGTGATATGCCCAAATATGGTAGTGATATGCCCAAATATGGTAGTGATGTGCCCAAATATGGTAGTGATATGCCCAAGTATTTTATTGATATGACATCATCATCACAATTTTTTGTCACATAGAGTTTGATAGTGTAGACATAGCTTCAGGTTTATTTTGACAACCTAAATATGTAAAACTGAAATTGAGAAACTTGTCTTGTGCTAATGAATTGGTTTTTTTTTCTTAAAATAAATGATACTTGACTTGAAAACAGTACCTAATGTGTAGTTAAAATCATAATAAATAATAATAAATGTAATTCCAATTTTTTGTTATTTCTTAAGTGGCACAGTAGCTGTGTGCTAGGCTTGATTACCAAGTACTCAGTTTTAGTTCAAATCTTATGAATATAATATACGTTTATAGGGAAAACAATGGAAAGGAAGATGGAGAGATGGTTGACGATTCAGATGACAAGGATGACGAAAAAGATAATGAGGAAGAGAAGGAAAAAGAAACAAAAGTAAGATTAAACAGATTCTTTATTTATTTATCTATATCCTTATTTTTCATTTGACACATCTTGAACTAGTCTGTATTAAAATGTATTTTTCAGTTCAGTTTTGTTCGGTTCACTCAAATATACAAACACAAACATAACATAGAAAAAAGCACAAGATAACAATGTTAAAAGAATGACCCGAGGAATAACCCAAGAAATTTTACAAGAAAACTTATTTCCATTGGGGTCCTCAGACATAAAATAACACTGATAATTGATTGTACTGTAAACATAATGTAGGATTACACAGGTATTTTGATTTTACATATTTAAAATTTAGTTAAAATATTGCAATGTTTAAACGTTTAATTGCACCTAATACAATTGCCTAAAGTTTAAAAATATATAAAATATTGTACATAACTGTTACACAGGTATTCTTTCAGATAAAAGTGATTTTACATTATATTTAAAATTATTTATAAGTATTGCAATTTTTAATATTATTGTTTTAGGATGAAAAGGTAGAAGAAATAAAGGAGAAAACTGAACCTAAACCTGATAAAACGGTATGTTTGAGGTTTTAATTGTTATATCATCCACTGTAGAAGGCACTTGTCCATTTAAAATAACGTTGCCGGTATGCCTCCATCTGGCCTCTTGACAGAATTTTAATTCAATCACATTTTGTGCATAAATATTCACTAAAACATATAAAGCTCTGTCTACACTATCAAACTTTATGTGAAAAAAAATGTGGTGTACCCATATATTGACATGATGATGTCATATCACTACCATATTTAAGCATATCACTACCATATTTGGGCACATCACATTTTTTTGGTCAAACTAGTTTGATAGTGTAGACAGAGCAGTAGATAGATTAAATTTTGTAATTTTAAACGAGAGTATGATTAGTGATTACGGACACTTATTTAAATTTGGTACTATAGGATGAAGCTGAAAAGCGTGGCACGAAGCGTAAGCGAGACAGGGAGTATTCGTCGAGCTCAAGTAGTAGTGGTGGCAGTAGCAGTGACAGCGATTCCGACTCGGATGGAGAACATCGCAACAAAAAAGATAACAAGCCAGAGGTCAAAACAGAAGATGTGAAGGGGGAAAAAGATGAAGGTAATTAATTTCAAATATAGTTATTATCAACGGCAAAATAATAATTGACAAAGGTGAAAATTTAGCTATCAAAGCTTATTACCATCTTTGGTTGTTGTATATGCTCTTCTGAAATGTAAACCTAAAACTCTGTCTACACTATCAAACTTTATGTGACAAAACAAATGTGAAGTACCTAAATATGGTAGTGATACAGTATGCTTAAAGATGGTAGTGATATGACATCATCATGTCCATATATGGGCACATCACATTTTTTGTCACATAAAGTTTGATAGTGTAGACAGAGCTTAAGGTATAATATTCAGAGACTTGAAATGAGGTTTCCAATTCAATATTTTGTGTCTATATTATGTGAATATTAAAACCTAATTCTAAGCCTAAAATCGTATCTATTTTAGATTGTTAGTTTAAGTTTTTCAAAATCCTCATTATTGTATATTCTTAAACTATGTTTGCGACCATGTAAATTACCTTGATGAACTAAAGTTTATTATTATGTTTAGTGTATTTATGTAATTATTACAGAATATGTTTACATATATATTCACATTAGGTCTTCTATCAAACCAACACATTTATTTATAGTGCTTAGATTTAAATCAAATTTAGCTACGTTTTTCATAAAAATTTCATACATTTTAAAATAAATTGAATGATAATTTTTTTTTTATGATTTACAGAAGCAGGTGAGATAATGGATGAGAAACCAGATCCAAAAGATGAGCAAATTGTTAAGAAAAAAGATGAGAAAATCAAAGAGGAGGATACGGGACCAAAGCCTCGTCCTCTTCATAAAACCTACTCGTTATTTATGAGGAGTCTGTCTGTTATGATAGCAAAAACAGAGATTGTACAGGTACTGCTACTACTTCCATATGTATAGAAATTATGGTTGTTCTGAGATATACAAAAACAGATAAATGAAAAACTAACAAAAACAATTACAAAGTGTCACATCACTCTCGTACGGTATACTGACAAGCATTCTGTGCCCATGGCAGCTGGATAAAAGCTGTTACGAAACCTTTTTGTACAAGAAATTATGGACGGGTAACATGTACCACTACGTCAAATAAAGAATAAATACAAATATAATAACTTCCAAAAAAAATAAATTAAAAAAGAAATTATTATATTTTGATTTTTAGATTTGCAAGAAGTACCCCGGTTTTATAAGAGTTGCTCTAGCTGATCCACAGCCTGATAAGAACTTCATGCGTTATGGCTGGGCGACCTTTGACCGCTCGGTCAATATCAAAGATATCTGTTGGAATCTTAGCAGCATCAGGGTAAGTTATATTGCACTTTATTTACTTTATTGTTTAAATAATAATATACTTCAATTTAAGGACCACCTATTTCTATATAATAAAAGTTTCAATTGTTTTGCCTTTATGTGGGGACCACCTATAACTTCTTGTTTCAAAAACAATTTTTATCTAATTGGAAAAAAGGACATACCTATTTTTAATACCATGACTTTTGAAACCTCGTAAGTATTTATTTAAATAATAATGATAGAATTTTGATAACCTTTTTTATAGGTTCGTGATTGTGAATTAAGTCCTGTAGTAAATCGTGATTTGACACGCCGTATTCGAGCGACAAGTGCTATAACGGCGCACAAGCAAGTCGTGCGTAACGATCTCAAAATGGCTGCCAAGCTAATCAATATGCTGGATGAGAAGTATGATTTGTACAAGGAACCACCGGCAGAACCGGAAAAAGATGTGGAAGAAGTGAAGGAAGAAGAGCCGGAAAAGAAGGAAAGTGAAGAAAAGAAAGATGGAGATGATGAGAAAGATGAAAATAAGGAGAAGGTAGAGGATAAGCCTGCTCCTGTAGAGAAGGTAAAGAACCTATGGATGTATTGAGGCTAGGGGAAATCCTCAATATATGAGCGAGTGGCCAAGCGGTTAAGATAGTGGATCTGCTAGGGTTCAAGCCTCACTCGCTCCATGGTTTTGTTGGTAGAACGAGTCTTCTCAGATAAGATCCAGTGTACACATCTAGCTGATATGCACTGTAAAGAACGTACTACATCTTTCGAGATGAGTAGGGGGTTACCCCGATGTACTAATATACCCACAGCCACTGTCACACACAGACACTTAACATAACAACGCGTTAATACTATGTCCCTGCTTTCAAATATCCAATGTCATGTTTATCATTTTTCTACTCTTTGATAAGGACAACTTTTTTTCTAATTCTAGCTACCATTTGTACCTTTCCATGGTTACAAAGACAACCCGTTCCTTGACAACATTACTGAGTATCTGGTGGAGGAGTCGAGCGCAGAAGAGGAGATGCTGATAGCGATGGGCGGAGGAACGGAAGAGGACGACGAGGGAGAACATAAAGATGAAGCTCCTGGCTACACATTTGAGCGTGATCACGCTCTTAACAAGGTTAGTTGCAATTGAAGTACAATATTTCTTGGAATTTTAACAGAAATATAGAAAAGCTTGCAAACATGACAGATTCAAACTTCGATTGATTTTAAGCGGTGAAAAACAATTTTCATTCATACAGTGATATAGACCAATTAAATCTTTTAAGAACATTTTACAGTACAGTTTTTTTTCTCGTACGATCCTCCGTTCAGGAGTTATGATTTTTTAATTGACGTGGTGTCCTAAAATCTTCTGAAAACGCTATGTTATTTCTGTTGGTCATGCTTCCCTGCACAGCATTGGTAGTCATCGATCAAAGATGTCTTCCGGTTTGTGAAAAAGGCCTATTATTGTAACCGAGGCTGATTGCATACCAATAAAACTATTTTTACCGTCAATGTGGTATAATAGAATTATCATATAAAATTTAAATTTTGCATAATCTATTATGTTATTGTATTGTATTCATTTCATAACATTTATTTACAGACTCTGATCTTTGTATTAATAATTGATAATAAATATTACATAAAAATGTCATCAGCACTGTATATGTTTACCTTTACTATTTCGCAAAATTACATTAATAGGAATTTATAGTAACATAAAGAAACAGACATATACATTCAATTTGTATTATCTCTATAGGTTTTGGATCGACTTCTGTTCTACCTTCGTATTGTTCATTCAGTAGACTATTACAATGCCAGTGAATACCCTATTGAAGACGAGATGCCTAACCGATGCGGTATAATGCATGCTCGGGGAGCTAACCCACCAAAAGGTCTTACGGAAAAAGACGGTAATTTTCTTTTCTTTATTACTAGTGATAAATTACACTCCCTATACTGTAATTTTGTAAATTTCATATTCAGCAAAGAGGACTTGCCCTATGTATTTGTAGACCACTTAGGATATCCTATATTTGAGGTTAAAGTGAAGTTTTACCGATGTCAAAGAATGGTAGCAGGTAGCAGCAGTCTTAACATGTTAAGCCTAGGCATAAGGTGTAATCCTCTATAGCTCTGTTTACACGATCAAACTAGATTGACGAAAATGGTAGAATATGGTGGTGATATGCGCAAATATTGTAGTGATATGCCCAAATATGGTAGTGATTTGCCCAAATATGGTGGTGGTAGGCCCAAATATGGTGGTGATATGCCCAAATATGGTAGTGATGTGACATCATGTCCATATATGGGCACATCACATTTGTTTTATCACATCATAAAGTTTGATAGTGAATCCAGAGCTTTATATTGAACATTTTCTCACACAAATGATAAATATAGATGGGTCATTCTTTACTAAATAAAGCTTAAATGATTTAAAATGATTGATAAATCACTCCACAGGGAGAAACATTTGTCTGGCTGGAGACCTGAATTTGCATTGAGTATAATTAACAAAACACTAAAGATATCCTACCATATAGACTCCTTAAATGAATCACTTTGTTACTAGCTCATACTTGGATATGAAACATAAGAGATTTTCATTTGTTAATTCTCCAGAGACCATAATGTTAGTCTGGGAACAATTTAGTACCAATACTATTGGGGTCAAGGAACATACAAAACTAATACTACTACAAAATACATGTTTAAAAAAATGTTCATTTTTTTAAATATCACTATGAATATAAGATCTATACAATAATAAACTGCTTGTTGCTGTTTGACACCTAGTTACGGAATGGCAGACAAGTTTTGAGAAGAAGATTGCGCCGATTTTGCAAACAAAAGCAGCGGTTGGCGACACAGAATGGAGCAAGCTGGGCAAGAAGAACCCAGAAGAATATCCTTTTATACTGAAAATAAAAATAATTGAATATTCTGATTTTATCATCATCATTTTTCTGTAGACTAGAGAACAAGTGTAATAATAATATTTCTATAGCACACATACCACTCAAGACTGCTCAAGGCGCGTATTTATTCAAATAAACTTGCATTAATTAAGACATTTTTGTGTTTATCCCTTGACTACATTTTTTTCACTGAAGTTGAAAAGTTTGTCCAAGCTAACACGCAAGAACTCTCAAAGGACAAATGGTTGTGTCCGCTCAGCGGCAAAAAGTTCAAAGGTCCAGAATTTGTACGAAAACACATCTTTAACAAACACAATGAGAAGGTGGATGAAGTTAGGAAAGATGTAAGCTTTTATTTTATTCATTGTTTTAATTAGTTGAAATATACTTCAGAAGATTTAAAGATGTATTGTCCCCCAAAAACATGAAGATTATTTAAATCGGACTTTGAATAGGTTATTTTGTAGTTTTAATCACGTTAATCACTTCCATAGAAAAAAAACAAATAAAATCATGTTTTCAAATTCAACCAAAGGACCATTGGATGGCAGACTATTTTTTGCTTTAAATTACATTTTTTTTCAGGTAAATAATTTTTTTTTGATCCAATGTTTGGTTAATGTGGATAGCTATTATGTGACATTAAAATGGCATATTGAACAACAAAAATTTAAGAATTATTTTTTCAGGACAATACCTCTTTGTATCCAGGCATTTAGAAACTTTCGCTTTTAGTTAGTAACAATCAAAAAAACAAAAAGGAATACTAGAAACAGTCTTAATTAATTTAGTCTCATGTCAAACTTAAGTTAATTATGTTTACCACTAGGTGGAGTATTTTAACAACTACTTAAAGGATACAAAGAGACCACAGCCTCCTGAGCCTACAGTCGCAGCTAAGTCTGCCCAGCCAACCACACCAGGAGCAACTGGCCATGGCAATACACAAGCTGGTGGTTTCCAGTCCCATCAAGGGCAGAACCATGGGGGAGGGGGAGGAGGAGGGTACAGACAAGAATGGGGAAATCAAAATCGTAAGTTGTACAGTGTTCTTTAATTAATATTGAATTTTAACTTTGTGTTTAAATTATGTATTTATATGTATTAATTTGAAACGATAAATATGAGGAAATCTGTGAGAATGAGAAAAAGTGGCCCCAACCGAGGTTCGAACTACATTATTCAGAATAGGAATCTAATTCTAATAAGATTAAATGAATAGTTGTTATTTTATGATTTGGTATTGTGTAATTAAGTAGGCCTAATTTGCATGTTTGAATCTAACCACAAAATGATTGACTAGATAGTGTCATGTTTTTCAGTTCCTAAAGCAGAATATCTAAAACCTTTTAATATTCAGTAACTACCTCAATGCAAATGTTATTTTTAGATTTGTATGTATTTTAGATTATAAAAGGATCCCAATGGCAATAAGCTAATAACATTTTTGGGCTATCCTGGAAAGGTCGTCTATAAATGTATTTATTTGTAATGTTAGTAGTTAATATATTATCACTTTGTATTTATTATAATAATTTTCCAAATAAATTTGAATAAACCGAAGCACATTCTACAACAAATCCAATAAAAACACAGCAATAGAAACAAAGAGATTAATTCTGACCTTTGTGGTACTATTCTATTGAATGATTTCCTCTCAAAATCCAAAACAAACAATATGTGTGTAATTCATCAATAAAGTCTACTTAACTTTATCCTCACCATATTTTTTCCAAAATTGCATAACAGAAAGAAAACAATATTAACTTATAATGTTGTCATATATTAAGAATAGATTGATTAAAAAAATGTTTGTACATCTGGTATATTGTGAGAGGCCTACAGCGAAGCAACAATCGTGGTCATAATCTATTTTGAACTTTATCCTCCCCATATTTTTTACAAGATCGCATAACAAAAAGTAAACGATATCAACTTATAACAGTGTATATTATTTTAAAGAATAAGTACACAGACTCATAAAAAGAAATGTTTGTACATATGGCAAATTGTGAGAAGCTTACAGCAAAGCACCAATCGTGGTCGTAATCTATTTTTAACTTTATCCTCATCATATTTTTTTATGATTGCATAACTTAAAGTAAGCAGTATAAACTGTGTTGTATATTGTAATAATGAAAAGTCTATGCAAATTTATGCAAATTGTTATTAAGATATGGTCAATTGTGGAACCCCCAACACCGACCATGGTACATTACTATTGCTACAGTTTATAAATAATTCATAAATTAGTTTTCCCATTCTCACAGATTTCCTTATCTTTATCGTTTCAAATTAATTAATTAAATTTCAGTATATCACTAGGGGGTTTGGAGTTCATGTTCTCTGCCTGATGTGTTTATATTTTGTTCTTATATATTAATTCTTTAATTTATTAAATTTTTGTAGAAGGATATGACAGAGGACATCATGATAACCGTGGTTACGGCGGTGGAGGAGGTGGATTTTACAACCGTTCGCAAGGATACGGCAATAATAGGTAAGCCTTGTGACAAAAAAAATGTGATGTGCCCATATATAGACATGATGATGTCATATCACTACCATATTTGGGCACATCACACTTTTTTTGTCAACCTAGTTTGATAGTGTAGACAGAGCTTAAGAACTTTGCAAAAGAACACAAAACAAATTTACATACAGCTTGGTTTGTAATTAGACGTAACTGCACCGGAAGTAATTTGACCAATCAGGGCGCGATGGACCATCCAGGTCGTTTGTGATTGGTCAACTCATGTTGTGTCCAAATGGGAACCAATCTTAAATAATGAAAATCGTAATAAATACTGTGCAAGCAGCGCATACATGAAATAATTGACTTTCAAAATGTTTCCCAATTGTAACCAGACATTAGTTACTGGTATTGTTCAACCAATTTATCCTTTGCTTTGCAGACCAAGAAGAGATCCACGACCACTCATTCAATATCGTGATTTGGATGCTCCTGGCGATGATGACATTTTTTAAGCCAATCAAAACACCCAATTCAATCTGCTAATTTGCATTCATTTCTGTATTAAAGAATCCAATTAGAGGAATGCTGAATTTTGTAAATATCAAGTACGCTGTTTTATTAACTTTTATGACGGCTTTGTTGCCAAACTTTAAGTTTGTTTTTGATCGTTAACAAAATTAATTTTGCATGATATTCTTACATTGCTAATCTGCCTTCCATACTTGATTACCATAATCACTTTTTAACCATATCAAGAAGATGATTTTTAACATTAGACAATAACCAACCTATCTGAATGTTATGATTTTTATAAATGTGTTCTAGGTTTTCTGTATTGTATACATTTTTGTTTTACACTATTTTTGTACAATGTACTGTGGATTATTGTTGGACCAAGTTATTAAACATCATGGTTAACAAATAAAAATGTCGACTCAAGTTTGTATTTTATATCATGATTTTATGACCAATTATAGTATTATACTGTACATTCTTGGTGTATGCAATATTGTATAATTTGACGTCATCATTTAAAATCGTTTTCTCAATCTTGAAGATATATTGTCCCCCTAAAAAAAAATTTTTTCATATTTTTTGTTGAATATGCCATTTTAATGTCACGTAATAGTTATTCACATTGACCATAAACTGGATCAGAAAAAAAAATGTAATTTAAACAAAAAAATTGTCTGTCAGACAATGGTTTTTGGTTAAAATTAAACGTTTCGTTCGTTTTTTTATAAGCAAAATAATTACAGTATTATTTTTTTATTTTTTTTTTTACAATAAATAAAAAAAACTGCAAAATGGCCTATTTAAAGTCTCATTTTATTAATCTTTATTGTTCATGTTTTTGGGGGACAATATATATTTAATATATCGTCATTATTGATTCATCATATTATCGAATCGCTTCACCACATGCTATACACTGTACTATCTCATAACGAAAAATACTATTATGTTTTTTTTATAACTTGTTCACGGACCTTATTGAATTTTGTGAAATTAATTTTGTACCAAATCCTTGTGGAAGTATTATTGCAAACACGTGCTGTTTGCATGTTCATATTTTAAAATTAAATCGTTAAAAAACAAATACACACACACACATGTCAAAAAGGGAACAAAATACAATGGATACAACAATGTAGGACAAGATCAATTGCTGTGACAATGACAATTCGATTCCTGTGACAATTTAATTGAATGGAACTCATTTCCGTAAACATTCCATGGCACATGAGGTCGTCGCGTGTACAGTCTTTGGTGTCCTTGTCGGATGTAAACGTCGCCAACAAAACGCAAATATAGTGACGACAGGTAAACACATAGACTATAATTGTATTCGCAATATCCGACGTTGGCGTACTGCGATTTTATGCTATTTCACGTTAAAATAATGGATCATCGTTTACGGTACAAACAACATCGCTTCAGTATCGTTCTGTTGCTTGTTAATTTTACGTCACGTGTACTTCTAACGTTCGCGTTCTTTTACCGTTTGCGTTCTTTTACCGTTTGCGTTCTTTTACCGTCCGCGTTCTTTTACCGTTTGCGTTCTTTTACCGTTCCCGTACTTTTACCGTTTGCGTTCTTTTACAGTTAGCGTACTTTTAACGTTTGCGTTCTTTTACCGTTCGCGTTCTTTTACCGTTCGCGTACTTTTACCGTTTGCGTTCTTTTACCGTTCGCGTACTTTTACCGTTTGCGTTCTTTTACAGTTAGCGTACTTTTACCGTTCGCGAACTGTTACCGTTCGCGTATTTGTATCGTTCGCGTACCTTTACCGTTCACGTACTTGTATCGTTGACAATTTACAGGCTACGTGCTCAAATATTGTAATACTGACGTTTAGTCTGGTAGTTATTGTATTGATTTCTTTACGTCATTTGTTGTTTTGATCATGGAAGAGTAAGCTCACTCTTACCTTTTTGAGTAAAAGTTTCAAAGCTTGAAATTGTTTTAAAGAAACTTTCAATTTACACCCAAGTGACCCAATATTTGTATTTGTTTTTTTATATTACTGCTGTGGTATAGAATTGCACCCGAGAGCCGAGCGCATGTATATTTAGATATAGAATTGCATTTTTGAATGCGCCTGTTTGGAACTTGTGATTCAAACCATTGAACCAAACTGTAATTGTAAACCTACGGTTGCTGTTAATTGACGATATTTTAATGTTTCTGTTTACACTTGAGAGAATGAAAGTCATTGTCACCCACGTGTTCAATGTTTTCCCCTCCAAATTCCTTGACGTTTTTCACCAAGTTACGGAATGCGTCACAACGTGTATTGATCGTATTCACGGATTAATAGTAGTATTGTGCAATAATCAAGCAGTAGAGGATCAATTTTTAATTTTATAAGATTTTTTAGTTGTGGTGTGTTTGCTATTGTAGGTCTGTTTTATAGCAATTACCTACTAACATATATCGCCTTTTATATAACACATGATTATTTAGAATACGGTTTGAAAATATAATTATTATTGTTATTAGGGTAGTTGTGTTCTCATAATTATAATAATGTTGTTTCGTTTCAGCCAAAACATGGTATATTTTTAATTTATCTGAAATTAATCATTTTTTCCAGTAATATCGATAACGATAGTCTTGTGTTTTATATTGCTTATTTTGTTTGTTGACAAGTTTAGACAAATACGGTAAGTTGGTCAAGTTTGGACTTGTCCATACCCGCACGAGGACGAGTCAAGTTTAATCTTGTCATTACCAAAAACCTAAACAATGCTGAGAAAATAATAAAACGTGTTCATAATGATCAGTCACTTCCTTTCTCCACTGTAATTGATGTTTTAGAGTCCGTATAAAATGAAAATATCGAGGTCGTGTTTTTACTCGAAGACTAAAGAGTCACTTCTAGCGCGCGCTCGATGTAGGCGCGCGTGTTCGATGTAGGCGCGCGCGTTGAAAATTTGATGACTTTTATACGCCAACATTGACCGGTTGTTTTTTCGTGTCGTTGTTGAATATCCATGATTTCTAAATTATGTTTTTATATTCGGTAACGATATTGGCACTGAATTTTCCATATGAAAATGATAAATCCATTATTTTTACTTTTACACCAAACTGGATTACACGCCGTCAATAAATAAATGTAAATTATGATTCATTTTAGCGTCATGTAATTCGAGAATAAAAGTAAAATATATGTAAGTAAACAACATATTAATTTTAAAGATGTATTGTCCTCCAAAAACATGAACAATTAATAAAATCAGACTTTAAATAGGCCATGTTGCAGTATTAATTCACTTCTTATAAAAACGCAAAAGAAACGTTTAATGTTACCCAAAAACCATTGTCTGCTGATAGACAATTTAAGTGTTTTTTGCTTTAAATTACATTTTTTTTCTCTCAGGTAAATCCATTTTTTCCGATCCAGTTTTTGGTCAAAGTGAATAACTATTATGTAACATTAAAATGGCATTAAAAAAAAATTTGTAAAAATTTTTTTAAGGTGACAATATATCTTTAAGAATGTAGGCTACTATCATCCCCATCATCCGTACGACACAATCAAAAAGTCAACAAAAGTCCAAGGTAAAACGCGCGACAAAATTGGCCTTTATTGGTTGAATGCAACATACTTTGTTAGCTTGTTGATTTTTGGGCGCTCTCCAATTGTGCGATAGCCTCTTTAATTTTTTAACTGCATTAATGTAGGCCTAGGTAAACCAAGTCTGCATGCTTCTGTATTAGAATAAGGAATATTGGAAACATTTTCTTAACGATTACATTCACCGGTTTGTTTCAAGGAAAGATAAATGTAGGCCTATAAACAGTACGGTGCGTCTGTGTATAGGCTACTGTATCCACCAAGACGGAAACAGGAAGCAATCAACTAGTAGTGGTGGCAACATGTTGGTGTACAATTTAACCGTTTTAAATGATTACTACAGTACATCAAAGTATTTCAACATTGCAACGAATATGGTGTCGTTTAATAATACCATAAGGTGGCGCTTTATACAAGTCTTAACTGTACATTATGCAAATTAAATACAGGAACTTCCATTCGTACACGTGTCTGGTGAACTCACCAAACAACTACACTTTTGTTTTGACGATTTTGTCCTCCTGTCTCGTAGAAAATATGGATACATAAAAAGGCGTAGTCTTTGCGAGGTTTATTATAGTATTTGTATAAACCAAGATTGTTGTGTACTAAAAATAATTCGACGTTTGTGTTGGAATAAGTTTATATTCGCTCCAGGATCTGACGCGATATTGTATGTGGCATGTATTGGTTGATAACGCAGGATATGGCGGTATCTATTAAAGGATGTGCGTTAATATAAAATATATACGGTCCATGTATATATAAATAACAGAAGGTTGGCTGGTAGTGAATAAGGAACAAGAAGTGTGGATTGAATAATTATCCAACACGACTAGGCCTACTGTTAAAACATTAGTAGATAGATGGAGTAGTTACTGCTGAAGGTTGGATTGATCTGTATTGGTAAACTCTGCTGAAGGTTGGATTGATCTGTATTGGTAAACTCTGCTGAAGTTTGGATTGATCTGTATTGGTAAACTCTGCTGAATTGATCTGTATCGGTAAACTCTGCTGAAGTTTGGATTGACCGGTATTGGTAAACTCTGCTGAAGTTTGGATTGACCTGTATTGGTAAACTCTGCTGAAGTTTGGATTGGTCTGTAAATGTAAACTCTGCTGAAGTTGGATCAAATTGTTGTATAATATTTTGATTATTACGTGGAATTACTGCTTAAGTTTGGACTGATCTGTATTGAAAACTTCTGCTGAGAATCTGTTCAACAACATTAAAGTTGGACCTATGTGCTGAATAACATTGAAGTTGGACCAATCTACTGAATAACATTGTTGAACAATCAATTAAATCATATTGCTTAGTTTTGGATGTGGTAAATACGCCGCTGTACAATTTTGCTGAAGTTGGACTTAAAACATGTGCAGGAGTAATTAGCACATTATCCGAACTTGAGGTTTTGATTAAGATAAACTTGCGGAGTGACAATCTGTTAGCACTTTTCGATTTCCATTCAAGAATTAAGTTTGACCTAGAGATTTTAATGAAGTGTATTAAAATGGGATTAAAGCGGGAAGTTATGCTTTCTTACATGTGTCTTCTATACATTCAACACATCAGCTGTACTATTACGTGTGATTTTCAACCTGAAAAACCGGTCATAGGTGAAATAATTCAGTTTAATTGCGTTACAATTGGACCGGTGCTCAATGGATCGAGACTTCGTGTGATTAGGCCCAAACACCATGAGAAATCTAAGAAAGTTTCACAACAAAATGGTAAAAATGGAGAACTACATGCTAGTTACGAATGGACGATGACGGCTGCTGATTTTGAGCTTGAAATAAAATGTAGAGAAAAATTCAACGACAATACAACTAATGTATGTGCATTAACAATACCTAAGCCTATAGCTGTATCAGATCCAACATTTTTACCGACAATAGAGATTACCACAGATGCTAAAAAGGGTATACCAGAGCCCAACGTTGGGGCGAATTCGGGAGAAACCCAGTTAGTTAGGCCGACACCAATGGTTCAAGTTACAAGTGAAGACTTTATAACGCATGATATACAGTACATTACTACATATCAGGAAGATTACAACGATATATTAGATGGAATTGACGAAGATGGAGGAGGTCTATCATTATTTGAACTTTATCCTACAATTTTCTGGGGTCTTGTTGTTGGAATGGTTACAATATTTTTCGTTGTGATCATAGCCACCATGTGTTTAGTCTTTCTCACACAATCAAAACGACGCAAAGAAAATATGCAGACTACTGTACCGTATACAGGATCGATGGAGATTCTTACTGGTCCATTCAGGAAACCTGCCGGAGCATATTTAGATTTGAACGAGTCTAGCACTGCTCAAGCGTCGACCTCAGCCACGGTCGTCGATCGTGCTTGCCAAACGATACCTTGTAATCTACCCTGGCTAGCAGTTGATGTAGATAACGATTTTGCCTATTATGAACCTCAAGATTTAGTGGCGCGACCAGCATCTGTTGCAGGATGTGGGAATCTAGAGATTGTACCAAATGTTTTAGGTTCGCGCGGCGGTTATATACAGACAAAGCATGGCTTAGCACGGAGTGAATCTGACCGTCGGTACTCCGAGCTGTGCCGCACACGAACCGATAATGATCCGCAATTTTACATTCCACCAAAGCGGATACACAGACATTCTGACCACGAGATGTATCACATGCAGAAATACAATTCTCAATTGTATGATGAGGCTCCACCAGTTGCGGTAGAATTCGAACCAGTGCGGAGGTACAAACGCCGTGCAAACCAAATAGCTGCTGGTGGTACGCGTCAGTCGCGTCCCTATAGCTATATTGACCCTAGTATTGCGCAACTTGTTCCACCGTCTGCTTCCGGTAAACGCAAAGCTGGAAGCAGAGAAGAACTTTCAGACAGTTCTTTGTAACTGATAGAAAATGTGATATATAAGTTCATATAATGACGTAGTAGCTTTTTAAACGATATCGCAAGAAGTAACTATTCCTCAGAGTTATAAACAGTTAGTATGCCTACGTTTCGATCCCAAAATAACGATATTGTAACCATTTTTAACCAGTTAAAGGATATTTGTACTATATGTATATATATATATCACTGGCTAAGGCATGTTGGTGAAATTAAAAGATATCAATATGTTACTAATACGTTTCTGCAGCCAACTTATCCGATAGGCTAAAAGATTGGTTGAAGATGAGATTGGTTAATGTTATCCAATCATCATGCTGCAAAAACATTACCCTAAAGCTGCCTTCAATAAACATATATATAACTATGCATAATATTGTGTATAAAAACATTTGTATTATTCTAAATATTAATTTGATATGATCATTGTATTTATTGATTTGTGTATGTATTTTGTGTGTATATGTTTTTAGTTAGGTCCTACTCGTATTTTATTTCTCCAGATGACTTTTGAACTGTAGGTTTAACGATTGTATTTATCTTCGGCCATTCGTAACATTGCAGGCGATGTAAAGAGTGTATTTCTCTCATTGCAACTTAATAAATTAATTTCCTCTGTTTAAATATGATTTGCGGAGGAGCTTCCTAGCGACCAGTGGTGTAAAGGCATGAGCGCTCACTGGCTAAGGGGCCCTGGATCTTATGGGTCTCCCTGAGCAGTGTCCAGAGGAAAAACAGGAATTAAAATATGTCGAAAAAGATTGGGGTTCCTAAGCCTGAGTCGTCAGGCCTTTGCGTTACGCCAATGCAAGCGACCAGTCGAATACCTGTTAACATACTCACTTTCTGTCGTTTAGAAGTATGTTTACTGGATTACACTTCCTTTCTTATAGAAACGATACTCCATCAATCAATGGAATTATATTGATTATTAATTTGTAATGTTGTTTAATATTGTTTGAATACACTGTGCCACGGAACTGATTTGTATAATTTTAAGACAATATTTCACACCATAACCATGTACACAAAACATTAATACGAACAACAATTACTGTACAGTATCAACAACTGTACACATTTTTTACTGCAGTAATAGTTTTAATTCGATCGTGATTTGTGCATTCATTATAGTTTTAAATGTCATTTTCTTAACAAATATGTGTTTCCTTTCCTTTAATCAAAAACTTTACACATTTTTTACTGCAGTAATTGTTTCTGCCGATTCTCGGTAATGCATCTAGAATTCTCTACTCATATTATTAGTAATACAACATCACAGATGTATTACATGTATCTCCTAATATCATACCATAACCTAACCCTTAATCTAACGTTACATACTGGCATCACATGTGATACAAATGAGATGCTGTATTACACAATTTTCCTATGATACTGTACACATATTGTAGTACTGAAGATACAGCAAACTAGATTTGTGTAAACTATAAACATTTTCAACAAATATTAGTTTTATTTATTATATGGTGTATTGTACATGTACTGCATTGCATTGTATTACGGATGCTTTTATTAATAAAATAATAACCTTAGAAATGTCTAATTATTTATTGATACTCTCAATAGATTGATGACATCATTAATTATTATTTAATTTAAAAAGTATTCATTGTACTATAAACTCTGAAGCGTTTACAACGCTCTACAACTTACATGTCTTGACAAACCTATAGCCTCTATGTATACGCTATACTATTTATAAGCCCAGGTATATCAGTAGGTTATATATAACCCCTACTACTGATATACCTTGATAGGCATTCTCTAGGCATTGACGAGTTTAGTCGCTTGGAATGTTCCTTGCATGGTACGACGATACAAATTTACATACAGCTGCATGCGTCGTACTCTTACTACTGATTGTACGTTGTTTATATGTTTCTTGTTTTAAGTCCACACTGCCACAATGTAACTAATCGCGTTAGTGAATGTATTGATGTCATCTTCAGAATCACCGTCCAAGATGGAAAGTAAGTAGCATCTTTTAGCATTAAACATTACTGATACACACGCACTTTTCAACATGCATTGAGTCGAACAAGTAATCGCAGAATGTGTGTACATGACCTGTAGCACGTTGTGGTGATCAGACGTGCGAGATTCTGTGAACCTCAAAAGGCCCCGTCGAAATCGATTATCTGTGGGGAAAATATTTCAATGGTATTAAAACAAATTGTGTAGTACATTTCCCAATAAAAGTAAGCCTAGTTCAACACAAGTGTAACCAAACCCCCAAATATCCACCTATACCTTGTGTGGTTGTTTGTTCTGTTGTGGTTGGTTCCATGGTTGTCTGTAGCTCTGTAGTCGTAGGTATGGTTGTTGTCGTTAGTTCCATGGTTGTCTGCTGCTTCGTAGTCATTGGTGTGGTTGTTTGTTCTGTTGTGGTTGGTTCCATGGTTGTCTGTAGCTCTATAGTCGTAGGTATGGTTGTTGTCGTTAGTTCCATGGTTGTCTGCTGCTTCGTAGTCATTGGTGTAGTTGTTGGTTCTGCTGTGGTTGGTTCCATGGTTGTCTGTAGCTCTGTCGTCGTAGGTATGGTTGTTGTTAGTTCTGTGGTTGTCTGCTGCTTCGTTGTCATTGGTATAGTTGTTTGTTCCGCTGTGGTTGGTTCGATAGTTGTCTGTAGCTCTGTAGCCGTTTGTATGGTTGTCGTTAGTTCCATGGTTGTCTGCTGCTTCGTAGTAATTGGTGCAGTTGTTTGTTCCGCTGTGGTTGATTCCATTGTTGTCTGTAGTTCTGTAGTCATTGGTGTAGTTGTTGGTTCTGCTGTGGTTGGTTCCATGGTTGTCTGTAGCTCTGTCGTCGTAGGTATGGTTGTTGTCGTTAGTTCCATGGTTGTATACTCCTCCGTAGTCATTGGTGCAGTTGTTTGTTCTGTTGTGGTTGGTTCCATGGTTGTATGTAGCTCTGTAGTCGTAGGTATGGTTGTTGTCGTTAGTTCCATGGTTGTCTGCTGCTTCGTAGTCATTGGTGTAGTTGTTTGTTCCGCTGTGGTTGGTTCCATGGTTGTCTGTAGCTCTGTAGTCGTAGGTATGGTTTTTGTCGTTAGTTCCATGGTTGTCTGCTGCTTCGTAGTCATTGGTGTAGTTGTTGGTTCCGCTGTGGTTGGTTCCATGGTTGTCTGTAGCTCTGTAGTCTTTGGTATAGTTGTTTGTTCCGCTGTGGTTGGTTCCATCGCTGAAAAGCAGAAAACATTTTTAAATTTTCAGATTTCCACTTGGGAAGAGTTAAATCTTCACTGGTTCCACTAAACGTTGGAAAAATGACTTTCTCATTAGTTATGTGATGTACAGTAATGTAAATGAGAACATGCAATTTGTTGATTGGTTTGTAAATCACTGTCTTTCCAGTTGTTTAAAACCAATTCGAACGTCACACGTCAGAGGCCATGCTGCGAGCGCGTACAATAATGACGTCAGCCTTGTAGAGTCACTGACGGACCTTTGAACGCCTAAAGAAAATATATAACTTTCTTGTTTACCTGAGCAACCGAGGAGTTCAAATCTTAAACTTGGCCAACCAGACCACCCGAGCACTCGAATACGGATTAATCTTGCGGTTACAGCTTCATCCAACATATTGGTCACATGGGAATTTTTATTGAAATTTCCTGTAAACTATAATACGTTTATACAATTATTTTACGCAATTCTTTGTAAAAGTATATAAAATATAAGGTGAAACTGAAAAAATCGTTTAAAAAATTGATTTAACCCGCAGAAAGTGAAGCCGCAAACTTCGCCCAGGTCGTCTTTAGCTCTGTCTACACTACCAAACATTATGTGACAAAAACATGGGATGCACCCATATATGGTGGACATGATGATGTCATCACTACCATATTTGGCCATATCCCACTTTTTTTGTCAAACTAGTTTGATAGTGTAGACAGAGCTTTATGCCAATTTTTTAAAGCGTAACGGGAGGTCAAATGACAGTCAAGAATATAAATAGTTGCTAGACATCAATAAAAATTCGGGTTTGCAAGGAGGTATTATTTTAATACTTTAGTTAAAACTTGTTCGTTCATTTTTATGAGGCCTTTATGGATTTTTCAAATAATCGTTTGTTTTTAGTAGTATTGAATGATTATGGTCGTTTTATACATACGTCATTGTCAATTGCTTTTTTGAAGTTGTTCCCGTCGTCACCGTATAGAACTTCGTAGAGCGTTACCCATTCTGAAAGGTAGTTGCTCCCCTGAGTGATGACCCCAGTGACTGTATGAACGCTACCTAAGTCAGCTTGAATCCACTGGCCTACTGCGGCAGCATTGGGACCCCAGGCTCCGTTTCCATTTACACCCCTCAAGGAATTCAGATGTCCATAATGAGGGTAATACATCGTATTGTATATACTTGATGCTGAAAATTGTTCGGGTGGAATTCTTCCATCCTCTATACCAAGTGGCTCATTGCAAGACTCTACAGTAAAATATCATTTTGTGTTTGAATGCATTAGAGGACAACGATGTAGCCTACAGTAGCATTGTATAAAATACAATTCCATTCCTTATATGGACAACGCCAAACTTCCTTTATAACTACGCTTGACATTGTATCTAAAGTATGGATACGATTATCATAAATATTTTACATTCAACGATTGCTTTTTTTAAATTAAAAAATAGCTAAAATCAGAAAAATAGTACAGTCTGTTGGTATTTATCGCGGCCAGACATCAAACGACTGTTACGAGTTCCTATCAAGGCGAGCTCAGTGTCCTGTTGTTAGATTGCCTTAATTTAAATCGTACAATTTGTTTTCGAATATTAAGTATTTCTTCTATACGGTTTGATTCAATTTTTAGTTATGCCTTTCTTATCACACATTCTTGGTGTTACGACGACAACTTTCAAGTGTCCAGGTATGTTACTTAATAATATGCCTAGTTTACTACTAAACCCAGAAGTATCATTAACATGAAATTATTTAAAAAAAATTCTCACCTGTAGCTTCAACTCTTAAAAACATGAGAACGATTACCAACAAAGTAGGCCTAATCATCATTTTTTAAATTTACACTATTAGAAATAACAACGCTACAACTCAGAGCATCTCTAGATCATAGTGTGAAACATGATCTTACGACGAATGAATTGTGAACAATGCCGCATTCATTAAAAAAACGGTAATTGTTCAATCAATATTTACGTGTTGTGACCTCTTGTTTATGTTATATCATATAGCGGTCATTAGCGAAGTTTTATACAAAAGTGTCATTACGGTATTTATAATTGTCGGCACTTAGAAAACAAGGAACGACAATATTTAGGCTTGTGACTTATTCAATTAAAGGTCAACCAATGTTTTATAAGTCATCAAAGTTTTATTGTAATTACGTCATTATTATTAATTAATAATAATTGGCACTTGGAAGATTTAGGCATACATTCAGCAAAACTAATAGTAACAATTGATTTCATCCGAGAGCAAAATTCGTAAACTTAGCTTTGATCATCCTAGGCCAAGTTGTTTGGGATGACAAACCATCACATTTCGCATCTAACAATAAGTGATGCGTGACGGGAGGTCAAATTACTGTCCAGGTGCTACATAAATATATTTTCTCTCCCTATATCATACAGGCCTAATTTATATAGCTAATGTACTCAGTCTCTCGGAAACCTGACATTTGTTTTATAAACATAAAAATACATTTTATCAAACACATTTTATTTCCAATTATCTAAAGGCATTCAGATAATCCGGAAGCTTTGAGTTTATTTTTATAGTGTACGGTAATATTGCGTCTTGGGGCTTGATTCTGACGTTCCCAATGAATCTTTACGCACATACGCGAGCAACTAAGCCCCAAATATGGTCATAACTTGTTATTAGTCCACATGAAGAGCCATCGCTCGGGCTATAAGTCGATCTGTAAGTGGCGTGCACTCTTTTAACGATTTCCGCTCTGTTAACAAACATCTGAAAAAAATTAAAATCAAAACATTACAATGGATAACATCTGGAATGAAACTAATTATTTGGTTTTATTGGTTTAATAGTATTAAGCCTATCTGAACTAGATTTTTACAACAAAAAAAAACAACTAAAATATAACAATGCTACCTTGCTAATTTGTGATGTTGCTTTTGATCTGATTTCAGAGCGGCTTGAATCAAAAACTGGTTAAAAACGTCTCGCTGAAAAAAAAATTCTAATATTGTATTAAACAATTAATTATATTAATCATATAAAAACATCTTTTGACGCTGTTAACTACTGTTAACATAGAAAAATAAAACTAATTGAGTGTTCTCACTGACAACCACTGTAACTTTTTTCAGTTTCATCAACGCAAACAGTTTTTTAAAACGTTTCATTTGACCCGGAAGGCATACGAATAAACCTCCCTGATTTGACGGTGGTATAATGCTAAATGCGTTTTGCGGGTCGCCTTCTGAGTTTAGTGAGATCTTTTATACTTGTATGTAGTTACCCCTAGACTTGCCCCAAGTCTGTAGTTATTTCGAGGCTTTTCGATGTTTGTTTACAAGCTCCAGTAGCAGTATGAAACGCCATATGTGCCAAAATATTTAGTCAAAACTCCGCCTGGAACCCAGACTAGTAGTTACCTGTGCATGGCTTCCTCCAATATTGATCACCTGATATCTGACCGGTAACATCGTCTCAACTGCTTTACTGAAATCTCCGTCGTCGTAGGCCTGGAACGCTTCAAACATCACAACGCCCACCTCATTCATTATATTTCTTTGATCTCCTTTCTTCTTTCTAGATTACAATAATGTTTGATAAAAACTTACATCAGTATAAAGCTCTGTCTACACTATCAAACTAGTTTGAATGTGCCCAAACGGTTGTGATATGCTTAAATATGCACTAGTGCGCGCGCGCGCGTTTCAAATGTGAATGTGAGGTAAATGTATTTTACACCGGCTGTGCTTTGGTATTGCTTTCTGAAAACTTGATAATTTAAGGAACTTTTAGATTTAATAATAATTCATTTAGTAAACTTTTGGACCATTTTTTCTTCTAATGCTTTTATTATTGTAAATGAAATTAAAAAAAAGATAACCAATAGTAGATTAGCTAGAGAATAAGCATGCGCAAAAGTAAATAATATCAATCAATCAAAATGTATTCCATAAAACTAAGGATATTACAAAAATGTCATAATAAAAGTTATGGAAAAAGGAACTCAAAATAAGCAAAGCTTTTAAGTCGAGACGCCTAATACAATTAATAAGGTAATAAGAAGTTATTTAAATCAATAACAATAAAAAAAAAAACAAGAATAATATTGCCGCGTCGTGAAGCTAGTGATTCAACGAACAGTTATACTATACTATAGTATAACTACTTTTATATAACACCTATATAAATTCCTGTCATTTGATTGGACGAATGTGGGTCACATGGCGTGCAATAGTACGCACTATTCAACGATCGTTAAATAGTACTTTTTGAAACATTTTTGTGTACGAAAAAAAAAACGTCTCGCGGATGAAAAAAAATCTAGTACACAAATTATCCTATGATATGGCTATGTACTGTGAAATACAACAGCGCCACCTGTCGTCTGGTCTCAGTTTCATTTGTAAACACCACCGCGAGATATGCAACAGCAGCAGATATTTGTGTACGATTTGGACATTATGTACTAATTTCATTCAAAAAGGCATTTAAATTAGCTTTAGATCGTTTTTAGGATTTTGATTAATTAATGGGGACATCCCTACAAGACGTGGAATTGTTGGAAAAACCATAATTAGCTTAGATAAGTTCCAATTGTCTGTCGAAGTTTTGCCTTTCAGCCAAGCTAGTACTAGGCTACTAGGTCTAGCCTAGGCCATGCTAGTATTAGGCTAGGCCTAGCCTAGGCGTTTTAGCCTTGCTAGGCCTAGGATTGTTTGGTCGTTTGTTGACATAATTAACACAAAAGTAGGTGTGTTTACGAAATCCATATAAATATAACATTTAATATAACATTATTAAAAACCAAATGTTACTGTTTTTAATCAAATGTGTGTGAATGAAATGTAGTAAGCTTTGGCTAGGGCTACCTTTTATTTGATTCAAATAACTAGAATTTATTTAGATGTTATATAAAACAAATAATGAATGTTTTGTATTCGTGTAATGGTACAAATAATGGCACTTGGTGAATGATGAAAGGTTATATCAACTCGGCTTTGCCTCGTTGATATAACCTTTCATCATTCACCTCGTGCCATTATTTGTACCATTGCACTCATAAACATTCATTATTTGTATAATATAATAGTGCGATGAAAATATAGAATTTTACTTGATAAAATCTGTGGTTGATTCCTTAAATCTCTTGACAATATCATTTTGTTTTGCTCCGAGGGCAGCCATCAGATAGTGGATGTCATTGAACACAAGGGTGTGGTCATCTAAGTGAGGTTTGGTGACATCAAAGATTTTCTGCCAACGTTCTTTTCCCACTGAAACTCCTGTAAAAAATATCATAGTTTCAAAGTAGTAAAGGCCTGACCGACGATAAATAAACATTTTTATAACAGAAAACAAAAGAAATTAGAAAAGAACCAAAGACTATTTTATTCTGTCTTTGACGAAAATAATATTTTTAAAAATCCAACCAATTGACGTCAGGATAAATAAGAACAATAACGGTCACATAATTTTCATCAAAGACAGAATAATATGGTTATCCTATTTATATAGCCCTTTTCGATACATATCACAAGAGTTCCGTCGATAAAGCTCGTTTTACACTATCATACTAGTTTGACCAAAAAGGTGTGCCCAAGTATGGTAGTGATATGCCAAAATATGGTAGTGATATGACATCATCATGTCCATATATGGGCACATCACATTTTTTGTCACTTAAAGTTTGACAGTGTAGACAGAGCTTTTATCACAAGGCGCTTCATCTCATTACATTCGAGGTAGGATAACACAAGCCCGTAGCCAGGGGTTTTACAGTGGGTTCGTTTTTCCACAAAAGGGGAAAAGATCGTCACAAGCTAGCGCTAGGTTGATGACTACACTCCTTAAGTTTGGTTCCCACTAGAACGTAACACAAGTGAATTTTACCAATCACAAGCGATGGCTTATTCGCTTGTGATTGCTAACTGTGTCAAAAGTGTCATTTTGGCGAAAGTTATATAGTATTTCGTTTGCTAATTTGTTTTTGCGTGTCATTAGACATAAAACTAAAAATAGTCCTAAATCAATATAATTGATTTGTTTATTTCACCGTCTTTAAAAATTACTACGCTTCATTAAACACCGTTACCGGAACTAAACGTTTCATTTTAAAATGACCTACAATTTGACCTACTACAACACCTTTCAATACAATTGGGCTTATTAATTTCAGGGTCTGTGGTTGAAAATGGATCTTAATTAATATTGCACTCTACTGTAATGAGTATAAGCCATAGTGCACAATGAGGAGAATAGACCCATAAAACGTAAGTATTAAAACGTAACTAATATTCCACTTGGTATGTTCCTGCATCACCAATTTTATCATTCACTATTAATGTTTTAATGCCTTTTTTTTCTCTGTGTGTACTGCTCAGTCTCCCCCCTCCCCAATAAGCCCCGGGGTCCCTGGGTTTGGCCAGTGAGCGCTCATAGCCGTTACGCCACAGATCTTAATTAAATGAATCGCTGCGAGTAATGTAGCCTACCGCGCGAACTAACCTTCCATTTCAAGTCGGTAGAGCAAAGACGCGGCGTCTACCATGTCCAAAGGAGCTGATGAACCCAGTGTTCTCTGTTGAACCTATCAATAAAACGAAGGAAGTAATAATTTGAATCTGTTTTAAAATTCACAATACAATCATCTGCTGCTGAATGCTGAATTAATTTGCGGATGTTGGGCCGCTATACAATTTGTTTCTGAGTGTGCGCAAAAACTCAAAAGCTGTGTTGTTGAGATACCACGCGGATGTACGCAGCTAAATAATTTGTTTCTAAGTGTGCGCAAAATGACTTTTCATCTCAACAGCTGTGTTGTTGAGCTGTCATTAATGTTTTCCATTACCATGTACAGTGTAATGTCTCTTGGAAACTCAGCCTTAAAGTACGGGGCGCCGTATGGGACATTGCGCCCCGTATTAAAGCCCCTTTTGCCTAAAACAAAGACTGTATTTTAGTCTTGATCTTTCATTTGTTTTATGTCGAACAATAAAAAGTAAATGAATTAGTTAATTACTATTAGTTACCTGTTGGTCATAGATTGCAAGTGCTTTCTGGTAGTCGGCATTTTCTATACAGTATAATGCCCAATGCCAGTAATTGTGGCAGGCTATCATACCACAAATCTATAGCAAGTCATACATAATAAGATCAATAATTATCATACACGTGGTGGAACGTTTCGCTCATTAAAATTTAAACGTCAACTTAAAACTTTTCTTTTAAATTACAAAGTATTGTTAGGCGCTATGTTCTTTGTAGGGCGCCATATGAATAGAATAGAAAATGCATAAAATGAAATACCTACGTTCCAGTTAGTCTCTGTGCTTGACATGAATTGAATACCTTCAATCGAACGTCCATTCATCTCAAGCACATGAGCCATCGAGTGCGTTGCCCACGGATCGTTTGGATTCAATTCTAAGCCCTTAAAATTATTAAAATCATAATTAAATATGTACCGGTAGATAAGCAAAAGAAAGAAAAAAATAAACATTTATGTTTTTTAAGATTTATTTACAAAGTTACAAAGAATTTTTCGCGATTTTCCATACTTTGCCAGAAAACTCATGACGTAAATTTTGCGATGCACTTGTGACGTCACAGCAATTTACGGCGACGGCTGTACGGCGAGAGGGTGCTCTTAATAACATTTGTTCAGGTAAATAATTTGTTTTTCGATCCAGTTTTTGGTTAAAGAGATTAACTCTTATATGGCATTAAAATGGCATATTAAAAAAAAAATTGATAGTTGGGACAATATCTTTAAGCAATCGGACATGCTTGGCAAAATACAGAGGGCGCACTGTTTTATATTTGGCCCACATTGAAGATACATCATATAACTCGAGATTTTATTCACCTTGAATCATATTATATATCGATTTTCTTGAAAATTAATAGACGTAGTCTGTTGTTAAAACATTAATTAAAATAAAAAAAAAAAAATTCAGAACAATGTGGACGTTATCGTGCAAACAAACGTAGAAGCAAGTAAACTTGGCATTTTGCCAAATTTTTAATATTACCGTATATTTATTCGAAAAAATGCCCAGGGCGTTTATTGTTCAGGAGGGTTTTAGTGGGGCGTTTATTCGATATCCCCTAGATATGAAAAAATACAATTAATATCAAGAAGTGATAAAATAAAGTAAAATTTGTATCAAAATGTTGTAATAGAAAATTCAAATTGTGTATATATGCATGTGGCGGGGTGTTTACAGGGAAAAATTTCATTTGAAAATTTTGTTTAGCAAAATTGCTAATCAAACTGATTATTTAGTCGAGAAACATATTTTTGTATTGTATTTTTTGCTACACAATTGTAGAAATGTGTAGCTAAAAGGTTGCTTTTTGCTATGCTACACTGGCGAAATTATTCCCTGGTGTTTATACGAGAAAAATAGGTAAACTCTCCGGAGCGAGGGGACGTTTATTCCAAATGACATTCTATGGAGTGAGTTTATTCGAGGGGCTTATATTTGAAGAAATACAGTATTATAATTCATCTTACTAGTCTAGCTTGTTTCTCTGCTTGAGCGTACAGATTAGTCTCCTCCAGGCCAAACGCGTACATTCCATGTAGGTAACTATATCGATGAAAACAAAAGAACCACATTATTTTGTAGGCCTACCGTACTGTATTCTCTCCTTCATTAATGATCACTTATTATTAACATTTTAAGAAACATCATGTTAGAATTTGATTACCTGGATAGTGGCATAGTGTTTTTCCAATAAGGCATCACACGAGCGATCGAATCACGTATTTGATTCGATTCACCGAGGTAGAAATAACTGTCGTGGGCAAACTTTAAAGCTAACATGTCTGTAGGGTGTTCGACTAGGATACGTTCCCAGGTTTCACACGCTTTTTTCTGGTATCTGAAAATATGTTTTTAAATAGTAGTGATATGCCCAAATATGGTAGTGATATGGCCAAATATGGTAGTTATATGACATCACCATGTCCATATATGGGCACATCACAATGTTTTGTCACATGAAGTTTGTTAGTGTAGACAGGGCTTTAGTGTTGAAGTTTTTTGTTCATACTAGGATGCAACACGTACAACGCGTAAAGCTCTGTCTACACTATCAAAAATGTAATGTGGCCAATGGACATGATGACGTCATATAACTTTGTATTGTTAAACTAGTTTGATATATCACGCAAGTAATTTGATGGATTATCCAAAGTGCCCCGCATGCCTGTAACCCTGTGCTGTGATGATGAGTTTGTGTCTAGGCCAGGAAATAGTGAATTTTACTTCTACCTGGTCTAGGCCTACCACATTTTCAGGACGCTCCGCAAACAAACAATGTCGTAAAAAGACTGATTCGAACTAAACGAGTGAGATTACGTTAATAAAACAGAATAATATATTTTTTTACGTTTGAAATTAATATAAATATTCTTGATTTTATCAAAGAGGTTATAATTAATATCGCCATTTTGTATATATTACTCAGTACCCTTCTGAAAATAATTTGATAGCGGTGACGTGTTGCTGTTCCCTTTGGCTGATATCACTACCCGTTGCTATGCGTACCATCTCATCAATACCCTCCTTTAAGTCAGAACTTAGATCAATGTTCGTGCCTGTTCCAAGTAGTTCAAGACCATTACTTATTACTCGTCCCATAACTTTCAGAACGAATGAAAAACAAACAGTACAAAAATGTCAGTTGTATGTATTAAAGGGTGGCTCCGGTAACACACTTATCTTATGATGAACATAAATGCAAATTTACCCAGACGAGCGGTAATAACGGTAATTCTACGTGGGACAAGATACACGGTTTTCCGCTTACCGTTACCGCTCTCGTCTGTGTAAATTGAATGCCCTTCCGATAATTGTGTTTTCTCCCACCTGCGTCGTCGGTTCCCACTTGTGATTACATAATACAGCACTTTGCGTCAATATGTCGCTGTATTGCGTTACGTTGCGTCGCTAGTACTAGGAACCGCTTTAATGTTGATTTTTTTTAATGAAGGGGTAATATTAATGCTTTTGCAAATGTTTATTTTTTTAACGCGGAGTTTTATTTGTTATGCTTTGTTTTTACAGAATTCATAAACTGTAACTATATGCAATATATATTTTCAGACGGGATTGCGCCGTTTGTCGTTAACGCGGTACAAACTTACTGAACGATTCGTCCGCTTTCTCTAATTTGCCAAGAGTTACTTCCAAACCTCCAACACTAGGCTCGTCATACCAGCCAACATACTGCAATACAAAACAATATTTTTGTGCAAAAAAAAAAGACTATAATTATTAATTCCGTGCGAAAATAAATTTTTGGGAACCGTGGATTCACATGACATGACGTTTATTGACAGAATGCTCTGTAACGTTTGAGGTTATGAACGGTTATTGACAGAATGTTTCCCAATTCATCCAAAGGTCGCATCAAGGCAATTTAACAACAGGATCATAAGCTCTGAATCAAAGGGTTTATCTGTGGCTGCGACACGCTCAATTCCACGCCCTTTAATATGTTAATAATGTACACAGTATAGTATTTTTCGCAGTCAGACATAAGATCAAAAGACTGTTACCAGTTCCTATCTTGGCAAGGCGACCAAAGTGTCCTGTTGTTAGATTCCCTTGGTATGCTAACAACGTGTGAATAAAATCCTAGAATGATATTTTACCTGTGTCAAGGCGGCATCATATAGTTTACATGCTTCGTTACTAGTTGACGATAGAGGAAGACCAGTGTCGAGCCATGCCTGTATTATGACATTTATTTAGTTCAGTATTTTGTTATTAAATAAACAAAATATATGATATAACCATTGAGCTATAATTTTTAAAGCTACATGATATTATAACATTATAACAATCAATATCTATATAGTAATCCTAATGACACCGTTCGTTACTTATGATGTATCGAGACCTGATTGTCAATACCGTGCCTGATTGGTCAGAAGTTGCGCAGTCCATGATGTCTACACCAATCAAACTTTATGTGACAAAAAATGTGATGTGCCCATAATATGGACATGATGATGTCATACCACTACCATATTTGGACATATCACTGCCATATTTGGGCACATCACACTTTTTTTGCCAAATAGTTTGATAGTGCAGCCAGAGATGGCCACGCATGGCACATATTTTTAAAGTTGTTTTGTGACGTGTATATACCGTATAATCGATTGTTATTAGTTTTTGGGGGGAGTTTATATTTGGTGCTATACATTAATAGACGGATTAAACGAAAACTTACCTTTTTTACGTTTGATCTCGATTTTATGAGATAGGTAGGGTGACCTATATTTAGTGCTATACATTTAATATACTAGATGGTAGGCTCGCTTTGCTCGCGTACCATCTAGGTCGTGTCCACAGATGGCTCTCGAATACACATTTAGTAATTTCAGCGTAAAAAAAACTGGCGATTTCAAATGTACGTACCGCAGGACTATAAATACATTGTCGTTTTCAGAAACGAATAAATAGACACGATGATTAATGTAGTCAACTAAAATTAGCACATTGGGAATTAGGCCTACTTCCGAAGGAGAAACTTGTCTTAAAATGAGTCCAAAAAACTAAAACTGTCCCTGTTATAGTCGATTGAAATAGTAAAGTACATGTAACGATACACCACTACGACGTTTATATTTTTTATCTATATATCAATTTACGTAAGGGCAAAATTCGGTAAATCGCGCGTTATTTATAGAATGTTTACTCGATGGTATATAAAGTTGGTTCGTACTTTCGGTACTGATTTTAACCACCTGATGTAACCCTGTTTACTAATTAAATTTAGTTCGATAATTAGTTATTGACGATTAAAACGAATTTAGGTTCAACGGTTTGCCCCAAATAGGGGTGTTTTTCGATCGTAGTATACACTGTCTAATGGATGTCCATCTTGAAAATTACCCGCAGACGATAATACGAGGATGCTTCGCATTTTCCTATCTCCTCTTACGATAATTGTTTTTAATGGCTGAAAACCGGTTGAACAGCTCGAGTACAGCATCATAATGTTGAAGACAGGCCGATTTTCTTTAAAAAATACTATTTTGATAGATTTAATATACGTTTATACAAATGTATTGATTTGCGATGAATGGAACATTCCAATCTCTGTTCCACAAGTGTCTATTCCCTCAGGTGTCGTAAAGGCAAGTCCTGTATACTCATAACATTCATTCATTCCATTTTTTTTTTCAATCTGTGCTGCAGAGGTTGGATATAAATTTTTTTTAAACGGATAATGAGCTAGCGTTTTCACTCGCCATATATTATGTACAAATCGTTATTATTGCAGTTAAACCACCCACATCATCACCCTTCCCTCACTGGCATGAGTAGCGTTGTAAAACCAGTAGAGGATAGGCCTAAGGTACATCACATGGCCTAAACGCAGAACAACGTTGGTGGGTAGGGTAGGAACCCCGGTAGGAACCAACTTAAGTATGAATTGGCTCTAAGAAACAATTGAAAACCATTAGGCCTACTAATTAAGTTGAGTTGGATAATTTAATATTTATTGACGATTAAATCGAATTTATGATTTTCCCCGAATAGAGGTGGTTTTCACAAATTGTTTTACATTATATAAACATACACGTCGTAGTGATGTATCGTTACATGTACTGTACTATTTCAATCCACTAGGACGGTGATAGTTTCAACAAAGTATTACATCGCAATGTTTTACTGTGTTTAGTGGTATATTATTTGTAAAACATGAAAACAATAATAATAATAATAATAACTGGTACTTGATATAGCGCATTATGCTGAAAACCTCAATGCGCTTTACAAAGACAGAAAAATTTAGAAAATTACAAATTAAAAAGGTGGGTTTTGAGGAGAGATTTGAAGACACTGGTGGAAGTAGCCTGACGGATTTCAATAGGCAACGCATTCCATAGAGAAACGAATGCCGAAGAAAATGAACGATTTCCATAAAACTTAGTGGAAGGATGAAATATATGGGCAAGAAGAGACTCAGATCTAGATCTCAGAGACCGCTTAGGAACATAAGGTTGAATAAGTTCAATTAATATTTCGTTACTAAATGGATAAAGAATATATTTAAAAATTGTTCCTCTTTGCACCCATCTTCTTCCCCATCCCTCAACCCGAATGTTACATACAAAACACAAATTAAGTTTGTTTAAATTTGACTTAAACAATTGGTCTCATTTTGTGACAAGTTTCTTTTTCGGAAGTAATTCCCAGGGTGCTAATTTTAGTTGAGTACATAAATCACAGTGTCTATTTATTAGTTATCCGCTTAGTAGCGGATAACTCCTTGTAATCGTCCTGTTTCATCATATTTTTTTTTTTTTTCTGTATTATACTTATTTCCTTCCGTCATTTTTGTGCGTCGCGTTTCTCTAAAACGTGTAAACAGAACATATCGTAACTTTGTCAACATATCGACATTTACGTGAACTTGTGCACCTCCTATTTTTGAATGACGTCAGAGTTGCGCAACGTGAATTACGCGCGATTTTATGAATTTCAATGATTGATTATAGACTAAAAACCAAACATAATTTTGTTTTGACACTTTGTGAAAATTTAAGTCACATCAAGCGCAAACTTTCTATGGATTAAAAATAGCACCATTCACAAAAAGTTACGCGCGCACGCGCGTTTAAAATTTTAGAGTTCGAAAAATCAACGTCTTATCAACTTTCTATGCGTTTCATGTCATTTTGAGCATGTCAAAAATTCCCACGCGCGCGAAACTTTTTACGCACGCGGTGCACACGTAGCGTTAAAAACATATTTTTTTCGCGTGATTTATGTTTTTTCAGCCTTTTATAGTAATGTTACCAACTTTTAAACAATTTCGACTTAAAATTACGTCATACGAGCACGTCGAATTAAATAATTTGCACGCGTTTCTGGTGAAAAAGTTCAAAAAATCGTCACAATTATACCTATTTTTAAACAGTCATAGATTCTAAACTACATGGAGAACTTTTTTTTAATTACATATTCTGGAAGTTGATGAGTTGTAGATATCGAATCATGCATTAATATGGCTAACCGGACATTGTGACGTCATCGTATGGCCACGCAAATATAAAATATAGGATTTTTGTCTCTTTCGTCATAGCTCATCACATTTAATAGAGCGCATCTCCACTTATTCGTTGTTCATTTTCACCCCGATTTTAATATCTTTTAGGTCTATCAACTATGTTTTGCATGAATTAAAAATTTTTTAATTTTTTTAACGTCATCATGCCTAAAAATTTAAATTACGTTGGTCACTAATTTCATCTTTACAGTAAATTTTAATCTGTTATAGCTCGTAAGAATAAAATGTGATAATCACGATTAAAACGTTTTCAGGAAGCTATTGTATTGTAGATACAAAATCATGTGAAAATTGTGCCAATCGAATGTGGTGACGTCATCATATGGCCAGTTAAATACAAAAGTCATATTTTCATCTTTTGCGTTATATTTCATTACATTTAAAAGAGCGCGCATCAATATTTCACGTATTCAAATTTCTTCTACACGTTAATATGTTGTTGCTGAGATAATTTCCTTCTGAAATTTCTACTTTTGCATTTCATTTTGAAACCGTCAAGATGTTAAAAATTACAATAAAATACGGGTCCCGTAATTTCACCTATTTTACACTGTTTGTGATATGTATACAGATTGTACTGTGTATACTATGTATATGACACAAAATAACAGAATTCAGAAATAACAACATATCATATTCTTCAGTTCAGGTCATAATGCCTTAATATTTTTCTGTGTGCAATATTCTAACGTATGACGTGCACGTGGCGTTTGTCGAGCGGATAACTAACTCGTCAAAGTGACGAGTTTCATGTCTAGTTCGTTCCTGTAAACGACATGTATTATTGTCCTGCGGTACGTACATTTGAAATCGCCAGTTTTTTAACGCTGAAATTATTATGTATTCGAGAACCATCTGTGGGCACGACCATCTAGTAATTACTAATTAATACAATAAACAGTAACCACATTCACACAGTAAGAAAATTTCGATTCAAATGGCGACCAAAAATGGTTATTACGTACAGTATTTACAATAATATTGTCAAAGTATTGCAATGCTATTATCTCAGTTTTAAGTTTATTCTCAAAGGGCCCATAAATTTACCTACTTGTGAGGGCTCATAAATTTACCTACAAACTGGGAGTCTGAGAGATTGGAATGTTCCATTCATCACAAATCAATGCATTTGTATAAACGTATATTAAATCTATCAAAATAGTATTTTTTAAAGAAAATCGGCCTGTCTTCAACATTATGATACTGTACTCGAGCTGATCAACCGGTTTTCAGCTATTAAAAACAATTATCGTAGGAGGAGATAGGAAAATGTGAAGCATCCTCGTATTATTGTGTGCAGGTATTTTTTAAGAGGACATCCATTAGACAGTGTATACTACGGTCGGAAAACACCCCTATTTGGGGCAAATCGTTCAACCTAAATTCGTTTTAATTGTCAATAACTAATTATCTAACTCAATTTAATTAGTAAACAGGGTTACATCTGGTGGTTTCAGTGGCGTAACAGGCGGGGGGCAGGGGGGCGGAATACCCCCCTGGCGGATTTTACCGGGTTGAGAAGCGTTCGATCGGGCTGGGTAACAAGTCAAAAAAATAAAATAAAATACAAAGAAGGGATAGAAGAAAGAAAATATAAGATAAGAATAAAATATACGATATGATATGGCTTCAAATGAGTCACAGTACAGTATGATATTCAAGTAAGATGATATGAAATACACAAAATCCTGACTGACAACTCGTGGGAAGACGCACTGCTTATCAGTACATTAACATGCGGTCAGTTGACTGTGGTTTTTGGCGTCTTTTATCTAAGCCGCCATCGCGGGCATCTCATACACAATTGTGACGCTGTGCTGTGCGTGTGAGGCCACCTTAAAAAAATACACTCCTACTAATCGTATGTAACGCGCTAGCGATCAGCAAAACGAACGTACTTTCGTGGCTGGCTGTCGCTCCAATACTCAATCTTTCACAGGCCCGTAACCAGGGGGGATCGGGGGGATCGTACCCCCGCTGAACAGCGAGTTCCGCTTGTCCTCCCACTTTTTTTTTGCTGGGCATACTAACACAACACTACGATTGTTTACTACAGGCCTAGTCAAGCCTTAATAAATTTAATTAATATAAATCGACATAAGAATATAAAGTATATTTTAACTAATATAAAAACCTAACACTAAATTTACAAGATAAATTCTATTTGATAACTGCTGAACATCGTGGTTCTGGAGCTAGCCGTACACAGAGCATAGTTGTTTGCTTGACATAAAAGGGTATTCCCCTACACAGGTATCTGCGTGCGTGTGACGTGCCCAGCCAGCTGCTTGATATATTAGAGAGAAAGCATGCAGCTCACGCAAGTGCAAGATGCAATGGTTGAGTGAATTCAGGGATCATCTTAATTCCATGGTTTGTTACCTAAACACCACATGATGGTGAATATGCCTGTTAAAGTCTCAATGATACGATCCCTTAATGTACCATGTTGTTGCTAGGAGGCTTAAAGGGAGCAGGGATCTAGCCTAGTTTCGGTCGGCAAGAGAATGCCGTCCTCTGACAATTTAAGGTCGGCAATAAGGTCGGCAATTGAAATTCGTGGGCTGGAAATTACACCAAATTATATAGTTCATAAACAAAAGAGATTAGCCGGAAATGCGATTTGCGGCCATACATAGGCCTATAGAGAAAAAAAAAATTCGAGGGTATTTAACGATCCACCCCGCCGTCAAACCTGGTTACGGCCCTGTTTCAGTCTTCTAACCGGAAAAATTACTACCTTTGCCAGGTGCGGATCCAATGTTAGATTGGGTTTTCACATGTTCAAAATGTTATGTCACCTGTGTTTTTAACGGTGGAAAATGTACGATCATTTTGCTGATTGCTGTGCAATAAATGGGAGTGTTATTTCCAGGCCAACTACTACTAGTTGGAGGCGCCATTTATCATGAATTTTATGTGCAAGAGTACCATTTCCGACGATCTAGGGGTGTCATTTACCAAAATTCGCTTCGCCACAGCCCCCACCATGGGGGGCTGTGGCTCAAATACTTGGTGTCTGGAAGGATCAGCCCCTCTTTGCCCCCCCCCTGACAAGACCCCCTTGTTACGCGGCTGGGTGGTTTAAATCAGTACCGAGATTCTAACCAACTTTATATACCATCGAGTAAACATTCTAGAAATAACGCGCGATTTACCGAATTTTAATTAACATGAGCTTTGTAAACACCTTGACCTTAGATCGTTGGTTTGTCATCATTTCATTTGTCTTTTTGTAAAAGAAATTTTGTACCTGAATAACCCATAGATTATATTTTTAGCTCTAAAGTTTTATATAAATAACTTTAACTGAATCAATTGTAAATTTGGCATGGAACCACCCATTAGGATCTTATTATTTTTATCTTCGCCAAGAGTCTTTGTCAAACTCAGGCCCGTAGCCAGGGGGGTTTTTATGGTTCGGGCGAACCCCCCTTTACAGCGACCCCCCTCCCCCCCCCCCTTAACCGACTGCGAACCCCTATCCCCGACATCCACAATACCTCACCACACCCTCATCTCTGAAAATCCTCCAAATACGTGCCCCACAATACAAAAGGTTGTTTGTAAATTGAAAAATTTGTAAACTCGTTCGTGAATAAATCATACCTTATTGTTAAACAAATGAATTGGTTGCCGATTTTCACCTGAAAAATAATACGAATTTTTGGTCCCAGGATGTAACATGATATTGACGCGAGCTTGGCCACGAACGAATCGTACAAAGAACACCGCTAGACAACCGCGTACCTATTGTTTCGATCACTGGCAGTCAGCATGCATAAAGTATATAGCCTTCCGACGTACATCAAAAAATGGAACGCTGCGGTTACCTACAATATTTATGTGTGGCTATGAAGTATAGTGTATCATCATCATAGAGGATTATAGTGAATTTAATATATTACACTATAATATCTATGGTATCATGTACTGTAGTTTACATTAGGCCTATGGTATTCGATTATTTTTGTCTAGACCACCAGCCGATACGTAGGCCTACTCAACTGTATCAATACCACCTATTTACATTGATATATTTAGTTTCCTCAACAAATTGCTGTAAATAAATATAGATAGAGCTATCAGGGGCGGTCGCAGGACTATTTTAAGAAGAGGGTTGCCCAAAGACTCCAGGGCTGTAGACACTGAGTATTTGAGCAAGCAAATTGTTAAATGACACCCCTAGATGGCCGCAAATAGTACTCTCGCACGTAAATTTATAATTTTTTTTTCGTTCAATGCAAACGTCGCGGGGAAGTCTCCGATTAAGGTACTTTTGGTACGGTAATACATTCTAATAACTGTACTCAATTAATGTAAATTAATTATCAATTAATAATTTTAAAAAGTTGTACAAAAAATATGAAGCAGTTGCTATAAATATATTGAGCAAAAGGTTAAATTGTATAATTTGGAATTTTAATTCAATTAAAAATGCTAAATAAAGTCAGATGTTAGAACCACATTTTCCAAAAATTCATTTTCATTTATCCACTATAAACTTTACAAAAGTGTTGTTTTAAACCACACTCCAAATAAAACAAAGAAAATAATGATAGGAAATTTGCAGAAAGAAGCAAACTTTGCTCTGTTACCGGTATAACACGGTTCAAATTTTGGAACGTCTATAAATTACTACGGAAATTCGGCCTATTTACGACGAACGTACGGAAATGAAGATAAATAGGGTACTACACGCATCGGAAATACAACACTATACGCACAATTATGATTTGGCCTAAAAATTGGCCTTAGATTATGGAAAACCCCCGGCAAAACGCAGTAATTATGGACAAATCGATTATTAGCCTTGGCAATATGCCTAATATTTAAAAGGAATGAATATAGGCTATATTTCGTTTGTCGATGAATTTTTTAAATCATGTGTGAATGATTGATCCATTAGAGGTAATCTGTGATATGGTTCTAGTAACACTGCTATGCGTGTGTAATTTGTGAATAACGTAGTAGTATTCTACATACACGAGCCTAGATAGGGAGGATCTGTACTGTCGTTCATTGCGAGAGGAGGGGGAAGTCCGGTAATGTGTCATGAAAAATGTAACAAGCCAGAGATGAAATAAAATTACTAACATTTAGCTGATTGTCGTTGTTTTATTCGTCGTCAGAAGTTTATCGACCGACATCTATTTCTCATGTGTAGTAGAACGTTTCTTTGATTGAATAATTTTTTTTGTATTATAACACAAGTTCATTTTGGATTTTCAGTAAATTGCCAATTGTTTATTCAAAGTCAAACTGTAACTAATCCCTCACTATTCAATCAAAATGTTATTATACTACTATATTGTTGAAAAATGGATTGCGTGACTTGAAAATAGATTGATAGTAAAATGTAATAAAGACACGTTCTTGTCTGGTTATTAGGTATGCATGCTCTGATAAAGCAGAGGATTATTTTTGTAGCGTTCCATTTAAAATAGATTTTATTACAAAGAAATATTTTGGTTGTGAAGGTCGTTTTAACAATTAGGCTAATATCAAAACATTCAACAATGATAAAATGGCCTGCAACTCTGTAACTACTTTGACTAAGCCTATCAAGTTCCGTGTCCGGATGGTATACGATGAAATGGAACTCAATTTCAATTTAGTGGCAGAAACAACATTTAGTATGAAATTAAGGCTGTTGCCCGGGCCACAAGGGAAACACAGTGACAGTGGGACAGTGACCCAAATACTTAGTGTCCGAACCCCCCTTGACAGATCCTGGCTACGGCCCTGAAACTACCTAATATACTAACTACCTAAATAACGTATGTCACACGAGGATATCGCTTTAACCGGTGGTGTTTTATTCGACCTCTGCTGACATTTCGCTTATCTCATTTGACTACGTTGATATTTTGCTACAATATACCTATTCAATCAAAATAATTAGGCCTATTGCGTGGTAGGCCTACCTTTGAATCTCTCCATTGTGTATGCTTCGCCATAAGGTCAAGTCAGTGGGTATCGTGTTCTGTTAATCAAAATGCACATAAAAGCCCTGAAATAAAAGATATCAAATTATGTGTCCCAGCTACAACTTCGTTCTTTTTATTCTACTATAACGAGGCCCAGGCCAATACTGACTCAGTGTGCCATATATACATATAAATATTAATATTAATATTTAGAAACAACCAGCATATATTTCTAATTTCATTATCTATGCTTCCTAATGTATTACTGTCGTCACTTACTAGTTTCTTCTAAACTTAATAGCAATTGCACGAGTTTGTATACCTGTATACCTATACTTATAATTCTTCGTTACATTCGAATTCCCTTGCCCGATACGAGGTAGCCTAGCTCTCTCCGCCGGTCTTCTACTGTTTAGGATTAATAGAAATTGGGATAATGGCTTTTAGTGTGTATGTCTATGGAACGCTCAATGTGTAATAATGTATTGTAATAATGATAATAACTAAAAATAAATAATCCCTTAGATTATTGTTTTGTAACTGTAAACCAATTTAGTCTTACATACTTAGCCCTTCGTAAATTTGCCCCGTTGGAATGGGTTAGTGAGAGGCATAGATGATTAGTGTAAGATTGAGTACAGTAAAATGTTTATTTAAAATTAAAGGGCGTTACGTTTAAATTCGATTGTGATTTGTGCATTCATATGTAGTTTTATTGTTTAAAGGTTTGCATGGCAAAATCAAATGTTGATATAAAGTTTGCGGTACACCACGTAGCTCTGAAAATAACTGTTGGGTCTCTCGACGTTTCAATCAAATACTTTGATCGTCAAGCATATTGATGGAAACGTCGAGAAACTCGAACAGTTTCAGACTAATATACGTATATACTAATAAACTTGATGTCAACACATAATTATTTATTTTTTAAATTTTATTCAATCGAAACCAACAGCGATAATTACCGCCACTAACAGGTTTGATACAAACAAAGCCAGGACTGTTTAAAGCACTTTGGTATATGTAGTTTTAAATGTCATCTTGACCTGTATTTTTAATTTAGAGTTTTGCCTTGATTATGGAAAAAACTGTACACATTTTAACTGCAGTAATCACAAGATTACCGTACCGTATCTAGAAAATATATACATCGACATCATTTCACACGTATCTCCTAATATATAATCACTAGCAATTAGTTTACAGCCTTCTCAGTACAAAACACCCGACGCCAGTATCTGTCTATATTCACCAACCTCCACCCCTCTTCAATAACACCCCATACTCTTTCTTAAAAACAAATTCTTCCCAGTGATGGACAAATTAAATTCAACCTAACCTTCGAATTGAGAGGAGTATGCATATAGCTACGATGGGTCTAATACTGGTTGAAGTACGTTGTAAATTGTGTAAATGAATGGGTGTCATATTGGCTGATAACTAAAATATGTAATTTAGATACTGAGGTCCCCCAGCCTTCTTTCTCCTTTCACGACCCCAGCCACCATCAACAAACCTTAACTCCTCCCCTGGAAAGTTCAAATTTAGTAACTTTTCCTAGTACAATCCAATCATATAGGCTACTTCATTACGCTAGTATTTTCGCTCCTCCTCCCCCTACAAACACACCCCAGATACACTGGGTGATGTGTTGAAGCCGGTTCCAGTACAAATTATGTTATTATCACTCCCAACCCATAATCCCTCAGCGGCAGTTTTCAAATGTAGTTTAAAACATTCCAAATACATTTTCGGTCATGGTGATAGGCCTACATGCCCACCCCAAACTCCCATCCGCTTCCCAGGGATGATTAAATACATTTCACATTTTCCAACCACAATTCTGGTGTAAGCAAAATCCCCTGAACCCAAACCCTATCTCCCAACCCCACTCTCGCACAATTGACGTTTTTTCCTTGGAGGATTAGTGATGTAGTTGAACCATGGAGGTATAATATACCTCCATGGTTGAACACAGTAACCGTAAACAACATGTGTATGTTCACACAGGTATGGATGTCTGTAATGAGACAACCCAAGAGACCGATACATAGCTGGATATGGTTAAAGTACTTTGCTAAATGTGTAATTGAATAGGTGTCATATTGGTTAATTGGTTTTAACATTAGTTTAAAACCTTCTCAGAACACCCGACGCCAGTAGGCCTACCTCACTATACTCACCCACCCCTCTTCAATAACACCCCACACTCTTTAAAAAAAAAAAATTCTTCCCAGTACAAATTCAATTCAACTTCAAATTGAGAGGGTATACATAGCTACGATAGGCCTATGGTTTAAGTACGTTGTAAACTGTGTAAATAAATAGGTTTCATATTGGCTGATAATTAAAATATCTAATTTTGATACTGCGGCCCCCTAGCCTTCTTTCTCCTTTCACCATCCAAGCCACAATCAACAAACCTTAACTCCTCCCCTGGACAGTTCAAATGTAGTAACTTTTCCTATTACAATTCCAATCATATAGGCTACTTCATTACGCCAGCATGTTCGGTCCTCCTCCTCCCACTTCAAACACACCCCAGATACTGGGTGACGTGTTTAAGAAGGTTCCAATAAAAATTATGTTAGCCATCTCACATCCCATAATCCCTCAGTGGCAGTTTACATAATTAGTTTAAAACATTCCCAATACAGTTTCGGTCTTGGTGATAGGCCTACATCCCCACCCCAGCCCCTTTCCAGGGATAATTAAAATACTTTAACATTTTGCAACCACAATTGCGATCATTTTTATACCCCATGGTTACATGCAGAAACAGAAATTTGTAAAACGAACAAACATCGAAAGTGCGCCATTTTGACCATGCATTGTGGCCCCTAACTTGGATCCTAGATGGCGGATGATGTTCAAATATAGTAGTTGAACACAGTAACAGTAACAGTAAACAACATGTGTATGTTCACACAGGTATGGATGTCTGTAATGAGACAACCCAAGACCGATACATAGCTGGATATGGTTAAAGTACTTTGCTAAATGTGTAAATGAATAGGTGTCATATTGGTTAATGATTGAAATATGTATATCTATATCTATATTTCCCCAAACGCCTTCCTGAGGATAATTCAAATACTGTAAAACATTTGCAGTATAATTTTACAATTCGATAGCCTAAAACCCCGAGCCCAAGCAAAAATGACATCACAAACCACCCCACCCCCCTCCCAACCCTCCCACAAAAACCCCAGGACTCGGGGAATTGTTGTAATGTAGTTTAAAACCTTCCCGGTACAATCATTTTGATACCCCATATGTATGGTTACATGCAGAAACAGAAATTTGTATAACGAACAAACATCGAAAGTGGGGGTTTTGCCACATTTTGGGCCCTAACTTGGATCCTAGGTGGCGGATGATGTTGAAATATAGCTTAGAACATTCCCGGTACAATTGCGGTAATTTTGATTCCCCATATGTAAGATTATGTGCAGTAACAAAAATTTGTATAACGAACAAACAAACAGACAGACAAACAGACAGACAAACTCTCTCACTTATAATATAGATTCCCGGTACAATTGCGGTCATTTTGATACCCCATATGTAAGATTATGTGCAGTAACAAAAATTTGTATAACGAACAAACAAACAGACAGACAAACAGACAGACAAACTCTCTCACTTATAATATAGATATAGCCTACCAGCACACACTTATATACATGTTCAGCGCTTAGAGAAGCTTGCTTGTAGAACGCTATATAAGAATGAACTATTATTATTATTATTATTATTATTATTATATAACCTTACATATGATACAGGCACCAAATGTGTTACAGAGGAGATGTTTACAGGCATATTACTAAATACATTATTCCGTGATACTGTCCAAATAAGTAGGTAGTGGAATCGAGAATCGGGTAAATTTTTAACATACTAGTTTTACTTAAGTTTTAATTGTATTGTACGTCATCATAGGCCTACTGCATACATAACTAGTTTCACTTAAGTTTTAATTGTATTTTACGTCATCATAGGCCTACTACTGCATACATAACTAGTTTCACTTAAGTTGTAAATGTATTGTACGTCATCACAGGCCTACTGCATACATAGTTTCACTAGGTTTTAATTGTATTGTACGTCATTAGACCTACTGCATACATACTAGTTTAACTTAAATTTGAATTGTATTGTACGTAATCATAGACCTACTGCATACATAACTAGTTTAACTTAAATTTTAATTGTATTGTACGTCATCATAGGACTACTGCATACATAACTAGTTTCACTAAAGTTTTAATTGTATTGTACGTCATCATAAGCCTAATGCATACATAACTAGTTTCGCTTAAGTTTTAATTGTATTGTACGTCATCATAAGCCTAATGCATACATAACTAGTTTCACTTAAGTTTTAATTGTATTGTACGTCATAGGCCTACGGCATACATACTAGTTTCACTAAAGTTTTAATTGTATTGTACGTCATCATAGGCCTACTGCATACATACTAGTTTCACTTAAGTTTTAATTGTATTGTACGTCATCATATGCCTACTGCATACATACTAGTTTCACTTAAGTTTTAATTGTATTGTAAGCACGTCATTATTTGCATTGGATATGACGTAGTATGGATGCTATATTATCATTAAAATAAGTAATTTCTTATAAGATTTGTCAGGTGGTTGGTTCCATTGTTGTCTTAGCTCTGTAGTCGTTGGTGTGACTGGAGTCGTTGGTTCCATGGTTGTTTGCATTAATTAATGTTCCTCGCATGGTACGACAATAAAAATTTGTATACAGCTACATGCTTCGTACTGATAGTTTAAATGTTTCTTGTTTTAGGAGCGCTCCGCCACAATGTAACTAATCGCGTTAGGTAATGTATTGACGGCATCTTGAGAATCACCTTCCAAGATGGAAAGTAAGTAGCATCTTTTAGCATTAAACATTACTGATACACACGCACTTTTCAACATGCATTGAGTCGAACAAGTAATCGCAGAATGTGTGTACATGACCTGTAGCACGTTGTGGTGATCAGACGTGCGAGTTTCTGTGAACCTCAAAAGGCCACGTCGAAATCTGTGATTATCTGTAGGGAAATAATGTCAATGTTATTAAAACAAATTTTGTAGCACATTCCCAATAAATAATGTGTAGTAAGCCTAGTTCACCACAAGTGTAAATTTAAAACACCCAAATATCCCCCTATACCTTGTGTGGTTGTGTGTATTGTTGTCATTGGTTCCATTGTTGTCTTTAGCTCTGTAGTCGTTGGTATAGTTGTCGTTGGTTCCATGGTTGTCCCCTGATTCGTAGTAATTGGTGCAGTTGTTTGTTCAGCTGTGGTTGGTTCCATGGTTGTCTGTTGCTTCGTAGTCCTTGGTATAGTTGTTTGTTCCGGTGTGGTTGGTTCCATTGTTGTCTGTAGCTCTGTAGTTGTTGGTATGGTTGGAGTCGTTGGTTCCATGGTTGTCTGCTGCTCCATAGTCATTGGTGTAATTGTTTGTTCAGCTGGGGTTGGTTCCATGGTTGTCTGTAGCTCTGTAGTTGTTGGTATGGTTGGAGTCGTTGGTTCCATGGTTGTCTGCTGCTTCGTAGTCCTTGGTGTGGTTGTTTGTTCCGTTGTGGTTGGTTCCATGGTTGTCTGTTGCTTCGTAGTCATTGGTATAGTTGTTTGTTCCGATGTGGTTGGTTCCATTGTTGTCTGTAGCTCTGTAGTTGTTGGTATGGTTGGAGTCATTGGTTCCATGGTTGTCTGCTGCTCCGTAGTCATTGGTGTAGTTGTTTGTTCAGCTGTGGTTGGTTCCATGGTTGTCTGTTGCTTCGTAGTCATTGGTGAAGTTGTTTGTTCCGGTGTGGTTGGTTCCATTGTTGTCTGTAGCTCTGTAGTCGTTGTTATGGTTGGAGTCGTTGGTTCCATGGTTGTCTGCTGCTTCGTAGTCATTGGTGTAGTTGTTTGTTCAGCTGTGGTTGGTTCCATGGTTGTCTGTTGCTTCGTAGTCATTGGTGCAGTTGTTTGTTCCGATGTGGTTGGTTCCATTGTTGTCTGTAGCTCTGTAGTTGTTGGTATGGTTGGAGTCGTTGGTTCCATGGTTGTCTGCTGCTCCGTAATCATTGGTGTAATTATTTGTTCAGCTGTGGTTGGTTCCATGGTTGTCTGTAGATCTGTAGTTGTTGGTATGGTTGGAGTCGTTGGTTCCATGGTTGTCTGCTGCTTCGTAGTCCTTGGTATAGTTGTTTGTTCCGGTGTGGTTGGTTCCATTGTTGTCTGTAGCTCTGTAGTTGTTGGTATGGTTGGAGTCGTTGGTTCCATGGTTGTCTGCTGCTTCGTAGTCATTGGTGCAGTTGTTTGTTCCGGTGTGGTTAGTTCCATTGTTGTCTGTAGCTCTGTAGTTGTTGGTATGTTTGGATTCGTTGGTTCCATGGTTGTCTGCTGCTTCGTAGTCATTGGTGCAGTTGTTTGTTCCGCTGTGGTTGGTTCCATTGTCTGTAGCTCTGTAGTTGTTGGTATGGCTGGAGTCGTTGGTTCCATGGTTGTCTGCTGCCATGTTGTTGGTGACTGCGTTGTTGCCTCTATCAGCATGCTTTCCGGTTCATTACAATAGTGAGTTGAGCAGCATGAAATGCAAGTTGAGGGAATATTGGATGGATGGCAGTCATCCTCATTATTACGTACATGAACAAAACACGAATTATCTGGCTGACAATTCTTTACTACGGTGTGTCCATCTGAATCATCACGAACCTCGTTTCGACATATCTAAAATGTAAGGAATATATCTTTACAGCATTTGTAGTTTGCGTTTAATTAAGCGTGGTTCCCACTAGCGACGCAACGTGACGCAACGCAGTGACGTATTGACGCAAATTGTTGTATTGTGTAATTAGTCCAGTATGAAATGTAGCGATATGATAAGTTGCATTTTTTTTTGCTATATTTGGTAAAAATTGGATATGTTGTAGAATACACATCACTGAATCCAAAAAGTATTTGCTCCATTTTTTTTTTCATACGCAAGGGGGGTTGGCAGCCATTTCAAAATGGCCGCCATTTTGGACAAAATATTGTAAGTATATGGCATTAAAAGATGTTATCGAGATAGAAATTCAATCATAAAAGTAACAATAAATGTTCAAATAATATTTCACATCATTTTTGTAACTGAACAAGCCAAAATGGCCGCCATTATGCCCAAAATGGCTGCCATTTTATCCAATATGGCCATCATTTTATCTAAAATGGCCACATATATCAATCAAATATTTCTTTCAACTTTTATTCACATATATTTGGTAAAAATTAGATATGTTGTAGAATAGACATCACTGAATCCAAAAAGTATTTGCTCCATTTTTTTTTCATACGCAAGGAGGATTGGCAGCCATTTAAAAATGGCCCCAATTTTGGACAAAATTGTTTCAAATATTGTAAGTTTATGACATTTAAAGATGTTATCGAGATAGAAATTCAATCATAAAAGTAACAATAAATGTTCAAATAATATTTCATATTTGTTTAACAGAAAAAGCCAAAATGGCAGACATTTCAACCAAAATGGCCGCCATTTTATCCAACATGGCCACCATTTTTATCTGAAATGGCTACATAATCAATTGTTTTTTTTTAACTTTAATTAAATACATAGGCTATAACATAATGATATTTGTGTTTAATTACTGTAATTATTCGTCGTCATTTTAGCCATCACTATCACTGTCCGAATCGGATGTAGACAACAATGGTCATATGTTGATTTGATTTGAATTCATTTGGAAAATCATCATAAAAAATACATACAAAGTGATAACATAAATTACGGACATTACAAATAATACATTTATAAAAGATTTTCCAGGATAGCCCAAAAAGCTTATCAGCTTATTTCCATTGGGATCCTTTACAATCTAAAATAAAAACATTACAAAATATTGCATTAAACACGTAAATATAACAAAAACAATAATATAAAAAACAAGTTAAATTAAAGACTATGATTGACTTATATAGTTATTTGGTAGAACAGAAATGTGATTTAACATTTTTCTTAAAATTAAATTTGTTTTCTATTTGCTGAATGGAATGAGGTAGGTTATTCCATGCCTTTATGCCTGTATAATAAAACGTAGATATTTGACTATCAGATTTAGGAACTGAAAATCCATTGACCTTACTTCTAGTCATATAATGGTGGTTAGATGAAACTCTTTTAAACTTTTCAGTTAAATAAGGTACTGATTTTCCATAAAAAATCTTATGAACATGATTAAGTTTGAGTTGGCAAATTCTATCCTCTAGACATAATTGACCGATTTGGTTCAGTTCGTCTTTACCAATATGTGCACGATCATTTTTATTTAATATAAACCTAGCAACTTTATTTTGACTGGTTTGAAGTCTGTTATTCACGTCTGCTTCGCATTTACACATCTCGGTACATTATAGATCCATATATTGGCCTGGAGATGTGCACGTAGTATGTGCTGGTGCAACGCTCCAGAAGTTGGTGGCAATTTTTCCACACCTTGATTATTTGGCAGTGTTTTGAACCGCTGACACCCTTTTAGTTCCAAGAAGACTGCACAGAAACTTCTCGCATCCTGCCTTCCCATTGAAAGATGGCATATTATTTTTTCCGAGTTTGACTAGAGCTTCTATGATGTGAGGAGGTGACTTCATATACAATCTTAAAGATGTATTGTCCCTTTGACTAATTCCAAAAAAATAATAAATTAAAGAATTCGAAAAAAGGTGGGTCATTTTGAAGTATCATAATAGTTATTAACTATCACCAAAAAATTTTCGAATAAAAAAAAAAAATTTCACTGAAATACAGACGTTTTTTGGTTTAAAAAATAACTTTGACTTCCAGTCAAAGTTTTCAATCAAAACATATCCCATAATGAAACGCGCTTGTTTGGCTACTCTGTATGCATAATCATAAAACTTCCTCATGATCTGTGTGAAAATACCTTCTTAACCGTGACGAGTTTTAAACAATCCTAATTTAGCATATACATAATGCATACTCATGGTTTGAAATCTTTGTTTACTTTCGCTCGTGACGATTTTCCAGATGAAATGTAATCAAACTAATTTACCTGTTAATTACGTAAACTTGTTGTTTTTGGCTCAAATTTTCGACTTAAAGTGAATAACTTTAATATTACTTTGATATGGCCACTTTAAATTTAGAATATTTTGACCTTCATTTTTTTGTGTTTCAAGGGACAATACATCTTTAAAAGCTGTTTTTTTCCTGTGACCCGTAACACCACATCCAGTGATAGCATAGAAACCTGGTAGTCCGGCTGCCTTTTCTGGTCCAAGGTGATCGTATATTGGTTGAAGAGTAATTCTTCTTCCTGTTTCAGCTGTGCCTGAGTGTTAAAATTCCAGTATTTTCCCCCAACTGTTGTAGGCGCCTTAGAATTAAAACAAACCAGTCGGTATCTTGCGTGAAGAAGTCGACTTCATTTCCTGGTGTAGATGCTATTTCAATGCCATGAGGGATCATTAGTGTGTCTACCTCTTCTTGGGTGTTCACGTGACTGTTACAATAGGATGATTAATATCACCTCAGCCTGTGAATCGCTATCTCATCATCGATGGAATGGCAGTTGTTCAAACTCTTATGAATGTTCAGACTTTTACCACCTGCAAAGATTTTGTGGAGGCATTTGTAGCCTGCATAGATTCTCTACTTAACAAATACATTTATGTTGGTGGACGTGTTGTCTTTGACAATTATGAGAAGACACTTTCGCTTAAAGACGATATCCGATATCAATCATCTCCTCCTAACATTGTGGAAATTATTGTGGAAGATTCCACACTGATTAAAAACAAAGCAATATTCTTTTCAAGCAACACGACAAAAGATCAACTCACAATTTATCTTGCCGACAAATCAGTACGAAATTGTAAACATCCTATTGTAACAGTCATGCGACAAGATGAACACAAACACACCTGAACATTCCCCAACAACACCTGTGAGCACCCAAAGAAGAGGTAGATATACTAATGATACCTCATGGTATTGAAGTAGCATCTACACCAGGAAATGAAGTCGACTTATTTGTTTTAATTTTAAGGCGCCTACAACAGTTAGGGGAAAATTCTGGTATTTTAACAGGCACAGCTGAAACAAGAAGAATTGCTCTTTAATCAATATACGATCCCCTTGGACCGGAAAAGGCAGCCTAGACTACCAGGTTTCCATGCTATCACTGGATGTACACAGGAAGAAACAGCTTTTAAGATGTATATGAAGTCATCTCCTCACATCATAGAAGCGTTAGTCAAACTCGGAGAAGACAATGTGCCATCTTTCAATGTGAAGGCAGGATGCGAGGAGTTTCTGTGTGGTCTTATTGAAACTAAAAGGGTGTCAGCCAAAGATTCATCAACCCTGAGATGGAAACGGTTCAAAACACTGCCAAATAATCAAGGTGTGGAAAAATTGCCACCAACGTCTGGAGCGTTGCACCAGCACATACTACAGGCCAATATATATGGAGCCATGTAACTATTGACCCAATAATTCCCGATCCATGCCAAAACTTGGCTGGTTTATAGAGAACAGTAAACTAAGACCAGTATTATACGAGAAGCAAACTGCTCCAGAAGCAGTTGTGGAGCTAATACGGTGTTCATGTTTAAGTACATGTTCCCATAATACATGCACGTGCAAGAAAAACAATCTACAATATACCGAGATGTGTAAATGCGAAACAGACGAGAATAACTGTCACAATATATGACCATTGTTGTCTACATCCGATTCGGACAGTGATAGTGATAACGAAAGTGACGACGAATAAGTAAAGTAATTAAACACAAATATTATTATGTTGTTATGTTGGTTCCTTTATAGCCCATGTATTTAATCAAAGTTAAAGAAAAAACAATTTTATTATGTGGCCATTTCAGATAAAAATGGCGGCCATGTTGGATAAAATGGCGACCATTTTGGTTGAAATGTCAGTCATTGTTCTGTTACACAAATGATGTGAAATATTATTTAAACATTGTTACTTATATGACTGAATTTCCATCTCGATAAAACATCTTTTAATGCCATAAACTTACAATATTTTAAAAAAATTTGTCAAAAATGGCGACCAATTTGAAATTGCTGCCAACCCCCCTTGCCTATAAACACAAAATGGAAAAAATACTTTTTGGATTCAGTGATGTCTATTCTACAACATATCCAATTGTAAATATAGGTGAATAAAAAAATATTTGATTGATATATGTGGCAATTTTAGATAAAATGGTAGCCATGTTGGCTAAAATGACCATTTTGACTTGTTCAGTTACAAATATGATGTGAAATATTATTTAAACATTTATTGTTACTTTTATGATTGAATTTCTATCTTGATAACATCTTTTAATGTCATAAACTTACAATATTTGAAACAATTTTGTCCAAAATGGCGGCCATTTTGAAATGGCTGCCAATCCCCCTTGCGTATGAAAAAAAAAATGGAGCAAATACTTTTTGGATTCAGTGATGTCTATTCTACAACATATCTAATTTTTACCAAATATATGTGAATAAAAGTTTAAAAAAATATTTGATTGATATATGTGGCCATTTTAGATAAAATGGTGGCCATGTTGGATAAAATGGCAGCCATTTTGGGCATAATGCCGGCCATTTTGGCTTGTTCAGTTACAAAAATGATGTGAAATATTATGTGAACATTTATTGTTACTTTTATGATTGAATTTCTATCTCGATAACATCTTTTAATGCCATATACTTACAATATTTTGTCCAAAATGGCGGCCATTTTGAAATGGCTGCCAACCCCCCTTGCGTATGAAAAAAAAAATGGAGCAAATACTTTTTGGATTCAGTGATGTCTATTCTACAACATATCCAAATTTTATCAAATATAGCAAAAAAAAATGCAACTTTCCAAAATATCCTAGACTAAATCATGAGTAGGAACCGACGACGCAACAGTGCTGCAAACATCACAGGTTTCATTTCTCGCAGGCGGGGGAAAACACAATTATAGGAAGGGCATTTGCTTACGTTGCGTGTAGTGCATTACGCTGCGTCGCTAGTGCGATGTTTGCAGCGCTGTTGCGTCGTCAGTTCCCACTTGTGATTACGCAATACAGCACTTTGCGTCAAAACGAGCGAGTCAAATGGCCGAGCGGTTAAGGCAGGGGCGCCGTTTACCGTACCTTAAGATCCAACACCATCGGCAAGGGTTCGAGGCCGATTCGCTCCTAGTTCTGGTGGTGGAACAAGTCTTCTCGGATAAGGACTATAAACCGTAGGTCCAGTGTACACAGTTATAACCTGTGTGCACTTAAAAGAACCCAGTTCATTATTCGAAATGAGTAGGGGGTTACCCCGGTGAACTGGTTCACAAAATAGCCCCTGTATCAGGGGGATTACCACCTATCTGATAGGACAGTAATAATTCACTATTGTTAATCCTTGGTCACATTGCCTAAAGACATAATAAAAAAAAAATAATAAAATAAAACATCGCTGCGTTTCGTTACGTTGCGTCGCGTCGCTGTGGAAACCACGCTTTATAGGAATATTAGGTAAAGGCTGGTTTCCTGTCGACGTAAGAAGTTGAATTTTGCAACGATTCTTGCGTTTCATACGTTTCTTACGTCTCTTACGAAAGTTGAGAACAAATTGACGTCGTTGACGTTAGTCAAGATCGTGTCGGGCCACAGAGAAACATCTGTAGTTATGCTGCTCCCGAAAGTTGAAATTTTGGCTGTGAAACACACGTCGTATGCTTACGTCGATTTTAGTGTTGTTACGAAAGTTGAAATTTTTTTCTTACGTCGGTCGGATTTATGACGTATTTGAAACAACATCTATGATTGGTGTTTCTTTTTAGAGCGGGTTTTATCATTTTTCGCGCGAAATGTTGAATGTTGTTATTGTACCTGTAGCTACTCAGTGTCAGTGCAGCACACCAACATATTATTTTTAGTAGATATGCTAGGCCCTAGTATTAGTGATAATACTTAATTAATACTGTACTAATAGGAATGGATTTGACCAAAATATCAAACTAGCCTAGGAGCCAGGCTAATAGGCTAGGCCTATGCACTATTGTATGAACCAAAATATGAATTAATTATTCTGGCCTTAGTAGGCCTAGCCTTAAATAGTTTTCAAAATTAAAAAACGGCAAATCATTTCGGGATTCCTATTATTATTAGACCTACCTATGGGCCCAGGCATACCAAAATATAATTTATATTGACAAAACAATATAAATTATACAAAATCAAGCAAACATTTTTTTTTAAAGTTACATAATAATATTATATTGCTTACAAGGGCTTTCTATATCTTATCTTGTTGCAAATGTTCATTTTCGCGACGTTTCTACCGACAAATAGAACAGAAGAATGTCGAATGTTTCAATGCGGATTGTTTATTGCACGTCCATAAATAAGAGTATTATATTTTGATGTGAGTTGTAAACTCCCTGATTAGAACAATATTATATTGAAACTACTGTGCATTTGTAAAGTATGTACATTGTACAACATCGTAAAGTGGGCTAAAATTGTAGTAGTACGGTAAATACATACAAATGTTATTGTCCGGCTATATTTCACTGTAAGGTCATACACATTACGTCATAACTCTTGTCGCTCATTGGTTGCTTGTTACGATTGCGCTTACGTCTCTTGCGAAAGTTGACTTCAAGTCAACTTTCGTAAGAGACGTAAGAAACGTGACGCAAGGGCGTTCATTCAAGCGTAAGATAAAAAATCCCGGTTTCCTGTAAAATCGGAAGAAAACGTCGTAACGCAACAATTGTTAGGTCATCGGTTTCCTGTAAAATCGTTTGTCGTTACCATTTTTCTTACGTTACGTCGATTTTATAAATTTTCGATCGTAATCGGTTTCCTGTAAAATCCGCATTTCTTACGACAAATCGACGTAGTCGCAACAAAAGTGATGTTCTTACGTCGACAGGAAACCAGCCTTAATGCAGCATCACAGTGTATTTAGCATGTATCGCCTATAGTATCATAGACCATAACCTACTGTAATCCTTAACTCAAACTACATGATACAGGCATGTCTTATGTGGTTATTTAACACTGAGAATTGGACAACTCCTAATCATGGAGGTATATATTCTGGGTTGACATAATATTAGTAAAAAGATATTTTTTTTCCACTTATGGCGTTTCATACGTATACTACTTGAGCTTGTACTTCAGACAAAAATCAAAAAGCCTCGAAATAACTAGACTTGGGCAAATCTGCTGGGTATATAATTCCATGTCCTAATCATGATGTCACATAGCAGTTGCAGTAACCATGGTAAAATTGTAAATTACATCATATAATACCGTAGTACATATCAGTTAATCAATAACCTTCAAATATCTTTCCAGTAATGAGCTACATTTTTAAAATACCTTTCTGCCTTTCATATAAAAACAGCAAATATCACGCGTATCCCACTAAATTACACATAACTAGATGGTACGCTCGCTTCGCTCGCGTACCATCTAGGTCGTGCCCACAGATGGTTCTCGAATACATAATAATTTCAGCGTTAAAAAACTGGCGATTTTAAATGTACGTACAATAATACATGTCGTTTACAGGAACGAATAAATAGACACTGATTTATGTACTCAACTAAAATTAGCACCCTGAGAATTACTTCCGAAAGAGAAACTTGTCACAAAATGAGACCAATTGTTTAAGTCAAATTTAAACAAACTTAATTTGTGTTTTGTATGTAACATTAGGGGTGAGGGATGGGGAAGAGGGTGGGTGCAAAGAGAAACAATTTTTAAATATATTAAATATATTCTTTATCCATTTAGTAACGAAATATTAATTGTTTTCATGTTTTACAAATAATATATCAGTAAACACAGTAAAACATTGCTATGTAACACTTTGTTGAAACTATCACCGTCCTAGTCGATTGAAATAGTACAGTACATGTAACGATACATCACTACGACGTGTATGTTTATATAATGTAAAACAATTTGTGAAAACCACCTCTATTCGGGGAAAATCATAAAATCGATTTACTCGTCAATAAAAATTAAATTATCTAACTCAACTTTATTAGTAGGCCTAATGGTTTTCAATTGTTTCTTAGAGCCAATTCATACTTAAGTTGGTTCCTACCCTACCCACCAAAGTTGTTCTGCGTTTAGGGGATTTGATGCACCGTAGGCCTATCCTCTACTGGCTTTACAACGCTACTCATGCCAGTGAGGGAAGGGTGATGATGTGGGTGGTTTAAATGCAATAATAAAGATTTGTACATAATATACGGCGACTGAAAACGCTAGCTCATTATCCGTTAAAAAAAAATTATATCCAACCTCTGCAGCACATTGAAAAAAAATGGATCGAATTTCTGTTATGAGTATACAGTACTTGCCTTTACGACGCCTGAGGGAATAGACACTTGTGGAACAGAGATTGGAATGTTCCATTCATCGCAAATCAATACATTTGTATAAACGTATATTAAATCTATCAAAATAGTATTTTTTTAAGAAAAGCGGCCTGTCTTCAACATTATGATGCTGTACTCGAGCTGATCAACCGGTTTTCAGCCATTAAAAACAATTATCGTAGGAGGAGATAGGAAAATGCGAAGCATCCTCGTATTATTGTCTGTGGGTATTTTTCAAGACGGACATCCATTAGACAGTGTATACCACGATCGAAAAACACCCCTATTTGGGGCAAATCGTTGAACCTAAATTCGTTTTAATTGTCAATAACTAATTATCTAACTCAATTTAATTAGTAAACAGGGTTACATCAGGTGGTTAAAATCAGTACCGAGATTCTAACCAACTTTATATACCATCGAGTAAACATTCTAGAAAAAACGCGCGATTTACCGAATTTTGCCCTTACGTAAATTTATATATAGATATTGTTACACCCACGACAATGGTAAAAAACACTATAGTTCTTTATACAGTAGATCGTCACGTGGACACATTTCATTGACTCATTCGTTTCGCAGGTGTACTACCTTGAATAGTTAATCTCTTGGCTCTAGACGGATTTTTTAAAACTTAATATTAGTTTAACCATGGAGTAAAGAATAAATTCTTTACTCCATGGTTTAACTTTTAAAAGAAATGTTTTGGCACATATGGCGTTTCATACGTTTACTACATGAGCTTGTATTTTAGACAAACATCGACAAGCCGACTGGTGAACTAAGGTGTGGTTTAGAACGCAACACAGCGAAGTTTTGACGCAACGTTCTGTATTGCGTAATCACAAGTGAGAACCGACGAGGCAACAATTCTGCAAACATCGCAGGTTTGATTTCACGCAGGCGGCCGGGGGAAACACAATTATTGGAAGGGCATTTTCTTACGTTGCGTAGGTTGCGTCACATTGCGTATTAAAGCGTGGTTCCCACTAGCGACGCAACGCAAGGACGTAACGCAACGCAAGTGAATTGACCAATCACAAGCGATGGCTTATTCGCTTGTGATTGCTAACTTTCTATAACTTCGCTTGTCATTGGTTAAAACGCTTCCGTTGCGTTTACGTCCTTGCGTTACGTTCTAGTGGGAACCAAGCTTAAGTGGGAACCAAGCATAACATAAAAAAGGCAACACTACAGACTACCGTAACAGTGTCCCAATTACCTTAGGTTGCCTACAATCTTCGGCTCCTTGTGTATTACAATCACTATTGGTTGAAGATTCACTACACGTATAACACATGATTCCTAATTGAGATAAATTAATAGAGATGAATCTAGAGACAGTATTTTGTAATTTAAACTAAACATTACAAAATTCTATTAAATTATTTTTTATACGCGCGTCAGATATCTATACAAAATGATCTACAAGTAGCTTAAATAAATAAATAAAAATACGAATAATGTTAATAGTGAAATAGTAAGTGACTATCTATGGCAAATCTATGGAAATGTCAGTCATACTCTATACTTAAGAGTGACTCCAAAGACGGTGTAAGATCCTAATACATTATTAGTATAGAATGTTCCACTGGATACCCGATATCTCAGTGCCATATCTTGCCCCAGTATCATAGGACAATTCCATAATATAGCATCTGATGCGTATCACAAGTGATGCCTGTATCGTGTATGGTAATTAGCTGAACGGTCTATGATGGGGAACACATGTGATGCGCAGAATATTCCCATGATATTAGGTAAATCTAAATACAGTACTACCGAGATGTGTTTCACTGTTTATCAAACATTAAAACCGTTTACAGCAACATAATGTTAACCCCGCTTATGTTTTTGTCAGCAATGAAGCGGAACAACCGTCGTGAATTATCCATCCCCCACCCCTCCCAAATTAAAACAATTGTTACGAAAGGTAATTGTGAATGTGAGTTGTTAAGGGTCGTTCACACCTGTTCCGGCACGGTTCCGGTCCGGCGAATCGAACATCAATGTTTCGTTTTCACGCGGCTATGCGCCAATCGATATGTGCGTATAACCGCGTGAAAACGAAACATTGAAGTTCGATTGGATTTTCCGGCGCCGGACCGGAACCGTGCCGGAACAGGCGTGAAAGACCCTTTATTCTAGATTAAAGAATAAATAGGAATCAATTTTTTTTATAAAAAATATTCTATTAGTATTACAGATCGTTGCAAGTTTAATCGGACTGAAAATCAGTATAAAGCCCTGTGTACACTACGAAGTTAGTTTGACAAAATGTGATGTGCCCAAATATGGTAGAGATTATGCCCAAATAGGGTATTGATATGACATCACCATGTCCATGGGCACACACAAAAAAGGGACTTATCTATTTTGTTGTTGTAGGCTAAAGGTCTATATTTATAATAAACAATAGACATTTTAATTTTGGAACTAAATAAAAGCATCAAATTAACTCGTTTCTACTTACCACCATCAGCCTGTACTATTAAATCTAACAGTAGAAAGAGTATAATCATGTTGAAAAAGCAGTCGCAGTTTAACGGTTACTAAGATGAGCCACGTTTGCTTTCTTCGATCGACAATTCAAATTAAATTCACTCTTCCTTTATTTTTTTACAGTATCTTTTCTTTCCCCTTTTTTCAGATCGTTGGTGATGCAAATTATAATGATGTTTTCGAAATCCACTTAGAATATAACAAGTAAAATCTAAGTGTTGACTCATGAAACGTTTGATATCTGTAGTACAGTATTGTTTACTTACTTGGCATAAGCGATATTTAATAACTTTCGTGTAACCGAGCATAAAATCTAATTAAATGTCTATTATTATACATGCTGTCATTGTACTAGTAATTGGTTAATATAAGTAGTCTAATTTAAGACACCAGATTTAGACATCATTGAATAATGTCTCTGAGTGTAATTAATGCATTGTATTTCTATGTGGTTTGTTAATAATAAAAAGCCAAGAGAAAGATGTGTTGTTCCCCCTGAAAAATATAATTGTTACAATTTTTGTTGTTAAATATGCCATTTTTATATCACACTAGTCATCCACTTTAAATAAAAATTGAATTGAAAAGAAAAATTATTTACCTGAAACAACTGTAATAATTTAAAAAAAAAAAAAATAGTCCAATTAGGCTGCCAACCATTGGGTATTGGGTTGAATTTGACCATTTATTTTGTCATTTTATATGAGAAAACATATTTTTTGTTGGGGAGTGGGGGGGGGGGGAGGGATTAGCAAAGGGATTAACTTTATTAAAGCTACAAAATAGGCTATTCAAAATCTGGTTTGATTAATCTTCATTTTTTATGTTTTTGGGGGACAATACATTTTTAAATGCTCAGTCGCAGGCATGAATTTCACATATTCATACATTTTTGTCCATAATAGGTTACTTTTTGTCCGTAATAGAGACTAGAGGGCGCTGTTGTCCATAATAGGTGACTTTCATAATTGGCTGTCCAAAATAAGTGACTTTTTGTCCACAATAGGGGATTTTATTGGAGTAGTGCGCCATCGATTGTGTTGTCCATAATAGGTGATTTTTTTGGCCTTCCTCTTACGTACGTAATTTATTTCGCGAGTAGAAGTGATACTAATTTGCTTTCTGTTCAGACTTCAAGGCCTAGCCTAGGCCTTAGAGAGACTTAAATAATTATACTAATTAGGCCTCCTACTAGCTAGGCCCGGGAGGCCTAGCCTCGAAGTCTGAAGAGAAAGCAAATTAGTATTAACTATTACTACGAACGTACAAGTACGCCAACAAAATCACCTATTATGGACAACACAATGGATGGCGCACTACTCCAATAAAATCCCCTATTGTGGACAAAAAGTCACCTATTTTGGAAAGCCAATTATGAAAGTTACCTATTATGGACAAACAACAGAGCCCTCTAGTCCATATTGTGGAAAGTCCCCTATTATGGACAGAAAAGTAACCTATTATGGACAGATTTCACCCCCTATTGCTTTTTTGTCCGATTTCTGTTTTACAACATTTAATAATATCATCAAGAATCTAGGTTTTCTCTTTCCAGCCCTGTTTTCTCCTCTTGTCACCACCTCTTCTGATAATTTATAAGAGTTCCTTTTTCTAACACCTTCTCCTGTAAAGCAAATTGCAGCATCCACTGTAGTATTTTTACTCTACTCAACAGCTCACTATGTCGGTCGGATGGTTGGTCGGTCGGTCGGTTGGTTGGTTGGTCGGATGGTTGGTGGATCGGTTGGTTGGTTGGTCGGTCGGTAAACACTAACTCAAATTTGAGCACGCGACTGCAGCCATTTATATGGCCTTTTTTTCCTCTTTCCAATTGTATGTTAAAAGAAAAACATCCATGTCTCTTTTATTTTCGCGCTATGATACCAAAAAATGTCCACCATATACCCACCAACTTGTTAAAAAAACATTTTCTGGGTATGGCAACATCAGCCTGACCTAACTACTGAGACTGACGTTCATGGAAGAATCTTGCCAAGTTCTCTATTATTTTGACAATCTTAAGGCAAATAAGTTTTTTTTTATTTCTGTTACACCTATATTTATTATTTAACCATTACCCATCGATCTAGAGACGCAACGCAAGGCCAGGACGTACGCGCAACGCAAGCGTGTTGACCAATGACCAGCGACAGCTTGAATAATCCATCGCTTGTGATATGAGGCAAGGCGAGGGCGATATGTAGATATTCGTACACAACACATAAGCTCAGTCAAGTTCTCCTTGGGATCAAACATCCAATTAACAATAGTAATGGTGTTGAATCCATCAATGTTACTTTTCGTTAGCCATAATTTATTACTTGCAAATTTTCATGGGCAAAACATTATCCCATTTTTATCCTTATTTTATCTTCACCTTTTCTTTACTTTTGCTTTTTCTTGTTTCATTTTTCCTTTTCTTTCTTTATTTTCTTCCTGTTTATTCTTCCTTGATTTTTCTTTTTTTTAAATCCCTTTTCCTCTTTTTTTCTTTTTTCTCTCTTTCTTTTTTTTAAAATTTTGCTTAATTATTTCTTTTTTTTTTTCGCACTTTTTACATTTTCTATTGAGTCACTAGATAGTATTTGTCGATATAGAGAAAAAAGGAGGGAAAAACAAAAAATCAAGAAAAAGAAGAAAGACTTAGCCTCCTGTCTACACTATCAAACTAATTTGACAAAAAAAGTGTAATGTGCCCAATATGGTATAGTAGTGATGGCTGAATATGGTAGTGATATGACATCATGTCCATATATGGCCACGTCACATTTTTTTGTGACACAGTTTGATAGTGTAGAGACAGATAAGAGCTTACAATTAACTTGCAGTAAATGACAGCTCGGGTGATGACAAATATTATATTAATATGTCGATAGGCGGCGCTTGTTCGTACTGCGTTAATGAGTTTATTCGATTGGATTGGCTTGGATAATGAGACGATTGCCGCGGTCGATAATGCAAAACAAGGGAAAGAAATTAATTTCGTAGGCTATTGGTAATTAAGAAGGCGAGTGTTTGAATATCAGAAGATTTTGTTTTCAGAATTCATTTAATATATCATTAATAATTCATTCATATTAATTCGTGACTCAATAACAGTACTGAATCCATTTGTTTAAACAAATCAATGATTGCGTAGGCCATTATAGTTCGTTTCTTTTAAATTTAAATACGTGGGAGTAGGCCTATATTTCCATGGATTGTCGTTTCCCTACGTGTTTGATGCAAAAATGACCGGGGTAATAATGTTCATTGCCTAGAGGTTTCACAACATTAGGCGCTATAAAATCCAGGATATTATTATTAGGCCTATAATTATTATTTTAAAAAGTAGGCTTAATAAATCTACTGGTAGGCCTAAATCTACTGAATCGGACAAAAAAACGCTGGGAGACCATTATCAAAGGCTTTGGACGTGGTAATTATTTTTTCTGATTTTATATTTATTATTATTATACAAAATAGAGTACCGTTAGTGCCCCTACAAGAATTTATTTAATTTCATTGATTATATAGCACATTTGTAAACACAGTATTAGTTTCTTAAGTTCACCTTTTAGTTTCGCTACTGACCAATTATCATACGGCGCTGAGCGTTTGCTTCTTGTTGGAGCCATTTTAATAATATCAGTAAAATTAATGAAACTGCCGTTGAAGAACAATAAATGAAATTGTGTCTCGAATAAATTGATTACAGATTCGCTTGAAATGTACTGAAATACGCACAGTAAACAAAATGATACAATAAACCGTTGTATAAATACTCCAAGTAAGATGAACGTTTTAATGAAGGTTGAACGATTCCTATTATGGAACAAAGGCTATGATATGGAAAATTAATAGTACTGAGATTCAAAGTATCCAAAGATTGAAAAGTTTGTACAACTATCGAACGGCTAATTTAACAATGAAGTGTGCTAGTATGCATCTTAGTAAACAACTGAAAACACTCTGAATTCCCATTGGTTGCCAATTAGAAATTAGCCTATCCTACATTTTTGTGGTTCCACTATTAGATATACCCGTTGGTCTATAGAAATACATTGTCAATTACTGTGGTTGGAACTTTAATAAAGTGTCTCCCTTGACTAACATTCCGTTTTAATTACCTGTAAAAACAATATACCATTCATCCTAACCCTTCTATTACTCTGAAATCTACCCACATTTATATACCACATCCTTAGTTAAAAGAAAGTACTTGTGCTGTGTATAAACTATAATTTATTACTTTAAATTTCCTATTATTATACAAAATAGAGTACCGTTAGTGCCCCTACAAGAATTTATTTAATTTCATTGATTATATAGCACATTTGTAAACACAGTATTAGTTGCCTTCCTATGATGATGCTTATAATAAGCAAATGTCCTCGATAATTATTTTCGGGCTGTTTACTCGTTAAACGCAATTCACAATGCGCTACGAACTGAAATAAGACAAGCATTAAACGTTTAACGTGTTTTTATTGTCGATCGCGTTCATGCGGCAAACCCACAATTCCTTTTTACCGTTAACAGCCTGGCGATTGATCACACATCAGAGTGGATACTGGATACAATACCGAAAGATGTATTTCCGTTTACTCCAGACATAGGTAACGTACTGATTGTTATTTTATTGTTGGCTTATTCATAATAATAGTAGTTAATAGTCTTTTTTCCCCCTTTTTTCGTTCATTGTAAGTTTCTGTCTCATGGCAACATTATTTTAAGGCATTGTTCAAAATATTTTGCCAGCTTTTCTTTCTTTCATCTTTGTTCCAAATGTCTCAATTTTCTGTAATTTTAATATGTCTTCGTCTCTATAATTCGGTAAACGATGGAATAAAAACTAAAGTAATCACTTTTGTTTAGCATGTGAATGTGTGTGCGTGGGAGGAGAGTTATTTACAGTTAATCGCAAGAACCTTTAGCTGTTTTTCATCGAAACTTGGGAAAACATGGGCGCTTGCCCGTTGATAAGATCGCTTAATTTTTACAGAAATGTTTACAATACTTCTTAGTGTTTCTGGACTGGCCGCTCCATAATATCTTCTATCTATTCTTTTCTCCTACTCTACTGATATCATTTGTAAATATATTTTAAATTCTAACAACCAAAAAATTAACAACAAATAAATGTGTAATATGACCAAATTAATCCCAATCTAAGATGTATGTATCAAAGTACTTTAAAATATATCGATTTAAGTTCTTATAATTTAAGATATATCGATTTAGTTGTTTACAGTTTTATGAAAAAAAATCGTGTGTGTTACATTAAAATTTATAAATAATTGATTTATTGATGTTTCCTTCCTCTTCTTCGTTTCTTCTTTTTAAAAGTTCTTTTTTTTTTAGTTTTTTTTTCTTTCTCATTTTCTTTTAAAATTATTTTGTCTTTTTTTCTTTTTTTTTTATATTTTTTAAGATTGTCTTTACTGTTTTTGCACTTTTTCTATTTTAGGGAGTCCAGATCAGTACAGTATTTGAACTAAGTAACTTAGACTAGGCCTATTGAAAAAAACTTTTATTTCAGTATTCTGTTTTAAAACTGCTATCATGGTTATCATTTTATTTCCCGACAAATAACCTTGTCAGTACACGTATAGCATTGGACAGCTCCGAATATCAAAGGGTTTATATGTGGCTTTGACACTATCAGTTCCATGCCCCTTAGCAGACACCGCGCTCCGCGGAGAAGACTTGCATCCCAGAAAAGCATCTAAATTCGATTCTCCTGAGTATAGAGAATTTTCCCCTTTGTTTTAATTAGTAAGTCCTTCTCACCTTTTAAATCTATCATTTGGTACTTCTTTCAACTTATTATACTTTTCTCTTTATCTGAATAAAGATGGGAAAAATTCCTAACAGATTTTTTTAAATACATTGTTTATTTATTGTAATAATGTACTGTTCTTCGATTTATATAGCGTCCCAAGCGCTGAGAGAAAAAAACAAAAAGAAATTAAAAAGAAAAAAGATGGGTTTTTAAGAGTGTTTTGAAAACTATGATAGAGGATGCATTTTTAATAGGATAAGAAAATTGTTCCACAGTTTAGGAGCTGCAACTGCAAAAATTCGATCACCATAGGTCTTAAGCTTGATCACCAGAAGGTCTTTACATGAGTTAATTGTTTGTTTGTGATAATTGTCTTTTAGCTTGCCGGGCGAATTCTACGTTGTTAGACGACATCTACCTGTCATTCATTTGTGGTTTAAAGCTTTGGATATAATTACAATTGTTTGAAAATGAATCCAAATTTGTTAATAATACTTTAAAAGATAAAATCATGTGGGCTTCCATTACTTCATTATTATCTAATAATAATAAATTACAGTTATTGTACTCTTTCTATTCATACTCATCAATTATAAATACTTTTGATGTGTGTACTTGGATATTTGAAAATCAATATATTGATTTGGTAATGTAATTTTAACGATGTAGATTTCTGGTCGACGTACTTGAATTGGCAGTGAAATTAAGTGGAAGCGATGAAGAAGTACACTGTATTGTTCGTCTACAGTATCCTCTTTGCCGCCACCAAAGGTAATTACGGTCAGTTTACGAGTCTAGTTGGACTTTAATTACGCGCTCATGGTGATGATAATAAAAGCTTCTGATATTTTAATAATCTTTTTGAAATCTGTTGGAAATAAAACTGGCCTCGGGTGCCGTTATTGTGTCGACATTATCAATCAATTTCTTTTAGGCATTTTCGGAATATTTTATTCATATCAAAAACAAAAAAAATGTACAAACGAAAAAAAAATAAAAATTCGCCAACTCTATGCTAAATATACTTTGATATATAATAATATATCAAATATATGATAATATTAAATATATAGAACACCATCGACAATACATTTTGAGTTAAGGAACATATATTTGCAAACCCAAGCAACAAGAAAATTACAACTATTCAACACACGTTGCTATAAACAGATTTTCGCATATAGGCCTGCTCATTAAAATAAGGGACGCTATATTCACTACTGCTTTTAGAGACATTCAGTATACGACGAGAGCATTATTCTAGCATACATTAAGAGATCTAATTGTTTTAATACCTTTGTAGAGAATTCGTTGACATATCAAACAATCTTTTAGTACAAAATAGTTTTTCCACAACAAAATGCAAAATTGTCGTTTTGTCAGTCTCAAAATATCAAATATTTAGTATCTATCTAGTATATCTAGTACTGATTGAAAATGTTCATCTGGTTTGTAGTAATAGGTTATTAGAAATGTTCTGTTTTCAAACCAACAATTAGTATGAACTAACCTTGACAGTTTCGCTGATTCTTCAGAAGGAATGACGATCTAACAATAAACAGATTGACCCCTAGAGGGCCAATTCTGTACTGTAATACGTACTGTATTGTCTCCTAAAAATATGAAAAATTAAGATTAATTAAATCAGACTTTGAATATGGTATGTTGTAGTTTTAATAAAGTTAATCACTTCTGTAGAAAAAAAAAATAATGTTTTCATTTATAAAATGACAAAATAAATGGTTAAATTTAACAAAAAATCCATTGGCTGCCATCCAATTTGACTATTTGTTGCTTTAAATTACAGTTATTTCAGGTAAATAATTTTGTTGTCGATCTAATTTTTTTTTTCAAAATGGATAACTATTATGTGACATTAAAATGGCATAGGCCTATTAAAAATGTAAAAATTATTTTTCAGAAGAAAAAAACATCTTTAAGATAGTTGTTTTTGAATAGTTGTTTTCTTCATAATTAGATAGGTGTGTTTGTAGTACAGCAACCAATAATGACGTCCTTACGGATAGACAACATTTAGACTCTAACGGTTGGACCATGGTGTTTTCTGGTGGCCCATTTACTTGCCCTGGGTATGTCAAAGCTTGGAAATGGTATCCATCAGTGTCAACAAGCTTTCTTGGACTAGTATGGCGACCCACCAGCGGCTCTAATGAATTTGAGGTAATAGGAAGAACGTTGTTACCAGCGGTTTCATCTACCAACGAAATCCATACACATGAGTTGCCGATATCGGAATGGATTCCCGTGGAAGTTGGCGATATGATAGGATTCAAATTTGACCAGTCGTTGATCCGGTATGACTCGAACCACAGTTCCCAGGTCGAATATGTGAATTCTATTTCCATTGAAGACCTCGTTGTTGGGTCAAGTCACACGATAGGCGGTACAGGATTTAGGACATATTCAATTATCGCAATTCATGAAGGTATTGAATGAAGCTCTGTCTACACTATACTATATTATATAACACCTATATAAATTCCTGTCATTTGATTGGACGAATGTGGGTCACATGGCGTGCAATAGTACGCACTATTCAACGATCGTTAAATAGTACTTTTGAAACATTTTTGTGTACGAAAAAAAAACGTCTAGATGTTATATAAAACAAATAATGAATGTTTTGTATTCGTGTAATGGTACAAATAATGGCACTTGGTGAATGATGAAAGGTTATATCAACTCGGCTTTGCCTCGTTGATATAACCTTTCATCATTCACCTCGTGCATTATTTGTACCATTGCACTCATAAACATTCATTATTTGTATACTATACACTAGTTTGACACAAAACGTGTGATGTGCTTAAATATAAAAGTGATATGCTCAAATGTGGTAGTGATATTTGATTTTGATTTGATTTTATCACTTTATTTCAGAATAAATATTTCATTATACTGTACAACAAAAAATAATACAAAACGGAGAATCAAACTAAAATAGGATTTTTTCCCACTAAAACGTGGTTCCCACTAGAACGCAACGCAGCAAAGTATTGCGTAATTACAAGTGGGAACTTGCAGGTTTGATTTCACGCAGGCGGCGCGGGGGCAAACACAATGAAAGGGCATTTTCTTACGTTGCGAAGATTGCGTCGAGAACCAAGCTTTAGTGTAGAGATTGGAATACCGTAACAAATAGTTCGTAGTACACCTAACTCATATATTTTTAAAGTTTGATAGTGTAGACAGAGCTTAATATCGGGCTTAATATTAGAAAAAGGTGTTATGTTAAGTGAAAACATAATATTGTTTGATAATAATTATAATATATAATAATACCATCCCATAATCTGGGATTACAGTAATTGTTTTCTTTTTTTTACGAAGTTGTATATTCCTATGTCAATAATATTTTTCTCATTTGGTATTTAATTTTTTTTTCCAGATTATTTCGATAATCGATTTGTCATTACAACAAAGTGTAAACGCTTGAGCACAATGAAGAAGGTAGAACCTGGTTGGAAGTTACCAGGCCACGTGATACGCAGTGTACAGAGACCATCTGCGATTGCGTGCGTTACGTCATGCCAGAAAGAAGAACTATGCTGGTCAATCACATATGACAAAGAAAACGGAAATTGTCATTTGAATAACGTCATAAAGGGTCAAACTCTTAACTACCAAGTTACTGCAGATGATATTGTGTATTATGAGTTTAATTATGAAGCAACAGTACAGGTGAGTCTATTTATCAAGATTTTGATTTAGCGCAACCTAAGCAACGTAAGAAAATGCCCTGCCAATAATTGTATTTTCCCCCGCCTGCGTGAAATCAAGCCTGCAATGTTTGCAGCACTATTGCGTCGTCGGTTTCCACTTGTGATTACGCAATATACAGCACTTTGCGTCAATACGTCGTTGCGTTGCGTTTCGTTGTATCGCAGTGGGAACCACGCTTTACATAACAAGGAACGCGGTAAAACCACGACTTCCACTGGCTTGTCTTATCAGGCAATCTAACAACAGGATGCTGAAAGGGTTTATCTGTGGCTGCGACACGATCTGTTCACATCCTAATAGACACCGCACGCCGCGGAGAATAATATTACAGTACTGTTGGTAATTGTAGCAGCCAGACATAAGAGTAAAGGACTGTTACGAGCTCAGTGCCCTGTTGTTAGATTGCCTTTATTTAATTTAGCAGACTGTGTTATGAGCATGGATTAAAGAAGCAGAGGGACTTCCTTGCATCAAACACAACTAAAAGTAGTTACTGGATTTGATTCAAGATTTTTGAGTAACCAGTTACATATTTTGTAGAATTCCTAAAGGTTTCCAGGATTCCAACCAGGCATTGGTAACTTACATCTGTTTTTTTTTTTAATGAAAGGACTACGAGGAATGTGACATTTGTAGCGTGTATAATGGCGTAACGTGCGAGTCTACTCGTGTGTGCCGATGTGCTGGGGATGATAGCTCCAATTATGGTGAGTTCAGCATGTCGTAAATACGGTACACACTTACTACAAACTTGCCTCCAAAGTAAGCCTCACATGTAACTATAATGTACAGTATTGTTTATAATTATATAAAATAACATTTTCCGGCATTTATCGACAAATAACGCACATATTTTCTACCAGTTCTAAAAAAGTAACCGATTTATTTATTTGCATTCTTAGTATGGAATTTGATATTCAAAGGAGTAGCAGAAACGGGAGTATCTGTGCGTTCTGCGTATGTTGATGGAACTGGTGCGTCGCAGACTGATACGGCTGCCTCACTCTTGTCTTCGCAAAACTTTAGATTAAATGAGAAGTTTGAACAATGGGCTTCGTTACAAGTACAGCAAGTATGTAAAGACCATTTCATTCTCAAGATATCGTGTGTACAGGTCACAATAAAATTGTGTGTACACGTCACACGATATCTTGAGATTGTTGCCAGTGTTAATACGCGCACGCGTAAGTCATTCTGGTTGGATTGTTCGCTGCTAGTCGAATATCGAAACGTGGCAGGCTGAAGGCGCTTGACCTTTTGACAAGATCGCCTAAATTTCTAGTATTTTAACCTTACAATACTTGTGTCAACTTTGACTGAGTATTAGTAACATAATTCTTGAGTATTATTGTTTACCCTGGATTTTTTGATTTGTAAGACATAATCAAACTTTGAAACCTCTTTTTCTCAAAACGTCAGTTCTGACTAGAGTCCACGATATTCAGGTACAGCCGCTCCATAATCTCTTTGCTTTTCTTCCTTATATCTTAATTAACATAAAATTGCTTATACTAACAAACATTACTGTTTATATGCCTAATATGTTTTACATCTTTAATTTTCATAATTATCCTCATACCGTACTCGTAACAAATTTTCTCAACTTTCCATATCTAAAAGTCGTAGTTAGTCATGTATCGGGTTATGGAACGCCTCCTCTGCCTTCAGTTCACATTTATCATGCAGTACACACCAATGGTCATGCAGTACACACCAATGGTCATGCAGTACACACCAATCGTCATGCAGTACACACCAATTGTCATGCAGTACACACCAAACATAACATCATGCAGTACACACCAATCGTCATGCAGTACACACCAATCGTCATGCAGTACATACCAATCGTCATGCAGTACACACCAATCGTCATGCAGTACACACCAATTGTCATGCAGTACACACCAAACATAACATCATGCAGTACACACCAATCGTCATGCAGTACACACCAATCGTCATGCAGTACATACCAATCGTCATGCAGTACACACCAATCGTCATGCAGTATACACCAATCGTCATGCAGTACACACCAATCGTCATGCAGTCAAATATTGCGTAAACCTATCGACAAAATCGAATATCAGGTGACGTTTAGTAGACGGCTGTAAAACTAAGGCTATACAAATGTTATACTACAGCAACTCACGCTGTCTACTACTACACCGCACATGCTTTACGTCCTATATATTCCAAGATTTCTTTAATAGTTTTTTCAAGCCATTTTAGTTATAAAGCACGTGCGGTGTAGTAGTAGACAGCGAGTTGCTGTAGTATAATGTTTGAATAGCCTTATTTTTACAGCCGTCTAATATTTGACTGCATACGATCGATTGGTGTGTACTGCATGACGATTGGTGTGTACTGCATGACAATTGGTGTGTACTGCATGACGATTGGTGTGTACTGCATGATACCATACAGATAGGCTACATCAGTACTTCTATGAATGGATGACTAGTTGGTGACAAGAACCCAGTACCGTTTTGATTTTACGATCATTCGGGAAATCACCTCACGCCGAGAACAATCTAAAGAAATCTTCGAAAATAGTTTGTACAATTTCTCATGTTGATTCCTTTTGAATTTTACTAAACAATCAATTTCTATATCACATCGAATTAATAATTCAATGCCTCACAACGTGTGAATAGTATAATAGTGAATTTGTTCGTGCGAATCTAAAGTGTCATGCTATGCGCATGCGTATTCATGTTTCTATGTTCCAAATCATAAACACGCATGCGTATAAGTTAAAGTTTCAAGTTTCTTTATTCATATCACTGTCGCAGCCGAAGCTGAATTACTGTGTAAAATGTATACAACGATAACATGATTTAAACGGTAAAAATTGTATATCCAGGAAATAAACGGGAAAAAAAAACAGAAAAGAATAAAAAGTAGGCCTACAAAAGGTAAAACAGCTTGTGAGCGAACAGATTCGCCTAGTGGAAAATACCTACGAATTCATTTGCGCGAATCGAAAGCGTTGACTAATGCGCATACGTAGTAATTATTTTCATATGTGACGTCAAAATGTGCAACCAATTAGAACTCATGAATATTCGCTAATATGGAAGACAGGCATAAACTTTTTTCTCTAAAACTCTACAGGTAAAAGTAACGCTGTATTCCGCATCAGCTGAAGAGCTCATTTCTTTGGTATTCAACGGAGTTAATTCAGACACTACGTCGTGGTATAGTGTTAGTAATCTAATAGATTCTCCGTGGACAGATTTAACGACAAGCGCCGCAATCAACTACTTCGGGATAAATGGTCATTCGTAAGTGCAATCAAACATAATATTATACGCATGTATACCAACCAACGTTGTTCCTCTATAGTGCTAAGAATGTTACACTTATGTTAATTGTCTGCCCCCCCCCCCCCCCCCTATACCAGGGATTTTTCCTTCGAAAGAACTGAAGGGAATCAGAAACTCATTATTGGTTAGAATTTTTAAAATTATTTTAACAATGTTTGTTTTCCGAAATTCACTTATACGGTAGCCTACAGCATTTTATATTTTAAGAATTAGCTGGAGAAAATCAATAGTCGTAAAATGTTTTGCGTTGTCACAATCAACACGTTCGTTACGCTTGCCTTGCTTCTTCACAGATAACCATAATAGGCCTACCACAAGAACTTATTTGGACACATTTTTTTTATTGTAAAATAAAATTTAGTAATGTTTGTATACTATAAAGGAATTCGCGTACCTGGTACATCAATTCTCACTACGGTGGGTGCTCGGTAGACACAGGATGGCTGGTTGCCATTGATAAGACGTTAGGATGCGTGTGGGAAGCTCAGCGGGGTAGTACATATCCAGTATTTCTGTACAGCTTGACGAGTAATTTGGAGAATTGGACAACTGGGTGTAAGTATATCTAGTAAAGAAAGTGATTCTCAGAAGAGAAAACAAAACAACTAAAGCTTGGTTCCCACTAGAACGTAACGCAAGGACGTAAACGCAACGCAAGCATTTTAACCAATGACAAGCGAAGTTATAGACAGTTAGCAATTACAAGCGAATAAGCCATCGCTTGTGATTGGTCAATTCACTTGCGTTGCGTTACGTCCTTGCGTTGCGTCGCTAGTGGGAACCACGCTTTAAAGTGCAATGAATTAACACGAACCTTACGCGATTTTGCAATACCGTACAGAAATAATGATTTGTTTTTCTTTAATTACAGCCATAGGAAAAGCTCATGTACTGACGGTACGCATTTTGTACAATCGCTGCCTCTAAAAATGGTATCGTAAAAGAAAGAGGATTGGTTCTCCTTAAAGAAGATTCCGTCCACCGTTGTTGTGCCTTTTATGAACGAATCGTAACTTACCACACTAGTCATAATCAATTTTTTAATTGAAAAGTGGACCGACTAAAGTGCCTCGACAGCGGCTCTGATCGAGATGATTTTGAGGGGAGTGGGTAACCCTGTCTGAAGGTCAGTCATGGCTAGAGTAGGTCGTTTCAATCTGCGAGCAATTTATTTTGTGTCACGTTTTCTATATAAGTTTTATGTAAGAATATTATAGAAAATTCTGTTAGATAGCAAATCGGGTGCTTGGTTGTATCATCATCAAGAGATGTTTTGAATATCAATCTGTTAATATCAAGTGTTTATGGGGCTAGTTAGGCCACATCTTGAATTGTCTGTCTAGTCTTGTCTCCACAATACAGTAAAGATATCGCTTTGGGAAAGGTTCAGAGACGGGCTACAAAATCCCTAAATGTATGAAGGAGTTATGAGGAACGTTTGACTGCATTCTAACAACAACATTGGATCGAGGAGAGAAGAATCATTAACACGTATACAATTTAAGAGAAAAAAAGATATTTAGAGATTTACTTTTACATTTCTAGATGATACGGGTGTACATTTATAAAGATTAATAAAATACATTATACTTAATTATGAACAATTATTGTAAGAAATGGGAAATAAAGCATGGATAAATAATTGGTTTTAAATTAATTTCTCAGGTAAAGTAGAGTATAATATCAAAGTATTATAATCCAAGATAGTCTCTCTCTCTTCCTTTCTCCAGGCTCTCTCTGATGACTCCTCCTGACTACTCCTTCCCGAATCCGTATTCGATCTGGTTATATTGTTCTTTATTCGGGCGCACTACCGGTGACTACTATAGAGGTCGTTGTCGGAAAGCAAGACCTTTGTGTAATGTTGGCATTTTTGGGACTTAAGACTAGTCTGTCGAGTATTTTATTATAGGCATAGCTTCCGCTCCTTTTGTAAAACTATCACCCACTTTTGACTCATTTAAAATGTTATTTAGAAATTTAGAATATAATGTGTACAAATGTGGTTAGTAGTTGAGCATGCATCACTGTACAGTTGATTGCAAACTTAGAAGAAAGTATGGCTTTAGAGAGATTTTTAAAATGACATAACTGTCGTGTTTCAACAGCATCTAGTCCGAGTTTTACATTCAAGAGACGCATTCTACGCCTCGATCATGCCCATTTGCAAAATAGTATTTTGCAAATGGCCATAGGCTAACTTTAACTTACTATTTATTGTGTTTTAATTACTGTAATTGTAACTATATTATTAACAAAATAAACTGCGGGATCCAAACTGCGCAATGTTGTTATAAGTATTATTTTGCGATATTTTTTAAAGTAAAAGTTGACACATCTGAGAGTATAGAGGGCGCCTTGCTCGAGTCGAAAAGCTGGATAAAACAGTAATAAAATAAAAAACCAGCGCAGGAAAAAATGAAACAAAAAATCATTTAAAATTTGTAATTATTCACAAAGGTACAATTTTGAAGTAGAAAGGTAATTGCCTTAGGGAAAGGCCGACATATATACTTTAATATTTAGGTGTAAGTCTTATTATTATAGTAACATTCACACTAATTAAATGGCGAGGCTAGCCTACCTAGTAGGCCGGCCCTCCCTACCTAGGCTAGTAGGCCTAGGCTAGGCCTAGTAGTAGTACTAGTGGGCCATATATAGCCTATCTAATTCTGTAACTAATTTGTATTTGTATGGGCCTAACGTAGGCCCGAACCGGCTATCTATAATATAGGCTAGGCCTAGGCCGGTTATAGTAGTTGGCCTACTAGTCTAGACGGGAGTAATACTATTGGATTCCCATACTAACTATTAGGTTAGGCCCTCTAGTAGGCTTGTAGTAGTATAGAGCCAGCCAGGCCTACACTACTATACTAATAGTACAGTTTACTTTTAGGCTACACACACAGAGTTTTCTAGTAGTAGTAAGTAGGGCTAGGCCTAGTATAGTATAGCCTACTTGGTAGTAGCAGACGAGACAAGGCTACTCTAGTACTCTACAACTAATATATTTAACTAGCTAGGCCTATAGAGTATCATTTAATAAACATTTGTGTTTTCATTCAGTTTTAGATGAAGAAGAAATAGGTACTATGGAAAGACCCTGAGCCAGCCTACATACAGACGACAGTACATGCATTTTCTGAAACCGGTGAGAGCATGTCTGAGAGGAGACGAGAAATGGCCTCCTCATTTGTACACATAAAATTCAACGACCTCAAGTTTTATGAACGATGCGGTAGTGGCACTTTTGGGTGTGTTTACAGAGCACATTGGATTTCACAAGGTCAAGAAGTAGCTGTGAAAAAGTTACTCGTTTTAGAAAAAGAGGTACCTAACTAAACATTTTTTTTCTTCAGATTTATTTAGCCTTGAAAGAAAATCAAATAATGCTATACCAGAAATATGAAGATCAATAATGAAGTACAATAAAAAGTATTTACACGATAGAATGCATTAGTGAGAGAATAATAAGCAACACTCAAATTTAAATATAAATAAAAATTAGTATAACTTGCTTTTTGAAGACATTCGTTATTCCGCAGTCTATGTTTATTTCAACTTTATTTTTGTGTTGTTTTTTTAGGCTCAAGTTTTAAGTTGTCTGAGTCATAGGCACATTGTCAAGTTCTATGGAGCTGTGATCCAACCTCCAAATTTTTGTATTGTAACAGGTATGGAACTTTTAACATATTTTATTATTAAAATTATTAAATTATCATAATATTTAATATTTAATGATGAATGACGGTATATATTTTTCACTGCATAAAATCAGATCTATGCATTAGAAACTATATTAAATATATTATATTAAAATGAACAGTTATTAAATATGGTTTTCCATTAGCCCCACTAATTCCAGGAATATAACGCGTTGGCTAATGCATGCCTATAAATAATTTCATCTACTTTTTGTGACGTCAAAAAATATTTCAACCAATCGGAACTCAGAAATTATTACATTAATTTGTGTAAATATATTTCCTATAGAAAACTGGCTTTATACTAGCTTTATTTACTAAAACATTCAACATTCAGATTTTTTAAAAACTATTTACCAACAACAGCCATAGGCACATTTTATTTATATATTCAAAAATCATTATGAGCTTCTATGGGCTTGTGGACATAATGTGCATGTTTTTTCTGATTTAGATGACATGCATTTCATATTGACTAACAATCAAATTTTTACAATGTGTCGTGAAGAGCTATTGTTTGTTAAAATCTTATTATAGAATCATGTCCTTCCAACGAATATTAACAAAAACCTACTAAGATCGTTTTTCAAATTACTCTTGAAAATGGGTCAGTTATTGATTAATCGATTAGTTTGTGAGTTATTTAGTAAAGAAAGCCAGCTTTTACCATGCCTCAAGTGCTATTCCATTATAATTATTAATATTGATAATCTTCAAAAAGAATAGATTATTCTTATCTTATATAGAGTAATTAAATAGAATTTAAGTTAAATTTGTAAAAAACAGTTTCTCATATCAGTCTGCTATAATTTATCCAGTCAAACTTTATGTGACAACAAATTGTGATGATGTCATATCACCACCATATTTGTGCATATCACTACCGTATTTGGGCACATCACACTTTTTTTGTGAAACTAGTTGTTTGTAGACAGTCCTTTAATTAACAATAATTCTCTACATTTGGCCTTTTGTCAAAACCTAAATTATGCAACTGAATAAGTAATTATATTAAATCGCTTATGTAAATATGAGAATGTGATTGGTTGAATTGTCACCAATGTGACTAGCCTTGCATGTATCAACAACATTATTGATTTATGTTTATTTGTGTGATGTGCCCAAATATGGTAGTGATATGCCCAAATATGGTAGTGATATGCCCAAATATAATAGTGATATGACATCATCATGTCCATATATGAGCACATCACATTTTTTTTCCCTCGTACAGTATTTTGTGAATCAACCATAATTTTTATGTTCTAAATTTCTTTATTATGTTATATTTGATTAGAGTATGCGGAAGAGGGATCACTCTATGAATACATATCTAATCAGTGCAATACATTGGATTTTACACAAATTTTAACATGGTCTCGACATATGGCTTTAGGTAAAAGAAATTTTTTCTAAATTTGTTATATTTAATGTTTTAAAGATATATTGTCCCCCTGAAAAAATTGATTTATTTAAACGTTTTGAATTGAATTGAATTTAACCATTTTTAATAATTATTATTTTTTCTATTGAAGTGAATAATTTTAGTAAAACTACAAAATGGCCTATTCAAAGTCTCTGATTTTTTTAATCTATATTTTTCATGTTTTTGAGGGAAAATACATCTTTAATTTTGTAATTTCTTTGATTTCTTGAATGTTTTATGTTAATTTTGATTTACATTCTTTTGATTTTAATTTAAAATAAATAAATTTTTTACTTTATTTAACTAATCCTGTCTTTCATGAGAGTACAGTATTTCAGTAATTTGGTTCATTTCATTTCTTGTATACACTTTTTCAATATTGTTTCATGGATTATTATTTACAGTAGAAAATGTAATGAAATAATACAAATATTTAATTGTAAAAATAATGATATAAGTTAATAATAATAAAAATCTTTATTTTTGCAACGGAAAGAAAAACTATTACTAGTATTGTAATAAAAATTAAAATCAAGGTTAAAAAAAAAAAAAAAAATAACAAATCTAATTGTTTAAATTATTATATTCCGACTTATTCAGGCATGAACTATTTACACAAAGAAGCACCGGTCAAGGTCATACATCGTGACCTTAAATCTCGTAACTGTGTCATTAGCAACAAAGTACTTAAGGTAAGATTTTGGCAGGAAGTAAGCGATCTTATCTCTATAAATAGAGGAAGTCGGCTTATTTATGTTGGAAAGTCAGTCATGCATAAAGAGAATTTTTAAAGATTGTATCGTCCCCCTAAAAAATGTTTTTTTTTTTTTTTTTTTTTTTTATTTTTGAATATGCCATTTTAATGTCACAATAGTTCACTTTGGCCAAAAACTGGACCGGAAAAAAAAAGTATTTACCTGAAAAAAACTGTAAAATAGTCAAATTAGCTGCCAGCCAATGGGTTTTTGGTTGAATTTAACCATTTATTTTTTCATTTTATACAGGTAAGTGAAAAATAATTTATATAATAGTTTTTAATTTATTCTGAATTGTGACCCAATTTTGGATTTTGAATGAGATTGAAGCATTATCGATCAAAACCGCTCTTTTCATAAATTCTACTACACATACTTATAATTATATTGATTTTCACCATGCAAAACCGTAACAATATATTTTTTTTAAAAAGTTACTTGTTGGATAAGATCTAGTGACAAACATATATAAGATGCTACAGAATATTTAATGCCCCATTACAACCACAAAAAAGAAAAATAAATTGGCGCAATTTGAATAAATGTTGTGTCAGTTAGGCTTGGTCAACATGTTGTTAGGCCCATCATCATTATGATAATTTACTATTATTAAGTAGTTTTTTTTTCTCTTTCGTCAAATTTATACAAATTTCAAAGAGCACGCAGTGCGCTTCTACGTGCCAAATTTTCTTCCAAATCTTATAATTTTTTGCTCAATTCATTGTCTTTCAAAATTTTAATCTTCAAGTTTATTTTGACAACGTCATCATACCAAAAAATTAGAACAAGATGTGGGTCCCGTAATTTCACCTATGCTACACTGTATATGGATATACAGTATACTGTACATATTATACATGTCACATAATAGGTACAACTCAGCACTATAAGCATATATGCATCATGTCATAGGATGGCGTACATTAACTTTTTACAATCGTATGTTAACGTACATGCATGTTTAAAAATTTTAATTTCATTCAAATGATAAAAATGATCACCTATAATTCGTGAAAGTGACGAATTAAATTCTAGTTTAATATTATTTTTATAATTTTTAAAAAATGTTTAATTATTATCATCATGACCTAATTAATCATCATTATCTTCTTGACTTACTATTAATGGTATTGTTATTGTTTAGGCCTATATTCATCATCATTTTTTACATGATCATCATGACTTTGACTTTGATTGATTAATTAATCATTCTAGTTGTTCACCATCTTGTTGATTTACTATTTTCTACACAGCTATGTGATTTTGGTGCCTCTAAAGTCGCCTGCAATACCACTATGATGACTTGCGCAGGCACATACCCATGGATGGCACCAGAGGTCATCCAAAGCATGCCAGCATCAGAATCATGTGATACGTTCTCTTATGGCGTGGTAAGTTTTACCAAGGCAATCTAACAACACGATGCTGAGCTCTGGAGATCAAAGGGTTTATTTGTGGCTCTGCCACACGGTCATTTCCAAGCCCCTTATCAGGCGCTGCACAGAATATGTACATAGTACAGTACTGTTGGTATTTATTGCAGCCAGACATAGATCAAAGGACTGTTACAAGTTCCTATCTTGACAAGGCCTGTCAAAAGATTGCCTTGTTTGTACTTATGTAAGGGGTGGAGCTTGTTTTACGTCCTTCCTCTTTCTATCTCTTCCCATATACCGAGATCTGTGCCAATGGTGTATATCTCAATTTTATGCATTATTGCAGAAAAAAAAATCATTGATGAAATTTAATTTTTTTTTTTGGTCAGGTTTTATGGGAGTTGCTAACAAGAGAAGTACCCTTTAAAGGACTTGACGGTATCCAAGTTGCATGGATGGTTGTTGATAAAAATGAGGTATACAAATATTATCAATATAACAATTTTAATTTCATAATTATTTTTAGCCGTGCATTACAGTAATATTTGTATCTTTGTAGAGGCTGATGATTCCCACAACCTGCCCAACGCTGTTTGCTAATCTCATGACCAACTGCTGGAAGACTGATCCAAAAGAAAGATTAAACTCTCAAGAAATACTTAAAACATTGGATTCAATGCTAAATGATGGTAAGATTTCATGCCAAATATAGTCATATTCACCATTTCATACTTTTTTCAAACTGATCATAAACACACTACTTTCATTATAAAGCATTGGTATTATGGTTTGTTATAATATATTTAAAAAATTTTTATTTTAGGTGACTTACCAACTGAAACGGATAACTTCTTAGAGAAAAAGAGCGAATGGAGGTATGTAAAGTTGGTCTCATTCTAATCGAAATGTTTGCTTAATTTTGCACTATTTTATTTTAGACACAAAAACTCCCTGAACTAAGATAAAAATATCTGTTTTCTGCACATAAATAGTAGAATTGACATCGCTAAATCTGATGCACATAGTTTGCCGTCTTAATACATACTTGCTGCCCTCTACCTTTATATTCTATTATTTGTTTTAAATATTGTACATGCCACAAGTAATATTCTCTAAACTGTAGGAAATTGATTAGATTGTTTGATAAAGAAATTATTTGCGTAAACAAAATTTATGAATGCCAACCCAGATGTTTAAAGCTCTGTCTACACTATCAAACAAGTTTGACAAAAAAGTGTGATGTGCTCAAATATGGTAGTGATATTCTCAAATATGGTAGTGATATGCCATCATCATGTCCATATATGGGTACATCACCTTTTTTGTCACATAAAGTTTGATAGTGTAGACAGAGCTTAAAGGAAGCATCATACTACACAACTCCTTTTTATGATAAATAAAAGGTTGGAAATTGAGCAAACTCTAGAAACATTAAAATCAATGGAACGCAATCTTGCTGATAAAGAAAAGAAATTGGAGGAGAAAGAGCGGCACCTGAAAGCCTGGGAGAAGGAGCTGGTGGAACATCAGGTGATGCCATTTGGGCCTGAAGCCGACAATGATGTGAATACATGGAGTGATCAAGAGGTCTGCCTTTGGGTTAAACAAATTGGAAATAAAGGTACTGTATTATTTTTATTATATATTATGAAGGAAATAAATATTATTATGAAGAACAAGAAGACATGGTTTTTCTACTTGTTTTTGTAGTGGAACATGTTTTTCTATATGGATACAGTACAGTTAACTCTCCAAATATCGCACAATCAGAATACAAGACTTTCCGGAAAACCGAACATAATTATTAGGCCAGCCTATAAGTATATATGTATATAAGTTTGAATAAAAGTTGCTTCACACATGAAATAAAGAAAAAATTCTTGTTGAAAATAGTAGGTGATTAGTGTACGCACTACTCTTTGTGAACGAGCATCTGATGATTACTAGTATTAGCTAATCTGAATTTTGTTTTTCCAAAGTTGAGACTTCTGTGTTGTTCTTTTTAAGGTGGACAGCCTGGTGAATTAGCATCCTATGCTGATCTCTTTATTGAAAATAACATCACAGGAAAACGATTGCTGACGTTGACTCCTGATGATTTAGAACAAATGGGCGTGGTCTCGTACGGACATCGAAAAGAACTTGATAGAGAAATACAAGAACTAGGCCATGAAAACTTTCGTCTACAAAACTTCCCCCCGTTGAACATGAAGGTAAAAGGTCTTGTATGCAACTGGTGTGTGTTATGGGTTGACTCAAATGCATATTAGGGAACATTCCAATTTTCAGCATGTGCATTTTTTTTTTATGAAACTGCTATTGAGTCTGATTCAGTTAGGTGGAAAATTACTCCCATTTGCATAAAAAAATTAAATAGAAATTATGTTTGTTCTGAGATATACAAACACAGATAAATGAAAAATTAACAAAAACAATTACAAAGTGTCACATCACTCTTGTATGGCAGCTGGATAAAAGCTATTACGAAACCTAATATTTGTACGATGAGAGATGATGGACCATACATACATTATGCATGGGATTGCATTGCGCCCCGATTTGGTCTGGCGCCCTGAGAAAAATATCGTGGAAAATGGGTTCAATGGTAAAGCTGATTCAGAGTGATGGACTAAGAAGCCATTTGTTTCATGAAATCGTACAATTTTGTTTTCTTTTGGCCAGTCAACCAGCGTTGCCAGCGATAAAATTTAAATTATGCCGTATCCTGTCTCAAATAATGCCAGATTGGGAAAAATAATGCCAGATCCCCAAAATGTGGCCCTAAACAGCGCCACCAACGGTTGTATGTCTAATAAACGTTTGTAAAACCCCAACTGACACAAAATAGGGCCTAAATTGTATCCCTATGTCGTTCAAAAATTTTGAAAAATGCTGATGGCCGGAAATGCCACTTAATTTAAAATATGAAATAAAAATATATTTATTAGTGTCTCCAGGATCTTAGCCCACCATAGTTCGAAAATGGCAATTATAATTGAAAATAGGAAATCAAAATAATTATATATTAAAAAAGTGTCTCCAGGACCTCAGCCCCACCATGGTTGGGACTGAGGTACAAACATTTGGAAAATAGAGCTGCTCGATGGCCGGAAATGGCACTTAATTTCAGATATGAAATAAAAATATATTTATTAGTACCTCCAGGATCTTAGCCCACCATAGTTCGAAAATGGCAATTATAATTTAAAATAGGAAATAAAAATATATATTAAGTGTCTCCAGGACCTCAGCTCCACCATGGCTGGTGCTGAGGTAAGAAAATTTGGAAAAATAGAGCTGCTCAATGGGCGAAAATGGCACTTAATTTCAAATATGAAATAAAAATATATTTATTAGTACCTCCAGGATCTTAGCCCATCATAGTTTTGAAAATGGCAATTATAATTTAAAATAGGAAATAAAAATATATATTAAGTGTCTCCATGACCTCAGCCCCACCATGGTTGGGGCTGAGGTAAAAAAAATTGAAAAAATAGAGCTGCTCGATGGGCGGAAATGGCACTCAATTTTAAATAAAAATTACCTCGCCCACATGGTCACTACTGGGGCTGAGAGGTGAAGAACATTTGGAAAAATAGGGTTGCTACGACGATGCAAATGGAACATAATTTGAAATATGGAAAACAAATTCTCCTAGAAGAAATTCTTTTTAAAATTAGAGCTTATAGTTACTGGAAATTGCCATTTCAAGGGTTGGGGTAGGGGTGCGGCCACTTATAATTATGAACTGAAACAACAAAACCCCTTTCATAATGTTTTCGTTAAATTGTCTCTATATCTGGGGATCCAATAACCTGCATGGTCTCTGAAATAGAGCAACATAATTGGCCAATAGCTAGCCTCTTCGGATTTGTTGTGCTGCCTATATCGCACACACGGTAGTTTTCGAGCAGCCTTCCTATCCGAAGAGTCTATTTAAGTCCGAAACAAAAGGATGGAAGAACTATTGTACGGAAAACCCGAACAGATCTGTTTTGTACGATATGATATTGTGTAAGGTGATATGTATTAAATTGCAAGATTAAACAAAATATTTTATTTTTGTTCTGTGGTATATTATTTTTTTGGTTGTTCAAAAAACACAAAATTATGCCAGATTATGCTAAAAACGGCTAAATAATGCCGCGGCATTATGCCAGATGCCGTGGGCCTCTAAATAATGCCAAAAAGCATAATAATGCCAGAAATGGCAACTATGCAGTCAACAGTGAGCATGAATGATCTTGTTTGACACTGGATTACTAAATTTGTGTGCAATGTGAAAGAACGCTCACGATATTTTTCTCAGGGTGCCGGACTGAATCTGGCTTTGAAAGCAGCTTTACATTTTTATGGTACCAAACTAATTTTAAGTTTGGCAAACATGTGATTGTAAAGCTCTATATACTTCCAAATATATATTATTGTTTTTCTAATACTTGGCAGACGTCAACACCTAAACAAGAACCAAGCCCGGCATCAACAACAACGATTTTGACATTAATTTTTGGAAATCATTTCAGAAAAGGAACTGCAACTGTAAGTTAATAAACAGCTAGGCACTTTTGGCCGACTCATAAAGATTAGTTTTTTTATTTATGTCTGTCCTGGTAACAGTAATTGTTTGATAATTAAGTACAATCATTGATGTAAAACAAACTTAAAATTATTTTCAGAATAATTTTTTGATTTGATCTTTTGACTAGTAGGAGGCAAATTGAAAGAGTCAGCTTATGCATACTCACTCATGTGCATCTTCCAAATCCCTCTCTCCAACAAATTTTTGTTCCTCAAGTTTTTTTGCTTCAGCGAAACTAGTCGCAACATTTTCTTTTTTTTTATTGCACAACCAAGGATTTTTCTTTGCAAGACGTTGGATTCGCACGATTAAATTCCCCTAGTTTAAAATAAACTTTTAAGAACAATTTATGAAGTCGATTTTCTTGAAAAAAATTTCTTTTTTGTTAGGATACACCAAAATGGAAAATGTATATTGAAGTTGATGGTGATGACTTAGCATTAACTTGCATTGAGGAGGTTACATTTAAATTTTCGTCGACTGAGTTCGTCAGGATTAAACAATCCCCATACGTGATGAGTAAATGGCAGACGTCAAGTTCCCCATGTCAAGTTGTTGATTGTGCAGTTTTTTACCAGGTAAATAAAGAAATCTATATACAAACTTGATGTATTACCTCAAAGAAGTACTATTAGGAATAATAATATCTTAAAAGGCATATTTATACAATATTGTTTAAAGGTCAGTTTATATTTTAATATATAGTAAAGTTAAGTTTATGAGTCACTTTATGTTTTCTCTGACATCATCATATCCATATATGGGCTGTCTACAATATCAAACTGAAAAATGTGATGTGTCCATATATGGTAGTGCTATGCTTAAATATGACATCATATCCATATATGGGCTGTCTACAATATCAAACTGAAAAATGTGATATGTCCATATATGGTAGTGCTATGCTTAAATATGACATTATCATGTCCATATATGGGCACATCACATAAAGTTTGATAGTGTATACAGTGCCTAACGTTACTAATATTTACACTATCACTGATATTTAATGATTTTTTTATTCAGGATATTGTAAAAAAACCCAAATCAACAAAATATGTTCACAAAATTCACATAAAGGATGGTGGCCATGTTGAAGAAATGAATGTAAAGCTGTATATTCACCCGTTTCATCGTCGTTTATCTTCTATGGAGAGTATAGATGGTACCAGATTATCGCTAGCCTCCAAAACCCCAAAACAGTCCCCTACAGTATGTAACCAAACTAACTGCTGGAACCCCAAAGGGCCTCCTGCTAACCCCTACAAGTACGAAACTAAAGGTTTGTGAATTATTATTTGTTTGAGCACTTGCAGCGATACATACATTTAATGTCAATTTACACAGACGAACGGTAAGCAGAAAACCGCGTAGCTTGTCCCCCAAATAGATTTTTATCTATCCTGAACGGAAACCACCCGTCCACTCCACGTTGTGTTTAAATTGACCTTTATACGCAGTATTTTTAAAGCCACAGTTCTGGAAACAACAAATTATTTGTTTATGCATAAGGTAATGTAAGTAATGTAATTTGTTGATGTCAAATGTGTTGTTACTTTCTGTAGTACGGTACAAGATGGCGCAGGTACATTATGTGATTTTAAATTTCTTTCTAGTAAACTCAGGTGAATGGTCGCAAGTTGCATCTTCTAAACCAAAAGATTATACTAAAACGAACACAAAGACTACCAATTTATGTGACGAATTACAGAGTCTATCTGCCGACAGTATTGGGACTGGCACGGGAAACAGCGTATCGTCAGCTTATACATCAGAATCTGACTCTTGTCAGAACTCGTATGCAAATATCTGTCGAAAACCTAACACTAACAGAGAAGGAGATTTTACTCATGAAAATGCCTGTAACACTATTCCTAAGAAAAATTTATTTTCTCAGCAGCCTGATAAAAGTAGTGGTTATGTAAAACGTGATAAAAATAGATGGTTATCGGGTCGTCAGGAAAGTGGGTATGGCAGCATTGATGATAAACGGAGAAAAGCGCACGATAGCAAGGGTTTTAAAAGAAATCCGAGAGGAAGAAGCGATTCAAGGAAGAAATATTACCCTTCTGTACAACAAGGGAGCAGGTACGAACGTGCAATTAGCGACGGCCTTACGACTCACTCAAACGAACGAAGACATGACGAATTTTCATCAGGGTATAGTGGTAACAACGATGTTAAAAGCACAACTGTTAACAGTACTACTGATGGAGACGAAGATTGGACAATTGTAGATAGAAGACCCAAACAAAATGACACAGTCTATCATAAAAAAAGAGGACATTTTAACGGACAGGGAAAAGGACCACGTAGGTAACGTGTTCTACCTCGCAAATTTAATTTTAATGTTTTGAGAATTTATTTTTTTATCAAATACCTTCCAACGCAAGGAATCAATATTACTTAAATTGTGGTAGAATTGCAATATTATGTATAAATTGTCCTGAATAAATGTATAAGATATATTGTATATGTTATATTAAAATTGTCTTTAATAGCTGTATTTTTGCGGGAAAACGCAAATAGCCTTTTTTTTTTTATTTGAACTCAGACCTGATTTTTTTTTAAATATTAACATTTTTATAGCATTTTATAAATTAAAATAAGGTGGAAAGAGGAATGTCTGCTCTAACAATCGGTACCATAGTGGTTGTCATTTACGTTATCCTCATCACCATAATCAATATCAGAATAATATCATGAATTTATCTTTGCTAATAATAGATAATCATCAAAGTTGCGTCATTATCACTAACGACATCACGAACGTAATCAATTTCATTATCAACATCGGTAAAAATAATAATTTTAAGTCATCACTGTGCTTATCATCACTAACGTTACGTTAGCGTCATTATCACTAACCTCATCACGAACGTAATTAATGTCGTGATAAATCATCAACGCCAACGTAGCCATCACTTTGCTCATCATCACTAACGTTATTATAACGTCGTTATAACTGACGTCAATCATCATCACGTAATAAATATATTAAATATCATCAACAGTCGTTAACCATAATAAATAACTGAACAACGTAACAGTCCTTTGATCTTATGTCAGGCTGCGACAAATACCGACAGTATGTACATATTTTCCGCGGCGCGCTGTGTCTGATAACCATTTGATCTTCGGAGCTCAGCGTCATGTCGTTGCCTTGCTTCAATGGAGGAAATCACAGACAAAGTGTTAGGGTCAGGACAAATTAAAAAAAAGGGGAATTAAAAACGACATGAAGGCGAATTTTGCAACCCTGTCGGCCATAACTGTTTAAAAAGGCAGTATCATCATAAATACATGGTAAATATTGGAATCTTCGTCGTGAACGTAATCGTCATCACTGACGTAAACAGTAATTACAATAATGTTCTGTTCGTGCTACGCGCAATATGCAACAATTATTAATACACCATCTATGTTATACTAATCTGATTTATTGTGATCGTAAGTAAAAATTCAAAACTCAAACAAATTTGTAAAAAACGTCTGCGCATGCTTACATGTCAATCTGCATTGTGATACTGTCCGCGACTACTCCTCGCAGGACGGAAATTGGTTTGTACTGTTGACATGCGCACACCGATATAGTGCAAAACTATAAAGAAATATAAAAATTGTGAAGGTGAAAAGTAATTAAATTGTGCATATCATAATACTCGCGTACTACTATTGTTTTGGAACCAAGCTTAAGCATTCACAGGTCTACCGTAACATACAATAATAAAAGCTATAATTTATATGTTAGTACTTGCAATGTTAAAAATAAGAATAATGTGTTTCGGGAACAGATGTATTTAGCTACAATGATTATATTTTCAGTTATATGCTAAAACTTTCGCTTGATTCTGAGCTATGTTCGCTTGATTCTGAGCTGGCATGTTCGCTTGATTCTGAGCTGGCAGGTTCGCTTGATTCTGAGCTGGCATGTTCGCTTGATTCTGAGCTGGTAACAGTGTCGGATAATCCTTCTGAGCTATGTTCGCTTGATTCTGAGCTGGCATGTTCGCTTGATTCTGAGCTGGCAGGTTCGCTTGATTCTGAGCTGGCATGTTCGCTTGATTCTGAGCTGGTAACAGTTTCGGATAATCCTTCTGAGATATGTTCGCTTGATTCTGAGCTGGCATGTTCGCTTGATTCTGAGCTGGCATTTTCGCTTGATTCTGAGCTGGTAACAGTGTCGGATAATCCTGAGCTATGTTCACTTGATTCTGAGCTGGCAGGTTCGCTTGATTCTGGGCTGGCATGTTCGCTTGATTCTGAGCTGGTAACAGTGGTGTCGGATAATCCTGAGCTATGTTCGCTTGATTCTGAGCTGGCATGTTCGCTTGATTCTGAGCTGCTGGTAACAGTGTCGGATAATCCTGAGCTATGTTCGCTTGATTCTGAGTTGACATGTTCGCTTGATTGTGAGCTGGCATGTTCGCTTGGTTCTGAGCTGGCATGTTCGCTTGATTCTGAGCTGGTAACAGTGTCGCTTAATTCTTCTGAGCTGGTAACTTCGCTTGATTCTGAGCTGGTAACAGTGTCGCTTAATTCTTCTGAGCTGGTATGTTCGCTTGATTCCGAGCTGCTGGAAGTTTCGCTTGTCTCTGAGCTAGATATTTCACTTGCATCCCAACTGAAACTTTTTTCAGAGTTGAAAGATAGAATTTTATTGAAATCACTTTCTAAGTCACTGCTGCTGATATCAGAGGAATCAATCCCGTTCCCTGCCAAAGATAAACATCTAGTTTTATTAACGATTCACGAGAAATAATACTAAATAAGAATAAACATCTGCAGTTATGCTCTGTCTACACTATCAAACTAGTTTTGACCAAAAAAAAAAATGTGATGTGCCTAAATATGGTAGAGATATGGCCAAATATGGTAGTGACATCATGACATCATCATTTCCATAGGCACATCACATAAAGTTTGATAGTGTAGACAGAGCTTAAGCCGACTCTACTCTAACCCCGAAGCATTTGTTATATATACTGTATGTTACTAATGAATTGACTATAAATTATTAATATAGTATTATATGGATTTTGTGCATACGTCGTTGCGGTAGCGTTCAAGTGGTTCTCACAACAAGCTGGGCTATAAAATGACGTATTGTATTGTAAGCGAAAGCATTAACCAATCACACTCGGAAGATTAATTATCCAAAGTGTCGCTTGTCATTGGTCAATTCGCCTGCGTTGCGCTTACGTCATTGCGTGGCGTCCCAGTGGGAGGAATGACTTTTAGATAGTATACGTAGTTTTTTTAAACTGAATGTATTTGATTGTTTTTAAACTTACCAAACGGAAAGCATTCGATGACTGCTGCAAACATTACGACAAACACAAGCGCAATTTTTGCCATCCTGTCAATAATAATTAATACTGTTTGAACTTCAAATACTGTAAGCCTATAGGCCCTAAGGATGATAGATACGGCAATGCATATAGTAATAGGTAGAGGTTAAGCGCCAATTGTATAAGACAAACTTCGTCGTTCGAAGAATGAAGGACGGGGAAAATGTGAAATCAAAGGGTTCTGAAATATATTATCAAATGACATAAAATCACTTTTAGTGGAAATGATAAGTATTGGGCCGGCCTAATCATGAGAACTGCAGGAACCTATAGAGATATTGTTAACTAGAAAAGTCAGTGGGATATCGTAATAGGCATATTCATTGTGTTTCTTCAAATTCAATCTAAACAAGACTAATGATAAAGTACCATTCCTTGAATTTATTGAATTAAAGCATCGCTTTGCAATTGTGATATTTTATTTAATATATTATGGAATTAATAATAATATAATATCCTGGATTTATATATCGCCTAATGTTGTGAAACCTCTAAGCGCTGAACATTATTACCCCAGTCATTTTTTGCATCAAACACGTATGGAAACATACTCCCGTAATGCAGCTAGTAATCAGCGCAAAGTTGTGTCTTGATCTAACCGGGTTCCCATTTATAGGCCTACACCTGGGTACAGAGAGGCAAACGTAAGAAAAGTATCTTGGCTAATAAGGATACAAGCAATGAGACGAGAGGTGGATTCAGTAGTGGAATTCCCAACACACTGCGCCACACGCCCTTAAATTAAATAGGGATAACATACCTGACAGTTGATATTCTTGTGATATGGTTGTATAGTGAAACACCTAACTCCTCCTGTGCCAATCATAAAATGAGTGTTCGCCTCAAGATGATCCTCGAGGCCATGCCGCAAAGGTGTGCCGACCACCCGGATGAACAGCCAACACCTAACGAAAATCGGAAATATTATTTAATCATTTGGAATTATAATAACTAATTAAAGATAACATTGATCTAAAAAGATTAACTTTCAAAGTAAACGCCATGCCTTTTTGACATTACAGTCGATGTCTCGACGATCAAGTACGGTGAGAGTTAGTAATTGTCAACGGTGGGTTAAAAAATATCCGCTCATGCATTAACTCCAAAAAACATATCATTTCAATCAAATGCGCAAATAATATTTTTACGGTACATATTATATTGCCATCTGCTATCTGCCAATGATATCAAGGGCTAACTAATATACACGTCATAAATGATATGAATGAGTTTAAAGATGTTGTTCTATATCTCGGTAACAAGACAGGCAGTCTTTCATCAAATGAATATCTACATTCAATAGATTCATTAGGTTCATAACACACCTCTATCTTTAATCAATATAAACCAATCAAAAAGATCACAAGGTTTTACTTTTTGCACAAAATAAATTCTAAACAATACATTTTTACAAAATAAAAGGCTGTTCTGTCAGTAATAAAAACCATTTGAACCTACAATATAATATACTAACAGTACACAATACCATCATCAAAGGGTGATCATTTATTTATTTAATCTTTCTTTATTCTGATATACACTTTCAATACAATGTACTGATTTCCAAAGTGGTTCAGTTCTTAACTACATAAATGTAAACAAAATACAGTATATAAATGGACAAAAGAAAATATACAATTAAACCTAAAATTATCAAAATTAAATTAACACAATTAAAGTAAGCACATTTAAAGGTAAAAACATAAATAATTGAGATTTTTAAACAAGAATAAAGAAATTTTAATCATTGAGCATTAATTAGATTTAGTTTTGAATTAAAATTAACGTTTTGAAATTTGTGATTTGGAAGTTGATACTGTCATATCATAAAGATCATTTTTTATTTTGTTAGGTAGAAAGTTCCATAATTTTGTAGATCTGTAATTAAAAGTTCTTTTACCTTGAGTTTTATTCCACTTAGGTATTATCAAAGTGTTGTTACTTTGACTTCGTGTACCTTTATTGTGACTCTCTTCTGTAAATATAAATTGAGTTGATAAATAGGTGCTGCATGTCCATTTAGGCACTTGAAAAGTAATATTAGAATATGTTCATTCCATGTGTCCTTTAGTGTACTCCAACCAAGTGAGTTTAGGATATTACTAACATGAGTTTTGATATCTACTGTACTGATAATAGTATTCTACCTAATCTATTTAATAAAATTTGCTGTTTTTTTTAATATATTTTGTGATATAGCAATTATACATTTTTGACTGTGAAAAGCAAATATCAACAACAGCAACATCGACTTACTATGACGTCAGAAGTGCAGACGATATAATTGAACTATTAGCCAATCATATGTCGAAGGAAGAGACGCGCGGGAGATCATACCTAGCTTCTATCAGTAGCAGCCATGATGCAGCAGGCGACCGATCGTCCGCGAATACGTACGGACACACGGCATTTTATGCACCCCACCACTAGCGTCTCTATGTAGCAAGCCTACATCATTCCCACTCGTGTTTTTATGAGGCATTCATTCTAAATAATTATATCGAATTCTAGATAAGGTTTGGTTATAGACTATAAGACTTTAAGCCTGGGCCTACTACGATAAGCCTAGCCTAGCCTAACTAGGCTAGGCCTAGGCCTAGGCTAGCCTATAGGCCACAGCATTTACACTTGGATATTTTTTGTACCGCCGCCAGCGAGAATAGCATAGCGCGTACATGTGCGATCGTTAATTGACAGGTTGTACTACCCAATCAGGAGCGCTTCTACCCGGCCAAGCACAGTGCACGTGAACGTTTTGTACACGCAACTATTTAGCAAAACCGTTACAGCGTGCGTCAACCTCCTAGCCAGGCCCACAGTACCACTCTCTGTGTATTCTTTTAGGCCTATCTATGAGACTTTGTTGAACACATTTTTTATCGAATTTGGACGTATAATTAGAAACAAATTAAACATATATTTACAATTAAAAACAATTTACCTTTATAATGTAGGCTTATATTTTGTAATTATAGTCTTTGTTTCACCTTATATTAACAACGGTAGGCCAAAGAGACCGACGTTCTTTTTAATTAATTTAGGATTTTACACTAGCCTAGGTAGGCCAGATCATAGAGGGAATTATTTCCTTACATCACAAATAAAAATAGCCAACCAAAAAGGAAAAGAAAGATAAGAGGTAGACAAGATTGTAAAGATATTATTAATATGTTTCAATTGTTAGAATATTCAATTTAGGAAATGATAAACTGACTGGTATTTTTCTTTTTTTTTCAGGTCTTCCGAGTTTTACTGGTTTATGATTCCATTCATATTTATTATTTAAAATACTGTACTTGCAAATAAAATGAGTTGGATAATTAAACCACAAATCCTACAACTACAGTAGTACTAGTAGTTAATACAGTAATAAGAAAAATTAAACCAATACAAATATCAATTAATAAATTATAATTTATTCATTTGTTACACATTTTCTAGCTTATAGTTCAGTACAACTTATTAAATGATTTATATTAAATATATTTGAATATATTTATTTGTATCTATAATTTATTTATGCTTAGGCCTGTACTATTATAATATAATTATAATAATATTTATTAAATATCAGAACCGTGGCTGTCGAACCATGTATATTGTAGATGTAGTCGATATCAGTGAAGCAATCTGAAAAATGTAAAGAAAAAAAATGTTATTTACTGTATAATAAATGATTTAAAGCAAAAAATATAAATAGGCTAGGCTAGGCCTAGTTTTCAGATTTTATTAATTAGGCAAGAAAATACAAATTTTTACTCTAGTCTAGAAATGATATATAAAATATATATATAATATGTACGAGTATAAGCCGGCTAGGAAATAGAACAATTTGAATAGGCCTACTTAGGGTACCATATCTATTTGGTTTAGGCTATACTAGGCCTAACTCTAGGGAGCATTCATATTCCGCACGCCGTGAAAAGAACGTTACCCGTGCCCGGCCGTGTGCGCCTCTCTAACACAAAGCGTTGCACAACCATTTTATTGCGTTGAGCCTGTTTTGCTGAATAAGGGCCTGGACGGGCGCACGTAATTAAGCTATTTGCATACTGTAAATTATCACGTTTTATATATCAACATGACCCTAGATAAATGATGCAGTTAGCTGACTATTCAAAAAAATATGTTTATATTTAAATAAAAAAGATATAACGATAAATTTAACTTACTATGCGAAAATCTCGCTTTCGGCGCTTCCCCTCACAACAAGCGAGGTTTCCCTAGAAATTATTTATAGTCAACTAGGTGTTCAAACTTATGAGGAATCCGAATTTTCTATCTAAAAACCGATCTGATTGGTCAATTTTCTGGAATCTAGGCGCTACGAAATGCTATTTTTTGTATTCAATTAGCCAATCCGCGACTCTATAACACAGGCGCTCGAGCTACAATTTCTATGACGTCATATTTCCAGAAGTGGGCGGGGCTTAGTTCCAATGTTAAGGAAGAGCGGTAGCGTAAATGCTGTGAGGCCTAGCTAGGCTAGGGCCTAGGCCTTATAGGCCTAGCTAGGGGCCTAGGCCTAGCTAGGCGGCCTAGGCTATGCCTAGGCCTAGTTAGGCCTAGCTAGGCTACCTCCTAGACGTACTAGCCTAGGGCTAGGCTATGCCTATCTAGGCTAGTAGGCTACAGCTAGCTAGGCCTAGCCTAATTAATAGAATAGATTAGTAGGTAGGCCCTGGGATTGGCCTAGGGCCTAGCTAGTAGTAGAGGCCTAGTAGGCCTAGCTAGCATTATTGTAGCAAGTCTTCAATATTTTTTTTTATTTTTCCTTCATCTCATAAATATAAAGTAAGCTACGGATTCTGTACAATAGCTGACTTCCTACAAAATAATATGATGGATGAAGACATACTAAAACAATATTTTACAATAAAGCAATTTGCAACCATGTCTGATTATGAAAAGAAGCGGCACCTGAATATAAAACAAAACTATGAAAAGATGGTAGAAATAGGTAAGAATGTATTATATTAAATAATATTTTTGTTTAGGCCTAGGCTTAATAAATATAAAGTTGTACTACTACTAAGCCCCTAGTTTTTAAAATTAAAAACATAATAATTCTATATAATTCATCATTCAATATTATTAATAATTCATATTAATAAAAGCTCTGCTTAGCTTATCCATGGATGAATTATCTAAACAATTTCTCCATGGTTTTTCCTCTTATAATTGGACTCATATGCTTCTTATATTGTTATTGGTTCCTTGTTTTATTTTCTTTGTTTATAACTTTAAAAGTGGTGCAGCATTTTTCAGAAGTTTTTCCTTTGTTATATCTCCTCCATCAATTATTTAAACTTTCAATATTGTTTATAATAATTAATAAGATATATTGTCCCCCTGAAAAAATAACTTTCCTAATGCTTTTGTTTAATATGTCATTTTAATGTCAGACAATAATTATTCAATTATTAGAAAAGAAATTATTTACCTGAAAAAACTGTCAGTTACTAAAGCAAAAAAATACTCAAATTGACAATGTTTTTTTTATATTAAATTTAACTGTAGTGTTTATATTTTTTTTAAAGAAAACATACTTTTTTTTTCTACAGAAGTGATTAACTTTATTAAATCTGTAAAATGGCCTATTCAAAAAGTCTATTTTTATTATCTTTTTACATCTTTAAACGGATGTTTTTTTCACCGATTTGTATTGCCAACAAAACAAAATAAGCATATCATTACAAAAGGGGATTCGATTTAGTTAAAAGAAACTAATCAAAGCTTAACACCAACTTGCATAATAAATAGTATAATTAAGAAATATGCCATATGTTGAAATAATTAATTTAACATATTTAAAATGAAGAAAAAGAAGATAAAGGTGAATTTAATTGTATTAATAGTAGTAGAAAACCAACTTTGATCACCTTCAACTTAAAATGCCAATGTTCTCCAAGATGATATTCATTTACAGTATATATTTTATCTCTATTTTTTCATATACAGGACTAGAGGTTCCAATGCCAGTCTTTATGAGAGGACCATTTCACCCAAAGAAACGGAAAATTACAGATAGCGATGATAGTGATGAAGAGTGGAGACCTGGAGTTGATACCATCACTGTGAAAAAAAAGAAATGTATGATATAAGCTTACTGTGCTTACAATCTGCTACTAGCAAACTTGACATGGGTGAATCCAGCATTGCGTACTAAGAGGGGGTGCATGCAAGGCACAGCTTTAAGCCTGTTTCTCAGTCAACGTAACATTGAGCTGTGGCAAATACATTCTAAAAACAAAATCGACATGTATATAGTATAGTTATTACATTTACTGGTTTTAATCGTTCTAGCATATTTTAGGCGGGGTCAAAAATCTGAATTTTAAGTAGTGAACTATTTAAAAAATGAAAAAAAAAGATTGGTGTATCACTAGTTTTGTATAAAACAAGTCTGCTTATGTAAGGTATATAAAAAGCATTTAAACTATTTAATTGTATTATTTTGTTTTTAGTATCGAGTAAATTTAGTGCTCCTTTCCGTACTTGTAGACAGACAAATGCCATTAAAAGTAACAAGGTAAGTAACAGTTATTAAAAGTACATTTTGGTGCTGTATGATATGCTCTTCAATTTTCAAAATTCAAAAGGAAGATAGTGATTTTGTTTATTGTGGTAAAACTAGACAGTCAATTAATTATTTATTATTATCTTTAGAGGAGCCAACAGTGCACTGTATCAGAATGTCCATCCAGTTCAGAAAAATACGATGATAAGAAAGGTTTTGATAGCTATAAGGCCAACAGAAAGGTTATTAAAAAGAAAGGTGTGTGAAAACCTTACAATAGTTTCATTCATATCATTATAATGTTTGAGGATTATGCATGTAATATAGTTTTGCCACTTTTTGTGTTAGTTGTATCAACATGTTTTACAATTAAAAAGTGATTCAATTTTCAAATTATCTTAAAGTATGTACCTACTTTTTATTTAGGTTTGGAATCAAATCGATATCCAAAAAGAAATGAAAATAGTCTTATGGTCTGTTATAAAGAGTCAGAAATACCGGATGATGACAATTTTATTTGTAAGTAACAATAGTATGATGTCTTGTACTGTAACAGTAGTTTCCAGAAGATCATTATAGGATCACTTAATGTTTTATTTATTCAAAACTATTAAATAGCCTTAGTTTACCGGTATTTGATTAAAGATGTATTGTCCTCCAAAAACATGAAAAATGACGATTGATAAAAAAAAGACATTGAATAGGTTATATTTGCAGTTTTAATAAAGTTAATCACTTCTGTAGAAAAAAAAATGTTTTTTAAGAGACAAAATAAACAGTTAAATTCAACCAAACCCCATTGACTTCCTTCCAGTCAATTTGACTATTTTTTGCTTTACATACAGGGTTTTTTCAGATAATGTGTTTGAATAACTATTATGTGACATTAAAATGGCATTTTCGACTAAAACATAACAAAAAAATTTTTTATTTTTATGTTGTCATATTAAGATTGTGAAGATTGTGATGAACTAAATGAGGGCCAGTGTCCAACACATTCTCTTGTGATAGTGAATGACAAGCCCACACCAGATACATGTAAAGACCGTGCCCACTTGAGTCTCCCTGATGGCCTTCAGATTGCACCATCAAAAATGAAAAAGGCAGGTCTTGGTGTTTGGACAAAGACAAAATTTCCAAAAGGTTAGTAACATATTCCAATATAAATAAAAGAATTATTTTCTGTACCAACAAGCAAACTAATTTTTCAATTTAAATTATAGCATTTAAAACAAAAACTCATTGACTTTCAGAATGGGATTTTTCTTTTATTAGGTAAATTTTTTTTTCTCTATAATTTGGTTAAAGTGAATAAATATCATGGTGGTAACAAAACAGCACCAAAATTACATCTTTTTATTAAATAATACAGGTGACTTTCCTTTATTTAGGTGTACAATTTGGACCATATGGAGGTGAGATTGTTTATGGTGATGAGGGCTACAGTGGCTATGCATGGCAGGTTAGTTTTATTCCTTTTTGAGTAGCCTTTCCATTTTATATAGATATTTCATGTCTGGTTTAAAAATACACAAAACCATTTTATAAAGTTTTAATTTAAACTTATAAAACATGGAAAACAGAATTAAATTGAAATGTGTACATCATTGATGTTACTTTGGCTTAGCTGATAAATTTCAGGGTTCTCAACCATAGAATGTCAGTAAATTACTACAGAAATTTGGCCCAATTACGGACATAGCGATAGCGAAATACATACAAATTATGAAAAAACATAAGATTCACCCTAAATTGATCACGGTAAGTAAACCATAATATTTATGGACAAATCAAGGACCCACAACGTACCATGAAAAGTCCTGCTGCAAGGTTTTTCTGTAACCGTGAAAGTGTCAAAACACAGCAAAAAAAATTTTGCCATCATATACAATTGGGTGAGCATGGTGGCCCGATAAGAATAACTTTTTGATTCATGACGTGCCAAATGATTAGGCAGCTGTCAAGTAAAACTTTCTTGTTAGGGAAATATTTTATCAATACTTATAATAATATATTAGTTTTAGCAATTTAGTAAGAATAAATTATTTTTACTAAGAATAAATTATTTTTACTAAACCATTTTCTTAATATTACTTACATATTTCTTTTCGTATAAGATACACAAAGATGGAAAACGAAGCCACTTTGTAGATGGACAAAAAGAGAATAAATCAAACTGGATGAGATATGTCAACTGTGCTAGGAACGAAAATGAGCAGAATCTTGTCTCATTTCAGTATCAAAGCCAAATCTACTACAGAACTTTTAAACCTATTTTGGCTCACTGTGAGCTTTTAGTTTTTTACGGACAGGAATATGCGCAAGAATTGAAGATTGATGGTGTCTCTTGTGGAGCTATGCTAAAAAATACAAACATGAGAAAAGGTTTATTTTTTAAACATTAATTAATAATAACATTATCATAAATTATTACCACTACTACTGTACTAGCAAAACAGTAATCGTGGCAGTTTTCTAAATTACTGTAGTTTAAAACCTTCTCATTACAATTTCCTTCCCCATTACCACTATAATATACCCAAAATTAACACCCTCACCCCCCCCCCCCCTCAACCCTAAAATATTATTATGATTTTATACTTTTTATTATTTCTATGTGAATTGTTCTCTTATAGTGAAAAATAGTTACGAAAAACAAGAAAATGGTAATGATTCAAGGGTCAAGAGTGTTCATGAAAAATGTATTGGTAGAAACAATTATAGTATAAAATGCAGAGATGTGACAAAACATTGTGAAGTACCTGGGAAAAATACAACAAATATTTTTCATCATAAAAATAATGTAATTATAAAGAGTAATAAAATACACACAAGAGAAAGACCATATGGATGTGAACATTGTGGGAAGAAATTTAACCAGAATGGTGATTTGAAAAGACATTTAAGAATACACACAGAAGAGACACCATATGAATGTGAACATTGTGGAAAGAAATTTACCACAAATTGGAGTTTGAAATTACATTTGAGAATACACACAGGAGAGACACCATATGAATGTGAACATTGTGGGAAGAAATTTAACCAGAATGGTCATTTGAAAAAACATTTAAGAATACACACAGAAGAGACACCATATGAATGTGAACATTGTGGGAAGAGATTTAATCAAAGTGGTACTTTGAAAAAACATTTGAGAATACACACAGGAGAGACACCATATGAATGTGAACATTGTGGGAAGAGATTTAATCAAAGTGGTACTTTGAAAAAACATTTGAGAATACACACAGGAGAGACACCATATGAATGTGAACATTGTGGGAAGAGATTTAATCAAAGTGGTACTTTGAAAAAACATTTGAGAATACACACAGGAGAGACACCATATGAATGTGAACATTGTGGAAAGAAATTTAACCAGAATGGTGATTTGAAAAAACATTTGAGAATACACACAGGAGAGACACCATATGAATGTGAACATTGTGGAAAGAAATTTAACCGGAATGATAATTTGAAAACACATTTGAGAATACACACAGGAGAGACACCATATGAATGTGAACATTGTGGAAAGAAATTTAACCAGAATGGTCATTTGAAAAAACATTTAAGAATACACACAGGAGAGACACCATATGAATGTGAACATTGTGGAAAGAAATTTAACCGGAATGATAATTTGAAAACACATTTGAGAATACACACAGGAGAGACACCATATGAATGTGAACATTGTGGAAAGAAATTTAACCAGAATGATAATTTGAAAACACATTTGAGAATACACACAGGAGAGACACCATATGAATATGAACATTGTGGAAAGAAGTTTAATCAAATTAGTATTTTGAAAACACATTTCAAATCATGTGCAATTATTAATACAAAATCTATTAAAAAGTATAGTACCAAAATTCCTTTTAAAAAAGAAGAATGAATTTAATAAAAAATTGGTATAAATATTGTATTTTAATATTTGAAATGTAATTATTATTATAAACTGCTTCAGATAAACTTTACTTACATTCATCTTATATGTAAATTTGTATGTAGGCCCATTTGTGCATCTTGTGCGAGTGATATAAAAAAAAAGTTGAATATAAAATTAAATTATAATTGTTTATACTAATTAAATATGTGATTTAACATCAAAGTATATTAATAAAGTTGTTTATTGTATTATTGCTTTCATTGTCTCCATTGCTATTATTAGTATTTGTTTAAATTGTAGCCCACAGTAGGCCTATTATTTCGCACTACGGGTATGACAGCCCTACGCCAGGCCCTACGCACAAACGATGGACCAACTACACTCGCATGGTCTGTTTAGTTTCACGGAACAAAAGACGGCACCGATTTGTTAAACAACGGAAATTCATAAACAATGAACGGAGTACGGAGTTTAAGCGCATATCGTATATAATTTTCCGCAATAGAAGAAGGAATAGGCCTAAACATTCGTGTCACTTTCAAATGGCGTGGTAAACGACGTTGCTACGCAAGCCCAGAGTTAGGCCTACATCAAAAGTAGGCCTAGAATAGAAGAAGAAATTGGCTTAATCGATCGTAAAAAGGTAACATTCGTAAAAACACATCTATACGATTCGTTTGTTACGGGGTTTGTTACGTGTACTGCCGTTTAAATCAAAGAGAAAACTCACCAGAGTCTCGTTTCCCGCTGTAGGCCTTTTTTATTTATGTAGGCCTATTAGACTTCACATTTATTTACTCATCGTTTATAAATACAGTTTCATAGCATAAATGATGGCAAGGATCCTGCATAGAGAAGTTTACACTTCTGTTTTCGCAGGACCCTTTTACATAAAAAACATAAAACAATAAACACAACATAATAGATAAAAAAAAAACATTTCCTATATACATTTTAGAGTTGTTCATCATCAAAAAGCGATACTGTTTTTCTAACATGATTATTTATACATTTTGTCTTAAAAAAGAAGATATTCAGTTTATTACTTCCAGTACATGTGGATTCTTTCTATATATATTATAGCAAAAGTATGAATCCATATAATATAAAACAGGCTATGTGTGTATACTCGCACACACCAACACAAATGCATAATATATGCATCTATATTTTATGAGTGAAGCATTTTAAGTTCTGTAATTCGATAAAATGTCTCTTTTTACATATTTTTTTAATATTTTATAATTTTTGTTAACAATATCTAAGTGATTTCTACAGAGCTCGTTCCATAGTTTCGGTCCGTGAATACTGATAAAATGTTGACCAGACGTTAACCTAGAGTATGGTTGTTTTACGCTACAAATATTTCGAAGATTATGGGTAGTATTTTCGTTTCTTTTGAATATTATTTGGATTCGTCTGGGTAAAACATTGCTTTTAATCTGGGCCATGAAACCTAGGACGGTAACTCTGTTGATATCTTGTATGTTAAGTATATTTAATTGCTTAAACAGTGGCTCAGAATGTTGCCATGGCTTTTTAAATAAAATTATTCTAGCAGCTTTTTTCTGGAGTTTAAGAAGGGATTCTAGTGTACTATCATATGTACTGCCCCAAATAATGTTTCCATACTGAAGGTCCGGTAGAATTAATGTATTATACAAATTTGTTAAAATATAATTAGGAAAAATATGTCTAGTTTTTATCAATATTCCAATAGACCTAGCGGTTTTTTTGCTAATAAGCCTTATATGATTTTTCCAGCAAAGGTTCTCATTTATTACAACCCCAAGAAATGTTACATTTTTTTGTTGTTCTAAAGTAATGTTATTCATTTTCAATTCAATGTTGGTTGTAATAATACGCCTTTGGGCAGTTTTAAAGATTACGTAATTTGTTTTGCTGGTGTTTAATAAAAGTTTATTAGCTTTGAACCACATATTAATTCTATCTAGTTCCACATTCATAGTGTTTGCCAATGCGTTCAGGTTATTTCCACACTTGAATCCTGTTGTATCATCGGCAAAGCTAATTAATTCAATTTGTGTACTTGAGTTACATATATCGTTTACATATACAAGAAACAACAAAGGTCCCAAAACGGACCCTTGTGGAACACCAATACTAGTCTCCTTAATATTAGACGAAGTACCATTTATAAAAACATATTGCTTTCGTGATTTTAAGTAGTTACTGAACCATTTTAGTGTAACACCTCTTATACCATAGTGGAATAGCTTGTTCAGTAATATACTGTGGTCAATAATATCAAATGCCTTTGACAAATCCATAAATGTGGCAATTACGAACTCTTTGTTTTCAAATGCCTTTAGTATTTTGTGGATCAGATCAATTATAGCGTGGGAGGTTGAATGATTGTTTCGGAAGCCGTATTGCCAATCATTTAGTATATTGTAAGTTTTAAAGTAATTATACAATCTGGAATGGACTATCTTTTCAAAGATTTTAGAGAAAATTGGTAGTAGTGATATCGGGCGATAATTCGAGGCTAAATGACGGTCCTCTTTTTTGTATATGGGAATTACTTTTGCAATTTTTATCTGTTCCGGTATTGAGCCGGAGTGAAGAGATACGTTAAATATATAAGTCAAGGGTTTTACAATAGCATCACCAACTGCCTTGACTACCTTTGGTGAAATATCATCAACAATGTACAACATTGTAGAACCAAAGACCGAAGTTTAAGTTAGTGTGAAATTAAGGTTGAGGGAAAAAAACGCACAAATTATTTCATAAATAAAAGTATTAACACCATCTATGAAATGCGTGCCAATAATGTGTTAAGGGTCTTTCACACGTATCTGTTCCGGCACGGTTCCGGTCCGGCAAATCCAATCGAACGTCAATGTTTCGTTTTCACGCGGCTACGCGCATATCGATTGGCGCAAAGCGGACATTGATGTTCGCTTCGCCGTAAAGACCATTTTAAGAGAATGTTAATAGCCCTAGATAGATGATGAAATCAAAATGATTACTAAATAAAGGTTCCAAAAAATCGATTTAAAATCATCTTTTCATCAATTTCAAGAACACTGTTGCTAATAACTCATCGTTATAATCAACGATCTTATTATTAATGAATTTGAAGTTGTTAAATGTTGATATAGTTGTTGTCAATTAAATGTACCAGTTACTGTATCCGATATCAATATATATTATGTACAGTAATTCTAATACTACAATGTACTGTATTTATGTTTTATATTATGTATTTAATTTTTATTAATCAATGTTGAATAAATAAATATAATATTGAATTGTCATGAAGTTATAAAATAGTCCATATTAATGAATTATACTTATGTTTTATGGAAATAATTGAGAAATCATTGTTTGTTATTTTTGGACTGTTTCAAATATATGTGAATGAATGATTAGTATAATATAGTACAAATAGAGACATCGACCTCTAGATATCCATATAATTCACTTGATGTTGGCCCAACTCTTTCTTCTCACAACCTTGATTTGTGGTCTTGTTTTTGATGTTATGCTATTTAAAGTTCTGTTTACACTATCAAACTTGATGTGACAAAAAAATGTGATATGCCCATATATGGACGTGATGTCATATCACTACCATATTTGGGCACATCTCACTTTTTTGTCAAACTAGTTTGATAGTCTAAACAGAGCTTAATATAGATTTATAGTAGTACTTTCACTCACAAAAATTACAGCCATTTAATTTCATTTCCGATTTAATCTTGTGATCACATCAAAACACCACATATTTTCACTATAACTTGGTATTTACAAGAATTCATTTACTTAAACTTATGGTTTCTTTGAAAGTAACTAAATATATCATTGCAGGTTAATAGATTGTTTTTAGACTATCTTGTTTCTCGCAATTAAATTCAGAGTTGTAATTATGTGCAGTTCTCGACAAAGATTTTAAAGTGACTGCTAGTATTTTCTCCAGGGTTTAGAGATAATATACCAAAGCAATGAAATGAAAAGTAAACTTAAACACTTATGATATTGACATTGTTTTTACTGTTTTTATTAGATATCCGTTTAATAGTTTTGAGATTATTTATGATTTTTTAACCGCAGTCGCTGCCTTGACGCACTTTGCCATCGTCTGCGATGCTCGGCTGATTGAGTCTGTCATGTAGAAATCCTCTAACACCCTCTGTCGGCTGGTGAGAGGATCTTTAGAAAGCTGTTTTTTTACGTTCTGCAAAGATAAATGTATGTTTAATGATTTAGTCATGAACCAAACAATTATTATAGTTTTTTAAAAAGCGATTTTATAATTTTCAACTGATTTAGTTAGTTAATTAACCTTTGTGAGTTCTTGTGCTTGGGCAAAGAAGTTGGCTTCCTCGACATCACCATATCTGGTGAGATTTGGCGACACTCGAGTCATTCGTAGCCTCAGATCTTCCAGGTCATCATAGGGTAGTGGTTCACCAGAAACCTGAAAGTACACAGAACAGGGCATGGGTTAGTCTAGGGTCTAGACATTGTTAAGAGGAACATAAAACCAACAATCATAAATGTCATTGTAGGCCTAGGCATTGTAATTTTTAACCACCTCTATCTGATCTGTGCCAGTACAAACCTCAGACAAAGCCCTGATAATTTTCCAATCTTCCCTTGCATAGCCTGGAGGTGATACTGCAACTCTAGTTTGTTGAGCTCTACCTTCTGTATTTACGTATGTAGAAATCTTCTCTGTGTAGGCTGCTCCTGGTAGAATTACATCAGCCATTGACGCCCCACTGTCTCCATGATGACCTAACAAGATAAATACAATAAACACAAGATGGTCTATGACAGGTGTTCTAAACAGCTTTCTAGTGTGGGCCGTATTTTAATTTACAATAATCTTGCAGGCCAAATATAGCATAGCATCACTGGTGGAGTCCAAGGGTTCTCAAATTGATTATTGGGTCCAAGGAGATGAAGTCTCTGGAAACTCATGCATTTTAAGATGACATTAACACATTTTTAACATTAATTTCTTTCACTTTTAACAGTAGCTTTTTGTGGAACCTGCAGGCTCGATTTAGATAATTATATCAAAACTTCAATGTTTTCGGCTGCCAACCTTATCTTTTCCACATATGGTTAGAACATACCACTTACCAATATAAACAACAAAGCAGTCTTGTGGCAGGTCGTCCCTTGTAACTGTGTCCTCATCAGCACCAAGCAAGAAAAGTAACTTAGGTGCATTGTTCCTAACATGTTCCACCCCAGCCGAGTAGCCTAGGTCTAGCGCTGCTACTTGACTAGCAACCTGTATTTAAAATTTATATTGCAAAACTCATTCAAGCATAACATTTTAAACATTTTGATTTGGTTATTCCAGCTGGCCACACCCCATCCCTAATTTTGTTTTTTACATTTTGACATGTTTATGTACAACAGTTGTTGAAATTACTTTCTAACATGATTATTTAATTCATTTAAATACACAGGTGTGAACATATTCCTTTGTTCAAATATTCTGTGTTCTTTCAAGCCATTAGAGCATTGCCTATTGAACAGGTAACACCTACAGTACTGTCTTGCCTCTATTCAATTCAAGTTTATGGTAAGTTAAATTGTTACATAATACAGTACTACCAAAGGGTAGTACTGTACAGTATACTTGTTTTTATAGCATGGAACTTAGCTCATGTTTGTTTTATTGACTTTAGTTTTCTAGGCCTACTGTATGTTGGCCTTTTTTGTAGCTATGTATATCTTATTCACAGGTCAGTTTGGTTAGGATCAGTGACTGTTGCTTCAGTTTGGTGTGGTGTGACTAGGCCTAGGGCATGCAAACATTTGGGGAAATGTACCAATAGGGAATGAACTCGATAATTTACCACATATAATCAGTAACAAATTGCTTAAATATATTTCTAAGTACTTATTTCCTCTTGATACTTTATTAAATTTATTATCATATGTCTTACCCTATGTAACACATTTAATACTTTCCAATCATCTTCACTATTTTGACGTGCATTTTGTGCGATTGTAATTGCATTGGCGTGTATTGCTGCGCCATCCTCTCGCTGTAATGCTCCACTGCCTATTACAATCATAGGGTTTTTAGCCTTACTCAGTTGTTTATTGAATGGATGAGTACCCTTGGCTAACTCGGAAAGAACATCAGTTGTGTTTCCAAGATGCTAATATTTTAAAATAAATAATTAAATTAATATTATTTTATTATAATGAAGACAGATTTTTTTTGTTCCTACAGTAAAAATAATTACTTTGAATTTAATGTTACATTCACTTTGACAAAAAAATGGATCGAAAAAAAAAGAAGAGGAATTTAAAGCCAAAAATACTTAAATTGTTTGTCAGAAAATGGTTTTTCGTTAAACTTCTTTTTTTTACAGAAGTAAATAACTTTATTCAAACTGCAAAATGGCCTACAGTATTTAAAGTCTGATTTTATTAATCAGAGGAGGGGACAATACATCTTGATCAAACTTAGTCATTGAACCCACTCACATCATAGGAGTATGTAAGATCCACGTTCTCGCCAACTAACGCCACATTCAGATCGTTGTGGAGCCAGCTTTTACGTACACGAACGTTGAAAAGGGGTGCTTCGTATCTTGGATTGGTGCCAACTAGCAGCAATAAATCTGCTTCTTCCACTTTGGCAATGCTTGTGTTTAACAGGTAGTTTGACCGGAAATCAGTGCTTTTAAAATAAAAAATATTTTACATCCTTTATTTAATTTTCTCGCATTCAAATTATGAATAATGTTTATTATTAAATATTATTCCTATTATTGTAAAACTAGGTCAAATTTTGGTAATTTACAAGGTAAATTTTAAGATGCCCGTTTTGTAAAAAATTTAAGTTATGTCTACCATTATTAATAATCAAACTTCTAGCAGGTGGGCTACTTTGTCCTTCCTGATTAAGGCTACCATAATATTTACCAGTTGCAATAATATATAAAGATAGCAAACCATTTTAATTGTAATTAGTATTTTAGAGTATAAAAGAAAATTTTCATTTATAAATCACATGCTACTATGTTCAAATTGTTAAGTGACAGCAATAACAGACACTATGTCTTACCCAGCGGCGTCCATTGGGAAAATCTCTTCCGTACATAGAGCTTCTGATCCAAACCTATTTAACAGATCTTTCAGCGCTAGTAAGGCCTACAATCAAAGCAGTATAACATTAATATGTTATCATTAGTTATCCTTAATCAACTAACATCTATTTGTTTAATACACTCAGAAATTATTTTATTAATAATTGTTACCCTTCCATATTTTGTCTTTAATTTCTCACTTTTTATAACAGTATCCCTTCATTCACACAATAATTATAGTCATCTTCATTCATTGTTTAAATCAACTTTGTGTTTAAACCAAGTATGTCTATACTATATATTCAATCATCCTATATCTACTTTTTGTCAGTCTGTCCATTCGTCACCAATGTGTCAAAGCACAAAAATAATATAAACTGTATGGTAGTTGGTTTAATTTTGGAATAGTTGTTTTTCTAAGACAAACCTCTGCATCAACCAGACCTCCAGCAATGGCAGATATCTGAGATCCACTTGTACTGATTAGCTACATAAACAAAGAGTAAAAGTTATTTTAACCATGTCCATTAAACCTGAAAACTAGACTTTCCAGAAAGCCCATATATGTGTTGACACAAAAAGTGATCTCTTGTGATTGTCCTTTTGATCGATTTTAAAAATCTAATATGTATATATCATTCTTTGTTATATATCTACAGTAGTATAGTTGTATTAATTAATTAAATAAGCCTTTTATATTTTTACTCTGTGCATACATTGTTTTGACGTATGACCTACCTGAGAGGCAACAGTTGATAGGGCATCCTCCCATGTGCTTGCTATTAAATTACCCTCATCGTCTTTTACCATAGCAACCGTTAATCTTTGTCGTTTTAATCCATCATATGAAAAACGGGTTTTGTCTGATATCCATTCTTCATTAATGTCCTTAGAAACAAACAAATACATTTAACATGTAGCATATAAAGAGCACAAAAACTCTGTCTGCACTTTCAAACTTTATGTGACAAAAAAATGTAATATGGTAGTGGTATGCCATGTCCATATATGGGCACATCACATTTTTTTGTCACTTAAAGTTTGATAGTGTAGACAGAGCGTAACATCAAGCATCTGCTTTAATCCGAAGACGCGAGTTGTGCAACATTTTTTAACTCTAGCAATCCACATCTAGGTTCTCATTTTCTGGATAGTTTATCTCTCTTGCTTTTTTTTTTCTTCTTTATTTTTAAGCAACAGTAAAGTTGTGTCTACACTATCAAACTTTTTGTGACAAAAAATAGGATGTGCCCAAATATGGACATGATGATGTCATATCACTACCATATTAGGATGTGCCTATATATGGACACAATATCACTAGCATATTTTTTCACCTCACACTTTTTTTTTCTTTAGAGCTTAAGATAGCTTTTACTTGAGATCATGTGACATGGGTAATACCTCATGAACTCGTGGAAGAATCCTCATAACCTCTCCTGCTCTTGTACTGACAGTGATGTTGCAACCAACTGCATCCAAGACATCAATCGACTCTGTCTTGCGTGTTTCCCAGGGTCTTGCAGTAAAGGCGTATGGCTTAGAGGTCAAAGCTCCAACCGGGCATAGATCTGATGTTAGGCAATAAATAGATTATTAAAGATGTTTTTTCCCCCAAAAACATGAACAATGAAGATTAATAAAATCAGACTTTGAATATGCCATTTTGCAGTTTAATCAAGTTATTCACTTCTGTAAAAATGTTTTATTATTTTACTTATAAAAAGACAAATAAAACGGTTAATTTAAACAAAAAACCATTGTCTGACAGTCTTGAAGTATTTTTTGCTTTAAATTACATTTTTTAGGTAAATAACTTTTTTTTTTCAATCCAGTTTTTGGTAAAAGTGAATAACTTATGTGACAATAAAATGACTAATTCAACACAAAATTGAAAGTAAAGCACTAAAAAAAAACAGAAATATAATCAACTTTAAGCTCTGTCTACACTATCAAACTTTATGTGACAAACAAAATGTGTTGTGCCCATATATGGACAAGATGATGTCATATCACTACTATATTTGGGCATATCACTACTATATTTGGGCACACCACACTTTTTTTGTCAAACTAGTTTGATAGTGTAGACAGAGCTTTATGGACTTGAGATGTTTTACATACCTATAACATTACCAGAAAGTTCAGATTCAAACATTTTCTCTACATAAGTACCAATCTCCATATTGCCTCCACGCCCAGTAGTTCCAAGGTCATCTACACCCGCGACCTCACTTCCAAACCTACAAAATATTAATTAAAATGTATGATTAGCATAAAAAGGACACATTGTTTTGATTTGCATAATAACAAGTTGGCCACATTAATCAGTAGATTAACACAGTAGAAAGATACTAACCGAACACATCTTGTACAGTGAATACACCTAGTCATTATAGTTTTGACCAATGGACCGATGTTTTTGTCTTCTACTGATCGTTTGCCCGTAAAATTGATGTCTTCGAAACGGCTTCTATCACTGCCAAATGCCATTGATTGATCCTGATAAAAACAATTTGGAAATTTTCAAATATAAACTGAATTTTTATTTGTTTTGTTTCTTGCAATCTTTGATTATGTACTTACTTGTAGGTCACATTCACCCCCCTGATCACAAATGGGACAGTCCAGAGGATGATTAACCAACAAGAACTCCATTACACCTTCCCTGCAAATCCAGATAAAATAATTTTTAAAATACTGGTATTTATATGTTTTTATTACTAACATTACTAATATTACTGTTTTGTTGGCATGATATTATTGAAGGGTCAAGTAGATGTGTCTGCCCCCTAAGTTGTAAAAAAAAAAATCTTGATTGATCGATTGATGTTTGGTGTATTATTTCAATTATCTGCTAAGTTAATAGCTTATAGATAACCATCATAAGTTTGTATACTACAAACACAATGAAATAACTATGTATGTTTAAAATGTTCAGGTGTAGTTACCTAGCTTTCTTTGTTAACTCTGAATTTGTTTTAATGCTCCAACCTTTCATCACAGGCATTGCACATGCAGCTACAGGCTGAAAAATTAATACAACATATTAATTAACATTTATTTCATATTTTTGTCAATTAACTTTAAAATAATATTTTATTTTTTTATGTGAACATCTACAATATTGAGGTTGCAGTGATACTGTTTTATCATTGACGTTTACGAAATGAACATTTTAAGTTTCATTATCATTTTAGAAATAAATGTTTTGTTGTTAATTATCATCTTTTTACAAATAAATGGATAAATTATAGTTAAGCCAATATGACACCTAGACATTGCAATGTAGATCTGTATGTATAAGTGTTAGGAAATATTCAATCTCTCTCTGGAAGATTGGCTGAGCTGTACTACTGTTACTGTCTGGTGTATAGAACGTGTAGTAGCTGTGATAGAGCCGCCAAAAGGTTTTCAACACTTCTTCTTGCACTTTAGTTAGTTGAATATGAACATTAAGCCTATTTTCCACTAGGCGAATTTGTTCGTGCGAATCGAAAGCGTCATGCTATACGCATGCGTATTTGAGTTTCTGTCTGTCATACTCCCTTCTGTGACGAATTCTAGTTCCTTTGATTTTTCGCTTCAGCGAAATTTACTAGTTCGAATTGTTTCTACCTTTTGCGAAGCGAAATATTGAGCAACCAATCGGAGTTCAGGAAATGAGCTATGGCGCTTTCATGAGCACTCATGCGAATCAAAAAGCTCAGTAACCACGCGAGGAACATGAACGTCGAAGCTATTCGCTCATGTAGTCGAAAGAGAGTTAGCGTTTTTTTTCTCTTCGAAACGTTGGATTCGCGCGAACAAATTCGGCTAGTGGAAAATCGGCTTTATGTCTACCTTAGCAGACTTTTCTACTTCCACTAAACACATTCTACAATTTCCAGCAACAGAAAGTCTGTCATGATAGCAGAAACGGGGGATCTCAACGCCAACCATTGCACATGCCTGTATATTAAAAGAATTAATGAAAAATAATGTATAATAATGAAATGGGTTGAATGGGGATAATTGAATTATATAAGATTGACAGTCACTGAGTCAGGTTTTCAATAGCCTCACATTACATCATGGAGCTATAAAATTAGATAAAAACAAATGACAGTTTCACAATAAATGTGCACAAATATACTAAGCTACAGCTACATGGTACAGTACATTATTTTGCTCTTTCATTTTTTACAACTGGACTCAGCTGGGTTCAAGGTGGATACGAATGGATTCAATTTGAAACAATTGTATTACCATGGGGTCTGTCTACACTATAAAACTAGTTTGACAAAAAAAACGTGTGATGTGCCCAAATATGGTAGTGATATGCCCATATATGGTAGTGATATGACATCATCATGTCTATATATGGGCACATCACATATGTTGTCACATAAGTTCTCATAGTGTAGACAGAGCTTTACAAAGTTCTCACCTGAAGAACAGTTGTGCCTGGGTCAACCAGAACAGATTTACCATCAACAAACACTTCCACTTTTTCTGGTGGTGATGCCGATTGGTAGCGTACACTAGTCATAGCTGGAGCAAGCATCTGCTTCGTCAGAACCGCAACACGACTAACTGGAGCCCTCAACATCTTGATACTTTATTATTATTCTATCTGTATATATAGTCTCTGATTCAATATTATATGGTGGTAATATTTAATAATTAGTACTCTACTAACTAGGCTAGACTAGGCCTATAGGGCCCTAGCCCCTACTATTCCCGCCATTCAAAAAAAAAAGTTATTTTATTAAAAAATATAAAAATGATAAGATGAATTTTAATTCAAAATAATATTAGCTAGTAAGGCATTTGATACTAAATCAATATAAAAACATTCTAGTAAAATTTAGAGTTTTTTGGGCCTGGCTAGGCTAGCCTAATAGGCCTTCCCACCTGATCCACCGTCAAACCACGAGCGGCGACGGTGCGCGAGAGAGGGGACAGTCAACCGGCTCATAAATGTAACGAGAGAGCTAGCTTTTAAAACAGTTAGAATCATTTGATTTTCAAGTAATAAGTCATGTGAAGTATATAATAAATTAAGAAAACATACATTATTGTATTATCTTACCGAAAATATTTTTAAAACACCGAAATTTTGCAGCGCATTCACTGGCGCTGGCAAAAACTTTGGTGACCTGAAGCTGACCCTTTGACGTTCTTTATAAACCAATAAACTATAGAGGGGGTACATGCTGAATGATGATTCCTGAAATACTGTACAACTTTTTCAGTCTGTCCTGTATGAATCTTATAATTCGTAATTTTTATTTATCGTTTTTGTCTTGTTATAGTTGATGCGGTACCTTCACCTCCAATTTTTTAATCGTCAAATTTCTCCTGCAATTAAAAACTACAACAAAACACACTATAGTATAAATTAAATTATTGCAGGTTTTAATTCAATCACATTTCATTTTATAGTACATTTACAAATAAGATTTTCCAATTCTAATTCTGCAATAAAAGTACTTTTTTTAAACTATTATTAGTAATCCTATATGATTATTTAATAATTAAAATATCTTTTGACTATCTAGTCTAATTTACTCTGTGATAGCAATGTTCCAATTCTTGTGTTATCGAAAATATGTTAAAATCACAATCATATTATATGCAGTACTTAAAACAGCATTATTTTCATTTTACTATTAAAACGATAAAATTTAAAACTAAAAACCTCAATTCCTAAAGTACAATTTCAACATTCTTTTTTACAATTTTAGGATTTTTTAAAATGACATCTCATTATTAGTTTAGTCTTCTCTGCGACCGTAGCAATGTTCATCCATTACTTCAGACAAATTTGTTAAATTTTTTGAATTTTCCATATTTTTATCAATAAAAATACTTATGGCACACAATTCATGAATACTATTTAGCATACAGTATATACTACATCAGCATATTGAGAGGTATTTCATCAATTGAAATATCCCATGGAAGTGTAACTGACAAACAACCATCGAGTGATGTCACATCGTGCCACCAGAAGGGAGGCGTGTAAAGAATCTCGCCAGGATTCAAGACACATGTGTACCGTTGAGCGTGTTTTAAATGTGGGAAACGCTTGGAGTCAATATCTCGAAGGTTAACCTTACTAGTGTGAGACCGCGAAGTGTGACTTGGGTGAGGATACAGCAGAGGAGTGTCAGTGTGAGAAAAGAGTACCAACTCTTTGCATCCTATAACTTGTAAAAGTAGTCCATGGTTGCGATCGAAATGGAGCGGTGTTATATTACCTTTTGTTCCCAACCACAATTGCATTGTGTCAATTCTGAAGACCTTCTGATGCACTGCCTGATAAGGTAATGGGAAATCCGACATCACTTCAACATTTTCAATTCTCCTCTGTCTTGCATCCCCCAGCTGTTTACCAGTCTCTTGATCATGTATTTCATTAAGTTGACCAACTTGATCTGCTTGCTGTTCATGGTCACAAGTCTCTTCAGAATCCAAAAACTCCTCCCATGGATAAATATCTTTTACAATTCCTTCAGGTGTAGAAGATTCTGGCTCTTTCATTTGGCCACAATTTACACTATCAACATGACAAATTGATTTTATAAGTCCTTCTACTTGTTCCCGTTTAATCATGTCTTGGTAAAGCTTAGACGGCATGGAGTGTGTGCGCAGATAATATCTAACTGCTTCAGTATCTTTTGCGTGAAATACCGCATCTAAAAACCTCTCCAGAGATATTTCAATCTTCTCCGAAACCTGAACATGATTGATAAAATGTTTGTTGTCATTTGATTTTAAAACTTTCAATTCTTCCCCAAATTCCTCATAAAGAACATCCTTTATGTATTCTTCATTCCAAGTCTGCAATGGCAGCCAGTCTTTTGCAATGCCGGTAAGTAAAACCGGTCTCTTATTCTTGTAAAACCTATTGAATGTGGAGCCAGCGACATCGTCTAACCTCTTTATAGGTATTGCCGCACTATCAAATTTGAAGGTCGTCATTTATCTTAATTCTTAGATTGAGTTGATCTGCTGCAATTAATTGGCCAGCAAGAGTACGCAATGCATTTATGTACAGTATACTTAATAATGGACATCACTAACAACAGTAACATAACACTCTAAACTAAGCCTTATTAGCTTAGGCCTAACTCTAGCATTAGTTTAGACTTAGTTGGTAGGCCACTGACTGCTGGTTTATACAAATGGCAAAGTACTAGCAAGTAGGCCGCTTGTAACAAAGGCAAGGTCTACTTATATCATGGAGTAATAATTAGTTACTCCATGCTTATATCAAAGCAATATTTGATTGATGCTTATGATCGAATATGATACTCGCATATTGCAACTCCGCCCATCCTTGTTTTGTTTGGCACGTCTGTTTGTTTATCTTGTAACGCTTCATTGGACATAACAAGTTATTAACACGGTTGCCGTGCGAACAGACAGACACGGTTTCCTGTATAAAGTTAGCGCCCTCTCCTTGATCGCGAGAGAGTTGAAGCAAAATAAAGGGGACACGCGTTTTTCCTCTATTTAGCCTAGCCCAAAAGGTCGAAAGAGACCAACCTAGCTAGGGCCTAGAGGAGGCCTTTTAGGTTGGAGACAATCACCATAACGGTAACGTTACCAATTATATTCACCACACATGCTTCTATTTCAGTTCCGCTTTCCTTTTAAGTTTTTGGGCCTTCCTTCCCTTTTTTGCTAGCTAGTAGTAGGGCCTACTTTTATCTGCTTCCCCCCACCCCACCAGGCATGAGATAGCAACCAAGATATCCATGCAACACAATAAACCCAACAAAGATTATTAGAGTGACGTTGACTTCATTTCGTTTTTGACAACATACTGTACTTCTTAGGCCTAGCTAGGCTAAATTAAACTATATTATCGGGATTGTCGACCGTGCATGTTAAAGTAATGTACCCAAATAAATGATAAATAGGCCTATATATACTAGGGCCTAGAGAGGGCCTATAGTATTGTTAATAATTATTAATATTATTTTCTATATTGGCATGTTTGACCATGCATGCGTAAAAACTAATAATATATTAATCGAAGTACATTCACAACCATGCACATAGTTTTCACAACAGATACCTTGCCGATAGTTAACTTTGATTGATTGACTATCTGCACGGTCAATATCGATCACACAATTTAAAAATACTATTTTACATGTTCGCACAGTTGACCACAACTCTATAAAAAACTTCAAATTTTGGTGCATCCACGGTTGACTGTGCTGATAGCCTCATCCATTTGTCCTGTACTTTCTCTACGGTATAATCTTGATGGAAAATGAAATTGTTAAGTGCAATTACATTCAGTTTAAGAGCGCGTAAAATGAACATTGGATATATTTTCTATAATAGATCCTTGTACACCACACCAAATATTGACTATTGGCACACAACAGTCTGCCATGCTGATGGCAAATAGTCAATTACCGTACTTACCCGTCTACACTTTCCTTTAATAAAAATATTACACTTTTGCACATAAAAAAAAGAGAAACCAAACATTCTGTTTTTAAAAATAGTTTTCAAGAATTTAGAAAAAAATATGGAAATAGTGAATTAAAATTAGATGGCCAAATAACTTTGGGATGGGCTTATAAACCAGGATAAACCTATATTAATTTTATATGGAAGAAAAGATAATCCAAATATGTACTACTTTAGCAAGAACATAAATTCCAATTGAATTCGTTTGTGTCAACAGCTAAATTGTAGTAGGCCTATTACTCTAGTAGCTAGATCAACTTTCGTATGCACTTTGAGGTCCAGAGAATTTGACTTCAGAAATTGGTTTAGGGTGGTCAAACAATCATTTTTGGCTTGGTTACACATTTTGAAAATGTGGCGAAAGGTCAAAAGGTCAGGGTGAAAGGTCATAAGACCAAACACCAATATGTCCTTAAATCTCAACAACTACTGGTCACAGCGAAGTAATTTTGGTCTCAAATTGATCAGAAGGTATACATTTATATTCAGTCTAATGGGACATTTTAGTCAAAAATGACCGGAAATGCCATTTCTGACCTTTGACCCACACCTCAGGGCATGTATGTATCTCCGTAACTACTGATTGTAGACACTTAAATTTGGTCTTAAATTGTTTGAAATAAATATTTATTATTTGTAGAACATTTTTAAAAATGTTACAAAAGGTCAAAGGGTCAAGGTCAGAGGTTATATGAACAAATAAAAATAGATACTTGTATATCGGCAACCACTCGTCGCAGCAAGTCAATTTTAGTCTCAAAATGTTCAGAAGGCATGCTTTCATATTCAATCTAATGGGACATTTTAGTCAAAAATTATCAGAAATGCCATTTCTGACCTTTGACCCACATATCATGGCATCTTCATATCTCTGTAAGTACTGGTCGTAGAAACTTAAATTTGGTATCAAATTGTTCGAAATATACATATTTACATTCATTTTAATAGAAAATGTGGTTAAAAGATGAACAGAAATACTATTACTAATGTTTCAAACAAAAAACATATCTCTACATAACTTATCCTTAGACAGTAATGTTATGCAATAACTGATACTTAAATTGTTTCAATTTCAAGTACTAGTTATTGCTGACCCCAAGAACATTGATAGAAACGTCAAGCTCAACAGTTCTTTTCAGAATGCTAGAAGTAACTTGCCATGTGTATCCGATTAAACTCCCCGGGCATTTATTGTTCAAAGGGGTTTTTAGGGGCAGGGGAGGCATCTTTATTTGTGGTATAATATGGTAATATGTATAATCAAATAAATACCACCTAGATGTAAAAAAAAAATACAGCACAATTAATATCAAAAAGTGAAAAAAATGCTTGGTAAATTGTAGATTATGGTAGTTAATGTAATGTGTTGTGATACAATTATTGTGTAAATGCATGTGGCGGGCGTATTCCACATGGTGTTCTATTAGAGGGAATGGTGGCGTTTATTTGAGAGAGGCTTTTATTCAAAGCGGTGTTAATTCGAATAAATATTCTAATTTTAATAATTATAATTCGTTTCTCAACTGATAAAAGGTACTTTACATGATTCGTTGTTTTCTTTATGCTTTTTAACGAAATGTTTCTGTCTTTTAGAATAAAAGTGACACTGTCATAGATAACATTAAATGGATCTTCTCTTCCAGGTGCCAGTATAATGATATAAAACAATGACGACACATCATTATCCTGACACAATTGCACTCATAATGGATCTTCATTCTATCATCTGTTTGTTTGTGACTACAATTTGACAACAATCTTTTGCATATTTTTAAATGCCAATACATAGCTTCATTACTATTGTACAATATGTCCAGCTTTCCTGAAAACACCCTTGTGTACTGTAGTACAGTGTTGTAGTATGATTTTATCATGATAACTTCTGATGCTTTTATTATCAATGAATTCAGTACCTAAAACATGTCAAAGTTTCTAGTGGTATTGATAATAAATCTCCAGAAACATATATTGTTTTATTATCTACACTGGGAACAGACGTGTATAATATACACCGACAAAACTTATACATATTATAAGTTTTGTCGGTAACATTCAAAAATATTATGCAACAGTGTTACGGAATAATGACAATGAATTGGTCTATTATAGTTGTCTGTGATACCTTTTATTACATGATTGTACTTGCAACAGGATAGAATGAGGTTTAATCCAGTTATTATTCTTATTATATTAATTTTTTTTTTTTTTTATCTGGGGTGTATTTATTTGATTATACATGTTACCATTATTACACCCAAACAAAATAAACGCCTTCCCTGAATAACTAAATGCCCGGACCTTTTATTCGGGTAACTATAGTAAGTTACTTCTAGCATTCTTAACTGTTGAGCTCGAGTATTTATTCGAATTAACACCCGCTTTGAATAAAAGCCTCCATTCCCTCCAATAGAACATCATGTGGAATAAACGCTCCGCCACATGCATTTACAAAATAATTGTATCACAACACATTTCATTAATTACCATAATCTACAATTTACCAAGCATTTTGACATAATGTTATCATTTTTTTATATTAATTGTGCTGTATTTTTTTACATCTAGGTGGTATTTATTTGATTATACATGTTACCATATTATACCCCAAATAAAGATGCCTCTCCTCCCCCTAAAAACCCTTTTGAACAATAAATGCCCGGGGCGTTTAATCGGATACACATGGCAAGTTACTTCTAGCATTCTGAAAAGAACTGTTGAGCTTGACGTTTATATCAAAATGTTCTCGTGGACAGCAATAACTAGTAGGCCTACTTGAAATTGAAACAATTTAAAGTATCATATTGTGAAAAGTTGTGTAGAGATATGTTTTTTGTTTGAAACATTAGTAATAGTATTTTCTGTTCATCTTTTAACCACATTTTCTATTACAATGAATGTAAATATGTATATTTCAAACAATTTGATACCAAATTTAAGTTTCTACGACCAGTACTTACAGAGATATGAAGATGCCCTGGTATGTGGGTCAAAGGTCAGAAATGGCATTTCTGATCATTTTTTACTAAAATGCCCCATTAGACGGAATATGAATGCATGCATTCTGAACATTTTGAGACCAAAATTGACTTGCTGCGACCAGTGGTTGCCGAGATACAAGTACCTTTATTTATTTGTTTATATAACCCTTGACCCTGACCCTTTGACGTTTTGTAACATTTTTAAAAATGTTTTTCATATAACAAAATATATATTTCGAACAATTTAAAACCAAATTCAAGTGTCTACGACCAGTAGTTAAGGAGATAAATATATGCCCTGGGTTGTGGGTCAAAGGTCAGAAATGGCATTTTCGGTCATTTTAAACTAAAATGTCCCATTAGATTGAATATAAATGTATACCTTCTGATCAATTTGAGACCAAAATTACTTCGCTGTGACCAGTGGTTGTTCAGATTTAAGGACATATTGGTGTTTGGTCTTATGACCTTTCACCCTGACCTTTTGACCTTTCGCCACATGTTCAAAATGTGTAACCAAGCCAAAAATGATTGTTTGACCACCCTAAACCAATTTCTGAAGTCAAATTCTCTGGACCTCAAAGTGCATACGAAAGTTGATCTAGCTACTAGAGTATATAGGCTATACGGGGAATTTCCATGTGTGTAAACAATATATTCAATGTAAGCAAAAAATGAATGAAATCATGTGACTTCCAAAACACCATGTGATTTGACCTGACAGAGTTTAGTTTCATTTTTGCTGTTGCATTTTTGCTGTTTACCCTGCGTTACCATTACATATATTGTTCCTAGGGTGCGGAAATTGTAATAGTAAAGTCTATTGCTTGTTGTTGTCTATAAATAATTGTTGCAAGAGTACTGTATTTAAATTTGTTGTTATTGAAAGGAAGTGAGCTAGTGTTTATCATTTCATCAAAATGTGTGTATTTCCTACAGTAGAGAAACTATTTTATCTAACAAGATAACTTGCCATTGGCTGAGGTCTGTTTAACCAACATAATATATGTCGATAAGACTACTAGATCTTTGAACAGTGAGAATTTTGTATACAGTAACAACTAGTTTGTGCACGTGGTTGGACTCTAACAGCAGTCCTATAGTTCATAATTTGAGTTACATTATTTGATACGCCGTGGAGAGAACTGCTAATCTTTATTCCCATAGAGTTCAGTGGAATTGTTAGTTATATTCAAAGAGTTGTAAATTGTGTAAAATGACAAGTCCACGGCAGATTTTTCAAGATTTTTTCTCAAAAAGCTATCCTCCGTTAAATACAGGAAAAGATAGTGAGTATTGTGAATATAAGAAATCTTTAAAAAGAACTAATCTGCCTATATTTGTATTTTATTGTGTTAGTCATACTATTGTATTATAGAAGTTTATTAGTTACTAATACTAATAGGGGTACACGCAGCAAAACATGTTAAACGTGGATACATTTTACTATTTTTTTATTTATTAGTCTTCTTTAAATAGACTAACCGAGATCAGTGATATCACTGCTTTCCACTGGGGCCCTCTAATCAACATTGCATTTTATTTAAATAATAATAGGACTATATAAAATTTTAAATTGTTAGTAACAAGGTGCCAGTGTTGTAATAAACTAAATAATGTATTGTATTTGTGATACCTTCCATACCATTTCATTCAATCAATACGTGATTTCACTGTTAATTCATTTAGGACATGTTTCCAGTTAATATTGGAATTATAGTTGTTGTATATATACTTTGAAAGTTAGTATGCTTCTTAATTTGCTATTAATTAATTTACAAATCTAATCAGTAGGTCTAAAATAGTATTACATGTACTACATTCATGTTTTTTATATACAGTGTTAATACATTTGTTTCCTTATTACCTGAGGCTACCAATACCTGTAGTATTCCCGGATGTCAGACATTTAATTGTTTAGTTGAATGTGAAAGTATTTTTAGTACTTACAGTATTGTCTTGTACAACATATCTAAACATTAATAAGAAGGGTGTGTTTGTTTATAGCATATCCCATGAATATCATACATTATAAGAATAAATATATATGAATGTATGAACTGTACACCACCCAAGTACTGTAATAGTAATACCCAGTGAATGTTTAATGTTATAGTAGAATATTCTGAAGGCTAGAGAGTTAACTATTAGGTGACACTGAGATGAGATAAAATCTAAATAATTTTTCATTTAATTATTAATATATAATAATAATTAATAGCACTTATTCCACAGTGCTTCTAAGATTATTATCATTTTGTTGTTGTTGATCAAAAACGTATGGAAACATACTTACAGTACTCCCATAATGCAGCTAGTAATCAGCGCAAAATTGTGTCTTGATCTAACCGGGTTCTCATTTATACACACCAGAGTGGAGAGAGACAAAACGTAAGTAAAGTGTCTGGCCTATGGATACAAGAAATGCAGCGAGAATTGGATTCGAACCACGATCTCACAATCAGTAGTCCCACGTCCAACACACTGCGCCACACGCCTTAAATAATAACAATAGATCATTTTGAAAATGCCAATGAAAAAAATGTTTTCTTCGTTAATTCTTACATTTTACAACCAAGGATTGTTTGAGGATACAGTGTAACATTTTAACATGCTCAGAATCACTGGGCATTCATGTACAGTATGTGGTGTGGCTTAGCCAGTGGGTGGGCTTAGCCAGAGGGTGGGGCTTCAAACTTGCATCACCGATCAGCTACTTAAGTTGAAAGTCTTTTGGAGTTAATGAAAATAAAAACAACTAAAAATTCTGATAAAATCGCAGTGGTTGATGTTTAACAGTATGAACTTTTTTTAAAGTTATAAACCATTTTAATTTTAATAATTTTTAGTTTAATAATAAACAATGTTGGATGAAATATATGTGTAAATGTACAATACAAAATAGAAAAATGTGGAGAATAGTGTATTGTCAATATTAATATTAGACAACTAATTTTTGTATAAACTTGTTTGTGCCTTAGTTAAACATTAACCGTGCTGGTTCCCAGAATCTACAACACAATAGGCTAGTAAATAAGTGTGAAGCAATAACATGGTTTTCTACTGTTGTTTTTTCAGTGCTCAGAAAAGTAAAGAAAGAGAAGATGAATTTCTCCAAGTGTGACTTGCAATGGTCTCCGACAGCCAGCGATCTCTTTCTGACCTTTAACAGTTCGGTTCCATCAGACTTGACTTTGTTTCAGGTTGGGGAGTTGGATGAGGGTGATTTAGCATCCAATACTAATGACACTAAGGCACAATCTATATCATCAAAGTTAAATGCTTGGCCAATAGGAAGCCTTGCAGATTTTAAACTTCCAAGTAAATCTGATATTAAGGTACAGTTTCATTTATATATTTTTTATCTTTATTTTCTCTAAAAAAGTTTTTCTTTAAGTGATTTAACAGATATATATTAAAAAATGTTATAAAATGTTAATTAGAAGGTTTTACTACCCATTTGAAGCAGCAAATAAACATACTAACTTCGTTTCAGTTGCGTTGAAACACCGGTTCTCGTTAGGTTGCCGAAGTTAGCAATGTTGGACCCAGTGTAGATGACTTGGATGGGAAACCGTCACCTTACAAATTTAAATTTACTATTTTTATTATTCTTTATACTGGGTAGCCTCTTCAGTCAAAGACTATTCTCCCAGAGGTCCCAGTGTATAGTACTATGGTGAGTTTAAACAATTCTCGCACAATACGTTATATTTTTCTAGTGTTATGCTTGTCAGCCAAAGAATTTCCCAGGTGCCAACCTGGTGACCCTCGGAATGTCAAGCGGCAAGGTTTTGCTTAGCTCGTTTGATCATGAATCGCTACAAGTCGCTGATCGTGTTGAGCGTGAATTTCATCCTAAACATAATCGCCCATGTCATATACTCGAATGGAACACATTGGAAACTCATCGTGTAAGTTTTAAACCCAAAAAACCATCCAGAAACTCTTTTAAATTAAATTAAAGATTTTTAAAATTAAAACTGCTTTTTAAACTGAAAATCAGACTTTATTGGCTAGCTAATGATGTTCAGTTTTGGAAGATTAACTCCGAAATATTTAAATATTTGTCATCTCAATTTTGTATATTTTTTTTAAATTTCAGCTTCTTGCAGGTTATGATAAATACAGGGGCGATCAAGGTGTAGCATTGTGGGATATAAATCAAGGTGAAGTCGCATGTTTTCACATCATGTACTAAATATTAATGTCGTCTGTTCTCTTTCATTATAATATCTTCTTCTTCTTCTATTTCCTTATATATACTGTAACTTAAAACCGATGAAACTATTATATACCTCGACTTTCACTTAATGTATTTAGGTAGTCAGCACACAATATGAGGGTTGATGACCTTTGAACTGGTCTCAAACAGACTTTCACAGTGAAGTGCACTACCAGTTTTACTCCATGCTTACAGTACTTTACACTTTATATATATTAATTTATAATAATTAATTGATTTATTATTTTTAATTACAGAAAAAGATAAATCGAGAAAAATGTCAGGAATGAATGATGGATTGGGAGGAGCCGCCAAACCGTTGGCTGAATTTGGATCACCGGGTGAAAACGTGCATTCAATCAAGTGGCTGAACAACCAAGCGACATGCTTCGTAGCGGGAATCGGCACCAAACATATTCGTCTGTACGATATCAGAGGTACTAGTTGAACTTTGAAGCGAGATTTATTGTTCTCACAACAAAACATACAAAAATAAGTACAATATTTTAGGTTATATGTATAAGACCAGGTCATCTACCCAGAAACACTTTATTTATGAAAAGTACACTACTGCCTGCAGGAAAAATTCTTTTATTTTTAACTGACTTTTTTTAGGGAATAATTTAACTTTAAACATTAAATTATCACAAACATTACTTTCGTTTTTTAAAAAATACAAAAAAATACTTAACCCATCAATATTCTTTAGATAGTTATTAAGTTTGCTCCTATGTAATTTATATATATGTCTTTTCTATTGATATTCAACTAAAATCTGTTTGTTTTTTTTTTTTTTTAGAAAGTAATGTCTTTTGGAAACTTAAAGCCCTTTTTGGCTTATTTGAGTTTCCACACATAAACAGACTTATCCAGGTTTTTTTGTCTTGATCTTTTATTTATTTTATGTGGAACAATAAAAATGAAATGAATAACATAGGAGAATTAGATAACATGTCAACCTTGTGTTAGTCTATCCAGGAACCTTTAAATAAGAAAAGGTAAAAAATATTAAATATTAAAATGTTATTATTTTTATAACAGACTCATCTCGAAGCCATGGCCAGGTGACAACTAAATTATTGTATGGTATAGCCATCGATCCTTGCACGGACTACCGCTTCAGCTCGTGCGTCGATTCGCAAATGAACATCTGGGATTTACGCAAACTCGATCGATCTGTATCCTTTCAATTAGAATGTCTCTTTATTTCTATTGATTTTAAAATGAAGAAATTGTTTTTTTGTGAACTTTATTCAATAAATCATAATAATTAGTCATAATAATGATCTTCTTCTTTCACTCACTCCTTCCTTCCACAACTTTTTAAATTTTTTTCTTATGATTTGATTGTTGAAGTTGTTATTGTTAAATTTTATGGCGTTCTCTTCCTGTTTTGTAATGTTTACCTTTTATAATTGTTACATATTTATATATATTTGTAAAACGAGCAATGAATTTCTGAAAGGATTAATAAAAGATAATTTGAATTTTGAATTTTTTGATAACCAATAATAAATGTGTAGTACAGTGAATTTTAAAAAATATTAATAATTATAAAATATAATACAGTGATTATTTACAATAATTTTAATGAAACCACTCTGAGTGAAGTTCTTGACAAAATATTGCCACAGAGAGCGCATGTTGATGTTATGGCCCATGTTAAAAGAATAAAAAACATTTTTTTTTTAATTTGTAACGTTATTAATGAACTGATTTTCTTGAAATTCAATAAGCATATTCTGTAAGTATGTAACTATTTACACTGAAAAAATTGTAGGTGCTATCGTGCTAGCAAACAAACAATGCAAGTACTATAATAAAAAGAAAATAGAATTTTGCCAAGTAATAACAAATATAGATTAGTGTTTATTTATAAGAGCACAGCCAAATAAGAGTTTAGTGGTAGAATTAAATTATACGTTCTTTAACTGTATTCATTCAGATTCATAATATTACTGAACCAAGAAGTGTAGTTAAGGTTGCTTGGTGTCCAACACGATACAATCGACTGGCGTGTCTCATTCGTGACAGCTCCGTTGTCAAAATATACTCAATAGAACACCTTTGTAAGTACACTATAAAAAACGATCAACAATACCAGTCTTCTAGGCTTGCTGTTAATATAGCTTCCATGTAGCCCTTATCTTGGCGCACATACACAATGTACAACATACAAGCTAATTAGTTATATTTACTAGTTCAAAATCTCTAACAGAAAAATATGCATTTTCGGAGCTACACTTAAACAATGTGGTATTTCTAAGAGCTTAATTTGTATTTGATAATTTGTTGCCTTTTTAAATGATGTTTTATGATGATAATTGATGTGCTTTTATTTTCTTTTTATGTAGTTAACTTTATATGGCTTGTAAAATAAAGTTTATTATTATTATTATTTTATTTAAATATAGATAAGGAGGATATGGAGCACAATGAGATGCACCTGCAAAGTAAGTACAAATATTTTTTTTTGGTGAGGATACATTTTTTGGATGTTTGTCCTGACCAATTATGAATTATTAGTAGTTTATAAAAAATATAACTTCCTATCTGCCATTGTGGCAGCCAGTTCATCTCTTTGCATACCAGTAACCGTCTCTAGTATATCAATGTATATATGTTGATGGCCATGGAGGAATCTAGTTCAGGTATGTCCCAGACTAAGTAAGTAAGTATATAAAAAATATGCTATCACAATAATATATGAACTTTGACCTTTTTAACTAGCTAATGGCGGAAATCAAGTAGCGTCGTTTGCCTGGCATCCTACCCATGAGAACTGTATACTAAGCATCACACCAAGTGGAATACTTAAAGAAACAGTGGTTGCTGATCTTATACCAATGGTAGGCACAGACAAAAACATTTACACTTAAAGATACACTGTCCCCCTAAAAAAAATAATTTTTGAATTTTTTGTTGTTGAATATGCCATTTTAATGCCACGTAATAGTTATTCACTTTGACCAAAAACTGGATAAAAAACAAATATTTACCTGAAAAAATGTTATTCAAAGCAAAATATACCTAAATTGTCTGAGACAATGGTTTTTGGTTAAAATTAACCATTTCTTTTGTCTTTTTATAAGTGAAATAAAAATTTCTTTACATTATTACAAAAGTTAACTTTATTAAAACTGCAAAATGACCTATTCAAAATCCAATTTTGTTAATCTTTATTTTTCATGTTTTTGGGGGACAATGTTTGATGGAATGAATTCAGAGCGTAGTGCCTGGGGAATTTTATAATTAGTACAGATAAATATACAGCTCATGAAGCCTAGGTTTGGTTTCCTGAGTTTATATCCTCATCTTGAGTCTCTATAAATCTCCACATAATTTCTCCATATCTCAATACTGTATTAAATTAATATGTTTATTATATAAACATAATAATAATACAATGTACTGTTTTTTCAGACCTGGTCTCCACAATCCAGTCTTTTAATAGGCAGTGGTCGATATCTCCAAGAGATGGCAGCCGAGTGTGCTGATGATATATCTACCAAGATTAAAGCTAGAGCACTGAGGGGGTATGGACTAAAGGTAGGACAGACAGCACCCTCATTTGTTGTGTTGTACCATGTGACTAGGCAGTCTTTACAATAGCAAATGGGTAGATATAATCACACTAAGCATATCAGTATTTACCAATAATAATAAGTCATAAGCATTGGCGTAGCGGCTATGAGTGCTCACTGGCTAACCCCCGAAGGTTATGGGGCCCTGAGCAGTCCCCAGAGGGAAAAAACAGGCATTATAATATGTCGAAAAAAAGGCTAAAAACATTCGAGGCCTCAACCGTTGGAGGGCCACTTAGGGTACCTAAACCAGAGAGGCCTATGGTCTCTATGTTACGCCACTGGTCATACGTCCACATTTTTACCTTAGTTACATAACAATATGTAATAATTTATGGAGAAAAAGGTCTTCATATTATTGTATTATGAATAATAATAACCTTTGACCTTTGACCTTTCTCTAATAGAAAGAACAAATTTGGGAGAATGGCGAGTTAGTCGGCGATGAAACTCTTCGGAAATTCTGGCTTATTCTGGATCACATCAAAAGTTTACACAAGGAAAAAGGTCTGCAAAAAATACGAAACAATCCATTTTATGGGGTTAAAGACCTCATCGCTGGCGAAATCCCGGGAACAGAATTTTGTTTACGAAGCAAACAACATGGAAAAAATTTAGAAGGAACCACAAATTCATCGAACATTCACATTTATACAAGTCAGGAAAGGTTAGTTGATTATTAGAAAATCTAATTGGTATTACCGTATTTATTTGTATAAACGCTCCGAGGCATTTATAATTCAGGTTGTTAGGCGTTGATTCAAGGGAAGCGTTTATTCAAGGGAGGCATTTATTTTTTAAATTAAGAACATTACATTATTTTAATATAAAGGTTTTACATGCATTGACAAACTATTATTTTTCCTCTTGGCAATAGTGTGTTTTTTATTTATATTAACTATCTTATAATCAAAATAATTTTTTTCATCCTAAGGACAATATCTATGCGATTGTGTAACTGGGATTTTCAAAATCCTACAGCATTGGAAATCTACATTACCAGGTAAATTTTTCAAATCAATTCCACATTTCTTTTGCAATTTCTTTCTGTAGTTGTGTATTAGGCAATTCCTTTCTGTAGTTGTGTATCAGGCAATTTCTTTCTGTAGTTGTGTATTAGGCAATTCCTTTCTGTAGTTGTGCATTAGGCAATTCCTTTCTGTAGTTGTGTATTAGGCAATTTCTTTCTGTAGTTGTGTATTAGGCAATTCCTTTCTGTAGTTGTGTATTAGGCAATTCCTTTCTGTAGCAAGACAATTTGACAAAAACAACAAATTAAACGATACACAAATATAGATAATCAGCCAACTGAAACCAATAAAACATTGACAAATTTTAAATTAGGTAAATAAATACCTCTTTATGACAGTACAAGTACATTAAGTAGCACTTTCATAACACTAAGTTCTAAGTTCCACACTGTAAGTGATAATTTCAGAGATATGTTTTTTCTACAATTCTGTTAATTATTTAAGATGTATCATTTAGGTACCACAGTGGAAATAAGTTTGTACTTTTCTGTGTTTTTATCCTTGTTTGATCCATAACAGAATGAATATATATAAAAAAACAAGTTCTTGGGTGTAAAACATGTATTATTTTATCTATATATTGATAATTTTGGATCTGGTCAGTTAGGCAGTGAGGAATAATAGTAATATACTGTACCCCTTCCACATCTCCTAGCACAACTCTGTAGTTGACACACACTGGGGCATATTATATAATACAAAACACCAGTGTAGACACCCCTGTGTGTAAACACCCCTGTGTGTAAACTCTGGAGTTTTTCTAGTCGATTTGCAAGAAGAACAAGGCTCGCTGAATGACTACCATACCTAAATTTACCTTAGTAATAATTCCTTTCATGTTAGTCTAATTAAAAACCTCTTGAATAGGAAAAATAACTATTGTAAACGTTGTATTTCATTGCATATTCAGGCTAATAGAAAATGGTGAATTTGAAAGGGCAGCGGCAATACACATGTTTAATCTGAATTTAAGAAAAGCTATAGAAACATTGAACCTGGGTTCGACATCAAGTAGGTGGAAAAAAGGTAAAGTGGATAAACTATTTTACAATTTATAGTGCTTATAAACTAAGTCTAATTTTGAGGGAGTGAAGTTGAAAGAGTCGTGAGTTGCAATTGGTCAGGATTGGGATTAGAAGGCAAGCATGTTAACAACCAAGCTACAGCTTCACTACACTTCTTTGTCAGATTAGTATTTACTTCCTATAATCTATATATGTACCACTTATTATTTATGACTCCATAAAGCTACAAGTGCAATTTCTTTTGAATAGTAGATAGAGGAGCTAAAAACCCTGAATTTTAAAATAATAGAAACCTTTTCAATAGGGTTTTATAAAAATTGTGTGTATTTGTCAACGAAATTTAGTGCTCATTTATTGCCATCTATTACTTAAAGGGGGATTCTGGGTTTAAAATTGCTTTTAAATATCGTTTATTTATTAAATAAAAAATATTATAACAATATAGACATGTCAAAATGAAGAAGTAATAACGAGAAATTAAAAAAATTAAATTTCATATACATTTTAGGGTAAATTCATGGAAAGTCTGTTTTTCTGCAGCTTAGGGAAGCTCATTAATATTCATGAGATATTCACAAAATCACGTCACCAGTGGATTCCAAACTCTCTCTCCCCTGTCAAACGACGACCACCCGATCATTATGAAATACATTTTTTGTAGATTTTCTAAGCTAGGCCTAAAGTGTAATAATAACAGTAGTAGCATATATTTATTTGACATTTAATGAAATACAAAATTTAGTACAGATTACGGAGTCATAAATTATACTATTGTTATACCTCTATACTATAGTACAGATCGTATTATCGGCTTCACGTACAATACTACTCTAGGCCTAGCCTAATGGGCGAGAGCCATTCTGACTAGGGATTCCACGCCACGATGGCTACGTTAAAACAATGGGGCCCATGGGCCTAGCTAGCCTACTACTAGACGATTGGGCCGATTGGCCCATAAATAACAAAACCCATCCTATCAACCAAACTCCTAAACAATCTAAACCTAAAACGTTCTACAAAATCGGCTGTAAATATTGAAGCAAAACAAGGTCCGATCGCCGCCGTCCACACGTATGGTGTCCCGATCGTCTAAGTAGGCCTAAAATAAAATAGGCTTAGGCTAGTTTATTCTCCAAAAAAGCGGAATACTCATGCATCAAGCAAGTAGACCAGGTAGTAGGAAGGAGACCTAGCCGATCCGGCCCAGTTAAAAATTGAGCTAGCTAGTGTAGTAGACCCTATGCGAATTGATACTACCAGGCCTTTTACTATAGGCTGCACTACACAAATATTCCAACTCTCTCATTCGAGCTATATTATCTATACCATTCCGGAAGGTCGAGTCGACCTTCAATCAAATACTGTACATCGTTCATGTTGTGATTATAGACGGGGTATACTCGACCCGACCAGTTTGGTATTGTTGTATCTGCTTATCACGTGACGATGCCAAGCATGGGCAGCAGAGAGAGCACGTGTATCGTCGTCTCGCTCGATCCTCAGCAGGAATGTACAGTATACGTTACGCTTCATTGATTTTGATTTTTCCCTAAGTCGGTGTGAAAATCGGCAAACGTAAAGTGCAAACATATCTAATTTTTCACTGTTTTGATGAATTTTCATAAAAAATTGACTTTATAAATGGGAAGACCGACTAAAATTACATCAGATAAGTATAATTTTATAAAAGTAATTGATATGGTTAATGATAACGAGTCGTCGGAAGATGGACCATTTCACGAATTTCCTATTTTGTAACCACAGTGTGATTTTGCCGTAGCTGCACTTGTAATCTGGCCTGATTTCACAGCCTTCGTTCTGCTTCACTGGGCGCTTATATAAATTGAAACTTTTACCGTTCAAGAGACAAACAAATATATTTTACATTTTTTACTATTCATTTTAAACCCGGAACCCCCCTTTAAAGCGCTGTCTACACTATCAAACTTTATGTGACAACAAAATGTGATGTGCCCAAATATGGTAGTGATATATTCCCATATATGGTAGTGATATGACATCATCATGTCTATATATGGACACATCACATTTTTTGTCACATAAAAATTGATAGTTTAGATAGAGTTTTACATCATCATCATGTGATAATAATATCAGTTGGACTTGAAATCAGTTATCAGTTGTCATATAAAGTTTGATAGTGTAGACAGAGCCTAACATTTCTATTGGTTTCAATAGGTGATGTTAACCTGAGTGCCATTGCGATGGCTTTATCAGGGTATGATAGCAGTAGGAAGAACCTCTGGTGTGAGATGTGTTCTCTATTATGTAAGCAGTTACAAAACCCTTACTTAATGGCAATGTTTACTTTCCTGACCTGTGACGATGGGAACTATTCGGTTGTATTGGTAAGCAGTTGTACCATTGAAATAAACTTTTGAAATGAGTGTGGTAAAACTGAAAAGAAGCGCTAAATCAACTATTTGTATCCTATAAAATGGAAGATTTAAGAAAAGAATATGTAAAAATATTTGCTTAGGTTATTTTGAAAACTGAAAAGTTAAGAAGATTGTTTTGCTAAGCATGTTTAATAAATCTGACCCTGACCTTTGAAAATTGGAATTGAGGTGTCTTTTTCAAAATAAAAGAACAGGTTCACTTATGCACTGCTCAACCTTCTTGACATAAGCTAAATCTACACTGTCAAACTTGGTTCACAAATAAACGTGTGATGTGCCCAAATGTGGTGATGATATGCCCAAATATGTTAGTGATATGACATCATTATGTCCAAATATGGGCACATCACATTTATTTGTCACATAAAGTTTTAAACAGAGCTTTAAACAAAAAGATACAGTAAATGCCAGCCTAGAGTTTTTTTGCCAAACCCAGATGCTTTTAAATTTTTGAAGAATGCAACAGGTTTCTTTTGTTCAAACTTGCCTAGGATGAAGATGCATACAAGATGAGCATACAAGACCGTATAGCATTTGCCTGTATATTCCTGAATGATAGTCAACTATCCAAGTACATCAAACGTTGGACAGAGGAAGCCATGAATGAGGGTGATCTGGATGGTATTCTGCTGACAGGCCTGACAGAAGATGGCATCAAGCTTTTAGCTTCATATATTGACAAGGTAAGTTTGAACAGTCATTTTGAGCAAGCATAGAGAGCTTTCGATTTTAGACTGAACAGTCTAGGTCAGGTCAATCTAGAATCCATCAATACTGGGTTGAGGTGTGTATCGAGAAAGCACGTCCCAGCTCAACCACATGCACAAAAGTTACATGATCTAGTTAGGTCGTGGGTCATATCAATTTGAAAGTTCCCTATTTATGAAATGAAAATAGTCCCATGATCTAGAGGATCGTAGGGGCGTAGCAGATGAGATATAGTGCACCAAGTCCTTTAAGATTTAGTAGGGGAATTAGTAGTTGTACTCATCATGATACGATACACACAGGCACAAGCCATGTCTCCCAGTGGTGCCTATCTCTTCTCTAGGGTTTTGCTGGATGGCTGTTGTTGGTTCTTCTCGTTTAGTACCAACGGGTGTCTAACCATGCTCCACACCATGCTCATAAATATTCATTATTTGTATAATAACATTATTCATTTAATTGCCCCCTCTATAGACAGCTGATGTACAAACTGCCAGTCTTGTAGCTGTGTTAGCATTTCCATGGCAACTTACCAGGGATCCAATTGTTCAGAATTGGATTGATTGCTACAGAAATCTCCTGGACACATGGAGACTATGGCATGAAAGGTCAGCTCAAGTTCATTCCATTTTAAATAAGTTAAATTGTCAATTTTGCAGTCATATTCATTGTGGAAGGAGCCATATGATTTTAAAAACAATAGATTTATTTCTTTTTTATACTGGGTAATAGTCAGTAAAACTCTTTCTTTCTCACAGAGCCCAGTCCAGCACATCAACCGACAATCCCCTTCTATATTAGAATATTGTACAAATATGTATGTACACAGGCTTTATGTCCAATTTGAAGGATGAGCCAATGGCTAAGGATACAGTACATACAATATGACAGATTTTTAACCCATGCATCTCACATGCTAGTTCCATGTACCTTACCACTATGCCATATACTACTCTTTCATACCGTCTCAGTGATGTAGTCACAAGAAATAAATTGGTCCAGTTTTCGCCAAAGGAACAGTCCCTGTTCAAGCCACTGGGTTGTCAAAGGCCTCTGTGAAAAGTAGTCAGGTTGAAACCTTACCAACTGGTGGTTCTAGACTAATCAACACTATTTTGAATCCTGTTGGTTCCTTAATGAGCTTCTGATATCATTATGTACTATGATTTAATAGTGCCTCTGGAAAAGCTATAATACTAATTGATTAATAATAACACATATGAATGCTACAGAGCCAAGTTTGATTCTTATGTGCAACAAGAAAGCACAAGAAAGAAGCAAGAGCTACAACAAATCTTCGTAACATGCCATTTCTGCCAGAGTCCTGTTTCACCATCGCCTTACATCCATCATGTGCAAGCCAGCAGGAACGCCAGAGTAATGGAAGCAGCTTCTAAGGATTCAAGAGTCAGAATGAGTGTAATCAATCAATATTATTAATCAATATCAATACTGTACATTATTATTCACTATATTTATCAATATATTAATATTATTAATCACTATATTTATCAATACTATACATTAATCGATCAATATATTAAACAATCAATATTAATAATCACTATAGTATATTTATAAATATATTAATCAATAATATTATTAATCACTATATTTATCAATACTATACATTAATCGATCAATATATTAAACAATCTATTATTAATCACTATATTTATCAATACATTATCAATCAATATTATAAATCTCTATATTTATCAATACATTAATCGATCAATATTATTAATCACTATATTTATCAATACATATCAATATTATCCACTATATTTATCAATACATTAATTGATCAATATTATTAATCACTATATTTATCAATACATTATCAATCAATATTATTAATCGCTATATTTATATTAATCAATAATATTATTAATCACTATATTATCAATACTATACAATAATCGATCAATATATTAAACAATAAATACTATTAATCACTATATTTATAAATATATTAGTCAATAATATTATTAATCACTATATTTATCAATATATTAATAGATCAATATTATTATTCACTATATTTATCAATACATTATCAATCAATATTATTAATCGCCATATTTATCAGTATATTAATCAATCAATTAATGCATTATCTAACTTAATTGAATGTTAATCAATATCATCATTCAATACATACAATTTATTAAACCCCTCAGTATATTTATCATTCAGTATTTTAATCAGTATATGGGTAAATATAATATAGGTGATTTTATTATTCAGACAATGGACAACCACTTCACTCATCACAGCATAGTTAAAACAATTATTTACAGTAGGTCAAAGTGTGTATAATCAAAACAGTCATGACTTCCAATAGTCAATTAAGATATATCTAGTGACAGTTCTCTTATTCTTTATAGACAAATACATGTCAAGTCATGACTTGCAATAGTCAGTTAAGGTATATCTAGTGACAGTTTTCTTATTCTTTATAGACAAATACATGTCATAACAACAAATGTAGGAAACCGTTACCACGATGTTGTTTGTGTTTGATGCACATGGGAACAGATTCATTTTATAAAGGTAAATGCATTCTTTCTAAATACCCCTTTCACAAAACTTAGGAGAAAAAACACTGTACATACCAGGGTGCACACGATGCAAAACACAAATGTTGACCCCCCAGTCTGTGTATACACCAGAGTTTGTCTAGGCGGTGTGAAAAGGGTATCATTGTTCTATTGTATTGTGCTGGTAATGTAGCATATCCATTTACATACATGCTTCCTAACTCGATGTCTTTGATTCAATCCGAATAAGAGGAAAGAGGGTTATGTCGCTCGGGTCATCAAACTAAATCTTAATTTTTAAACAAATTTAACAGAAAAATTTGACACCAATACTACAAAATCAGAGAAGAAAAAGACAGTCTCAAATAACTGGTTCACGTGGTGTCAATCGTGCAGGCACGGAGGTCATTCGCACCATTTAAAAGAATGGTTCAGGTAACCTTTTTAATGATTGTAAAGATGTATTGTCCCTTGAAACACAAAATATGAAGGTCAAAATATTCTAAATTTAAATTGATCAAAGTAAATATTAAAGTTATTCACTTCAAGTCGAAAATTCGAGCCAAAAACAAGATTAAGTAATTAACAGGTAAAATTATTTGATTACATTTTGTCTGGAAAATCGTCGGGAGCAAAACTAAACAAAGATTTCAAACCACGTGTATGCATTATGCATGATGCTAATTACGATTGTTTACAACTCGTAACGGTTGAGAAGGTGTTTTCACACAGATCGCGAGCAGGGGTGGCGCCAGGATCTTCCCGACGCGGGGGCTACATTCCCCGACGAGGGGGCTATGCGAGCGAAGCGAGCATCACTAGGCTGGGGGCCGCCAAGGGCCCCCGGTGGGGGTCCAGGAAGCAACGCGAAGCCCCCGGAAGCAACGCGTTCTAGCGTCATTTGAGGTCATTTTAATCAGATTTAGGGTAGCCATTTTTTCCATTTTTTTATAATGCATAAATAAAATACTGCGTGCAAAAAAACGATGCGCGATGACTGTTTCAATCCATATTTTTCAATTTAAAAAATAAAAGTTCAAAGAAAATTTAGAAAAATAGAGTTGGAGGTCCCGGAAATTGGACTTATTATACTTCAAAACATGAAACAAAATATATAAGTCCCTATCAAGGTTGTGACTGAGCTAAGAAATGTTTGAAAAATAGAGATGTTAGGTCCCGGAAAATGCACTTCTTGTACTTCGAAATATGACCAGCTTTATTGTTGGGGCTGAGCTAAGGAACTCTTTAAAACTAGAGCTGCAGGTCTTCAAAAAATTGCATTTTATACTTTGGAAACATCAGGCCTAGAGGCTTAAAAAACGCAAGCGTAGACCTTTTTCAGTCGGGGAAATAAGTTTATTCCTCCCAAGTGTATGCGTGCGTACCATCTGGACTTCCAAGTGGTGAGAAATTCATGACATTACAGGACATTGAAAATGTAATAACTTAGCTATAATAAGATGTTGGCTAAGCGAAAATGGCATGTTTTTTTGTTTAGTAATGGATGAAAAATTTATTTTAGGTGCCCCACGGTACAGAAGGTTACTTGTAAATTAAAAAATTGGTGAACATACGAACAATTAACATAATTCGTTTTTGCTGTAGTGTAGCGTACGTCGACGCAGTACACGACGTAACCGTCAGTAAACTTCGCCTGGAAAATAACTACAGTACACATTTTGGTCCCTGGATGGAACATGATATCACGCGTCTCGACCCAACGTTGAACGATTCGTACAAAGGGATACCGCCAGACAAGTGCGAACCTTAGCTATTGTTTAGTAGTAAGTTAGATCGCTGGCAATAATGAATGCATATAAAGTGCATAATATCACTCTGACGTACTCTCACGGTCAATAAAACGTCGCGGTTTTCTAGGCGCTGAAGCTAGCTACGAAGTAAACGCGAACGCTTTTTACTGTATATTATATTCCCCGACAAAAAGTACCCGTGTTCCCTTCGGTAACCGTCGATAAACTTCGCCTGGAAAATAACTACATTACACATTTTGGTCCCTGGATGGAACTTGATATCACGCGTCACGACCCAACGTTGAACGATTCGTACAAAGGGATACCGCCAGACAAGTGCGCTAGCTAATGTTTAGTAGTAAGTTAGATCGCTGGCAATAAATGAATGCATAAAAGTGCATAATAGCCCTCTGACGTACTCTCACGGTCAATGGAACGTCGTGGTTTTCTAGGCGCTGAACAAGCTATATGAAGTGAACGCGAACGTTTTTTACTGTATATTATATTCCCCGACAAAAAGTACCCGTGTTCCCCGACAGGGGGCTAGGCTCCCCGACGAGGGGGCTAGAGCCCCCGTAGCCCCCCCGCTGGCGCCACCACTGATCGCGAGGAAGTTTTATGATGATGCATACAGAGTAGCCAAACAAGCACGTTGCATTATGAGATATGTTTTGATCGAAAACTTTGACTGGAAGTCAAAAAATTTCTGTATTTCAGTTAAACAAAATTTTTCCAGCTAATTTTTGGTGAAAGTTAGTAACTATTATAATACTTCAAAATGACTCACTTTTTTTCGAAATCTTAATTTTTTTGGGACAATACATCTTTAAAGTAAGCTACATTGGGTTTTTGGGGACCCCTTTGGAAACTAGCCTTTGGGCTTGTCCTCTGTTTTCCAAGTATAATGTATGTATTAGTCTATGTATTTATTTTCATTCATATATTATGTCGTTTTATAAATTTTACTGTTCTTGAACTCAATAAATATACTTACTAATAAAAATACAGAAAAAGAGAAAATTCTTAATTTTAACTTTTTCAGTGGTCACGTTGAATGTCCAGTTACTTCCTGTACATGTCGTTGTATGCTTATGGATTCGGTAGGTAGTATATCATCCGTTGTCACATCGTGACATTCAGCCCGCTAAACAGCTGAGCAAATGGACGCTGCTGCTGGATACGCCGGGGCAAGAAAATGTCAACCATTAAGGGCATTTGAAGTGTGCTTGAAAATTTGTCAACAAATTCCAAATCCAATAGCAGGTGGCATAATGCAACAGGCTTGTCGAGCACACTGTCCTGATCAAGAACTATTATTATAGGATAATTCCGGAGATGAGGTTTTAGGAAAAAAAGTAAACAACATTATGCCTTGTACACTGTATATGAATTTATAAAGGGAATACTGATACTGTATTATTAAAGTTGTCTCTAAAATATATTGTCTTTTTTTCCTGTACAAGGCATTTCTTATCCAGGTGTACTGCATATTTCAAGGTCTGAAATGGTTTACATTTGTTTGGAAACATACAGTATATACTGCCTCGCATTCAACATTTTACGTTATGTTATTACTGTAATTTATTACAATTATTTAGCAAAAAAAACCTTTAAAAAAACAACCGAAACTAAATAAGATTACTACTGTATAAGTTTATTTAACAAGTCAGTTAGGTGTATACTTTTGGGAATTGTCAAAAATGATGTGAATTGTACATTGCTGGTTAGTTGCAACTATAGCTTGTTTTTGCTGCCTCTCTCTGTCATGGATCGAAAGATTTCAGTCAGAGTTAACTGCATAAATGATTGATGTCCATATATAAGGATGATGGAAGTGATTGTGTACAAAAACCACATTGTCATTGCTACCAGTGAGTGTCTTAGGTTTGCGAGTTCTTTAACGACTAGTTTTCATTGTCTGTTTTCATATATAAATAGAATTTACTGTGTTCATGGGTCAGTTTGACCGCTTCATCGTACATGTTCATATCTATAAAAAAAATAAAACAAAAAGTACTAATTATATTATATAAGTTTCAATGCTATGCTACCAAAACTTCTGTAATTAGTATTTGATAGACATTTAATGAATAAAACAAAACATTTTCTAGTTAATTAAACTTTCAAATTTTATTTTACTAATTATAAAAGCGGTTAATTACCCATATCGATATCGCCATGGTTTACATATTGATGGCAATTGATTTGTCGTGGGTTCGGACAAACTTGTCCGATCACTTCAGTTATTCCTTCTACAGAGTCTTCAAGCTTTAAAAAAAAAAACAATTCCATTCAACACATTATATGAAGGTCACACAGATTATTAAAATTTGGTTTTTAAACATCCATCTACTACAAATTATTAGTGCCAACTGCATGAAAAAACTTACAGATTCTGGTAATAATATTTCTATGTCAACATTATCTGTTGATGTCAACACAAAAGATGCACCATTTTGATCAACCTAAAAATGTAATTAATGTCCATGGACGATATTATTATGAAATATTAATAAATAATATATACAGTATATATAGGCCTAGTACTTAGTAGCCCTCTAGGCCTAAAAACATTTAAATAATACTAGGGCCTATCTATAGCCGAATTAATAGCCTTCTTCTACCTTGCCCTGGGGTTAGGGGCAATAAGTATGGTATAGGAATACCGTGCACAGCCTGGGTTATAGGCCTAGCTCTCTATAGGCCTAGTTTAAGGGGATCGCCCAGACAGTCGGCCTACTACTAGCCTAGGCCTCTAGTAGGGCCAGGCCTAGCAGTAGGCTTAGTAGGCTAGTATATAAAATGAACTTACACTTTTTACTTTACCAAGCAAATTTACTAGACATCCTTCATATCTAGGAAGCATAGATGCGTTGACACGTGGATTTGCTTGTACTTCTGTCATATTGCTTTTTGTTTTATTGGCTTTAGACTAGGCTGTCTTCTCCTTACTTTTTGTATCTGAAACTTTCTTTTTTCGCGCGAGTCGGTAACGATATTCGCGCGAACATTGAAGATTATAACATATGCAGAGAGATGATTGATGAGGATGTCTGTTCGTACGGTAACCGTGTTAATAGGCAGTTTTTGAAACGATAGTATGAGGGCGCAAATCATTATTATTTTTGTGACCGTGACGTATTTTATTTATTTATTTTGACACAAAAATAAATAGGCCTATAAAACGTTTGTCATAATGTTGTCATGCAATTCATTTTACTGTTTTTAAAGTTGCTATTTTGAAAGCAGTAAGTTTTAGAATATAGGCCGAGCCGTTTTTGTTACAATAGAGTTTAAGTTCTAGCCTAGCTAGGGTGGGTAGGCCTAGGCTAGGCCTAGATAATAATAATATTGTTTTAATGTAAGAAGGCCAGGCAAGAAGCCCAACAAAGGACCTCCTCCTCTCTCTCTCTCTGCCGCCTAGACTAGGCTTAGGATAGGCTAGGTATGAGTCTAGCTAGCTAGCTAGACGGCAATGCCTGCCAGTAGCCTATAGGCTACTCGTCTAAGGGTGGGCCTAGGCCCTATGCTAGCTAGGTTTAGTTAAGGTAGGCCTAGCTAGTAATAATAAGTATGGATGTAAATACAGTGTGTGTACACTTTTTTAAGACGGGGTTAATTAATTAAGGTGTCATTATTTATAATAGCTTCTAGCACTTACTATTGTTATTATAAGAAGTAAAGATTGACATCTTTGGCCTATACTATACAGAGTTACAATTTATAAGGTTGTCAAATGTGTTTTTACATACCGTCATTAATTATTTATTGTTTGAAGGTTTGCATGGCGAAATCAAATGTTGATAAAGTTTGTGGCGAACTGATATACGTAGTGTACCGTAAACCTTATATAATATCATCATTTATTATAATATTATAATATCAAAAATTTAATTACAATATTTAACAATTTCATTTTATTTTTTTTCTATTTAAGTCTAGCTTATGTCATGTTTTCACAAATGTTTCGAAAATCCCAACATTCAAGAGAAAACAAAAAAGCATTTGAATCTCTACAAAGATCCATGAGCAATGGAAGTTTTGGAAATATAGAAACAGATGAAAATAATGAAGAAGATGGCTTTCTTGTTGTTGGAGAAACGGAGAAAGAAAGGAATACAATCAAGCCATTACCAGCTCCCCCGTCCTATGAAATGTATCAGCAAGTAAGTATCACATACTGCGTTGTGATTGGTCCTCAGACAAATGTAAACATCACTAATTGAGTAGATCGGACCCCCACCCCTCGTAAATCTATAAAAAAAAAACAATTATCCTTGGACGATGATGTGTAAAGATTATGATGAGTAAAAAATTTTGTCAAAATCCCACAAAAAATTTTTTAAAAAAGGTTGCCAAGCAGTGAGTTGATCCTACTACCCCTGGTGGGGCCATACTACACCACCCAGCCATCCATCCCATCGATCAAATCAGGTTTTACTTTGTGTATGAATGAATAAAATTGACTAATCAGACCTGGGTTGACATTGTTTCTAGTGTAAGATAGACTAAAAAACTATATTCTTACCTTTAAATTTCCCATAGAGCACATTCCTTCTAGAGAGTCAACTAAAGAGAAACCACATTCTGTAATTTTATTAATTAATAATAATAATAATACCCTAAATTAGATTATAAAGAACTACATAAATCACAACATATAGCTTTTTGTAATATTATTGAGTGTAAAGTCTTGTCTACACTATCAAACTTTATGTGACAAAAAAATGTGATGTTCCCCAATATGGACATGATGATGCATATCACTACCATATTTGCGAATATCGCTACCATATTTGGGCACAACACACTTTTGTTTGTCCTGGTTTGATAGTGCACACACAGTGTTAAAGAAACATTCCATGAGTTTGAATGTGTGTGATGGAAATATTATTGTCAAATCGGCACAATTTATTTTACTTTATGAATTATGGAATACAATAACAACAAGCAAAACATTAATATTGACATTGTAAAACTAATAAATTCTCAGGTACTATAATATAAAAAAACTAAAAAGACATTTAGAATTCATCATCATTCATAGCCTTTGGCATGTAAAATCTTTGATATCCTTTCAATCCATACATTGGTATTTAACAAACATTTTGATAACATAATATTGTGCTATTACAATCAGTAATGAGTATACTAGTAGTCTATAAAAGTCATTAACATAATATTGTGCTATTACAATCATAAAAACTGTGTAAAGCTTTGTCTACACTATCAAACTAGTTTAACAAAAAAAATGTGATGTGCCCATATATATTGTAGTCATATACCTAAATATGGTAGTGTTATGACATCACATTTTTGTTGTCACAAAGTTTGATAGTGTAGACAATGCTTTACACAGATTTTATGATTGTAATAGCACAATATTATGTTAATGACTTTTATAGTTTACTAGTACAGTATGTAGTCTTTATCCATTATGCTGATTCATCATCAGCATGCATTTTCTTTTAATACATTCTTTGCTCTTTTTTTCCTAACCATTAAAATGTAATCTTAATACATGTACAGCAGTCTGCTTGTATTAGTCATACCATACATTTCATTTTGTGTAATTGACTTTTATGAACACCTTAAAATAATCTAGATGTTTTTCAGGCGTTTTTTATGTTTATTTAAAATAATTAATTAATAAAAAAAAATATAAATAAGTATAAACTACATGCATAATTTCAGTTGGGCTCATAAAATTTGTCATTTTATACCCCCCCCCCCCTCCTTCTACTACAAATCCTGGATCTGCCACACTGATATGTTACTACAGTACTAGGTTAAATATATAGATAATTATTTAAAATAATCATATATTAAAGATATTTTTATTGAAATATATTAATAATATATAAAATAATGCATACAAACACAGCATGCAGTAATTAAGTCTTAAATAAACTATATACAGTAGGAGTACATTAGAAATAGTTTTTGATATTGTACATCAATGCTATTTACTGTAAAATGCATGTACCATACTGATAATGGATATACTAATTAATTTTTGTGTAAAATTATCCATTAAACCTTGTCTATTCTTTAAACTTTTTTTTTTAAATTATTATTTTTATTATTATCATTAACCCTGTAAAGAAAAGATTATGGGTTTATAATTATTAATATAATAATAAAAGTAATAGTTATCTCTGTCTACACTATCAAAGTAGTTTGACAAAAAAAGTATGATGTGCCAAATATGGTAGTGATATGGCCACATATGGTAGTGATATGACATCATCATGTCCATATATGGGCACATCACATTTTTTGTCAAATAAAATTTGATAGTGTAGACAGAGCTTAATAGTATAGTAATAGTTTCTACACACTGTACAGTGATTGTTTCTTTATTGTTTTTTTTTTTCAGTATTCTCCCTACACACAGTCATCTCCTACAAACTCAGTAAATCATTCTCAACAGCAATCTAATGCATTCCATCAAGTGAACACACCCCTTGCCAGCAACCACTCGTCAAAAGTCTCACCAATGGATGGCGTGCCATTCCAGCTCTCCCCTTCGGTGTCAATGATGATGGGATCTTCCTTAAACGACTTAAATATTCCACCAATAAAGACTTTTGAAGAAAATAAATTTGTTTACGATTTTTCACATGAACGTTCAGTATTGAAGGAATATTGACATGTACAGTGTAAGTTCTTGTTGATTGCAAAACACAGTACAGTTCAAACACTATTAACATGTGCATGTCAAGCAATTCACCAGTGTGTTACTGAATCAAGAAATTTGCAATGCAGATGCCATACAAAATGACCATTCTGGGACAGAGAAAAATTTGAAATAAAATAACAACAAATCATGTTTTTATCATTTGAATTGAGCAGAGTTATATTAAATCAGTTTTAAAAAATCGATTAATTAAGAAAATACATTCTATATTTCAAAATTCTACTCATCCCATGCATAATGTATTTGACGTGTTACGTAGCAGGTAAACGTTACCGATCCGTAATCTCTCGTACAAATAGGCTTCGTAACGGCTTTTATCCAGCTGCCATGGGCACTGAATGCTTGCCAGTATACAATACAAGAGTGATGTGACACTTGTAATTGTTGTGACACATTTTATCTATTTTTGTATCTCAGAGCAAACCTAATTTCTGGAAAAACAAAAGTAATTATTCACTGATGAATGAATGAATGGAAGGATGTAAACAGATATCCATATTAGGATAAATACTACTGTAGGGCACAGTCTGTGATAACATGACGAATGATGAATAGGTTCTATTAATAAAAATTAAATGTTCCATAAATGATGCCCATTCAGACATTTAATTGCATACTCTTCGTTTTCTTCAATGAGTCATGTTTTGAAAAAAAAAGGTTTACAGGTTTTTAAAATAATTTTTATTCATTTGATTTTAATCAATCATTTATGAAACTATGTTTTTTACTTTAAAGATGTATTGTCCCCTTGAAAACTACAAAATAACCTATTCTAAGTCTAATTTAATTAATCTTTATTTTTCATGTCTTTAATATTTTATTTTTGTTTGAATCCCATGCGGGGAGGGGGTTGTAAGGATGGGGATGGGGATGGGAGTTCCCCATCCCCGGCCCTATTAATCGCTGAAAAGACTTATTGATATCTTTTTTGACTGATAATGTATTTTAGCACTTCCCTGTATAAACCAGTGATGGTAAATCACTCCATTTCTTTGCAATAGATTTGTATATTTTAATTTATTTTAATTGTATATTATGAATATAACTTTTAATGATGTGTGTTCTACTAAGTATTCAAGCATACCATATTTGGTACACTATATTGTATAATACTAATGTTTTATTTTTATTTTGAATCATGTGCTCTATGTTGGATGTGCTTCATTTATTCTTTAAAATTCAATTTATTTGCAATGTAAAAAAGCTTGTTTTTCACTTGGATAAAATGCAAGGATGGAGAGACACGCCCACTTAGAGACACACCCAATTTTAGCGATATTTGTTTTTCACAGCTCTAAAAGGGCAATTATTAGAAGGTTTTAACAAATCCTGAAAACCCATGTCCATATAATATGGGCACATCACATTTTGTTGTCACATAAAGTTTGATAGTGTAGACAGAACATAACATTTCATTTTAAATCAATTATTGTTATGGCTGTGTAAATTTTACAATACATGATAAAAACAAGACTAATACATTAAAATTCTACTCATAAATTATGGACAGCTTTAATTATTACATGTAAACAATATTCTACTGCAGTCACTGCAGTAACTTACATATTCACTAACCTACTTATTCAATAATTCAAAAATTAATAGTTTGTTTGGATAAAAAAAAAACTGCACTGTTAATAATTCTTACCCTTCTTCTTACTGAACTCATACATTAGAGTTTGACATGCTAGCCTACCCAAAGCTCTGTTTACACTATCAAACTAGTTTGACAAAAAAAATTGTATGGTACTAAAGCTCTGTCTACACAATCAAACTTTATGTGACAAAAAATGTGATGTGCCCATATGATGATGTCATATCACTACCATATTTTGACACACCACACGTTTTTTGTCAAACTACTTTGATAGTGTAGACAGAACTAAAGTTACATACTAACTGACATCCTTTCATTGTGTTGATTGACCTTGTGGGAACCAAAGCTTTAATTCATATTATATAAACTAGTACAGTATCAAAAGTTTATAAACTATATTGTGCTGCCCTCTACAGGGCAGACAGCAAACAATGGATTGGTCAAGTGTCTATTTCTGCTGCATCTTTAAAATATTGTAAATAAAATACCATGTTGGATAACTGTATATTTTCAAGAGTCTGCAAAATATCTATTGCAAATATTTGTATTGAATAAAGAAAAAGAGAGTTAACAGCACTGTATTTGTCATGAGCACTATACTATTAATGGTGCCAACAAATGCATATTAATAATTTTTTTAATAACTGCATATATGGTATATTTTCAGCATCACAGAAACATGTCCAAAGAGTGCAGAAAAAGATAATATTTATATAGTAGTATAAAAATACTGCATTAATCACAATCAAATCATGTTTACCAAAGGTCATACATAACATAATGCAAGGGCATTTCTGTACAAAATATATTTTTCAGTTATTTCTTTGTCGCAAAGATTTTTCAAGTACCTGGGATTTTTAGCTGGTCCCTGTTGCAGGTTGTAAACTTTCTTTGAACAAGGAAACTATTATTTACATCTAATTTCAATAGATCAACTTTTTGACCAATCAGAAGCCTCAAGTCAATTAGTTTGCCAGCCTCGTTCCGTCATTGTTCTTTTTCACACTTGAACAAGTACAGATACTGCATTATTTATAATTATATATTATTGGACGAGCCTGAGCATGATTGGCTATACGCCAGGCGATCAAAACAAGACGTGCGTGCACACACGACACACGGTACTCGCGCACACGGCCGGTCGACGGACGTCGCTTTGGCTCTCTTTGCTTTGGCGAAACAGACGTCGTTTGTGAGCGAATAAAAGTGATTGTTTTGCATTAGAAACGATTGTGATCGCATTGATAGGGTTAAAAGAAGATAGATTTGTTTTAAAGTGTGTGAATAAGCTCAACATGTCATCTCAAGGGCCACAGAGACCGAGAAGGACTTCTCCATCTTGTGCTACAAAACCCCAGCCGATGCGAGCTACGCTTCCATTTACTCTCAGGCAGGGTAGCCCAACACGTACTACTACTAGCATCAGCAATGGCAAAAGGGGCAGCCCTATTCCTTCACCAACACAGCCTTGTTGGGAATCACATCGTGTTAAGTCACGAAGATCTCCAGACCATCGAACATCACCTGAAAGAAGTCCTAGTTCACCTTGTTTCAAAGGTTAGTTGTGTACCTGGTACAATAAAGTTACTTTTAATAATATCAACAATTAATATTACTATTATTAGTAGGCCTAGGCCTAACATTAACAATCGTAAATAGCAACAATATGCTAGCTAGTATAGGCCTATAGTAAGTAGTAGAGAGAAGGCTATATAGGCCTATGTAAGCCCTAGGTAGGGGGTAGGCTAGGCCTAAATATTTGATCAGTATTGTATGTTATATATCAGTATTTCTTCAGTACAATCATACCAACCGGTCTGTTTGATGTTTTGATTTTTAACCCTACTATACGGTACAGATCTATTTGATTGTTGAGTGATTTTTGTTTTGTGTGCATTCTTTCACAGCACTCCAAACAAGTTTATTTTATCGCGATCAAAATAAGTACAATCAAGACAATCTAACATACTATAGGATGCTGATCTGCGGAGGGTTTACTTGGGGCTGCGACACGATCAGTTCCATGTCTCTTACAGACACCACCGCGCCGCGGAGAATATCTACATACTACAGTACTGTTTTTTGCAGCGTAGTTCATAGCGTTTGGCAATGCGAGCTCGGTGTCCTGTTGTTAGATTGTGTTAATACTGTACAACTGATAACCGATTTCAAGTCCAATTGATATTATTATCACATGATGATGATGATGTAAAACTCTACACTATCAATTTTTATGTGACAAAAAAAAGTGATGTGCCCATATATGGACATGATGATGTCATATCACTACAATATTTGGGCGCATCAAACTTGTTGTCAAACTAGTTTGATAGTGCATGTAGACAGAGCTTCTAGACTTCAAATTCAGAATTAAGTGGGGTTTCATACCAGATTCTTAATCACATGTGCAATAACTCTGCAACATGTTAAGTGCATGCTCAAGTTGGTGCCAACCTAGTTTAGACCCTGAACATTGGGAAATATGGGAAAATATGTTAAAAAAAATATATATTGATAGAAAAAAGTATACATCTGTTGTATTTCTTAGGGAAAAAACTGCAGCTAGTGAGAACTGTTTTTGGTGGTCATAACTAGGTTTCATCCCCCAATTGTTGATAATGATTAATAAGAGCTAGCCTACGATATTGCTTAATCTAGGCCTACTAATGAATTTATTAGTTGTAAATACTTGTACAATGATTATGATTACATTCTCGACATGGGTCTACTACAGTATCGCATTACATTGTGTTTTTTTTCAGAAATTTTCTAATTTTTATCTCCACCAAACAAAAAATAAATCACTCCATTCAAATAGATAGTACCCCTAAATTGTTACGATTTGCGTCATTAACCATACAACAATGCATGCAAATTTGTCTATACTATAACTAAAATTTTCCTTGTCATTTGACTGTATCAACAACTGAACATAAATAATGGCAAAACTTGCAGTAGTTAATATACTGGTTGCAAAAAATTTAACACTAAAAGATATAGAGTAGGTAACAGTACTTTTGCTATCCTTCCATTTGGTGCTAAACTATTGGAAATAGTAATGATAGTGTTAAAAATAGTTACCGTATTCATAATTGATTAGGCTGTTGTTCTTGTTAAAGAGGACATTTGATGCAACTATTGCTGTAGATCTGATGTGTTTTTTTAGCACAGTGCCTAACAACAATCAACCTGTTAACAATTTTACCATATTGTGGGTATGAAATAAGTCACCAATGTATATTTACTGTAATTGTTAAGATAGGAATTATAGTTATAACATTAAAATGTCTTACAGTATTTGTATTTTAGTTTTCACGTTAAATATCATAGCGTAACATTTCACAATTTTAAGGTTTTTTTTTATTAAGCTTATTTTTCCTACGTAGCACAAGAGATTTCCACCAGATATCAATTGGAAAAAAAAAAGTGAAGTTAATTATTTACTATTATTATTTTTAATGTGGTTTTTTCTTCTTATCATCGGGCCAATGTTTTTTTTTTAATCACATTCTCTCCCACTTTACAAAGAGTATGTTATTCTTATTACATTTACGGTATACATTTTATATAAGCAACAATCTTTACATTGTTTCAATCAATTGTATTTAGTGTGTATATATTTTAGACAGCTGGTCCCTTTAGTTTGGTCCCTTAGACTAGAGTTGCTGGATTAAAATGCACTAGGCGTGATGTGAGCAGAACGGTTGTTAATGTGCAATTGCCCGTGTTGTGTTACTTCCTGCCTTCTTCCACGCATCCATTCAATTTAATATGTGTTTCACTAGGTAAATTTTACAGTATTATTTTGTAAGCCGATGACTGATTGGTTTCAGAAAGCTTTTAGATTCTGTCTTAAAAGCTGATAAAATTTGTCTTTTTTAAAAAATTCTTTGTCAATTGAGATCTACTGTACATATCATTGATTGTTGTTTGGTATTCAGTAATGTTATTAATAATAATATATGAATTATTTATAATCGAAAATAAATTACTTGTTTTTTTTTTTAAATTTAATGTAGACATTGTATTACATACCACAATGTTACTTTGCACATATGCCAAGTTCAGATAACATTATGTACTGTAGATTCCATATGTATTAGTATACATATTTGTTTAGTTATTTTAAATTTAGTTTTTATTAAAGATTCAGTATATGCTACCCATAAACATTTATTCTAAACATCTAATCATGGCACAGAGGGTACCATCAGATCAGTAAGCTTTCTATGGGGTCTTCTTTTCATCCACTGTAAGGGATCTGCTCGTAAACAAATAATATTGATTATGCTCACCAGATACAGGGATGGTATTAAATTTTGCAGTTATAAATTTGTTTTAGTTGTGATGCATTTTTGGAACAATATACAACATAAATAACAACTAAAAAGAATGAAATAAGTAGATTAGTTGAAAGAAATTATTAATCCCTTTATTATTATGTTTATCTGTACCACTTTTTTTAGTTCAAATTTATTTGTCTATCGATTATGCGATAATGGTATTTCGAAATAAATATAAAAAATAAATGAATGAAATTATTATCAGCTGTACTACAAAATTTGTGTGACATTTCAAAACATGATGAATATGCATGCACATGAACCACCAAGTAGAAAACATACGTCAGGCAAGTTTATCCTGGAATCCAAAATAATTGATGAATATATTAAAGATAATATATTGTCTCCTGAAAATATTTTTTCCAATGTTTTTGTTGAATATGCCATTTTATTATTATTTTAAAGTCGCATAATAGTGACTTAGCAGTTTGACCAAAAATTGGATCGGAAAAAAAATATTTACCTGAAAAAAACTATTTAAAACCAAAAAATATTCAAATTGGCTGTGTGGCAGCCAATGAGTTTTTGGTTAAATTTAACTGTTTATTTGGGTATTGATAGAACCAATATTAAGTGATTTGGAGGAGGTTTGCGCAGGTTTTTTTTTTAGGTTTGTGCGATTTACACTGTGAAATCTGACATTTTACCCATAAAAGATGTTTTTCACCCAAAAAAACATGCCAACTTGTACAGCAATTCCGTTTTTTTTTTCATAAATTACCTGCTATGATAGTCCTGGTCATGATAGAACCAATAATAAGCCATTTGGAGGAGGTTTGCGCAGGGTTTTTTTAGGTTTGCGCTTGGTTTGCGCAGTTTAGCAATACCTGTACAGTTTATTTTATCATTTTATAATTGAAAATATAATTTTTCGTGTTTTGTTTTATAAACTTTGTTAGAATTACAAAATGGCAAATTCAAAGTCTGATTTTAAATAAGCTTCATTTTTCATGTGACCAACATCTACTAATGAATGAATGAAATATCAATTAAACACATAATTGCATTAAATGGTGTATCATTTCCTAGCCTCAAAATTGGAATTCAACCTTCATCAACAAAATGCTACCTTTCTTTCAGTTTCATTTCTAGTCACCAATAGAAAGTGCATAATAATTCAGTAGAGTTCATAAATAAGAAATAATAATTTGCATGTGTGATTTACAAAAACAATTTTTTTTATTTTGAATTTGATATTTGATTTCAGAAAGTGTTTATATAATCTTGATATACTATAACTAATATTACAACAAAATCTATATTCGTTTTTTTATTATTTTTCCTGCACAACAATTTTGTAAAAGGATTTTGATTAAAACTTAATGTTAGTATTTTCAAGCATTTTTTGTGTGTGATATAGTACTGTAAAAAAGGTTGATAAGAAACAAGCCATTGAAAGGCTCTGAGGCTAATGATAAGGGTTGTTACCTCGGCACAATAGACCATTATATATACATGCCAACATTTCAAAGTGAACAAATTGTAGGACCAGTCTAGTATAAGTACTGTATAATAACTTGGCCCACTTTTCCTAATTGATCACAAACTATTAATTGTTTTTAAAAATACATAATTATTACACTTTTCATAATTGGTTGCACAATATTCATTGTTTAAAAAAAATATGTTACGGGCATTACAGTACACTGTTAAATAATATACAGCAGTAGCTACAGGTAGTTTCCATACAGTAGTGCAGTGCAGACTGACTGTGGTTAACATCCGATATTGTTACATAAAAGATGTCCTTGCAAACTGGTGGTACTGTATATTGAGGTGGGAAATACATACAATTTTTGTAGGAAGTATCACTAATTGGGTTAAAATTAAAATGATGTGGCTTCCCACCCAGGGCACAAAAGACACTGTTAAATGATATTCTCTGGCCCTGTAGAATAGTAAAGCTCTGTCTATACTATCAAACTTTATGTGACAAAAAAATGTGATGTTCAAATTATGGTAGTGATTTGATTAAATATGGTAGTGACTGATATGACATCATCATGTCCATATATGGGCACATTTTTGTCACATAAAGTTTGATAGTGTCGACAGAGCTTTATTATGTGTCCATGATTTCTCACCTTGAATTTGAACTCTCTATGTTTACCAGATTACCAGTGAAGGCCTTTCACCTGAACTTAAACCTGTACTTCCTAGGAGAGATTTTGCAGTGAGTTTTATTATCCCTTCGAGTACCATAACTTTTTGTACTTATCTGTATGAATCTATAATTATGAGTTCATCTTTGGCACACCAGGTGTTACAGCTTAACATGGCCTATCACAAAACTAAAAAGGGTCTACTACTATAGGCCTACAGTAGGCCCTATAGTGGCATATATAGCGTAGGAAATTTTGATTTATCATGGATGATGGTAAACCTAAAAACATACTAAGAATAATTTTTGCTGCAGTAGTACAGTTTTTAGTGGCTACTGTAGTTGGCTTAAAAAATTTAATCATAAAAGAATTGTGGGAACTATCTGTGTTTATACCATCATAGGCACTAGTGGGCTTAATTACCCATTAGCCTATCAAGAGATACACCCACACAGTAATAGCTAGCAAGGGGTACAGTAGTTCTGTATTATCATTTACCTCTATCATTAATCAATCTCAATGGCTCTATTTTTATTTAGCACTATTTATTGTATGGCTTTAATATCATCTTTGATGTTATTGTTAGCATAGTGTGTTTATATTGTATAGACTGTCTCCCTGTGCAGTAAAAGAAAGTAATGTTTACCTGAATTAAGATGAATTTCAAATTTTATTAATTTGTTTTTTTTGTTTTACCTGATTCTCTGGCTGAATTTCAGTCAATGATTTTGGCATGACTTCTCAAGGTCAGCCCCGGAGAATTTTACACACTTCATTATAATAGCACACACTTGTTTACAGAGTCATTCATCAAACTTCTACAACTCTGACCTAGGGATCATCTCAAATATTCCTATTCCTACTAAAACAGAATTTAGTTCTTTTGGGATACACTATTGTGTATAATATAATAAGTCCATGACTTTAATTAAACCTTAATGATTAGAAAACCATGGTCAAAAATTTAAAACCAAAATGATTGTTTTAAAAATAAGTTGATTAATATTTTTATAAATTTTAATCTATTTTTCTTTGTTCAGATTGTGCTGTGCTGTGCTATAATTAGGTGTCATCGTCCAATGGGGAGTTTCCTCACTGGGCTGAGTAATGTAACAACTGGTGTTGTTTTAAATAGGAAAATAGTACAAAAAAGTTATGATAGAATGCGTTCTGTTGTTTAATGAAAATATAACTAAAAAGAACAGACATTTGAGAAAATCACACAGTATTGTTCAGCAGCTGCTGTACTACATCATTGCATCATTTTAGTGACATGACTACTAGTTGTAATATACTAGTGCATGTTGAAATTATAAGCAAAAAATGAGTGCCTTTTAACACATTCTTATTGAGGCCCTTAGAATCATCATACACTCTGAGATATGATTAACAAAAACAATATGAAAACATGCCTGCTGAGAACTGAATCTATTAGATACATGGGCACTTATTTATAATAAATTAGGCTTTATATGACAATCGTATTGTACAATTTCTCCATGTGCTTAAACAGTAAAATGCCAACCATCAAGTAGTGAGTTTCAATTTAATTTGCAGATGGATAGAGGCAAAAAATAACATAACATAATTTAAAGCACAAAAATGTGACTCAAGCAAACGTAACAAGGACTGCAAGATTATTATGTGAAGCTCTGTCTACACTATCAAATTTTATGATACAAAAAAAATGTGATGTGCCCATATATGGACATGATGATGTCATATCACCATATATGGGCCTATCACTACAATATTTGGGCATATCACTACCATATTTGGGCATATCACTACCATATTTGGGCACATCACACTTTTTGATAGTGTAGACAGAACTTTAAAAATCATTCAGTTTTGCAGCTGCAAATGACACCAAACATTTTGTGTGCACTTGGCACAAAATGAAGAAAAATTACCCTCTGTATGAATAGTTTGTTCTCTGGGAATTCTATTGAAATGTTGAAGTTGTTTTGTTTCAGTGCAGATGGTCTATTGCCTTTGTGTGTTTTGTAAAATCACTCTTGCATGTCAAGTTTAATCTAGGTTAATTTTATAATGTAGGAATACTAAGTTCAAATGCAAAGCGGGAAATAATTGTGATAATATATTTCCACGTATTGCTGTAATATAGTAGAGATACATAATTTAGATTAGAAAATAACTGCTATGTAGCACTAGAAAATTATTAAACATTTATGTCGGTTTTGCAGTCAACATTGAGTTGTGGTGAATTGAACGATTTTACAGAAATGGATTTTTATTTCAAAATAATGTAAATAATATTAATAAAGTGCAAGTTAAAATTAATAAAAATACAAAAACAATTTAAATTTTTGTCCTTGGTGTAAGTAAGCCTACAGTAGATTAAGAAATCAGCATAATACGTGCCCTGGGCCAGGTTGCATCAAGAACATGCGACTTTTCCATGTTTCCGCCCTTCAGTTAGCAACACTACCGTGTGAACAACGCTCGATAGAACAAACAAAAAAAAACGTCGCGTAAAAATGTATAAATATTAGTGGTATCAGTATTTTACAACTTTAACAATTTCGACAATTTAACACAACTCGCTTTAACGTTACGTCGACTGGAAAACAGGTTTTATGTACATTTCCATTCCAAATATGGTTTCAATTCCTTGTACCTCTGCTATATTTCCACCCCCACTGTATGTTTCTCCTCTACCAAGACGGGTAAAGATAGGCCTACTTTATTATTCATAATTATTATTTATGGCAAATTAACACTTGTTTTTCAAAAAGGAAATAAAGTAACTGCAAACATTCTCAACCATATTTTTACTTCCTTTTGGAAACACACTGTGTACCGCAAACCTACAGTACTGTACAAGAAATACCGATGATACTACAGTATTCTAATTTAACATTTTACCTAGTATAACATAAGTGTTCCAACTTGAACTTTGTGAATTGGCTACTTCAAAAACAACTTTCGATATTACTGTACATTAGCTATAAGATTCAAGATTCAAGAAATTTTATTAGTCCACTTAATATTAGGATAACACACAGGCTTCTCAGATAGTTTTTGTAACAGTTGCTAGGAACTTAATTAAGATGTTGTAGAGTATAAACAGTTGTTTAGTGAAATCGCCATATGGGTTTGTAAATTTACTGGATATTTCTCACATGAACAATTATGGCTCGAAATAGCACTAGCCTAGAAGTAGCGGCCTACAATGTAAATAAAAAGTATTAACAAAAAACTATAATATGGGCTATTAAATATAGTTAGTTAATTTTATTTTGGGCTGTAAAAAATGATGTGTGGTGTGGCCGTGTCTTCCAAGTTAATGGTAGAGTTTCAGTTTCCAATTTGTTGTGGCTTGGAAAGCTTATTGTACTGTACTCTGTATCTGGTGATCTTTTTCCATTTTTGGCAGCATTTAAAAAATGAATGATATGATGATATATCATTGTCATCCATAGAAAGAGTACAGTAAAATGGTTTAGTGATCTTTTGAGTTGTTTTGAGGTCTTTTATTATATTACCGTACTATATATTGGTTTCATCTTTAGCTTGCTACAGTTAGCTTCAGATTATATTTCAACCGATCACAAATGAAATTTAGTTAACTTATCTTTAGTTAGGAGCCTGTAATTTTGACCAGATACTGTAAAACCAAATACAAAATCACTTCCATGCGGGGTGTAAAATATGTATGTAATCGCAAAGATCAACTCTCATGCAAAGTCAATCTGCAGACAAATTAAGACAAATATTAGCGAGTCTAGGCCCGGTTTGCTTCCATCTGTTATGTACCATAAATGCCAATTTAAACTAGTAGGAATGATTAATATGAAATGTGAACGAGACCTGGGTATATGGCTCCATATCTCCACATGAGACTACTATATTAATGCTCATAGTGAGTTAATAATATGACCAACAGATTGCTGGCATACAATACTAGTATGTATCAGTGCTAGAATAGCTAATGGAACAAGGCCATATACATGGCTGCAGTCGCGTGCTCAAGTTAGTGTTTACTGACCGACGTAGTGAGCTGTAGAGTCTTTTTTACATAGAAATAATCAATTCTTTCCTCAATTCGTTCCATCCAGAATTCATAGACCATGTTTCTGCTGCCAAAAATATACTGTGCTGTACTGTATAAATACATGTGCAGCAGAAACAGGTACATGTAATAAGACTTTTCAATTAAACATGTATGGTCATAAAATAACAAATTAAATGGTCAAATTCAACCAAAAACAACACATAGACTGGCAGCTAATTTGACTTTTTTTTCAGGTAAATACAGTTTATTGTGTGACATTAAAATAATATGGCATATTCAACAACAAAAATGTTAATTATTTTTCAGGGGGACAATATATCTTTAAAGTTTAAATCTAATTCTAAATTAAGAGTTGAAGACAACATAGAGATATTATAACTTACTATAATATCTCTATGGAGAAAACAACCAACATTTCACTGTATGTAGTAAAATTATTTTGCAGACTAAATTTACATTATTATAATGACATTTTATTACTCATTTTATGGCAATTTTCTTGTCTGTAGTTTTAATACACAGGTACCAGTAATGTCATCAACGTACAGTCTACTCTACTTTTAAATCCACATTGGATTGATTATTAAGACGCTTAATTAACAATTTTTCTCTTTTCTATGTTGCTCATACTAGGTATCCCAATGAAAAAATTCAGATTAATTTTTTTACATTTTCTTTCAGTTAACCATAAAGAACTTAATGTAATTAGCATTTTGCAATTTAAATGATTGAAATCCGATTACCCGTTCTAAAGTTATGGTTATTTAAAGTGGTAAAAAAATATACGATTTTTTGCCTAAAAATGGTGTTTTTTGCAGTTGAAATTGGAAGCATTTTTAAAAGGTTATAACTTTTACAATAATTAGTTAAAAGTTTTGAATTTTGTTAAACCTATAGATATCACAGAGTTGTACAACTCTATTTTTTTTGGAGCCTCAACGAAACCTATTTTTTAAATTATTGGTCCGCAAAGTGGTAGGAAAGCATTTAACGCCCATTTTTGCTGGAATTCCCTAAAAAATGAAAAAACTGCAATTTTTCAATGATCTGTAACTTTTGAACTACTGTACTAATTCATTTAATTTTTTTTGTACTTGTTAGAATGTAGTGTATATTTCATTAATAAATATATTTTAGATGTGTATATGAAAAAAAAAATTTTTTTTAATGGTGAAATTTAAAATTATAAAAAAAAAATGAAAAAGTATGTTAAAAACGGTGTGTACTGTTTCCTTTCTTTTACACTAATTTTCGGTAAGTATAATTATTAGAATATTTTAATATACTTTATATTTATAATTTCAATCATAAATACTATTATATATAACTTTTGAATACGTAAAACAAGATTTTAGGCCCATATGATTATGACACCAAATCTAAGCCGGGCTGCTAAGTAAGATATGCTCTTTTAAGGCAAACGCACAATATGGGTCAAAATAAACTCATTTAAAATAATCAATGTTAATTAAAACAATTAATTGTTTACCTGAATAGTATATACAACATTATAAAAATTGTTTTCTTTTCGTATTATTACGTTATTAAATTGAAATACGGAGCTAAAGTTTAGGCCAAGTCACGGCTTACTCGCGATCAGTAGTCGCTCCCGTTAAAGTATTTCGGTCGCAGTTAATGACTTTCGGTCGCCGTATACAGAGTCAAATGTAACGTTGGTAAATTAGCTTAATAAATTTCCTCGGTACATTTTAACCTAACGCATTTGCATTGTATACTTGCATAATAAATCTTCCGCACATTACATCAATTTTAAGTTGTTAAATTAATGTGTAAAACCAGATATTCTACGACGGAAAAGGACATGTCAATCTCCGACATCGCTGCTGTCACACATCTCGCGTCGAGCCGGTCGAACTCGAGCGAGGAAAACTAAATAACGTGTTCAAAATATGGAACGTACCATTCGCTGATAGGGTGCATTAATGTATTTAACGGAAAACGCCACAACAAACACGCGCGTATTTTAGAGTACAATATTTTACTCACTACAATATTCACCGGATTATAATGGTTGGATCTTTAAAATTTTGAACGGGATTTACGCCTCATGCACCATTTTAAAATGTAGTTCGCACAATTACCATGCACAATACGTTTGTAAACTATGTTTTATCGATTTCAATGTAGATTTAGCTATAATTTAATACCAAAATCCATAATATTTTTCCATAAACGGTGAATCAAAATTGGATTTTTGTCACAAAAATTGACTTTTCGTTACGAAAAACCTATTTATAGAAGACGATTTTCGTATCAAATTAAAGCTTATTTAAAGCCTGATAACATACAACAAAAATTAATCCGCTAGCTCCAATGGTAATCGTGCGATCGTGTTTTGAAAACTGATGGGGATTTTCCGATGAGGTTTTCAACGCGCGGAAATCGGCTCGACGGGATTTTAGAACCGTTTTAAAATCGCATTTTCTCGGCAACTAATTCATTAATTTTAATTATAAACACACTTATACATAGATTAAAACAAGTACTTTCAAACAATATAAATTTTGTAAGTATTAATTAAGATTGAATACGATTTATTTAACATCAAAGTCATACTACTTTTTCGAATTTCGTCAATATTTCAAAAGTGATACCCCTCTGTGCGCTTTCATTGGGATACCTACTCATACGCACTAATTCTTATCGTAAGAATTCACAGATTTCAGAAACAGCAGGTTAAATATACTTTTCAAAACATTATTTGACCTTGTGTGTTTGAATATTTCCATAAAAGGTCATACACTATTACACATTAATGTCACTGGTTTAAGAATACTAAAAGAAAAATATGATGGTTTACTGTATACTGTATTAGTTTTGGGATGTGGGTTATTTGAGGAAGGGGAAGAAGATGGACGTAAAATACTGATGTTCTAATAAAAAGAACTTAACCAAAACTTTCACATATGTTCGATAGGATACAACAACAAAATAGGCCTTTAAAATTATTTTAAAAAATTATTTAAACACTGAGAACAAACAAATACTATTAAGTATTATGTACTGTGTTTTCAGTAGAATATTGTACAGTAATATTTTTCAAAAAAGCTGTATTACTGCAGTACTGTACGATTTACATGGTAAGTATCAATAAAAATCTGCAACAGAAACACAACTGAATTTCAATATACAGTAATTAGCTTGAAATGGTTGTCACAAAGCAATATGCCCTTTTTGTTTATGCTACACATTTACAGTAGGCTAGGCTAGGGTATTCAAATAATCAGTTTGCTATAAAAACAGCATTGATGAGTTGCACCTTTTATTGAAATTGCGCAGTTTAAATAGCTAACACAACAGAAATCGGATGATGCAGCCTCAATATACTGAGAATTGTATTTCATCAATAATTAGCCTTAATTATGAACGGCATGTTCAGGGAACATTTTCGCCAGTGTAGCATAGCAAAAACTATACAAAACAACCTTATTGCTATACATTTCTAAAATTGTGTAGCAAAAAATACAATACAAAACTATGTTTCTCGACTAAAAAACAGTTTGATTAGCAATATTGCTAACAAAATTTTTTAATGAAATTTTTCCCTGCATGTTGGCTTTATGTACAATGAACGACTCTGGCCAGTACATATCAATTGCCATTTAGGCTATATGGTAGAATTTTATTGGATGAGATGTATGGAAATGGTAAACCTTTTTTTTCCTTGACTAACTCGTTTCGTAGAAAAATGTGCGCTCTGTGCTCATCTTCATCATTCACGCTCGATCTACTGTAAGGGAAACACATTGTACTCTTAAAATAATAAAAAAATTAATAATAATTTTTGTCAAACTAGTTTGATAGTGTAAACAGAGCTTTAAATGAACATGTTTGTATTTCTAGGTAAATTATACTCTATGAATATCACTGCAATCAAGTTTCCAAGGATACTAAATAAGATGGGTTTTAATAAAGGAAGATAAATTGGACAATATAATGTATTAATAGCAAGCATACAATAAATTATAATTTTATATTATTAAGGCAAAGGCCATAAATTACTGTACTGTTCTTTAATATTGTGTAATTATTGGTTTATCTAAATTATTGTGAAGTACAAAGATGTAATCAGGGAAAATTTTCATTTAAAAATTTTGTTTAGCAATATTGCTAATCAAACTGATTTTTAAGTCGAGAAACATAGTTTTGTATTGTATTTTTTGCTACACAATTTTCAAAATGTGTAGCAATAAGGTTGTTTTGTATAGCTTTTTGCTACGCTACACTGGCGAAAATGTTCCCTGGTAATAATATAATACTTTAATAGCTTTATCAAATTAAAAAATCAATAGCTTATAACGTGTTAACTTTACAAAAACTGTATGTATTTAAAAAAATTCTGTTTAGATTTAATTGTTCATATTTATTTTGCTATTTTGAGGAGTCTCTGCTGTTTGGCATCACTTGCTGAACAGTAGTTTGTCACTCTAGTAATTAGTAGTAGTTTAATAGCTCTATTATTACTATACTACTGAAAATCACGACTAAAAATAAAATACTTTTAAAATGTTAGCACCCTTACAAACAAACATAATGTTTATCATAATTTAAATATGAAATGGCATTAAAACCGATGACAAGGTCTTTTAATAAGTAAAATGCATGCCAGCCCTAGGCTATAGGATTCTGACTCAATTTCAGCTCTTGCTGCTGCTATTCTGGGCTTATTTGTGCAGCTTTTGGTACTACTACTACCAGCCTAACTTTGGTCAAATAGATCAGGTCACATCACACTATGTGTTGCTTGCTTGGGATATATTTCATCAAACTATAAATCTGAAATGCATCTTAATTATATATTGACATTTAAAATTTAAAACACCATGACTTGCCTTTTAAATTATCATTACATTACAGCAATGGCACTATTGCTGTATTTATTATTTTTATTATTATTATTATTATATCAATATTTATAAAGCGTCCGAGGTACAAAATCAAAGGCGCTGGGCATGTTAGTGGTCGAAAAATGAGTTTTGAGCAATTTTTAAAATATGTGTCAACAGAAGAGCAGTGTTTAATTTGTGGGGGGAATGAATTCCAGAGTGTGGGTGCTGCAAAAGAAAACGATCTATGACCAAGTTAACATTAAATGGGAACAAAAAACGCAAAAGATACAATTAACCTAACCAAATATGAACATTTGAGTGGAAGAGAAAATGATTTTTTGTAGAGCAATTTTCAGTATCAACTTCACCGTGTGTTACAAAAAAATACCATGAAAAACCGCAAAAGATCACTACGGTATACCATTTTACTACAGTATTTAATAGTAATACTCTTTCTATGGATGATAATGATATCATTATACAACCAAATATGAACAACCACCAAATTTGAAACCAAGTTTATTTTTAGTGTATAAAGCTGCAAGGCCGACCTTCGTTTATAAACAACTACCGAAACGTTTTCAATCATTTCTTGGAGTTTTTCTTTAGCCATGTCTTCGTACATGTACATAATCCTACCCGCCTACTTCAGTATACCGGTAATCACATCCATGGTCTGATAATGTTTTTATGGTCTGTTCTGTACAGGTCAAACAAAATTTATGGATTGCTTGAAAGGCGATAATAAGATCAATAAAATGAAAGTATAAACTAAAGATCCTGTTGAGTTTATATAGTATTAAAACTTTAAAACCTGCCACTTATCATTCTATGGTAAACTGGCGTTGATTTATGATGTCCAGATGTATGTTTATTTATGTGGTGTTTTGGTTGAACAATTGTAATATAATAATAATTGTAAAGCTCTGTCTACTATTACCAGTAGTGCGATGTGCCCAAATATAGTAGTGGTATGCCCAAATATGGTAGTGATACATGACATCATCATGTCCATATATGGGCACATCACATTTTTTTTATCATCACATAAAGTTTGATAGTGTAGACATAAAGCAGTAATTTTGTGTGTAAATTCAAGGTATCTATACTACAGTAGCCAATGGAGCATGTCTCTAGTAGTATGGAACCATTTTGTATGTTTATAATCTTGATTAGAATAATTAGATAATTTTTCATAACATAATCCCAGATTTCTCATTTTCCCATTCAATAAAGGAGAGAAAATACAGCATCCTTCCTAGTTTGGTTTCGTAATATAGATATAGACAAATTATGTAAAGCAGTCTCTGGATAGAAAACTGCAGTAGAAAACATGATTGGACTTGGACTAGTGAATAACGCTTGATTGAACTTTGAATCTTGCAAGTGCAGATGGCTAGTTGTAGAATGACATGTATGTGTTGTAAAAGTGAACTCTGGCATTATTTCAAGGTTACAACTGCTGACAGATATATTCATTCGGGAATAGAAGTTGGCTGCTTCTAAGCATTGTCATACTAAATTAGTTTTATTTTCGAGCCAGTATGTTATGAATGTTGTTATGAAATTACAGAATTGAAATAACCTTCTTTAGGGATTTGAACCATACACCATGACCAGATGGTATAGCACTGTATGCTATAATTTTTGCATAAAATATCAAATTTATCCAACTGTGAGACTGAACCTTTAGAGTTTGTAGGATGAGCTAGCATGCTGTTTTCTTGTTTGATATGTAATATTTTATTTAGCAAATGATTAATTATAAAACAAGGTCATGTCCCAGTTAATATATCAGTGTGTACTTTGTATTAACTGCTTGCATATTTAATAATCTAAAGCTCTGTCTACACTATCAAGCTTTATGTGACAAAGCTTTAGGATATAGAACACTCACAAACATAAGACAGGTAAACGATTCTGATAAACATTAATTTAATAAACATTAATGCTGGATGTACAGTACATTCATAAGAACAGCCAATTTAGGGGGGTGATTCCACAAATATAAACTTTTATTTTGAAAATAGTAAATTTATTATTTTAGACAACTACATTGTTTAAGCAGTGTTTTCCTCGCATTAGAAAATATCTCAGTTTTAAAATCTTAAAATCCAGAGATATCTCTATGTTTGCATTCAGAGAGGTATATTACCATAGCAAGGGCAGCTAGCCAGCTCAAATCCAGGGTATTGCATGCAATAGTAATTAGATTTGATGTAGAGGCCTAAATTACTATTGATGTTGGTAATGGTGTTTAATCCCTTGTACTTGTGATATGAAATATCCAGGCCTGGAAAAATGGAATAGTTAATGCAATGCTAATTTGATTAGAATTTATATAAAATTTGAATACTGTACAGTGTACATACATTAATTTTAGTAACATTTAACAATCTGTAGTCTAAATGATAAACAGAGGAAATTTATGTATTAAATTAAAGGACTTTACAATTTATTTACCTGAATCCCCAACACAATAATGATATGCCAGCTTTGTGTAGAAATTTAAAAGATGCAATTTGTTTGCTATGTGATATTAATTGTGCTTTTTACACAAAGTAGTAAAAAACATAGTTACATGAACATGATCTCATGGGAGATCCCTGTTAAGCCCTGTCTACACTGTCAAACTAGTTTGACAAAAAAGTGTGATGTGCCTAAAAATGGTAGTGATATGCCCAAATATGTTATTGTTATGGGATCATCATGTCCATATGGGCATATCATATTTTTTTATCACATAAGATTTGATAGTGTAGACAGAGCTTTATGTGGTCCCTAAATGTGTCCCCTTAATAGGTACTGTAGGTCAAGGAACAGAAATACTATTATTTTCAAACTAAACCAGCATTAGATATCCTAGAAGAAATGTTGATCAATTACGCAATTTGACCCTTATTCACAGGTTTACTAGAATTTAAATAATTTAAAAAAGTAAATCTTGCATAGCTAAAGCCGAGTGTGTTGGGAATTCATCTGCCATGTTTTAAACATTAGTGTTTTTAACCACATTTTAAGGGCAAATATGTTTTGTTGCAAATTGACATTTAATGTTCTAAAGAGACGTGGGGATATTTACTGAACTTTGTAACTACAGTAATGTGTGTTCGTTGCAGCAATCTGAAATACAGTACTAAAAAAATGTTGATGTTTCCATTATAATAAAATAATATTTAATACTGTAGAAAATATTCTTAAAGATTGGCAAATAATTACTACAATATGATATAAAACAATCGCGTAATATTTTGAAACCATTTCCAATTAATACAGTAGTTAAAATATGTGCTAATATACGCCTAGTATATTATTGATAAAATTACAGAGATATGTACTGTAGTAATTACCACTGAAACATGAAAAGTTATTTCAACAAAACTTGAAACAGGTTTTTTACTAATTTTTTGTAAATACTACTGTTGTCTATTGTTTTGTAATTCATCACATATTTTGATTTTAAAATACCATAATAATATATTCTACAAAAATATAAGTTTTATACAAAAAAGATAATAGGCCTACAGGTACTGTAATAAACTAAAGAAATCTATCTCTCCAATGTCAATTATAGACATATGTTAACAAATCTTAACACATGTCAAATCTTCTTCATCAGAGTAAAGAATCCCATATGAGATCTGCAAACATTTGATTGCTAAAAATACTTTGACATTTATAACATTTGCCCCTGGCCTAGAAAATTATGAAATTATAAAATGTTGTTTACCAACCAATTTCATTTAGCATTATCAACCAATTTTAGTAGATTTATTTTTATCTCTTTCATCCAGTCAGATTCTGAATAGACATGCAAGATGATATAGAGCAGAAATCAGAACCTGAAATACTCTATGTATTTAAAACGATCTGTCTGTTAGCAATGTACTGTATATATAGTTTGAGTAACCTTTCTTCAAGTTTGTACCTTTATTTTTTGCAGTTGAAAAACCAAAGCCCATGAGAGCCACCCCACCACCGTCCATCCGCCGCACAAGTTCCCTTGATACAATTACAACGTACTTAGGAGGACATTGGCCTAGAGAAACTTATCAACCAAACCAAAAACACCAATCAACACAGGTAAATTATATATAATGTTATAATACGTTTTGCATCGCATGCCGTTCAGTAATAGTTCTATTAGATGGTTCTATTGCATAAATGTTATGCAATGAGATGCTGGTGACCGGTGCTCAATTGAAAACCACACTTTTATGCACTGTCTCCACTCCATGGCCAAATCAGAATGCTGCCATTTTGAATGGCCTAGCCTTCGGCATTGATTAAAGATGGAAGCGGTGGATTAATTTAATAGAAATGTAATTCCTATGGACAGTAGGTGTGTTATAAAACACATAATAAATGACTGTATTAATTGAATTCAACTATTAAACTATTAAACATTCATTATTTGGTCTATTCAACATTATAAGTGGCCGAGTTCTTATGCCACAAACCATATCCACACACCATAGATTTGATGGTGAAGCAAGACATTTCTTGTTTCGGAGAAGTTGGGGGGAGGGGGGTATACTGTAGACATGCTTTATCTATAAACATTTTAATGTAGAAAAATTACTGCGGAGGAGGAAGAAAGTTAAATATGCACTGTAGGTTGAGCCGATAGAGTACATTTGCCGACAGTTATTTTAGAGCTTTATTCCATTCATTTGGTACTGAAGTTCCCTTTATTTAGAATTAACATGTTTACACGGACAGGCTTAATTAAATGGATTGATCCCAAAGGATGCACAGGATCCACAGGATCCACTCTAATCACTGCCCTGCATTTACTGTGCATGTCAGTACACACTATGGTCAAAAATATTTGGCTTCAATAACAAGTTTATCTGTGGGCTAAAGCTGCAGAGAACATTTTCGCCAGTGTAGCATAGCAAAAAGCTATACAAAACAACCTTATTATTGCTACACATTTCTAAAATTGTGTAGCAAAAAATACAATACAAAACTATGTTTCTCGACTTAAAAATCAGTTTAATTAGCAATATTGCTAAACAAAATTTTTAAATGAATTTAAAAAAGCCTCAAGTATAAAATTATCTATGTACAGTGTACCAAACCCCTTCTCAGTTATTTTTCAAAATCCTAACCTGGTTTTTTTTAATATATAAATTTATATTTATTAATATATAATATATATTTAATTTTTTGTGTAAAATGTGGTTTTTAGAGTGATCCAACAGTTTTTTTTAAATAGGTTAAAAAAAATGTTAGATGTTGATGGGATTAAAGGTTACAATAAAGATATAAGATTTTATGATTAAATTAAAGAACAACTATAATCCTTGATATATTGTTAATATTCAATATCCCAACAAAATTAATTTAAAAGAGATGTTGACTAGTAGATAGTACATTGGTTTTAAATACTATGTAAGTAACTTATTATTCTTCATTTGTGATCAACAGCTACAATATGGTGTGTATCAAATATGCTGCCTTGAGCAGTCTAGTGTTTTCTTCCAATAGGCATGTTGGGTCTTTGGAACAAGTTATTGATTCGTCTTAATCCTGTTAGCCCTCTGATCCTGTTTGTCTTTAATAGTTTGCCAAGAATACTTGGAAAGGGTCAAAGGTTGCATCACCATATAAAAATGGTGTTAGAATTGACATTTACACATTACAAGATTAATATTAAACTCCTGGTTACTATGATCTACTGACTAATAATGGAGTCCAAGTTGAGACTGTTAAGCAATTGAAGCGTTTAGGTGTAACTATCCAAGATAACCTTAAGTGGGATACACACATTGGTGAGATCGTTAGCAAGGCCAATAAAGCCATGCATATTGTGTCGGTCCTAAAGAGATTTGGTGCACCAGAAGATCAGTTAATCAAGATTTATAAATCTTTCATACGCCCCATAATTGAATATGCTTGTCCTACCTGGCACTCCTCCCTGACTTCCGAATTAAGCTGTGACCTCAAATCGATCCAGAAGAGGTTTTTAAGAATTGTACTAGGGAGGAGGTACTATTCGTACACTGCAGCCCTAGAGAAATGTTCTCTTGATAGGCTCTGTGACCGTCGTCTCCAGCTTGTTCTGAAGTTTGGGAGGAGTGTCCATGAAAAATTTAGTGATATTATCCCCAATACCCGTGCTGAAGCGACAGGTAGATCTCTCAGAAACGCAAACAAAATATCCCAAATTAAATGTAGAACAGAGAGATTTAAGAAGTCCACACTCCCATTCCTGATTAACAATGACCTCATAGTGCAATATGAAATTCGTAATTTTGATAGATAGGCCTACGGATGATTTATAATTTTACTCGCAGTTTGTAAATTTGTAATTGTATATTCTTTTTTTTTTTATGCATTTATGTATATATATATATATATATATATTTATATTGGATGTTTATGTAAATTTTACTCGTTTTTGATATATTTTTTATGTTAATGTTACTGGACGCAATTCAGTTTTGTACTGCCATGTCTTGTTTTAATAAACCAGATTAAAAAAATATTAAAAAAATATTATTGTGTCATGTCCAACTACACATTTTTACTTAAAGCTTGGTTCCCACTAGAACGTAACGCAACGACGTAAACGCAACGCAAGCGTTTTAACCAATGACAAGCGAAGTTATAGACAGTTAGCAATCACAAGCGAATAAGCCATCGCTTGTGATTGGTCCATTCACTTGCGTTGCGTTACGTCCTTGTGTTGCGTCGCTAGTAAGAACATATAATTATAATATAAGTACTTGATGTCAACTGTATACACACACAGTCAGTCAAACTGGGTGGGAAACATTCAACATGGCCGTCATAGTTCAAATATTGTTTAGTATATAAAATATAAATAAGCTAAAATAGTAAAATTATATAAGAACTCATGAATTTAGAACACATTTTTGTTAATAAACACAGTGAACTTTTAATAAAAAAATAAATATCTAGCATTTTTGCATATATGAGGATTGCTTTAAGAATATGTTATCGCGTTAATACGCTATACATACTTGCGAGCACAGACGCTGTGCGTGACTCCTTGGGGGGCGTATTAGAATGCTTGTTCGCAGTCGCCATATTGTGTGGTCTCCCTATCCATGAAGAATCACTTTTTGAACTGTGATAACGATTTAGTATTTTTTATTAGTGAAATCCTAAAGTGATTATTTGATAATAGATGAAAACATTAAAATGGAGGCTCAATTCTTTATGATAAAAAAAAATCCACTTTATATTATCCAAATTACTGAATGAGTAACACTTCTTTATTGAATGTAGACAAATACAATATTTAGAATAAACAAAAAGTTTTTTAATTGTATAGAACCTTTATAATTTCTGTGGTAATTATTTTAAAATGTGACAGTACTACTAGGGGATCACTAAAGAATATTGTGAACCTAATCTATGGATGTCTACTAACCTTTTGGAGTGGGGGAGGGGGGAGGGGTGATTGGTTCCAAAATGTTGTGATGATATAAAATGTACTACTACAGGCTATAAATAGGCTTTGTGATATGGATATGAAAATGAAATTGAGTGACAACATTAAAAAAAATGAAAAATTTGCAAAATATGTTGTTCATAATTTTCATCTAAATATAGAACTAATTATTGACATATTACAATATTATTATGTATGCACATAACGAATAATGGAAAGCATAATGATAATACAGAAATTTCATTAACTTCAATAGAATCAGAAGTTCAAGTCGCCGGTCAATTACACGTTTGAAAACTTTGTCTTATTGCAAACACGATTCAATAATTAAGTCATGGAGAAGAGAACCGGCGTAATCATGATTATTTGATGGCGCTATTGTATCGCTCTTTTGTTCTCGATATTGCGTTTAATCTAATATTTTAGCCACCTGCATTGTTTAATTGTTTTTAAATTAGGCCAAGGTTACTATTAGTACTAAGATGTCCTGGCAGAGTAATTAATTTCCAAGCTTTTATAACTGGCAATATAGATTGAACTTGAAATAAGGAAGAAGAAGTTACTAGCAGACCAATGAAGATGTAGTGTGGAAATTATATATTAATTTGTTATTCAATTTTTTGAATTATTTATGTGGAACATATCTTCACTATGGTTCAAAATCAGATTGATAGATACAGAATTCCAATTAAGGAGATACCTTTGGGCCCAACAAAGTGTTGTTTGAATAGGTGTGTCCCCTGAATATGGATTGGCCATTGTTGAACATATTGCCGCATATTGTTTCAAGGAAGTGTCCTCTCAATAGGGGTGTCCCCTAAATAATTATGTACCAAAGAATAACCAGGCCCCTCCCCTTTTAGGACTAATGTGCAGTCATATAGTATTACAGGTTGGGTTTATTGAATAGCATTTACATGCTATACTGTGTCATTTATGTGAAGTTGTGCACATGTCCATGTGAATACAAGTTCTCCAGGAAAACATAAGAAAATTGGTATGAATAGTTATTGATTAATTTAATTGTACAATGTACAGCCTGCTTTTAACAATGTTGAAAAAGAGAGAAAGCATATGTGTATTGATTATACGAAAATACAATAGATAATCTACTGTAACCTATGACCTAGGTCATGACCGCCTAATACTTGATTAACCATACACCATGATCCTTTTATTGTTGAGCAAAGTGTTAATATCCAATTAATATTCTTTACAATATTATACATTGGACATTTTTTAAATGAAATATTTTATTTTTGGCTGAGTTCTATATAAACAAAAGATAATGAAATTTAAGTAAAATATTAGATTATTCCTCGAATCTAAATCCATATGTCCTGATCAATTTAGGAGGTATTGCAGACTTTTTACACTACCGTATATCCTCGGGTATACTGTATACCGGAGGATATATATAAAGTAATCCCACTTCAGGTTTAATCCCACCTCCTACTTTATGTCTGATTTAACAAACAGGCATATATCCCTGATATAGTCCCAGTATTGACTTTTGGTGTGGATGCAAGCCTCTCTAGCTAGTTCGGATGCGTTTTTACTAGAATTACAATCATTCTTTTCCTGAACCAGGGTTTCCCCGGGTATGGCCCCACCCCACAAAGTTGTCCCAATTTTGTGTTCTAGGTGGGTGGGATTATACAAGAGGATACGGTATTAGTATTGTGTTATGAGGTACCATGTAAAAACTAAGCACAAAAACTGTGTGGTGATGGGCATGGTATATATCCTACTGTACTGTATCATCAGTGCAACAGTAAATGCTAAACAATATAAATATCAATCATTTGTCTTTGGATACAATTTTCTTATTTTATTTTTCATTTGAGTCTGAATTTTGTCTTTTAAATTCATTTAAATTTTATTTGTTTTGTTTTTATTTTCATTTTCAGACTGATGATTTAGACAAAAAAGGATCACATAAAAGATCATCATCATGGGGAAGTGCAGAGTTAAAAGAAGTATGTTTTTATTATATTTTTATTATTTTTATTTTTGTACTTTTATAGGTCAAGACAAAGATCTGACAAGGCATTCATTCATCCATACATTCCTCATATCATGCTATTCCATCTATCGTGCTATTCCATCTATCGTGCTATTCCATCTATCGTGCTATTCCATCTATCGTGCTATTCCATCTATCGTGCGCTATTCCATCTATCGTGCGCTATTCCATCTATCGTGCGCTATTCCATCTATCGTGCGCTATTCCATCTATCGTGCGCTATACCATCTATCGTGCTATTCCATCTATCGTGCTATTCCATCTATCGTGCTATTCCATCTATCGTGCTATTCCATTTGTGCTAATTTACTACCATCCATGTACATTCATTCATTTTACTACCATCCATGTACATTCATTCATTTTACTACCATCCATGTACATTCTTTCATTTTACTACCATCCATGTACATTCTTTCATTTTACTACCATCCATGTACATTCATTCATTTTACTACCATCCATGTACATTCTTTCATTTTACTACCATCCATGTACATTCTTTCATTTTACTACCATCCATGTACATTCTTTCATTTTACTACCATCCATGTACATTCATTCATTTTACTACCATCCATGTACATTCTTTCATTTTACTACCATCCATGTACATTCATTCATTTTACTACCATCCATGTACATTCATTCATTTTACTACCATCCATGTACATTCATTCATTTTACTACCATCCATGTACATTCATTCATTTTACTACCATCCATGTACATTCATTCATTTTACTACCATCCATGTACATTCATTCATTTTACTACCATCCATGTACATTCATTCATTTTACTACCATCCATGTTCATTCATTTTACTACCATCCATGTACATTCATTCATTTTACTACCATCCATGTACATTCATTCATTTCACTACCATCCATGTACATTCTTTCATTTCACTACCATCCATGTACATTCTTTCATTTTACTACCATCCATGTACATTCATTCATTTTACTACCATCCATGTACATTCATTCATTTTACTACCATCCATGTACATTCATTCATTTTACTACCATCCATGTACATTCATTCATTTTACTACCATCCATGTACATTCATTCATTTTACTACCATCCATGTACATTCATTCATTTTACTACCATCCATGTACATTCTTTCATTTTACCACCATCCATGTACATTCTTTCATTTTACCACCATCCATGTACATTCTTTCATTTTACCACCATCCATGTACATTCATTCATTTTACTACCATCCATGTACATTCATTCATTTTACTACCATCCATGTACATTCATTCATTTTACTACCATCCATGTACGTTCATTCATTTTACTACCATCCATGTACATTCTTTCATTTTACCACCATCCATGTACATTCTTTCATTTTACTACCATCCATGTACATTCATTCATTTTACTACCATCCATGTACATTCATTCATTCATTTTACTACCATCCATGTACATTCATTCATTTTTCTACCATTCATTTAATCTTAAACCATCCATGTTCATTCATTCTTTTACAATTCCATTCATTTTATTTCATCACTTACTAGATTACAATATTATTTATTCAGTGTCTACCATTACTTTCTATTTTTACTTATTTTTCATGCTGCTGCTCTAGCCCGCTACGTCACACGAGATGACTCATTCATTAGATGAAATCAAGCAGCTTTATAGTACTACACTTTGACATTTTTGTTAAAATGGAAACTCCACTATAATTTATTGGTACCACCTGTTGAATCCAAAAACGGCTGAGAAAAGAGTCTAACAACAAATCCCAAAGCCTTCTGGTATTTATGAGTCCCATGATATAATTCGCTGTCAGATAATCATTGAATTATTATCAAAACAGTCCATTGAAGTTTTTGTTTGTAATAGGATACTTGAAGTATCTAGGGTTGATGAAGTGACCCCCAGACTTGACCTTAGCAATAACAATAAGCGAGCAGCGTTTTTTGTAAGAAATATTCTTGTTTACTTTATTTTTCAAGACTATACTTTTATAATATATTAATCACAACTTTGTATAAAAACATATTTTATGAAAAATCAGCAAATCTTGACTCAACGTTATTCTATAGTGACTAATAATTGAATCTTTTTGACACAAACTCACTAAAATATGATGATGTTCGATGTTACCTCCTGAGCTTAAGTTGATCAAATATATTTTACGGTTGACGTAAACATAAATCCATACAGTAAGCTTGTACGAGTCTAGAATGAAATGTTAATTTCTTACTCACTATTACTTACACAATGCACATTTCTATGATTTCATTCTAAATTATCGAAAGCTTTTTTATTTTATTTTAGAGTATGTTTTGAACTGTATTATTATACTATCAATTTTCTACTAAAAACATGATTTATGATTTTAAAAATGTCTTTGTTGCTATTTTATATGTATTCTGAAAATGAAACTTTTTTGGTAGGCTTTTGGCTGTATGGGGAGCCATACACCTGCTTACACATACAATATGTGTATGGAATATGTGTATGGGAAGCCATACACATACAAATTATGTGTATGGGAGCCATACACATACAAATTATGTGTATGGGGAGCCATACACATACAAATTATGTGTATGGCTCCCCATACACATACAAATTATGTGTATGGGAGCCATACACATACAAATTATGTGTATGGGGAGCCATACACATACAATTTATGTGTATGAGGAGCACACATACAAATTATGTGTATGGGGAGCCATACACATACAAATTATGTGTATGGGGAGCCTCTAGAAAATTGAGAAAATAAACCCTATGTGGAAGGCTCAAATGAATTAAGCATTCTATGTATTTATTATGTGTTGTCCAAAGCAACTGCTTGAGTTTTAAAAATGATTATGGTAGCCATTTTACTAAGGGATCATGTCGGCATTTTTAGTACAGTTACTGCAGTAATTACATTTTTACTGCTTTAATGTTGTTCACTGTAATTAAAAAATGTATATTATTATAGGCCAAACAATTTAGCTAAATAATTTCATAAAAGGGCAAAGAGTTTAAAGCAAAATATAGTTACTGCAGTAACTGCAATAGAATAATTGTGACATAGTCCATTACTATGAGTAATGATTTTGATCTTTGCAGAAATTAAAACAACAAAGAAGGAAAGTTAGTCGCAACAGTCCAAGTTCTAATAGCCGTGCCTCGCCAATCCCAGCTAACCATTCTGCGGGTCAGAACTCTAATTCTCAGAGCCGTTCCATTGCAATCCCGGTGCCACGGACTCAAGCAGTGCGAATGCGCGGCAGCAGCAGTGTAGAAGGTTTAAATCAAGAGATAGAAACGCTTGTATTAAATGGCGTGGAAGAAGACATTGGAAAGGTATGTATTGTACAACCAGTGATGTGCCCAAATATGGTAGTAATATGTCCAAATATGGTAATTATATGCCCAAATATGGTAATGATATGACATATCCATATATGGGCACATCACATTTTGTGTCACATAAAGGTTTGATAGTGTAGACAGAGCTTTAGTCTGACTTATTATAATACAAGTATTCTTTAGTTCAATATATTAGTCGGGCCTTAAGGCCATAGACGAGCGGTAAGCTTGTCTTGTGTAGAATCTGTATCTATCCTATGCGGAAACTGCCCATCCGCTCAGGCCTACAAACATTTTTGGTAGGTTTATGTAATACAGTATAAAAGATATTTGTCTTACCATTAAAATATTTATTGTGTGATTATATTTTTATAGTTCTAAGAGTAGATCTCAAATGTTACACATCTAAGCAATCAATATACAGTATCTGTATACATTTTATTTTATAAATTCATTTTAAAATTATGTTTCAACATATGCAGCCTGTTCTTCTTTGTACTGTGAGTGTAATATTAAGATTGCATTCTGTATGATATATCATTCTATTTATAAATTAGGTCAGAGAATCCAATTATGAAATTGGCGCTGTACTGGCCGACTTTTCTAAAGTTTTGACACTAAATCAATTGCACGTTTTGGCACCGTTCTTTTACGTTTATTACATCGGGAGAACTGAATTCTGAAAAGGTTATAATGGTATTCAGATTAACCATAACAAAATATCAACATTTGCTACGAAACAGTTACTCACGCTGACAAACAAATTAGTTAATTGAAATAAACTAATCAAAAGTATCACACAAAGGTGAAATTAAAATGTATTCATAAATATATGAAATTGAATTTAATCGATATTACAAAATAATTTCTAAAGTTAGCAAATTTAATAGCGATGTTGTTATATCAAATATCTTAAAAATGTACAATAAAAAAGATTTACTGTTGATGTTATGAAATATTCTGACCATGCTATACTAGCAGTTGAGATGGCTTATTGCCTACAATACTGTATAAACAGTAAACACATGTGTACCATTACTGACTGACATGCAGGAAAGCCCAATTGTGGTATTTTGACTATTTTCTGAGGTAGGTAAAGCCAATTTCAGCATCAACATATCTGAGAATAATTTCCCTCTTGGTTGAAGTACATATCTGTGTATGTCTTTGTATGCCTACTACCAGCACCAGTAACAAAATGTCATAAATATTTGTCATCATGTCATATTTCGAGAAAATTTAAAACTAAGTTCCGCTGCTCGCTCATTGCTTTTTATTTAATGAGCTTAATAAATCATCCGTGTAAATGCAAGTGTGGAAAATACCAGGCAAGTACTAGCCTGTCCTTCGATGTGATCAGATGGTCGTAACACACTAGTTTAGGCAACTTTTCAATACTGTTATCATTAAAATGGTTTTTTTTTATCACGATCTGTGAATTAATTTTGGCCAAAAATGTATGAGATCAGATGGTCATTGGACTGTCAAACTAATCAAGTATGTGGCTAAACTTTCAATATTGTATTTTAAGGATTGTTTTTCTATCATGAAATTTAACATATCGCTAGCTTTTCAGACATGATACTCATCTAATGTCAATTACAAAGTCATCTAGCTTTGATATATAAACCGAAATCCGTCAGATGAGCTACACTAATGAATGAGTCATCCGCTTGCGTTACTTAGAATGAATCTGAGGAACGTGGGCATTCTACAGACGTGCACGATCATGTTAAAGATAAACTCAATCAAATAAATTGACAAGTATTTCTGAGATGTGCGGTAAATGAAATATATTTGTCTTGTTAAAGTGCAAATTATATCAGAAATATTGAAATGTTTTTTAGTGCAGTGCTATAGATACAACACATTGATACAAGAAAATTCAAGAATCATTGGTTGGAACAAAAATACATGTAAAAACCTAAAAATCTAAATGATACATTACATTTTGCAGCAGAAATATATGTCAGCTACAATTACACTTTATGATTACAATAAATGATTTCCTTACTAGAACAATAAATTACAAATGTACTGATTTTCATCATCGATGTACATTAGAAACATGTCTTATTGTGCGGCCTTCCATACAACCAGCATAATCTAAATCCTACGCTAAGAAGCCATATTGTAATCGTGCCTCTTGATGTAGTACAGTGCTGTATCTCCACTTTATCTAGTATTTTTCAAGACTAAGACAACCTACTGTATGATACATGTATCACATGTGATACATATGTTACACTGTATTATAGAATTTGCTTTTGATACTGGACAAAGAATAGAATTTAAGTATTTTTCCACAATAATTAAGGAATATTACAGCATAATCTATTTTTAGAATTACATATAGTCATTTAACCTTTTGTCAATCAGAATGATGTATATCATTATGCAGAATATGAGCTTTCTTTACATACAAGAATTGTGTTTTGTCGCGCCAACGTTTTGATTAATTGAAGTTGACTATTTCTTTTCATTAGTAATATTGTCTTGACAAACAAAAATTTCAGCTCAGTGACCTTCAAAATAATGACGTTATTATGTGATATTTATATTACATAGAAATTATATGCATAGATATTAATTTTAGAATTTATATTTTAAAAGCATTGTCATTTTTTCAGTAATTTGCCTTTGGATTTAAAAATCTATATTTTGTATTTATTTCTAATTGATTCTTGTGTGGTTAGATTATACAGTAGTGTTAAAGTAATAAATGTTCATACTTATAATATTAATAAGTTTGTTTGCCTAAAGATGATAAATTTGTAATATTCATGTTTCTTTTGATTGTTTAAAAACACTGAGGAATAAATAATGGAGTTGTCAATAGGAAATCTGCTCAACTCTTAACACAAGAAAAACGGGACAGACTCACGCCTTCTCACATCCCACGCCAATTCCTCAGTATGGGTCTCTAGCATTAGCATGAATGGGCCTCTAGCATTAGCCCAAAACGTTGAACTCTATCGCTTAAGCCACACAACTGATACTCGCAACATTCGAGCCAGGTATCTTTCGATTCTCTTTCGGCTATGTTTCTTGGACAGATTTCTTTGCACGGCCGGAAATTACATTCAAGAAATTTAAACCATTTTCTCTGTGTCTTAGAAAGGTCACCACAAATTCACTGAAATGGTGCCCGTCCATTGGTGGAGAAAACCGCTTGACTTCTCGGATAAGGACTTTAAAGAACCTAGTACATCTTTCGAGACGAGTGGGGAGTTTCCCCGTTGTACTAGTACATCACAGCCACTGATCATAACTGGGCCCTCTTTATATATATATTATAATGATGATTTTATTTGTTTATTTTACAGCCTCAGGTGCACACCCCAGATGGACACCGTGCACCATTCCCAGGAATTCGTAGCAAGAAGATGTGCGACAGCGACACCCAGACGCAGAATAGCAATTACAGCAACGAAGAAAGTAGTGACGGAAGTCGTTCGGCTAGCCGCAGCTATTCAGAATCCCCACCTATGGAAGGATCTCAGCCATCTAGCAGGGCTAGTTCATCCGGTCCAGTTGAACAGAAGAATGAAAAAGGTTTGTAATTAGGCCCCATATAAAAAATTATTATTTTATCACCAGCTTAAAACTGATAAGGGAGGGCGGTTTTTTTTTTTCACTCCTCACACTGGTGTCTACGGGTCAGTCTCAGCAATTTCTAAAAATAGAAATTTCACTAAGCATGCTGTTGGCTTAGCCCTCTAGGCTAGCATTCAAACCTAGGCCTAGCCCAATGCTAACATACAATAGGCCTAGCCTCCTTAGTGTGGTGATAAACTAATCACTTGTTTTTTGTTGTTGTTTTATTGATTTTTCACAAATAATACAAATATATTCCTTTATAAATCATTCAGTATATATAAATATGAATGGTGGTCAAAATAGACTTTAAGCAGAGACCACCATTAACAAAATAGAAAAAAAAATACAATGAGGTTAATGTACAATAATTTAATAAATAAATGTACTTCAGGTTTGTATGTAAAAAGAGCCTAAAATCAGTTTCAATCGGTTAGTGCTGGTTTAAATGGGTACTTGTTGGGAGAGGAGAACCCCCTCCCTGCCCCCTTCTTCCTAGGAATCATGTACAAGTACTATATCATGTTTAATTAAATTATCTTGATATGATTACAGATATTATGTTATCTCTTCTGAAAATGATACTTTGTCATCAATACTAAAATACACTTAGTGTCTACAAGCCTTTTTTGACTAGAACATTTATATTTTCAGGTGATACATCACCCGATTTGATCTCAGGTACTAAATATGCATCGTCACCAGGTGTTAACAAATCCTATCTGTTAACAAGAGAACCACCAGAGGGATGTGAAAAGGTTCTCAAAACTTTCTCTGATCCCATGTAAGTTTTTTCAATTTTATTTTCACACTACTGTATCCAAAAAAAAACCAAGTCTCATATGAGACTTAGTTTGTGGGACTGAATTGGCCATCAGAAAAATCCTGGTAATATATGACAGGATTGCGTTTGGTGAGCAAGTATGTTGACCATCAAGGCACCGTGCCACTACCCATTGGACGATATCTGATCACATGGCATTGTTTAGTATTTTTTCACTTGCTGAGGCAGGTACATAATTTGTTTTCACTGTTAGGGCCTGTTTCTGCTGCATCAAAAATAACCGGTTAAAATCGGTGTGAATAAATTAAAATCGGTGTGAATAAATTAACTCCATTTTCTTGGCAGCAGAAACAGGACAAATTTGTGGTAACCGGTTAAAAGGCAGCGCAAAATAACCGGTTAAAAACACCAATTTAAATCGGTGTTAGAACGCCGTTTAACCGGTTATCGCTGAGCAATTCTTAGCTGCAACACGAAATAACGGTTATTTGATTGACAGTTGTGACCCCGGGTCAGATACCGTCGCATACGATGTGTGTTTTCCTCGTGGTTTTGACAGTCGAACGAAGAAGTGAACATGTATGTGGATGAATGAAATCACAAGATATGTTATTCAGTTGTGGGGGGAGAGAAAGTACGGGGAAAGATGGCAGGCAATAGAAAAGAATCACAGATAATAAATAAGAGCATTTTTGCGAAAGTAAAAGAGGAGTTTGGGGTGGAGTTCCGGGACTACCCAAAGCTAAGCAATTTGAGGCGTTAGTACACGCTCGCGAAGGGTATGGATGGTCCTATATAAACACCAAAACTGAAACAAAAAAGGGACTCAGAATGTTGCAAATACCTACCAAACGATAGTAGATAATGGTTAATTAATTATGAAAACTCAAATTTTATAGCAAAAATCATCCGAATTTATGTTATAAACGATGAATTTAGCAACAAAAACTTAATCCAAACGAGCGTATTTATGGCACGCCCTTAGTGCCTTTAGTAGGAGAACAATGAACATTCTTACTTTGATCGTTTTACATAATATAATTTTTTAGAAAAACATCACATCGACCGAAAACAAAGGTAATCAGAGCCTTTGATAATATATTAAATATGATTTTATTAAGCATAGAAATGTGTTATTATTTATGTTAGTACATAAATATACGAAATAATGTTCAATACTCATTACTTTATTAAAGGCACTATGTGCGTGCGATATTCTATGTAGTATGACTTGGATACTCTCGTTTTATTTAAATTTTTGTGGCTAAACTCATCGTTTTTAACATAAATTCGGACGATTTTTGCTATAAAAGTTGGGTTTTCATAATTAATTAACAATTATCTACTCTCGTTTGGTAGATATTGCAACATTCTGAGTCTCGTTTTTTTTTCCGTTTGGTGTTTTGTAGGACCGCGCTCGCAAAAGACAACAGTCGTTCACGTGTGGGAAGGGCCGTATTTCATCGCCTTTGTTGAGGATAAAAATTATCCTAGGCGATCGGGCGCTGCACGACCCTCCCCATCATGTTATTGAAGGCGCCATGAGAATTAATTTTATTAGCGATGTAAGTAGGCTTTACAAAAAACAAAACTTGTAGACCTGGAGACAACATTTTATTTTTGTAACATGTTTGAGTGAGATGGTCGGCGATATATGCACACGTGTGTACTCACGACGTCGATGTAAACAAACAGCCAACTTACTACTTCCGTCTGAGTGTATTGCATTTTGGGTAATGATGACGTTTTGCTCGACGACCACCCATAGATTTAACCGGTTATTTCGGAGCACAAATTGAGCAGAAACGCGGTCTTGTTATTGTTATCTATTTTTAATCTATTTAAAAATAACCAGTTAAATTGCGTTATGCAGCAGAAACAGACCCTTAGTGTTATGATATCATGTTTATGTGAGATTAGGTGACTGTTTTATACAGCTGCACTGTAAAATACACATGAAGAAAATGAGGGGAATTTCAGCTCCCAACATAACATAATATACTGTATTCAGAATAAGTACAATAAATATAAATCAGCCATTGAATATGGATTATTAAATTAACAATATGTTTAGTTTCAGATACAAAGTTCATATTCATGATTAATATGTTTTTGTTCTTTAATAGACATCCAATGTTTGAGGTTGATCAGAACAATGGACTGTGTCCAGACAAGACTAAAGTTTATTTCTGCCCTAAAGGTCAGGGTTTGTCCGCCTTCTGTCCACTACCCAACCTACCTGGTGAATTTACAAAAACACTACTACAAAACAACAACATTGCTGTTGACGACCAGAAGTGAGAGTTGTCTGGTCCGGTTTAGATTGGCTTGGTCTAGGTCAGACTGGCTGGTCTGGTGCAGTTTGGAAATATCCAGAATAATTTGGTCTAGTTCAGACTGGCTTGATCTTGTTCAGACTGGATTGATCAAGTTCAGACTGGATTGATCAAGTTCAGACTGGATTGATCAAGTTCATACTGTCTTTATCTTGTTCAAACTGGCTTGATCTTGTTCAGACTGGATTGATCTTGTGATCTTTTTCAGACTGGCTTTATTAAGTTCAGACTGGCTTGATCTAGTGCAGACTACTGGCATTGTCAAGCATTACAAATCCCTTTTATTCAGGTTGAAGAAAAAGAAATGTACCATATTTTCTGTTGTGAATGGGAATTATTCAAAAACAACATGTAATACTGTATAACATACAGTAGGTCATTCATACATATTCTAATAAAAGAACTTAGGTTTTAAAATTTAGAGTTTCTTAATTAAACAAATTTTCTGCAGAATAAATAAAATCTTGTTTTTGTTCAAACTATTTTGAATAAATTGAATTTTCATGTTTCTATTTAAAAAAAAAATTAAATTGAAAAAGAAAGAATTATGATATTTGTAAAATAATTAGTTTCATAAACTGGAAACGTGCTTTTATTGTTTACAAAAACAGATTATTTAAATTATGATGTTGATTAAAATCAAATGAATTTAACAAAAGATCAAATTTAATTATTTATAAATCTATTTAAAGATGTGATTAAATTGAAATTGTTGGATTTTGATAAGGTTTTCAGTTAGACACCTTACTGTTTGAATTTTTGAAGTTTTCAAAGTGCATATTTTTGGAAGAAACCCTAGTTTAATATTTAAAATAATATTACAATTATAAGCAATGTCGACTGTTAATTAAGTTTCCGTTCCCTGTGCATTGTCGTCAAGGTGATGTCATTGTCTTGTTTTTTTGGATGACCTTTGTCAGGATGATCCTACTGCAGTTACTGCAGTAAAGAATTTCTTGTTTTATTGCAATGATGTATGACTAATTTGTTTGAATGTAGATGTTTGAGATAGCCACGTCATAATAAACCGTTTATAGTTACTAAAACAAAAAACTTGGTAAATAAATAAACAAAATACAATTACGGCAGCAACAACAATAGAATAATTTTGACATGGTACCTTAGCATGTTGAATTTCTATAATTTTATGCAAACTATTTTTATGTTGGTGCTTAATAGACTTCTGTTGCATTATATTTTAAGTTACTACAGTAACCATTGTAGCCCAAGTATCAGTAAGTGCGTGTGGTATATTTATAAAAATGATGTTTATTACATGCTCCGTATTCATAAATATTCATGATACTTTTGAATGTTGATGCTGATGCCAAATTTTTTTTCCATTTCTAGGCTCAAAGAAAAATGATTACTTTCATTACATTCTCTGTTTTGAATTGTCATTATTGTAGAACTTCAGTAGCTTGTATGGTGCTTGTTACGTAAACACAGCAAGTTCTATTTGGTTCTGTCTTGTTAAGACAAAAATTGTGTTTAAAATACACTAAGCTAGACACTTCCTTATATGGAAGTATGGATGACAAAGATGGTTGAATAATTGTAGTTATTTGTCCATAGAGGAGCTAAGACAGTATTAAATTTAAATTTTGGTTTCAGTATTTGCAGATCAACCTATTTTTTTTTTTTTTTTCTTTAACTGCTTATTGGATTTTCTTTGAAATTCTCACTGAACTAGTGAATGTTCAAGAATGGAGGAATCCTGGCCTAGTTAACCACAGACTACAGAGGGTCAACAACATTACCTCAGTTGCTTCAGCAACAACCAATTTAATTTAACAGAAATGAGAGGATGTTGGTATTACTAAATAGTATGCATTATTTAGTATTGTTTTCTTAGGTGTATTATTTCTGAGTGTAAGGCTGTAGCACCAAAGTAAGAGAGTAATTAATGTTTTTGTGTTTTATTTAAGAGATATTTTTTATTTTCATGTATTTGAGGAATTTGTTTGAACAATTCTGTCGTAAGAAAAAGATACAACATATAATGCAATTGTCCAATATTGGAATTGCTTCAAAATGCAAGCATGGTGTCACTGGGGTTAGTTGTACTCATCACTTTTGGTCTTGTTCGGTGGAACGTCACTACACAGCTCTTATGTTTTACCTCTATGGCTAGCTACTATAGTGTGTTTTTTTTCACTTTTTATCCCCAATCCAAGTTTTTATTTTCACAATATAGCATATACTACTATATTTATACTAATGAGTAACTTGGTATTTATTTATTTATGGCCTTGTTGTTTGCCTGCTATCTAGCACAAACAGTTGTTTTATGTTGCAGTTAATCGTAATTATTTACTGGGTACTGTTCCAAATCGAGCTAACTAAGTCATGATTTATCGCTCAGTAACAAATGTTGTTTTCCTACGTTTATGGAATCTCTTGTGGTTTTTAAACAGGCTTTTAAAATCTAGATTAATTTATCAAACCCATGTGTATGTCACTATTACATACATTTATGCATACTGTAATTAATCTGTGCATATATGTATAATGTGAATGTTTAATTCTTAATGCATACAACCTTTTATGTTGATTGTGGCAAAGTTGTACTATTTATTATTATTCACCAACCTGGATTGACAGACTTTTATCTGCCCTAGATATAGCTTTCAGTAACCCTGGAATTTCATACATTTTAGCTACCCTGGATATTATTTACAACAACCCTGGATTGAAGATTTTTTAGCTACCCTGGATATTGCTTTCAGTAACCCTGGATTGAGATACTTTTATCTGCCCTAGATATAGCTTTCGGTAACCTTGGATTTTCATACATTTTAGCTACCCTGGATATTATTTACAACAACCCTGGATTGAATATTTTTAGCTACCCTGGATATTATTTACAACAACCTTGGATTTTCATACATTTTAGCTACCCTGGATATTATTTAAAACAACCGTGAATTGAAGATTTTTAGCTACCCTTGATATTGCTTTCAGTAACCCTGGATTTTCATTTATTTTAGCTACCCTGGATATTATTTACCACAACCCTGGATTGAAGATTTTAGCTACCCTGGATGTTGCTTTCAGTAACCCTGGATTGAGATACTTTTAAGTTACCCGGGATATTGCTTGTAACTTAGCTGATTTCAGCAACCCTGGATTTATTCAAAGTGCCTTGTAACCCAGCTTATTTGATTTCTGGTTCATTTATTCTTAGTTGAAATCTGTTGCAGATTTTAAATTATTATGAATGTCAAATGCTCAAAGTTTTTTTTTTATGTTCATTCAAATCAAAATGTAATTTATTTGCTAATTTGAATTTATTCAATTTTTGTTTTCGATTATGGCCAAACGTCGTGATTCGCTGGTAATCCAAATATTGCTAATAATAAAACCATGGATTGGTTTATTATTATTTTTTTTTCATTCTTGCATGTAAGTTATGTAATATAAAAATAGTTTTTGAACTGTATATTTTATCCCTGTTCCTATTTATTATGATTTTTTACTATTAGACATTTAGTTTTTCAGCAGCATTTTTTTTATTTTAAAAAGTATTGTTGAGGATGAGAGGGTGAAGAAAATTATATTTTGACGGACTCTGAATGTATTTTAGTTGAGTTGTATATATGAATTTAATATAAGGCTATCTTCCTGACTTCAGTTGCTCTGAGTTGTGTTGTACAAATTGTAAATTTATCTGTTCTTTTTAAACAGAATGTTCTTTTACATTCGATGTCCTGCAAAATAAATTTTATTCTATTTTTAAATGGATATCGCAAGCCCAGTGTTTCCTCTGTAGAAAATGCAAACATTTGTTGTCATAGTTGATGTTAGTCATCTTACATACAGTATAGAACCCTCCTTTTGGAATACCCCTATTCCGGGAAAACCCCTATTAAGGGACCACTTTCCCAAATCAGTCATTCCCTATGCATGGGACACTCCTTTATAGGGGTTTGACTGTATATAGTTCTGTAACTGTTTATTGTGTTGAAAAAATAATTTGTCTGAGCTTTACAAATAACAGCTTGAACAATGTGTGTGATTTGTGTGTGTATTTCGTTAATTATTTTTAAAATATTTTTTTTACTGTGCTTTACATATATTTCATATGAATGTAAAATTTAAATACTGATGTGCTCATGAATTTTTTTAAAGATTATTTTTATCAAAAATAAAGACTATTGTATTTTGATCTACGGCTTAAAGCTCTGTCTACACTATCAAACTAGTTTGACAAAAAGGGGTGTGCCCAAATATGGTAGTGTCATGATATGTCCATATATGGGCACAAAGTTTGATAGCGTAGAAATAGCTTTATATTTCTATATTGCATGACATGATTATTTTGTTGAAATATGTGTCAGGTGCAGGGTTGCCTTTACCTCCTTCAATATAGTCCATAAACCAAGATATGAGATTATTTTTTGAAACAGTGTTGCAATGCCTCAATTTATTGGGCCTATGCAACTATACTACAAAAACATTGGTACATTTAATATAATACATCACATTGTTATAAGAGAGAACAAAAAATGGCATTCAAAATGCCATTTTCTGTGCTGTAGTATTAGAATACAAGACAAAATAAAAAAGATTTTTTTTCTAAATTGAATTTCAGCTTGACAAATTTGTTTTAGTTCACGGAACTAAATATTCTAGACTCGGAGAAAAAAATATTCTGCGTATTAAATCAAATGTTCACATTTTTATCGCATTAGAAAGAATAATTTGTTTCTACTTTAGTTTTTGCACAAACAATACCAAAGGAAGATAAATGAATAACAGAAATAAAAAAGTAAAAGTTTTGAAGTTAAGATACACGAGATGTATCTAAATAATGAGTCATTAAAGATGGCTGACAGCCAAATAATTGATATTGTTGTTTGTATTCTTTGTGGCGTATATTGTTTACGGGTTTACCATGACCGTACGAGTGTCAAAACCCAGTGTTGTGGTGTTTCGGAAAATGATTCTGCACATGCTCAGAAGCGTGTACAGAGTGGCTGTTTAATGCTACGCGTTAAAACTACCAACATCATCTCAATCAATTCTAAACTGCCCGGTGATATACTGAAATTAATTAATTAATTTAAACGATAAGATGTGGAAATCTGTGAGATTGAGAAAAGTCACCCCAACCGAGATTTGATCCTGGAACCTTCTGCTTGATATGCAAATGTCCTAACCATTAGACCACTGGTATTGTTCAAACTCGATTGATATAGATATATATATATATTTGAGTGAGTGAGTGACCGAGCGGGTTAAGGCAGTGGAACCGTAATCCAGCCATAACATCGGCAAGGGTTCCTGACCCTTAGGTGAGAAACATGTAGTTGAAAAGTGTAACATCCGAGTCCACAGCGCAGAGTGACTATTTGCTTTATACACTATACAGATTTACATTACCGTATATATATATATATATCTGATTTTCCATATAATTCGTCTATAATTATACTTTATATAAAACCGTTTTAAGAAATCTAAGTCTTTTTAAGATCAAATTGCAGTTCCATCAATCATAACACATGACTATAATTAAGTTTGTTTATAAAAAAGTTACATCACAGTATTTGTTTAAGTCTACTAAGCTATGTGTTTATGCTATTTGATGGTTAATTATAAAGTATGGCATAGAATTTCTAAACTCAACATGTTGTTTTTGTAGACTTAAATAAACAGTTTTTCTATTGGAAAGCAGACCTTTCATTGCTCTTTCTAAATTAACCTTACAATTTATCTATATTATAATAGGACTAACCCGTAATTTGTTATTTATCTCCTCCTTTAACGTTGTTATTTTTGTTGCTGGGGTACCTTTCAATTCACCAATTTGTCTACAGTATGTTTTTGGACCTCTTTCTCGGACATATTCTATATGTCACAATCGTGTCATAGAAAGGTCATCATGATTAGATAGTCCGCAACCATTTTTTTCCATACTTGACCTTCGTAAAGCGTGGTTCCGACAATGCAACAGTGCTGAAAACATCGCAAGTTTGATTTCACGTACCGTAGGCGGGGGAAAACACAATTATTGGAAGGGAATTTTCTTACGTTGCGTAGGTTGTGTTACGTTGCATCGCTCGTAGGAACCAAGCTTAAAGGGTCTTTCACACCTGTTCCGGCACGATTATGCGCGTAGCCTTGTGAAAACGAAAAACACAGATGTTTGATTTGCCGGCGCGGGACCGAAACAGGTGTCAAAGACCCATAAGATTGTTTGGATTGTTCACCAAAAAAAAAATGAAATATATATATATTCAGTTTGAATAATTCAGTTATTCATATATTCTACCTACTTTTTAATTATTCCCGATTACAAATCTTGTTGATAAGTTTAACTGCAATAATTATATTGTAATTTAGTTTGTGTCATTGATGATAAATTGCCTATTTGAAGATCTACTTAACCGCGAGTAAACTTCACCTCAAACGTTACCCTAGTTGGCAACAATATGAATTCATGTATTTTAAATTATTGAGATAAATATTCTCAGTTTCAAGATTCAGTGTGGATACAGCCGCTCCTTCCCTAATTTTGAAAAATTACACTGCAAAAGATGAGTTATGTTGAGTACATAATGTTACCATTTTTAGGCCCTCTGAGCACCGAGAAATCCTAGATCCATCACTGAGATTCAAAATTTGAACTCGCACTAACTTGAGCAGGCGACTGCAGCCATGTATATGGCCTTGTTGTTTTGCAGTTTCGTTTCATAGAAAGGTGTACATGTTATTGTAGACTTCTTGTGTAGTATAGGCCTGGTAACTATATTAAGCTCAGTCTATACTATCAAACTAGTTTGTATGCCCAAATATGGTAGTGATATACCCAAATATGGTAGTGGTATGACATCATGTCCATATATGAGCACATCACATTTGTTTGTCACATTAAGTTTGATAGTGTAGACAGAGCTTTACTAGGGTACTCAACATTAATTTGCAATAACTGTACCAAATCTTTAAAGACAAAAACTTGATATCTTATTAAAGCTAAGTTAAACATAATTCTGAAATCTTAGATTAATAAGGAAACATGACCGGGAATAAACCCTGTCGTAAAGCTTTCCCCGAAGTATGGCTTAATTACTCTTGTAAATGCTAAGAGGAAAAGTGCTAGAGGTTACCGAACTTGAAGACGAGTCTCGGCTGTGAAATTGCTCACAACAAATGAACAAGTTGATCCGATAATAAGAAATGGCAGCGGAATTCTGTCATCGATGTATTTGTCCTATTCGTGTCCTTCGGCACTGCATCCGTCCATTGGATAGAATGTTAAGATGTTGGTCATAAAAGAATACTCATTGTAAAGATTAAGGAATCAGGTGAGCTTGTAACGGTTTACTACAGTTCAACCATGGAGTAATAATTATTACTCTATGGTTGAATTTAGGATCTAATACCCCTTTCCAGTGGCATAACTGCTATAGTGCTCACTGGCTAAACCCAGGGGCCCTGGAGCTTACAGGGAGCCCCAGAGCATGAGTAGCCAATGCAACTACCTGGTGTTGGAGGGCCCCTTAGGAGTGCTAAACCAGAGGCCTTTGAGCTTACAGGGAGCCCCAGAGCATGAGTAGCCAATGCAACTACCTGGTGTTGGAGGGCCCCTTAGGAGTGCTAAACCAGGGGCCTTGGAGCTTAAATGGAGCCCCAGAGCATGAGTAGCCCAATGCAACTACCTGGTGTTGGAGGCCCCTTAGGAGTGCTAAACCAGGGGCCTTTGTCACTACCCCTTTCACATTAAAAACTGTAAATAAACTCCAGAGCGCCAGTACCAGTCACAAAAACTCTGGAGAGATCCCATTCACCTCAACTCTGCAACACCAGAGTTTTGCAATAAAAAAAAACCTTAAATATTATATCACTATGGTTGATAGTTTAAATAGTCAAGAGTGACCTTTTAACACTGGAAATTAAAGCCAGTACCTTTCACATTGAATCCCTGTTTTTTTCTGGAGTTAAAGAACAGAATGCATTAGTATTATTATTTATATTTTAGCAAAGTGATTTAACCAATGAACTAACCAAGGTTTCATTCTGTTTAGTACAATATGTTTTTTTAATATTTATTATTTTTACTTTAGTTATTATTACATATTGAAATACTAACACATTTTGTTTATAATACAACATATAAACAATGGATGTATTACTGGATTAAAATCTCTATTATCTTAGATTTAAAATTCAGGCAAGCCATGCCAAAGCCGTTACACAATCGAAAACAAACACCTCAGTAGGCTATTTATAGCTGAAGAGGTGTTCGACTCCAGCTCTACAAGGTAGCAGAGGAGGATCCCATATGTATGTATGTTTTCCTATTCAGTGTTCTGGCCCGATTTGATTTTCTGTAGTGATGTTTGCAGCACTGTTGCGTCGTCGGTTCCCACCTGTGATTACGCAATACAGCACTTGATACATTGATGCGTTGCGTTGCTAGTGTGAACCAAACTTTAGCAGCGTCAACAGTTGTTGTGGTGTGTCTAAAGTGTGACTCAATAATGAGTCAATCAGTCTCCATAGTTTTCTAAATCCGTAACTAATGTTTAATCTAAATAAATACAATAATTATGAGTAGTATTTTTATATATAAATATTTTTTCTGAATTATTAAGCCTCTATATTCATTCAGTAAACTGAATTCTGATTAAGTGTAATTTCTAAAGATAAAACGTTTTAATTCATATAAGGAATGGTAACTAATATATCAATATAGTTATATAGCAATATAAACATTTACCCACAATAAAACATTAAAAACAATTATGAAGTATATAATATTCCATTAAGTATTTCAAATAAATATAAGTAATCAACAAATAATTATAATAATTATATCAAACTTATGCCTTAATTTAATTAACACAATAGACAGGTGTGGTTGAATCTCTGCATGTTGTAATGATTTCATACAGGTGGATTAATCTCGCATACAGGTGTCATTATTTCTTGGAACATAGCACAAGTGGTTTTTATAAAGGTGATAAACAATTTCAATATACTGGTTTAACTCGAATAAAATTGTATTTTATACACTACTACTGTATCTTATCAACAGGTGGGCAAATTGCACTATTTTTGTATACAGGTGGTTTTTATCTCACTCTATAGGTTGTATAATATCACATTGGTCCAATTATCTCATAGTTTTTAATACAGTTAAATATAATGTGAGTTTGTCAGACTCGCATATCAACCATATTTCTGAATTAGTAATTTATTCTCACTAAATATGTTTAATAATTTGTTTTAAATAATTATTATAATCGAAGACACAATTCTGGCAAGGATTCTTGTATGGTTTGGATTTACAATCATTACAAGGTTTTAACTATTTGTTGTATTTTCAGTTATGGTTGCTGTTACTGTTACTGTTTTTCTGGTTTTGCCACTAACTTCTCGTCCCACGTCAGAACAACTTTACCGACATTTTTACGTTCGTGCATCTGCTTCATGGCATCCTTTATCTGTAAGAAAAAAGATTTCAACTGTTAACTGAAATTTTGCTTCAGTTACTGCAGTTCATCTTCCAATTCATCGCAAATACCAGAGGATACATGGCAATAGTAAAATTATTTTTATTGATATGGACTTGTTCTGAAATAAAAAAATTCTAATGAGTTGACAGACACTAACTTTTGAGGAGTAAAGAGGCATAACGATGAGGCCACTGGTTTAGTGCACAAGTGGCCCTCGAATGCTGGAGGTCTTTCTACATATTCTTTTTACCTTTTTATTCCTCTGGGCTCTGCTCAGAGGCCCCCATAAGCTAGTTTAGCCAATAAGCTCTCATAGCTGTTACGTCACTAGCTAGACCCAATACTCACATTTGCAAAATGCCAGACAGAGTCAATCTTGGGCTTGATTCTGCCTGCCTGGTACAATCGTATAATCTCATTCATTGCATTTGTGAGCAGTTCCGTCTCGTCGGCTAAGTAACCGAGATGGAAGCCGGACACGGATTTGTTCTTTTGCATCATGTCCATGGCACCAAACGAAGGGCTGTTCCACCAGGTCTTGGCTACGTTCAACATGCTCCTATTTTCCCCCTGCATCATATTAGCCGCTCCTAAAAAAGTGAGTGAGAGGGTTAAGATAGTGGAACCGTAATTATGTAGCCATAACATCGACAACAGTTCGAGGTTCACTTGCTCCATGGTTCCTTCTCGGAAACGGACTATAAACCGGAGTTCCCGTGTGCACATCTAGCTCATGTGCACTTTAAAGAACCTAGTACATCTTTCGAGATGAGTAGGGGGTTACCCCGGTGTACTAGTACACACAGTCACTGATCATAACTGGGCCCTCTGGGAGACCAGTCTTTGACTGAAGAGGTTACCCAGTATAAATAAATAGTTAAAATAAATAACAAATTCAAATAAATAACAAATTCAAATATTACAAGTGTTTGTAGTACAGCGCTAGCTGTCACGTGACACATGACACGTTGTTGTTTTAGTTATATCGTTATACGATCGAGTGATCCAATTAAAGTTTATTGTTTAAAGAGCTGTTTTTAGTAGTTTATTGTTTCCGAACATCACATAATTGGCGACGAGGATTTTACTCAATATACAAAGAACTTTCAGAAAATCATTACTTACTTGGGCTACAAGTAAGGCAATATTTTAGGCCATCAGCAAGTAGGCCTAGAATTAATATCACCGATCAGCGAAGTGATTGCATTGCGGTACCGGCGAGGACGCGCATCACATTCACACTTAGCAACCACCGTAGGCTAACGACCGCCTACTATATACGTGAGTTTTCAGTACTATTATACGACCATTATTGAACAGCAATGGACATTAAGTCTTCTATTTTACCGTTCAAATCTGAACCCACGGAAACGGCACCAACTAGGTGGAAACGCTGGCTTAAGCGTTTTGATAATTTTCTCATTGCTAAGGCAATTACCGATGACGGACGGAAACGAGCAATGTTACTTCACCTAGGAGGAGAGGATGTGTTTGAAATAAGTGAAACTCACACGACAGGGAACGAAACTTATCTAGAAAGAAAAGAAAAATTGACAACGTACTTTGCACCTAAACGTAATGTTGAGTATGAAGTGTTCATGTTCAGGCAAGCTGCCCAGCACCCCACTGAATTGCTGGACAAATACTATGCTAGGTTGTGCCAACTAGCAAAGAACTGTGAGTTCCAGGATAAGGAAGCGGAAATAAAATCGCAAATTATCCAACGCTGTCAACTTGTAAAGGTCCGCCACCAGGGCTTAAGTGAAGCAAACATGACACTAAAAGCATTACTTATATTTGGTCGAACACTAGAAGCCACCCAGGTACAAGCAAAAGCAATGGCGGGAGGTGTAGAGACAGAAAAAACTATACATGTGGTAGAACACAAGCAGAAGTACTACCAACCTCGAAAACCGAAATATGGAGGGAAGCAAGGAGGTAAACATAAAGCAAAGCCAGAAACAAATAACCGTCGTTGCACAGGATGTGGAGGTTGTCATGGTACGGAGAAGCGTGATAAAGTTTGCCCAGCCTGGGGAAAACAATGTCATAAATGTAAACGATCAAACCATTTTGCTTCAGTTTGCAAGGCAACCACACCGGCAAATAATATGCACATGATACAAACAGAAACAGAGATTCCGGTGCAATCGGCGAAGGCAGCAACAATTGATGTTGATGAGTATGGATTTCCTTTATTTAAATCTGATACCTTAGGAAAATATGTGAAGCCTTACATGTGCGCTGTTACACTTAATGGTGTACCAGTAATGATGGAGATTGACACAGGAGCGACAACAAGTCTAATGTGTGAAGAACAATTTGGAAACATAAAGAAAGGTAACCTGACCTTGAATACAGATTGCTTACCGAAGCTACGAACATACTCAGGAGAGATCATCGAACCAATAGGTCAGACTATGGTGAATGTGTGCTATGAGAAGAAAAGTTACAATCTTCCATTGTTGATAGTACCTGGCAAGGGTCCAAGTTTACTTGGCAGAGACTGGCTACAACAGATGAAAGTAAATTGGGCAACCGTACATCATCTAGACAAACTTGACTATACACAGATCTTTCCAGAGCTTTTCAAAAATGAACTTGGTACGCTAAAAGGTAATAAAGCAAAATTGTGGATTGATAAGGAAGTACAACCCAGATTCTTTAAAGCTAGACCAGTTCCACATGCACTACGCTCTAAAGTAGAGTCTGAATTGGATAGATTAGTAGCAGAAGGGGTGATTAAACCAGTAGAATTTGCAGATTGGGCTGCACCTATTGTCCCTGTTCTAAAAGCTAATGGGGATGTGAGAATTTGTGGCGATTACAAGCTTACTGTTAACGTTGCTGCAAAAGTGGACAGATATCCAATTCCAAACATCGAAGACCTTTATACCAAGCTAGCTGGAGGGAAATTCTACTCCAAGTTGGATCTCAGTCATGCTTATCAACAAATTGAGCTTGACGAGGGGTCACAAAAACTAACAACAATCAACACAACAAAGGGGTTGTTTGTTTACACCAGGATGTGTTATGGTATCTCATCAGCACCCGGTATATTCCAACGCTTGATGGAACAAATCGTACAAGGAATTCCGAAGATTGCAGTGTACTTAGACGATGTGTTAGTGACAGGAGCTTCGCAGGAAGAAGCCAACGCAAACTTAATGCTTGTCCTAACTAGACTTCAAAATGCAGGACTACGCCTAAAGCGAGAAAAGTGTACGTTTATGCAGGAGTCATGTGTGTATCTAGGGCATAAACTAGATGCTGAAGGGGTACACCCAACTAAAGAGAAAGTCCAGGCAGTGGCACAGGCACCTATCCCAAAGAACACTTCAGAGCTGAAAAGTTACTTGGGTATGATAAATTATTATCATCGATTCTTGCGAAACCTCAGCACTGCTTTGGCACCACTAAATAATCTTCTGCGCAAAGATGTCAAATGGAAATGGTGCGCAAACGAACAGAGAGCATTTGAGTTGTCGAAGAACATGCTACAATCTTCTCAAGTAATTATCCATTACAATCCAGCCCTACCATTACTCCTTAGCTGTGATGCATCACCATACGGCATTGGCGCTGTACTGTCTCATAGAATGCCTGATGGGATGGAAAAGCCTGTAGCTTTCGCATCTCGATCTCTTTTGAAGGCAGAAGCAAACTATGCCCACATTGAGAGAGAAGGGCTAGCAATCATTTTTGGAATTACAAAGTTCCATAAGTTCCTGTATGGTAGAGAATTCATCATCCAGACAGACCACAAGCCACTGTTAGGCTTATTAAAAGAGGACAAACTAGTATCAAGTATGGCTAGTGCAAGGATCCAAAGATGGGCCTTGAAATTGGCCAATTATGACTATAAATTACAGTACAAGCCTGGTACCCAAAACGGCAATGCAGATGGTCTCAGTAGACTGCCGTTAGCCACTGTGCCAGCTACTGTTCCTGTTCCAGAGGAAATTGTGCTCTCAATGAACTTGCTGAACAATACTCCAGTGACAGCACCGCAGATAGCAAAATGGACAGCAAGAGATCCATTGTTGTCTGCAGTTCTTAAATATACACTCCAAGGTTGGCCTTCCGGGGTGGGAGAAGAATTCAAAATGTACCATCGCAAGAAGAGTGAACTTTCCACACAGAAAGGATGTTTACTTTGGGGTTCAAGAGTGATAATCCCAGCTCAAGGCCGAGAAATACTACTGTCAGAATTACATGAAAGCCATCCTGGCATTGTACGTATGAAATCATTGGCAAGAAGTTATATTTGGTGGCCTAATCTTGACATGGACATAGAAATTACTGTTCGGGGATGCCCTACTTGTCAGCAGTACGGGAAAGCACCACCAAAAGCAAATCTGCATCCATGGGAGTGGCCAGGGAAACCCTGGTATCGCATACATATTGATTACGCAGGCCCGTTTGAAGGGAAAATGATACTAGTTATAGTTGATGCTCATAGCAAGTATATCGATGCACACATTATGGCATCAAGCACAACATCAGCTACCTTAATCAAGTTACGTCAAACCTTTGCAACTCATGGTGTGCCATGGAGTCTAGTATCAGACAATGGTACCCCGTTTACCAGCCACGAGTTCCAGACCTTTTGCAAAAATAATGGTATTAAACATATCTGTAGCTCACCATACCATCCAGCCAGTAATGGTCTAGCGGAACGAGCTGTGCAAACTGTGAAAGAGGGGTTAAAGAAAACTGTAGGTGAGGACTTGGAGTCAAGATTATATAGATTCCTGGCAAAATACAGACTAACACCACAGTCAACTACTGGTCAGTCACCAGCAGAATTACTAATGAAAAGACGTCCTAGGTCGCGACTTGACTTAGTTTGCCCTAATATGGAGAACCATGTACTGGATAAACAAGCTACAATGATAGCAGGACGAGAAACGCATGAGAGATCATTTTATGAGGGAGACTCGGTATGGGTAGTGAACTTTGCTGGTAAACCAAAATGGTTACCTGGTGTGCTTCAACATCAGTTAGGTCCAGTTTCCTTTAACGTACATTTGGACGATGGCCGTGAATGGCGTCGACACATTGACCACATTCGAAAGCGGTTTCCGGAAGAGAAAGTTAGTAGACCGCCTGAAATTACAGAGCAGACTACAATCAACTTACCAGTTCAAACTGAAGAAATACTACCACACCAGCTAACACCAAACCAAACAACTATGGAACAATCTTCAATCAACCCTAATGATTTATCAGATACTGTACCTAAACCTACAACTACAGCTAATTCACCAGAATTGGAACCTCGCAGATCAGGAAGAATTCGCAAGGCTCCTGACAGATTAGATTTGTGAACATTGTTATTTTGCGCGTTGTTGTATGCATTCTGTTGTGGACTAATAATTGAACGTTTGATTGCATTTGATGAACAGTTGTTTTGATGATCATCACAGATTTATGATACTAATAATTACACTACAAAGTAATGATATTGATAATTGATGTTTCGCAAATAACTTTTAGTATAACCATGTTTTAAATATTGCTCATTTTAACAGACTTATATTATAACCCATATCATATCATATCAAATCTAAAAAAGGAGGAATGTTTGTAGTACAGCGCTAGCTGTCACGTGACACATGACACGTTGTTGTTTTAGTTATATCGTTATACGATCGAGTGATCCAATTAAAGTTTATTGTTTAAAGAGCTGTTTTTAGTAGTTTATTGTTTCCGAACATCACAACAAGTAACAACATTCAAAAATGAAATACAAACCAAAAACAATCAGCTTCCCCATTGGACGAAGAAGGTCAAAGCATTTCATTGTGTCTTTACCGGACAGAGGGTCAAGAACGATGTCCACTCCTGGATGAACAAAAAAGTTATTTGTATTTTACAAAGGCTGAAATGGATGAATTTATATATACAGTTAATACTTTATTGGATTAATTTAAAAAAAATAATGGTTTTATTCAAAGAACTAAAAATGGTTTTATTCAAAGATTATTCAAGCTTAACAATTCAATTTCTATTAAAAGATAAGAGTATCAATATTTGTTGTTGACAGTTTGACAATTTTTAGACTGAGATAAAAAAAAAATTAGACATAGTGTAAAACTAAAAAATTTAAATTTTTTACAAATTATTAATGTGCTACCTTTTGGTGAGATTTTTCGAATCTCGACTTCATAATCCATGTTTCTGTAATCAATCGGATGCTTAACGCCCATCTCGCGTATCAGCTCGTGCTTATGCGCTGAGGCAGTCCCATACACAGTAACATCGGGAACGGTTTTGCATAGCTGTGTAGCTGCAATACCTACTCCACCTGTAAGCAATGATGTTGGCACATTTAATGAATTAATTTCTATATCAGATTCTATACAGTCAGGGGAAAAATAACAAAATGCTTCCTACTTTCTAGGATTTTTATCAAATAATCTATATTATTTTGAAAACTTTAACATGACCACAGTGCTGATTTTGCCATTTTTTCTCTAACTTATTTAGTGTATTCTGGTACAGATTTCGTGCATGTTTTATCAGATCCTAATAAGCGCTACATCTAATTTTGATGGCCTAATTATTAATAAAAATACTAACAATAAGACTATGTTTCATTGTATGTCTTTTTTTGCTGTTCACCCTGTTTTGGTTCCTGTTTGTACGGTTCCTTTTTTTTACTGTTAAATTCTTTCAAAGGACCTCATTGGAAACAAGTCCGTAGAGAACTTTTATGAGTTATCCTTGGGCATCCTTCTTGTTTTATGTCTCTTGGCTTTTTATATATGATATTTTTAATTGTATGTCTGTGATTTTTTATGTACCGATGCCGAAATAAATCAAATCAAATCATCCATAACTATACCATAAACTTGCATAACAATACAAGTGAGAACTTTAAATCAATTGAGTAACTGAATTTCTCATATATTTATATTATATAATATAAGACGCAATACATCTTTGGGTTTTAATCAAACATATACATACTCATTTTCATCAAAATATACTTTAATTTGCTTACATTTGAAAAAAAAATCATTGAAAATCTGATTTTGCTACATCAAGTTATAAGAATGTTATTGCCAGTCACTTTATAGTAAACACATGATTCCTTTGGTATGTTAACATTATCATAATATATTTTATAGAGTACATAAAGCAATACACAAGATTATTTATATATTTGTCATAGTGCTGTGACAGCATTTAGTTTAATCCAACCGTGCAGAATGACTACTTCTTGCAGAATTCCAACTTCTCAAATGCTAATATATTTTAATATTAATGTTGGAAATTTCTAAAATGTCAAGTTTGAAATAGAAACTATTTTATGCTGTGAATACTGTACTGTAGACAGTGTATCATTAATATTAATATATTTAAATTATTTAAAATCCAACTGATCTAGATTTTTAAAAATTCAGCGGTAGGTATTTTAGGCTATATTAAGTGTGCTTAAAATGTCCACTTTCTATTGTGGCCCTTAATTCGTTTGCTTTCATTTTTTTAGTAAAAGGTCAAGGGTCAAATACACAGCATTCTCTGCGGCTTTTGTAAACTAGAAAAATTTGTACAAACCATTTTATTGTATTAAGATCCAATAAATACCTCATTTCGTTTATAGATTCTTTCAACGCATGACCTTGTTGATAATGTGATACAAATCATGGATTAAAGTTAAAAATCAAACGGTGAAATGTTATTTCACAAAATTTACCTACTTTAAATTTTTTCAATAAATAGCATTTTTAATTAAGCAATTACCCTATTTGGTCATTTATTCTGTTATCACTTTACAATGGCTATGACAGCTGGCGTGATAATTAAGCCAAATTTACACATCAGTATAAATCCAATTATTCATTTCATATTGTATTAACCAGCACTTTGCTAATGGAGTCTATACATTACATGGAATCCGTTAAACGTTTTTAAAAACAGTAGTTTTATCAATTTACATTACAATAAAACGGGAGAAAGAGGTTGAACGCATAATTAATTGAGAATCTCATGATTTACTCTATTTGATCATTTTCAAGAATTTTCAAATATACTGTAGTATTTTATAATATATATTTTATATATTTATAATCTAGTATTTAATGCTATATAATGAGAATTAAATAGAAAATACAGAGTAAAGCTCTTAAGACTATAATAAATACACAATTTATAAGGATCGTTCATTGTAAATGACAATGATGATGCCATTCCTCATTAGAACATGGAGAATGTCTAGAAATGATATCTTTAACTCCATATGTAGTGATGCAAACCAAATCACTTTGTGTTTATTTGTTAAGCAAACAATTGTAATAATGAGCTGCACTGTGATGAAGTCTTTTAACGCATTCAACTTAGGAGTAGAGTAGCATATACAAACATTATTATAATGAGCACAAGTAACAACAAATAACTATATAATTTTGATTAAGATGACATTGATAATGATTATTTTTATGTGTTTTTGCTAATCAGTGACAGTGATAATGATGACCATGACAGGAATGACAGCAGTATTGCAAAGTGACAAATAAAGAAATATCTTAAAATGTGAATGTGAGTGGTATTGAGTCAAGTGACCGAGCGGTATTAAGTCGAGTGACCGAGTGGTATTGAGTCAAGTGACCGAGTGGTTAAGGCAGTGGACCTGCAACATAGAGGTTCAAGTCTTTCCTCAACCATAGTTCTAGTGAACTAGACTTTTGGATAAGGTTATATCTGGTGTGTGTGCCAGTGCAACTTTTGGAAGAGTAGGGGTTTACCCCGGTGTACTGGTCTGTATCAGGACCTGTCATTGGCAGCTCGACACAAACATGTATGTGCGACTATAGAAAGATGAGATGTTTTTTGTTTAAACCTACCAGCAGCCATATGTATCAAAACACTGGTTCCCTGCCGTAAGTTACCAAAATTGAAGAGCATCAGGTAGGCTGTTAAGTAGTTAACGGCAAGTGCTGCTGCCTCCTCAAATGACATTCCTTCTGGAATTGGAAAGCATCGCTCAGCTTTCACAGCCGCAAACTCCTTCCACAATCCAAAATCATTCAAGCATATTACACGGGTACCAGGCTGAGTAAAATTAATGTTGAAAAACACAGTTTTTAGAAAATTATATTTTTTCTTCAATAAAACAGCATCTATTACTGTGGCATTAACATAGGACAAGTAATTTGCCTGTACATACAGTAATATAATTTATTTTTGTATAAATACTGCAATGTATATTTTTTATATGATTTTTTATACCGAATATAGTAATTACCATGGGTGACACTACTACATGCAGTACGTTATAATAGTAAAGTAATTACTGTACATAAACAAATATTATAGGCCCTTTGTCAAGGGAGAGATTTATATATGCTGTATATACTTTTGTGTAATTTTAAATGCAGTATCAATTATTTGTCAGTACCAGTACCCAATATACTCCTTGCTAGTGTGATTGCAAGGAGTATATTGGAGTGAGAATATTAATGTTAATGACATGGCGCACACATGCCAAATGAAAGAATTCTACTGTAGACATATTCATGCAGAAAAGAACTTTTAACCAAATTAGTTATACAGTATAAGAATTACTTTAGGTTGCACAACTCCACTGCCTACTTCCTCTACAACACCAGCACACTCCATACCCATTGAGAATGGACATGGAGGTAAGCCGCCAGGAACCTGATACAAGCCTTGCCGACAGTGCAGCTCAGCAAAATTTAGGCCTGACGTTTTAACACGAACAAGAACTTGTCCTGTCTCTGGCTTCGGAATTGGTAACTCTCTCGTGACCAACTTATCATAGCCACCATGGCCTGTCAAAAGAACTGCTTGCATACGTTGTTCTTCCATAGATTTTTTGACTTCAGAGTCCTTAGAATCACGATTAATTTGCGCAGCCATGATGAATTTGATTTTCAGATTACAACAGGTCCCTGGAAAAATGAAAATTATGTACTCCTAGAACATCCGCCTACACAAATTGAATACGTGTGATTTGATGACATAAAAGAAAACATACACAGCGTCCCCTATTATGTGTTTGTAAACACTGAGATTATTTTCCAAATATGTCTTTAGTAGGCGGAGTTAAGTCTATTGAATTGTAAATCTATTGGTCATTGAAAAAATTACGTCATGGGGCTGTCCCTCGTTCGTTACTCTTGATTGAACACATGGCATACACAGTATCAACCGCAATACACGCGTGGTGACTAAAAATAGCTACTGTGCACTGTTGTTCATTTCAAAAAGAGAGCCTAGCTTGACGAGACACGCTATTGTTGGAAATTGTAATTACTGTAACTTAGGTTGTGGAGTTTGTGATTGAATAAACCTCTATTATATTACTTATTAGGCCTACTTTTTATATTTGTTAAAGATGATTCGAAGACAAAGTACGATGTCTTTGGCAGAGCGTACGCGATGTAGAATTGTTATTGTTGGGGATAGTGGATGTGGAAAAAGTTCATTGCTAAGCCTGTTTGTGAAGGAAAGTTTTCCAGAGGTGAGTGCGGGAAAAAGAGCGGGCGACTGTATCGATTTTTAGGGGGCCGAAGGGTTTTGCATTGTGGGCAGTTTGACTTTGTTTTAGGCTAGCCTTCATTCATAAATAAACCAGGCATGCTTTATAATGTTTACAATGTTGTTTATAAATGTTTCTTTTTATTTTACTTTCATATTCAGATTTATAAAGCCTGCCTATCCTAAAAAAAGTATATTCTTGAATGTGTTTATTCTTATTCTTAGGTATATATCCCAACTACATTTGAACAATATGAATCAACAATTGATGTTGGAAAAATGCACTTAGAAGTAAACATATGGGATACATCAGGTAAAACATAAAAAAAAAATTATATTTTGGTTTTATTTTGATATTTTGTTCTTTAGTTGATTTATATTATTATTATTATTATTATATTATTATTATTCTGTTGTTACATTTCTCTTTATTAAACAACAAGTATTAACCCTTTGGAAAGAAATTCATCTTTATCAGTATTTTCTTTTTTGTTCGATTAGATCATCCAAAAGAAAATTATACTGTAAGAAAGCTCTATAAAGTACTTTTGTTATATTAAAACAATTTTCTACTTGTAACTTTACAGTACCTTCACTGACCGATATGCTTAAAAAAGTTAGTATTAGTATTAACTTGGTGGGGTCTGTTTCTACTTTGAAAGAATAAAAATGACCATGTAGCCAAATTATCTTTACAGTAATTTTTTAGAAGCAAAAACAGGACAATTTCAAATAAACTAAACGATTAAAAACTGTCAATAAATTGCAACAATCAGTCATTGCTAAATGGCGGTTATTTGATTGACCGCGTTATTGACCTTGATTCAACAACTTTAGCATCTTGAGCAATTGACCACTTGATTGCATGTAAAGTCATTTCGTTGACCACCAACCACTGGTTTTAAATTAAATTATGATGGGAAGCACAAGTTTAACAGATACGCAATCTATTTTCCAAAAAATGGTTATTTGGTATTATGCAGCAGAAATAGGCCCTTGTACAGTAATCTGACATTTGTAATTATTTCCTGATAAGATTGATATTTCTTGTTTATTTAATTACTGTGTCTTTCAACTCTGTTGCCTTGACCGGGTTAAAATATAACGCCATGTATTACAGCTTTTCCTGAAAATTATTACATGAGTATTGGTAAAGAAATGGATGTTTGGGACATTAGTTGACAATCCGTTATCCTAAAGGATTTGCATCACTTCCAGTATTTCAATTCAATAAAAAAAAAAAACCTATTGTTTACAAATCAGGTGACATTTTTTGTGGTTTGTCGCCGATTATTTTAATTATGTCGGGAAAACCACTTTTCTGTAGAATCTTCTCGGAAACTACTGTTTTTTTTTCCATGATATGCAAAAAAAGGTTGGAGACTATTCTAAACAGGAGGTATTATTCATTCATCTTTTTATTTCGGAATACCAATAAGAAATCTTTGTACATATAAACAAAAACATATTTGAGGTTGTAGAGAATAACGGACAAAATATATAAATATATAAATTTAATGTAATACAGTAGTAATGTACTGTAAAGTGTAGTTGTGTAAAAACTTTAAACAAATTATAATTGACTTAGATTTCTTTTCCCATGTGGCCTACAACAAGGACACTTGGAATTATTGCTAATAGTCATAAATCTAAATCTAGTTAATTTGATTGCAGACCTTCAAAATCAAATTTGTTGTGGTTAAGATTTATTGGTATTATTAACAAGGCAAATGTTAAGGTACTATATAATAATTTAATTTATATTCTTTATTATTATACAGTAATAAACAAATGCAGTTGATACAGTGACACAGTTTTCAATCAAGTGTCAAATTAGTTTGGTTGCTCTTTTTGCTAGATATTTTTTTTAATCAAAAACCAACAGCAACACAAAAATTGCCAATATCAGGAGGGTTAACATACAAAACAGAACGGATACACGGAAAAAATAACTAGATAATATACAACTATCAGTATATACATTAGCAAATGTGTGGTAGTGGATAAAAAAAAACTACATTTCATATTTCAAACTAGCTCTGATTAAATGTACTATTAAATGAAAATAACAACATAATTTAAAGTACAGTACATCAAATGTTATCACAGTTGTGTATTTAGCCTTTTCACTTAACTTGCTTGACCATTACATTTTGTGCCCATTTTTTGATAATAATGTCAAGGTTGCTTTTATCTGATAAGGCACATTGTGATAAGTACTGAGTGTCTACTTATTTGATAGTACTATACTAACTGGACATTGTTGAAAGTACTAGTTTTCTACAATAAAATTTGTACAATACTGTATACCAAATTTAATTCAGAACTAAATAATAAATAAATATACTTATATAGGCCTATACTCCATCAAAAGTTAAGTGTTGTACTTTTTCACTATTGTATAATTCATTTCTTTTTCCTTTTTTTCTTTAAACTTATGAACGCACCGTCATAAAACGTGTGCCGCTGTTCTAAAAGCGTCTGTTCAATAAAGTTATTAATAACTAATATTAGTAACTTAATAACTAATTAATAGTATATTAATTTAGTAGTGAAGGAATACTGTAGGAACAATGTTGGGCAATACAGTACTGTATGTTCCATTAAAATGGGCCCACCAGATTTTCTTTATCTCTTTATCTCCCCCCCCCCCCCCTTCCAACTTACTCTACCCCCACCCCCTAGGGTAATCTGGTTGGTTGATGTTGATATTACAATGACAGATTCAGACAGTTCTCTGGCTGGGTTCATTTATCTTGTTCCAGATTCAATTACATTATGTTTAGAATGTTTATTATTAATAGAATGTGTTTGTTCAGGATGTTTGATGATGACATCACACACCGTGCTGATGTCATACATAGCACCACCTAATCTATGACATCATAAGTGTTGATCCCATCTAGGAGGAGGAAGTGTACAAAGTTCCATAATATTTAGAATGATTGAGCCCTTTTATTTCTAAACAATTATTTATTTAAAGGTGTCCCCTTAATAGGAGTTCTCCTAAACAAACTACAAGACCTACGGATTGGTAAAAAACCTAAAAAAAAACATACAGTACAGTACAGCTATAGCAAACCCATTGTGAACAAACAAAAAATGATGTTTTACTTAAAAAATAAGTAGTTAAAAACACAGATTTGTTAAAAAATTGTATCTTACAGTATATGTTGGCTCGATGGCATTCGCTATGTTTTTTTAGAGGTTTGCGATGTCTAGCAAATACCCTACAGTAAAACTACCATTTCTCAACTAGGTTGATCTGTACCAGTAGGCACTCTTTCCAACATGCAGATTACTGAAATAGTACTTCAATTTTATTTTTGACAGGCGGTTTTTAATTGAAAGGTGTTGATTTATGCGTCTCAAGACAAGTTCATATGGATTTCCAAAATTCTGTAAATACAGTAGTAATGTCTTTCCCTGAGGGTCAAAGTACAAATATGAACAATATGTTCAATTACCTGACCTGTATGACATCACTGCAGGAGCTAATAAAGCTAGAAATTTTATTTTGACTAGGATTTTGTATAGGAAATGATAAGTCAGAACTGAACAGTGTGTTATCACCGGGGCCACAGGCAACAACTGCTATGTACAGTATAACAATATGTTTTGAATGTTGCACTATAATTGGAATGACAGTAGTACCAATTACCAAGTAGTTTAACATGCAATTTGAAATTGGTTTTTAACATGTTTTTGATTTTGTTCCGTTTTTCTCACTTTTTAAAAATGATGTGACCTTTATTTCAACTCTTGTCTTTCTACAAAAAAGCTTGGTTCTCACTAGAACGTAACGCAAGGACGTAAACGCAACGCAAGGACGTAAACGCAACGCAAGCGTTTTAACCAATGACAAGCGAAGTTATAGACAGTTAGAAATTACATGCGAATAAAGCCATCGCTTGTGATTGGTTAAAACGCTTGCGTTGCGTTTACGTCCTTGCGTTACGTTCTAGTGGGAACCAAGCTTTATATACGTGCTGTACAGTGGCATGAGAACAGTACACACAGTATCATCACAGGAGGCTGCCTCGGTATGATATTTTCCAAAAAAGGTGGGGGGGGGGGGTGGTAATATTATACTAGGATTATAATGGATTTACATACCATGTCTTTTACTATACTGTATCTGAATTAATAATGTAGTTATTACTGTACTGTAATTAGAGGTCTTATATACTCTAAATTTGGATTTATATTTAAAAAAAATGTTTTTCAATACAAGTACAACTAAGTTAAAACTATTATCTTCTACTGTATGTATTAAAATTATGCTATTTATTAATCCCAATAGCGATTACAAGTATCAAATTCATAATTGTAGGCTTACTAAATAATTGGTTCTTTGATGTACAATTCGGTTTAATTAAGCATTAACAGGGAACACATTAGCGGTAACTTTCCCTAATCAATTCTTCCATTGCCTCTTTAGCTTTCCTAATCTATTGATCCATCCATTCAGTGGCTTATGCAACCCTCCATTGTATTCTACTAATTACCTGTATTTGTTAATGATTAATTAAGTCTTGGATGAAGTACAGTTAAACTTTGTACAGTATCACCACATCACCTGGTCAGTAGTTTTTTTTAACTTTTCTTCTTCTCTTTTAATTTTATTAAATCAATAGTGTACCTATAGTATAAATATTCTATATTCACCCTATTTTGCAGTACTGTATCTCTACATAAATGTACTATCTATTCCAGCAGTATCATAGGAATATTTGGTAATACAGCATCCTATTATATCACAGGTGGTGCCTGCATCATGTAAGGTTAAGGGTTAGGTTGTTACTAGATGCATGTGGAACACATGTGATGTTGTATTACCAAAGAGTCCTACAGTATGATACTTCGGAAATAGATACAGTGCCGAGAATCGCCTGACCTGTTTGTGAATACACCTTTTTTTAATTCAAGCTTAGAAAAATGTACTTTTTTATCCACTAGATAGCAAAACTATTTTGTTTGAATTTTATTCACTGATATTATACTTTTATAGAGTAGTATTGAATCGCATGTAATTGACTTTTGCGTTTGACACATTTTCAAGCTCATTGAGCAAGCTAACATAAGCTTATTATAATGACTTATGAAAAATACTAAACATAAGTAGTTGCCGGTTTCCAATCAACAGTATTTGACGTTTGGGAATAGAGATCTGAATGGGTTATGGAAGCTTGACTCTTGTAAAAGAACGGATGATCTAGTGAGATACAGTAGTACATAGGCGTGTTGGACATCGAATTACTGATCATATTTCGAATCCAACTGCTACATTGCTTGTATCCTTAGGCAAGACACTCTCTCTACCCAGGTGTATAAAATGGGTACCGGTTAGATCAAGACACAACTTTGCGATGATTACTACTGTACTGCATTATTATGGGAGTATGTTTCCATATGTGTTTGATCCAAAAGATGACCAGGGTAATAATGTGCAAAGCATTGGGATGAGAGCTTGTTTATATGCGCTATATGAGAATGAACTTTTATATTATACTACATAATGAATATGTAGGGATGTACAGTAGATCTTATGGGAGTAAGACATGAACATGTGTACCTCGATCTTGTAGATTAAGTTGAGAAATCGAGCCACTTAATGTACATACAGTACAATACATTAGCCCCAAAAATATGCTTAGTTTTATTTCCTTCCCCTCATCAAATTTTTAAACGGCATAACTTTTGTTACTAATTTCAACCTATCCTTCTCATGTCTGTAAATCACAATGGATTTAAGTAACTGTAACACCCCTCCTCATAAAAATGCTGTATAATAATATGGTATTGAAATTCCATCCATTGGTATTTAAAAGGAAGATGACATTAACATTTTCTAGAAGCAGATCAACAATTGACTAGCCATATTTTGGGTGCTGTGCACTTTATTTTTTTCGTTGAAATGTATAGTAACAATCGAGAATGTCGCAATCGCAATCCACTCACACTTTTGTCAAGGTTTCGTTTGTTGAGTATACAGGTAGTATGAATACTTAGAGTACTTTACTACAGGTGTGTTATTGTTTGCAGTGTTTATTTTTCTATCATAGTTCATTTCACCTATTTTGTCAAATGAATTGATGTCTTTACTTGTGGCTAAATTTCGTTTTAATCTACTAAGCCTAAAAGCTTGTGAATCATTCATGATCCTGGTTACTAATGATAGAGTGATGCTTTAATAATCTAGATAAATTATATTTTAATAGCGCCTGCCGTGGCGGGCCTCGATGCAATTGATCAGTAAAATTGAACTTACTACAGTACAGTATTTTGCTATAGTAGATATACTTGGATAAACCATGGACTGATGAAAACAACAATGGCTATTATATCTGAACTGACAGTTTTTCTGTAATTTTTGTACTTATTATTTATTCATATTGTTCTCAACAAAATGTATACTGAAATTACCTTTATCAAATCACCATTGTGGTTGTCAACCAAATTGTCTTTTTAAAAATTCCAAATTACTTGTTCCTTTTGGGTTTAACTATAAATTATAACTAGCCCATCTATAGTAATAATGTTAATGGTGATCATACATTTTCATTTAAATTGTATTGTCAATGTGAAATTTGATAATGTAAAATATTGACATCATGTACTATGTAAATGTAGAATTTTACAATATTGCTTTTAGCCATGAACAAGATACATATACTGTACTCTCATGTTTGAACTTTCCTGGTTCATTCAAGAAAAGAATATTTATGTAAATTATATGCGAATTGCATGATTTTGGTTACTGTAACGCTCATTTCACATCCTGCAATGGTCGTTTGTATAACACCTTTTTGCTAGGAAGTTTCTACAGCTACTTGCATTAACACTTGTTATCAAATTAGTGTCTATTATCACATGGTCTATCACATGGTCTATCGCATGGTCTATCTGTGCATATTTTTCAGGTCAGTTGTGGCTGGAGCAAGCAAGCCTCAAGCTAAACTTGGGGGTGTAAAAAGTGTGTATTTTCAATGGTGTAGGCCATTTGGACACAAACAATAGAGTTCAAATCCAAGAGGTCGTTCACCTCATTAATTTGGTCATTGTTTAAAACATATAGACAGTCCAGATTTTAATAGGATTTAAATTGTCCTCATTTTGGCAAAATTTGTCATTGTATTTTAATTTACATGCGTCATTATATAAACAGTATAATACCCAATGATTCAAAATTAGAAAATTATTTTACTGGGATACATGCCCAATTTAGGATGCTATTGTATACATATTAGTTTGTTATTATTTTTCCATAAACAAAAGATTAATATCAGTAACATCAAATGATTGGAAAGTGCCCTAAATAGTAAAGTACAAGATTTAAATTGAAACTGTAAGTAAACAAAGCTTTTAGAGGTTTACAAAACCTGGTGGGTAAGCATTCCTCGCTTTGTGCCAAAGACCACTAAGGGGTTGATTGACAGCAGGTGGATTCCAGACATCCTCTGAGACCTAAATGATCCGCAGGTACTGTAGTCACAAGTTCATGATCCTATTCAAAAAGAGGACTTTTATTTTCATGGAAATAGGGTAATAAAAGAAAGTAGATCGTATTGGAATTTTTCTTTTATTTGTTGGTGCAAAGTTAAATGTGTGGTACTGATACCTGTGTACAGTATAGTGGATATTCTATACAAGCTACCATAAAGAATACAAAATATGTTGTATTGTATTGTATACAGTAATTATCGCAGAGCACAAAAAGTAGTTAATCCGTAATTAAATATTAGTGTAAATTACAAACCAAATGGGCTTTTATGAAAGAGAGAAGCGTAAATGAAAAGGTCTCTACAAGATGATGTTTTGATTTCATAAAATATTGTTAGTATAAAAATATAGGATACTACAGGCACAGTGCTTCCAGCGACAAGTTAATAAATAGGCATCTCTGGCAACTAAACATTTGATTGTAATTTCTGTTTTGCCCATTATAAATGTAGTTCAAATACCTTTTGAAGTTCATTCACTTCTGTTTTCCCACTTATCTCCCTTTCCCTTCTTCCCCCCCCCCCCCCCCCCACACCTCCCTCGCTTCTGTATGAGTGTACAACTATCCTACTGAAATTTGACATTTATTCCAATTTCCAAACTAAACCAGGAAATTCAAGTGTACATATTTTTATTGAATATTATCTGTCTGTCGTTCTGCTCATTCCATGAGCCTGTTTCTAATGAGGTTTTGTCTGATAGAAGAAGGACCTATATCGGTTTATTCGAGGTTCATCTGCACTGAAATGATAGGCTATTGCAACGATTTGATGGACTATTGCACCGATTTGATAGACTATTGCACCGATTTAATAGACTATTTCGCCGATTTGATAGACGATTAACCAATACCACTTTTCTGCTTTGTTTATTTGTCTACTGTACAGCAACCAAATATTTGTTCACTTTTCAACAACCTTGTTTCCAAATTTTAATAGCAAAAAAATACTCTGTACATGTATGTACACTTTAGATTTGGAGTTAGACTAATTAATTAATTAATGACTGATTGATGGACAGTTTTTGCTAATCTTTAAAAATGTTAACTTTGATTATTTTGGGTCACTAAACATGTTTATGTTTGTTGTGTCAAATACTACAACTTTAAATTCTCTTTTCTATTTTGTTTGTCAATTGGTTGTGGCACACTGTAAGGCCACCTTGTGGTTTATCAGCTTTGTTTGGTAAATATAGTATTAAATGTTCCAACCCAGGTATTTTCATCACTTGTTATCAACATTTTTGGGTAGACCCCAAGAGAGAATTCCAATACCAAATTTGATTTGTTATACATTTCACAGTTTTTCTGCATTTATGCAAATACAGTTACTATTAGCTTGAAACATGTGGTTACAAATGATATGTTCCGTCACAAACAAAAGAAAAAGTTAGATTAACATTTTTGGTTATCCGCAACGAAGTTGCAGGATAACCTCTTGTGATTGTACGAAATCAACCTGTATGATTTTTGTGTAACGCTTTTCTCTAAAACTCGCAAACATAACATTTCGGTAACTATCTTAACATATTGACATTTACGTAACGTCGTCAAGCGAAGCTTTTCATGACGTTTACAATTGCGCAACGTGACTTACGCGCGATTTAACGATTTTGTCGTATTTAACATAGCTCGACAACCAAATAACATTTCAACTTGAAACTTTGCAAAAGTTTAATTTATATCATGCGCTAACTTTCTGTTGAAAAAAAATTGCGTGTTTTACACAAAGTTACGCGCGCACGCGCATTTAAAATTTCAAAATGCGCAAAATTAATTTATAATCAACTTTCTACGCGTTTCATGTCGTTTTAAGCATGTCAAAAATTCCCACGCGTGCGCACATTTTTACGTGTGCGGTGCGCACGTAGTATTGAAAACGTACTTTTTTCACGTGATTTATATTTTTCCAGCCTTTTCTAGTAATTTTACCAAATTTTAAACAATTTCGACTTAAAGATACGTCATACGAGCACGTCGAATTGGACAATTTGCGCGCGTTTTTTATGAAAAGGTTAAAAAATTCGTTTAAAATATGCCTTTTTTTAAACAGTCGTAATTTCTAAACTAGACGGTCAACTTTTTGTGGATGGCATATTCTGGAAGTAGATGAGTTGTAGATATCGGATCAGGTATTAATATGGCTAACCGGACATTGTGACGTCATCGTATGGCCACGCGAATATAAAATTTAGGATTTTTGTATCTTTCGTCATAGCTCATCACATTGAATAGAGCGCATCTCCACTTATCCGTTTTCCATTTTCACCCCGATTTTGATTTTGTCTAGGTCAATCAAGTATCTTTCGCATGAGTTAAAAATATTTTAATTTTTTTGACGTCATCATGCCTAAAAATTTTAATCACGTGTGGCATCAATTTCATCTTTACAGTAAATTTTAATCTGTTATAGCTCGTAAGAATAAAACTTGATAATCACGATTAAAACTTTTTATGGAAGCTATTGGATTGTAGATACGAAATTATGTAAAAATGTTGCCAATCGGATGTTGTGACGTCATCATATGGCCAGTTAAATAAAAAAGGTCGTATTTTCATCTTTTGCGTCATAATTCATTACATTTAAAAGAGCGCGCATCAATATTTCACGTATTCAAATTTCTTCTACACGCTAATACGTTGTTGCTGAGATAATTTCCTTTCGGAATTGCTAACTTCGCGTTTCATTTTAAAACCGTCAACATGTTAAAAATTGTAATAAATAGCGGGTCCCGTAATTTCACCTATTCTACACTGTATGTGATATGGATACAGATTATACTGTGTATACTATATATGAATTTAAATAATAAAATTCAGCAATAACAACAGATCATATTCTTCAGTTCAGTTCATAATGCCAACGTGAACACTTCCTTTTGTCCTCAACCTATCCCCTTAATGTTAATGTTGCACCACTTGCGCGGCGGATAACCAAACTCGTCAAAGTGACGAGTTACATGTCTAGTGCTAATCCTATATTTGTTTTTGAAAATTTAGATATCTACAGTATAGTGAAGAGTTTTAATATGAATTTTACTTACTATACTATACTCTTACTAGGCCTATATTTTTGTATTTTAATACAAATTTATTAGTAAAGTAAATTTGTGACTATTTTTATAATACAGAAATGACAGTTTTTGATATTTTTCATTGTCAATCACCAACCCAAGATAAAATTATCTTGCAGAATGCCTCAAATCCAATTGGATTATCAATGTGCTACTTGTCTTGCTAATAAAAAAGACAAAAATAACCGCAGCATGTTGTCAATACCGTTTCTTTTCAAGTGCAATCGTGTAGAAAACGACATCAGAATAGATACTTCACTGCGGCCGTGACTGTACAACTGATAGCCAATTGATGGATCAACCAAATTAGATCATTCTATTGTCACTAAATTTCTTCTTCCTGTCATTATTAATTGCAAGTTAGGATTGAGAGATCATAAAAAACTGCTAATAGTTTTTTGTATAAACTATTTAGTTGGGTGGGAGATGACAAAATAAAATGTTTGAAGAAGTACTGTCTGCCAAAATCATGAAAGATAATACAGTTTTCTCCGGTAATTAATTTCCGCCCAATTTGTGGTGAAAGTGAGTAACTATTATGTAACATTAAAATGTCATATTCAACAACAAAAATTGGGAGGACAATATTATATCTTTAAACTGTGCATGTCTTCATTAACAGAACTTAAAAGGAAACCGACAATCTTTAAAATTATTGTTGCCCAAGGTTACATCTCTGGAAAGTGAAAATGAAACCGTATAAAGATATTATCTTTTTGAATCACTGCTCTATATAAGATAAAAATTTATAGTTTATAACTGTCAATTTTAGCTAAAAAATGAATAATTTTAAATACACCCCTGTATGAAATCTGTAAGCTTTCGTTATATTATGGAATAATGAAAAAGTAAATCTAAATGGGCTATAGTATAATATAACCATGGATGGGGATTACTACATGATGAGGCCTGTAATAAATTGCTTTTTCAAGAATTTTTTCTTCCCTGAAATTCTCAGAAATAAATTACAAAATGTTAATTCATGATGTTGGTTATGAACCATGACCAAATACCTACCTGCTACTTTCATTGACCCTAAAGATTAGCTGACCTCCGATTAGTCATGTGATATTACTGAATGTGTACTAGTGTGATAGTGTGATCTATGCTCTTCTCTACATACAATACATCTAACCTACTACTGTACTAGTATACTGTAACCACAGAGCATTTTGTAATCAACTGTAAAATAAGTTTTAGATTAAATTATTGAAATTGACCAACTGTACATGGTTGACCATGAATTTTAAATGCCATGGACGTGTTCTCATACATGGTACTGTACATCAGGGAAAATGCAATGTTTTTCTAAATTTTGATTTAGAATAATTACTTATACAATATTAAAAAAGAAATAAATCATACATAAATTGATTATATGTATGATTTATTTCTTTTTTAATATTGTATAAGTAATTATTCTAAATCAAAATTTAGAAAAACATTGCATTTTCCCTGATGTACAGTACCATTCAATATTATAAATCCAAAGGCAAATTACTGAAAAAAAATAACAATGCTGTGGGTATCAGTGGCTGGATCTCAATGGAGATACAAAAAAAAGCGAAAAGCTAAATCAAAACGATAAAGTAAACAGCCAGAAAAGTTAGCAGAGCTTTCGGGCAACACTAGCCCTTCATCAGATATTATATATATATTACGTCTTGCGAATCAAACTAGTGTATTTCACAAGTTAATATTTAATTAAATGTTTTCAAACACACATGGCCTACACAATCTTCTTACACTACAGACAATAGAAAAAGTTTTCAAATAAATACAGTATTATCATTATATTAATAGACTTGGAAGTGACACATGTGTTGATAATACTTCACTGATTAATCAGATTTAATTGGCTTTATCTAATTTTCATATACAATAATTTATCAATCCATAAAAACACAACTTAAAATGTTTTCAAAATGTATGTACAGTATACACTTAAATGTGTTATGTACATTCTCATCTACAGTAATCAGATGTTAAATTATAGAAAATATATATATATTTTTTACAATTTTTCCAAATTACAGTACTTTTCAAAGTAAAAGTGGAAGTTTTTTATTCCCAATTTCCAATACAGTAAAATCTGGATGGTATTAGTAACAAAATATGAAATATTAGAAGTATTATAATAATTCGACTGAGTAAGTTTAAGTCAAATTTAGGTACTGTAAACTACTGTTCCTGTATTGTACAATATATTGTAGCCTCACTTTCCGGATAAACCAAAAATAGCCCTTCTTTCCAAAGTGAGAGATAAAATATGAAAAGCAGAATTTTTAATTGAATGCCCCTATCCAAAAATGGTACGTACCAGCCGATTTTTTTTTCAAGAAGCCCATTGAATCAGCTTTATTTTTTTACTCATCTTGTAGGTATTTAGATGTCCTAAAAGGTCAACTACATAACACATGGAAACAATTATTTTTTGACTAATATGCATAGTACTAATGCTACATACACAATTTTACACTCCAGTAGAATTTATTCAATTTTAATTATATTATGGACTGTTATCAACAATATTTTATTTATAGGTTAATATTGATGACCTTTTACTTTTGATGACATCATACTTTAGTCCATAATTGGTTACTTTGACTTGTAACAGCGCACACAATAATGTCTGTCTTTAATTGTTTTGTCGATGTTATAATTTTAACTCACAACTTTGTCCAGTTTTTAATTTTTATTCAGAAATATTTTATAGCGAAAACACCAATATGATAAAAATTAAAATATATTCCGTAAAGTGAAAATAATGTACAGAGTTTTACATGTAGACACAAATATTGTATACAGTAGCCTTTCTGACTGGCTCATTCGCGCGATAATATGCGATCGATCAAGAACTGATAACGATATTGAATTAAGAGTTATTATTTGATAGGTTAAGTAGCACTTCTCATATTTGTGTAATTGAATGTATTCGTTAAGATATTTACGATCACTTTCAACCAAACATCAGGATTTTTAACACATTGATTCTTCACATCTTAAATTATAATAAACAGTAGAAGGTGTTCCTTGGGTGTCCCAAAGATCGGGACGTGTTTTTTTGTTTTTAACTTTGCACACTGCTAATACTAGTATTAATTATTACACACAAATATTTACAATTTAAATGATTAAAAATCATTTGTTATCAATCATCATCACTATTATCATCATCAAATTCTATCATCTTCGCTTTCTGATCACCTTCAGTCTCAAAAACTATGTTACAACAAAGACTAAATAAATAATTCACCGGAAATCCCAACAGACTTTACAAATTCAAATAGAATCGTGATCTTGCTAGGAATTTCCATTAATTTGAAACAGATCAGCAATTTCAGAAGATGTATTCAGATATGAAATCTTGTTAATTAATTCAGTTGCAATATTACTCAGTATCTTTACAATTTTCTGCCTGTGTTTTATTTCCGATGGGTTTAATTATATCAGAAAATATTAGCTGCATTATGCATGCAATCAAACACTGAGTACTGTATGTATTCACTTCTATGTTGTCGTTGTTGATACATTCCCTAAAGCCTTCCAAATTCTCCTCTATGCATGATAATACTAATAACAAACCTGATACACATACTGTAGTGCTAATGGACAATTCTGACCCAGGTTTTAGTACTTTTTATTAAGTACAATCATAACATCACAAGTACAATGACTGTTTATGTAATCTTTCGACAAAATACTGTATTTAACAGGTGGCAAGAGGGAATAGTTTTCCCTTCTGTGACCCCTCAACAGTACATTTTAGGCTGTCGATGATAGCATTGTTTCATCTGTGAACCCAGAATTCGTTTTTAGGCTGATGGTAATAACATTAACAATGAACCCTGCCAATTCATAGCATCCGGTATTCATCTTTACTGTACCTTCCAGTACTATATGCTTCAATTGTTTGTTTGTGAGTGTTCTAAGGCTCTGTCCACACTATCAAACTAGTTTGACTAAAAAGTGTGATGTTCCCAAATATGGTGGTGATATGCCCAAATATGGTAGTGATATGACATCATTTATGTCCATATATGGGCACATCATTTTTGTCACATAAGTTTGATAGTGTAGATAGAGCTTACCAGTGTAATATAATCAGCCTTAAACTATGGTATTACCGCCTTTATTCCTAATAGGCCTATATTAAAGCCTCTACTTGAACAAACTCCCCCAAGTTTGGCAATAAAAATGTGCTGATTGAAGTTTGCTAGTGTAAACAAACTTTTGTTTGCAGATTCTGAGTTTACTAGTGTAAACTAGCCATTAGTATGGCGCGCCAAGCTGTCATTCATTCGGAAATAAAGATATCTTAGTTTTAAACTAAAACTAAGATACTGTAAATCTATTGCTTGAATCAATGTCAGCTTGGCGCCCCATATATTATTGTACCTCTGTTTTGTTCCTACAGTATAGTACAGTATGCATAGGTTTTTTTTGTTCTTTTTTAGTAATTAGTAACATTCTTGTCTGGATTAGTTTATAAATTCTTCTTTTGTTTAAATTTAATTTCTGTATTAGCAAGAAGTGAAGTGTGAAGTGGCACACATTTATCACATGATCTCAATTGTTGTTATAACTTGAGGATTTAGTTTAATATGCAAAATCTTTTAAGATGGTGTTTCCTACTAATATTAGTCAGTTAATTGAATTCTTGTGTTTAAACTTGATGTGTGGTGAAGCTCCTCTGAGAAGCCAAGTTTATCTACCAGGCACTGCATATACTCAATTATTAAAAATAGAATATCCATGTGATTAATTTACATAATGTTAGATAAATTGCATAAAATACCAATGAAAATCCCACATCCAAATTTAGTATGATTATTTAAAAACAATTTTTTTTTTAAAGTATTTATTTGTAAGCGAGTTAGTGTAATGGTTTTGTGCAAATAGCCTTTTCCCCTTTGTATACTAGTTTAGATTAGGTCAAGGGTCAAGAATAGCTGTGAGCTACAGGTACTGCGGACCTGGTTGTCATGTCAACATATGTTCAGTTTATAAAAGTTTTATTTTGAAGATTTGAAGTAGCTATATACTGTACACTTGACAAGTGTTGAAATACTCAAGTGTACTTTCACCATTTGTAAGTTGTTGTTAAAAAGTTAGTAAAAAGGGTCGTTGAGCCAACGCATTTTGTTTTGCCGTGTTTTATACTATGATATTTATTCAATTACGTCATTTGCATTTACTGTATATGTAGCAATGGTCTATAATAAAGACTACTTGCCACGAATTATAGCTGGCTAAGCGCTAAGACCATTTACAGACCGCTTATAGCAATCCGCCGCACGATAGCTTGGCTGGTATAGGACAAAATAACATGCTTTTTAGACTACCTTTACCAGTAGTGTTCATTGTGTAAAAAGAATAATAGGATATTACTGTACAGTATACTATAGAACAGATATTATTAATATCTGTAATTTCCAAGTCAACAGAAAATTCTTTGGATCGTGTTATCATGACTAAATATTCAATGCTAATATGTGTAGAGTACTCTTGTGAATTGACCTAATTTTAGATTTCATTTTTCTCTCCGATTTATTCATTATGATGGTAATTGAATCGCGTTAAATTTAAGGAGATGTTTGCGTTGGTTAGCCTGGGGCTCAGTGGCCATATGTTGTCAAATGTTAAAAATTATTTATAGGCAAAATTTGATTTGAAGCATTGAGGTTTCCTCATATAGGTTAAATGATTGTTGAACTCGGTTCAACTGCATTTATTGTTACAGGCCTAGTCTCTTTACTTATAGTTAGCATTTACTGTCATTACTGTAACTATATCTTTTTACTATAGTATGCTTTTGGTATCTCAAAACCAGTATTTTAGCTAAAGCAGCCTTTTTAAAGACCCAAATAAAGATTATTCAGTGTAAAGACACCCTTAATAATCTTTATTTGGGAAATGAAAAATGTTACCATAATAATTGTTTTTGATTTTTTTTCAAAAGTGAATAACTTTATTAACTGCAAAATGGCCTATGGTATATAAAGTCTGATTTAATTAATCTTCATTTTTCATGTTTTTGGGGGACAGTATCCAGTAAATTAAAGAGAATATTTATTTGATAAAATAATGAAATTAATTATTTTACAATGAAAATTGTTATGAATTTCTAGACATTCAGCTTGAAAAATGTTTAAATATTTTCTAGTTTCAATCCCAGCATGTTGTTCCTTTGGTCCCAGACAGATTTTCAATCGGAATTTATTAGCATTCAGATCCTTTCCTATATTGACCACATCGTGATGATTTATCCATAGGGAGCTATTGTTATTCCTGTTGTTTGTGAAAAGTAATTTCCTCTAGTTAAAGTGTTGGTAATATAATCTTGGCTCGTGAGGTAAAATTAAAACTGCTTTTTTCATCAATCAACTCAATAGGATTTCCTTCTGATATTGTTCAAAGATTTTGTTTTTTGTTCTCTCCACATGTTGCATATAAAAACCTAACAAAGACAATCAATCATTTTGTGAACTTCATCTGCAGCTGTCATATTCAACAATCATTTTAATACATTTCTAAATAAAAAAGGATGTGTTTCAAAAGAGAAAAATCACCTGATGATTAAATCAACTCTCAAAGGTATTTTTAATAATCAACAAGAGAAACAAAAGGTTCTATTGCCAATGCAATCAACTTTAATAGTGTTTCTTCAGAGAATTTGGTTTCCATCTACATGTAGTTTAACTTATGCGTATTTATTATGTACATACAATACTTTATTTTAATTGTTAACAGTAGCTCATCTTTGAACAATTCTGTACAGTAATATTTTAATCTTCATCGTTCCACAATCAACAAATTGATTATTACAGAACTACAATAGGCCTACAATAGGCCTACTAGAAGGCCTACTTTTAAGTAGTGGCTGTGTGTGAACTAGTACACCAGGGTAACCCCCTACTCATCTCAAAAGATGTACAGTACTAGGTTCTTTAAAGTGCACAGGAAAGTGCATTTTGTGTACGCTGGACCTACGGTTTATAGTCCTTATACGAGAAGACTTGTTCTATCACCAGAACCATGGTTAAAGGGTGTGTTATTTTGCCATCCATATGATTATATAATAAGTAACTATTAATCAACCTTTTTTACATATTTTGAATTCTGACTGCACAGGGGGTAGCCTTTTCAGAATGCACTCATGTAATTCCATTTGCTGTTAATTTTAACTTGTGGGTGTGGTTATTCCTTCAAGCTGTGGTATAATTGAATTGGGATGTATTGGAGTGTCTGTCACAGTCTCATGGTATTTTAGGAAACTTTAAATATGTATTATGACACATTGCAATGATTCATTTAACTTTCTGTTCTATTTTGAAAATAAAAATATCATGATAGGTTTAATAAAAAATTGTTCATACTACACTTTGCCATTGTATTCCTACAGTATTATAGCAGGATGTGGCCTGATACAGTATATTTCAAGTCCGCTTCCCTCTAAAGTTCAATTCTCCTGATTGTTTTTGATACGGGAAAAAACATCTTCATAATTTTAATACATTTATTATTTAGGCTCTACTACTAGGACCTTGTTTGTTAACTAAAGGTGAAAAATGAATTTTCCACACGTGGTACTGTACAGTACTCTACCATTGGTTACTATAGATATCGATGTCTAAAATAAATTATGTTTAAAAAAAGCGCTTTCATTGAATAGTTTTATATTTTTATTTATAGTGCCCTCCTCTTTTTACTTCAGTATACTGTACTTTCCTGAATTCTATATTGTACTTTTCCAATTTGGGGATTTTATCAAAATGCCAAAATATTCTTACCGGAATTATTTATCATTTATTGCATACAGTACTAGTCAAATAGTTTTAATAACAATTTTTCTAGATTACCGGTAATATTAATAGTAGCGTAATATATGAAAAGAACAATATTTAATTCAGAATGATAATGTGTATTATAATAATTAATAATATGATGAAGTACTACTGAATCAATGGTTTCGGTACCTGAGTATTAATAATTGTATGTACTGTACGAGTTGGTCTGATATCTCATGAATAACATATCCTTAATTATTGATGATTATTACCCCAAGCTATATACTTATTTGATATAAATTACTACTTAGTAAAAAGCACTTAGCAACAAAGTAGCGTGCTCGGTAGGGGAGACACCTATGGATAAACTGTTGTAGGACACGCACAAGGGAGATGCCTTCGGGCACGCTGTCGCTGGACGCTCACAAAACTGACACCTGTTACGAAATACAGGTCAACCAATAATAATCAAAATAGCTCCTGTATTTATCTGCTCCGCTGAAGCGTGACCACTGACAACATCAAATTAGTATTGCTCGAATTGTAGTGTTATCTTTCTCTCGGATGATGGCCAAATTTTTACAGTTTTACCCCTGATGTGTATTTCATATTATTATATTAAATTGTGTGCATTAAGATGTACTACACTATGATCTAATTTCATTTTGTTAATAGTACATTAGCAAATATTGCTATAGAATCCAGTAGTGTACCAAATGTTAAATATTGGACATTTACTTTACTAAGCCGACTGTACAGTATGATCACAGTATATAATAACACACACAGTAATGTACCTTGATAAATATTATACTTCTAAATGGTTTAAAGTTAAAAAATGGTCACACATATTAATAAACTCTTACATCATAACAAAACCATTTATAAATATCCTACATTTTACCTTTGAGAATATAAATAAAATTCATTTCCTATTTTACATCAATATTAAAAATGTTATTTATGGGAAGCCTTAATATTTCGGTAATAAAAAAAACCCCAAAATTTGAGGATTTCCTCAATAAAATGCTATAAATAAAATGTATTTTTTTTATGTCAACTTACTGTATATACTCGTTGTAACCTTTATTCCTTATAAAGTTTACCAATAGGCCTATGATGTTTTTCATTCTATATAATCTGTTTTGCTTTATGTACACGACAACTAACGATCAAATAACAGTTTTTCACATCGCAACTTATACAACGTAATTTTGAAAACTACAACCATTTTTCTATATACATACAACGTACATTTCTAGTCTAACAAAAACATTTTTCTAAACTTTCTATTATTTAAAAGTCGAAGATAGCCAGGTCTCGGGTCCATTCTATTGTCGCCACAGATTAATATCTTCATCAGTACTTCTATGAATGGATGATTAGGTGGGAACACGAACGCTAGTTGATCATACCCAGTACCGTTTTGATCGTACGATTAATCGGGAAACCACCTCACGACGATATAATCTGTTTGTTTAATTGAAAACACTAAACTACGAAAGATAATATTATTGCACAGTATGCTTTCTCCAAATGAATGCCAACATAAGCTCATTTGAATTCAACCTGGCAACTGCATTATCAGATTTATAATGTGATGATGAAATATATCAGTTATTATTGCATATTATTGTAGTGATTTCACAATTCTAATTATAAATCGCAATTCAATATTGTAGTCATTCACCATGCAGATATTTAATACTTTGATAAATCAATAGAATGTCTTGCAGAAGGTTTTTGCCTGAGTAGCTTTAATTCAAACTGAAGATTGTAGTGATATGCCCAAATATGGTAGTGATACTGTATGCCCAAATATGGTAGTGATATGCCCAAATATGGTAGTGATATGCCCAAATATGGTAGTGATATGCCCAAATATGGTAGTGATATGCCCAAATATTAAACTAATGTATTGGTCCATCCAATGCAACATGTCCACTTCTGTAAAAGAAATTCTCCCAAGTTTTAAAGATGTTATGCAGTTTTGTCGAATATACAGTGTGGTGAACTGTAAATTAATTTAAGAAAATGTGAAAGCCTGATATTGAACAAGAGAAACAATAAAAAATGTTTTTGGTTTTTTTTCAATAATATATTTAATAGTTTTTATTTATTTTTTGTCTTTTCAGGGAAATCAGAATATGATAATGTACGACATTTAGCCTACCCAGATACCACAGCGAGTATTATTTGCTATGATGTTAGTAGACCTGATACATTGAAAAGTGTCATTGAAAAGGTACTTATAAAGATTTATTAATTTTATAAATTATTCAATTTGACCAACAATTGGATCGGATAAAAAATTTAAGTGAAAACATTATTTTCTTACGAAAGTGATGAACTTTGTTGAAACTACAAAATGGCCTATTCAATGTCTAATTTTATTAATATTCATTTTTTTCATGTTTTTGGGGGACAATACTGTACATCGTTAATTGCAACATATACAAATGTGAAAATAAAAGTCCAATTGCAATAGATAAATCAGCAACTTAATACTTCCTTAGGGCTTGGTGAGACATAAATGTTTTATTTAAAAGGAAAGAATTTTAAAACTCATAAATAAAATGTTCTAGTTTGAAACTTGAAAACATTAATCTATTTCATTGATTAAGTATCTTTTGTATTTTTAGATATTGTGTAATTCTTTTAGTAGCAATTCCCAGCCCTTATATCAATTAAGTTTAAATGATTTTGGCAGCCTTAATACCACAAGTATTCAGGCTAAAAAAATTGTGCTTTGAAGTTTCTTGTTGTTTATTTCTGTTGAACTGCATGGTTTAGTGTTTCGCTCTTTACTTAAAATGAAATAAATGTCCTAGTGACAAATGTACTGTATGTTTTGCCGATGATTCGCTGTTGGTCTGGATTAAAATAAAATAAAATACTGTAGAAAAAAGTTATGTTATACTGTACTCTATCAATTAATGTGTAAAAATGATAATTTTTTCTTTTCCATTTCTGTATCAATAATTTAGTACCATTACATGAACTCTTTTCAATTTGTTTTCCTTTTATACAAAGATGAACGTCTCTGCTTTAATTCTATATCTAAGTTCAATTAACTAGTTTATATTATTAAATGAAAATTATTAGCATATATATGATTTTAATTTGAATGAATTATTCAAATTAGAAGTATGACTAAATCTTTTGTGTTGTTGCACATGGACTTGAATGCTAATTTTTTTTCTAATTCCAGTGGCAACCAGAGATTCTTCGTTATTGTTCAAATTCTCCGATCATTTTAGCTGGATGCAAAAACGATTTAAGGAATAATGTCCAAATTTTATCAGAATTGGGAACAATGAGGAAAATACCAGTGTCCCACGAGAGGGTAAGGAAATAATGTTAACCTTGAATCGATAATATTAGTAATATGACCTAACAAACTTTGTAGTAACTTTGTCACAAGACAATTTGTTAATGGAACTAACCAGTTCTCATAAAGATTTTCTCTTAATTAATTAATAATGAACAAGAGTTTCACACACTGTATATGAAATTTAAATTTGTTTTTCTTGTGAAGTATTTTACCCTCTGACAACAGTAACTGAATAGCACCATTTAAAAATATAAAATTGTAAAATAAGTCTTGCAACTCCAATATTTGATAATGGAAGAGATTTGAAAAAACAGCTAAACCTTTTTTTTATTTGGCCAAAATATTCAATACAAATTTTAAATCAAGCATTTAAAACAATCGATATGCTACTGTAAATTTTTAGTTTTTATTATTAATTTTACATGTACTATATAACCAAATACACAGAAATGCCAATTGGGTCAATTGTATTAACAGATGTAACCTATTATACACAATATTGCTATCTACCAGCAACATCTGTTCATGTCTTGTTGAAGAAGATTAGTTTCCCTTTCTTTGATCATGATTTTAGCAGTAGGAAACAATTAATGACGAAACAAAGCTGCTGGAAATGTTGTTTTTTTTTTTATGTACTCCAGTCATTGTCAAGTTCTATGCTTTCAATATAATAGGTTCATTCATGTTAACTTAATTATCATGATCTATCATCATAATAAGTTTATCACAATAAACAGAACCATATCATGATCTAACCTAACCATAATGATGTGTCTGGGCCAGTAAGGTTGTGTGCAAGCACTTAAGCGTGGTTCCCACTAGCGAAGCGACGCAACGTAAGAAAATGCCCTTTCAATAATTGTGTTTTCCCCCGCCTGCGTGAAATCAAACCTGCTTCCCACTTGCTTGGTTGTGAGATACCCAGAGTTGGCTAAATAAAACTGTTAATTAATTATTAATATTTTTTAATTGTACAGGGAACAAAAGTTGCCAGACAAATCGGTGCTGCAGCCTTTGTGGAATGTTCAGCAAAAACAAACTTACTCAGTGTAAGGGAAGTTTTCGAAAATGCCGCCCTCGCATCAATCGGTAAACTTAGTCTTCAAAAATCATATATGGACTTACCGTCAATGGGACGGAAATTATCAATAAGACAATCGTTTCGTCGGAGAAAGGACGGATTTAGATCGCCTGTACGTGTGAAAACAACCGTCGTAAAAGCAGACAAGGGGAAAATGTGCGTGGTAATGTAATGGAGTCCAAGAAATATATCACCAAGTGCAATAAAATGATGAAAATCACCGTCGACAGACATTTTAAAAGGATTTTCTAACACCGTGTTTAATAGTCGTCAGTTCTATGGACAAAGATGTTACAAGTAATACAAATACTTACTGTATGTCTACAAATGTATAAACCAACAAAACAAAAGCAGAGAACGCAGAATGTCAACAAAATTCTATTTTTTATGCCTGATTTTTTAGGTTTTTATCATTATCTATATATATTGGCATGGTTGTCTTGTTCTTTCAAACTAACTAGTTTGTTACATTTATCCTCTGTATAATTATATTGCTGTCTTTTGTTAAGGGGGTGGGGGGAAATAAAGTGAGGTGGTTAGCAGATATTCAGATAATTTAAAGATTAAAAATACTAGCTAGCCAGGATTCATACCTCAAGAAATATGGCCTTGATGTCCAAGGAGTCTGCATTTCAGTTTACTAACAAGTTTATATGTATAATTTAGCCACGGTTTGGCAAAAAAGGATGTAGTTGTAGGGAGCCCTCAATTTTTGACAACCTAGGACTTATGATGTCATTGTCATGCAACTTTTGTTGTCAAACCTTGGATTCTATTATTACATGTATACGCATTTTAACTTATTTCGGTTCGGTCATCACAAAAAGATTTTACAGAATGACCGACGACTTGAGAAAAATGCCAGGTGAGTTTCCTAATAAGCTTGACCAGGCAATGGCATTTAAATTTAAATAAACCCCATATCTTGGTTAACAGTAAAACATTACTTGTTTTTGTATATTATAAATATTATTGTACATACCAAATAAACTTTTAAAATGAGCTGTCTCATTTTAAAAAATAAAGCAAAATTTCTTTCTTTTTTTTACATTTTTTGCTATATTGTTGGGAATCATGGCCCAGGCTGCGATATTTCTTTTTAGATAAGTTGGGAACCCCTCATGAAACGTCACAAAATAAACATGAATATCCATTAGGTGTGACGTAAGAATTGAGCTATATAGGCCTACTATAATACAGGGATTTTTTTTTTAAATAGCCATTTTTCAACCCTTTTATTTTTCGACAAAACTGGATTCTATTGTACTTTAAGATGATGATAAAGCAATATATGATCATATAGAGCAGTTTTATCACATAATAATTGAATTTTAAAAACTTGATATTTTGGCAATTTTTTTAAAAGATCCCTGGGAAATTTTCGAAAATCGGCCATTTTTGGAAAATTTCCCTGTACTATAGTACAGGGATTTTGTCAAAAAAATGGCCAATTTCGACCTTTTTATTTTTCGATAAAACTGGTTACTATAGCACAATTAACATGCGCAGAGTCGAATAATGGGTTCTGCGCATGTCAATTGTGCTATAGTAACCATATTTGACATAAATGGTTACTATAGCACAATTAACATGCGCAGAACCCATTATTTGTCTCTGCGCATGTTTATTATGCAATAGTAACCATTTATGTCAAAAAATAAAAGGGTCGAAAATCGGCCATTTTTCGAAAATTTCCCTGTACAGGGATTTTTTTTTTAAATTGCAAATTTTCGACCTTTTTATTTTTCGATAAAACTGGTTACTATAGCACAATTAACATGCGCAGAACCCATTAGTCGACTCTGCGCATGTTTATTATGCAATAGTAACCATTTATGTCAAAAAATAAAAGGGTCGAAAATCGGCCATTTTTCGAAAATTTCCCTGTACTATAGTACAGGGATTTTTTTTTTAAATTGCCAATTTTCGACCTTTTTATTTTTCGATAAAACTGGTTACTATAGCACAATTAACATGCGCAGAGTCGAATAATGGGTTCTGCGCATGTCAATTGTGCTATAGTAACCATTTATGTCAAATATGGTTACTATAGCACAATTAACATGCGCAGAACCCATTATTCGTCTCTGCGCATGTTTATTATGCAATAGTAACCATTTATGTCAAAAAATAAAAGGGTCGAAAATCGGCCATTTTTCGAAAATTTCCCTGTACTATAGTACAGGGATTTTGTCAAAAAAATGGCCAATTTCGACCTTTTTATTTTTCGATAAAACTGTTTCTATAGCACAATTAACATGCGCAGAGTCGAATAATGGGTTCTGCGCATGTCAATTGTGCTATAGTAACCATTTATGTCAAATATGGTTACTATAGCACAATTAACATGCGCAGAACCCATTAGTCGACTCTGCGCATGTTTATTATGCAATAGTAACCATTTATGTCAAAAAATAAAAGGGTCGAAAATCTGCCATTTTTCGAAAATTTCCCTGTACTATAGTACAGGGATTTTGTCAAAAATATGGCCAATTTCGACCTTTTTATTTTTCGATAAAACTGGTTACTATAGCAAAATTAACATGCGCAGAGTCGAATAATGGGTTCTGCGCATGTCAATTGTGCTATAGTAACCATTTATGTCAAATATGGTTACTATAGCACAATTAACATGCGCAGAACCCATTATTCGTCTCTGCGCATGTTTATTATGCAATAGTAACCATTTATGTCAAAAAATAAAAGGGTCGAAAATCGGCCATTTTTCGAAAATTTCCCTGTACTATAGTACAGGGATCTTTTAAAAAAATTGCCAAAATATCAAGTTTTTAAAATTCAATTATTATGTGATAAAACTGCTCTATATGATCATATATTGCTTTATCATCATCTTAAAGTACGATAGACACCATTTTTGTTGAAAAATAAAAGGGTCGAAAAATGGCAACATTTTTATTTTTACTATACGATGATGGTAATACAATATACGATCATATAAAGCAATATTATCGCATAATAATTGCATGGCATTACATTTCCAATATAAAAACATTGTTTTGTTATTAATCAATCTTTACTAATCTAAAATAGATACGGAATATCCAACACCCTTGGCCAAATCCAGCACTTCTTTCTTCTAATTATTTAGTGACATTATAATATCTTAACATTTCTTAGATTTTGTAAATTATTATTACTCAAGGTATATTCATTCATTCAAACCAATCATACCAGTGAGCCAAAGGCTGAAATGAGTACAATTTTACAGATATAAACACTTTAAAACTAATGTACTAAAACTAGTAACCAAATATTAAAAACCCTGTAACATCTAGAAAAATCATTAAAAAAGCATTGTAACATTTTGTAAAAATCGCATTCAACACCTGAAAATAAAAAATTGATCATGTATTATTATTGGTCCATATTGCCATTTGCTACTGTCAATGTACAAGAAATGATTATCAAAAATTAATGAGTATTATTAGTGTTCAACAACTTCTTATTAAAATTATTAAATATTATATTAGCATTCAACAACTTAACCATATATGATATAGGACTGTTAGCAAACCTTTTGGTACATGTTTTAGGTAAATTAAATGGATGCAATTAGAGTAGTAGTATGCTTTATTCAGATCATTTAAATTTGTTTTAAAATATTTTGTTATTTTTAAAAACTAAAATAATGAATAATTGCTTACTGAAGATTGTATATAATCAGTGACATAATGGCTATATGAGTGCTCACTGGCTAAACCCAGGGGTGCCGGAGCTTATGGAGCTCCTGAGCAGTGCCCAGAGGAAAAAAACAGGCATTAAAGTATGTCAAAACAGTCTAAAAATGCTTGATTCCTCCAGTGTTGGAGGGCCACTTAGTGTTCCTAAACCAGGGGCCTTCAGCCTCTGCGTTATGCCACTGTATATAAGATGGTTTCAGTGAACCACTCCGTCAAAAATTCCATCATGGGCAGCTTGAAGATGGCCATAACATTCATTTTCTGTATCAAAGACTTCAGTGCAAATCCAGCACATTGACTTATGACAACTGGTACAGTGCATTTTCCGGCATCCGCCAGTCTTCTCGATCATAGCCCCACATTTCTGATAATTTAATATAAATCATAATGATTAGCAAGACTATAATTAATAGAAATACAGGTGTATTTTATTTGAATAAATGCCCCTTTGAATAAATGCCGCTTGGGTTAAACGCCCCTCGAAACCTCGAAACTCCCACTCCACCCTCTAAAAAAAAACCCCAAATGTGGTGTTTATTCGAATACCGTAACTCCATACAGCCTGAGTGATACTCAGATGTAAGTTTCATCCATCGCCACACTACTTAAAACACATTTAAATTGCATTTTATATAATTATAATAACACAATCAATCACATGCTATATAAATTATGCAATTCATATGATAAAACTTACACAAATTTTAACATCTTTTTGGTTTTTCTTGGCCCAATCCATCACTCCACCCGTTTCTTTGTTAGCAGTGTACTCTCCACAAGACATGCCAGAATGATCAACTCTACACTTGGTACAAAACTGTTGATTGCACAGAGGGCAGATGAACAACTGTCCTTCGCCGGTTGATGAACGATAAACCATTGTACAGTTTGGTGTGATACAGTACTTGTATTCATTATTGCACTTTTGTGCAATGAAGGTGTCCAGAGTGGCAGCATACAGCTTATCTTTGGTTTCCTTACTCCTGGTTAGTAAATTTATATCACACATAAACAATGACTGGTTGCAATCCCCACTTGCACAGATGGCAGGGAATTTTCTTGTCTCTATACAATTCATTAGCAAATTTACCAAGCATTCTCTACAGTAATTATGACCACATCCTTCCAACCGATGAGAGTCTTTTACTACATCTGAAAAACAAACTCCGCATACATCATCTTGTATAACATCTTCTTGATCAAGCCTAATTCCTTCTTGTTGTAGGCATTCTTTAATCAAGTCTCGGATTTTGTGTTGTGCAGTATCGCTACCAAGAACTACAATCATTCTAGATTTTAATATGTATGAAATAGAATCTGCACTACTTTTTCTTTTTAATTCGATCAAATCAGGACCAAACCATTTGCGTAACTTCTGAAGAGCTCTGCCTTTAGCCTTTGTAAAGTCACCAAGGCTAATTTCACAATGGTTTCTTTCTGCTTCAGAAATGAATTCATTTATTCTTTCTATCATATTTTGTACGTCACCTTCAGTTCCATATACTCTAACAAGACGTTCTCTTCTGTCATAAAATGCCTGTGTGTTTGTATTTTGCCCGGCCTGATTCAAAAACTGGCGCCAATAGTCAACACTGATTTCGTTGATCACTTTTCGACTACCAGGGATGGGTATCTTATTGCCATCAATCAGCTTTACAAACTCTGTTTGCAATTTTATCATGCTCTCAGGATTTTTGAATTCTAAATGAATCACAACATCATTTGACTTGTCTTTTTTATTATCATTAATTCGAATACGTGCATCTTTGAAATCTTTCTCTCCTGTCTGTTTCAGGGACATCAGGTCATCTTTGATAACTTTGTACACATATCCTGGACAAAACAATCTACATTTCACCAGTCGTTTAATTGTCAACTGATGTCCGACATTATTTGGCAAAGATGGGGCTCGAGCCACGATTGTGTTGACCGTGTCAGTTGGTACGCCAGTTAATAATACAAAGGCTGTTACATGTTTACTTCTTAGAGTATCATCTTCATCTCTTGGAGTCTTAAAAGTCCTTTTCGGAGGAAACCTTACATCAATTTTTGCTTTGTCAGTAAAATTAACCAGCAACTCTTTCATATCTTCACAAAATTGGCCATCTGTTTTTTCGATACATGGAGGATTTCGTAGAACTGAAATTTTATTGAATGTAGCGCCTACATTAAAAGAATTGATTGAATCTCCTATGTCTTCTTCAGATATTTTTTCATTTAATCTTGATATGTACAAAGCTGTTGCATCAGTCTTTTTAAATTGACAAGCTACTACTGAACCTTTAATCATCGTCCCATCTAAGGTCTGCCTAATTGTGGCAGCACTATCAACATCTTTACAATTTACAAAGCCAAAATTTTTTGATACACCAGTTTTCCAAGTGGCAACCAGCTCCTGTTTCAATCCATTCTGTTCTTGAATTCCTTGACAGACAGGCTTACATTTCATAGTTTTTTCCTCTGGGAAACACTGTTGTACCAATTTGGCTATTCTTGGTGAAATAAATGTAACTTTACCCCAAATTCCCTTGGTCGCCTGTTTGCTATGGGAAGAGAATTTTAATTTGTCATGTATGTGTTTTTCTAGCTGGTTTTCTTCTAGCCAATTTTCAAAAACTGGAAATGTATTTCCACTGACATCACTTATTTCTAGAGTTCGAAAATCATCTGGCATCAAAAGGAATTTTGGTTCAGCCCCCATTTCAATAACCTGACGAACACCAGATGATGAATGACCAATAGCTACCTCAAGTTGTTGCTTTTCCAGGGAAGCACGTTCTCTATCAACAATTTGTTGAACTAAAATGTTTGACTTAACCGCTACATTTCTTGACACAAATAACCCTATTGTGCCAGTTTCATTACAACATTCAATCACACAAAATGTTGCACTATCTGGTTTCATGGCGCACACTTGTTCTTCAATGCTTCTCAATCCCTGTCCACCTTTTTGTATAATGCGCCCCATAAGTGTTGGCCCGATTCTAGGAACCCTCACTTCATACACTTGATTATCATTTAATGACGTGAAATCAATAGAGCTCGCTAATTGTGGATGATATTCAAAAATCCAGTCACTTTCAACAAGTGTTAGATGCTGAAAAAAATCCTGGGTTGTTCTATTAAATTCAGTGTAAACCATCCACTTTGGAAACACATCTAACGACCTTAACGACGATGATGGATGCAAAAGACCGGTCTTCATCTGGAAAACATTTGTATAACCGGCTTTTGGATGTCCATTGTAGATGCACAGATTCTGGGCATACACAGAGAAAATTAACCTTTGTAAACACCTACTTCCATTTTCACTTTTTCGCCCGACAGTAACTTCATCTCTGCCAGAAAAGAGGTTGTTTGTCTTTAAAGATTTTTTTATATCTTTGATGATTTCAGCCACAACTTTCATAGTTTTTCCATTAACACTCTTTTTGACGCACCATTTAGATCTTGTTTTCTCTGGCTGCTGTTTCCATTCATCATAGACATCTAACATAGTAAATACATCACCGTGTACATTGCTGAAATCTAATTTTGATTCATCAGATTTGCGTTTATCCACATCTGAGCCAGATCTATAGAAGATATTTCCACCAGCTGCAAGAAGACCAGCCACAGTTATACCTTCTTCAGCCATGTCATTCTGAATTGATTTTAAAACCAATTTTGCTAAGCGTGGTTCTAATGTTAGAAATGACATTTTCTTTCCAAGATCAGTAAGGTCTTGAGAATCATTACTAACAGCTCCTAGAAACTCTAGCATTTTCAAAGCTTCTCCTAACGCACCATCTTGAGGAGGCTGAACAAATTCAAAGTGTTTCAAATCTTGAATACCAAGCTGAAGAAGTTGTAGAACAGCCATTCCAAGGTGCACTCTTAAAATTTCAGGTTTGTTGTTTGCTTCCATCTCATCGTAATCCTGTTCTGAATATAGTCTGAAACATTCACCAATTGATGTTCTACCTGCTCGTCCTTTTCTTTGCTCAGCAGATGCTTGGCTAATTGTTGTCACTTCCAACAAACTCATATTCTTTTTTGCATCATATTTACGCTCTTTGACCATTCCGGTATCAATTACATACCTTACGCCATTTATAGTGACCGACGTTTCTGCTATATTTGTAGAAAATACTATTTTCCTTTTACCAGGAGGAGGTGCACTGAATATGGCCATTTGATCTTGTGGTTGTAATTTACCATGGAGAGGAAGTATTTGAGCATTTCCATTATCACCTACGATTCCAAGCCGTTTAGCAAGATCTCCACAAGCTCTTTCTATTTCATTTGCAGATGTCAAAAATACCAAGATATCACCAGGTTTCTTTGTCTCATGTATCATTTGTGCCATGTCTACTGCCTCTTTCACATAATTGGTTTTAACATTAAAGTCGATATCACAGAAGTTTGTTTCTACAGGAAATACTCTGCCAGGAATCTTCATGTATGGACAATTACTGAAATATCTACAAAAAACCTTTTCATCAATTGTTGCAGATGTTATAACAATTTTCAACTCTGGTCTCTTAGCAGAAACTTTCTTGAGAAGGGCAATCAAAATATCTGTGTCAATAGAACGTTCATGAGCTTCATCTATGACAACGCAGGAATAGCTTTTAAGCAACGGATCCTGTAAAAGACTGTTAAGAAGAACTCTATCGGTCATGAATGTTACAACCGTGTTCAAACTTGTTTTTCGTAGAGAGCCAACCATATAACCAATTTGCTCTCCAACCTCACAGCCATACTCCTCAGCAACTCTTTTTGCAAGAGAAATAGCAGCAACCTTTCGAGGTTGTGTACAAGCAATCTTAGTCTCAACATTACTGGAAAACAGAAAATTTGCATCTGCTAAGTATTGTGCGATTTGTGTACTCTTGCCAGACCCAGTTTCTCCTAAAATAACGCATGCATTATTCTTGCCATTAAACACTGTTTCTATAATATAACTCCGGAATGCATATATAGGCAACGGGTTGTCTGCTTTTCTGATTTCACGCCATAGTTCATTTCTGATCTTCCCAACAGTCTCTATGTTGACTGCTTTTTCTATTTCATTTTCCAAATATTTAGTAAAAATCATCAACTGACTTCTAAACAAGTTTAATTGATTCTGTTTGAACATAAAGTCTTGCCTTTCAACTTCAATTCTTTCGGCTTCTTCAATTGGAATGAAATTGTGTTTACGACTGCTGTTTATCTTCGTAACATCATCTTCCAGTTGGTTGATTTCGCAGTTCCATTTATACATGATGGGTGTTATTTTTTCTTCAATATCCTTTTGCAGATTACGTTTCAGATCTTTGAATATCGCATCTTCGATTTCTACATCATGCTCTAGTAGTCTAAGATCTAACATCTTCCCCTTGTAATGCACTCCATAAAGTCTTCTTAAGGCATTAATTGCTGAAGTACGATTTCTGTACAAAAGCGTTGCTCTATCGTTTCTTATTTTTATCTTACATAACTTTTCTTGGCATATCTCTGGGTTTGTCAGTAATGCAGCTAAGTCTCCCTCTTGAGTTTTTGGTGGAAGATTAGTAATTTCAAGGCATTTTGCATCTTCAAAATTCATTGGTGGTTCCTTGGGACATAGAGGAATATTCATTGCTCTATGCTTGATTTGACTATGCGGGCGACCATGTTTAGCAAAATGCATTGGTGGTTCCTTGGGACATAGAGGAATATTCATTCCTCTATGGCTGCTGGTATGACTATGCATGCAATCATTTTTAGCAAAATGCATTGGTGGATCCTTGGGACCTAGAGCAATTTCCGTTGCTCTATGCCTGGTATGACTATGCATGCGATCATCTTTAGCAAAATGCATTAGTGGTTCCTTGGGACATGGAGGAATATTCATTGCTCTATGCCTGATATGACTATGCATGCGATCATGTTTAGCAGTGAGATCACTTGATCCGAATTCTTCATTTACACCCATTATAGAACTTGAATTAACTGTAAAATTTGTTTCAACCAGTTGAATGCACCGATTGGCTTCTTCTCTCGATTTAACCTGCACATTGATATCAGAAAATGGTTTTGCAGTTTCACTGTTTCGAAAGCTGAATGAGGTATATTTTATGGAATTGTTGTCAAATAATTTTATAATTTGTGCATCAGAATTTGGAGGTATTTGAACACCAGTAAAGCAAATTACCGTTGGCTGTTCAACGGTTTTTGTAGCATTGGGATGATATCGAGAGACAGATCGCACTCGCCTAGTAGTAGTAGGTTGCTCTTTTACAGTTCTAGAATCTCTAGAACGTGATCTACCATGATGCTGTTTCAAATGGTTTTCCCGATGCTTTCCAGATGAATGATCTGATTCGGAGTTGCGCATCTTGTATAACCTGTAATTCAAATGTAACAAATAAAAAAATGTTTCAAAATACTAACAACCATGATAATTCTTACCTACCTACCTACTTGCAATGTAGGAGTCACCATCATCCTACTCTAGCTCAATAATGATACAGCACCAGTAGTACTATTACTGGGGCCTATTGTAATACCCTAACTGTAGCAGTGGCGTAACAGGCGGGGGGGCAGGGGGGGCGGAATACCCCCCTGGCGGATATTACCGGGTTGAGAAGCATTCGATCGGGCTGGGTAACAAGTAAAAAAAATAAAATAAAATACAAAGAAGGGATAGAAGAAAGAAAATATAAGATAAGAATAAAATATACGATATATGATATGGCTTCAAATGAGTCACAGTACAGTATGATATTCAAGTAAGATGATATGAAATACACAAAATCCTGACTGACAACTCGTGGGAAGACGCACTGCTTATCAGTACATTAACATGCGGTCAGTTGACTGTGGTTTTTGGCGTCTTTTATCTAAGCCGCCATCGCGGGCATCTCATACACAATTGTGACGCTGTGCTGTGCGTGTGAGGCCACCTTAAAAAAATACACTCCTACTAATCGTATGTAACGCGCTAGCGATCAGCAAAATGAACGTACTTTCGTGGCTGGCTGTCACTCCAATACTCAATCTTTCACAGGCATACTAACACAACACTACGATTGTTTACTACAGGTCTAGTCAAGCCTTAATAAATTTAATTAATATAAATCGACATAAGAATATAAAGTATATTTTAACTAAAATATAAAAACCTAACACTAAATTTACAAGATAAATTCTATTTGATAACTGCTGAACATCGTGGCACAGAGCATAGTTGTTTGCTTGACATAAAAGGGTATTCCCCATCACAGGTCTCTGCGTGCGTGTGACGTGCCCAGCCAGCTGCTTGATAGTATAGAGAGAAAGCATGCAGCTCACGCAAGTGCAAGATGCAATGGTTGAGTGAATTCAGGGATCACCTTAATTCCATGGTTTGTTACCTAAACACCACATGATGGTGAATATGCCTGTTAAAGTCTCAATGATACGATCCCTTAATGTACCATGTTGTTGTTGTTAGGAGGCTTAAAGGGAGGAGGGATCTAGCCTAGTTTCGGTCGGCAAGAGAATGCCTTCCTCTGACAATTTAAGGTCGGCAATTGAAATTCGTGGGCTGGAAATTTCACCAAATTATATAGTTCATAAACAAAAGAGTTTAGCCGGAAATGCGATTTGCGGCCATACATAGGCCTATAGAGAAAAAAAAATTCGAGGGTATGGTTCCACTAAACAATTTAACGATCCACCCCGCCGTCAAACCTGGTTACGGCCCTGTTTCAGTCTTCTAACCGGAAAAATTACTACCTTTGCCAGGTGCGGATCCAATGTTAGATTGGGTTTTCACATGTTCAAATGTTATGTCACCTGAGTTTTTAACGGTGGAAAATGTACGATCATTTTGCTGATTGCTGTGCAATAAATGGGAGTGTTATTTCCAGGCCAACTACTACTAGTTAGGCGCCATTTATCATGAATTTTATGTGCGAGAGTACCATTTCCGACGATCTAGGGGTGTCATTTACCAAAATTCGCTTCGCCACAGCCCCCACCATGGGGGGGGGGGGGGGCTGTGGCTCAAGTACTTGGTGTCTGGAAGGATTTTCCCCTCTTTGCCCCCCCTGACAAGACCCCCTTGTTACGCGGCTGAACTGTAGGTTTTAAAAATAAAATTATTTTCTTACCTGTTAATTAGTAATTAGTACCACGTACGTTTATACTGTAATAATTGTTGTGGAACAGTTAGTTTCTTCGTTTTATTTGCATTAGAAACATTAATTTATAATACAGTAATGAAAACTGCCAGCAGTAATTGCAGACTTTTGGAATTTCCAAATTCTCAAAATCTGGTAGTCCTCATAACACAAAACTATAGGTGGCGCTATTTCATCTGACTTAATAGTACCATTTTCTGTATTATATATACAGTATTTAATTAGTTACATTGGTATTATTTTTCAGCTTTCGTTGAAAATGTTCTCTTCTCTTCTAATCTAAATAACAGCATTTTTTTTTAACACATTTTTTTTTAATCCATTTTATTTAACTGCTGCTTGAGAAATACTTACAACTAACAGTAGCATATAATGTAGTACAGAAATAACAGTAGTTATGGAAGGGTGTACTGGGAATGTGGAATAGAATCTGCATACCAATGGCCGCGACCTCTGACCGCGCACGCGTAATATCAAACACGTACACGTCACACAGATCCACTGACTGCTGATCATAGAGAACACTCTTTTACTGAAGAGGCTACCCAGTATAAAGAAATAATATTTATTTATTTATTTTTTTAAATTTAAATAAGTTTTCATCACTTATCAAATAAATGGCGGAAAACATCGATCGATTCACTTCATCATCATATATATTATTAGCGCTCCTTCATTTCAGAGAGTCTGCATTTCAGAAAGTCTGCACATCTGCCCCTTGATGAAACCCAGGTCTACAGTTTCCCATTCTTTTTCTTTCTATTCCTTCTTTTTTTAATAGCTGTGGGGTTTTCTCCTACCTTCTTGTTCACAGTAGTCACATCTATGGAACAATATAGATAGAAGATACATTTGTATTTAAAGAGAGAAACCAGGATGCTAAAATAAAAACAATTTAAAAAGTAAAATGGTAAAGAAAAAAAAAAGCAATATTTACCAGTGTTTGGTGGAAATGTTGCCGGTATCCTAAATAGATCGGTATGTTGTTTGAGTGGTTGATTGGTATCTAATGGTAACCATGGGTGGTTTGTAGCCCCATACTGCCCTAGATGGTGTTTCTGGTGACATGTGTGAAGGTCATAGGAGCTCTTTGTAGCAGGTTGTGTATTCTGATATATGCATGCATGAAGATCACCCGTGTTATGGGATAAAAGATATTCGCTTTCTGAAAGGCTAAACAAAATGATTTACAATTATACAAGAATTTCTGCCTACTAAATGTCTAGTCTAATACAGATCTTTTCTTCTTAATCTCTGACAAACTCTGTCACTATCAAACTAGTTTTACACAAAAAAAGTGTGATGTGTGTACCAAATATATATTTTGTCAAGTTTGATAGTGTAGACAAAGCTTTAATTTTATTTATTAATTATATTTCAATCTTTCTATTAAGCTAAAGTTAAATTAGCTCTTGGAAAAAAACCCCAATTGTTTAGGTTATCGTTATGGGAATCTTACTAACATTTTCTCCAGAGCCACAATTCTTTATTGCTTAATCCACACATCACACTACATACAACGTCAGAAGTCAAGTACAATTACATAATGAGGAAGCTGGAACATGCAGCCAAACTTCCTCTCTTTTAAATAGTGACATTTTAAAATCTTACCTATACATATTTTTTAGACATGAATGCAACATTTTCATAGATTGTCCAGGACTGTAAATAAACATAACAATTATGAATATGACTGTAGAAGTGAAATAATTAATCAACCAGGTATTTCTGTACACTTCTGTTTCATGGTTTTGTGTTTTTACCATTATTTACTAAAAAAATCCAACTCACTTGAATGGAACCAAAGGATTTAAAACATTATTTAAATCATTATATTCGAACTTTAAAAGCTCAGATGTGAAGACATCGATCCGACCTGTAATTAGAATTAAACACAAATCAAGTGGTTCAGATGACTTGTTCTTTGGTGGCAGCACAAAACTTGAAGGGACCCTTAGAGGAGAAGAAAATTGTGAGTGTGTCGTCCACACCTGTGTCCAATTAAGACCAGTAGGCTTCAAGTCGCAGGTTATTCCCCCCATTTACAAGTATTACACTAATTTACCTCTGGCTAATTGAGCTCCAGGTGTGAGAAACAGCTTCAACCATCCACAACATACCTCACTAACTGTCAACATCTCATGGCCAAATATAGCCTGGTATTCCAATTTGGGTTGAATATGTAATGGAACTTCCTGGCAACCGAAAGAAAGAAAGACATATAAACACATAAACTTTTCATAAATGATAAAAACAATTTTAGAACACAACACAAATATGGTAGTGATATGACATCATCATGTCCATATATGGTCACATCACATTTTTTTATCACATAAAGTTTGATAGTGTAGACAGAGCTTTATATACAATAAAATGAGAATAGAGGAAGACTGACCTGTTGTGTTTTATCAGTTGTTGACCTGCCATCAATTTGAGATTTTACAAGAATTTTGAATTTACCAAAACTCCATAAACTATACATGTGTTCTGCCTCATCAGTAATTGATGGTGATTGGGCATTTGATTTATCTTTACCATCACATTCAATGTTCCCAGAAAATTGTTTTATACATTCTTGATGTTTTGTAACAGGTGCATTTTCGGTTACAGCACAATTGGGGGATTCTTTTGAAATTTTCAAATTGGAGTTATCTGTTGCTAAATTATTATTAGAAGAAGTCCTTTTTGGGGGATTCTTAGGCAACACTAAAAGCACATCTCTGTCCTCTTTGTCTGGTGACAGAGGTGTCTGTTCTGTTGATTCATCACTGAATCGATTAGAATTAACTACATCATTGTCTGCTGACACTGTGGAGTTTTTCTTCTGCTGTCCATTTTGCAGCTTCAAACTTTCTTGAGACGTCTCACAAATTCCTTTAAGTCGCTTACTTTTTAACAGTGTAGACCCATCCAGTGTATTGGTCAATGCTTGAGCCATCACAATTTGACTCTGGTTTGTATTAATATGAGATTCTTTGCCTTCATTTTCTTCAACCTCTTTCCTTTTTCTACTTCTCGTCACAATGCTTTTAGGAGAATCTTTCTCAATGATGTCGCTTGGTTGTGACGGACTCATGAACTTGTTTTTATTTGATTCATCATTACTACTGGAGTCAAGAGCTATCACCAGTTCATGTTCAGTATCACTGCTATCACTAATAAATGGTTTATCTTTGATGACCAATGTGTCAGAGTTCTTTTTTGGAACTTGAAATATGACATCACTGCCCTCTGGCAGAGATTCTTTTTTGTTTTGATCACTGAGATCCACGAGCTTCAAAGACATTTTACTATTTTGAAATTGATCTTTGGCACATTTAGAAGATATTGAACTTGAAGCCACCAGATGATCACCAGGTTGGTGTACTGTTTGAACAAAGGTTCTATCAGATTCATGGCTTTCATTAGTTCTTAGTTTCACTTCTGAAGCATCATCTAGAATGCTTGAATTATCATCTGGGTAATCCTGAATCGAATCTAAACTTTCCTGACAACTGGTTAATGTCTTTTCTGCTAAATCATTCTCTTTTTCGTGTTTATTTTTCAATAGTTTCTGTGATATTTTATATTTGGTACTGCTTTTGAGTAATTTATCTTCATTTCCTTTTAAACAAGTAAATGTCTCTAGTTTGTTGATGTCATTCTCATTACCAAAATCAAATATTTCATCTGTTGTTGGTGAAGTATGTAATGATTTTATTGCGGTTTCCATTTTTCTTTCATCTGTTTCCGGTTTACTTTCTTTTGTATTTTTCCCAATGAAAAAATGTTTTAAAGCCTCCATGTGATACATGGTATTTTGAACTTTTGGCAGATACAATTTCTTCATCAATGGAGTATTTATGACAATAACTTTCTTCTTAGAAGTTGAATTCTCCACTGAAGAGCACAATAAAAGTAACATGTTTAAACAGTTTTAAATAATGTACACATTACTTCTTATATTAATGTGTGTATATAATTTATCTAATCTAACCATTTTCTATGTAAAATCTGCAGCACCATTCCATCAGGAACACAAAATAGAGATGTTAAGCTCTGTCTACACCATCAAACTAGTTTGACAAATAAGTGTGGTGTGCCCAAATATGGTAGTGATATACCCAAATATGGTAGTGATATACCCAAATATGGTAGTGATATGACATCATGTCCATGTATGGGCACATCACATTTTTTGTCACATAAAGTTTGATAGTGTATACAGAGCTTTAAAAAGCCAAAAAACATGCATCTGAACTAATGGCAGATATATCAAGCCAGAAGGAACTCAGGGACACAAATGGCAGCACATTTTACTACAGTCATTATTAGAATCAGTCTAGCATTAGATAGCAAGAATGTGCCAGTACCACTAACTAGGCCTACTTACTTTGCACAGTAAATGGAATCTCCCACTGCTGTTCATAGTGTGGTGAGTGGTTATCAAGCATAGTAAGAAAGGCTTCGCTAGACACTATGAAGTCAACTGGGTGCTTGGCTACCAGGCTTGCTATTACAGGGTCAGAGGTCAAATCCTTAAAAAATAGAGAATATATAAAAACCTTGGATTTGAATAAGGCCAAATAAAAAAACATACTTGTTAAGCGTCACCGCCCGCTCCCGATTATCCAGCGGCCTCTCTTTTTATTTTTTTTTTATTACGGAAAGTTCAGTGGCCCGGCCTCCAGAGTAGGGCTCGAAATTCACGCTAGCAAACTAGGATTTTGCTAGTAGATTCTTCATAATTGCTATTTGAAAATTTCAAAACTAGCAAATGTTTGTTAGGCTAGTGTAATTTTTGAAAAATACGTACTTTTTAGCTTAGACAACGCTAGCCGCCGATCGCTCTATGTCGACAACGGCAATTTGGTGAAAACAATTGTTTCATTTACACGCCGCCGATTTACGTCAAGTAAACGCGAATAGCACCGTGAATCATGTAATGTGGTAAACAGCAAGCTTTTTCCCCAACACATTAAATCATGTGCATTTAGTACGTCGCTGAGGATTACATCATCAGTCACGTGATTACAGAATACGCGATTATCAATTTAGGGATTTAACAAAATAAATATTTTGCCTACACAGTGGTCGAAGCGCGTTTTTTTATAGGTTCGTAAATAGGAAACACCCCATACATAATGGACTCTACCAATTTTGTTTACGATGATCTCGCGCTCGAGATCGGCACACCACCACCACGAGGTCCTGTTGGGCGATGGGTTTCCTTATGCCTGGTTTACCTGTGGAATAATTACATACACTTTTTGCATCACAACTTTAAATACTGATTTACACAGCAATTGGCAAAGGATTCATCAAAGAAGAATGAATACGTTGAATAAAAATTCACTTAAAGCAAATGCCGTAAGCTGTTTTCAAACTATAAATCAGCCCACTATTTAGTATTATTGAGACCAAATCATGCTTCTCGCGATAGGGAATTTCCTGGATAGATGAGTCGAGTGAGAGACGGCGGATGGCCGATGAGTGAGGTGGGGGTAGCAGCTTGGACGGATTAGTTAGCCTAGGGCCTACAATTTCGCTTGGTGGCAATTAAATTTAATGTTTTAATTACGTCTGGATATAAACAATACAAAACTCAATTTTGTCATAAGCAATAATATTTCATACAAGTCAATTTTGTTCTGTTTCGCATTTTAAAAGTTTGACGTTTCGTCCTAAAAAAAGTGGAGCAAAACGTCCACCGCGCAAAAATATACCTCTATAAAAAGTAAAAAAAAAAAATAAAAAAACCGTCCCCCCGCCCCTGAAAATTTATGAGGGTGTGACGCTTAACAAGTATATTTTTTTATTTGGCCTAATACTACGAATGTGAAATAAATGACCTCTAGTCAACAAGAAAGAAAAAAATTGAAATTGATGGTAGTTACCTGGTAACAAGGAGAGTCAATTTTGTCCAAAATGTCTTTGTTGATACCTTGAGTCCTTGTAAAAGATTTGTAGCTGCTGCAAGAGGGCTTAGAAGTTGTTGCCTTGTTACCATCCTACAGCAACCAACAACAATTTATATTAAACTAGAAATACACTATAACATGCATGTATGACTATGTATCGGCTGAGGTATTCTGTACCTGTATTTTTCAGGAGATGTTTTACTTGTTAACGTTGCCAGATTGTTGTGATAAATTTTCTCAAATAATATAACACTTAATTAATACATATTCATATCCTTAACCAGGCCCTTGTCTTTTAAGGCGAGCGAGTGCGATCACTCACCTAGCACACTCCTAAACTGCCCTTGAGGAGTGCGATTTACAACACGCTTAAATTTGGTAAACTTCTACACACCAACATACAAACAGCACACCTACAGCACCACTAAATGTATTGAGGAGTGCACTTTGTAGCACACCTATAATTTTCGAAAGACAAGGCCTGCTTAACAAATAAATATTGAAAGTCAAGGTTGCCAGAATATGTGATAAATGTTACCAAATAATATAACAATAATTAATAAATCTTCAAACCTTGACAAATAAATATTGAATGAACCTCATGATGGAATCAGTTTTGTAGACGGCGCCCGCTTTTAAGCTGATTGTTTGTTGTAAAGTGTAATAACAAGGTACAGAACAGATACGCTTCAACGAGCATTCAAGGTATTTCTGTAAGACACAATTGTCTAAAATCAGTTTCTTACTAATGTAATAAAATGTATTACATAATCCTTATCTTTAACGCATTTCAAACAAAAATGGACTGTACTGTAATCAAACCTAATCGCATGGGTTAGTTCACTCATTAGTCTTCACTATCAAGTAACTTTAATTAACAAAACAATGTGATGTGCCCATATATTGAAATGATGTCATATCACTACCATGTTTGGGCACATCACACTTTTTTTTTCAAACTAGTTTGATAGTGTAGACAGAGCTTTAGGCATCAGGTATGAAGCCCACTTAATACTGTCATATACTGATTAAATACCTTCATATACTGATTGACCTTTGAACTTGTAAATGAATAATCTTCAGGGTGTTGTAATGAAATTGACCTCAGGTAGTTCATAAACTCTTCCTGTTCTTGACCAACTTGCATCTGCAAAGTCTAGTACAAAGTTCAGCATACTGCAACATTAGTCAAAGCTCTCTACACTCTCAAACTAGTGTGACGTGCCCAAATATGGTAGTGATATGCCCAGCCCAAATATGGTAGTGACATGTCCATATATGGGCACATCACATTTTTGTCACATAAAGTTTGATAGTGTAGACAAATTTTAAGCATATTGATATTAGTGAACTACAATATCTCTATGGTCTAATGACATTTGTCATTTCAATGTACAGTACTAATATAGAAAGTAGAAGTAAATTCTAAAAACATTTACCTTAAAATGCTCAATTTCTTTTAACTCTTTCTGAGATGGGTGCTGTGCTGGTGGGCCTGTTGACAACTTGTGATATAGTTCCAGATATGTTCTCTGCTGTGACCGAGATAAAAAAGACTTCCTGGGATACGGGCATCCTACTTTTGGACTTTCCAGATCTGGGTTCAAACTTAAGTCAGATAAATCAAATTTGATTAGATATTAACGGTAACTTTAGAAAACAAAATAATATATGGATTATATTTATGTTGTCATAGGTAAATAATGCAGGCCTTGTCTTTTGAAAATCATAGGTGTGCTACAAATTGAACTCCTCAATACATTCAGGGGTGCTGTAGGTGTGCTTTTTGTATTTTGGTGTGTAGTAGTTTCCAAATTAAGGCGCGTTGTAAATCGCACTCCTCAAAGGCAGTTAAAAGACAAGGCCTGATAATGGGACCATTTCTGGGGTCACACGGTACCATACTCCATCCATAAAAAAAAAAAAGAGTTTCGTGGTTGATTGGCTCCATATTTTTTGGTGGTTTTTACCTTTTTAGAAAATCTTCATTTGATTTGTCATTTGTATCACTGTACCATTCTTTCATAACTCTCTCCAAAGATGGTTTTATGGTGAGTCTTTTGTAGCTTTCTTCTGTAAAGAATGACTTCGGCTCTTGAAAACTGAACAAATAAATATAAATTAAAACTGCTCTGTGACTGTTTATATAAAGGATGTAGTTTCATGTGCTACGGTGAACTCGTTCAAAGCTAAAATTAACGTTACATGGTCCAACCACCCGCTGAAGTTTTCACCTTATATTGAATATGATTTTATCGTTAAGAGGGGCTTTTAAGCACGGAGTGCTTTGCCTCGATCCCGTAAAAGAAAGTGTACGGGAAACAAGTAAACAAGTAGAGTTATTTATTTATTTTTACTTATTTTTTATCATATATTTTTGTTGTTCTGTTTTTATTTTTGTAAGTTATATATATTGTACATACAGTTTACGTATTATGTATTTTCATACAGATCAAATGAATTAATTAGTTTACATTTTGTTCTGATGTTATGTGTTAGTATTTAGAACTTTGTACCTTGATGTTTCTTTGTATTTTGTCTGTAAAATGGATGCACCATTAACTGATAATAATGTGTGCCACCGATATGAAGGTGATTCCTATGAATAAATATATCAGGCCTTAACCATTTGTATACCATACATCAACAGCAAATAACCTGCCAAGAAATATAGTTGCCTACTGTACAGATGAATCAAGCACTACCTATGTAGGAACTTCACACACATATTTGCGTAAAGTTATGCAAATTGCTGTTGTAAATATAGCGAACGCACAACGAGCGATCTCGCTCTCTCTCTGCGTCAAGTTTTCAACGAGAAGACATCGACATATTTATGAGCAAACCATTGCGAGTTTTAGTACAAGTTTTACGATAATAATTAGTTGTCCTAATTATTAGCACTATTACAGTACATTTTGATATTTAGCGTTTTAACTTTACATATTTTACTACGTGTTACTGTATGTTATCGTGTTTCAATTATTGTACCGTTGTATATTATTATTGTCCTGAACTAGCCTAGCCTAACCTTACACTGCGCACGTACGTACGCGCTTCGTGTGGATATGTGGTTTCTACACTCCGTATAGTTTATTTACTTCGAGCCTAGGATACTTCCAGCTTTGGACATCGTTTGACTGCTACAATACTCCATTACCGTATTCTAAATAGGGGGCCTAGGGTAGGCCTAAGTAGAGACCGAATTACTTATTCCCTAAACCTACTTACTACTACTATAGTAGAGCTAACATGCAAGCATGTAAGGATGATCCAAGCATAGAGGATTTTCCATTAGTCACTACCTAAGTACCGAAATAGTGCAGGCTATTGCGTAGTGCGAACTGACTAGAAAACAAACAATATACCAAAAAGGTGTCTGATCATTTCGGCCGCCAGTCATTTCGGCCGCCGGTTATGGAACGCCCAAAATCATGAAACGCCAAAAAAGACAAAATATGTATTGTTCATTTCGGCCGCCAGAATCGTCAATATTGTTAATAACGTATTGTTACTTACTTACTTGTCAAAAAGGGTGTATACATGTGCCTATCGCCTGAATAGACGTGTGTAAATGGTGTCAGATGAAATCGGTCGCGCTTGAAATCGATCGCGTTTGAAATCGGTCGCGATAAAATAAACATCCGGTATTTTGTATGGAGCGCCGCTAGATACGCTTTTTATCCTATTAGTTACGTTTGATATCGGTCGCGTTTTATTTTGGTCGCGCTAATTTGTATATGGCGCATTAGATACATTTTTAATGAAAACGGTCATTAGACATTATGTTTTTAGTTAATTGTGAATATTGGAATTTCTAATAATACTGTTTGACATTTTTTTAAACCTCGATCGTTATTTTTTAAGTACAGTAAATATTAATATTTATCTCATTATTTATAAATAATTTGTGTTTCCATTTTATCTTACAGGTTTTAATGAATTGTAATGTGTTCTTTTAGCATGCCGTTGTTTAAGGTTTTGAAAATAAATAATAATTTAATAGTTAAACAAGTAGTAGACGCGCCTATTGCGTATTTTTTAATCACAGTTAACTACGAAACTCGTTCTATACCTGCAAGTGGATACCAGCTCAATGAGGTTTATGCAATAAAGGAATTTGATGCATGATGATGATTTTTGCATTCGATATCCGCCACTCTGACGACGTGAGCATGGTTTAGGATAATAATAAAATATATAGATAATATTCCGTTATAAATCAATCTACCAGCCCTACAGTATGTCTATGATGTACAATGATAGATGTGAGAATAATGTTTGGATAATAAAGGTGGACACGATTTTCAAAGAGGTACTGATATTTAAACATTTAGATTTACGAACGTCGTATGGATGTTATGTGAGACTACTTACTTAATTATTTACATTAAATGATTATTGTAAATAAAGAAATAACAGATATTTTTCAAATTAAAATCTATAGTATCGACGTACAGTATACGTAAATTATATACATCGTTTCCCAAAAACACGTGCAGGAGGCCTATAGACGTTTTAAAAGTATGGTTATTAGTAATAGACGTCATCTTTACCTGGCCATGAACAACGATCGTACGTGTTTTGTCCATGATTTGACACACTAACAAGTGCGTGCTTTTTAAAAAGGGGAAACCCCGTCAGCAAAATAACGCATTGTTAGAGGAAACATTAGAAATAAAAGTATACACGTGATTTGTCTCAACAATTATTATTGTACACTTAATAATATTATCCTACATAAAGTATGTAAATAAAATAAAAAAATAAAAATTATGTGATCGAATAGTATGTTGTTAACGACATGATATAATCTGCCACAGTATGCATAAGTATAACAATGGATACGCTGGCTTTACGGGCTATACATTGTAACAATTATTGTTTTTAAATAAATTGTTCTCTTTTACGTAATTGTTTGCATAATAAAGGACAGACGTATATTCTCTATATAATATATTAATTACAGTACATATAACTGGAGGTAAATTATTATATGCCTGATATAATATTTACCTAATTTAATATTTAAACGTGTTTAGAAATGACTATTTTGGAAAGACATAGTCCATCTCCGATACCTGTGAAATACATTTAAAATTAATAATGATTGATAACCAAATAAAAAATATCCACATAAATAATCTAGCCCCTAAAAAATATCAATTAAATCTATATAAATGAAGAAAATGTATATCCCGCTAGCATGCATCCCGCTCCATACAAAATAGGGCGACCGATTTCAAACGCGACCGATATCATCAAAAAACCGTGTAAATCATTAGTTTAGTAGTTTTAACTAAAGTATTTCTACACGACTTATTTTATTTCACAGTGGTTGTTGTGGGGGGGGGGGAGGGGCTGAGAGGTTGTAGGGCTCAGTCAGGAAGAAGCCGACGAATGACAGTAAAATAGCGCAACTCTATACAAATCATCAAAAAGTATGATCGTTTTTGTTGATTGCTGCTTGAATACGCACGTCTATTCAGGCGATAGGCACATGAATACACCATTTTTTATAATTGAGGCGTGCCATACATTAACAATATTGACGATTGGCGGCCGAAATTAACAATACATATTTTGTCCTTTTTGGCGTTTCATGATTTTAGGCGTTCCATAACCGGCGGCCGAAATGACTGGCGGCCGATATGCACTGTGACCACCAAAAAAGGGCATTTTTTTTGTCCACACCACTGCACTGGCACAGTTCGGCCTAAAAACGCATGGCCTACATTCTAGGCTTAGATCAAATGAATAACAACCACCTAACAAATACTTACCAATCATCAGGATCCTTACTTTCCATGTTTAAAGGCAATGATGGCTTCGTACAATTTATAAACAACAAACTAGGCCTTATTAGGCCTAGCCCTATTTTATCTTACCATACACACGCCAGGCAGCATGCAGTGCAAAGATCGATGCAGTGTGACCGATACCGACTCTGTACACGTAAGACGTGTGAGAGTGTGACGAAAAAAACAGCGAAAGTCGAGCGTTTTTTTTAGGAGTATTTATAGTATGACACGCCATATTGGAAATAAACGGTTCGTTTTTATTTCTAATTTTCAATTACAGAATTATTATATTAGATCAAAAACATTCTAATAATTTAACTATCATTTGCTTTATGTTTCATACATTTTGGGATTGTTTGCTTTTATTTTATTTTTCCATTTTCTTGGAAGTAAAACATCAGATTGAACTACTATAAAAATTCTGACTAGTTTTTATAGCAGAATTTTGCTCAATTTTGTATTTGATCATTTTAGGAGATTCAGGTGTTTTTTGTTTGTTTGTTTTTTTTTTGCCGTGATTTTTTCATGCCCATCTATACTAGCTGAGCTTTAGGGGGGAAATGGAGTAAAAAACCCATACACAAAAACCAAAACACGTCACCGTTTCTCATTTATTGGTGTTATGCACCTCATGAACTGACCAATCTTTGGCGTCAATGTAAAATCATCAACAGTTGATTTTCGATTAATTTTAAGACAGTAGACAGTTTTCGAATTGTTGATTATAAACCATAAAATGAAGAGGTGGTCAAAAGGACGTTCGATGTAAATTTGTCTTCCTCCGCTCAACTGGAATTATGACGTACCAAAGTGACGTAGGCAAAATCAGAATCACCATATCTGACATCTAATCAGATATGTATTGTTTTCTTCTCGGTTCATCCGTAGAGCAAAAACCGGTGTATGGTTTATGGTTTATCAATATGAACTTTAGATCGAAACTTCCCGGCCCTTTCAACCTGTGTGACGTCATGTGACGCGAATTATTCACATCGCAATCTATTTCCGTTTTATGTCAGAACAGTCAACCAGAACAGTAATCACATTGACAGCAGGACTAACGAACGTTCCTCCCGTGGAACCAGTGCATTCATTGCGGTAACGATTACGTTTGTTGAGATCTATTTACATACCCGCTAGCCAACTGCTCATGCAATAACACATCATTCATAACTTTGAGTTGAGTCACCGGGCGTACGGTTACCGCAACCACCCGGGCGTCGTGGCAGTAGTAGTTAGTTGGTAACGGAGGACTGTAGGCCTACATTAGAACTACCGAAAAGTGTACCACCTCAACAAAACGGTAAGTTTTTTTTTCAATCTTACTTTCTAATAAAAAAATTTACAATTTATGATTAAGAATTAATTATCTATATGAAATAATTAAAACAAACAAACTAGGTCTGGCTTAACTTTGATTTAATTTTAAAGTTCACCGAGATGGCAGCTATCATCAATATCAGTTCAATAACATATCATGGTTCAATTGTATCGGATAGATTTACCTCAAGGTCAACAAATTGAAAAGTAATGCATTACTTAGACACAAAAGGGCTTAACAGCTACTACTGGAATTGTGTTAATAACAATTAAACGAATTAGGTAGGCCCACGTCCTGTATAAAATTAAGAAAAACAAACATGCCACTAACTAAGTTACTAACAATTGAATACAGTAGCTGGCCTACATACTATTTTCAGATCCAAAAGTCACGTCTTGTTGTGGTAAATTTCCTTATTTTTCATTCATTCAATTCACATTTATTTATAGTCATATCGTTTATAATTACCTTATTTCAGGTACACGCGAGTCCTCGCGCATTCATCATGGTCCACCTCTCCCTAAATTAATAAATATCGACATTGTACTGTATTTTAAGTAGACCTAAAATGACAAAACACGTTCCCTAAAACATAGGCCAATTTTCAATAAATTTCATGGTTTACCATGTCTGTGTTTCAAGTAATAACTTCATAGTGTATTCCCACGAAACGAGGCGATTAATATTACCTCACACCTTATCTGAGCCACTCCTGCTATATACTTAGAAATTTAACATGCGTAATTTATCAAGAATTAGGTTTATACAAAAACTTAATGATTGTGAAATTATAGCTTTGGTTAATTTTTACTAAAGTAGGCTACTGCTACTACTACCATTCAACTACCGGTCAATAAACACTCCCGTGTTTTATGTGGTGGAACATGATAATTAATACGGCCGCCGTAGGGATAATCATTAATTTTCCATGGTGGTTTTACACACAAAACGCAACACAATATTTGAGCAATAAAAGCGACTGTGTATTGATTGAAAGTTGATACGAACGTGTTAGAGCATTGTCGTCACATATTGGTAAAGATTTCTTGTAATAAACTTCCCCAAATTGATTAATTGAATTTTTTTTTATGTGTTCAAACATGGTTCAAAATTGAAGAACGTGTCACTCCAAATTAGGTTCCACTGCCAAATTAGGTACCGAACTTAATTTGGCGTCTAAGGCGCGGTACAAACGCAACTACTAGCCTACAGTAGGCCTATATTATCTAAGTATTATAACAGTAGGCCTACATCGTGGAAACACATACCACTGCGATGTGTCAAAAGAAAGTCCTACTGTGAGATGTTAAGTGTATAAATGTACAATTGTCACGTGCTTGTGATGTAACACAGCTTGAGGTCTACTTTTATTCAGTATGGTAAAACGATCTATGAAACAAAAGCAGTATTATTACTAATAATGTAGAATCATGTATTACTTTCTTTTCTGGTGGTAAGTACGTACACAACGGAACTAAAACGTCAAATTAGTTTATATCTTTCTACTACTATTCAACAGGTAAACTTTACCTTACATTTTATAACTAAGCTAGTTTCTATTTTTTTTTTCTGTTTTGTTGGGATTTCACCGAATTATTTCTTCAGGGAGTTTGCTTCTTTGGTTAATTCATGGAACATACAATATTTGTCTTTACTCCATGAATAGATCACCACATTTTACCAGTAAAAATGATAGCATAACATTATATACAGTCATTTCAACTCCTAAATACCGTAAACTATTTTTAATGAACAGCATAGAAAAAATCGTAATTCAAAAAACCAAAATCCATGTCCTGTTTGACTGTATGTCTCAAGTGTCACGTCTAAACCTACTAGCATACAGTAGCTGTCGATCATCCTATTGATAAGGCCTCTCCATGGATTAAAGCAAGGTTTGTCAATGGAAAGTATACGTAATCGTCGGAAGAGGGGTTCCTGTATTGCAAAATCTAATTATTGTAGTTTTTAATCGAGGCCTATATGTTAGAACATATGTAAATAACAAATATTTAAACTGCTACATGGGATATGGCATGTAAACAACGAATGAAGATATGGAAAATATCTTCTGAAGAAATGTGCGAACACTGCCAAAACGAAATTGAGACAGACAAGCACATGCTTTTGAAATTTAAAAGTATCCAAAAAGTATGGACAAAATTCAACAACATGATTCTAAAATGCTATACACTTGAAGAAACCGTACATGATTGGCTAGACATTGTTATTGGAACAAAAAGTGAAAATGTCAATGAATTATTATCATTGTTTACTTTTGTATTTATAAAACAAATTTTATTAAATCATTAGAAAAGCATTCAAAAATTAGATCAAAGGTCGTCTGGAACTTGTTCCGATTGAGCTAAAAAATCTTATACAGAATCAATATGCTTGTAACATAAACAAGGCAAAAAAGAAATGGGGTAACGTAAAAAGAAAATTATTAACTTGTATTTCTTAAAATTACTACAATGTGTAATATGAAGAATGAAATAAAAGTGGGTTGGCCCCACGAAAGAGAAGAAAAAAAACATATGTTAATTATGACACTGTGTATATACTAAGAAACATAAACATTCTTATATTATATCACGGACGAGATCATAGCATTATTTACACATTTCGGCTCAAATTGTTCCCTTTAGGCGTGTCCTCCATTGAATAAGCCCCTTGTCTCCCCTTTTGGTGTCCCCCAATAAGGCTGTAGTGTTATGGAATATTTCCCCTTGTTCTTTCACACAGAAAGGTGACCCTTTTGGTGTTCCCTGAGTAGGCGTGTCCCAAAGGTAACAGTACTAGAAAATGTTATATTTGAATTCTCCCCCAAATACGCGGGATACGCCCCACCCCTAATTTTAAAAAGGTGGATCACCCATCCATTATTAAACAACTCGGCAATGATTTCAATCCGATTGTGAGATGACGTAGGCCTACTCAAAATACTGTTATGAGGAAGTATAATTTAGGAATAATTTTAATACGCAAGAGTACACTACGACAATACAACGCTTTTAAAAAGAAATATTGTTTATTGCTGACGTTTCTGACTTGCCATATTTAAATCGAGCTTCCTTCTGTTAGACATCAGAACAGTGCGTAATTACTTCCTTTAACCGTTTCCCTTTCCCTCATATAGGATAACAACAGAGAAGAAGGGAATATATACGCCACATTGAAGCTATGACCACTGAAGCAATGAACTCTGAACGCGATTCGAGAAGTAAATGCCCGAACATACTTCAGAACTGCGATGATTGTGGAGAACAATTCGACACGAAAAACAGGCGGGCAAAGTACCTCCCGTGCCTACACACTTTCTGTGAACGCTGCTTAGTGAAAGAAACGAAGGGTAAAGACTTGTTTACCTGTTCAGAATGTACCATGCAGGTAAGTTTTATCCATCATAATATGATTATAATTAATTTCACGACAATAAGTTTACACATAAAAGTTTACGATGGGGGTATGAACTTTGTGGTTTAACTGTCAATAGCATATTAGTTAACAATAATTGTATGGAATAAGGCGGCGTCTGAGCGGAAACCTTCAGGCCCAATTTAGTACTAACTATTTTAAAGCATTCCTGTACAATCTAACTGAATAAACTGTCTATTGTTCGATAAATTATTTCAATTACATATGCTATACTGTAGCTTCATTTAAAAAAAAACGAATCATAAATATGTGGTTTTAGAATGTTAGTATACAAGCATATTATTTAATGAAAAATTATCCGGTATTCGAAATTGATACTGAAATCGTTCGGTGGTTGTTCAGTGTTATTTACAATTAGTTCGCGTACTTTGAAGGTTTTAGTTTCACACTGCAATTAATTCTTCTAAATTATTCACATACGATAAACATTTTATCCAAACGACAGAGAGGACGAATAAACATTTAAATTAGATACTAACAACAGCATGTCGGCTCTCAAGCGCGTCGACTATGATGTATATATGAGGATATGTAAGTTTAACGGTTAGTTGTAATGTACAGCATCATAAACAAAATTAAAATACAGAAGCGATTAGAGGTTGTTGATCACTGTCAGTACAGTTTTATCATCCATTAATCGCTCTAAAGCATCCGAACGAATACTATTTGAAAGCATTTATTTTCGCGGTTTAAATATTTGCGATTTAAATATTTGCGATTTCAAAACGTATAATACACTTATCCATTGCCTATTGGAAAGTCAGTCATTTTCATGCGCCCTCGGTTAATTTGAGCAAATTTGCGAGCATTAAAATGTGTTTACGGTATAATATCCGGGAAGATCAATCAAAACAATCATGATTGATCAATAGGCATAAGACCATTAAATAATGGTACAGTATATACAACTAGTATTAAACAGACAGTGACAAAGAGGCACAAAGTTGACGCGCACGAGGGCATAAATTATTGTTGTACCACTAATTACACGCGTGCGTGCGTGAATATGCACGATTTAAAACAAAAAGTACGTATCAATTTCTCACTCTCGGACGGCAATTCGATTCCCTATTAAAGCTTGGTTTCCACTAGGATGCAACGCAAGGACGCAAACGCCACCGTGTTGACCAATGGCAAGCAAAACAGTTCAAATAATCCATCGTATGTGATTGGTCAACTCACTTACGTTGCGTTACGTCCTTGTGTTGCGTCTCTAGTGGGAAACAGGCATAAGGAAACTATGGTTTTGCGTAGCGCATAAGGGTTTGGATCCTGTTTATTGTGGTAGTAATATCTTTCCACGTGACCCAACCCACACATCCTAACATTTTCCTTTGTGTATTGTAGGTTTACGTTCCTTCAAATGGAGTCAAAGGTTTCCAGGAAAACTATTTCATCATGAATCAACTTGAAAAATATAAAAAAGATCAAGGTGTCAAAAAGCGTCGGAAGCTTAGTTGCAGACGGTGTAACCGAAATGCTCCCGCCGAAGCATGGTGCGTAGAGTGCGGTACGTTTATATGTATGCGCTGCATACGTGCGCACAACGAACACCCTTTGGTCACTCACGAGGTTTGCCATTTATCCAGGCTCAACTCTTCGATGAGGAGAAAAGTTGCTCAGTCTAGGGAAAGATGCGTTAATCACATTAAAGAAGCCGTAGAATATTTCTGCCAGACGCCCGGATGTAACAAACCGATATGTAGGAAATGTCTACATAACGAGCACAGTGAGCATAACCACGACGTGACGTCACTGACTGACTTGGTCACCAGGTATAAAGAAGAACTTCAACGACTTTTACAAGCGGTGAAAGTGAAGGAAGATACGTTGCAGAAACAGTCAGAAAATATACAGTTAGAAATGAAAGAATTAGAAAATTCAATGAATGATACAGAAAAACAGGTACGCTACTTTACGGTATATTTGTGGCGATTTTAATGATTGAATTGGCTAAAACGGTTTAAGGAGAGTAGAATCCAAAACTCGACGTGGGGAAAGTGGAAGTTAAAACTAACGAATAACGAATCTCAGATAACTTTAAGCTCTGTCTACACACTATCAAACTTTATGTGATAAAAAGTGTGATGTATCCAGCTGATATGACATCGTGTCCATATAAGGGAACATCACATTTTGTGTCACATAAAGTTTGATAGTGTAGACAGAGCTTTAAGGACATACAATATTGATACTAAAAAAGACTGACACATAGTTGACGCGGGCGCACAAATACAATTTATAAATTTGAATACGAGAATGTGGAGATGTATCTTAATTACGGCTAACTTGTTTTGGTAAATAATTAAAGTTGTAAAAAGCTATTCGTGTTCTCTGCGCCACATTGCTCACAATTTGTTTATTCTTATTTTGTAGGTCAGAGATTATTTTGATGAATGTCGACAAACAATCAACCAGCAAGAACAAAATAGTTTATCTCAGTTGAACAAATTAAGGTCGGACTGGTCGACGTTAATGGGCAAACAGAGTGCTGATGTCACCAAAACGTTGTCTCGTATGTGCGCTGGCTCCACATTTACCGCTAACTCAATGGAGTATGGCAGTGACGTACAGATCGCTCGATCCCAACCACTAATGAAAGCTAGACTAGAGGAATTATCCTCAACCAATGTAACAATAGGTCCTCAAACAATGGGAACGTTACGTTTTAATAAACCGGTCATAATAGACGTGGTCGATGACGTCATACAAAGTGGAATTATTGTTGCGAGTTGTGTTCACCCACCTAAAACGGTAGTCTCAATTCCATCCGCTCTCGTACATACCGATTGCGTGGTGACTATTGAACCGCGAGATAAGTTTGGTAACAAATACAACGGGTTGACTAAAGATGATATTTCGACAACGTTATCATGTGAATTGTTTTCAAACGAAGCAATCGGACACAAGTTGAGGAGCGGTGCTAATGGATCGTTTGAAGTTCTCTACAACCCATCCTATATCGGAGAGCATAAACTAGGCGTGACGATTTTCGGTCACGAATTACAGAAGAAATTTTCCATTCGGGTTCATCCATTTATTTTACATCCGCAAGTAGGCTACAAGGGCGAACTGTCTTATATTATTATAGAGACGCCAAATTGTACTTGTGCCGGTACGCCTCACACAATTGAAATTGATGACATAACCACTGTGAAAATAAAAGCGCCCTCTGGTCAACACCTAAGTTTCAAACTTCGAGACAATCACGATAGCACATACAGCGCCACCTTTAGGCCAACTGAACACGGTGAGCATATCGCTGACGTTAGCGTCAAATGTAAAGCGACGTTCATCGCTGAACGAAAAGTTGCCAAGATCAATGTGGTAAACCGCCACGTAGAAAGTTTGTTACCGCCGTCAAAATACGCTGTACGCCGCAGTCCAATTCTCAGTTCACGGACAAACGGCCCTCGTGTGAATCTAAAAACAGGTCCTAAAATTAACCATAGGCCTAAGAACGATTTGATGCGAGACTCGAGTCCGTTCAACTCGCCAAAGAGCTCACCATCAGGGAGTCCTGTCTTGCCGCGTGTGCCCAATCAGAGAATTTCAATTGTAGCTTTTGAAGAAGATATATCGTAACATTACATAGAGAAATATTATGAAGAAATGTAAAGCGTGGTTCCCACTAGCGACGCAACGCAAGGACGCAACGCAACGCAAGTTAATTGACCAATCACAAGCGATGGCTTATCCGATTGTGATTGCTAACTGTCTATAACTTCGCTTGTCATTGGTTAAAACGCTTGCGTTGCGTTTACGTCCTTGCGTTACGTTCTAGTGGCAACCAAGCTTTAACGTGTGCTTACAAAACTGAAACTGTATGAATGTATAATTGTTCTGAGCATCGCCCCAAAATCATCTAATGATGATCCCACTAGAGACACAACGCAAGACGTAACGCAACGTAACAGTGATTTGACCAATCACAAGCGATGGATTATTCGAACAGTCGCTTGTCATTGGTCAGCTCGATTGCGTAGTGTCTACGTCCTTGCGTTGCGTCATAGTGGGAACCAAGCTTTAGGAGTGAGTTTATCGCCAAAAGTGGTATAGGCCTACCACAACTGTACTTCCGTAGAGGCAGTTTCATTTAATAACAGTACTATGTAAAGATTTAACTTATACTGACTTATGACAGTATTATTGTATTTTAGCTAGTCTGGGTTCCAGACGGAGTTTTGTCTTAATATTAGTTAAAAGATAAATATTTTGGCACATATGGCGTTTCATACGTATACTACTTGATTTTGGATTTTTCAAACAAAAATCGCGGTCGAAATAAAAACAAATAAATAAAAAAAAAAAGATAATACAGACTTGGGGCAAGTCTATATTTTAGCGTATAATATACACATTCCTATTTACTGTATTAGTTTTTTAAAATAATCGTTTAGTTTTTAGCACAAAAAAACATCAAAGGTACATTTTTTATTATTTTATTCATTATGACTATTATTTTATTGTTAAATTTATAAATTATTTATGTAGCTTAAACTTGATTAAAAAATGTTGGCCAAGTAATTTCTGTTTGTTTTGTTTGTTAATGTCTAATGGATTTTTAAATATATTTTACATTATGTACGTCAACACAAAGGTTAAGACGGTGACATCCTTTTTAGCTATACTGAGGTAATATAAAATAGGCCTACAAGCAACTAAAGTACATTGAACGGTGTGAAACTTAAATAAGACGATTTGCTTTACATGACATTCCTTTAAACTCGCATCTAAAAGTGGAAGCAAACGATTGTATACACTATTACTATTAAATTGGAACGAAAAAGAAGAATAAATAATTTCGTCAAACTTTAAACATGAATTTGTAGCTTGGTTCCCACTAGAACGAAACACAAGAACGAATCGCAACTAAACTGATTTAACCAATCAAAAGCGATGGATTATTCGAACCGTCGCTCATCATTGGTCAACTCGCTTGTGTGGTGTCTACACGTCCTTCTTGTGTGTTGCGTCTCCGAGAACGGAACGCAGTGACGCAAAGTGCTGCATAGCGTAATCACAAGTGGGAACCAACGACGCAAACATCGTAGATTTGACTTCACGCAGGCGGAGACTAACACAATTATCGGAAGGGCATTTTCTTACGTTGCGTAGGTTACGAATTGCGTTACGTTCTAGATGGAACCACAACTATTACAGGATTAATTGCGCAGTCCTAAAAGCCTTTAAAGCAAATTATAAATAGATTAGATTATATTAATCTAATTCCTAAATTACGAAATAAATAGGTTCACCACGAACACATTAACTGACCTACCCAAGTTTACGTAAACATTAAATTATACTCTTATCAGTCTATGTGCAATAGAACAGTAAAAACATTAACTTTCGCCTCGATAGCCAAACCCAAGCTAAACTAAATATTTTAACTGATTTTACACGTAACAAAATACCGCTTAAGGCCAATTTACACAGACGAGCGGTAACGGTAATATATATATAGAATCTATGTTATTCCTTATGACTATTTCACACACAATGGGCGGTTTCCCCCTCAGGATAGATACAGATTTTACGTGGGACAAGCTACGCGGTTTTCCGCTTACCGTTACCGCTCGTCTGTGTAACTTAAAGCAGCATTTAACAAATGCAAAATATGGGTAGAGGCTCTTTGGAAGAAGCTGGGCCTCTCGAATCATCCAACTTAGAGCAATCTTCTGCTATAGTTTCAGAAGCTGCAGTCGTCGTACGAGGCGACGGTAATTGCGAAGAAGATATTTCCTTGCCTGTTATATTTGGAGTTTCTTTGATTGACGAGATTGTACGTTTGCTTGAGTTTACCATTTGTGGTTGAAGAGGAATTTCCTTATTTTTTTCTTTACAACATCCACATTTTCTAAACATGTGTTTAATCGCTTTTCTAAAGTCTTCAGTTCTCAAAGAGTAAATGACAGGATTGACTCCACTATTCGCGTAGCCTAGAATCCCGAACCACACGCGTATAGATGGCGTTACACCACATTGGTTTGGACACAAACACTCCAGGAGCATAATGATCATAAACGGTAACCAGCAGACGACGAACGCCAGAACAACAATGGAGATCGTAACAGATGTTCTTTTTTCTCGAGTCATAGACGAACTATTCCTTCGTAGAAGGCGGGAAAGTCTATTAGCTGATAAACTTTTCTTTGGCGCCATCATTTTCCTTTTTCTTTCAATATCCGAATTCGTATTCTCCGCCTGAGAAGAAGGTTTAACCTCATTGATGCTGAGGCTTCGTTTGAGTTTACTACCTTTTCGACGTGATCCAGTACTACTTTTTGTACTCGATCCGCGATCACCCTTTTGCCGCGACTCATTATCCACTGTTGTCAAACCACCTGTATATGTTTCATTACAAAACGTCTGGTTACTTAAATTACTTGACTTTCTTTCAAACCTCTTTTCGGGCGAATCTTCCTTTTCGTTGCTAATCGACTTACGCGCGCTGTCAACCGGCGGACAACTATCATTGTTTTCAATTGAATATTTTGTCTTTGGTTGCCCCTCAATTGTAGGCTTACTTGGTCTGTGTTTTCCAATAGCCTCATCGAACATTTGTTGTCTTTGATCTCGCATACGAGAATGATTAACAGCAATTTTAAATATCTTGCTGTACAGAATGAGAATTACTACTATAGGTAAAAGCAGTCCAATATTTGCAAAACCTATGATGTACAAATCTGTGATGATTGTATCCCATGTGCACAGAAACAGTTCACCGGTGTCGCCCCAGTAGTACGCCTCCTCGTGCCAATACAGCGGCGTAGTCCCTACTAAAATGGCGCCAGACCACGCACACGCGATAATGGCGTTACTCCTTGATGATGTCATCAGTAGAGGATATTTCAGCGGATTTGTAATTGCCACGTAACGATCAAACGACAATGCCATCAGGTTAAATATCGACGCACAGCAGAGCGTTATCATAAGACAAAATGGCATAACACAAATCTGAACTGACCGGAAGAAGAAATCTGGAAAGTATTTCGACACAAGTCCGATCGGTATGACCAATCCAACAAGAAGGTCACTAATAGCAAGACTTAGAAGATAACGGTTTGTTTTCGTTCGACGCAATGACTGGTAACCAATAATTGAAACAATCACAAGAATGTTTCCAAAGACAATGAATATTTCCAGAACTGCTTCAATTCCAACGGCAATGTGTAAATCCACCCCTTCTAGTGTTCCAAGACCAACGCCCAGGTCGACAGGAATGGCAGGCTTCATTGGTATTACCGGGACCTCTCCCATTGATGTTGTGGTGTCGTTCATATCGTCCGAAGTCGCGTTAATTACCGTTGTAGCCATTGTTAATGTCGATCAATTCCTACGACCGTATCTCTAGAAAGACAGAGAGGGAAGTAAGCAACTAAAAAACAAACATAATAGACCTACTTGTCTGACAAAGTTTGTCTAATCTCGTGTTTAACAGAGTAAATATAGCCTCAATATGTGCCTTATCAATTCAAATTATCAATGTAACTCCCACTGATCGATTTTTATAAATAGCAGCAATGTTTCAATCTACGGGGTCCAAAATATCTCAAATTTACAATTTTTAAAAAACAGTAAAGGCCTAACTTCCAAAGTTTTAATGACAGACTATGGGAAATGTAAAAACAAAATGACAGGGAATTCGAAGTTATGAACATGAAAAAACAATGTTCAAATTTTCAAATGAAAAATATAAATCAACTATCAACTTAACTATTATTAGTTAAAATGTAATAATAAAGTGTGATGTCCAAGGTGATACGCACAAAGTGTATTTGTCGTTAAATGAAAATCATAAAAAAATTCGATGCAAATCTAACATTAGTTTGATTTTATTACAAATAATAACTTATATAAATAATGAGTCACTATTGAAACTGATGAACATGTCACGAGAAAAAGGATTACATAAGTTTTAACCGACGGAAAAACTAACTTAATGTTATAATCAAAAAAATGAATAACTTAAACAACAAAATGGAAAAAGTTTGAGGCCTACCTTTATCGAAGATATTATACAAAGCGTTCACCAATACTGTAGCAAATGAAATAAAAATGCGGACAGCAGCGGATAAAAGGAAATAGAGAACTGCGCGTAAAAGCTGTTTTATAGACTTGATAGATATATGAACTTTGTACCGTCATTACTTGCAAACTATTACAATAGTTGACACTAAATAAACCAAAAACACCTGAACAATGTAACACAACAATATTGTGAAATTGGTTTGTTGACGAATATGCTTGAGCATATTAGTCAATGTTGACCGGGAGATCTTAAAACTCCTTAACAGCTGTACTATAAATGTTTCCAAGTAAATGTATCTTTAAATTGACATACGTCATTTACAAGTACAAGTGTTTATTCGATGTTTAAATATTAGTGTAAATAATGAGTGTTACGCCAATTGCAGCTTGTCATACACATTAGTTACTACGACAAATAGGAACATTGCTATAATACCTTTACAGATATCAAATGTTTTTCCTATTATTTCAATTAAAGTTATAAAGTTGTTGATAATCCCTTTTTAAGCATATCTACTTGAAGTCTTACATAATGTTTGGATTTGCGATAGAAGATATCCCGCGTCAGATAAGATTTGAACACACAGAATACTGTGTAACCAAAAGGATTTTAACAGAATCTTGGCTTCCGACAGGACTTGAACACGAAGAATACTGGTATTCGAAAAGATTTGAACAAATACAATCTTTACGTCCGACAGAAAATGAACACACAGAACCATGGCGTCCGACAGGACTTGAACACGAAGAATACTGGTATTCGAAAAGATTTGAACAAATACAATTTTGACGTCCGAAAGAAATTGAACACACAGAATCATGGCGTCCGACAGGACTTGAACACGAAGAATACTGGTATTCGAACAGATTTGAACAAATACCATCTTGACGTCCGACAGAAATTGAACCCACAGAATCATGGCGTCCGACAGGACTTGAACATGAAGAATACTGGTATTTGAAAATATTTGAACATATGCAATCTTGACGTCCGACAAAAATTGAACACACAGAATCATGACGTCCGACATGAATTGAACACGTAGCATCCTGGCGTTCGACAGGAATTGAACACACAACAATGGCGTCACAGGAATTGAACACACCGTTAATTCTGACGTCCGACGGGAATTGAACACTCAGAATCATCGCGTCCGACGGAACACATCAGCATCTTAACCACCGAGCTACAAATCAGTACTTCAAAAACACACTTTATTTAAACTTAAATGTCTACCAATTTTTATTCAGAACAGCATATATTATTTACAAATATCTTGTGTCGGTCTGTCTGTAGATCACGACTTCATTGATGCACCGACAGCGCGACGTCTACTTGTTCTATCCATCTGTGATGACCCCTCACAGCAGCTAACACGTAATAACAAACCTTTGAAGGTTTTTCGAAACTCATCGGTCCTGAATGTGTATATAACGGGATTCGCACCACTGTTGGCGTAGCATAATAAACCAGTCCACACATGCACAGACGAAGGTATATTGCATTCTTCAGTGCATAAGATTTCAAGAAGAATAACAACAAGAAACGGCAACCAACATATGAGAAAGACGAGTACCACCAATAAGATGGTAAACGTTGTTCTTTTTTCTCGACGGCTTCTTCTGGATCTCGACAACTTGGAACAGTTTCTTCTGCCAAATACAGAGCAGGGAGGAGTAACACTAGGGCTGCTAGAGGTTTTTGTTCTTCTTACACTATCAGGGTTATTAAACATATCTTTGCGTGGTTCATGTTCTGTTGTCTTATTCGCAAACTTATTTCTTAATATCTGGAAACAACTCGAACTTTGATTTGTGTACAAAGCTGATGAAACATCGGTTGTAGACTGGCCTTCTTTGGTTGCTGCATGGCAAATCGTGTTAGGTTTGTTAGAAATGCCATTGGTTGTACTTTGTCGATGCTTTAAGACAATATCTTCAAACAGCTGCTGTCGTTTATCGCGCTGTCGTGAATGACTAACAGCAACCTTATATATTTGTCTGTAAAGTAGGAGAATAATTATCGTAGGTATTATAAGTCCAACAAATGCGAATGCTATGATGTACATGTCTTTAATGACTTTATCCCATTTACAAACAAAGTTTCCAATCAAACCTGGTTCTTCGTGCCAATATAACGGAGTAGTTCCAATGATAACGGCGCACACCCATGCCAACGTAATGATGACGTTACTTCTGGACGGCGTCAGCAAGTGGTACTTCAATGGCTGCGTAATGGATAGGTAGCGATCGAAAGACAAACACGTTAGGTTGAATATGGACGAAGAAAAAAAGGTTACCATCACACAAAAAGGTGTTACACAAACCTTAACCGATACGATGAAAGAATCTGAGAACTGACTGGTTGCAATCCCAACTATAGGGATAGCTAATCCGCACAGAAGATCACTAACAGCTAGGCTCAAGATGTACCGATTTGATTTGGTTCGGCGCATTGACTTCTGGCAGACGATGGAAGCTATGACTATCAAGTTGCCGACAACGATGAATACTTCTAAAATGGCTTCCACTCCATAAGCGAAATAATACTGAAAGCCTTTCATAGCACCGACACCAGTACCGATGTCTATGGGAATCGGTACGGTATTAGAATCCATCGGAGTGGATAACTGAGAAGAACTATTGCTTCCGTTTGAACTATAAATAAACATCTTGGACATATATTCAAAACGGCTTTAAACTCTGCAGGAAATACTAAAAAAATCAATATTCAATATTATATAGGTGTGCCACATTCCGAGAGAGGAGCGATGACGAGGTTACGAACAAGATGGCTGAGATGGGTTGAGCTAAGAAGAAACGAAAAGTTGCATCCAATACCGCATGGTGTTGAATACAGATACATGGTGGATAACACTCATGTCTGGCTCATTTAACAAGCCAAACAAGATTCTGTTCCTTCTTAATAATTACATTTTCCTCCCAATCAATTTAGGGCTGAACTTCAACGTGTCTGCTAATTGTAGCAACCATTAATCAAGCATCTAATTAACAAAGAGTATTAATATGGACATTCGTTAGCGATGAATTTATCACTATGCTTAGTTTAAGAGTGTTTGTCTTAAATTCTGTCTTGAAGACTAATACATCTTACGAAAATCTATTTTGTAATAACTGGGCTGCATTCAGAAGAACATTAACTTGCTAATTTGTCTGTTAATTAAAATATTTTAAATAAGTAAATTGTTCGCATGTAAAGTGAAAATGGGATTGTCGATGATGACGATGCAGTAATAAATCCGTTACTACTGATCGCTATAGATTCTATATCTCCAGTTGACTGAACTGTAATGTCATAATACGTTTATTATTCTCACAACCGGCAGCCGTTCAGATTGCTTTTAGGAGAGATTGGTTACGTCAACAATACAGATATGGATAGACGCTGGCCGTATGTATAGTGAAATTGGGATCGTCGATGATGACAATGCAGTAATAACCCCGTTACTACTGACCGCTAACGATTCTATATCTCCATTTGACTGTAATGTCACAATACGTTCATTACGTTTATTATTCTCACAACCGGCGGCCGTTCAGATTGCTCTTAGTAGAGAGCAAGTCTATAATTGGGTTACGTCAACAATACAGATATGGATAGACGCTGGCCGTATGTCATTACTAAGGGTTAAATAAACTTTGTTAGGTGCATACTGTGTTAGGCAAACTGTCAAACATGTTGAACAAATACGAGCCTACGAGATGTCTGTATTTACATCATACTGCGATTAGAAAACAATTGACTGCAGTTGAAGTTGGAAGTATATAATTCAATAAATATGTCGCCCCCTGGAAATTCATTGTGATTGACCGTTTTATCAATCTAACAAATAGCCTAAAAAACACAAATGAAAAAAAATCATAGATAACAAATTTGATGAACTGTGCGCTAACGGTAAAAAACAAAACACAAGGCTGTTGAGGGTGCCATGTTTGCACGGATGAGGTTCATTGCACATTTGAAGGAAAATTTTTTGCACAAATGTGACTTCTTGCACATTTCACGGCTCCAATTGTTGATTGTTAAAGAATTTACAATACATTATTTGTTAGTGGCCCAGCCAGTATAATTATTATTACATAATTAATGCTTATGACTTGGCTAAGAATAAACGTTTCATTTAACGACTTAAATGGAACAGTCACTCTTTTAACGAATGACAATATTCTCTCCATTCAATACAAATATGTACAACACTAAAAATTAGCAGCGGCTTTCTTGAATCGGATGTCACAGGCTAAGCTTTTATCTGTCTACACTATCAATCTAATTTGACAAGTGTGATGTGCCCAAATATGGTAGTGATATGCCCAAATATTGATATGACATCATCATGTACCCATATATGGGCACATCATTTTTTTAGTCACATAAGGTTTGATGCAGTAGTGTAGACATAGCTTTAAATTTTTGACGTGGGCAGCAAAGCTGCATTTATCGGCCTGTCGTGTGACACAAAGCGACATTTGAATAATTATCATCGGATATCGATATGAAAGCCAATCAAACGAACTTCATAACTTTTTTACTGAAATATGAATAAAGACAAAAGAAATTAGTTGACAATAAATAATTCACACAACATCATCATAAAATTGAGATAACAGGTTTTATACAAGGGTACAGTACTATATAATACAAATATATTAGGCTTAATTTAGACGTTTAGAAATTCGATAAAAAATAACTAAAATATTGTTGAACTACTAATACTTTACACTGGGACCTAACATAACGTTAAAAAACGTGTTAATTAAATATTATTAAACTTTTTTAATGATTAATAACTAGTAACTATTAGCAATAAATTATAGCTTTCAAAATATTTACGTTACAAGTATTAAATAAAAAGAGGGGGAACAGAACAGGGTTTGCAGGGAATCCTGTATTAACTGATATCACCAAAGTACATTGTTTAATTAAACTGCAGATTGAGCACAGGGCGGAGATTAGGACATAAAATTTCCAAACGACGCCCCATACAGTGGGCACCAATTTATGTTTCCATTTAGTTGGTTTGGACATTAAATGTTCGAAACGGCGCCCCGTACGGTGGCCACAAATTGATATTAAATACGAATCGAACAAATGCACCTTACCTATTTTACTTGTTTAGCTATAGAAGAAATATGAGGAGCATAGTAGAACAAAAATATATCTTTATTATATTTGCAGTTTTACATATTCAATCATGGCTAAAAAACTTATTTTATTTAATTTCTTCAGTGGATTCACATAAAAGGCAAGAGGTTTTTTCATGATTGTAGATAGATATCTAAATAAAATCAGAAATTACTTGCATACCCATACCGACACAATATTGGGAGTTCTACAGGGATAATAATTAGTGAACAAAATGTAGAGGATATCTTAAAGTCAGTTTGTGGGTAATCGTGCTTTGTGTCAGACAAGTATTTTTGGAGATAAAAAATCCTCTCAAAAAGATTCTATTAGCAATTACCGTGGCATAATGGCTTTTACAATTCAATGTCTTTTCTATAAATTGAATGAATATATCCTGTTTTGGGATAGGATTACGACAAAACTATATTTTGATACGAAAGATATAGACTGGTATCAACCAACCCCGGTCTTTACAGTTAAAATATTAGCACTCTGGCAAAGACCACATGTGAACTATTAATTAAAATTGTATGAAAATTTTTATTAGGGGAATGGACACTGAAATGTCAGAAAATATTTAGCAATTACAACCTAAACATTTTGTAACAAATTGACAACAGGACAAGATTGGTACTGTCTCTTCTATAAACTTGTCCCAACAATTGTAGAACACTTGCATCTATCTGCGGACAACCAGAAAACAACCTTCTCTCTAAATCCTGCTCTAAATTACCATTGTCCTTTAAACTAAAATCTGACTAAAACTTACACTATCAAACTAGTTTGACAAAAAAAAAGTGTGATGTGCCCAAATATGGTAGTGATATGACATCATCATGTCCATATATGGGCACATCAAATTTTTTGTCACATAAAGTTTAATAGTGTAGGCAGCATTTTAGTTGGTAAGCATATTTTGTTGCTCTCTCAAAAAAGCATCTCTTAACATGTGCTAGAATTGTGCTATTTCAGTTAGTGGGTATACAGTCTGTAAATGTAGTGTAATATGTATACATCAACCATTAATCAATCAACTTCTTGATTAGTTAAAATAAATGAAACACAGACTGAACACTACACCACAATTAGACAAACTTAGCAAGCCGACATTTTCTTGATGGTATTATTTAGCTGCTCATTCTTTCACAAAACATTTGACTTGTTGAATATTAATGAGTTGATGACCAACTTGTTGAATATTAATGAGTTGATGACCAACTTGTTGAATATTAATGAGTTGATGACCAACTTGTTGAATATTAATGAGTTGAAGACCAACTTGTTGAATATTAATGAGTTGATGACCAACTTGTTGAATATTAATGAGTTGATGACCAACTTGTTGAATATTAATGAGTTAAGACCAACTTGTTGAATATTAATGAGTTGATGACCAACTTGTTGAATATTCACAATATGATAACCGACTTGTTGAATATTAATGAGTTGATAACCAACTTGTTGAATATTCACAATATGATAACCGACTCGTTAAATATTAATGAGTTGATAACCAACTTGTTTAATATTAATGAGTTGATGACCAACTCGTTGAATATTAATGAGTTAAAGACCAACTTGTTGAATATTATTGAGTTGATGACCAACTTGTTGAATATTTTTGAGTTGATGACCAACTTGTTGAATATTATTGAGTTGACGGCCAACTTGTTGAATATTAATGAGTTAAAGACCAACTTGTTGAATATTTATGAGTTGATGACCAACTTGTTGAATATTATTGAGTTGATGACCAACTTGTTGAATATTATTGAGTTGACGGCCAACTTGTTGAATACTAATGAGTTGATGACCAATTAGAAAAAATACTCAATTGGAAGATACTATATTTTATTAATCAATTTCATTACTGTTGAGAAAAAGATGAAAAAAATGTCATCTAAAAAAAATATTAATACATTTTTATTATGGGTTCAGAAAAAATGTCTGCTTGAAGTAACCACATGACAAAACCATTTAATAGCCATGAGTTTTTGAGGGTGACTGTTAGGGGCAAAATTCGTCACGAGATAGCTCATGAGTTAGGCCTATTTACTGTACTGCTGTGAGTTTTAAGTTTGAAACTTCAGCAAAAAAAAGTAGGGTACCGAAAGCACATATTGAATATTGGATTGGGCAATGAAAGGAGGAATGCCACATATAATACTATTTGGCTGAAGGTGTGTTTGATTTTGACAGAAATAACTTTTAAAAAGAACATTTTAGAATATTTAAATAGAAAACCTCTTACTGTAGGTGTGTCCTAAAGTGAAATAACTCAAGCATAAAAACCCTTTGAATTTGTAATGCAATAAGTGGTATGAACAGTTATCCAAACAATAAGGACCTAGACCAGGAAAGTATTTAACAGCACTACAGTATTTTTGTCTTATACACTGAATAAAAAAAGTGGAGATGATCTGGAATTGTTTAACCAGAGCTGTACCGTAAACAATGTAAAACGTTACATGGATCGTTAAACCAAATGGGTATCTGATACAAAATACATTCAGCGCCAATTCTACCCAGGACGTACCCGTGTACGGTGTTCGCAATGTAAACCTCCGGTGTATGATTGCTATCCTCGCTCTCTATTATATTTAATATTTTTACACCAAGTTAAAGACATTTTTTAAATATAGGGCCTGAAATAATCATTTTCCATGCAACCGATGTAAACAAATTATGTCCTCTGTTGGCTGCTTGGCAAATGCATGAATAACAAAGTATATTTATATTTGCATATAAAATTACATTTCTAAATAAATGCATATAGATATTTTTCGAGACTGCCCAAGCTCTTAAGGTGTTGTTTTGGAATTGAAAGGCGGGGAAATTAAGAAAAGATTCTTACCAAACCAAAGGTCAGCATGCCAAAGGTCACCTCTTGATTCTGGATCCTATCCATTCTAATCCTTGGTATAATCTAAAATAAAAAGCAGAATAAATTAATTTTCCAAAACTGTTTCAAACAAAGTGAATGTATTGTGTTCTTACTTTAATAATTAATTTTAAACAGCTGGTTTTACCTAAATAATTTTCACTAAATCCAATTTTATAGAGTTGGAAGTGGTGGATTCTCACGATATGAAAAACAGGCAACAATATTGTAATACTGTATTTGAAATATATATCCTTAAAATTAATATTTCTATTTTATGTACAGTATATGGGTTTTGGAAGATACATTGAATTTGTTTCTTTATTTACCCTCAAAAGACTGGTCACCCAGTAATGATTAGTGTGTGAGCTAGTACACCGGGGTAACCCCCTACTCGTCTTTAAAGATGTACTAGGTACCAGAACCATGGATCAAAGGAGCCTTGAACTCTTGGCGACCTTATGGCTATGTAATTACGGTTCCACTGTCTTAACCGCTCGGCCACTCACTACTCGGTCACTTGCTCGGCCACTTCAATAAAGTTTAACTCCAGACAAAGCAACTCCAAAGTACATAGGCATGTGTTTTACTTACCCTTCACCAGTAAGAGCACAGCAAGCCTGTATATGCCATCCATGATCCTTGACTGATGTTAAATTTAATTGTTGAGATATTTCAGTTGCTGACATTGAACCCTTTACATCTTGTTTATTGGCATATAATAAAACAGCTGCATGTTTTAAGTCCTAAATAAAAAATATTATTTAATAATCATATTATTTATTTACATAATGTAAAAACAGAAACTTCCCTGAGAATTTCATGTAGTGATGAATAATTTTGAGGAAAAGACACCCCAGCTTAAGTTTGACAGAGTTTTACATGTCTGATGGTTTCATGAGGTCGTGGGTTCAAATCCCATCCTATACACTAAGTTCCGCTGTATAAACTTTGGTACTTAGAAATATCTCCTTCAGCAACATAGTATACAACCCTGCCCTCATGGCTCACGGAGAGAAACTTGTATGTAAACATTATTATACCATAAAACGTACCTCATTAGCTAACATTTGATATAGTTCAGCTTTTGAAATGTGTAGCCTCTCACGATCAGTACTGTCTACGACTAAAATTACAAACTAAAAACAAAAAAAAACATATATTATTTAACATTAAATATGAGCACATTTTCTATAATTTACCAGTATAATTTATATATAACATGAATACAGTATTCGTACAGTAGACTTAATGATAAAGTTTATTCTTTATATCTGTACCTTTATTTTTTTTATAAATTACATTTTGTAAAATTACATAACAATTACAAAAACTACAAAGCTGCACTATCAACTAAGATACTATACTGTAGCTACCTCCGTGCCTGCATAATATGTACTCCACGATGACCTAAGTGACTCTTGACCTCCGATATCCCACATCAAAAATTGGATATTCCGCCACCTGACTTCCTCAACATTGCTACCAATTGTGGGTGAGGTATGTACAACTTCATTCATTAATCTATTTTAAAACAAATGATGACTGGTGACAAAAATAGTAGTGATATGTCAAAATATGGCAGTGATATGACATCATCATGTCCATATATGTACACATCACATTTTGTTGTCACAAAGTGTAGACAGAGCTTTAGAGATTTGAAGTGCGTGACATTTGTTGGTTGAAACGTACTGTATGCATGCTACATCTATTAGAGAGAGTTGGACGGATGCACATGTACAATGTAACGGTCATATGTGATGACATAAGCACCATGGTTGGGGGTGAGGTATGAACATTTTTTATATATGGACCTATAGGTCATTGGAAATGGCATTGAAATTTTGTTTTTGGAGTAAACATTTCACTGATGATCCACCGAAATTCAGAGCATTCTGGGGGTTTCACCTTCAAAAATATTTTGCGGCCCTATTGGGCCACAACCTATAATTTTCGGAACGTTGGTGTAATACACACTTTATTAACACACAAATAATAAGGCCATAATGACCTAACAATAAAATTCCTGATATGTGAAATAAGAAGTCCTTTTTAATACGCCAGATAATCATACTTACATTTGATACAAAATAGTAGTTTTTCCAGCATTATCCAGCCCAACTATTATAACCTTATGTTCTATTAAATAGAATTAAAAAGAAAAATAAATAATTAAGGATGATTAACTTTCTCCTTTCTTAAAAGGGGTGCAGTAGAGTAATTAAATATTTTATGTATTCTATTTTATATTAATTTTATCAGTTATAATATTATTAATTTACTACTATTATAGTAGTAAATTAATAATATTATAACTGATTACTACAGCAGGTACTATTAAATCTTCCCATAAATACCATATCGATTACAAGCTGGGCCTAGCTAGACCTGACCTAGGCCAGCCTGTCTAGGCATACGTACCTTCGTTTGTGAACAAACTCCATATCTTGGAGAAAAGAAACCCCATGTCCAACTCGCACTCCGCTCTGTTTTGAAATGGCCTTCTTGAGGTTGGGCCTAGCCTAACCGCCGTTCGTTCTACTTCAGTCACAAATTCCACATTAGTTAGACTCTGAAAACATCATCAAAATAAAATCTAAACATCCGAATCACAATATCTAAATATTATTATATGTTCGGGTGTTATTCCTTAAAATTAAGTGATTTTTAATCAAACACTTACCAAGCTTATCGTCTGATAAAAATGTGTAGATGTGTTCTGCGGTGCGTGTGGGATTCTTCTGCGCATGTTCACAATAGGTTGTGACCGTGGAGAGCCGGTTCCGTGGATGACCGAAGTTTCAACTTGACTAATAATTTATGACGTACTGTATGACATCATTATAAGGTATATTAACGCTTCAAATAAATACAGTTTTGACATCACAATAATACATGTTTTGTAAACACAAATTAAAATGTATGTAAACTAATTGAAACGTCGTCTTAGCCTGTGAACGTGTGTGTATGTGTCATTGAACATAACTCAGTGATTGTCGAGATTTTAATATTATTGCATTTTTTATTCTACAAATAATAAATATACAAATAAATATATAGCTTATATTTATATATAAGGTGGTGATTCGATTGTACGCGTGTGGTTTTTAACATGGTGTAGAATAGTTAAAAGAGCCAATCAAAGAATGTTTATACTTCGCAAAATGAAATCACTTAGTATTGATAGCTCCCTGTTAAAATTGTTAAATTATACCACCATGATCCAAAGTAATTATCGTCTTTCTGTTTGATATGCAAAAAATATTAATAAAAAAGATAAAAAGAAATTGAATCGCATTACAAAGAAAGCTGAATATATTGTTAAAGATCCGTTGGTGCAGTTAGATGAAATATAAATAGATTGGATAGTGAAGGCAGCTCATAAAATAATTAAGGATGTTGATCATCCCCTTAGCAAATACTTTATTATCAAACGCAATGGTAGAATACATGTTCCAATAACTAAGACAAACAGATCGAGATATGTCTTTGTTGCAAATGCTATTCATATAATTAATTCACGTCACCATCGATAAAATGTTATGTAATACAAGACTATGTAAACAATGAAACTTTTAAAACGTAAATTTTTTCGATTTATAAATGTTTTTATATTTTTAATATTTTTAAACGTTTTTAACATTTTTAGCCTATTTGAAATTTTAGCAATTTATAAATTGTAAAGGTTTTATGAACATTCTAATGGTTTGAATCCTTTTAAAGCTGTTTTTAATCCTTTTAAAGCTGTTTTAAACTATTTTAATCTCCTGAATCCTATATTCAATTTTAATACCTAGTCATTTTTACACCGTGTTTCATAACTTTTTGTGCAATTATGTGTGTACTTAATATATTATATTGTATATCTATTTATTATTGTACTAATAATTGTCAATCTTCAAGAAGAATTTCTGTTGTTATTTTATGATGATGATGGACAAATAAAGCATCTCAGTATTCAGTATGGTGTGAGTTATTTTGCTATTTATGATTTCAATATTCTATATTTTTGCTATTCGGGAAGCATATACAGTATGATTTTAGTAAAATATATTAGTTATTATATTTTTTCCATTTTATATTGGTTAGCTTTACAAATGTTATCAGTGGTTATTAGATTGATTGATCTTTTAATATAATAAATAAATAATAATAAATAATAAATTACCGTATAAAATACAAGAATAACACTAATAGTAATAATCTACTCTCGGTTGTCAAACCAGCTGACAATCGCACATTAATTCATAAACTTGAGAGAAGAAACTTGCAAACCCACCCGTGCGGATGAGACCAGCAGCATGCTACCACTTAATATTGCACTTAAAGATTGATTAATATATTAATACTAACTAATTAAAAATGTTTTTAAATGATTTTATTGATCACCGCCTCATCAGAATGACGTCATTCGAAGATAACGAATTCTTTCCCAATACAACTTCACTCTTCTCGCTTCGCTTGATTCGAGATTCACTCGGATACGAAGAAGAATAGGATTTAGAATTTGGGTTATTATAAGACTTTGAGTAAAATGTTGATTGGGCTGTGGAGCCTGACTTAATTGATCGAAACATTTTGGTATGTTTTGGAACAGCACGTAACATTTTCCACCAGTGTGAACGCACCTCTGAACTTCTAGCGCAATACATAACGAAAATAAGGAAACCTTGGAAAGAGTTGAGAATACAAAATAACCATAGTACAAACACCGAAGCTTCTCCAATAGCGAAGAAACCAACGAGCCACGTCAGACCCAACACCATCACTATGCTTGCTCCATTCTGAAGCATTTTTATTCCTCTGCGTTTGGTTCCCTTCGGCCTAGCTTGATTACTGTTTTTTCCCATTTTGCTTAAACTGTGTAAAACCATCACAAATATGATCATGTTAAACAGTAAACAGAGTGCGACTGGTATAGCCACTCCATAGTACATACGCTGAAGTGTTAAGAAACAACTGAAAACAAACGGAGAATGATTAACAATATACTATTAATTATATACACTAGCAAACTTTACGTGAATAAATGGTAGCGATATTCCCAAATATGGTAGATATGAATTCATCATGTCCATATTATATGGGCACATCACGACATCACTCAGTGCGCCACTTCATAGCAATATTCAAGTAGATAATTTTCCCAAAATAAAACTTACTGAGCTTCGCCGTTGACGTAACCATCAATATCAATTAAAACACAGATTAAGACGATTGCAACAGGTAGACCTAATGAACGAAAGGTGTATAAATTAAAATTATGGTATCAGTCAGTAGTTAAGTATCTAAAAACAAGCCAATATAACAACAGAACACTGAGCTTTCCTTGCCAAGATAGGAACTCGTAATAGTCTTTTGACAAAAACAAAGCTATACCACTGTTTGAAAGTTGGGTTGGAATCCAAATGTCGTACTAACTATCTGCCTACACTATAAAACTAGTTCGACAAAAAAGTGTGATGTGCCCAAATATAGTATAGTGATATGCCCAAATATGGTAGTGATATGACATCAAAATGTCAATATTTGGGCAAATCACACTTTTTTGTGAACAGAGCTTAACACTTACCCCATGCAAATAAGGAAGCTTTCACTAAAAATCGAGACACGTGAGTATCGAAAACTTTCACAAACAAGTAGTACATATTAACGGCCTGAACTGTCATCCAGAAAATGGAAGAGAGTAAGAAATAATGCACCAAGGCACCAGCTGCGATGCACCCTCGTCTGTTACCAGTTTGGTCGATTCCAGCAAGAAAGACAACGTACAGAGAAAGCAGCGACACACAGAGGTGACATAAGATTTGTTTCGGTTCTGATCTTCGGAATTTTCTAAAAACAATAGTAAATATTCTACCAACAATATTTCTCAACATGCATCAAACTTATATTTGCGTTAAATGTTAGCAGCCTTAAAAAGACGATAATTCTAAAAGATAATTTCAATAATTCGCGCTTATAGAATTGCAATTTATGTATGCCTCGATTAGGATTAATAGAGTTGTATAACCAATAGTGTTACAGTATATATATTGTTACCGTGACAAATAATAAAAAAAAATTATAAGCAATTTACCTTTTTGTTAAAAACGTGATGATTGTAAGGCAAAGGGACACTATGGATAGAATTAGACCAACTAGAGTTACAATATCGGCCGCTGGAGGCAGAACAATGTCAGTGTTATAGAAATCCTATGGAAAAAAAAGATATATAACTAAAATACTACCGATTTCAAAAGACTTGTTATCATTGAAAACCATTCATTGTGATGTTTTTTATTCTTTAAATCTGTTTATTAAGGGGACACTTTCTGGACCAAAAAAATCTACCATTCAAGATTCAAGATTCAAGATTCAAGAAATTTTATTTGTCCATAAAATGGAAATTCACTTTGCTTGGTAGATTAAAACAACAGAATAGCAACAATTTAAAAACGTGCAGTATGATAACAGATTAAAAATACAAGATAAAAAGTTAAAAATACTGTTAAAAATGTAAAACTATTAAAAATTGCATTAACGTCTTACATTAGAATTAAAAATATGAATGCTATTTACAACGAAGGATTTTCTAGTTCTACAAAGATTTGCTCTCGGAGGTCGTAGCCTAATGCCTGATCTATTTAAGTTATAACAGTAATGTAACGGATGAGTGGGGTCTTTCATAATATTGTTAACTTTTTTTAGAATACTCTTTTCATAGATAAATGAACAAGGCGTTAGATCAGCTTTAATAATACGTTGTGCAATTTTTTGTCCAAAAAAGAGGAATTTAACCAGGGAAGAGTTAATTTAACTCTTCAAACTGGTTTAACTGTAGTTGCCTCACCATAAGTATAGCGAAGTTGGTAAGATGGGTACATTCACAATATTGCCTGTCACTACCGTCAGTGGATCCATTTACAAAAGTGCAGCCTTCTGATGACCAGCCGCCGGTTCCAAACAAGTTGAAATCCCAAAACACACAAGTTGTGTTTATGTTTGTTTCAGAAATCTGAGATTAAAATCAGAAAATGATATTTACCTCCAGAATACTAATTTTCTGACATACAAACACATTTGCTGGTCATCATGTGCATTGGTCAAGAGTCAAGTACAAAAATGATTATTAATTATTAGAAAAGTGTGTTTTGTTTAATTATTTCCCATATCAAAAACACTCAATTTATCTTTAAAAGTGGCAATGTTTGGTGTAATTAACTAAAACTCTGTCTACACTATCAAACTTATTTGAAAAAAAAGTGTGATGTGCTCATATAATTGTAGTGTTATGCATAAATATGGTAGTTATATGACATCATCATGTCCATATATGGCACATCACATTTTTTGTCACATACAGTTTGATAGTGTAGACAGAGCTTAAGAAAGTACAAATTCAAAGCATGGATGAATATGGTATTTAGTATTCAACATGCTTCACGTGCCAATATCTATCTAATTTCTATTTTTTGTAAAAAAACCTTTTCCTTTAAAAGTTGGTCTAACTGATATTTAAAAAGAATGAATTTAAAATGGATACCTCAAGTGGAATAAAAGTAATCACAATCGGATCTTCCAATTCCACTCGTTCCAAATCCGGTATTGACAGAGAAATCACCTGACTGTTTGGTCGCCGACCAGAGCTTTCATTGATGAACTGACTTGACTGGAACAAGCGACTGTCATTATAAACAACAACTACAACTCGAAAATCTATCAGAAAAGGTTTTACATATTATCTTTAATCTTCTTTCTTCATAGTTTAATGATATATTAGAGTCTTCAGATGAAAATGGTAAATGTCGATGTTAAATCTTAATTTAAAAATTGCAGTTGATGATCTATTACCTGTCATGTTGTTTTCTTTGATGACGTCAGAAATGCTAGTTGGCAGGGCAATCGACACGTTTGCAGTTTCAGGTATCTGTGTATCATCAGTAATTACTTCGACGTTGCCAACACCATCCTGATTCGACTTGGAGATATAGCTCAAGTAAGTGGTGTTGACTTGACTGATTTGGTCAGCGTTGATCATCTGTGCCTGTACTGCGACGTTCGGTGTGATTTCCATGTATGTACCATCTTCATCAAGCTCAACCTGACTAAGTTGTTGTTCAAGAGCCTCGACAATCATAGTAGGAGCTTGATCCTCCACCTGACTTTCCATCAAAATGTCCTCATCAACTCCAAACAAATTATCCACTACAGTCACCATCGAGTCGGTTACCTATTTAGAATTAATATCATCTTATTTGTTTGAATTCTTCTCATGATATACTATGAATAAATCAGCATTCATCATGAATATCGATAAAAATTAATAAATTTGCATTAACTATAATTACTTAATGGTAGGATGGAATATTTTAAATACGGCGTGGTTTTCATCTGGAATTATGATTATGATGATATTTCATAATTAGTGTAATAAATGTATGGATTATTTTGTCGAATGTACAGCAATTACCTCTGTAGAGTTGGAACCTGTCTGTGAGATCTCTTCTAGAACTTCTGCAGTAGATTCTAAGGCATTGACTGTTATTTCTTCCGTATTACTTGTAATCTCCTCTACGTCATTGCTGACCTCTTCTACATTCTCCATTGTAACATTCATCTAACAAATTTTTGCAAGAATTTATTTAGACTGTCAAATCCAATCAAATTGTGTCAATACTTTAATAATTCCTTCACAGACAAAACTCAACTTATTTTTAAGGTAGAAGATTAAGTATAAAGCCGATTCTCCACTAGGCGAATCAGCTTATATACGCATGCGTATTCATCTTTCCATCTTCTAAATCCCGGCCCTCTCTACTCATGCGTATAAACTGAAGCTTTCGATTCGTGCTAAAAAATTCGCCTAGTGTAAAATCTGCTTAAAGATTGCTTTACAATGTATGGTTGTTAAAATACGATTTTTACCATTACGATACGGTCCAATAATTGTTCTGCCGTTGCGTCTGGCCCACAGTCGGTCTGCGCTGGATCTTCCCACTCAGCCGGACTAAATCCATCACCTCCACAGGCTCGTGTTGCAATCGGTAGAAGATCTTATTTTAAAATAAAATTTAATTTCTATAAGCACGCATGACGATCAGGACAATCTTAGATACGTAAGAGACCATGTACAATTACATCTACTGCAGTTACTGCAGTAACTATGCTTTGTTTACTCAACTTGTTACTGCAATTGCTTAGCAAGTTTGTTTTTTTAGATTGAAACAAATTAAATCATACATTACTGCAGTAAAAATGTATAGTTACTGCAGTAACTATATTATAATAACTGTGACATGATCCTTAATCGAAATACACTCTATACTTCTTTTTTGTAATCTCCAAAGTACAATAAATTGGGTGGTGTAGTAAATATATTACAATAATTATGACATGATCCATAAACGAAATACAGTCTATACTTCTTTTTGTAATATCCAAAATAAAATAGATTAGATGGGTGTAGAAATGTATACGTTAAAGGTACTTACAATTTACTTTGCTTTCGTCACAAGTCTCTTCAGAATTGGCAATAGTATCAACTTGTGTCTCTGGAAACGCATACAAACCATCATACACGTCTTCGTAGCATGATTCTGTCGGAAAAACAGTGCATAAAGGATTACCGTAAAATCAATTTCAAACGTCTGACAAAGTAGGCCTAACATACAACTGGTAGAGACGTGTTGAAAGCTTGGGATCGAGAAGGAAGAAACTTTTTGAGGCATGTTAATCTATATGCAAGTTAATTCAGTAAGCGGAAAAACACACGTAATTATTGTCTTTTTCTAACATTATTTTTATATTTTCGGTATTAATGCACTTAATACTGTACATATTGTTTCATAATAATTCATAATTTCATTTCAATTGTGAAAACCACATTTCTGTTTTTTACTTATATATAATGATATTATGAATATAATATTGTTATTATATTGTTAACGTTCTCTACTGAACCACTTTGGAAATCAATGATTTAGCACTGAAAGTATCATTCAGTATAAAGACAGAATAAATAAATAAATAATATTATGACAATGATATAATATATTCGAAATTATTAATTATTAAACGTATTAATTAATTGAATGTATAAAGTACCACATACCTGTACTGCTTAAGACGATCATATCAGCTAGAAGGTATCCATCAGAATTATTGCCAATCCTTATTAGTTCTACGGTAAGAGCTTCAGAAAATTCACTATACGACGTGTTGGCGTTCAGTAACACATAGAAGTTAACCAACGATATGATACTACCTTCTGAAAAACTACGAACTTGCAAGAAAGTCTCACCACCATCCAACATCAGCTCTTTATTCAACTGAACAAATACAAAAGAAATATATATAATTTGCTCAGCTTGGAAGAAATTATCTTTTCAGTTTTAGCCCAGCACTGGTGTGCATATATGTTTTTCACGAAACTGACTATCAAACTTTATGTGACAAAAAAATGTGATGTACTCTATCACTACCATATTTGGGCATATCACTACCATATTTGGGCATATCACTACCATATTTGGGCATATCACTACCATATTTGGGCACATCACACCCTTTTTTTTTATCAAACTAGTTATATGTAGACATATCTTTATATACACAGTATGGAGAAATTAATTTGATCCTGAATAGTATACAAAACATACAAAGACAAGACATACAAACGTAGTTATATTCGAGGATTCATCTTTAAAAGCAGTTGACGATGGATCGTTAAGGTTCTCAGTAAATGTTTTACTAAATGCCATAGATACAGGGATTACTGATATACCTGAAAAAGAAGTAAAAAAGAAATTTTCTAAAAGAAATCTCAGTTGAGAATTTAGAAAAATGTTGTGAAGCCATCACTGCATCGCACATAATTTCACATTGTATAATATTAGATGTATGAGATAATATATTTGTATAAAGAATTGTATTCAACATTTAAATAATAAGCCTACAGTCTTACCTTGAACAAGAAGTGGTACCCCATCTGAGGAAAATAAAGTTGCACTGTGTGGGCCTGCTCCATAGCCACTGCAGGTGTAATACCCTTGGTTGTCAATAGTAACCATCACTGTTATTGATTCTCTGTTGCTTGTCGAAACAAGAGATACGCCATCTTTGTACCATTGCCAGTTGTCTGAGTTGAATACTGCGCAGATCATTTCAACACTATCATACAGATTAGCTGTTACCGAATTTGGAAGAACTGTAAACACCGGAGGATCTGAAACATAAAATATGATAAATTGGTAAAGAGAGCAAACTACTTGTTTTTCAGCTTAATCTAATAAATCGCTTTCATATACTTGTGTCATTATATTTTCTCAGTAACTTTTCTCACCTGGTTCAATTTCGCAAAACTCTCCACTATAGAATAATTGGCAAATACATTGAAATACTCCATTGTCGGCCTGGCAGACACCATCATTTAAACATACTATATCTGTACATGCATCTGTAATAAAAATCATATAGGTAAAGAAATCGGTGACTGTATGTGGCAGTCAATGAATTGAAGACTCTTTAAAAAGAGAAACGTAAGATAAGTTAAACAAAGAAGACCAGCACTCACACACATTGATGTACGAGATACTGGTATGCAGAGAGAATGAACTGGCTGTCACAATGACAGATAAGAAGTTATGGAGGAATTTAGTCATAAAAGTTCGGTTATGTCCCGGAGTAAGTAAGTAAGTAAGATCGAATTAACAAAATAAAAATAAAAGCAGAACTTACCAATAACAGAAACCATAAAAGAACATGTTGCAGTATTCTCATATATATCAGTAGCAGTATATGTAACTGAATATGTGCCAACTTCCCATTCATCGTCTGGTGATGCAGAAGCAGATAAGGTAACTTCTTCTCCAGAGTTATCGTCAGGTTCTGGAACTTCCCAAGTAACGCTTCTGTCAATGTCGCTAACAACATTACTAGGGCATACAAGATTTGGGATTTCTTTATCTGAAAACAATTATTAATAGGCCTATATAAATATGAATTTTAACTGTTTACCAGGAAATAGATTATATGAATCCGTTGTTTATGTTGTAATTTCTTCTTATCTGAATAAAAAAAATACTGTTGGTTTGTTTCGGAAAAAGGACATATTGACTTTTACCAGTACTGTATAGGTTTTGAGTGTTACGTTTTGTCAACCTTTCTCATTACATATGGCAGACATTGCACTAGGGATCATTCAAATGAATTCTAAATGTTTTATATTTCTTTAAAAAAAGATCTGCGTGTGCTCACCTTCGACATTTATATCAAAGGAACATTCTGCAACATTTCCCGATGAGTCTGTAGCAACATATTCGACAGTTGTACGTCCAATAGGGAAGCTGTCACCCGGTGAATGAGATGACGATGTCGCCACTTCACCAGAGTTATCTTCAACTTGAACAACCCAGACGACAATGGCTTCTGGGCTCCTGGAATCGGTTTCAACAACAGGAAATAAAGGACACGTGATAGTGGGATCTTCAAAATCTATAATTAGAATATAAAAATGGATTCAATTGAATGATAGATACCTCATATTAATAAAATCAATTTCACTTCATTTCAATAACATTTATTCAATAATGGTAAGACAAATAATACAAGAATAATAAACAATAAGAAACAGTAAATACAAAACAAAAACAAGAAGAGGTAAATAAGAGAAAGGAATGCCATCATTGAGGTCATGATATAGATATTGAAATATTGAATTAAAGATTGGAACTCGCATTAACACCACGAAGTTACTATTTTTATACCTACACATGAGGTATACCTATTCATGATTAATACTAATTAATCAAATAAATTAATCAAATATTCCATCTACTTACCTTTCACTGAGATCGTAAATGTGCATTCTTTTGTGTTACCAGCAACATCGAATGCCATAAAAGTGACCTCAGTTTCCCCAACGGGAAACGAGGAACCAGCAGGAACACTAAAGGTTTCTGAGGCAATATCTACGTTGTCAGTTGCAGTTGCCGTGTAGTTTATTACAGCTGTTTTGGCGCCATCAGTTAAATTGGTGGTTATATCACTGGGGCAAGTTACCGTAGGAGCCTCGTTGTCTTAAATGAAACATATTAAAACCGCAATAATGTAATATTGTCATTATTTTCGTAATTACGTTATCGCATGAGTGTCAGTATATTAAATGAAAAGTTCAATAATGACTTTTTATAATGAAATTATCTTAGCGAGTCCAGTTTCTTAAATAAAAAGCAGGACAATAACACTGTAATATACATTACTGGAAATTTGATACAAGATATTTTTGTTTTGTATTATATCAATAAATTATGCATAGAATAAGTAACTTATACAGTAAAGACATACAGTATATGCATTAACTGTTGACAGATTTAATGAAAGGGAAACAAATATAGCCACACTGCAGATATGTTATTTAAATAATAATTATTAAGTCAACATTACACAAATACTGTATATGAAACTATTGAAAAATTGCTATTAGGAGGAATAGACACTTCAATAATAAGTATAAATATAATAATAATAATAATAACGAGGCAAGCAGTTTATATTTAATATTACTTATATGGTACAACTGTCGAACAATTGAACTTCAATCAAAGTGTAATAAGTAAAAAACAAGCAAATGACATTTGATAAAGTTATTCTTACCAACTACTGTGACAGGGAATGAACAATTTCCCATATTTCCAGCTTCATCAAAAGCTGTAAAAGTTACAATGGTTTCACCGAAGCTAAACATTGAACCCGAAGGTATATCAAAACTTTCAGAGGTAATACCAACATTGTCAGAAGCGGCTGCTGTATAGTTTACAACTGTCATTCCAGCACCCTCATTTAAAATTGTGGATACATTGTTTGGACACGACACAGCAGGAGGATCGATATCTGAAAATATATATTATTAGTAATAAATACTACTGTTAGAAAAAGTTACATTTTTTTGTGGTTTTTGTAGTGGTTAAATATATTACAAATTCGGCCTACCTGCAGGTAGTGTTGTTGATATCAGTGTCGTTAATACTTCAGTTGTTGCTGCTTTTGTTGTTGATACTTCAGTTGTTGCAGCTTTTATTGTTGATTTAGTTGTTGATGCTTCTGTCGTTGGTGCCTTTGTCGATGATGTATCTGTTGTTGATGCTTCAGTTGTGGCCGCTGCTGTTGTTAATATTTCAGTTGATGATAATTTAGTTGTTGGTGCTTCTGTCGTTGGTGCTTCAGTTGTTGGTGCTTCTGTCGTTGATGACTTTGTCGATGATGCATCTGTTGATACTTCAGTTGTAAATGTTTCTATCGTTGATGCTTCTGTCGTTGGTGCTTCTGTCGTTGGTGCTTCTGTCGTTGACGCTTCTGTCGATGACGCTTCTGTCGTTGATGCTTCTGTCGATGATGTTTCAGTTGTGGCCGCTGATGTTGTTGATATTTCAGTTGTCGATACTTCAGTTTTTGGTGCTTCTGTCGTCGCTGCTTCTGTCGTCGCTGCTTCTGTCGTTGACGCTTCAGTTGTTAATGGTTCTGTTGTCACTGCTTCTGTCGTTGACGCTTCTGTTGTTGACGCTTCAGTTGTTGACGCGTCAGTTGTTGCTGCCTCTGTTGTGGATGAGGCTGTTGTGATTGATACTTCAGTAAACATTTCAGATGTTGATGCTGCAGATATAGATAATTCAGTTAACGGCTGGTCAGAAGTTGATGTTGTAGCAGTAAGCTCTGGGAATGGTTCTTCGGTGTTTATTAATTCAGTGAACTCTCCTTCAATTTCTGTTGCCTCTGTAACTGGTTCTTCGGTGTTTAATAATTCAGTGAACTCTCCTTCAATTTCTGTTGCCTCTGTAAATGGTTCTTCGGTGTTTATTAATTCAGTGAACTCTCCTTCAATTTCTGTTGCCTCTGTAACTGGTTCTTCGGTGTTTATTAATTCAGTGAACTCTCCTTTAATTTCTGTTGCCTCTGTAAATGGTTCCTCGGTATTTAGTGATTCAGTTAACTCTCCTTCAATTTCTGTTGCCTCTGTAACTGGTTCTTCGGTGTTTATTAATTCAGTGAACTCTCCTTCAATTTCTGTTGCCTCTGTAAATGGTTCTTCGGTGTTTATTAATTCAGTGAACGCTCCTTTAATTTCTGTTGCTTCTGTAACTGGTTCTTCGGTGTTTAATAATTCAGTGAACTCTCCTTCAATTTCTGTTGCCTCTGTGAATGGTTCTTCGGTGTTTAGTGATTCAGTTAACTCTCCTTCACTTTTGGTGGCCTCTGTGGCTGGTTCTTCGGTGTTTATTAATTCAGTGAACTCTCCTTCAATTTCTGTTGCCTCTGTGAATGGTTCTTCGGTGTTTATTAATTCAGTGAACTCTCCTTCAATTTCTGTTGCCTCTGTAACTGGTTCTTCGGTGTTTATTAATTCAGTGAACTCTCCTTCAATTTCTGTTGCCTCTGTAACTGGTTCTTCGGTGTTTATTAATTCAGTGAACTCTCCTTCAATTTCTGTTGCATCTGTAAACGGTTCTTCGGTGTTTATTAATTCAGTGAACTCTCCATCAAATTCTGTTGCCTCTGTAACTGGTTCTTCGGTGTTTAATAATTCAGTGAACTCTCCTTCAATTTCTGTTGCCTCTGTAACTGGTTCTTCGGTGTTTAATAATTCAGTGAACTCTCCTTCAATTTCTGTTGCCTCTGTAACTGGTTCTTCGGTGTTTATTAATTCAGTGAACTCTCCTTTAATTTCTGTTGCCTCTGTGAATGGTTCTTCGGTGTTTAATAATTCAGTGAACTCTCCTTTAATTTCTGTTGCCTCTGTAAATGGTTCTTCGGTGTTTATTAATTCAGTGAACTCTCCTTCAATTTCTGTTGCCTCTGTGAATGGTTCTTCGGTGTTTATTAATTCAGTGAACTCTCCTTTAATTTCTGTTGCCTCTGTAAATGGTTCTTCGGTGTTTAATAATTCAGTGAACTCTCCTTTAATTTCTGTTGCCTCTGTAAATGGTTCTTCGGTGTTTATTAATTCAGTGAACTCTCCTTCAATTTCTGTTGCCTCTGTAACTGGTTCTTCGGTGTTTATTAATTCAGTGAACTCTCCTTTAATTTCTGTTGCCTCTGTAAATGGTTCTTCGGTGTTTATTAATTCAGTGAACTCTCCTTTAATTTCTGTTGCCTCTGCGAATGGTTCTTCAGTGTTTAATAATTCAGTGAACTCTCCTTCAATTTCTGTTGCCTCTGTAAATGGTTCCTCGGTATTTAGTGATTCAGTTAACTCTCCTTCACTTTTGGTGGCCTCTGTGGCTGGTTCTTCAGTGTTCAATAATTCAGTGAACTCTCCTTCACTTTTGGTGGCCTCTGTGGCTGGTTCTTCAGTGTTCAATAATTCAGTGAACTCGACTTCACTTTTGGTTGCCTCTGTGAATGGTTCTTCGGTTTTTGAAAATGTAAGCCTTTCCTCAATTTCTGTTATCCCTGTGAGCGATTCTTCAGTGCTTAAATCAGTGAATGTTCCACGAATTGTTGTTGCATCTATTGCCGATTCTTCAGTGTTAAAATCAGTGAACGTTCCTTCAATTTCTGTTATACTTGTGGGCGATTCTACAGTGTTTAAACCAGTGAATTTTCCATCAATTGTTGTTACATATATTGGAAATTCTTCAGTGTTTAAATCAGTGAACGTTCCTTCAGTTGTTGTTGCATCTATTGGCGATTCTTCAGTCTTTAAATCAGTGAACGTTCCTTCAATTGTTGTTCCATCTATTGGCGATTCATCAGTGATTATATCAGTGAACGTTTCTTCAATTGTTGTTGCATCTATTGGCGATTCTTCAGTCTTTAAATCAGTGAACGTTCCTTCAATTGTTGTTCCATCTATTGGCGATTCATCAGTGATTATATCAGTGAACGTTTCTTCAATTGTTGTTGCATCTATTGGCGATTCCTTAGTGTTTAAATCAGTGAACGTTCCTTCAGTTGTTGTTGCATCTATTGGCAATTCTTCGGTCTTTAAATAAGTGAACGTTCCATCAATTGTTGTTGCATCTATTAGCGATTCTTCAGTGTTTAAATCAGTAAACGTTCTTTCAATTGTTGTTGCATCTATTGGCGATTCTTTAGTGTTTAAATCAGTGAAAGTTCCTTCAATTGTTGTTGCATCTATTGGCAATTCTTCAGTGTTTAAATCAGTAAACGTTCCATCAATTGTTGTTGCATCTACTGGCGATTCTTCAGTGTTTAAATCAGTAAACGTTCCATCAATTGTTGTTGCATCTATTGGCAATTCTTCAGTGTTTAAATCGGTGAACGTTCCTTCAGTTGTTGTTGCATCTATTGGCGATTCTTTAGTGTTTAAATCAGTGAACGTTCCTTCAATTGTTGTTGCATCTATTGGCGATTCTTCAGTGTTTAAATTAGTGAACGTTCTTTCAGTTGTTGTTGCATCTATTGGCAATTCTTCAGTCTTTAAATAAGTGAACGTTCCATCAATTGTTGTTGCATCTATTAGCGATTCTTCAGTGTTTGAATCAGTGAACGTTCTTTCAATTGTTGTTGCATCTATTGGCGATTCTTTAGTGTTTAAATCAGTGAACGTTCCTTCAATTGTTGTTGCATCTATTGGCGATTCTTCAGTGTTTAAATCAGTGAACGTTCTCTCAGTTGTTGTTGCATCTATTGGCAATTCTTCAGTGTTTAAATTGGTGAACGTTCCTTCAGTTGTTGTTGCATCTATTGGCGATTCTTTAGTGTTTAAATGAGTGAACGTTCCTTCAATTGTTGTTGCATCTATTGGCGATTCTTCAGTGTTTAAATCAGTGAACGTTCCTTCAGTTGTTGTTGCATCTATTGGCAATTCTTCAGTCTTTAAATAAGTGAACGTTCCATCAATTGTTGTTGCATCTATTAGCGATTCTTCAGTGTTTAAATCAGTGAACGTTCTTTCAATTGTTGTTGCATCTATTGGCGATTCTTTAGTGTTTAAATCAGTGAACGTTCCTTCAATTGTTGTTGCATTTATTGGCGATTCTTCAGTGTTTAAATCAGTGAACGTTCGTTCAATTGTTGTTGCATCTATTGGCAATTCTTCAGTGTTTAAATCGGTGAACGTTCCTTCAGTTGTTGTTGCATCTATTGGCGATTCTTTAGTGTTTAAATCAGTGAACGTTCCTTCAATTATTGTTGCATCTATTGGCGATTCCTTAGTGTTTAAATCAGTGAACGTTCCTTCAATTGTTGTTGCATTTATTGGCGATTCTTCAGTGTTTAAATCAGTGAACGTTCGTTCAATTGTTGTTGCATCTGTGGTATCGACATCAGTTGTTGGATTTTGTGCAGTTGATTTTTCAGCTAATAATTCAGTTGTTGCTTTCGTAGTTGTCTCAACATCAGTTGTTGGATTTTGTGCAGTTGATTTTTCAGCTAATAATTCAGTTTTTGCCTTAGTTGTCTCGGCATCAGTGGTTGGATTTTGTGCAGTTGATTTTTCAGCTAATAATTCAGTTGTTGGCTCAGTTGTCTCAACATCAGTGGTTGGATTTTGTGCAGTTGATTTTTCAACTAATAATTCAGTTGTTGTCTTAGTTGTCTCGACATCAGTGGTTGGATTTTGTGCAGTTGATTTTTCAGCTAATAATTCAGTTGTTGCTTTTGTGGTCTCGACATCAGTTGTTGGATTTTGTGCAGTTGATTTTTCAGCTAATAATTCAGTTGTTGCTTTAGTGGTCTCGACATCAGTTGTTGGATTTTGTGCAGTTGATTTTTCAGCTAATAATTCAGTTGTTGCTTTAGTGGTCTCGATATCAGTGGTTGGATTTTGTGCAGTTGATTTTTCAGCTAATAATTCAGTTGTTGCCTTAGTTGTCTCGACATCAGTAGTTGGATTTTGTGCAGTTGATATTTCAACTAATAATTCAGTTGTTGCTTTAGTGGTCTCGACATCAGTTGTTGGATTTTGTGCAGTTGATTTTTCAGCTAATAATTCAGTTGTTGCTTTAGTGGTCTCGACATCTGTAGTTGGATTTTGTGCAGTTGATTTTTTAGCTAATAATTCAGTTGTTGCTTTAGTGGTTCCTACCTCAGTGGTGGGATATTGTGCAGTTGATATTTCAGCTAATAATTTAGTTGTTGCTTGTGTAGTCTCGACATCAGTTGTTGGATTTTGTGCAGTTGATTTTTCAGCTAATAATTCAGTTGTTGCTTTAGTGGTCTCGACATCAGTTGTGGGATTTTGTGCAGTTGATTTTTCAGCTAATAATTCAGTTGTTGCTTTAGTGGTCTCGACATCAGTTGTTGGATTTTGTGCAGTTGATTTTTCAGCTAATAATTCAGTTGTTGCTTTAGTGGTCTCGACATCAGTGGTTGGATTTTGTGCAGTTGATTTTTCAGCTAATAATTCAGTTGTTGCCTTAGTTGTCTCGACATCAGTAGTTGGATTTTGTGCAGTTGATATTTCAACTAATAATTCAGTTGTTGCTTTAGTGGTCTCGACATCAGTGGTTGGATTTTGTGCAGTTGATTTTTCAGCTAATAATTCAGTTGTTGCTTTAGTGGTCTCGACATCTGTAGTTGGATTTTGTGCAGTTGATTTTTTAGCTAATAATTCAGTTGTTGCTTTAGTGGTCCCTACCTCAGTGGTGGGATTTTGTGCAGTTGATATTTCAGTTAATAATTCAGTTGTTGCTTTAGTGGTCTCGACATCAGTTGTTGGATTTTGTGCAGTTGATTTTTCAGCTAATATTTCAGTTGTTGCTTTAGTGGTCTCGACATCTGTAGTTGGATTTTGTGCAGTTGATTTTGTAGCTAATAATTCAGTTGTTGCTTTAGTGGTCCCTACCTCAGTGGTTGGATTTTGTGTAGTTGATTTTTCAGTTAATAATTCAGTTGTTGCGTTCGTAGTATCGACATCAGTAGGTGGATTTTGTGCAGTTGATTTTTCAGCTAATAATTCAGTTGTTGCTTTAGTGGTCTCGACATCAGTGGTTGGATTTTGTGCAGTTGATATTTCAGCTAATAATTTAGTTGTTGCTTGTGTAGTCTCGACATCAGTTGTTGGATTTTGTGCAGTTGATTTTTCAGCTAATAATTCAGTTGTTGCTTTAGTGGTCTCGACATCAGTTGTGGGATTTTGTGCTGTTGATTTTTCAGCTAATAATTCAGTTGTTGCTTTAATTGTCTCGACATCAGTGGTTGGATTTTGTGCAGTTGATTTTTCAGCTAATAATTCAGTTGTTGCTTTAGTGGTCTCGACATCAGTTGTTGGATTTTGTGCAGTTGATTTTTCAGGTAATAATTCAGTTGTGACTTTAGTGGTCTCGACATCTGTAGTTGAATTTTGTGCAGTTGATTTTTCAGCTAATAATTCGGTTGTTGCTTTAGTGGTCTCGACATCAGTGGTTGGATTTTGTGCAGTTGATTTTTCAGCTAATAATTCAGTTGTTGCTTTAGTGGTCTCGACATCAGTGGTTGGATTTTGTGCTGTTGATTTTTCAGCTAATAATTCAGTTGTTGCTTTAGTGGTCTCGACATCAGTAGTTGGATTTTGTGCAGTTGATTTTTCAGCTAATAATTTGGTAGTTGCTTTAGTGGTCTCGACATCAGTGGTTGGATTTTGTGAGGTTGATTTTTCAGCTAATAATTCAGTTGTTGCTTTAGTGGTTTCGACATCAGTGGTTGGATTTTGTGCAGTTGATTTTTCAGGTAATAATTCAGTTGTTGCCTTAGTTTTCTCGGCATCAGTGGTTGGATTTTGTGCTGTTGATTTTTCAGTTAATAATTCAGTTGTTGCTTTAGTTGTCTCGTCATCAGTAGTTGGATTTTGTGCAGTTGATTTTTCAGCTAATAATTCAGTTGTTGCTTTAGTGGTCTCGACATCAGTGGTTGGATGTTGTGCAGTTGATTTTTCAGCTAATAATTCGGTTGTTGCCTTAGTTGTCTCGACATCAGTGGTAGGATTTTGTGCTGTTGATTTTTCAGTTAATAATACAGTTGTTGCTTTAGTTGTCTCGACATGATTCGTTGGATGTTGTGCAGTTGATTTTTCAGCTAATAATTCAGTTGTTGCTTTAGTGGTCTCGACATCAGTGGTTGGATTTTGTGCTGTTGATTTTTCAGTTAATAATTCAGTTGTTGCTTTAGTTGTCTCGTCATCAGTAGTTGGATTTTGTGCAGTTGATTTTTCAGCTAATAATTCGGTTGTTGCTTTAGTGGTCTCGACATCAGTGGTTGGATGTTGTGCAGTTGATTTTTCAGCTAATAATTCGGTTGTTGCCTTAGTTGTCTCGACATCAGTGGTTGGATGTTGTGCAGTTGATTTTTCCGCTAATAATTCGGTTGTTGCTTTAGTGGTCTCGACATCAGTGGTTGGATTTTGTGCAGTTGATTTTTCTGGTAATAATTCGGTTGTTGCTTTAGTGGTCTCGACATCAGTGGTTGGATTTTGTGCAGTTGATTTTTCAGCTAATAATTCAGTTGTTGGCTCAGTGATCTCGACATCAGTGGTTGGATTTTGTGCAGATGATTTTTCAGCTAATAATTCAGTTGTTGCTTTAGTGGTCTCGACATCAGTGGTTGGATTTTGTGCAGTTGATTTTTCAGGTAATAATTCAGTTGTTGCCTTAGTTTTCTCGGCATCAGTGGTTGGATTTTGTGCTGTTGATTTTTCAGTTAATAATTCAGTTGTTGCTTTAGTTGTCTCGGCATCAGTATTTGGATTTTGTGCTGTTGATTTTTCAGTTAATAATTCAGTTGTTGCTTTAGTGGTCTCGACATTAGTGGTTGGATGTTGTGCAGTTGATTTTTCAGCTAATAATTCGGTTGTTGCTTTAGTTGTCTCGACATCAGTGGTTGGATTTTGTGCAGTTGATTTTTCAGCTAATAATTTGGTTGTTGCTTTAGTGGTCTCGACATCAGTGGTTGGATTTTGTGCTGTTGATTTTTCAGCTAATAATTCAGTTGTTGCTTTAGTGGTCTCGACATCAGTGGTTGGATTTTGTGCAGTTGATTTTTCAGCTAATAATTCAGTTGTTGGCTCAGTGATCTCGACATCAGTGGTTGGATTTTGTGCAGATGATTTTTCAGCTAATAATTCAGTTGTTTCTTTAGTGGTCTCGACATCAGTGGTTGGATTTTGTGCAGTTGATTTTTTAGGTAATAATTCAGTTGTTGCCTTAGTTTTCTCGGCATCAGTGGTTGGATTTTGTGCTGTTGATTTTTCAGTTAATAATTCAGTTGTTGCTTTAGTTGTCTCGGCATCAGTATTTGGATTTTGTGCTGTTGATTTTTCAGTTAATAATTCAGTTGTTGCTTTAGTGGTCTCGACATTAGTGGTTGGATGTTGTGCAGTTGATTTTTCAGCTAATAATTCGGTTGTTGCTTTAGTTGTCTCGACATCAGTGGTTGGATTTTGTGCAGTTGATTTTTCAGCTAATAATTCAGTTGTTGCTTTAGTGGTCTCGACATCAGTGGTTGGATGTTGTGCAGTTGATTTTTCAGCTAATAATTCAGTTGTTGCTTTAGTTGTCTCGACATCAGTAGTTGGATTTTGTGCAGTTGATTTTTCAGCTAATAATTCGGTAGTTGCTTTAGTGGTCTCGACATCAGTGGTTGGATTTTGTGAGGTTGATTTTTCAGCTAATAATTCAGTTGTTGCTTTAGTGGTTTCGACATCAGTGGTTGGATTTTGTGCAGTTGATTTTTCAGGTAATAATTCAGCTGTTGCCTTAGTTTTCTCGGCATCAGTGGTTGGATTTTGTGCTGTTGATTTTTCAGTTAATAATTCAGTTGTTGCTTTAGTTGTCTCGTCATCAGTAGTTGGATTTTGTGCAGTTGATTTTTCAGCTAATAATTCAGTTGTTGCTTTAGTGGTCTCGACATCAGTGGTTGGATGTTGTGCAGTTGATTTTTCAGCTAATAATTCAGTTGTTGCTTTAGTGGTCTCGACATCAGTGGTTGGATGTTGTGCAGTTGATTTTTCCGCTAATAATTCGGTTGTTTCTTTAGTGGTCTCGACATCAGTGGTTGGATTTTGTGCAGTTGATTTTTCAGCTAATAATTCGGTTGTTGCTTTAGTGGTCTCGACATCAGTGGTTGGATTTTGTGCAGTTGATTTTTCAGCTAATAATTCAGTTGTTGCTTTAGTGGTCTCGACATCAGTGGTTGGATTTTGTGCAGTTGATTTTTCAGCTAATAATTCAGTTGTTGGCTCAGTGATCTCGACATCAGTGGTTGGATTTTGTGCAGATGATTTTTCAGGTAATAATTCAGTTGTTGCCTTAGTTTTCTCGGCATCAGTGGTTGGATTTTGTGCTGTTGATTTTTCAGTTAATAATTCAGTTGTTGCTTTAGTGGTCTCGACATCAGTGGTTGGATGTTGTGCAGTTGATTTTTCAGCTAATAATTCGGTTGTTGCTTTAGTTGTCTCGACATCAGTGGTTGGATTTTGTGCAGTTAATTTTTCAGCTAATAATTCAGTTGTTGCTTTAGTGGTCTCGACATCAGTGGTGAGATGTTGTGCAGTTGATTTTTCAGCTAATAATTCCGTTGTTTCCTTAGTTGTCTCGACATCAGTGGTTGGATTTTGTGCAGTTGATTTTTCAGCTAATAATTCGGTTGTTGCTTTAGTGGTCTCGACATCAGTGGTAGGATTTTGTGCAGTTGATTTTTCAGTTAATAATTCAGTTGTTGCTTTAGCGATCTCATCAGTACGATTTTGTGTTGTTGGATCTCGTGTAGTTTCAATTGTTGCATTAGTGGTTTCTGTTTTAGTAGTATGTTCTTTTGTAGAGAATATTTCAGTTGAAATAGTCGTCTCTTCTTCTTGGTTATTTCCTGTAATTTGAATATGAGTTGTGGTATAAATTCTTACATTTGAATACCGTAGGTAAAAAAACAAAATAGGTAAGAAATAATCACGAATACTAACAAATAATACTATTACGGACACACAACATTCAGAAATGAATAATTGTTATGATACTGCAATAGCCTACCTCCTTTAGTTACTGATAGGAACAGAGAGTATGGCATGAAATTCCCCGGTAGGAAATATGTTAAAATGTTTTCTCCGGTGTGTTTGTCAGCACGAAAAATGTTATCGTCATTTAATTGAGTCCAATATAGGTTCTGTTTATAGATCTGCAAACTGACAACTGGTACATCAGTGATGACGTCAACTCTGCTACGATCCGAGAGTTCCAAATATGATATCATCCGAGCGACTGTGTCTCCCCAGTAAATTCGATCAGCTATCAAAAACAAAAAATTATAAAATTATCTTTACCCCAAAAAAATGTGGACCATTCTTTTCTTTCGCACTAACACTTACATAGTCAAATTGGCTGAGGCTCTCTATTATTTTACGTACGCATGCGAATACAACGATTGTATTAACGGTTCGTTATTTTTGCCGATTCTTAGTACTGTAATGACGGTACAAAATCATAGGCAAATTTTATAATACAGTGTTACATAGTATCACATGTGATTCTGTATCATGGCAATAAGATGAACCTAACCAATTCTACAGACGAAACGTGCTTATATATGGACATAATATTTTCTTACTGTATGTGCACATATACTTAGTGGAGTACAGAAAATGATCATTTCTGTATACTTTATAAAAGACGCCACGCGAATGTAATAATATATTACTAATAAAGAGCTGTATTGATTTCTGACTTTCACGTGTCAGATGGACATTTAGGTACCCAAACAAGTACACTTTATTAAACCAAATTTTTCGCTTTAATTATTCTATTCATACTACAAAATGAAATGGTGCAAACCACAAAGAGTTTTACAAGTGTTTACGTCCGAGCAACAATGAAATCCAAGGCCAATTCTCGTGAATTCATTCTGGCCCACTTTGTCACGCTTCTGTCGAATTTTGTTTTGATATATAGAATAATAGATTAGAAATTAAAGTCCGGGTATTACTTACGTTTAGGTGCTATGAATACTGATATCGGTTGTATTAATCCATTTCCTAGCAAGGTTATCACGTTACTACCATTAAAGGCGGCCTGTTGAATAGACGGGGCAGTTCCTCCTGTCGACCAAACTATTAGACTATAAAACACATAATATATAGTGAAAGTACACTCTTCCCTGATCAAATTTATTTTCATCAATTGGCCCCCCGCTTCTGAATGAATATCAGTTTCTGAAGATTTATTTGTGGATTTCGTAGACTCAAAGTAGGACGGAACCCATTAAAGTGTCCCCTAGAAAAGATTAGTTAGAAAAATTATTATAAATCATCCATACTTGTCTTATGTTAAGCTCTGTTTACAAACTAGTTTGACAAAAAAGTGTAATGTGCCCAAATATGGTTATGACATCAACGTCAGTTTGATAGTGTGGCTTCAAACGTACTTTTCATCTGAGTTTACTGCAATGGACAACGGTTGGATTACACCTTCAATAAGAACCTCTCGATTTTCACCGTTTAAATCAGCTTTCTCGATTGTTTGGGAAGCAGAATCAGTCCAGAATAATGTATTAGTACGCACATCAACAGAAAGTGACATATCTATGGAATGGAAATGGAATTAAACAAAATGCGAAATTGAATTAATGGATAATGATTAAATTGTACGTATGGGATGAGAAGAAATGTGGAATAGGAAAGTGTGGAATAGGATGAAAGTGTGAAATTGGATGAAAGTGTGTACTGGAATGAAAGTGTGAAATTGGATGAAAATGTGGAATGGGATGAAAGTGTAGAATGTGATGAAAATGTGGAACCTGATGAAAGTGGGAATGGGATGAAAATGTGGAACCTGATGAAAGTGTGGAATGGGATGAAAGTGTGGAATGGGATGAAAGTGTGGAATAGGAAGAAAGTGTGGAATGATGTGAAAGTGTGAAATGGGATGGAAACGTGGAATGGGAAGAAAAGGTGGAAGCGGATGAATAGTTGAATATGATGTTTAAAGTTAATGATGAAAATGTGAAATTAGAAGATGAAAATGTGGAATAAGATAAAAGTTTGGAACAAAATAATATTGTGAAAGCAGATGAATTTCATATCATATAAAAGTTAATACGGGTACGCGTTATACATTGTAGAACAAATCAAATTATCAGTTTAATTTAACAGTTTTTTTGTTGTTAAACCTAGTTTATAAGATTTAGACATAACTTGCATAGTTGCATCTTTGTAATTATTACACAAATCCCACACATTCCAACCTAGCTTTCTGTATTGTGCAATTTTACAAAAGAGAGTACAATACATACATTCAATATTTAAAAAACTAAATTAAATTTAAAACTAAATGAATGAAATAATTGCCTTACTTCTTGAAACTCCTGCCATGGATTCTTCTTCTTCAGAAATCACGACCTCGGAGGTCTCGTCTGCTAAGAAGTAGCGCCATATACTATTAGTAGATTCTTCTACCCAATATACTGCACACATTCGACGATGAAAGTCCACGGATTTTGGGGAGAAATGTTCTGCCATAGTGGGTAGTGGTTCAAAATTAACCTCGAATTCAACATTTTCATAATCGAACAATGAGAAGTATATTCCTGGTGTTGTTACACTACTAACAATCACAAATTCACTCGTTACATCTATTGAATAAAGTTTTAACTGTTATTAAAATAACATTTCAATATTAATAGTTGAAGATTATGGGACAGTCAACATTATTCAATTAAGATGATCCGTATCTAAAAGCATAATGATTTAAAAATCGATTGACTGATATAGGGCCTAAGCCTAGTATAATATCCACCCTCGGTGCCCTCATGTGCCTCCATTCATTTATATATATATTTTTTTAATTAAAAAACTCACTTATAGCAGTCGAAAATTTAAGCAATCCCACAAGAAAACAGAGCCAAAGCTGGATCGTCGTTATAAACATCATTAATTAAAAAACAGTCATGATCCAGTCTTGTATGAACAGTAAATAATCCTATATTGATCTTACGTCAAATCAACAAGAAACCGAGATGAAATGTACCCTGATTAAGTTTTAAAAAAATAGTGCAACGTAACAATTGGTTAGTGAGTCATGGCTCAATGAATTTCAATGACAATACTGGATTGTCAGAGTGTAAATAGAAAATCCCTTTTATAAAGACCACAGTATTCTATTGTAGCCTACATTTCTTCAGTGACTGATCCTTCACCTGATCCTAATCCTTATTACTAAAGTGCCTCTTCAAATGCATATATAATTTAGTCGCAATTGATTGAACACTGCTTTAAAAACGAAACTAACAAAAAAAATGTTAATGAATATCATTGAAATATAAAAGAAAGATAATAAATGCGGTTTACTGTTAAATGTTTACGCCCCCTTTTGTGTTTTACACATCCATCTCCATTTGCAAACATTGATTATTCTTTGCTGGTTTTATTTACAGCGTGACGTCATCATGACATCATGTAAATGTTTTCGCATGGTCCCATGAAAGAATTCATTGATGGTCATGCATACGCGCACAGACAAACAACATGGACAATAATACAATATAGTAGTAAAACCGTTACGTTGGGTGTTTTCGTATTGCAGTAAAGGCCAGGGTTCAAAAGAAATCCATTTACTGAAAAGGATTCCTCTATTCAGATCGGCTACCACACAAACAATGGACAGGATACTCGGGTATATATTTCCAGTCGAAGATTACATTTCTCGAGTACACTTTTTCCCCCTCGGCATAACTCAAAACCTCAAATATTTCGCCAAAAATTGTAGATGAAAAAAAGAAAAAGAGGACAAAACCCTTTCGATGTTATCTAAAATCATGGAGGAAACTCGGGGCAATATGACAACAGGACACTGAGCTCACCTCGCTAAGATAGGAACTCGTAACAGTCCTTTTATCTCATGTATGGTTGCGACAAATACCACTAACAGTACTGTACAATGTACGCGCGGTATCTGATTAAGGGGCGTGGAACTGATCGTCTCGCGGCCACATATAATCCTTTTGAACTCCGGAGTTCATCATCTTGTTGTTTCCTCACTTATTTATAGTGTACCTCTTCTTCTTCCAGTACCATTCAGTGTCAAATTGGCCGTCTCATTTGGGGAGGATGCTTCTTCATGTCATGCTTCAAGTGAGCTTTTGAGTCAACATCCCTTTAAGCTTGGTTCCCACTAGAACGTAAGGACGTAAACGCAACGCAAGCGTTTTAACCACTGACAAGCGAAGTTATAGACGGTTAGCAATCACAAGGGAATAAGCCATCGCTTGTGATTGGTCAATTCACTCACGTTGCGTTACGTCCTTGTGTTGCGTCGCTAGTGGGAACCACGCTTTACTGTGCAGAAATCGCAATTTTTCGCTCTCTCTAAGTCTCGGCTCAAATCCAATCATTTCCCTATGTTTTAAATTATCTTTCTAACTTCTTTTCTCTTGTTTTATTCTTCATTTGGTTGTGTTTTAGCGCATATTGGGGAATTACTGTATATACGCTATATAAACACATCACCATCATTCCAACATAATGCATACACAATGATATTGTTGTATACACTAGTTCACAATGTCTAAACTGCTAGGTAAAAATATTTTTAGAAAATATACAAAAATTTATATATTTTTGTCATTTTTATTTAAACTTTTTGTTGAAGAAAACATTCGTGAACAATATTGGTACAAATTAAAACAAAACAGATAAAACCATGTGTTGAAAATCCAGTAAAATTTGACAGCTAGATAATTAGAAAGAATGACAATTGCATATATTACTTCTTACTTTGTATAGAATGACCGCACCTCATATCTAAAAAAAAAGTCGCATGCCAGAAAAAATTACAAAACACGTAATATAATACTTTATATAATATTAATTTTACAGTAATAATATATTTATATACGAAACAGTACCATATTGAACACCCCATTTTATATAAGCATTACCACGTCCTTTTTATATTTTAATATACTTGAAAATACGATCAGTTACAAATAAAAAAAAATCCTGAATATGTTGCACAGTAATATGATCATTATCAAAACATTTCTGCAGAAAAACTTGCGTAAATTAAAATAAATTTCAGACCAATTGAATGTAACAAACTATATATATATATATATATACTCTTAATGTGCGATTTTTATATGATCATGTATCTATTTATATAAATTAATAGCATTTTTTTATATAACAATTATAAATTTAAATATAGTCAATGTTATGTTATCCATGATTTTTATATTTACAGTACTATATTTGAATTAATAAAGAATTTAAAGCACAAACTTAATGTTCGCTAGTGCCAGAGTACTGTAGTATGTGGGTATGATAGTGTATACATGATGTATTGAGCTATGCCTACACCATCAAAATTGATGTGACAAAAAATGTGATGTGCCCATATATGGACAAGATGATGTCATATCACACTTTTTTTCACAAACTAGTTTGATAGTGAAGACAGAGCTTTAATAATGTACCAAATATTTAATAATATAATGTACAAAATGTAATATTTGTAGTAATATAACATGTTGTGTAGTAGTATTACACTGACTAATATCTAACATTATACTTTAATACAAAAAGGGTTATATATAAAAGTCATCTCAAGTGTGACTTATATCTTCTGCTTGTTATGGTAATAAGTCTCCTGATATACTCTATTTCTACACTACTTTAGCCTAATGCATTATAATTGAATTGTTTATATGAATATAAAAACTTATCTTTGCAATAATTAAAAAACTATGATCAACGTTATCATATAAAAATGCCATAATAGTCACCCTCATCATCCTCATAATCAGCTTAAATTATATTAATTTTCTTTATATTATTAAATATATATTATTACCATAATCTGTATTATATCCTAACCATCAATCCTATTAATCTAATATTCAACATTCATTGTTAATTTAGTGTGCTGTATATGATGGCCAGGAATAGTCACTCTCATAGCTATTCTATTTCATGGTATTTTATTATGTTCTTTTATCATTATTATTATCACCAAAATTAACTCATCATTATTCATAATTATTTACTCACAGTATTAAAATTATATAAATAAAAAACATATTAGTTTTCATATTGATATAGTTAATATTAATAGGAAACCAGTAATTGAAACTTATGTTTCAAGACAGCAAACTACATATTAATATACTAATTGAAACCAGAGGAAAATGTTTTCACTATATTAGTTTTCAGTACATGAAAATTATTGAATTGCGAAAATGAAATACATACAACAATGATCTCATACAAAATGTTGAAAATGATACAAATATTATTGTTAGATATGAAAACAACAATTAAGGAGACAATAATGGTGATGATAATATTAATAATAATAATAATAATAATTCTTGCAGTTTAGCTTATAAATTTGTTTGATTTTATACTATTATAATAATATTTATTAAAATAATCTTTGAATTGGCCAACAATAAGTTATATATATATATTTCTCACTCACTATGGTTATATTACAAAATGAAAAGCATGATGGGATAGAAAGCCCTGTTTAACATACTTTACCCACAATGCCCAGTATCCTACTTTTATTATCAGAGAACATTTGAATATTAGTAATTAACTTTTATAACATTCGTATATAAATGTTCATTGCTAGTAAAGTCTTACATTTATTTAAATCAAGTTTATTAATTTTGTGTTCCCTCTGATTCATTTATTTTAAAATTGGTGCAATTTAATCGATGCCAAACGTACTGGTCTCCTCGACAGCAATGACTAACTTCTCCAACAACATGGCGTATGATGTATACGATGGTAGATCAAGACGATTAAAACATGTGTGAGCTCTGTGAAGAAACATTACATTAGTTGATGATATTTTAAATATAAATGATAAAATATATTCATGATGATTCTTAAGCTCTGTCTACACTATCAAACTAGTTTGACAAAAAAAAGTGTGATGTGCTCAAATATGGTAGTGATATGCCCAAATAAGGTAGTGATATGACATCATCATGTCCATATATGGGCACATCACATTTTTTTTTGTCACATTAGGTTTGATAGTGTCACAGAGCGTTAGTCAAACCAAAGTTTACATTTCAACATTTATTTTCTTGATTACACAGGTTATTATTCAAAGTATGAAGGATATTAAAATAATTGTTTTAGTTTTGTTACAAAGTGCGTGCAACAGTTTAGTTACAGTTGTACTATGAAGTGCATCTATTTACTAATGGGACAGTATTACATTATTTATTAAGCTATGTCTACATTATCAAGCTATCTTTGACAAAAACAGTGTGATGTACACAAATATGGTATTGATATGCACAAATATGGTAGTGATATGACATCATTATGTCCATATATGGGCACATCACATTTTTTTGTCACATAAAGTTTGATAGTGTAGACAGAGCTTAACATATAATAATAAAGAGAGCATTACCTTGGAAGACTGGTTGATTTCCCCCATTTTTCGATACAAAATTTCCTGGGTCCATTGCTTCCACGTAGAGCGGCAAATCCTTCGTAAGGAATACTAGAAGTGCCGGTGACAAATTGAAGTAAACGTAATCGTCGTTCGTTATCAAAGTATTCAACAGCTGCCCAAAACCAGCCAATCACATGATGATGATCTTGGTATCCTAAAATTGAGAACAATATTGATAATCTTAAGCTCTGTCTACACTATCAAACTTTATGTGGGCACATCACACTTTTTTTGTCAAATCAGTTTGATAGATCAGTTTGATAGTGTACAGTAGACAGAGCTTAACATATCTAAATAAACAGTCTTTTGGATAACTCACTAGAAAAGGCTCTGCAACCACATACAATGATCCTGTTAAGCAGTAACTTAATGATTTATAAAGAAATATATGTATTATTTGTGGAAATCAATAAACAACAAATCTAAAAAATCAACACCATAAACATATACATACTTATACATTTTAGGTTTTTGGTCTAAAAACATTAGTTTCTCTCTATTCACCTATCAAATAGGGATCTATTCTAGGAATATATTTTAATCTTGGTTATTAATTATTTAGTATTTACTGAAAATACTTACCTCCCCTATATTCAGTATTCTTGCGCCAGTCAACAGTGTCAATTTCGGCTGTGCCAGCGATCACTAACTCCAACTCATGTGCATCAAATACTGATATAAGCTTAGAGTCAACCACCTGTATGCAAATGATTGATTAATATGAAAATTAACTGTCTTCTCATCAAACTCTTAATGATGATACAACAAAAATAAATAATATATTTTCTTAGCTGTTGGGTTTTTCTTTAGAAAAGAATAGGTTAGGTCTTACTTTGTTTATATAATTTGAGAGAGTAACATGCAATCATTCAATTTCAAATGAATTCAATTTCAAAAAGCCTCCAGAAATGTAAATACACACAAAACAATTTACAACACCAAACAGAAACATTTTTTTTTGTTAGATCGCCTTCAGTTTAAGATAATTATTATGGTCGTTATTTGTAACATTATATTTATTACTTTTTAGTTGTTTGTTTGTTTGTTTGTTCATTAAGCATCTAGTTCACCCAACACTCTGATGTTCATGGAACAATGCTATATAAATACCGCTTTATATTTGTTTATAATAATTAAAACACATTAAACTTACTTCATAGAAACCTCGTACCAGTGTTTCTGTTTGTTCTGAAACACCTCGTTCTATCCTCCACTTAACTATGCGCTCAATGTACTCTTTCTTGTTTTTCTCCGTCACTGGGATATTTTTACCATTAGTTTTTAATTCTCTTTCAACAACCTGTAAGAATAAATGAAGTTGTTGAAAGGTTCCACATTCGGCACTAACCAAATTTAAACCCCATCTTGTCTGCCATAATAAAGACATCGAACCTGCAAACTCTCTGTTACAGGATGACTGCCTTAACCAATACACCGAAAATGATGGTATAAAAGCCATAAGAAAAGGAAAAAGTGAAACATTTGGCATGTGTTTTTTTTTTTTTGGAAGAGTAAGAAGTTAGCACAGTATTCTGGTTTATTTTAAGGTGGTTTCCCAGAAATTCAGGGTCGTAGACACCGAGTAATTTTTGGCAGAAAAGAAATTAATATGAAAATTAAGAGTTTTGCCTGGGAAACTTGGGCAACACCCTTGGGGCCGCCCCTGCATCTCAGCCTCAATGAGTGTAGTTTGGTGACAGATGTAAGACAATAGACCCTTATTGAAGATGAAAGTTGATGTATGCATCATCTACACACCAGTTAGGCGGTACGGTTAGTCCCCACATTTCCATTCCTAATATTCAAATTCAAATGCGCCTTTCATAAATTACCTGGCCAAAAACTTCTTCATCAGCGGTAAAGGTCAAATCGTCTAATGCTCCTGTGATGTCATTGTCCTTCATCCACAACAGACTTTGATGGAATCCGCTATCTAACGATTCTAGATCACTCAAGGTACATTGTTGCCGTAACAATGCCTTGTAGAACGGACGCGTAAAGAACGCGTCTAAGAGATAGTGATGAATTATTGAAAGACCAATCACTCGTCCACAGAATCGGAACCTAAATATTTGTGAATAAGAAAATAATTATTGTAAATTATTGTCATTTAGTTATGTGTAATTAAACAGCATATTCCTTCCAGTATAGTCAATTCTGTTTTTCTGAAAGACAGTTCCGTAAAATTTACAGGAACTTTATCAGGGAGTTATTGAAGAGACTATAATAGGTAATAGTTATAATAGTTAAATAAATTTGTACATTAAGACAGTCACATAACCTAAGGATTTATTCTTCTGGCCTTAAATTATCTATTCAATTATAGGTACTGTATCATATCTAAAGCTCTGTCTACACTATCAAACTAGTTTGACAAAAAAAGTGTGTGTTTGATATGACAGCATCGTGCCCATATATGGACACATTTTTTTGTCACATAAAGTTTGATAGTGTAGACAGACCTTGTGCTTTATTGTTATGAGTTTAAGATGATGGCAGCAAATAGCAGCATTTCAATACAATGTCATCTTATGTCCTTCGTAAGGAAAATTAGGATGTTGGATGAATGTGTGGAGAAATGTTCTAAGGGACAAATAGACAGACATGTTGTTAGGAACCAATAGACAGATATGTTTTAAGGACCCATAGACAAATATGTTCTAAGGGACCAATAGACAGATATGTTTATTCAGTTATTTTGTTTTTGTTAAATCTTTTTATTATACTTACCATTCCATATGATTGTCCACAAAAGCAGACATGGGACTAATTTGGACTGTGTACGTATCATTAGCTGAATATTCAAACAATCCATAGTAAGGGTTAAAAAGCTGCCTTGAAAGTAAGAAAAAGAATTCCCTTGATGGTCCACCGTAGTCAAGACTGAAATTAAATACATTTTAAACATTTAATACAGTATTCAGGAGCGGATTCAAGGGGGCCCATCCGGCCTGAGCCCCCACTAAAGTTCACAAATTGTAATGCAAAAAAAAAAGATAGCACATTAAGTTCCACACTTCATTTCACTATTTTTCCACTACCTGGACCCGCCACTGGTATTTACTTTTCCTATCAATTTTAAGTGACAATCAACTGCCTGACTGTGTGGCAAGCTTTAAAATCGGGGCTGCAGCAGCTTGTGACCATGTAGTTGTTTATTGCTTTTGCCCATATACATACATTTTCACACTACAGTCAACTCTCCCAATACCGGACTCTCCGAAAACCAGAAACTCTCCCAATACCAGACTTTTTTTGAGGACCAAAAGGTCCCAAATTTATATTTACCATTAAAAACACATTCCGAATACCAGACTTTCCGGAAAACCAGACTTATTTGGCCGGCCCAAAGGTGTCCGGTATTGGGAGAGTTGACTGTACAATAATAATAACAGTTCATTCTTATATAAGCAAGCTCTCAATGCGTTGCACATTATTAACTCGGTCATTTTTTGGATCATACACGTATGGAAACATAATGCAGCTAATAATCGGCGCAAAGTTGTGTCTTGATCTAACCAGTACCCATTTATACTCCTGGGTGTAGAGACAATTATTATTACTGACTTACCCTTCTTCTCCAGCAAAACAAATAAATAATTTGCACTTTCTTATATCTTTGTGAGTAATAGCAGAAATCTTGCCAAAAGCATCTTCAAGAAGATGCTCACGTCTTATTGTGATTCTGAATAAAAGGTAAAAAAAAATAAAATATAGAACTTTCGCGCAGCAGAAACCATTAGAGCAATGTCATCTCTGAAGGTTTACTAACATGTGATGTGCCCAAATATGGTAGCAATATGCTTAAATAAGGTAGTGATATGACATAATCATGTCCATATATTGGTACATCACATTTTGTTGTCATATAAAGATTGATAGTGTAGACAGAGCTTTACTCACTTCAGTTTTGTTGGACCTTGCCCATAACCCTTGTTTTCCAATTTTTTATAAAAACTTCTGAGCTTGGCATCAAAGTCTCTGCGGTAAGGAGTTGGAGCTCTGACATTTGACCTTTGTACAACTAAAATAAATAGATAGGAAAAAAATTACAAGTCTGGAAAAGATATACTATGTGAAGAAAATAGACACTTGGAATTATTAATTAATTTTATCATTATAACCAATTTAAATTAAAAAAATATATTTATAAACACGTACCTGGGGATCCTATTGGCGATCTAGAGCGTTGATCTGGATGCGAGGCTAATACGGACTGCGTAGCAATGGGGACTGCTTGTATTGGTGTATAACTCTGAATTTCATCGTCAAATAAACTATAATAATTCAAGATATTTGATAGTTAATTTCTATTTTTAATATTCTAAAATGATTGTTGTTTTTAAAGCTGATTTTGGACTGAACGAATAACATAAAATTTTTGGTTCAAATTGAATAAAAGTTGACAAAGAAACAAAATAATTAGGTTAAGCTCTGTCTACACTATCAAACTAGTTTGACAAAAAAGTGTAATGTGCCCAAATATGGTAGTAATATGCTCAAATATGGTAGTGATATGACATCATCATGTCCATATATGGGCATATCACATTTTTTTGTCACATAAAGTTTGATAGTGAGCTTATAAAAGATTATAAATTAAGACTAACCTTAGCAAGAGTGTCACTTCTATATCATTTTCAAGACGGTTCAAAGCTTCAATGCCTTCTTGTCGAATAATGTTTAACTTATCTCTGAAATAAACATTAATACAGTAATAAATATGTGTATGTTTCTAAAGGCAAGTACTGTAGTATCATCTTACTCTTCCATTCATACCCAGTTTAAAGCTCTGTCCACACTATCAAACTAGTTTAACAAAAAAAAGTGTGATGTGCCCAAATATGGTAGTGATATGACATCATCATGTCCTTATATGGGCATATCACATTTTTTTGTCACATAAAGTTTGATAGTGTGACAGAGCTAAACAACACAACTAAACTCTAGCGTTGTACTTGTACAAGTATTGGTTTTTCCCAATGACAACATTCTCAATATATAAAACACCTAAGTGCATCTCTGCCATTTGGTTGGTCGATGTGCCATACATAATTTGTATCTATAATTACATTGGTACTACATGTTTTTCTAAATGCAGGGCTAGTGACTGTGACATGTCTCATTGTACAACAACGTATACAAGATTCGCATGCATGTAGTTTGATTCAACTCCTTCACGCAAACTATAGAGTTTTTAAATAGTATACAACTCTCTCACCTTAACTTCGGACTTGATGAAAATGCAGACTGCCTCTCCTTCAATATATCGTTAATATTTGGTTGTCTAAGAAATGCCACCAATTTCTCATTATACGCTGAAATTATAACAAAAGAGCATAAATATAAACTCTCTAAATTGTAAAATGAAGTGCTGAACTTAAGCTCTGTCTACACGTCATATGCCCAAAAATGGTAGTAATATGTCCAAATATGGTAGACCTAAGCCCAAATATGGTAGTGATATGACATCATCAAATTTGTTTGTCACATAAAGTTTGATAGTGTAAACAGAGCTTTAGACAGGATTCCTATATTAAGTACCTGCTGGCTAACACAAATAGGTTGTGTATGCTTGAAAGTCCTACAAGGTCAAAAGCAGGAGTAAGTTATTGAATAGAAAAAAACTACATGCACAACTAACAGCACCCATGTAAGTGAGTTGCAAGTTGAGCTGCGAACCTACAACCACACCCGGTCATGTGATCACTGACACAGACTCTGCTTAAACTATCCATGCTCTAGTAGCAAGGCATCCACATACCAAGTGGTTTTTGTTCAAATGCATATTGTAAAGATGGACTACCGAGTGTTTCTATAGGCCTAGGCTGCACCGGAGGACCAACACCAACTGGTTGATGCAATGAATTGACATTCTGAAAGAACAAGTAACATGTAAAAAATATATATATTCAAGCAACATGAACAGTTTATGAATTATCAAGTAATCACATTTATGTAAATAAAGGGGGAATAACCTGCGACTTGCAGCCTGCTGGGCTGAATTGCGCACAGGTGTGGACGACACATACCACAACTTTCTACTAGCCTAATGGTCCTTTCACGTCGAATGCTGCCATAATACCCTATTTACATAGTTAATTTTAATATTTAAACTTTTTATATTCATACACACATAATTTACAGATTAAAAATATTATTGAAATTAATATTATTTAAAAGTAATCATTGAATAATTACCATCATATCAGCATTCCGTCGGACGTCATCTTCTCCTTCACTTCTGCTTCTTTCCCGGAAACCAGTTGGGAGGGGTAGCAAATTGGCACCCTCAGCAGATTGGTCCACTGGAAGACGAGGATCTATAAAGGTTGTTGTTCTCCGTGTATGATTGATGAAGAATTGCTTTAGAGAAGAAAAAATGATTGATTGAATACCTTGTTAATAAATATATTACAATTTAAGTAAAGTACATTACCTTTATAACAATCACAAACTTATACTAAAGCTCTGTCTACACTATCAAACTTTATGTGACAAAAAAATTTGATGTGCCCATATATGGACATGATGATGTCATATCACTACTATATTTAAGCAATCACTACCATATTTGGGCACATCACACTTTTTTGTCAAACTAGTTTGATTGTGTAGACAGAGCTTATGTTCAATTTTGTAATTTGTTACTGTCATTTTATTTTGTCAATGGATGCACCACCCACACAGTGTTTTATCCAAATACATTATTAATTAATTAATTGATGTATCTGTGAAATAACAAAATAAACAGTACAGTACATACCTTTCCAGATTTGTCTTTCTTTTTTTCCCAACCACTTGGTAGCTCACCTCGCTCACTAAATAAATTCAACAATGCAACCAAATCCCGGTTATGTTGATAGTCCCCGAATTTGTTGGGATCTCTACGTATTTTATTCACCATGTGTTTTAATGAAGAATTTTTCTGGTACATTTTGAATGCTTGCTGTAATGAAAAATAAATTATATAATATTCAAGTTTTAATTTAGTATATATATTTTAAAATATAATTTCAAAGTTTTAATTTAGTAGATATAAATTGTTTGGGAGGTGGTAAAAACTTGAAAGGGGAAATAATCTACTTTTTTGAGACACTAGACATTAAGGGACACTCTACTATTATGTGTAAAACACGAGAAGCAACACTATGGCAAAACCACTAATTAGGACACACCCATATTCAGGTATATGAAGGTGTCCCCTTAATAGAGGTTCAATCATTTTAAGATGTCCCCCTATAGGAGTTCTACAGTGTAATCATGAATCATTTTCAATAAAAATTAAACAAAAATTGGGGCGAGTTGAAATTGTTCAAAAAGACAAACCTTTGTTTGGCTTTCATTCAGATTTATTGTATTATTTAAAAACTTATCATTTCCTGTTATTTGGAAAATAGCCATATGTACGCATTTGACAAAATACTAAATTAGGATTTATAAATTGTGGAGGTGTGATTTATTCCTCATTCAATATTTTACGTTGTGACAAATACACTAAACAAATGGGATATAAGAATAAAAACAAAATTAATTTGTTTTACTAGATGGTACGCTCGCTTCGCTCGCGTACCATCTAGGTCGTGCCCACAGATGGTTCTCGAATAACTGGCGATTTCAAATGTACGTACCGCAGGACTATAATACATTGTCGTTTACAGAAACGAATAAATAGACACGATGATTTATGTAGTCAACTAAAATTAGCACCCTGGGAATTACTTCCGAAGGAGAAACTTATCACAAAATGAGTCCAAATTTTTGATTTGGACTCATTTAAAGAAACCCAATTTGTGTTTTGTATGGGTTTTTTTATATTAGGGTTGAGGGATGGGAAAGCGGATAGGTACAAAGAGGAACAATTTTTAAATATATTCTTTATCCACTCAGTAACGAAATATTGTTTTCGTGTTTTATAGGCCTATAAATAATATACCTCTAAATACAGTAAAACATTTGCGATTTAATACTTTGTTAAAACTGTCACTGTCATAATCGATTGAAATATTAAAGTACATGTCACGATACACCACTACGACGTTTATTTTATTGGTAATTATTAATTAATACAAACGTTGAGAAGGAACTGTCAGTATAAAGTTTATTTGTATATAATAATGTGTTTATATATCTAACAGTAGATCCTATCCACAATCTCAGTAATAAAGTTTATCTGTATATATTTTTATATTACACCTAACAGTACTTTACATTACAGTACTTTATATTACATCTAACAGTACTTTACATCTAACAGTACGAATATTCACAGTAAGAAATGTTCGATTCAAATGAGGACTAAAAATAGTTAATATATATTTATAGTATTGCCAACGTATTGCAAGTTTATTCTCAAAGGGCCCATATATTTACCTACCGTATGTGTTAAATCAAGGGCTCATAAATTTACCTACTTGTGTTAAACCAAACTCTGGCAGACTGAGAGATTGGGATGTTCCATTCATCGCAAATCAATACATTTGTATAATCTTATATTAAATCTATCAAAATAGTATTTTTTAAAGAAAATCGGCCTGTCTTCAACATTATGATGGTGTACTCTAGCTGTTCAACCGGTTTTCAGCTATTGAAAACAATTATCGTAGGAGGAGATAGGGAAATGCGAAGTGTCCTCGTATTATTGTGTGCGGGTATTTTTCAAATTGTCATCCATTAGACAGTGTATACTACGATCGGAAAACACCCCTATTTGGGGCAAATCGTTGAACCTAAATTCGTTTTAATCGTCAATAACTAATTATCGAACTTAATTTAATCAGTAAACAGGGTTACATCAGGTGGTTAAAATCAGTACCGAAAGTACGAACCAACTTTATATACCATCGAGTAAAAATTCTAGAAGTAAGGCGTGATTTACCGAATTTTGCCCTTACGTAAATTTATATATAGATTAAAAATCAAAATAGAACTATTAATAGATGAGGTAATTTATTGAACTATTAAACAAATCAATAATATTAAGTATCAATCAAGTGAGTATAAAAGCATAAACAACATGGATGGTTAACATAAAAAGGAAAAAGAACTTTTCACATGCGGACCTATACACATGCTTGCTAAAAAACGTACGGACCTATACACATGCTTGCTAAAAAACGTACTGAGTGGTGAACACAAGTGAGACGTGCAATGTCTAACGATGATTAGCGTTTAAGATGATGACAATAAAAGCATAAAGTCAAAATTCAAATATCAGATATATAATTTGTTTTCTTCACATTTATTAAATATATATAATTGTATGTTGAATTGAATAATAAGTGTTTCTAAGGTCAAATAAAATATTAATATTTTGTTCTGAAATAAATATGACAATATATTTCCATCATTATTTAAACGTCCTTCATTTTGAATTTCTAATCTTTTTTAAAAGTTTTTTTTATGGGTTTAATTTCTTCTACTTCTTTTTTTTTCTGTCAACGGTTATTTTTATTTCAATATGACATGAATACAGAAAACGTTTACATAATAAATAACGGAGTTAAATAAAAAAAAATACAGAATAATTTTGATTGATTAATTAAAATAAAAAATTCAAAGATGGAACATGTAAATATTAATATTTTGTTCTGAAATAAATATGACAAATATTTCTGTCATTATTTAAACATCCTTCATTTAGATTTAAATCTTTTAAAAAGTTTTTTTTTATGGTTTAATTCTTCTTCTACTTCTTCATGTATCTTTGGTTATTTTTAGTTCAATATGACATGAATACAGAATATTTTTACATTTCTATGCATTCATGACATCAGACAATGATCATTTTGCTGATATGCATAAAAAGATGTTTACTAGTACTTGACTTAAGTGATATAAAGGCTTGCATTCGGATTGGCTAAATCTAGTGACCTACATTTAAGGATGACCCTAAGATTACACAAATCATAATTACTGTAGATAATCTGCAATTTAACTACCTTATTTCAATTTATTTGAGAATATAAACAACATATTTTTAAAAATGTATAATTTGATTGAATGTGAAATTTAGATATTTCTAAACTATTCTATATTCAAACTGTGTACTAACTCATGAGTGAGCATTGCATACATTTTTCTGTCTGCCTTCAAAACAATTTAAAAAATGTCTAAATGTTGATAGACAAATTATAGTTATAAAAGACAGAAATCATAAATATATTTATATCTAAATATTTTTTAAGGCATCCTATAATTGGTAATTTTTCGCTGTTGGATTTAGTTACAAAAAAAATCATACATTTCTATCATAATGCTATATAAAATAAAGAAAATCTATCTGATTGAAAAGAATTGAAAAAAATCTCGAACTGAGCACTTCTGCTTAGTATGTAGGCACACTCTACCATTAGACCATTAGTATATTCAAATGCGATTGAATAAAAATATTTTTTAATAATACTGCGTGGTAAAACAGCAAAAATTGAAAGAATCAACAGTCCAACTGAGCACTTCTGCTTAGTACAGTATGTAGGCACACTATACCATTAGACCATTGGTATATTTAAATATGATTGGATAAAAATATTCTTAGTATCACTGCGTGGTAAAACCGCAAAGACATTGTAATCATACTTTATAGCTAGGATTGACAATAAGTAATACTTAAATTCCTGCGGGCAGGTGCGCCAGTTTTAAACGAGAAACATTAATGGTCCTGCTCATGTAATGTCACATTTACTATGAAACACAGTAGAAACCAATTACATTGTTAAAAATGTATGCATTCATGAATACATTATATAAAAAAAATTCAATGTTTTGCATTTTTTTAATGGCTCTGTAAAATAATGTAAAATAATATAAATAAGTTTGTTGTTCCAAATATTGTAGTGTCTATCACATTACAGCAATTATTATATTTTAAAATTTACATTAAAATTAAATTTAAGAGGCGAATAAAGAACATAAAAAGTTAATAATCACCATATTTGCTCGAAGATGTTCAAAGAAATTCCTTTGAATTATAAATTGAACTGCGGGTGCTTTTAATACAGAATTAGAAGATGCTACAGCCGGCGTTTGTTCATCGCTGCGACCTGAATCAGTTTGTTGTTGTGCTAAAAAGAAACCATAAGTAAAATATTCATACCAGTAGGTCTAGTCTTCACATCTAGCTCATGTGCACTTTAAAGAACCTATTACGTAATTCGACAAGTAGGGGCTTACCCCGGTGTACTAGCACACACAGCCACTGATCATAACGGGCCCTCTGGCAGACCAGTCTAGAGGTTACCCAGTATAAATAAATAACAAATTTAAACTAATAACACTATAATTACCAGGAGGAGGAGGTGGTATGCGGGATTCTTCAACAACTGATATTGCAGCTCTGCGTTCAGTGCGATCTTGTAATGTTCGTCGGAAACTTTGATATCTGAAACAGTCAAGTAATATAATACAATCACAGATTAGCGCATACAGGATTATTGATTAACATGACATTACATACTTTATGCAGGGCTGTTAAATTGTTAACATTAATTTAAATAGAACTTCATTTGAAAGACTCGCATTAAGAAACAAGGGTTAATTTATGTTTATAAATACGACCAACTCCTATTCAATGGACACATTGTTGGGTCCCAAAGTTGTCCGCTTAATAGGGATTACTATAAATATTTAAAAAAGAATAACCCTTTATCTTGAATTCCTTGGTTAAACAAATAAATTATATTTAATACAAGTGGAGTATACATAAAGTTATTTCGTAACAAAAACATACTTTAAATTAAAAGCCTTAAAGAAAGACTGATGTGATATCAAAACTACTAAAATGATCAATGAGTAATTTACCAACATTTTAAAAATAACTCATCTGACAATGTGAAAAATAAGAACATACGTCTACAGATGTAACAACAATTTTCATCATGTAACGGATATAAATCATTAGCCATTACAAGTGGACTAAGACGAATAACATCAATAACATGTATTTATTACTAAATTTAATGAGGGTGGCCTATCAAGTTCCAGTGAAGGAATAAAGGGCCCTCGAAACATAAAATATATAATATTTATTACTAAATATTAATTTACCAACAGCTATACTAAACAATCACCACTCCTCCCTCCCCCCTCCCCATTATAGTTATACCTTAACTAGGCTCGCGCTAACCGCTCGCCAATTCGCCAATGGCGACTGGAGTCTCCATTTGGCGAAAATAATTATTGCCTCGTTCGCCAAATTGGCGAAAATACATTTCCAAGCCTAGGCCTAGCCTGGTCGGCGTGACTTCTTATGGGAGCGAGAAATCGCCACACTTCGGTACTTTCTGACTCGGGTACACTTTTTACCACAACAGCATTTTATGTGACGACGTCACGATCGCCGTGTTCATTTTTTTAGTTCTGTTTAAACATGCGCAGAGCGTGCCTCGATGACAGTTAATGTGATTGGTTCGTGGCCGGTCGTCGTCGACGTGATGATGAGCGAATAAAAGGGGAAGTCCCTATTCTTCGACGTAGAAAATGAACTTCGAGAAGAAAATGTAAACAGAAACATGTGGACGAATACTTCCGTAAACGAGGCTGTTCTGTTATTTAAAAAGGGGAATTTTAAATTTAACAAAGTAATTACCTCAATAGTATAATGTTAACATGTTTAATTTTATTTCCCTTTCGATTATTCTAACCGAAAGTTGCGCTTAATAGCTAAGAAACAACGTATACTACAACGGCAACCCTGGCCAAAGCGCGTTTCGGCCGCCTACATAGAATGGGTTACGGCCGCTGCATAGCAAATTCAAAGCTTCTTAAATTTCTGTGGTACATTTCTTCCTAACGTACTTGTTTTATATAATTGATTGATAAATATTCCACTTATTAAATAATTTAATAAATCGGTAAAATTGACGTTTCGAAGCAAGTATTCCATGATGAGAGGCGACATTTTTCGACATGCCTCGTGTGCGGCGAATACTAGTTCAGAAAATGGAACAGTCCACTGTGCGGGGGTTATCCAATCATTAATTAACGCGCTAATACCTAGGCGACGGTAATTTAGTAATAAGCGGAGAACTGAATCCCCCGTAAGGAAAATGGTAAACACTGATATTTATGGTAGGGATTATTTTTTTCAGTGGTTGGTCTTGTTGGCTTCTTCGCACCAGGTCCACGCAAAGTCAAATAAAACGATGTGGTTTATCAAACAGAAATATAAATTAGCTTTAATTCATTACTAAATTAGCCAGATTTTGATAATGAGAAAGGCTAAAAAATTGTTATTGTTAAAATTGACATATGAGGCGGATGTACATAATAATAATAACCGATTTACATATCAAAATAAAGAGTATTTAAAGCCTGATAACATGCAACAAAAATTACTCCACCACCTATTATGGACCTCGTGCGATCGGGTGCGAAAATGGGTAGGTGTTTTCCAAAGTTATTTTTAGCGCGCAGATTTCGGCTCGCCGGCTTTTGTACCTCATTTTTAACTCGTGTTTTCTATTAAAATATTTAATAAACATAGATTAAAAATATATAAAAATAATCCCTTAAACAAGATCTTTCCAGGCATATAATTTTTATTCTCATGGGTTCATAAGAAATAGTATATTTTTAACTTCAAAGACACGTCACTTTTTGAAATTTCACGAACGTGTTAAAATCGCGGTAACGAAAATCAGCTTCATTGGGATAAATAATAATAATATAAATGTAAAAGAAGTAAAATAACAAACAAATACATGCATTATTTATTTAATAAACATTTTTGCGAATTTTTATGGTTTTTTAAATTTGGCTAAAGGATTTTCAATTTGGCTAATGTTTTTCAAAACCTTTCGCCATTTTGGCGAACGAAAATTTGACCTTAGCGCGAGCGTAGCTTAAATATTCAATGTTTTTTTCTTTTCTCCCATTAACTGGAGATATCTTTACAGGTCAAAGTTCACCATTTAAAATAAACCTACCTTCTCTCAAGTTGTTGTCTACTTTGGTGTGAATCAGTGGACTCTTGCTGTTTTCTGCTTTCTTTATTTAAGGTCGGTTTTGACCACGTTGTCGTTCGGTTTACATGGTCAATATAAAATACACGATTGTACTGGTCAATCCTAGCTTCCCAATCTAGAAAAACAAGTAGAAGTAAAATGAAGATAATGACCAAAATGTTTAATGTCCAGACTAGACTGATGTCAAGACTAGATTGGACATTGAGGAGGATTTCAGCCGGCCCCCTCTAAATTTCAGAAATTGTAATGCAAAAGATAGGACATCAAATTTAAGTTCAGAATTTCATTTCACTATTTTTAAAGCATGCCCCACTCCCCTCCCTCTATTTCTAAATCCTTTATCCGCCACTTTTTGGAAGATACTTTAAACATGACACAGGATTCTCTATTTTCTCAATTTAACTAGATTAGATCACTCATTTCACCATCTACAAAGAAGTTGAGATTTAGCCTGAAGGCAAGAGGCAGCAGTTAAATATACTACATTATTGAAACAGTTTCCGAAATTACATAAAACAGGTATTAACATTACCGTGATTAACGACCATATTGTAATGGAAATCGGCTAGCTAATGACAATATTATGCAATCTTATATATTATTATATCTTAATATAATCTTACATTTTGAAGGCTAAACAATGATTTAGTTTCATAAAAGAAGACATGTTTTTAAAAGGAAGAGAACCTTAATATTTCAACAACAAAAAAAGGGAGAACATTTTATTTCTGTAAAAGGTGGAAAACTTTATTTCTGAAAAAAAAGGGGGGGGGGGTGACACTTTATTTCTGAAAAAAAAGGGGGGGGGGCAACTTTATTTCGGAAAAAGGTGGGGAACACTTTATTTCTGAAAAAAGAAGGAACACTTTTTTTAAAATGGGATAATTTATTCTGAAAATTTAACATTTTCTAACAGTTTTTTTCAGTTGGTAAATGTAAATAATGATGTACAGTACTATTCAGTGGGAAAAAATATGTCAAAAATGACAAATTAAATTATTTATCACTTAATGTTATAATGAATCTCAGAAAATAGTCAGATAAATTTGTTTGATGAATATGTCATTTTAATGTAACGTAATAGTTTCAAATCAACTTTGACCAAAACCTGGTTCGAAAAAAAAGAAGATTTACCTGAAAAAATGTAATTTAAAGCAAAAATACTGAAATTGTCTGTCTAAGTAAGGAGTCTGTGTATGTTAAACAGAATGAATTGTAATGAATTGTAAGAGATACTTTAAGATTGATAGTCACATGCCAATTGCACTGTCTAATAAGGTCAGGATGATAATTAATTACTAGCTGCTTTATTATGGTATTTGCTCATGGCATCCCAGGTAAGTACAAATTAGAGCTAGATGTAAAGCACACACATTTGAATCAAAAAATGTCTCACCATGCTTAAATGAAAAAAAATGTATTTATTATTATTTATTTATAGCACTAGATCTCCAAAAGCACCCACAATGCTCTCCCAAATCAAAGAAAACGGAAAAAGAAGATTAAATGGAGTTGAACATGTGTTTTGAGCCGTGATTTAAATGTTGCCATTTCTATCAAGTATTATAAATATCATCACACAATATTTTTTTTCTACAATTGTCGTCTCTAAATAAACAAGAAATATTTCTTACAAAAAACACTGCGACTTGTTGACGTAACAGCTTAATTATTGATCTTTCTTCAGAAATAATGATTTATTATCAATTATTATCAATTATTATCAATTATCAATTATTATCAATTATTATCAATTATTATCAATTATCAATTATTATCAATTATCAATTATTTTTGTATAACAATCAGTAGTAAACATTTTGTGTAACGCAAAAAATAGTCTGTCCAACTCTTGACATACAGTACTGTAATACAGATTATCATAGTATTAACTTTTGTACAAGGCGCTTTTGAATTCCTACTGTGTTTATTATCAACTCTTGTATTGTAAGGTAAATCCGTAACAACCTACCTAGCGGCATTCTTCAAATAAATTCAACTTAAATCCAACTTATTATAACAAATAATATTTCCAACTTAGCAAGCAGTCCCGAGGAGAATAATATTTGTAAAAGTCTACTATTATATTGTATGTGTAAGTGTAAGTTGTACACACCTATTGAGAAACACAAAGATGTTGAAATTGTGAGAAAAATCTGTAATGATTAGGAATGCTAAGCTGTTTCAACCAATCACAACTTCCCAATTAGTCTGCCGTTAACATTTCATCCAATGAAATGGAGTAATTACAACAGCTTTTAATAAAAAAAAAAAGAAATGACCTATGGGTCGTTGACAGCCGAGTAAATTCAATATACTAAGTGTTCTGACTCTTAAAGTATAAGAGAATTTTTGATAAATTCAGTATAAACAGTGAAATAGAAAACTCCCCACACAATTAAATCATCAACTAAAACAAGATGAACTAAAATAAAGAAATGGAAAACATATTGAGAATTTTTTCTTCTTTTAAGACATTTATGATTTATTATGATTATTATATCTTTTTTTTAATAAAACTGTACACAAATATTTCAGAAATTAATTTGACATATGAAGATAATATATTTGTTGATTTTTAATATTTTTAATAGAATACGGAGAAAATAATTTTTTTTGTCTTTTTTTTATTACAAAAATGTACACATATATTTCTGAAATTAATTTGACATGTAGATATTATTTTTTTTAATTTTTAATATTTCATTTAGAAATAAGAAGAAAACATTTTACATTTAATTTGAGGAATTTTTAGTTGAAAAAAGCGGCTTTATAAATTTAAAAAAAAAGCAAGGTGCATTCCTCATTTAGTCTGTGAAAAAGTCATGTCCAACTACAGGAAATCCCTACTGAAGGGTCTTTAATTGAAGAAGCCTTTACGATAGAAATACTAGAAAAAGGAATCTAATAGTAAAAAGTATTAATAGTAACTTTTGGTAAAATGGATTACTGTATATGTATGATGAATTGCAGTTGACCACAATCCAACTATAAATAGTATAGTCCACACATCTGATTAATTTCAAGACTTTTTCTGTCAAATTGTCCATGTTAGAGTAATTCAAATTTAAATACGAGTTATATGAATAAAATTGAAGTGATGATAGATATCAAACCACAAAAGCAATATAATTCTTTATAATTAAATAGAAAAATAGCATGATAGTTATGCACATTTAAAAAATGTGTATTGTTAGATTATGATAAAAACTTAAATTTGTTATGTATCAAACAATTAAAAATAATATATTTTATTTATTTTAAAAAACAAAATTAGACTATTTAGATTTATAATAAAATAGAAAATAGCATATAATTATGCACTTTTGAAAAATGTTTATTTTTAGATTATGATAAAAAACTGAAATTTGTTATGTATCAAACAATTAAAAATAATACATTTACTTAATTTTTTTTTATTTAGATTATTTAGAATATTGCTAATATCAAAAAACATTATAAAAAAAAGTAGACTAAGTAAAAATCAATCAGCTCTAGCAGGTCTTAATTTTAAAAAAAACCACCAAACTTACAGTACACAAAATAAAATAATAAAAAAATAATTGAATAAAATAAAACAAAAATAAAATAACAAATGAAAAAATAATAAATCAGTGTATTGTTTATTTACAGTAGTTCCAAATAAAATTGTAAAAAATATATTTTTAAAAACTTACGTGACTTTGAAAATCTGCTAAGGGAACAGGAACACTTATAAGATATAGTAACAGACGCTCTATTATGATCCATGGTAACAAAATGGATTCAGAGAAACTGATTTCTAAGTAACCAGGATCTCAATCCTACTATTCAAAAAGATGATTATAACCAAGTCCAGTGTCAACAATATAAGACAGGAGTATCAAAGTATTTTCCATATATCACGCTTACTCCTCTGATTGCAATCAGCGTAATAGCCCCTTCTCAGATTGTTTCGTCGTATTATATAACACGCCCTCTAAATATATTTCCTCGGACACTACACCCTGCGTCATGGTAGTATATTGTCACTTCCCTTTGCAAGCGCCAAACTATCACAAATAAATTTATGAAAGTTTGTTTGATGAAAGTCCTGTCAATTGATGACTCACACTTTGTTTACTACAACAATTTACAAATTATTAACCGGCCGGAAAACATAAAAACACAATATTAAATCATCCGAGAGGTTTAGTACCAAAAAAACAAACACACAGCACAGTAATTAAACACCATCAATAAATATACTCCTTAAATCCTAAATTTAAATATTATAATGAAATATTTAAACAACAGTATTTATAATAAGTTAATGAAACAATGTAGTGCAATAGAACCTGCTTAATGAGAGAAGAGACAGAAGATGATTCTAGTTTAAAGGAAGTGTTTGTACTTTAAGTTCCTTCCTACTCCTATTAATACTTACAATGCTAATTACATTTGAGGAAATTGAATTTGTTATTGAAGATAAAATGACAATTAGAAAAAGACTTAATAATCTTAGAAAAGAGCGGGAAAACAACAAAGGAATTACAAAGTTTATAGAGTATAATTTCAACTATACTCCAATAAAAAGGAAAAAAGATAACAAATCCTAGAGAACAACATAAACAGCTCCCATAGATGTCTAGGAATGGATTCACTACACAAATAAAAATCTGTCCCAATAAAACCTAAATGCATTCAAAACAGACTACTGTACAGTAATATTTACTGTAAATGTAAAAGGTTATAATGGACATACATATTAAAATATTACTATCAGTAAAAATAAGAGATTTACAATATTTTATAGCCAGATTACCTTTGGCATTTTAAGTGTTTTTATGAGGTTGTTTTTACTCTGGTAATTGACAACTCTAGACTAGTACATACACATTTATTGCATTTTGTATGTTTAAATGTTTATTTATTTAATGTATTTAATATAGTAGTAGACTACTAAAGTATTTTCAATGAATAACTTAAAAATATTTAAAAATACACTTTTACAATTATAGAAAGAAAATTAAAATATTGCAATATTTTCATTTTTCACTGTCAGTGTCAATGTAAATCTCATTACTTTAATAACAAAAAAACAAACAAAAAAACAATCAAAGATGAGATGATGAACTTTTTTGATGCAGGGCTGAAATAAACACGAGGGCGGCCAACGAGAATCATGTCATCTATTTTCCATGGTCTAGGTAGGGCTACAGAAAATAGAACTAAAGTTGGTGATTATCAAAAACATTACTAACCTATGTCAAACTGAGCTAATTAACAAATTACACAAGCTATTTGACTGACTAAAGCTCTGTTTACACTATCAAACTAAACTTGATGTTACAAATAAATGTGATGGGCCCATATATGGACATGATGTCATATAACTACCATATTTGGGCATACTGTATCACTAACATATTATTTTGGAACATCGCACTTTCTTTTGTCAAATTAGTTTGATAGCGTAGACAGAACTCAACTCCATCGACCAAAAATTAGTCTACAATATATTGCACACATTTTCTCTTTATATTATACTTTTACGGTTTAATAAAAATAAAACATTATACTGCACAGATATTAGGAAAATTATTATTTCTCTTTTAGTGCAGTACCCAAGAAAGTAGGATGATTTTCCTCCAATAACATATCTCTTTATCCACTAAATCAACATTGAAATTATTTTAAGCATCCTTAGCCCATGAACTAATTAAAATATATTTATCATAAAACAAGGTTAATTAATGTGGAATCCTTGGTTGTAATTAAAAATTTTAATTAAAAGGACAACTTTATAAGATAAACATCCCAATAAAATGACAAAATTCAATATCTAATTAATGCGAGTACCGGTAATTTTTTTAAACATTTACAAAACAAGACAAAATACAACAAATGTTGCTGCTTACTGGACAATTTTTGTTTTAACTATCAATTGAATTTAAGTTATTATAATTTTTTTTTAATTTTTTTGTTTAATATGCCATTTTAATAATAATAATAATTCATTCTTATATAGCGCTCTACAAACAAGCTTCTTTAAGCGCTAAATATTATTACCCAGTCATTTTTTGAATCAAACATGTATTGAAACATACTCCCATAATGCAGCTAGTAATCAGCGCAAAGTTGTGTCTTGATCTAACCGGGTACCCATTTATACACCTGTAATAGTTATCCACTTTAACCAAAAATTGAATCGAAAAAAAAAGGTATTTACCTAAAAAAAACTACAATTTAGAGCAAAAATCGTCAAATTAGCTGCCAGCCAATGGGTTTTTGGTTGGATTTGACCATTTATTTTGTCATTTTATATAAGAAAACATTAATTTTTTTTACGGAAGGGATTAACTTTATTAAAACTACAAAAAAAAACCTATTCAAAATCTGATTTAATTAATCCTCATTTTACATGTTTTTGGGGGGACAATACATATTTAAGGTTAGGCCTAAAATGCTCCAGAAGATAGTTGTACTGTAGGTCAACCAAAACCAAAATATGGTAGTGGTATGTTTAAATATGGTAGTGATATGACATCATCATGTCCATATATGGGCACATCACATATTTTTGTCACATAAAGTTTAATAGTGCAGACAGAACTCTACTATAGGTCTACTATCTACTATTATACAATATTAGGAAAACCAAGGTTTTGGCATATCTTTTTTGTACAGTACTATACATACAAATTTCATATGTACGTGCGCTACTGTGCTGATAATGAGAAGAGAGCGATATATAATTATAAATGAAGAGTCAGCCTTGAACTTAATGTTTTTAATTAAATTTAAATAAACGAAGATGAGTAAGAATGATAGTAGTAGATTTAGTTGCCACATGATTCAAATGATCTTTGCAATTCTCAAGGTCATGTGCATGTCACTTTCCGACTCTGAAATATACCGGAATCATAGATACCGTTCGATAATATATAAGGGGGACAATAATTCATGGCCAAATATTAATTATGACTATTTTTTCTTGCTGTTATGATGGGAAAAGGCAACTGTATTTCAAGAGGGGTGGCTTATTTTTAGCATACTCGCAGCTATCTGTCAGTTAGGTAATATATAATAGGTCTACTAATTACAAGAGGCAGTTAGTAGTAACTGAAAGAATTATTACAGCCAGCAATTATACTTGTCATTATTTATGTGCAATGATATCTTAGTTTGAACTTTGCATTATTTGGTACTATGAAGCTCTGTCTACACTATCAAACAAATAAAGTGTGCCCAAATATGGTAGTGATATTCCCAAATATGGTAGTGATATGACATCATCATGTTCATATATGGGCACATCACATGTTATCACATAGAGTTTGATAGTTTAGACAAAGCTTTAGATATTGGTGCAGCAGTAGATATAGGCTACAGAAGGTTTAGTAACAAAACGTTAAGCCTTGTCTACACTTATTAAACTTTACCGGTATGTGCCAAAAAAATGTGTGATGTGCCTATATATGGACCATATTTGGGAATATCACTACCATATTTGGTAATATCACTACCATATTTGGGCACATCACACTTTTTTGTCAAACTAGTTTGGATAGTGTAAACAGAGCTTAAGAGTGGTCCTATGTTAACTACAACTTGCATCATTGAATCATTTGGGCGGGAAACCTTGTAGAAGTACTTTTGTTTTATTTAGTTAATTAATTAAATAGGAAATTTAGTAATTAGTTATAATTAGCCAATGCCATTAGATGTGATAGCAGCCTTCCTTCTAATAATTACACATTTCTTTGGTTTCCTTTATTAAGAGAAGTATTTAATTTCATAAAAAAAGGTAAACATTTTATATTAGTTTGAACTACTGTGTGGTGCTTGCGGTAACAGCATTTATAAATGCTTATTTCTGGAATTGGTAGACACAATGTAAAACGTGTCACCAACTCTGTGTCGGTTACTCACCCTAGCATGTTCCATGTGTACCGCGTTAGGTATATTCTACAACATTTCAGCAGGTCCTTAAAGACCCCTTCCCTGCAATTTTGGACGTTTTTTGGAAAATAATACATATATATCACTTTAAAAACATTAAACCATGTCATTCCTTGTCTTAAATGTACGTTTTATGGTAAATTATGATAAAAAGTGAGAAACAATGCACTACCTAAGTAGCTCGCGGCGATCGACCTCTCGTGGACGGTCGTGGCCTAGCCTAGCTAGGCTTAGTTTTGTAGGCCTAGCTGGTAAACATCGGTAACGTACGAACATCGTACGCTAGCTTTATACCTAGCCTGAAGTTGTATAGTTGCTGCATTAATTGTCTTTCTATTTTTGCCAGACTTCGTTGATACAAATTGGGGAAAACCCGGTATTTTCGCTGAAAAGTTAGGAGTCTTCCATTTGTTTTGGCCTCACGATCGATCGAAAAGTGGGTGAATTACAGGTGAAAAACAAAAATATCAATCCGCGCGCAATGCATTTTGGGATTTATAGCGGGCCGCTATAATTATTAGAATCGACTTATTTTTCACATTTTTAACCGTTTAAAGACGAAAAAAGTTATCGCAATATGACCATATAGTATTATTTTTACATTAAATATAGTTTGTGATCTTAAATTAGATCTAAAAAACGTAGGGAAGGGGGCTTTAAGATATGGTTCAATATTCCTCTCTTAAGAAGATATCATGAAGAGTTTTTAAACGAACGAGAGCTGACCCTCTAGTTTATTCAATTTGTTTAAAGAGCTTTACTTTCTTTTAAAAAAATGACTTTTTAAGCTAGTAACAAAATAAACAATCGTCTTCTGTTTCTCTCTATGTATCCTAGTAAAATCTGCTAGAATACTAAACTACGAACATGAGTTCAACCTCTAGTTTATTACATTTTTTAAAGAGCTTTATTTCTTTTTAAAAAATGACTTTTTTTTATCCTAGTAAAATCTGCTAGAATACTAAACTAAAAAATGTACAAAAAAGAATACATTTTTCCACTAGCAATAGCATATCTACCTTCTGAGAGTCGATTATTATTATTAGCATGGGTTAACCGTTTTATTTCTTGCAATGTACCAGCCATAAACAAAATGACACACAGGAGACAAATTAGGTAATGTGACAGTTGTATATAATGAATGCATTTTAGTGTAAACTATAAACTTAAGCTCTGTCTACACTATCAAACTTTATGTGATGTGCCCATATATGCAAGTGACGATGTCATAGCACTACCATATTTAAGCATATCACAACCATATTTGAGCATATCACTATCATATTTGGGCACATCACACTTTTTTTGTCTAGTTTTACACTAGTTTGATAGTTCAGACAGAGCTTATTAACTATAATAATAATCTGTAAAGTTTTGCAAGAAATTGTAAAATATAAAATGTTGTTCACAACTACAGAATTTATGACCTGTAGATATTAATTGTTGCCTTGTCCTTATACAAAATGATTATTATTGCACATGCTCAGTGACCTCTTCACTCATGAATAATTCATGAGGCAAACAGAACCATTGGTGCAAATTATTATATAAACACTTACTTCCAGGTAATGGTTCCTCTTCTCCGGAACTCTCATATCTTCGGTATGTAAATTTCTGTGGCGTTGGTAGAGGCGTGGGCGTATCACTCTCGTTACGAACCTCCTTAGCAGTCTTTATGTTAACTAAAAATGTGTAAATATAAAGCAAATTATATATAATGGTACAAATGTATACCTGAATGATTATTATAAGCGATAACTTAATTTATTACTAACAGACTGTGGAATTTATAGGTATACAACAATTAGTGTATATCATATACAAATAGAAGCATACTTTAATTTCTATACTTATTTGTGATCCGGATACATTTTTTAGATCTATTTAACTTTTATGTTTTTATTTATTTTTTTTTGTATAACCGAGCTAATCTCAAGAAACAATTTGTTTTTATTTTTAACATTATTTTTGTATATTTTAAAATAATGATTAAAAAAAATATATGTACCTGTTAGTTTAGGTCTGGCTGTCTGGTTTTGTCTTCGATGCCATATAGAATCCTTACTTGGTTGCCTTTTTGCTTGCCGACGATGCAAATCTTGTTTCGCTGACGTGTCATTATGTTCCTCTGTCTGTGCAACCTGTTCATTGGTACTACTTGATGGTTCAGTCCCTTCAGATTCTTCAGGAATTATAGAGGTGTCAATCTCAGCTCCTTGAGCACCATTATAAACTGGTTGTGCAGAAGTTTCACCAGTTTGTTCTACAGAGTTCGTTTGTGATAGTGGATTGTCGGACACTTTCTGAAGAGTTACCGATTCCATTTGGTGCGTGCTTGTCGAACTTTGATTTGACTCATCCGTACCATCATTTTGGTTAGTCCTCGGCGAAGGTTCTTTCTGAGGAGGAGCAGCAGCAGTGGATGGACTCGGAGTAGATCCTCCATCGGATGGGTTGCTCCAGGATCTCATTCTTAATTTTTTAATTTCTTCTTGAATGCCCATTTGTAATTGGATATCACTCTCTGTTCGATGCCTCAGTTCTTTGGTATGCTCTCCATCTTCACTGTTAGGTTGTCTATCTTCCGTAGTATCCATATTTTGTTGATTTTCTGTTATGTTTACTCCATAATCTCTGTCTTGATCTTCCTGTTGTTGACCTTGGCAGGTCAGTATAGTAGCGTTCATAGTTTCTACTTTGTTAGTCGCTGGCACGCCAACCTGACCTTCGTTTGACGCCTTTATCTCCTCTGAGTCATCACTAATACCAACGATAGGCATTGAGGATGTGTCGTCTATCATAGGGGGTTCATGGGTAGGGTGTTCTGTGTATACGGACCCTTTTGATAAATCAGTCTTACCAGTACTGTTCGACACTAAGTGGTTTGATATATCACTCTCGAGAACCGAGCCTGCTTGATTTCCTGTGTTGGATCCGCTGTCAGAAGTTTGAGGCAAATCATCAGCATTTGGACTGATTGTTTCATTAGCACTATTAGTAGTATTTCCTGTGGTTTCTAGCGATGATTCGCAAGCGATGCTTTGAACATCGGCCAGTCGTTTACTCAACACTCCGGCAGCGGCATGTGACAAGTCTTCGTGAGACAGATCGTTGTTAGACGTATCTGGCGTTATTGGCTCCTCGATTATATTCGACGTGTCGCTGGAATGATTTTGAGGTTCGTTTTCCTGATTTCCGTGGGATTGTGGCGCTGACTTTTTTTTTACTTTGCCGGATGAATCAAACACAGGAAGCATTAATTGTGGTACTGAATGAGATCGACAAACAGACTTTGTTGACGATGCTCTTGATAAATTAAAACCATTTGGAAGAATACCATCTAGAATATAAAAATAGAACTATCATTTATCAATGATATTTTTAACTTTTTCAATATAATTAACTTTCTCGATATATATATAAATAATTTGACTCACAAACAAACAATTTCACACAGGAATCTGGTCAAAAATAAATGATATTTTGTATATATTGTGTGCATAATAATGAAAGGTTTAAAAAGAGTGTGATATTTTGTCATTTATTATTAGGTCATTCATATTTTCCCTCACAATTTAAGAATTGACACATTAAAGATGTAATGTCCCTCTGAAAAAAATAATTCTTAAATGTTTTGGTTGAATATGCCAATTTGATGTAACATAACAGTTATCCACTTTGACCAAAAATTGGATCAAACAAATGTTTATTTAGTTGAAAAAAATGTAATTTAAAGCAAAAATTGGTTTTTGGTTGAATTTACCCATTTATTTTGTTATTAAGTGATTAAATTTATTAAAAATACAAAATAAAGTCTGATTAAATTAATCTTCATTTTTCATGTTTTTGGGGGACAATACATCTTTAAAACAGATTGAACATGATTTAAATGTGTCTTTCCACAGATGATGTAACATATCCATAAAAGAGTAGAAAAAAGGAGGGACCAATTTAATTTTAAAAACTAGTTAGTCAAAATGATGCAAAGTAGACTGTAGTAGGAAAGAGATAAAGGAAATTGGACGTCAGTGACTTGACCTTGGTATGTCAACAAAAAAAACCAATGAAACCCACTAGCACTTAAGTAAAGTATTGGGACGGCGCCAGCTTTTTCAATATAGGGGTTCTTGTGTTTGGAAGAGTGAATAAGGTATGCCACATAGCGTAAATAATTGACTTTAGTTTGTTGTATTGCATAAATTCAGAAATGGAATTACTTCTTATACAAATTAACCCCTTGAATCTGCCTCAATTAATTGTCATAGGAAAAGGAGTGAGACCAGAATCCTAATGAAACATATTTGTATAAGGCAGCGAGACTGTTAATAATTAAACTAACGAGCTGCAGCAATGGTGGCTGATGTATAACTTCCGAAACTCTAGCCTTCAAAATGTCATGCGTATCACGTGTCAAAAATGATCAAACGCATCAGAATCAAGATACAGAGAGGTAAGTGGACGACAAGAACTTAACAGGGAAATAAGATAGAATATTGAGAGATGGAGAGAAGACTCAGCGATGGGAACTGAGAATCAAGAATAAAAATATGTTAATAAATATAAAAATCATAAATAAAAGTATAACTGGAGATGGAGAAAACAAAAGATGCTGGAGATATAAATGTGTAGGAAGAGTTAGATGAAAATAATAGACTGAAATGAAAATAATGGGAGACTGAAATGAAAATAATGGGAGACTGAAATGAAAATAATGGGAGACTGAAATGAAAATAATGGGAGACTGAAATGAAAATAATGGGAGACTGAAATGAAAATAATGGGAGACTGAAATGAAAATAATGGGAGACTGAAATGAAAATAATGGGAGACTGAAATGAAAATAACAGGAGACTGAAATGAAAATAACGGGAGACTGAAATGAAAATAATGGGAGACTGAAATGAAAATAATGGGAGACTGAAATGAAAATAACGGGAGACTGAAATGAAAATAATGGGAGACTGAAATGAAAATAACAGGAGACTGAAATGAAAATAATGGGAGACTGAAATGAAAATAATGGGAGACTGAAATGAAAATAACAGGAGACTGAAATGAAAATAATGGGAGACTGAAATGAAAATAATGGGAGACTGAAATGAAAATAATGGGAGACTGAAATGAAAATAACGGGAGACTGAAATGAAAATAATGGGAGACTGAAATGAAAATAATGGGAGATTGAAATGAAAATAATGGGAGACTGAAATTAAAATAATGGGAGACTGAAGGAGAATGCTGAAACTTACCCATGTCTTGGTCTTCCAGATGTATAGTAAAAGATAACGTTCCTGTGATAGGGTCCGATGGGTGATGTTTGTTTAAATGTAATTGCATTGAATGTTCACTGTTGAGATAAATATATAATAATAAGGCTGTTTTACTTCTCATTTTGATTTAGCTTTTCGATTTTATTTTGTATCTCCATTGAGATCCAGCCACTGATACCCACAGCATTGTCATTTTTTCAGTAATTTGCCTTTGGATTTATAATAATAAGTAACAAATACTAGGGTAAATCTTTGTCTACACTATCAAACTTTATGTGATGTGCCCATATATGGACATGATGATGTCATATCACTACCATATTTGGACACATCACACTTTTTTAGTGTAGGCAGAGCTTTTAACGACTGAATAATGTCTTGCTACACATTGCAGTAGAACTTCTCCATTTGAACAGCCTTAATAAGGCGACACTTCATTGAGTTCCAAACATGTACACTTAATAGTGAATTAATGCAAAGGGTTATGTGGGTGTTTGAATATTGGTTAAAAAATAGTATAATTTGGCTCTATGATTCAAAATAGGCTATTGTAGGCATTGTAATAAAAGCATACTCTAAACTTGGGAGATGCAATTTTGTACGAGGTAATTATATCATTTTAAGATTATGCTCGTTTAAAATTAAATAATTCCAGCATCATGGCACATACAGGTATGTGTTCCTAGGTATTAAACTTTAGTAATAGAAACTGTTAAAAACGGTGGTTTTTCCTACTTTTCAGCAACTCGTTGTAAGATGGTTTCAACCGGAACTATAACTTTGCCGAGGAATCGGCTGATGATTGGCCGACTCTTAACAAACTTGTCTTTCACTTCGAACTCAATCATGTCACTTATGCGGGCTTGAAGGTTAAATGTCTGAAATACAAATGGCAACAATGAATGCATGGATTAGTTAGTTGGAGGTCATAGGTTACCAGTCTAAATTTCTAAATTATTGTACTTATATTGTCTAATGTATAAAATTAACAAGTGATCCATGATAGAGAGGGCAGCAGACAACATTTTATGATCAATAATAATTAATATATAACAATTTAACATGCAATATCAACATACTAAATATGTGACTAAATCAACTTCTATTGCTATTTTTTAAAAAGAACTTAAAACGCATCTTTTTAACATCCAATATAAGCGCCTTTGATTTTTACTTCGGTTTAGTTGATTCTGGTGCTATACAAATACCTAAATTATTATAAAGGATGTTTTGCAAGGGTGTAGCCACCAGTATGGTTGGTAAGGTTTCAACCTGACCACTTTTTCAGAGGCCTTTGACAACCCAGTGGCTTGAACAAAGATTATTCCCTTTTCTTGCGAAAACTGCACAACTTATTTCTTGTGGCTACTTCACTGTTATGATAGTTTATATTTAAAAGATTAACATTTAAATATTTATTATGTCATAATCAGTGGAAAAAATTACTGTAATGTCATAAGTACAACCCTAGTACAAAATTAATTATTATTTACAGTCCCAGTACTCTCCCAATACCAGACTCTCTGAAAACTGGTTCTATAGCTCTGTCTACACTATTAAATTAGTTTGACAAAAAAAGTGTGATGATATGATATGCCCAAATATGGTTGATAAGACATGATCATCATGTCTATATATGGGCACATCACATTTTTGTTGTCATATAAAGTTTGATAGTGTGGACAGAGCTTAACAGGTACCAGGGTTCTGAAAACTAAACACAACTCTAAGCACATCCACTAAAAAAAAAACTTTCTTACTAAATTTTCCCAGGACGGCATGACAGTATTCTGAGCTGTTTGCGTTCTATATTGCTGTTCATGATGCTGTAGTCTAGTACTCTTTTTACGAATGGGTTTTACCATCAATTTCACATAAGGATCCGGGTTAAAAAACATTCCCTTTTTCAAATTCTCAGCATAAATTTCTGAAATATAATCAAATATACTTAATGCTCATCTTACAATAGAACTGTTGTAAAAATACATTTTTAAGGGTTACAATCTTTGACTTTCAATGTCATGTCATAATACCAAGGCTGACTGAATGGAAAGAAAATAATAGAATAGTTCCCTTTCTGATCAAATTTCAAAGCTACATGACTTTTTAATATTTGCCTTTTTTTTTATAGAAATGGTTATATTCTGTAAAAATTATTACATGTTAAATATGAGGCGCAAAGCAAAAAAATCGTCTTAACTTTGCTTTAAATCCTTGATTTTGCATAAGTCGGATTAAAAATACTAATATAAGCAAAAATATTTGCTTAAGTTTATCCTAAATCTAAGATGAACAACACCCTGCCTTCAAATGAAAAACATTGTTTTTTCTGCAACAAAGATATTCGGAAAGGCTATGCTAGTGCGTTTTCTGCGGTATCATGGATGCTAATAACTACATCGATCTTCAGTAAGATGGTCTAGACCCATTTGACAATCCAGAAGCCACTTTTATCAAACTAACTACTTACTTGATACTATTATTGTATACAGATGATCATCAGCTTCTAAATCATCTGAGGTTGAATCCAAACTGTCATTACGCCCGTCATGGTTGTACACCGTAACCGTTGGTGAAACAGCTCGTAGTTGTCCAGAGTTGCCATGGTAATATTTATAACAGACCTTATTTACTGCTGAAAATAATATATTAAAGATTTAATTAAACTTGTTTTTTTGAAGTGTCTCGTTATTTTACTTTCATCACGGTTATACAAACAATACTCTGTAATATTCTAATATAATATTCTCAAACATACATTATACTGTATTATAATATTTGGAAGATTTTTAATTTTTTTTATTTATTCAATTTCTGCCATATACATAACAAAGAAGACAAAACAATTATAAAAGGAGGCACGGAAAGACCAAACAGGTGCTAAATACCTATGCTAGTTGGTCAACCCAGAACACACAAAAATAAATAAATTACGTTCTACAATAAAAGTATCGACAAGAAAGCGACCAACTACACACATTTTCAATATCAAAATTATTTAAAAAATAAATATTGAGATAATTAAGTAATTTGGTTTTAAAAGAACTAACAGAAATATTTAAGATCATTAGATGATGGACATTGACATTTTGCTGGTAACTAACAATAGAAGTAATTTTTCTTTTCATACTACCTATACAGTAGCAAAAATCTTCATTAATAATAGTCATCATTAACCATTAACATTTACAGAATGTGAAATTCTTCAATTGAAAAAATAAATATTACTTTTCACATATTGTACAATCTACAATGGGTCGCTGATGATGTAATTAAATGGTTTATCTTATCTTACTGTACGAAACCAGGAATATAGTGTACTACAGGAATTATACAGTTAACAACTTTTATCTTAACTGCAGTAACTGCAGTAAGATGCATAAAGGGTCCTTTCACACCTGTTCGGCACGGTTCTGGTCTGGCACTGTCAAAGCAAACTTAAATGTTTCGTTTTCACGCGGCTACGTGCATATCGATTGTCACATAGAGCATCGTGAAAACGAAACATTGGCGTTCAATTCGAATTGCCCGCACCGGACCCGTGTTGGAAAGACTCTTTAATAATCCAGTTATTTTGCACCTGTATAGGAAGCGTAAAAACCGCCTGGGAAATCCTATTGCATTTAATACACTCAGAAAACAAGAAAACATACAGTACAGTACTTTATTTAATATATTTGTGGTTAACCTAGGACATGATTCACTTCCAAATTAATTTTACGAAAAACAACTCTTAAACTCTGTACACTATGTGACAAAAAATGTGATGTGTCCATATATGGACATGATGATATCATATCACTACCATATTTGAGCATATTACTACCATATTTTGGTACATCACACTTTTTTTTGTCAAACTAGTTTGATAGTGTAGCTTTGTAATGCTATGACTTTGAATGTTTCTGGATTCCTACCACAACCCCCATCAAACATCCTTTAGGTCAAAGTTTAAAACAAGACATTGACTTTATAGCATTTTTAAAGAAACATTACCATACTATTACTAAGTACTAAACATCTCAAGTAGTACAACAAATAACCAAAACCTTTGGAACAAACAATGTCACAAAAACCACATAGCATATTTATGAGTTGACAAACAAGAAGGTCTCGAATGTCCCATTACAAGGAGTTGAAGTCTAGTCATCATTTATTATATAAGTCGGAAAAATTAAAAAGATGATATATGAGGAAAATTTGTGTGACTAATGGACAACAACGAAGAATGAGAATGTAGAAACATTGCAAAATGTAGAAAGATTCAATCCCCAAGAATATCCTAGACTTCCTTTCTTTTTCTTCAATAATACAGAGATATTATACTGAAACATTAGTAGAGCTCTGTGTACACTATCAAACTAATTTGAAAACAAAGTGTGATGTGCCCAAATATGGTAGTGCTATGCTCAAATATGGTAGTGATATGACATCATCATGTCCATATATGGGCACATCACATTTTTTGTCACACAGTTTGATAGTGTAGACATTGCTTAACACTATTATTAGATAAGGGAGATCGCATCTCTCTGATTTTTAGACAAACATGGATTGTTTATTTGCTGTAACTAAGTGACTACCAGTACACATTATAATATTAGTTATTATTATTTTATTTTACTATATTTTGTTCTGGAGGATACCTAGTACATCTTTCGAGATGAGTAGGGGGTTACCCCGGTGTATTAGTATTATTAGTACATCACAGCCACTGATCACCAACTGGGCCCTCTGGGAGACCAGTCTTTGACTGAAGAGGTTACCCAGTATAAATATAAATTTCAATCAATCAATTGTACAACCAAAGAGAAAAAAAATTGAACACTATTTAATTATTCAAAATTACTGTAGACATTATTTCAAAATAAAGGCAGACAGTACAATGAAGCAACTCAAGTTATATTCATAATAATGAAATGAGTTCTATAGAACAGTACAGTTTAACGCTACAACACAATGATATTACTAAACCTAATCATGCGTATAAAGTAGATTTCAACAGAAATCCTAGAATTATGCGCAAGATTAAAACAAACCCTGTACTAAAGTTAAGAAAAAATAGTGGTTTTTACATATTATGTAAATTATAGATTCATAAGAAGTATGTTGCCGAAGGATTAGAACCTATCCACTTGAGGAGTAGCCTACCACTAGACCACAGAAGATCCTGTGGTGAGACTACATACAATAGTACTGTACTTACAAAATAATTCTTTGGAATCAAGAGAAATGCTTGATATAACTTACTGTACCTTTTCTAAAGTTGGTATTTTTTTCCAGGTCCCATACCATCTGTCCTTTGCGGGTTCCAGTAACTCCACGATTTTTAAAGTCAATAAAATTTGATGGGTTCATCTCGTCTGTAAAAATAATTATGTACAGAAAACAACGCAATAAATTAATGGCACTAACTCTACATGTTGCTGGGTTAATATAAAATGTAGTAAATTGCTTTTTTTTTTTGATTAATCAATAATTGAAAAGATATGCTAAATTTATTCCAATATTCATTCTTTTCGTGATACATTAAAATCAAATACTGCTAACAGGTTTTGTGACATTTACTTCTCAGCCACCATGTAACATTTCAATATTAAGATTTAGCGGAGAGTGGCCATAACTTAACGGCCTACATATGAATACCTAATGGATGTAGGCCATTAAACTTTAACAAGACCAAGAAAATCTCCAAAGAAGACAAAATATTGAAAACTTTACTATGTTAAAGATGTATTGTCCTCTTAAAAAATAATTCTTAACATTTTTTGTTGTTGAATATGCCATTTTAATGTCACATAATAGAAATTTACATTGACCAAAAATTGGATGGAACATAATTAATTTACCTGAAAAAACTGTAATTTAAAGCAAAAAAGAGTCAAATTGGCTGCCAGCCAATGGATTTTATTATGTTATTTTATAAGTGAAAACACTATTTGTTTGGTTTTTTTTTCTACGGAAGTGATTGACTTTATTAAAACTACAAAATAACCTATTCTAAGTCTGATTTCATCTTCATTTTTCATGTTTTTGGGGGACAATACTGTACATCTTTAAGCGGATAAGCATGTTTTAAAATTCATATTTGTATTTATTATGTGTGAATGGAATAATTTAATTTAGCTGAATAACTTAACCCAGCAAAACTGAATATTTTGAATTTTAATTTTGGGATTTGGGAAAACAATGACTAATATAGCCAAATCAGAACTAACATTTTTTATATTGTGAAATAACATTTTAATTTTTTTTTCAGAAGGGAATAACTTTATTAAAACTGCAAAATGGCCTATTTAAAGTCTGATTTTATTAATCTTCATTTTTCATTTTTTTTGGGGTGACAATACATCTTTAAACCATTTCGTTAGTAAATTAGTTGTCAATACTTAACATAGTAGTACGCAGCCCTACTGTAGAAGAATAAAAATAAGTAGTACTCAGCTGTACATTGATTTAAACTGGCCAGGAAATTATACAAAATAGAACTACCTTAATACAAATCTGCTAATTCATGTTAAACAATACAGGCTTTGAATACTGTATTCTGAGGAAATGTCACCAAAATAGACACTATAATTCAGCTAATTCATGTTAAACAATACAGGCTTTGAATACTGTATTCTGAGGAAATGTCACCAAAATAGACACTATAATTCAGCTAATTCATGTTAAACAATACAGGCTTTGAATACTGTATTCTGAGGAAATGTCACCAAAATAGACACTATAATTCAGCTAATTCATGTTAAACAATACAGGCTTTGAATACTGTATTCTGAGGAAATGTCACCAAAATAGACACTATAATTCAGCTAATTCATGTTAAACAATACAGGCTTTGAATACTGTATTCTGAGGAAATGTCACCAAAATAGACACTATAATTCAGCTAATTCATGTTAAACAATACAGGCTTTGAATACTGTATTCTGAGGAAATGTCACCAAAATAGACACTATAATTCAGCTAATTCATGTTAAACAATACAGGCTTTGAATACTGTATTCTGAGGAAATGTCACCAAAATAGACACTATAATTCAGCTAATTCATGTTAAACAATACAGGCTTTGAATACTGTATTCTGAGGAAATGTCACCAAAATAGACACTATAATTCAGCTAATTCATGTTAAACAATACAGGCTTTGAATACTGTATTCTGAGGAAATGTCACCAAAATAGACACTATAATTCAGCTAATTCATGTTAAACAATATTGGCTTTGAATACTGTATTCTGAGGAAATGTCACCAAAATAGACACTATAATTCAGCTAATTCGTGTTAAAAGGTAACTGCTGGTTTAAAATGTCTATTGTTTACATAAATACAAAACCTTTTCCAGCAACATGGTAAAACGAAATCCCACTTATTTCTCTTCTGTGGTAAAGCACAACAAGCTTCTTTAAAATACTTATTACACCTGATTTTTCAATTTACAAACACTAACCGAGGTAAATATTTCTCACAAAAATAGTTCTTTTGATATATATATTTTTTGTCCTAAGAAAAATGCCACAAATTTATATATACATAATATGATAATATACATAATTTTGGCAAATTTCCACTTTTAAGTGGACATTTTCCAAATTGAATGTCATATTATATTTCAGCCCTTCTGTATTTAAATATTTTTGTTTTGTTTAAAAATTATATATTTAGGCAAATTGCCAAGGATACCATAAACGAATTCATTCATTATCTTAAAGGTGACAATCACATCAAACATTGGCGGAATTAAACAAATGTTGATACATTAACTACGCCTCGTGCATGTTGCAACATTTTAAATACCCTCGAGTGCACCGCATTTTCACTAACACACTCGGACTTGTGCATTATTTGTATAGTAACCAACACAAAGATTTACTGAAGGAATGCGTTATACTTTACTATATAAAATTTCAGAATCAACATTTTAGGATTTTATATTTATATTTTGTATGGCTTTCATAATTTATATATTTTATGAACTGTATCCTTTTTATATTTGTATGTACTGTATTTTGAAAAGGCCAACAGAGTTTCCCCATGGGGATAATAAATTTTTAATTTAATTGAATTGTAATTCAATTGCAATTTGCATTCTATTACTTCTTCTATTACTCTTTTTTTAGCTCTTAAATAATGTAGTGTACTGTGTTACCAATTTAAGCAAATTAATTTTATTTGACAAATAGCAAATACTGTACCTGAGCTGTACAGCCCAATCCAGTCAGTTGCACAAACTTCTTCTTTAATATCCCAAAATACAATCAGGCTATCCCCACATCCGAGTGTGATCTCCTGCTTGCTAACTGATAAACTTGATAGACCTTGAAACGAGCTTCTGGCAAGATTCGGGTCACTGTGTGCCCGATCTTGACGCGTAAGAAGTCGTAGGATCGGTTGATTCGGGAAAACACCCATGCTATGTCGTAACCGATCTTCTAGATCCATCTCTGCGTTTTGTTCAGGAAACTCGCTTAAGCTGTGTCTAAATTGGTTCGAGTCTTCTACTTCTGAACTCATGATTGTAATAAATGCTGTAAAAAGTAAAATCAAGATATTTGTAATGTAAATTTGTAATGTGAATTTCTTTTAAATTTTAACTTACATTTATTTGTTAATCAATACTTATGCACCAATCATAAACAGTTTTTTATCATATTATTTACTACCACTTTTGATTTAAATTGGGAAAATCATTGGCATAACATATTTAGTTGGATGGTATACAGTACATGCATGCTACTTCCTTCACTAGGCAATACCAAAGGTAGGTCACCTGCAGACATTCAAAAATAATAAATTAAACTACAGTCAGTTGAGGCAAAGAAAGCTAATCAAAACGCTGTGGCTAAAGATACGGTACCGTATTCTAACTTCTGTTTACTAAAGGTACGGTAAAATTGCATTATGTCATAATCAGCCAATGGGGTGTTGGTACGTGTGTGACGTCATCGTATAAGGACTTTTGATTTTTCTTTCATATCGCGTCTGTTGTATCAAAGATAGTGCTACACTATCTTTGGTTGTTGTATGTAGAGAATTCCTCCTGTCGGCGGCGCCAGGCTGCATGGATGTGTGTGCGCTGATGAGGGTTTTATTTTTATTCCAAATGGCATTTAGGCCTATATTTTTTATTAAACTTTGTTTACAATGGTGACCATAAACAACAAGCAAATGCGGACAATAAAGGGGCCCTCAAATACTATGATTTTTAGACAGTAGCCCCAGGTCTGAGTCACAGAAATCAGCGCACACATGCAGCTGGCCCCAGCCTGGCATCGCTTTCCCTACACAAACAAACTCATATAATGAGGTCATAGTACGTAGTAGTAGGCCTAGGCCTCTTTTTTGAAACGGTTTTTTGTATTCTAGAATTAAAATCAATAAAATCATCGATAAATGAAGCATAAAGAAAACGCCGTGGTTAGGATTCCGGCACCGGAACTCAACTGCCCACCGTTAGGGAATCCGACACGCTATTGCGCATGCTCAGAGCTCTGGGAAGTGAATATTATAGCTTGTGCCACACTGCACACCACACTACCACTGCTGAGGGTCGGAGTGTTAGGATTTACTGTAGCCTAGTTAGTCGTTGCGCGAGCGAGAGAGTGATGGATTAAACTTGGCCTAGGCCATACATGAATTAATAATTAAAATACGAATACGCCAGGCGCCACGCGTTAAAATAATTATGATATTAATAAGAATCGGTATATCTATCTACCGTAAGAATCGTAATGCTGTATTTAGCGTTGCGACCCCGACTTCCCGAACAGTTTTTTCACATATCCACGCGGTGGCTGCCGTCAATAAATTAACTTGTGATTGCATGTTATGTACAGTTATAATGCGTTATATGAAATCTTTTATTTTGTACTTGAAAAATCATAAAACTAGTCAACTCATGTAATTATATAATTCATAATTAGGCCCTATATGAAGTTTATATATGAATGAAGCAACCACTTTTTAATTACAAAATAAATAGGCCCACTGGTCACGTCTAGCTGGTAGGCCTAGCCTAGTATTTACTATTAGTGGATCCCGTTATTATTAGTAGGCATCTACGCTAGTTCGCCGCGTGGCGGAGCTATGAAATGATCCATCGCTGTTGAGTCACCGATTACCGGCGCTCTGGGCATGCGCAATAGCGTGTCGGATTCCCTAACGGTTGGCAGTTGAGTTCCGGTGCCGGAATCCTAACCACGGCGTAAAGAAAATGCGGTTGATCACTTTTTTCGCGATATGAAAAAATCCAAAGTCCTTATACGATGACGTCACACACGTACCAGCACCCCATTGGCTGGTTATGACGTAATGCAATTTTACCGTACCTTTAGTAAACAGAAGTTAGAATACGGTACCGTATCTTTAGCCACGGCGTAATCAAAAACAAGTTCAAATTTCCTGAATTTATTTATTGATTTATTTCCATTTTTATTTCCTGCCTGCAACATTCATGCAACAGATATCTGTACATCAGGCTTGTTCTTCATACCACCAGGCAACAAACATACACTGATTATAAATAGAATTTGATGTTTCTACCCTTCCTAGCCTACTCCCGTCCGAGTCTCTCTATCTAGCCTCGGCCTAGCTACTAGGCTAGGCCTAGCTGACTGTGTGTGTGAAGCCCCTCCTTTCGATTAGAAAGTAAAGATAAATACAGTTTATTGGAAAACTAGCACATGTCAAAAGACTGTAAAACTATACCTGATGAATTCGGTTTCAAAAAGATTAAATAAATGTTTCAATTCTAGGGCTAGGCTATACTTATTTCTACTTCTAGGCTACGCAGGCCCTTCTCTCTACTTCCGTGCACACTGCCACACCAGCACAACGATCGCCATCGGTCAATTTGTTGTTCCTCTTCATAGCGTACAAATCACAGAAGGAACAGCCACGCCTCCCTCATGAATATGCAAAGCAGGGTTAAAAAGTTCTTCTAGTTCCCAAGGCGTATATTGTAGTACCAGCCTCCATAATATATTTAATAAACATTAAACTAAAAATACAATTTCAAAATTTTATTTTAAAAAGAAAATAAAACAATTATAATGCTTATTAATATTACAAAATTGTGCATTAAACTTCATGATTACATAAAATTATCCCAGTAAATAATTTATTGTCTTTTTAAATTTTGTCTGAAATAATACATTGTGATTTTGAGCTTAATATCATACGTATGAAATGCCATATGTACCAGAATATTTACCTTTTTATTAATATTAAGTTGAAACACAGTCTACTAACGTTCACCATGCACATGTTCGCAATTGTTACTTCTACCTTATACATATCACCACGTACAATAATATTAATTATTAATTGAGTGAGATTGAATGAAGTTCTAACTCCAAATTAAGCGACAGAATTCAGCAGTCTCTTCATAATTTCCATATCCATAGCTAATTTTTTATTTATAAAGCTCAACATTCTAAATATGTGCTTTAAAAACACATTTTTAGTCGCGTGCAACACAACTCTACAGCTCACTATGTTGGTCAGTTGGTCGGTCGGTTGGTCGGTCGGTAAACACTAACTTGAGCCTTTATAACTCGATGCTTAAGCACATGCGACTGCAGCCATATGTATATGGCTTTGTTTTTATTAAAGATGTATTGTCCCTGTGAAAAATTAATTCTTAAACATTTTTCTGTTGAATATGCCATTTTAATGTCACTACAAATAGTTACCCACTTTGACCAAAATTGGATGGAAAAAAAAGTATTTACCTACAAAATTGTAATTTAAAGCAAAATAGGTTTTTGGTTGAATTTAACCATTTATTTTGTAATTTTATCAGTGAAAACATTAATTTTTTCCAGTTTTTTTTTCTACAGAAATTATTAACTTTATTATAGCTACAAAATAATTTATTCAAAGTCTGATTTTATTAATATTAATCTTTATTTTTTGGGGGACAATTTTTAATGTGTATGGAAAATGTAATTATTTGTAATACCTTTAATTACAGTGTAAGTAGTGATTCGTATAACTAACTTTAGAATATTGTAATGATAAAAAATTATAAAATAATAATATTGTTTGACATAGTGTTAAAAATACCATTTTTCATAAATGGCTTTTTGAATAAAATTGAATCGCGCCACCAATAGAATTCAATAATAACGGGGGAGCGGGGGTAGGGGGTTGGGGGTTTGAGAGGAGGAACTACTACTGACATGTGAGACTAAATACCAAACGAATTAATACCTCTTTTTTAGTAATCATATGTAGCATAACTATTTATATTCTTTAATTCTTTATAATTTGTATAGATTTGAAAACTATAAATACAAATTTAAATCATAATTATTTCTTATTTCGTAGTTGATTATGTGAAAACTCAACATAAATTTGATGATTGTCGTTAAATTCTTTGTACCTATATATAATGTGTGCGCATGCGTGTTCACCTTGGAATCTGATTTTGTGGTGTGGTGGGATATTTCCTATTCTTCTTCAACACACCGTTGTTTTAGTGATTCGATTCATTCCCCTGAAATCGAAACAGCCGGTACACCAGAATACTCCTATTTTTGTTGGAAGTTTCCTAGGAATTGGTCACTCAATGTGTAAGCCATCAGAAGTAAGTTATTGATAACACGTACTGCTTCAGTTTTTAATTTACCACAAGTAACAAGTATTTTAACTGTACTAAACAAAGCAATGCAAATTACCTCGCCTTGCTTGTGTCGTGCGTAGGCCTAACGTGGTATAGAGATATTTGTGGGAATAGAAGGCATGAAATGGCCTACTCACTATTGCTAGTTTAGGCTAGGAAAAACCAATGGACGTTACTATTTGTTACGTTTTATGTATGTTTACATATTAATTTCAATCTATAGTCTTAATGGATATGCTGTAATGTAGTTTAGTATTGTTTCTTACAGTTTCTACTCAATAAACAATATTTATATTTTCGAATCTCTGATGAGGAAGTTAAGCAATTGTTCGCATTGACTTTTTACAGTGTGTGTGAAGCGGCCATTCATGCAGCAGCACCGGATGAATCCGGATTTTTCTGCTGTTTGATCTCAGTTGGGGCGCGTCTTAATAACTGTTGCTTTGGCTTGACTTTAGAGCTTTTGGCCTAGCTAGTAGTAATTGCATTTCATTTTACAATCCAGCCACTATAATTGTATGTAATAGAAAGAAAAAGGGGAAAATAAAGGATTTCAGTTTTATAAGTACAATGCAGGCCTAACTAGGGTTTTTCTTGGGGTTGCAATAAAATCAACTGTTCATTTACTGTATACAGTTGAGCACTTTAGCCAAAGAACATATTTAAACACCCCACCCTCTTTTTACCAAAACGTTACTCCATTATTAGACCTGATATACTGTATGGCTTGTTAATAATAAAATTTATTTATTCTTCATTACGTTCAACATGATGGGATGTAGGCCTACTGTAGTGTTTAATAAATTCTTACGCACCCCTGCGTCAATAATTATTTGAAATGACGTATCCATGGCGCACCTATCCCGGGTGTCGTATAGTGGGTCATACAATCGCGACAAGTGCATAATCAATTTAAAACTCTACAGTTTACTTTTAGCTTACTATAGTATGTTTAGTTACCATTTTCTGGTATTTTTAACATAAAATGTTTTACCAGCAAGCTGCTTTATAGTAAAGCTCTATCTACACTATAAAACTTTATGTGACAAATGTGATGTGATGTGCCCATAATATATGGACATGATGATGTCATATCACTACCGTATTTTCATCTGTTCCATCTAATATTTTATTGTTTTATTAATGATCAATTACTCACAATTATGATGTGTAAGCCCGACACTGAATGCTTATTATTACAATATATTCTGGAAATATCAAAACGCTATCATAGTATTATATAGTAGGAACAGTATGGCATTAAAGCATAAAACAGACAAACTATTTACTTAATACCTGCACACATCCGTATACAATCTTTGTTTTGTATTTTGTTTGTTTTTCCATATAATTATTGTTGTGTGATACAAATAAATTTGGTATTTATTTATTTTTTTGTATTCCTTTAAGAACTACTTTTTTTTAACCTTCATAGTCTATGATAATTCAGGTATTTATAAAGGAAGTTAAAGAAAATAAATGTTGTAAAAAAAAATCCATAGTACAAACTGTTACTAGTGTAGACTCAAATGTTGTACAAAAGCTTGTTATTTCCTATTGTGTAAAATAATTTTCCAAAAAACACTTCCAAATAAAAACAACACATTGTATCGACACCTACTCAGTACTGTACAAGGTAAATGACCTGTTGACAATACAAAAAAAAGCTACAGGGTAATTTAAAAAAAACACTTAACTTAATACAATGTACTTTGTACTAATTCTACAAACTATTACTGTAGTACAAACAAGATATAATACACCCAAGACAGACATGCACTGACATTCAAAAGTTAACTAGTTTGTTGAGAGGCAAGATTATTGTTTTTCCTGTCAATGTTCTCTAAAATGCATCATGAAAATGTTGTGCAATGTTTTAGATTAAGGTAAACATTTGGGTAATAATCAATAACTATTCTAGGAATTTGTTGATGATGTAATCTACATTTAGTACAGTAGAGTCATCTTACTATCCAATGAGTATGATTCATTGATCTGAGGTTGTTATGATCAGAGTTGATGATGCGTGATATTGATTTGTAATGTTGTGTAATAATAAGACTTGTCCACCTGACCTCACATCATTAAAAATATTGAATGACCCTATAACCTCTTGATAGTAAATAACAAATATCAAGTATTGCACAATTATATGTAATGCTTTGAATTATAAAATGCAAAGTTCTTGTTGTGTCAAACTCATTTTTTTAGAAATTGTAGTACAGTAACAAAATAATGTCATTGGTGTTAGCACTCATCTCAAATGAATTAAATGATTTAATGTTGAGGCTATCGACAGATTGGTTGATTTATACACTTTATGTAATCAAGTGAAAGGTACAGTATTTTGGAATTATTAATTTTAGATATTAATTTTTGAACAGATCAGGAACCAGTTAATAAACTTGGATCACCTTTATTATGAAATTTGAATAATTACAAAAAGGCCAAATTTATTAGAAAAACCATCAAATTATTATTATTTATGTAATTCATGCCAAGAAAAAGTTGATTAGTTTTGAGTTGATTATACTGTGGTACAAGTGCAATCAAACTTGGGAAAAGGGGCATGATAATATTATGAGTTAGGCTGGATTAGAAAATTCATTAAAGAATACTTGGGGTCATGATGTGAAAATAATGAAATGTAGATTATAATACAGTTTTGAGTTCATGGCAATCAATTTGTTGGGTAAGGGACATAATTTGAGTATTACTGTACGAGGTGCTGGCAAGGGACATAATTTGAGTATTACTGTACGAGGAGCTTGCTTGGTGTAATGAACTTTAAAATGATTAATAAATACTTAACTAGGTTGTTTATTCTGTGTGTTGCTGTCAGTTGTAAATATGTCATGCTACTTCTACCCACACCAACTGAAAAGTCATTGCGCAGTGTCGGTTACTGCCTGTGCCAACTCTGGAATGGTATTTGAAGTATGTAGTACCTATATGTTAGCTTCTCTACATAATGTATAATCGCAGACACTTAGCTGACAGTATGGTACTTAGGCACTACAAATTGTTGGTCAACACTATTGGTGGTGAGATTTGACAGTTTACAATTGTGTGCTGTACATTAGGAGTTTAACTGCAACTTTTGTAATATTTGATTATTTTTGTAGTAAGTATTACTTTTTACAGTTAAGATACTTAATGAATTACAGTATGATGATGTACAGTATATTCAATATTACTGTATAATTACTGTATTATAAAGTACTGAAAAGCTAGTTTGTTTTGATGTTAGAAATATTACTCTGTTGTTTCACATACAATAACAAAATAAAAATACAAAACTCATTTGTCCCTGTTGGGAATTTACTACAGTAAACCCACTTCAAAACATTGTTCAATAAAATGTTCATGTTTATTAATTCCCTTAATCATTCAGTACCTGTTCCCATAGTCCCTTGATGAAGATATAAATATGTTGTTTTTTGTAGCAAATTTTGAGAATGAGGTGTCCTGTAGGTGGTTGTCCCGATGGGAGTTCATTAAAAGTGGAAGATGTGTTGTTACTGTTGAATGCTAGTTAGAGCCTACAGTATTACAATACACTGTATACAACATTGATAGTTACAGTACCGGACAGAATTATTGCAGATTTTGAACGCATTCAACGCATTGTTAAAGTGTTGACAACGCGTTGAAACTGCGTTGTCCGTTGGCGTTGAAAGTGTTGAGTTCGTTGAACTGTTTATTCAACCAACACAATGTGTTGCGTTGAGTTTGCGTTGAAATAACGAACAATCGGATTCGTATGGTATTTACAGATTGCCAGTGTGTATTAGTAGTAGTAGTAATAGTATAAAATACAGTATTACAAATATTTAAGAAAACAAACATAATGTGTATTTTTCCGCGGAAACCTAGCTTAATATATTACACTAGGCTAGGCCTACTACTAACGAGTAGGCCCCGTGTGTATGAGCCGCGTCTGCCATCGCAGTTAAAAGTAGTGGTCATGTCCTTAATTACTGTGTGCCTATATTAACTGGAGTATTAAATACCAAAGTTAAGCCGGCGGTGAATCTTGGAGGCTAGGTCACATCGTAATTAATTATTTCCAAACTAAAAACTTCGCAGTACTGTACTACATTTTTCTCGATTATTTATAAAAACAACGTAGCCTACACCCGCCGCCATGGAAGGCAACAATACACGTACACCACCAACATAACGATCCAGCATGGTCGTCGTCTTTTTCACGCATGCTTTTCGTGACGTGAGGGACGAACTGATCGAAAGGTGAAGAGTTCATTCATTATGAAATAACGCGTAATTAAAAGGGAAAAAATCGTTTAGTTTTATTATTATCCATAAATATATCATTATCATGTATTATATTATAAATTAATTATTGTGATGCCTAACGTAACCCATGCAGAGAAAAGCGTTAAATATAATAACCAAGAAATAGGAATGACCAATTTGATGACAATAGGCAATTTTAGGCGTTTTCTTTAAAATCAAAACCTGTGCCATACCATATTATTCACGCCAAGGTGTAACCCACAAATATTTGAATAACCAAACAATTCAGAATAAAGAACCACTTTATTCTGATGCAAGACAATATATTATTACAGGCGAGGTTTAGGCGTTTTCTCTGTAACATACTATTGTTTTGTTTCTTAATATAATTATATTGGCCTCCTCCTGAAACTGTATGAATGGGGTGGGAGTTGCGAGAATATGCGAGCGAACAGCCAACATTTAAATCAGTTTACAGTGTGATGCTTTTCAAAACGCGCAACGTTTTCAACGCGTTCAACGCTATGGGATTCAATTGTTTAACGTCGTCAATGAACGGTCAACGGGTTCAACACATTCAACACGCTCTATTGTTAACGTATTCAAAACGCTTTTTGTACTTAAAAATGTAATGTTGTTCGATTTATAAAGATTTAAATTGGTTCATGGGTGTCGGACACGTCAAATTTTTTAGTTCTTTCAAATTACATTACAACAAACAATGGGACAATTATAAAATAAAAACCAAAATAGAGAAACAATATTTTAACTTTATCTCTTGAATCTCGAACAGCTAAAAAATGTAGGCCTAAATAAAATTAATTACTTCGTCGTCATTAACGATCGTTAAATACGTCATAACACACGTGGTGTTTTTCTTGAGGAAACCAGGGTGGCGGCCTCGTGTGTTGATGTCAGTAATTTCCACGTTGTTTGATTTTACGACGTGAGATCGTGTTTTCCCCCGGAAGGCCTACAGTACAGTGTTAACTGTTAGACTTGGCATCGACCTTATTATTCGATGTTTTCCTTCACTAAACACTGGGAAATATCACTGTGTGTTTTACTTGGTAACTGTCCGTTCAATACTTAAAAATATATCTAAGCTTCATATATATTTTTTATTTATATTAAAATATCTGGTAGTGACTGCCGATAGGTATTTTGCCTGTTGTTGTTTCTGATCGTTCAGGCGTGCAATCGGCCAGTCTAGCGCTGCAGCAGCTAGCGTTGAAATAACTATATTGTTTACTTGACATGCTGATAATGACTTTCGTTGAATAAACAACTAAACGTTGAAAGCCGTTCAACGCAACGCAAACACAACGCAACGACAACGTGTTGAATGCGTTGGGATTTTTGCAATAATTCTGTCCTGTACTGTAGTCTGCGCTATCTTATTTTCACTATCCATAATATTCAAAATATCTGAATAAATATTGTAACTTATAGAATGTCTACTGAAGTATTGTGGTACAATAAAGCGGTGTCCAATTTTTGTTTGCAATTCACATTTTATATTCTAGAAGTTCTATAGTAGAATATAACATAAAAAAAAAATGGATTATACAGTATTTTTCTTTTGCGAATTGACTTTGAATTTCTCATACTGTACAGTAAAATAATATGGTGACAACAACTACGCTAAATAAATTGATAAAAGATAAATTTTATAGGATACACTGTACCAGTAAATATTTGAAGGCACTTGACTGTCCAATATTAACAACTTTCAGTACACAATTATTTTCAGAAGTTAAAAGATACTGTATATAGTCAGTACTGTATCTGGAACCAGGAAATTTTAATTCGGTTTGTATATGGGAAAGTTCCCTAAATAACAGTTTTTGTTTGATTTATTTGAAGGCATTTGAGTGTCGAATGTTATAAGCCTACAGTAAAAAAATTATTTTCAAATGTGAAAATAATATCTGTAATGAGGAAACCAAAACAACATGTTCAAGTGGATTGTTTATCTTAAAATAAATATTCATGTGCAAAAATAAATTACTATGAAGTTAACTGTATTCTTCTCCTTGATCATACTGTACCAGGAAACTGCGTTGGGTAATAAAATGGATGTCCAACATATAATTCGATTGTGATTGAATGAATACACAATGAATTTTAAATTGACATTGTTTATTTTAGTCACTGCAGTACTTTTGTGAAAATTTAAATCATCTATAATACTGTTAAGTTTAACAATTCTGTTTTCTTTTTCTTCTTGGTGCAGTACTGGCAAAGCTGTGGTCACTGCTTTATGGCGATCGTTGTAGAGGCTGGAGAGTATTGCCAAAGCCAACACGAGTGACTAGCTAATCAACGACACGAACCTCCAGGTTGAGCTGCCGTGTCCACGACAAGCTCAGCGTTCTAACCCAAATCCATTCGACATTGCTGCAAAGACGAATATTTTATTCCAAACTGGGACCGGTGCAAAAAGAGAGATATCTCGGATGGGTTAAGCAAAGTTTTCACGAACAATCCACACGTCATTTTGTGTGCACATTAGTGCGTGACCTACCTCAACTTGATTTTCAAGGCATTTAGCTGCCTTCTTTGTCGTCTGGATAAGTTTCTCCTTCATTACGTTTAAGGACCCATCCATGCGTTATCACGACAGTACAATGGCCCGAAGTAATAAACCGCCGCCTGCTGAAATTGAGTATAAGAATATGAAATTCTTGATCGTCAACAATCCTGACAAGAACACCGTAGAAAGCTTTATACAGGTATAGAATATAGAGTATTTAGAACTCAATTTGTACATACTATTTTAGTCAACCTGGTGGCTAAAGCTCTGTCTACACTATTAAACTTTATGCGACAAAAACATGTGCCCATACAGTATATTGACATGATGATGTTGTCATATCACTACCATTTGACATCACACTTTTTTGTCTTAACTCGTTTGATAGTGTAGACAGCGCTTTAAGATTTAATTAAATTTTACAACACTGTAGCCCACCATAAGTAGTTGTTTTGGCCTTAACATGGGGAAAGTTTATCCAACAAATACAATTACTTTCTACAGAATACTAAACAGAAGCCTTTTAAAAGCCTACTCGAAAATCATCCAAAATGTATATTATTTATATCGTGAAGTCTATACTATCTTTGCCCTGCCTCCAACATTCCAATTTCATTGTAAAATATTATCTTGCTTATATTTCCATGTAGTATTTAATCTCTGTTCAAACCTGATAATAGTATTTAATGACGCATTCATAAAAATTATTTTGCGTGGATGCCTCTTCACATGATTTAAAAGATCATTATCACATGTCTAAAATTGCGACATTCTGCTAACATATTATTAAGTGGAGTGCAATGATGTTGTTATCTTGAAAATGATACATCTCAGTAAAAACAAGAAAATGTTATACTGTACCATATTTGTTGTAATAAGATATTGACAAAACGGTTAATAAAATATTCACAAAAACAAAAGACAAATGATGCATATCCAAGGTAATTCTATATTGAATAAAGCCATCAAAATACTAAATAAGCGACCTCATCTGTGTGGCCATTATTTTTACAACCAAAATGAAATTCAATTCCGGTTTATTCAAAATATAAGTGGCACTGGCATGGCATAAAAAATCTGAATTGCACCAAATTTACATTATTATCAAAAAAATGTATTATTTTATGTTTGATTGAATGAGTAACTGTGGTGCAACTAACATTTAGTTTTAACCAGCGTGGGTGTAAATTGACTTTTTAATAATGCTGCACACCAATTGACCTGTGTCAATTATCTGTTATCTTAAATGAAATCCTTGTTTCCTGGTATCAAACCTCTGTTGAGACTGTGTACGGTATCTGATGATATGACTGACTTACAGTATTTGATTTGGCATTTTTTATATTCTCGTAATCATATTCGATTCATAAATGAATGAAATTAGTTAAATTCTGTTTTAGATTAGGATTGTCCTTCCTATTTGGGTTTAAAAATAATATTTTAAATATTTTATATTTTAATTTGATTTGCTCAGCTAGGACGGTAAAAATAATAACTATATTTCATACGTACTTGTCTTTAGTAACCAGAATAATAGATTGTTAACTAAAGCTCTGTCTACACTATCAAACTCTATGTGATAACATGTGATGTGCCCATATATGGACATGTTGATGTCATATCACTACCATATTTAGGCACATTACACTTTATCAAACTAGTTTATAGAGTGTGAAAGGGCTTTAAATATTTGTGTACCAATATTATAGAACCCCACAACTCACTCAAACCAATTGTTTTATACTTTGCAGGATCTCAAGAATAGAGGCATCAAATATGTTGTGCGTGTATGTGAACCTACTTATGATGCTAAAAAGCTTGCTAAGGAAGGCATTAAAGTCCTTGTAAGTAACTTATTGATTTCTTTACTATTTAGACTTTGTGAAGTCTTGTAAGTGAGAGATGAAATAAACAAAAGCTTTTCTAGTTGCTATTTATTCAGGATTAAGCTCTCATTTCAATTTGGTCATCTGAATTATGCTCATCACCCAAAATAGTTCTGGTATGGTAAGCTATACTGTACTCATATTTCTTTGAGTATTATGATGGATGATAGATTATGAAATATTAAAATGAATTTTTAGTGTGAATATCTACATTTAGCCAACCACACCTCTGCTATTTATTCAGGATTAAGCTTGCATTTCAAATTTGGTTTCTGAATTAAGCTCACCACCCAACCACACCTATCTAAAGAAAATTTCATGACCAAATGTTATTGGTTGTTTGTTTTCTTTGTACTGTATATGAATAGGATCTGCCTTTTGACGATGGCGGTCCACCCACCTCTGACATCATTGGTCAATGGTTCGATCTACTCAAGCTAAATTTTGCTGAGGTGCCTGGTTGTTGTATTGCCGTACATTGCGTGGCTGGTCTTGGTAGAGCCCCTGTATTGGTTGCATTGGCCCTCATGGAGGCTGGAATGACATATTCAGATGCTGTTCAGCTAATTCGTCAGTAAGTTGTTTCACATCCATTTTAAAAATATAAATTTAATGCAAGTGTTTTAATATGAATAATGGTATCAGTAGGAATTTAAAATATATATGTATCCCTTATAATATACTAACCTTGTATCATTATAGTAATCCAGAAGATGTTTTAAGATGATTCCTGAAGGGAGGGATCTCCTGACATGGCCTATTTATCTATAGATATCTTATTTAATACTTTAAATATTTGTATTCCTATAGTAATAAAAATTATACAGTAACCTATAGTACAATCATTTAGTATTAGTAACATTGCTCTAGTATTTAATTCTATTCCTAAAAAATTAACCCAGTTCACTTTTTGATCATGATCACAATAAAGAGAAAGAAACACATTAGATTCACTCCACCCAACATAATTATGAATGAATAACCATAAAAAACAATGAACAAGAAACAATGGGCTGCTGAGTAAAAAAAAAAACATGTCACTTTTGTTTATAATTGAATGCTTGTTTAGTCCGAAACAAAGTGTGACATTTGTTATTAGTTTTTGTATATTATTAGAGTTTACTTCCATTTGTAACCATACAGTATTCTTGTGACTACTGTATGCTAATGCGTGTCACTTTTATTTTTAATTGAATGCTAGTTTAATCCAAAACAAAGGGTGGTTTGTTATTGGTTTTTGTATAGTAATATTATTAGTTTACTTCCATTTGTAATGGTCATACTGTATGCTTGTTACTACTACTGTATGTTAATGACAAACATTGGTTATTTGAATGCGTCAGAAACCACATCTGAAAATCGGCGGATGTGGTGAAAATTGTTCATCTAAAAACGATATTGACAATGTGACCTTTAACCTTTGCAGGAAACGGCGTGGTGCTATCAATGCCAGGCAACTAGACTTCCTAGAGAAGTACCGTTCAAAGAAACGGCTCAAAGTTAACGGAGAAAAATGCTGTATCCAGTGAAGACGTCCAACCACTACATACACATACACAGATAGAAAATAGTTCCTCTACTAACTTGTTTGTTTTTTATCGACTGAATTCTTTGGCTATGTACGGAGGGAGTGTTATTTTAAAACTTCGACGTGATGCCAGTTATTTATATTGAAGTTAAAAAGATTGAATAATTTAGTATTTAAATAAAATTCAATATTAATGAATTTTATGAATTTCATAGGTTTTAAACCTTATTTCTAAAAAATTTTGGGAAGAAGGAAAAATGATGATATGAATTAATTTGAGATTATGAAGTGCATAATATTAAATATATGTACCTCGTACAAAATATCTATTCTTAATGGTTCTAAAGTTTCTTCTGGTGCACTTCACTTTCCAACGAGATTCTTGATTTCCAGCGATTATATTTCAATGGAATAATGAGATTAACATGGTTTTAAATTATTAAACCAGTTTATCGTACTATCGTTCGACTATTGAAGACCAAGGAACTAATTAATAATAAGTAAAGTTAAGCAATAACATTGACATGAGTAATGGTAATACAGTGCTTTGCAAATATATTTAATTAATTATACATGATTATTTTTCATGGGCGCTGATTATTACTATATGAATTGTTTAATGGTGAAAAATTCAGAGGAATATGTAAACTGTTAAACAGATTTTTACAGTAGCTCTTAATAATTTATGTTTTAAACAAATGAATATATTTTGAATTTTTTATTATACATCCATCCATAACACATTATATTTTTGTGATAAGCAAACAATGGGATATTCAATAGAAGACTAAAGTTCTGTCTACACTATCAAACTTTATGTGACACAAAATGTGATGTGCCCATATATGGACATCATGATGTCATATCACCACCATATTTGGGCACATCACATTTTTTTGTGAAACTAATTTGATAGTGTAGACAGAGCTTAAGGCAGTACCGTTCCTTGATTGTTAATACTTGAATGAAACCAAATTGACAAACATGAAACAAACCAATGTCAAATTCATTATTAATCAAAATATATTTTAAATATACTTTTAGCAACAAAAAGCACTTTTTAAGGTAAAAAAATCTGCTTTGAATTCGTTTATAATCATTTTTTGATGCAACAGAAATATTATCTTTTTCTAAATTTTTAAATGAGAAAAAAAAACTATTGTGGCGATTTCAAGCAAAGCCAAAATCAAGATGTAATCTTAATCGAAGCCTTGATTCAATGGTATGTGTTTACTGATAATGAATTTCAAAGGCGTACACAGTAATTGTTTAACAAAATGTTGATGAATTTTGGCTAAGTACGCAAATAGCATGCCTTACAGTATTTTTTTATCAATGAAAATGATGCATTTCTCAGAAATTTGTAACTAGTTACTAAATGTACCCCATATAACCCTTATGTAATAATTATATAATATTTGCGTCCTATAAATACATTTTTAATATTAAAATAATTGGGACAGTAAGGCCAATATGAAAGCGTAAATAATTCGGTATTGTATGCTTATTAGCTAATTAGACTTGAAACTGTAGAACAGTGGTCTTCATTAGCTTGCCAGTAAATTAGAAAATGAAGTTATGTAACGAACGCAAGTACTCCACTAACAATACTTGCAATAACAAAAACATAATTATAATTGAAGCTGGGTAATTTAGAATTGTATGAACTGTCAATTCAACAATATTAATATAGATAGCGCTATGAAAGAAAAAAAACATTTTAAATTTGTTCTAACAGACTAGGTAGATGCATTTGATTTCTCAAAAGCTCGCCCATTTTATTGTTCAATAACAACACACTTCTCTTACCAAGTAATTGTATCTGTTACAACAAACAACTAGAGTACAGTTGTGCTATGGATTGTATTTCATCAAACACAATGTAGTGCATTAATTTGGAAGGTCAAGGTATTATTTCTTAATTATTACTTAATGCACTATATTGTGCGAGACAAAATGTTCATGCATATTTTATATTTGCGTGCTTTATTGAAATGAATATGATATAGAGTTGAAACCTAGTTAAATCAAATTAATGTAATTGTTTTAAGCTTGGTTCCCACTAGAACGTAAACGTAACACAAGCGTGTTGACCAATGACAAGCGACAGTTCGAATAATTCATAGCTTGTGATTGGTCAGCTAACTTGCATTACGTTAGTGAGAACCAAGCATTATAGTCGAGTTAAACTCTTTTCAACCAAAGCACAATTCAATTCCCAACATGTGATCAGATTTCGTAAATCTTATAATATTCTTCCTGTATGGAAATCTAGCTTTGATTATCCTAATCGTCGGTGGTGAATAAGGATACGGTACAAACCGTGTTAATATCACATGGTGTTTGTCTATCTCGGCTCTTAGAGTGTCACTAACGAAATGATGGATGCTGTTAAATAATCCACACAGTATTTTTAACCTAATCTGAACTCCCAAAAGTTGTATTCCTACAAAATGTGCCTTTTTTGTTTGTTTTTAATTTGGCATACATACACATTTTTTTATGGATAAATTTACCTGATTTAAATAGGTAGAAATAAACACTTTCACGTTGTCGTAAATTACTTGTCCAATGTCACCACAGATCACGCGTCTTTTATTTCAACCCACCTTACAATAACCGCCATCACAGTAGAATAAATAGAATCATAATTGTTATTATGGTTTTCTTAATCACACTGTCTAATTAACAACGTTAAGTACTGAAATGATTTAGTGTTCCTTATAATGTTAGTCTATACTGTTTTTTTTTGGATATATGTATCTTATGAATATTGGAATAAATACTTTTGAGAGTGCAGAACATTTGTTTTATATAGTTTGTGTTTCGTTTGAGACTACTGGTATTAAAATGTTTGTGACCTACTACTACTACCTTGTTAACTAGTACAGTACCAACCTTCACTCACTGTCCTGACGCCATTTTATTTCTATGACTAACTCTGTGTAATTCATCACAAAACTCAAATAACCGTACTATGTAGGAGTAGGCCTAGGTATTATAGAATAATGATAACCACTATATCACGATTGAACATCATTATTATTATTATATACCAATTACTTTTTGTTTGGTTGTTATGGGCCATGATAAACACGTTTGTGGTACAGTTATAACAAGAATGCTAGGACTAGGCCTAGTGTCTAACCCAAGAAAGACCACTTTTCAAGCCTTAAATGGACTCAAGTTAGGCCTACATTAGGCCTAAGCACGAACATTGCAAAAGAGGGCTAGATAAAATAAATTTAGCTATGCTTCCAATCCTAGTTCATAAGGTGTATAGCCCTCCTACTATACTATTAAAAAAAGTACATTTTATAATAAATTTCACTTACTGTGTTGACTTTCCAATTTTGAATTCAGCCACGCTCGATGTAGTAGTCCCCAACTGAGTCGTCTGACAATCCCGCTATCTGATTGGCCAATAGTGCGTGTAGTCGAGACAACCATGCTTGGCGGGAATCATCAACAGGATGTTCTGGGCATGCTCAAATCAGATTCGCCTGCCTGTTGTTGCTGCTACCAGTGTAGACGTTATCGTCACTATTTTGTCGAAGGCATGCATTGAAACTATTCTAGTGAACAAACTTAAAGACCATGTTTTTCGTTTAAATGTAGTCTTGTTTTTTGGCTTATATGGATTTAAAGAAGATGAAAAACAAATTCCATTATCACAGCGGCTTGCGGTGTAAAGAAAAATAGTTCACTTTGCGACGTACATATAATTTGTTGTACCTAATTGAGTGCCGGCGGTAACTGAACTAGTCTGGCGTAGGTACTGCATTGAATTGCAATCAACGCACACGCTTTCTGCATGTACGTCTACTTCTGTGTACCTCCTGTATCATCAGGTTGGAATTGGTTACGTTGCGTTACGTCCTTGTGTTGCGTCTCTAGTGGGAACCAAGCATTACCCATGATTTCAGTTTGGCGGTACAGTATTTTTATATTGCAAATTAAATTATTTGTCGATATTTAAGACGATACAGTACATGAGTTTAGAGTCATGCTCATGGATTACACATTTCTCTAATTTTGTTTTCATAAAATTTGGATAAAAATCGACTTTATTTGATAACGCCGCCAGTAAAATGTACGCCTGCATTTGTTGTACATGCATAATCATGGTCAAGTAATACGACATCAAATCAAGAACAAAACTACTTATATATAGATAAACCTTGTTTTATTATACTTGAAACATAGGCCTACATGATACGTATACTTGAATACGTTATGATAGAAGTCGTTCCTTCTAAACAATTCAAAAATATTACAGCCAGTACTGTATAAAATCATAATACATTAAAGTAACATACATTAACAAAGACCATTTAATTGGTCAGAAATATAAAATAAGTATCGACTCTCGTCGTACAATAAATTCTTTATTAATGAAAGAAATTACGTCATTTATATAAAAAAAAAACGTCTCTTTTGAGAATTAGTATACAAACTATATTGCACTAACTTCAAATGAATAAACAACAAAACGAAATAATTCTAAATTAAATTGAAATAAAACAGATATGTACCATATATTTTTCTTACAAAGATTCATATTTCCGACATTTTATACACAAAAAAATGAAAGTAAGCTATACGGTTGGTCCCTACAAAACCAGTATAATTCTGGTCTAAATACATTTGACCACCCACTATAACATCAAAACATTACACTGTATTGTTAGTAACGCCACGAAGACAAACAGACGCGCGCGTACAAATACTGATAATCCAGGAAAGAATTTTTGTACGCGCGCGTCATTATAATAACTTCGTGATTGCGTCACTGGCGATATATCTTTCTTCCAAAATCGATAAAAGTTTTATATAAAAAGATTCCTTATTTCATGATTATATTTACAATCCGTTAGATAAACACGTACTTTTACAGTAATTGTTCGTATATAATAAAAGCTGTCAAATATCTTAAACACCTTCATTCAAATATAAACTACACAATATATTACATATGTAGAGCTACTAAAAACAACTTTTCAAATTAAAGACCACTCTATTATTCGTAATAACAAAGAGATTCTAATTGAGGACCATAGTTACTAAAACGAATAGGTCTACCCGGGATCCGATCGTAAGATTATTTAGTACACACATGTACGGTGGTAGATGCACAGCTCTATCATTTAGGCTACTTGTTAAAATCCATCCAAAAGCCATCAAGAAATGTCAAAGTTTATTTATTATTTCTACAAAAAATCGCTTCAGTAAATCACAAACTAATTACATTTGTTTTGTAAAGATCATATCTTATATAATTGGATTGGCCGAAGTAGGCCTCGGAGATTAAAAAAAAATGTATACAAATACAGTGATAATTATTTACATTAATAATCCACGAATCTATGAATTCACGAGCAGTAAATTTATAACAAAATCACGAACATTACTAATTTATTTTATCATGATTTATGTCCTGTATTATTTGTTTTTTTTTCAAAAAATTATACTAGAGAAAGTATACAAATGTAATGTATATTATGCTCTCTGGGAAAATTACAATAATCATTTGAATAAAGTATAAAAATATTTTGCTACTTAAAAAAAAATTACGACTTTTCGTTCACCGTTTTGATCGATTTGAAACCATTTAAATAAGTTCTTCCTGGAAACTATAACTACAAATGCCACATTGTTTACAATGACATGGTATGACAAGTATTAAATAGAAAATAGCGTTCCTAATATTATAACATAATTATAAGTATGGATATTGAATAGCACTAGCATACTGGAGAAGAAACAAAAACGAACGAACAATTAGCTATCTGGCATTATGTATAGATATCATATCAAGTTGACGATCGCGTTTAAACATTGAAAATTCTGGGAATAGAAACATTATTTGTACGCGCGCGTTCAAAAACTGATAACAGAAATAATTTTATACGCGCGCGTTCAAATGCTGATAAACAGTACATGTACGCGCGCGCGCGTTCACCTATGTCCCTTATGTGGCGCACATCCCACAAATACTATAATTTTAAATATTCAAATTACAGAATTGGAATTTTGATAACATATTTCTAAATGTTAATTTACATCAAAACGATCTTTTTGTTTATATAATATTTCTATTACACACTAACCTTTACTTTTTTAGAATAAATTTTTTTATTTTTTTTTAAAATATAGTTTTTTTATTGTATTTAGATTAATCCAATCGACTCGATTATTCTTTAAACCTAAATGTTCAATGTACTAAAATGTCATCGTCATTTTAATATTACTGTATGAAAATAAATGTTATGCTGAATGTTGAAAGAGAAAAAAAATATTATTTGTTCATACTAAGTACTTTTGTCAGAACAACAAATAACTGTGTTTTACTTTTTTTTTAACAATTAACATTCATCAATGTACATCAGTACTGGCAGATGTAATAACCTAGCATAATTGTTTAGGTTGAGTTTATAATAATTATTAGTGTTGTAAAAGTCGTGTGTGCCTGTATTACAGGCATAGACATTGTGAAGTTTATTGTTTTAAACACTTGTATTTATTTATCCTCAAATTCTTTCAGTTCATTTTAGTATTTCATCTAAGATAATTGAATAATGGAACATAAATAAACAAACTGAAAATAATTGCCTCAAAAACCAATCCTAAACATGCAAAATAATGTAAAAAAAAGATGATTTACTTTGCCAGAGTATTATATCATTTATTTTATGATTTACTAAATGCATCATAGAGCAATTAACCTGAACCTACTCTGGCAATGTTTGTTATCTAATCTTGTTGATCAGTCATAACAGAAGGTTATGGCCTACGCATTTAAATTGAGTTTTTTCATTATTATAATATCAGCCACTCGACAACCTTGGTAGGAACAAGTTAAAAATCATTGCATTTGTGCATTAAATTATTTTCTAGATTCAACAACTGAAATCTAATTAAGAATAAGTACATAAACATAAATTATAAATTACATTGAATAGTACCATACTAATTCTTAGCGACACTGTTTTCTGGTACTGAAAATTAAATTGTATTTTGCTAATACGGTAAAATTGTAAGAAAAACATTAAAAACAAACTGAAAATTATAACTAGAAATGAAAAACCTAAAAAAGTACACTATATATTTATTTATATAGTGTAATAATAAATGGCACAGTAATATGTCTTATATGGCTTTTAAAGGAATACTGAAGCTTGGAAGAACTGAAGGAAAAATTAATTTTTAAAAATAAATCTGAAATCTGTATCATATCTGTATTTTTAACATTGTACTGTTTGTAATTTTTTTTTATGGAACACTACACTTTTTAAAAAAATTGAGAAATCACTGTTTCTTATTACAAATACAACAACAGTATTTTGGAGAATGGTATTTTCAGCAGAGTGAGAGGTAAATGCAAGTATTTGTAAGAAAAAGTAATTTGGTCCAAAATGTCAACAACACAATATAATAATATACGAATTGCCCCGAAAACCTCCATCCAGATATTGGAATGCTCCTTTAATAGTACATTGCTTTATGATGGTGGAATTTATCCTATGGTCATATTCAGATTGAAATGAAAAAAATCAATCCAGTCCAGATTGATATGAAAAAAATCAATCCAGTCCAGATTGATATGAAAAAAATCCATCCAGTTTATTTTGATATGAAAAAAATCAATCCAGTCCAGATTGAAATAAAAAAAATCAATCCAGTTCAGATTGAAATGAAAAAATCAATCTAGTTTAGATTCATATGAAAAAAATCAATCCAGTTCAGATTGAAATTGAAAAATCAATCCAGTCCAGATTGAAATGAAAAAATCAATCCATTCCACAAACATCAAATTATTTATATATTAATATTTTTGTAGTTTTATTCCGTATTCATTTATTTTTGCATATCGGACAGAAAAATTTAAATAAGTAGAATTCATAAACAGAAAATGTTATAATTCAATGCATTTAAGATGACTAACTGAAGAATTATATTCCTTAAGTTTACATATTTCTATTGCATGCATTTGATTGGTCACCTAGGAGATCACATCTTCTGGACCTGTCAACAACAACGTTATGGTTCGAATCCACCGTTTTGTTTCTCTACGGATATGCAGTCAGTCTTGGTCATCATATATTCAAATTTGAAGCTGAATGCATTTGATTGATCGATTGAGGACTGGTGAAAACGCTGCCTGCAGCTAAAGAAGGAAGCCAGAGGCTACAAACGGGCCTACAGCTAGAGAGGTGGTGAAACAAAACTCACAGGGAACACACCCCTTCGTGTAGGTTCTCCTTCTATCTCTCCAATCTGAAAAATAAAATAACAGATTAATTTTAAAAAAGTGTGGTGTGCCCAAATATGGTAGTGATATGACATCATCATCTAATTCCCACCTTGACCAGAGGAAAGGCATGGGCCAATATGTCTGAGGCAGATACTTGATGCAGGGGCTGACATAAGAGTCAGCAGTGCTGATTTCAAATGCTTAATGGGAACCCAGCACCATATACAGCACCCAAGCTCTAACCAGGCCCAATGTTGCTTAACTTTGGTGATCTGACGAGAACCGGTGTTTCAACGCGGTAAAGCAGTAATATTTTATTTTTTATCATTTATGACTTACCCACCATTCCTTGTCAGCTTCACCTATAACTATTATTATCTCACCATCTTGGAACGTCAGCTCATCTTCATAGTCAGCTTGACAGTCGTACAGTGCTTTCACTCTCTTTTTTTGTGCCTAATAAAAGTTAGTTCATAGAAATTTTTTTATCCATTTACCAGATATCCACAATGTGAATGTGATTGGTCGAAATGGCATCATGACTCACATGTGTCACAGTATTCTTGTCTGCAATATTTTTGGTTGCTATATGAGAATTGCCAAAATTGCCATTCCTTAAAAAAATGTGTATTTCCAAACATGAAAACTAGTTACCTTAAAGATGTATTGTCCCCCAAAAACATGAAAAATGAAGATTAATAAAATGAGACTATTAATTATGCTATTTTAACAAAGTTAATCACTTCCATAGAAAAAAAAAAATAAAAATAATGTTTTCACATATAATGACAAAATAAATGGTTAAATCCAACAAAAAACCAATTGGCTAGCAGCCAATTTGACCATTTTTTGCTTTGCATTAAAGTTTTTTCAGGTATTAAAATGAATTTTGTTTGGATAAAATTTTTGGTCAAAGTGGATAATTATTATGTGACATTAAAAAGGCATATTCATCAACAAAATTAAAAAAAACTGGTCATAGGCACCAGTGGACGACAAAAAGGAAACCTATTTTTCCTTCATTGGCGATTCTCATATAGAATTAAAACTAAGCGGTAATGATAAGAGCTTGACAAAAATTAAATATGTATAGTAAATAAATATGCTATTTTCACTATGAATATGATTCCATAATAAATGATGAAATGAAATTTGTTTTGTACAGTACAATGTTCACCTGCTTGTATTGTCAATGGTTATGTAATTACAATTTCGCATAATTATTCTATAATGATATGGCTATTATTAGACCTATTTTCAATATACTGTATTGAATACGCTGAATTAAGTATAACGAAAATCTGGCCATCACATCATGTACTTACCAATGAAAATGTCAAAGTATAGAATTACATAATTGCGTGCCTGAATTAATTCAAAACTGTATGACAGTTTCCGATTGTATCTTAATGTTTGGATATTGAAATGCAGAATAAATTTACAGAAACAGCATCCCTCGCAAGAACAAAGCGATCATGCAATTTGAGATCTTCCGTGAATTAAATACCACTTTCGAGAATTGGTTTTAGTGGTAAATTACAAATTTATTTTTAGTCTTAAATTTCAACATATTTTTTTGTATATTTGAATCAATTGTGGTCATTTATTGAAGGACAGGATGAATTTATAATAAACTCTTTCAAATTTTGTTTGTGTTGATAGAATTATTGATACATTTTTTAACATACTTACGTAAGAGTGAAATAATTCCACTCTTACCTGGTCTTAACTAATACGGTTATTTGTATGTATATTTCTAGAAATTGTTTGTTCCATGAGAAAGCGTACCCTTGATAGGGATGTCTCAAATGTTAATGTTGTGTTGTACAAATATTGTTTTGCTGTTTTTATAATAAAGGATGTACGGTCCATTTAACCATGGATAAATCAAACCTGCTTATAATTGTGGAAAGAATGGTTTAAAATAAACAACATGTTAAAATAATGTTGATGCATATCCGATGTTTGTTACGATGATGACGACTTCAATTTAGTAATCAAATACTAACATTTAATGAAAAATAACAAGTTGCGGAGAATTAAACCATGTGAAGAAAAACAGCTTAAATTTCACATGGAAATGGTTGGCTGTTTTCAATGAAAATTAAGTGCACAAAGGTATATGCATGAAAAATAGCTGTGCTGACACAATAGAATGTCTTTACTGATGTAACATATAGTGACATAACCAGGACTAATAATCTGAATAACTAAAGCCTTGTCTCCACTATCAAACTTTATTTGACAAAAACATGTGATGTGCCCATATATGGACATGATGATGTCATATCACCTCCACATTTGAGCATATCACTACCATATTTGGGCACATCATCTTTTTTTTGTCAAACTAGTTTGATAGTGTAGACAGAGCTGTAATGTTTTTTGAAGGTGAAATTACTGGAAATTGAAATGTTGCCAGTGCATACATGCCAACACTCCCGTATTTTAGACTTGTCTCCTGGCCTAATAGTGTGCTTCCACATTTTCTCCCGAATTACAAAGATAACTGAATTTTTATGTATATGTGTGGTTTATTGCATTAGAATATAACAAATAACACATAATGTCTTTATATGGGCATATCTCATTTTTGTTGTCACATAAACTTTGATAGTGTAGACAGAGCTTCTACACTATAAAACTAGTTTAACAAAAAAAGTGTGATATGCTCAAATATGATAGTGATATGACATCATCATGTCCATATCACATTTTTTTGATAGAGTAGACAGAGCTTTAAATATATCTATGCATTTAACAGATCTAATGCATGCTTACTTGTGAATACATCTTAGGTGATGGCTTGTCTACGGTGACTTGTGGCTGGGGACTAGGTGGTGGAGGACAAGTTGGCCTTTGTAACGTTGATTGTCGTTGTACCGGTATGGCAGGTGGCGCTACACTTGGCCTCACTATTCCATCGTGTTCTGTTATTGATCCTTGTCTGGCTACCGATCTACTGGTCATCTGTGGCAAGTTTTCAGTGGATTTGGACAAAGCTCTGGGCGGTACTATATATAAAACAAAGGAAAATTAATCCATCATCATCTGCTGTTTAAAGAATTACCTGTTTTTACCTGGATGACTGTAGATATTTTGAAATAGCTGATTCAATAAATCGATAGAAATCTCTATTCTGCATAATTCAATATGTATATATTGTTCTTCCTTGAAGTCCAGTTAACACTTAAGCTCTCTCTACACTCTCAAACTAGTTTGACCAAAAAAGTGTGATGTGCCCAAATAATATGGTAGTGATATGACATCATTTTGTCCATATATGGGCACATCACACATTTTTTGTCACAAAGTTTGATAGTGTAGACAGGGCTTTACAATAACAAACACACAATTAAAAGGAAAAATTATAAAAGACGACAGTTTCACAAGAAGCAAGAAAAAAAGAGCTATACATCTAGTGATGGATTAACTCAGAGATTGACAGAGAGATTATATTGAAAGTTTTTAAACCAAAATCATGTTGTAGGACTAAAGTGTTTTTCGATACTCAAGTTGACATAAACGCTATAACTGTTTATCGATAAAAATATTCTTTAATATTTTATTTTTACTGAACCACATACAGAAATATACCTTTATATAAATTGATATAACTTTAGTGTTGTGTAAATGCATATAGCATTGTATGTGCTCAGAGTAAGAGTCTAAAGAATGTATATGTGCAAAAAAAGAACATCAGTGACGTAACAAAAGACATTAAATTGTATAATTAATATTATTAGAATCTAATAGAATCTACAAAATATTATCCACATTCAAAATCTAACTAAAATGATCCACTAAAGCCCAATTCAGACTATCACATTTCATTTGAGAAAACAGAACAACACCAATAGTTTGAAATTGCTCTAGTGTGTGGACAAGGCCCAAAGAAGCCTTACAAAATTAATACTATTACATTGGTGAATAGTATAGATATCATATATATTCATAATAATATAATAGTCATTATGCCCAAATATAGACATATCAAACACAAGACATATCAAACACAATGTGAAAGTCTGGACAAAGCGTAAAAATTAGCAGACTATATTAGTTACTTACTAACTGGTGGTCTGCCGTGTAGACTAGCAGGACGGCCATGCGATACGCAAGTCGGTTTTGGCGCTAGTGGTGGCGGCATGGGATCATCTTTGTCTAACTTTCCTGCTAGGTCAAAGGGCACAAATAAAAAAATGTCATGCAGTGAGCAAAGAAAATAAAATGTGGGTTAAAAGAGGTTAAACAAATATCCTTACTAGCCTCATTATTTAACTCTTCTTTAAAAATTCATTTCCCATCTCTTCTTTTTTACATATAATTTTAAAAAAAATTGTATAATTTGCTTTTAAAATGATACAAAATCTTGGTTCCTTATTTTGTACATTGAACATAGAAATCTTCAATGATATAACTCTTTAATACTGCAGTTACTGCAGAAAGGTTGTACTCATCAAACTGTATACAGTAAATTCTGCAGTATTAATACATAATATATAATAGGACAGCTGCCAGATATTTCCAATATAAGGTGTTTTGTTTAAACGAAAATTAAGAAATATAATTAGCTATTTTTATATCCTCAAGCACACACATGAGACAACATTGTAAAATTAAAAAGGATTAAGTTAAAATTACTTAATATGTAGTCATAATTATTTCTTGACGACAATAACATTTTTTACAAAATAAATATTTGATTACTTGCATACCGGCATATTTTTATTGTAGTTAAAATTTAACTTTTAAGTATTTCTACTAAATAATTGTCTTTATCCAATTGACATAAGTTATCGTTTTGAAAATTGTATATAAAATATCTAAAATGTTGGATTTTTTTTGTGTAGCATGCAACCATACTATAGAGAAATGTTCTTATACCTGGAATTCTAAAATACATCGCAGTGTGGACTTGAAAGGTGGCAGAAAACCTTTGTATATGGGTTGTAGATTGTCTCGCCATTCCTTTGAATGAGAAAACAGTTTGCAAGCCTTGATCTTGCCTTTGCCCCCAAAAATTTGTAATTTTTAGATTTGATAAATTTAGCTTTTTTATGCAAATACGCTTATACATTATAATGATTCAAAACAAAGCATTTTATTGGTCCACTTAAAATGGAAATCTACTTTGCTTGGCTTATTAATAAACCAAATAAATACAAACTGAATGCTAGGCCCAAAGAACAAAGTAGTCTTGATGAAGGGGTAGAAAACATTTTAATGGAAATAAACATTTTCAGGTAGTGGCTAAAGGCAAGGACTCTAGGCAAGAAACTGATAGACCTAGCCTTTTATGACCTATTCACTACCGGTAAGGTAAGTAGGCATTCGTAAAGGCTTGCCATAATGGTTACGTTACCAACGAAATGGCTTGTTATCACGACACGTCCGAGCACTAGTATTGTTTATTATTTATAAGGAAATTTCTTATTATTCAAATTAGTTATGATTTAGAAATAGAAATCATTGTTAAACTTTTGTATCTATGAAAATTATGAAAGAAATTTCAGTTTAATAAAGTTTAGTATAATAAAACTACAGTTATATAGGAAATACAGTATACAGTATGTATTGAATTGTAACATTAATTTTGCCCACTAGACGTGAGCTTATACCAGAGTTAAAAAAAAAATGATGTCATCACCGATACAAACACGCCACTTATTCAAGCATCACATACAATAAACCAGACAAAACACAACGTTATTAAAAAACCATGAATTAATAAATTGGAGATTATATATTAAGCAATATACTGAGAAGATAATGATGACATCATCACGATTTCATCATGATGATGATGTTATCAAGCAAAAATAGTAACATTGAAAAAAAGCATGAAATGATACAAAATCAGTAATGTGAAGATTATGTTTAATATGCAATGTATGAATATATAATATAAACGATTAAAATTTGATTTATTTGTGCAAATTTATGTAGTGACTTAGACAGTTTGGAGTTCACCCAGAGGTTAAGTCATGGATTCAAGTTTATCTATTTACATCTGTCTTGAGAAATATTTAAAACATAATTTTAAAATGTAGGCCTTCTTTGAATATAATTGTGGTATGGTGGTTATAGCATGTGCCCTTTATTTCCAGGGTTAAAGGTTCAATAAGTTTGGTCTCAATGTATGGATCAGTAGGTACTTTTCAGAAGTGAAATGTATGTTGAACTACTATAGGGAAAGCATATTTAAGCACTATGAAGAAACAGCTATCAGAAGATGTTCTAGAGGTAAACTAATAGGACAGATGGTGAGGTCATAGTTCACAGAGAAGTATGGAAGAGTTGATTTATTATGTTCTGATGGTTTGTCCAACAGTAAGAAATCAGGTCAAAGGTCATGCATACCTGTAACGGATGATCCCCGAACTGGGGGAACGGGAAGAACCTGGTTAATAAACGTGTCGGACGTTGTTCGTTTATGACCGTTGGGGGCGTTAAGGGCAGTGGGTTTCTTCTTTTGTACTTGTGCAGCTATGATATAGGAGAAGAAATGGATGTTAGTGGTATTATTTCATTAAGTTACTTGGCATGCAGTGCAGGTGCATTCACATGCAAATGCATAGTTCATCAGCATAACAGAGGGGGTAGATTTCATCACTGGAACAGTCATTGCAACAGGCTTGCTTTGCAAAAAAAATAGTTAATATGTTAATTATCAAATTACAATTTTAATGATTAAACACTGGAAAATACATATATATATTTAAAGAAAAATTTTGAATATATTAATAACTAAAAAATTGATTATTGTCATTTTTTAAAGAAATTTTATACCAATTTGTTTTAGTGAGTTTGAAATACTTGGCTTTACTTCGATTCAATTTACTTGTGAAGTTCACAATCTATAACACAATTATTTCAATTATTGATAATGATATTAAATAAATATTAACTAAATTGGAATTGATGTTTTAAAATTAAAATATAATTTGGTATCTGATTATTAGTAAGGTATTCATTTTCAAATTAAAACATATTTTTCAAGTTTCATTTATTTTAAATTTGGTTACAAATGAATAATATTACAAGCAAATATATAACATGAACAAGTGCAATGATAAATATGGACAAAGAATTGTGCATAATTAAAAAAACATACGGTCACATGACCAATTATAAAAGAAGTTACCAAAAGATGAAAATATTGGGCTGTAATTTGCAGCACAAAGCAAGTCTTGTTGAAGGAAAGAGATGTTTTATTTAGTAGTTTGGTCAGCAGGCAATTTTTAGTAATATCATGCAGTGAAGCTATAGTCTCAATGCCTAGCTATCTCTTTGGCATAGTTAATGGGCTAGCATCAAGCTCAGGAGCTGTAGGCTACCCAAAGGAGAAAGAAGCTCTAGGCCATCCTAGGAGAAAGGAGCTCTGGGCCATCCAAGTAGAGGAAGGAGCTGTAGGCTGCCCAAAGGGGAAAGGAACTCTAGGTCAGCCTATGAGAAAGGAGTTGTAGGCTGTCCAAGGAGCTCTAGGCCATCCAAGGAGAAAGAAGCTGTATACTACCCAATGAGCTCTAGGATGTCCAAGAGCAAAGAGCTCTATGATGTCCCAGAGCAAGGAGCTCTTGGATGTCTAATGAGCAGAAATGTAGGGGTACTAGACCATAGGAACCTTTCTTTCTCTATAAAGCCATAGAGTATAGCTAGGCAAATGATTTAGCTATTCCAAATTCAAGCTTGTGTTAGTCACTTGAATTTAGAAATTATGTTAAAATATCACATCAATATCTTTACACTATTATAAAAAAAGCTGCAAAAATAGGAAAGATCAGGTTATTATGGTGAAATATGTAACATCATTTTAATGTAACATTTAAAATTAATAATTATAAATGTGATATAAATATTGACACTTTTTTTTAATTGTTATTGCTAATTATTATAGTTATATTATAGTGTGTTTTATTTCCACTCAACGAGCTTTAAAAAACTGTTATTAACAATAACGAAATGTTTTTCCCATGTACTTTTTTGTACAAAAAGGTTAGTTGATTTTCTTACTTCGTCTTGGAGGGACCGGAGGAGCATGACTTGGTCTGGTCAGCACAGATGTGGATGCTTCTCCATCGGTGCTATCTGATTGTAAACGATCTCGCCTGTCTGAGGAAGACCTGTGATGGAATCGTGGGCTTACGGATCCACTTGGCATTACACTGTTTGGTCGTCGTCTTGATGGAGTTGTCTATAAAATTGATTAAAATTCTAGTTTACATTTTCAATGACATAGAAAAATTAGGTTAGGTTATAAAAGCAACAATCAGAATAATCTAAGATGGCACAGTTAATGATTTTTATAGATCCTTTCTGTTCCATTACTTCATGCTAATGTCAAATTAACTTTAGTAAATTGGGTTTTTAACCAAACTCCTTACCTTATTACTAGTCAGCTTTTGCGACAAAACTGTCAGTGTCTTAAATTACTAACCCTTTTGTTTATGGTCCCGATGTGAAAGATCCCAAAACCTGTGGCCATGGGGAGGGGGTTTGAGGGTTCAAACAAACCCCTGAAGTTCCCTTTTAACCAACAGCAGAAGTAATGGTAAATAGGTCAATTGTTTGCCCCTTTTGTGAAAAAATGGACCCCCCTTGTAAAGAAAAAACCAGCTTATTCACTATTCGTTAGGCTCTGTCTACACTATCAAGCTTTATGTGACAAAAAAATGTGATGTGCCCATATATAAACATGATGATGTCATATCACTAGCATATTTGGGCACTTTACCACCATATTTGGGCACATTAAACTAGTTTGATAGTGTAGACTGAACCAAGCCAAGAAAGTATGTTTGATATTTACCCTATTTTCATCCAGATCATCATCACTGAAATCAACAGCATCATCGCCATTGGCTGTTGACAGACACCACTCAATGTCGACATTCTCACACTGGATAAACTTGTCTTCTATTGCCTGCTCCAGTAACTCCTTACACTCCCAGAAATGGAACCTGTTTGCAAGATCCAGAGCAGACTCTCCAGAATCATTGGCTGTAAAGAGAAAAAAAACAAAACTATACAGGTCACAACAATTATACCACCGGATCTACCATGATTTGTAGTGTAAAGCGAAAAGGTCTTAAGCTTTGTCTACACTATCAAAGTAGATTGACAAAAAAATGTGATGTACCCAAATGTGGCTGTTTATGTGTGAGTGTTCTATTCTTGCAGTATAAGATCATTGGTGGTAGTAGTAGTAAGTATTAGTAGAGAGTTTGTGGCAATCCATAAATAATATGATATACAGAAACTAAACCAGAATACAAAAGTCACTCCTGGGATTGAAAAGCAATCATCCTACCACAAATTTAACTACAATTCATTCAATACTGAAATACTCACCCATGGAAATATTAGCTTTTGCCTTTAATAACAGCTTCATGCTCTCTTGTTTGTCTTGTATTGCACATAAATGAAGCGGGCTGTTTCCATCTCGCATCTTCACATCTAAATTACGACTATTTTGAACGATAAAATCAACGATGTGTAGGTTCCGCTTGCCTTGTTTTTCTACAGCTAAATGCAGTGCCGTTTTTTGCTTCAACTAAAGTAAGATAAATAAAACGATATTTTCAAAAATTGCAATATTAAACTCTTTCTATTTCAAACAAGTTTTTTATTAGTTTAAATTATTGCCACTTCTCGTCTATTTTAATTTATGTATAGTGCATTGAGAGCTTGCTTATATGCGCTATATAAGAATGAACTATTATAATTATTATTTATTCTTCATGATTCCAACCTGATCAGAAACTGAAGTTAAGTCGGTTCCATCTGTAAATACTCGTAGAAGCAACGAGAGATCTGACGTAGTGACAGCTTTCTTTAGATCTTGAAGACTATCCCCTACATTTGCCACTTTCAAAGCATATTTATGATCAATATACTTTGCATGGATGAAATCTTTTCTCATCTCCCTAAAAATCAGATGAAAACCAGACAATTATTTGAGTGAGTAAGGTAATTTTTTAATTATTTAACTGGAGTTGCTACAGCAACTAAACATACAAGTTTAGTGTAAACCAATTGGTAGGACTCGAAATATATTTTACTTATACTGGGCGACCTCTTCAGTCAAAGACTGATCTCCCAGAGGGCCCAGTTATGATCAGTGGCTGTGTGTATACTAGTACACCGGGGTAACCCCCCCCCCACTCATCTCAAAAGATGTACTAGTTCTTTAAAGTGCACATGAGCTAGATGTGTACACTAGACCTACGGTTTATAGTCCTTATCCGAGAAAACTTGTTGTACCACCAGAACCATGGAGCGAGTGAGCCTTCGAATCCTTGGGGATGTTATGGTTACGTAATTACGATTCCACTGTCTTAACCGGTCTGTCACTCACTAAAGATATATAACTGCGCTCGATCAACTTACATTGAACTGCCTTTTACAGGTTTCATGTCCAACTGCAAAGAGCCCTCTAATACCTCGTTAAATGTCGCATTTCCCATTTTTCTAGCAATAACGAGTTGCGCTGTCGTTAGTCTATCTAACTCTAATGATTGTACACGTGAAATGTGGACTCCCATCTCACGATGAATCCCTGAACACTCGATACATGTTAAAATTCCTAGATTTGTTGAAAGCCATTTTGGGTCTGTAAAAAATTTAAATAAAGTAAATAGCAGACAAATCTATTCATTGTTTTGATTCAGATTACTGTACATTTTTTGTTTCCATGCCAACCAGATGTTTTTAAACTGAGCTCTGTCTACACTATCAAAACTAGTTTGACAAAACAAGTGCGATGTGCCCAAACAGAAATAGGCACACAAGTCTGAAATATATTCTGCAGAAGATAGAACAATATCGAAACCATTTTCCTTTATTTAGTATAAAAATCCACCTTTACAATTAACATAGTTGCAAGTTCTAGGAAGCCATCACATTATCAAATAGTTTGTAAAGCTCTGTGACAAGAACATGTGATGTGGCCATATATGGACATGATGATGTTATATATAATTACCATATTTGGGCATATTACTATCATATATGGGCACACCACACTCTTTTTGTCAAACCAGTTTGATAGTGTAGACAGAACTTAAGACTATATAGATTTTCATATTGCTTTGAAGTTCAGTCTTTTGGGTGTCACATCAACCATGTTTCTAATAAGATGTCACTAACCTTCAGAGTTACAATCGCAACATATGTGGTTGCCAGGTAATTTAGTGATTTCGGTTACAATATTTTGGGTGAGCTCTTGTAGACTGTTCTTTTTGGTATCCCCATCAAAGACTACTTCTAAAGCGTTCTTTTTACTGTTATTTAAAACAGAGATCCATTCTGTCGCCTCTTCTTCGGTTTCAGCCATAAAGTGGTAGGTTCGATCACCTTTAAAAAGAATTATTAACATAAAATTATTGTTTTTGTTTCATAATTCATCAATTATCTTCTAAAAGTAATAACTAATTACGAACTAAATAAACACTGTAATTATACTCATTATCGTTAACAACAGTTTTGAAAAATCTGTCTAGACTATCAAACTAGTTTGACAAAAAAGTGTGATATGTCCAAATATGGTAGTGATATATCCAAATATGGTAGTGATATGACATCATCATATCCATATACATGGTCACATCACATTTTTTTGTCACATAAAGTTTGATAGTGTAGACAAAGCAGTACTGTTTGCACAACAGTATTCTGACTGGCAGTTATCAATATTTTTACTTATGTCAACATAATTTAAAGTGCTTAAGTGAAATACTGAGGCTTTATTTATCAATTCAGTTCCTTTTATCTTGTAATGGAGTTTATCTTCTAAGATTTAAGAAAAAAATGCGTACAAAATATTTCATTGCATCGTTTTGAAAACTAACTAAAAAGCAAAATCATTGATTTGAAGTGTATTAAATCTGACCTCTGGTCAATAGAGCTTCATAAAATTAAATTCTTGACTTAAAATTTTTAATTAATGTGCCCCTCAAATGGAAAATTGTAAATATAAAGATTAAGGAGCATTTTAAATAGTTCAAACCTATATTTTACAAAGGACGGAACTGTAGGAGATTCACTTTTTACATAATTAAATATTGGAATAGTTTGCCAACTGAAGTTGTCAATTCTCAAACCGCCAACACATATTCAAGGGTACCAGATATCTGGAAACAACATTTTTTCCATCAGTTACACTCCATCCCCTTTTCAATTTAAATTTCTGAGACTCCGATAAAGAGGGCTTTATTAATGTTTTAACATTTAACATTTCATAATCATTTATTTATGATATTACTATGTTATTATTTAAAAACCGATTAGATTCGTTGTAGACATGGGGTTAAAAAGTAAAAAGGCGCACACCGTCTAAACATACCCATTATATCTAAACTAGAGTAAAAAAACTAAAATACCAATTTATACTTCTGGTAGGTTGTCCTTACATAACAATTATATTGCAAGAATTAAATGAAAACTTACGTGCAACTAAATCAAAATATTTCTTGCTAGATTCCTCCTTTGACGGTTTCACTTGGCACGTTAATAAATTCAGTTTTACGGGATCCTTTGTACTCGTGGAGTGTGCTATACTAAGATAGCCATCTTTTACTGTACATTTACGTTTCTGGTATAGACGCATTCCTTTTTCTGCTTTTTTGTGGAGGAAACCATCCTTGAAGGTACCATGGGAGACATCCGTCTCCAGTTGATGTAAAGTATATCCTTGTTGTGTCTACAATCATAATTATATCACCAGCAATTCAATTATAACCTTACATAAATTATATTTGTTTATGCTCTTCTCCTAAACTTATGTCTACCATATCAAACTACAACATTTTACTTCGTAAAGGTGTAGAAAAAAAAGTGTGATGTGCCCAAAAATGGTAATGATATGCTCAAATATGATAGTGATATGACATCATCATGTCCATATTTGGGCACATCACACTTTTTTGTCACATAAAGTTTGATAGTGTAGACATAGCTTTACTTGGTTTGCTTCAATACTACTAGATAACCTCAAGACTTACATCTCTGCCTAAAGAAGTCGTCAATGAGCCCTTAAGTGTCGTTCGTAAGCCTTGTAACCGTCGTTTTTCTTCATCTTGTTCTGTCTTGATTTTCTGCAGTTGTGAAGAGAGCGTCTCCATATAGTTACGAAACGTTTCTACAGTCTTTGAACCTTCTTGATAAAAACTGTAATGGAAAATGAATGAAATTTGAATCTTGATTGAAGATTATAGTCTTCAAAGTAAAATAGAGTATATAATATGATGATAGTATGATGAATTCAGAGTGGATAAGCGATTAAGGCAAGGGCACCACACACCATTGTCAACAAAGTGGAACAGGTTCAAAAGCTCTCTTGACCATCAAGGACTTAGAGGTACAGTGGACACGTGTGTCTCATGTGCACTTTAAACAACCCAGTTTTGGGAGAGTAGGAGGTTACTCCGGTGTACTGGTCCATCTCGGCCAACGTTGTTTCATTGTGGACAAACGAATGAGCTGTATGATAATAAATATTGTTGTGTACATCATCCACAACTTTGTGCAATTATTCCCACAACATTTACAAGATAATGATAACAAAGATGACGATAACAAGTTACTTACTTGCTCTGTGCATGGAAGAATTCTACCAAGTGTTGTACTAACTCTACACTTTTCTTTGCTTTAATGTCATTCACCTTAAGAAGGTACTGTAAAAACAACAACAAAACACTGTCATCCTTAATCAATATCAAAACAATAATTTTCTAGCTAAATATATCTCTAACTAATGCCTTGAAGGAAGCACTTGTACATTCCAAATGAAAGGACTCTAAACCTCTGTCTACACTATCAAACTAGTTTGACAAAAAGTGTGATGTGCCAAATATTGTACTTTTTGTAGTGATATGGGCACATCACATTTTTTGTCCCATAAACTTTATTAGTGTAGACAGAACTTTATAGCTTCCAGCAAATAAAGAACAATATAATGTACTATTTACATACTCTAAAATTAATGAATGGTTTTTATAGTATCTGAACTTTATCTAGAATTTACAGTAGTTCAGTTAATCTGTTAAATGACATACCTCACACATGCAGTGTTGAAACATTCTTCTTTCTTTCTCCATTTCTTCAGCAATCTAAATATTTATATATATAGATTTTTTTTATTCAAGTTATTTTCAAATTCAAGTCATCATTGCATACAAAAATAACAATAAAACATTAAAGGCAGCAACCAATATAACTAAAGCTCTGTCTACACTATCAAACTTTAACTGACAAAAAAATGTGATGTGCCAATATATGGACATGATGATGTCATATCACCACCATTACGCATATCACTACCATATTTGGGCATATCACTACCATATTTGGCCACATCAAACTGTTGTTGTCAAAATAGTGTAGAAAGAGCTTAAGTCATCATTGCATACAAAAATAACAATATGAAATACATAGCTTTAAAGGCAGCAAAAAATAAATCTAATATAAATTCCCTCTATTACATAAAAACCAAAAATAAAATAGTATTTAAAAAACCAGATTTCATGCGGATTCAACCATTCACAATCATTATTTAAATGCTTGTTGTAAACTCTCAGTTAGAGATTTATTACTTATTACAAAGAGATGTTTTATATTTGACAAGTTACAAAATCACACACTTAACCTATAGCAGTAAGGAGATACTTGAGTGTATTTGATGAATTACAGAACATGAATAAAGACAAATAGAATACCTCAGCTCCAGTAACTTCTGTTCTTATAAGCCCTGCGTCTTTAGCTTGTTGTTTCTTCTCTTTCTCAATCTTTGAACTAAATTTAAAAAAAATCTCTCAACATTTATAAATTACCGTAAATCTTCTAATAGTAACCCACACTCTAATAGTAACCCCCTTCTAATAGTAACCCACCTTTATATCAGTCAATCTATAATAATAACCCACTACTCTAATAAGACTCCCATCGGGGTTAATATTAAAGTCACAAAAACTATTGACAAAACGACATTTATGAAGACTGGTCATTTATGATGCAGCCGTATTTTGAAAAATAAGGAGATAATGCATGTTGATCTCAGGAGTGGGGGAGGATTGAGTGTTTTTGAGTTTATAAAATAAAGTTAGAGTGCAACCAAATTTGTTTATTAATACTGTTTTATTATTTTGCTATGAGTTGCTGACCGGAAAAGTTGGGGGTGGGTTACTATTTTCAGGTGCCTAATTTAAGATTAGTAATAGTAACCCACTACTCTAATAGTAACCCACCCTAAAATAATAAAATAACTTACAAATAGATTTACGGTAGTAAATTTCAGTAATTACAGAAGAGTTTGGAATTTCTCGGCATGATTGTTACTTAAGTCTTGTCTACACTATCAAACTTTGTGTGACAAAAAAATGTGATGTGCCCATATACGGACATGATGATGTCATATCACTACCATATTTGGGTATATCACTACTGTATTTGGGCACATCACACTTTATTTGTCAAACTAGTTTGATAGGTAGACAGACCTTAAGAAAAAACCTGAAATGATGGAATTTATTCTAAGAAATAAATAAAAAGTAATAACTTACAATTTTGTATCATACTCTTTCCATGCCTTTTCAAATGGCTTCTTCAAATCACCTTTTTGACCTTTGAGGTCACCCTTCAAAAGAGCATCTAATGGGAACATTATGATGTTGTTTATATTCTGAACCTAAATTAAGAAACAAGCAAATATAATAGGAGTACTGACATTAATATTTATGCTCTTTTATCATCATCTCTGCCAACATTTGATTCATGCGATAGACTCATACAGATATTTACCCTTTTCTGCTGCTTACTGACTGACTTACTTCTGATACAAAGTTGCTAAAGTAGGATACAACGTTGTGTATTTTGAGACACGATATCATCATCATAACAAAATAATTATTACCATTAATTAAAAAACAATCATATTGCAAAATAATAATAATGTTCAATTTATATAGCGCAAAATGCAGGGTGCCTCTAAGCACTGAACAATCAACAGAAAAAGTAAGAAGCATATGATGAATGTGCAAAATCAAAAGGTGGGAAAACAATTTTTCACCAGTGTCACAAAATATAATATCTCCCCATGAAATCATTAACAAACTGCAGTACACCACAACTACTGCAGTAACTGCAGTAGAATATTTCTAACAAGATCCCTTATCCACTTACATGTTATAGGTATAGTATCTCTAGAGGCGTAACTGACAATATTAACAACTGCATAGAAAGCAATGCAGAGGATTGTAAACATATCATGCAATACACACAATTACCATATAAGGTATCTTAACAAAAAAATAAATAAAATTATTCTATTCTACCGCATTAATATAGGATTCTTAATTAGTTTTTATTTGTTATAGTACTACTACCCTTTGTTACAGGCGTATTCATGGAAATCACTATCATATTTGGGCACATCACCCTTCAAATTAATTAGAGGGGCTCCTGAATCCTTTTCAATTTTAATACCTTGTCATTTTTACACCGTGTTTCATAACATATTTTTTTTGTGCAATTATGTGTGTGTACATAATACATTATATTGTATATCTATTTATTATTTTACTAATAATTGTTAATCTTCAAGAAGAATTTCTGTTGTTATTTTATGATGATGATGGACAAATAAAGCATTTCAGTATTTAGTATAAAGTTGAGTCATTGGTGTAATTACAGTAGTATTATTTCACCTGTTCCTTCTAGAAAATGTAAAAATTCCAAATATAGCACTATTATTAATAGTACAGAATTCATTACTAAAATGCAATCTTGATGAGTTATTTTTTTTTGTTTTAGATAAAAGATGTTTAATATTGATTTAAAAAAAGATTAATTATGGATTTAAAACCACATTATTTGAAATTTATGATGTCATAAAATGTCTAATATAAATAACATTAATGAATCGTTTGGAGAAAAAAACTGTGAATATTGGAAATTATATTTTAGGAATCTAATTATTTAAAGGCTCGCTGAAGGGGTAAAAGGGATAAGCTCAACAAATACCAAAAATCTAATGAAACATTAAGTTCTAAATTATTTTGCATATTGTAACATTTGTACTCTCTATGTTATTTACTAATGTGCACATGAGTTGTGCTTAGTTTATGTACATGAAGCAAAGAACTTATAACACAAGAATCTCCTGTTCGTCCGAAGCGCGTAACAATTTCGAAAGGCATTGTGGGATAGAATAGAGCTATGGGTGGCGCCATTGTGAGCCATGGAGTAGGGCGCCCGCATCAAATTAGAAAGTCAAAATCATGGAGGGGATCTGCTAATGCTCTAGGGGGGATAGAGTAATTGACTGAGGAGTAGGGCGCCCGCATCAAATTAGAAAGTCAAAATCATAGAGGGGATCTGCTAATACTCTAGGGGGGGTAGAGTAATTGACTTCCTAGTTTGGAGGGGGCGCTGCTCCATGCTGTGAAATGGCGTCGCCCAGTTTGACCTTTTAACCCTGTACTTCCGATACTGTGTTTTGAATGCAAATTGAAGAACAGGAGATTCTTGTGTTATAAGTTCTTTGACATGAAGCTACAGTACTGTACCCTCCATGGTTGATAGTTTGTAGTAGTATAGCTTTAAATAATTTTCTTTTTCTGTTGCTTGTTGTGTTTTCTTTCATTATTTTGCTTACTACCTCCGCCAAGGAGGTTATATTTTCACCCCTGTATGTTTGTTTGTGTGTGTGTCTGTGAACAGCCTGGAGGCCACAGTTTTTATCCGATTCTCACCAAATTTGGCCACAACGATCTATGCCCCAAAAGCTCGGATATATATATTTTCCGGGGACATTTTATGTAGGGGAATTTTACAGTAGGCGGAGGTTTGTACTCTCGGAGTACCCTCTAGTTTGTTTTATTTTGGTTGCACCACTAACGACAGTGTGTGCCACTGAGTGATGATCAATAATAAATAAGTTAAAGATTTGGATTTTAAAAAAAACTAATTTATAGGATACTGTATGTGAATGGAAAATGCTAGGATGTAGCAATTGTTCCCTGTGGAGAATTGTAAGGAAGTAGGGATTCTATGCACAAGGTTACAAGAATAACTAGGTCAAATGTCAATTGATAAAATTGTTGATAATAATATTATTATTGGTCTGAAAATTACTCAGAATTAAAACAGTAATACATGTTTCTATTAAAATATTTCCATTTCCTTATATTTTGTTCTTATTTAACACGGTATTACAAAATTATTTAAGAAAATAATATTATTATTTTGTTCAGCGATTCTTCATATTGTACAAACATCTTGAATATTAATATGATTAATAGTATACTGTAAATAATGAAATATTGAAAATTCATAATAAATCAGCATTTTATGAACAAGTTTGGAACATATCTGGATCAATTATATATTGCTAGAAAGAAATATCAAGGTTCAAGCACATCCCACACAGTATAATTAGTATAGTACTATCTGAATATGAGAGCAACAACTACTGTAATAATAATATAGTGTATTAGAAAAACATTGTTTTAATATACAGTAAGAACAATGCCAACAATATGACAGGAATGATAGAACAAGTTTAAATTATCACCTTCTCAATCTTTTCTTATTTCAAATACTGACCAAAAAAACATAGTAAACCCCATGAAAAACAAATAATGATGATTGAATCATGTAGTATACAACTCACTACATGGTATGTCAATTACAAATTGAAATTTTTTTTAACTACTTATTTTAGGGCATGTGGCGCAGTGTGTTGGACGTTGGACTACTTATCGTGAGACCGAGGTTCGAATCCAACTCTCGCCGCATTGCTTGTATCTGTAGGCAAGATACTTTACTTACGTTTGCCTCTCTCCCCCCAGGTGTATAAATGGGTACCCGGTTAGATCAAGATACAACTTTGCGCTGATTACTAGCTGCATTATGGAAGTATGTTTCCATATGTGTTTGATCCAAAAAAAATGACTGGGGTAATAATGTTCAGTGCTTAGAGGTTTCATTATATTAGGCGCTATATAAATCCAGGATATTATTATTATTATTAATTATAAACACCATTTTTTAGCACAATTCTTTATTTTGCTAATAAACCAAAACTGATTTTTTTTTTGCCCCAAAAATAAGTAGTTAACATCAAAATTAAAATTTGTTTAACTGACATACCAAGTAAGTTGTACATTACATAATTCAATTTTTTGAATGTTTTTTTCAAGGTTTGCAGGGTTTAGCAATACCCACAGCGACAAGGTCGCCACAAGATTGATACATAGACAAAATAATACAATAAACTGTACAGTATATATATCTTATCTATATACAGTATAATACTGTAGGTTTGTTTTACACAGTACACAGTACAGTATAGATTGCTTGCATGCACCATTTTCCAACATACCAAATTTTTCATAAGTGATGCCAGTTCCTTTATGATGACAGAGAATTTTAGAAAGGCAGTACCCAGTTCTGGTTCCTTCTCTTTTGAGAATGCATTCGCACCGAGCTTCTCAAGCGTCTCTGACAACGTCATCATGTCATTGACGTGTTCTAAGAAAAAAAAAAAAAACAAAGGGTAATATTGGTTAAAGGGTTGCATGGCGAATAAACACTAGTACTTAAAATTAGGTTTGTTGAACATCATGTGTCAAAGAAAAAAAGGAAAAAATGCCTTGTCATTTTGGTTATTATATTGTACACTTACCACTTTTTCCAGAAGATGAGTTATAAGAGGAGAAAGGGCTATTGTTTGTTTATCCAGGTAAGCTAGGCACAAAATAGACATTTTCAATCATACTTTTTTTACATACCCATTCGAAACCAACCTTTTCTAAAACGTAGTGGTACGATAACAACAAATACAATTGTACAGTACTGTATACAGTACAAAAAAAGTGACATGCCCAAATATGGTAGTGATATGACATCAACCTGTCCAAGTATGGGCACATCACATTTAGTGTAGACAGAGCTTTAGAGAAGTTGTACTGTACAGTAAAAAGAGGAATGTTTTGATGTGACATGTTTAATTTTTTTTCCTCATAAAAACCACCTGCAATGAAATTAGAAAAACTCTTTTTTTTAAATCTATCAGATCATTGCTTTTAACAACTACTGGACAAGGATATAATCATAATATTTAACTAAAAATCAGTAATAAAAACTGATGCATATCGCCTGTACGTTATTAGTAAGAATAATTCCTGGTTTCTGCTTCAATTGCATACTGATTTAATTGCCTACAATTTGTTGTTCAGAATGTGTAATGAGGAGGAGGCTGCGAAACGAGAGTCTATTCCCCAGACAAAACGCTGAAATATAAACTAAAAACAGACAGCGCAATTGTACAATTCTGCCATATAGTGATGATTGTAAGAAAAATTGATATTATGTATTCATGCCTCCATGACATTAGTACAAATGTAGTTATGAATTATTATCATAAGTTAATGTATTGTAATTTATTTTTTTGGATTGTTAATTTCATAAAATAGTTTGTAATATTTAATAAAAGTTAATAATTAAAGTTAATGTAAGTTTGATTATTGTCTTCTACTTGTTATACTGTCAATTCTCATTGAAGAACATTCACTATCTGAGATTTGATTACAACAAAAAATATTTCTTTTATGTAAATTTATTTGAACAATTCTGTATGTTATTAATCAAAAGGCATATTACTGAGAAAATGACAATGCTATGGGTATCAGTGGCTGGATCTCAATGGAGATACAAAAAAAATAAACACTGGCAAAATGACAATGCTGTGGGTATTAGTGGCTGGATGTCAATGGAGATACAGATAAAATAAACACTGACAAAATGACAATGCTGTGGGTATCAGTGGCTGGATGTCAATGGAGATACAAAATGACAATGCTGTGGGTATCAGTGGCTGGATGTCAATGGACATACAAAATGACAATGCTGTGGGTATCAGTGGCTGGATGTCAATGGAGATACAGATAAAATAAACACTGACAAAATGACGATGCTGTGGGTATCAGTGGCTAGATCTCAATGGACATACAAAATTACAATGCTATGGGTATCAGTGGCTGGATCTCAATGGACATACAAAATGACAATGCTGTGGGTATCAGTGGCTGGATCTCAATGGACATACAAAATGACAATGCTGTGGGTATCAGTGGCTAGATCTTAATGGACATACAAAATGACAATGCTGTGGGTATCAGTGGCTAGATCTCAATGGACATACAAAATGACAATGCTGTGGGTATCAGTGGCTAGATCTCAATGGACATACAAAATGACAATGCTGTGGGTATCAGTGGCTAGATCTCAATGGACATACAAAATGACAATGCTGTGGGTATCAGTGGCTGGATCTCAATGGACATACAAAATGACAATGCTGTGGGTATCAGTGGCTAGATCTCAATGGACATACAAAATGACAATGCTGTGGGTATCAGTGGCTGGATGTCAATGGACATACAAAATGACAATGCTGTGGGTATCAGTGGCTGGATGTCAATGGAGATACAACATGACAATGCTGTGGGTATCAGTGGCTGGATGTCAATGGAGATACAGATAAAATAAGCAAAGTCTAAAACAAAACGATAAAGTAAAACAGCCAGAAAAAATTGCAGAGCTTTCAGGTAAAGCTCTGTCTACACTATCAAAGTTTATGCGATAAAAAAAATGTGATGTGCCCATGTATATATTTGTTTTTATTTATTTTTTTTCGGTATATCACTACCATATTTGGGCACATCACTCTTTCTTTGTCAAACTACAGTAATTTTATAGTTTAGACAAAGCTTAACAGTAACACTAACCCTTAAGTTCCTGTAAGTGTACAGTATGCTGTATTATTATCTTAAGTACTACAAATGTTGCTATTTCCATTCACTTGTAAATTTGTTTAGGCACATAAATGTCATCAGATTTGTTTAGTGAAGGGAACATTAGTAAAATGATGTCATTAAAAAGATTATATATGTGAGAAATTATTAGTTTGATAACTATTATTACTAACTCGGATAAGGACTATAAACCATAGGTCCAGTGTACACATCTAGCTCGTGTGCACTTTAAAGAACCTAGTACATCTTTCGAGACAAGTAGGGGGTTAGTATATCACAGCCAATGATCATAACTGGGCCCTCTGGGAGACCAGTCTTTGACTGAAGAGGTTACCCAGTAAAAATATATATTTCAATCAATCATATCTTTACCATTGCCACTACTTTGAATAGAGCGTATGGACCTCTTCATCTTGGAAAGGCACCCTCTGTCTGTGTCCAGAGCCTAAAATAATAAGGGAGAAAAAAAATGTTTAGTTAAATATTCAAACATGGAAAGACTGTGTGTCAGATAATTAAAAAATGCACAATATTAACAATAACAGCCAGATTACATCAAATTTATTATAAAACAAATTTGAATAAAAAATGATTATTCTTTCCTTTTTGATGCCATTCCAATAAAATAAAATAATAATTGAGGCCTACAGTAGCGCATTATGCAAGAGCTGTGAGGCACTTACAGTACTGTAGCAGTAACAATTATAGGCCAGAAAACTAAGAAAATTATATGAGTTAAAAAGGTGGGTTTTTATAGCTGCTTCTAGTTTAAGTTGCCTGATGAACTAGATTATACAGACCTCTCAGGAATAGAAATGTAGACCGATGAAATTATTGTGAAATAAAAGCCGGTAAGAAATGTCAGACAAAAAGAAAATAATATATCAAATAAAATACAGTATTGAAATTGAAAAGAATACAGTAGATTGGAAAGGATAGAAAACAGTGATGTTGTTTAAACTCTGTCTACTGACTGTACACATGACAAAATATGTGTGATGTGCCCAAATATGGTAGTGATATGCCCAAATACTGTATGCTAGTGATATAATATCATCATGTCTATATATGGGCACATCACATAAAGTTTTATATTACATAGCCTATGTAAATACGCTAACGTGATTGGTTGAAACTGCATCACATGACTACCGCTGCGAGGATCGTAAATCGTATATATCCTCGAGAACGATGATATTGACTGTGTAATTTTCGCGTAATTATCGTGTCCCCTGTCATTAAACATATAGATTCTCGAGTACGATGATATTGACTGTGTAATTTTCGTGTGCCAACACTCGCGTTGCCGATAAATAAACAAAAGTCATCTACTCGATCTTGAACTCGGGTGGAATTGTCACTCCGATCCATCGCAAGACAACGCTTCAACCGCTGCGCCACTGAACTTGCTTGAAGAAATTAATCTTCTAAACTATTTAAGCTATGCATACATAGCGCCCTCATTTGTTATTAGTCCATCCTAAATGTGATGAAACACCGTTTGTGATTGGTCAATACTCGCGGTGTAGTAACCTAGTAACTAGTACGCGCTGAACATCCGGTGATTCGGCTCCTCGAAGAGAAGTTAAGAAGACGAATTATTTATTCGGCCTACCTGATTATAATATTATTATTAATAGGCTTATTGATGGAAATTCTTCTGTTAATTTAAACGACCTAGGCCTAAGTGAATATTTTATTGCCAAGGAATCATTAATTAGTAATTATCTGTATATTATTCTTCGCAAGGTAAGGTGTCTAGGCAGGCTTGTTTAAATACAATTAATACAAAGGAGGCCTAGTCTAGCTTCACCCAACCCAGCAGACTTGTTCTTGGCTATATAATATAACAGATATTGCCTTTTATATCGGTTAAATATAAGATTTGACATCCCCTCGGGAATGATATTAAGTTCTCGGGGAATATATATTTCCCTCAGCTGGCGCTTCGGGAAATATATATTCCCTCGAACTTAATATCATTCCCTCGGGGATGTCAAATCCTATATTTAACCTCTAAGCAGTCAATATCTGTATAATAGTGTAGACAGAGCTTAACAATATTTTAATTGGTTTTTCCCTTCATACTCGTCAATGCCCGTATAAGGAGAAAATTGAAAAGAGACTGATGAGTATTTTCAGTGAAGTGGTAGCAATACTCGGTATTATCACCCAAATCAAGTACTGAATTAGTCTACTTTTTGGCACAAACAGGTTTTTAATCAGGAAATAGAACCCTATGGTACTACTATCATAACCAAGTTGAAATTCTCTAATAATATAACCTAAAGCTACACTACAATACATTATCAAACTAGTTTGCTAAAAAAAGTGTGATGTGCCCAAATATGGTAGTTGATATGCCCAAATATGGAAGTGATATGACATCATCATGTCCATATATGGGCACATCACATTTTGGCATATCACGTGTAGACAGAGCTTTACAGTATATGCCCAACTACAGTATCATACATTATAAGCCCACCACCTAATGTAGGCAAAAAATTGGACACAAGACTTCTGGTAAATTCTATTGTCAATGCAATCTGAGTATAATCCCAACCCCTAATTTTCCCCAAAATATCATACCTACTGTAGGACTGGGACTACACAGTACATACTCATACCGTAATGTACATATAATTTCTGAAATTGTTCATTAATTTAAACATTCATACACTGTACAGTACATTGGCATACAGTAAACAACTACTGTACAGTACATTGGCATACAGTAAACAACTACTGCACAGTATATTGGCATACAGTAAACAACTACTGTACAGTATATTGGCATACAGTAAACCACTTCTGTACAGTACATTGGCATACAGTAAACCACTTCTGTACAGTACATTGGCATACAGTAAACAACTACTGTACAGTATATTGGCATACAGTAAACAACTACTGCACAGTACATTGGCATACAGTAAACAACTACTGTACAGTACATTGGCATACAGTAAACCACTTCTGTACAGTACATTGGCATACAGTACAGTAAACAACTACTGCACAGTACATTGGCATACAGTAAACAACTACTGCACAGTACATTGGCATACAGTAAACAACTACTGTACAGTACATTGGCATACAGTAAACAACTACTGTACAGTACATTGGCATACAGTAAACAACTACTGCACAGTAAAAACCATAAAATAATGTATGGTTGTTTTACACTGTAAATTTGTTTGTAATCCGTATTTGCTTGAATTCCAAAAATGATAATAGAATGATAAAATGTTTACAGTACTTTGACTTCCTTATCAACAGTAGTATACACTGCATACAGTAGTACAGTAGTTATTAATATATTTCATTATTATATTTCCCTATAACAACAAATATTGCAGTTAATTTATTCTTTAAGAGTAGTGAATGAATCATACAGGATTTGATGGTGTCATTGTCACCATTTCATATATTTAGCATAATCATTAAAAAAAATAAAATGTTAAAATGAAATGCTTTAAAATGTCAGAACAAACACTGTAAAAGGACAATACAGTAGTGAGCATGACATTGACAATACTGTACATCTTTTTTGGGGGTTTTATTAAAATATTATTAATAATATTATTAGGTCGGTATTTTAAAGCCCATATGCTACTAAATCATTTTCATAATATAGACATATTTTGTAATCTGTGGTGGATACAGTAAACAGTGAATATACTGTATGAAGATCCAACTAGAACAATACACAGTAGGATTTGAATAAATACTTTAGCTACGTTCTCAAGTGAACGCAGTACTTACAGTACAGTAGTTCGAAAAAGAGTAGGGGATTGTCTCCCGGTGTACAGTCCAATTCACCACCAGAAGAACTCACCAAAAAAATAAGTCCAAAAATAACACAACAACCTCTTTACTGTAGTACTGTGTTACTATAGTAACTACAAGTACACACTGTACAGAATACTAACTTGACATTTAACTGTATCAATAAAATTGGAAACAAACTGCATGATATAGTACAGTATATTAATTTTAAAGTAATAAAATCATTCTTTATTTACCAGTACAGTATACAAATAAATAAATAACCTATATACAGTATACTGTACTACAAGTACTGTGTACATATATCATGGAGAAACAAACGGCATGATATATAAAACAGTACAGTATTAATAAAATTGTCTTTTATTTACCGGAATATAAAAGACAATGAATAGTAACTATTTTTGTACTAATAAAATTAATTTGGTTTAACAAAATGTCCTTCCTTATTCATCATAAAATAATTTGTAAACAGTCATTGTATTTATTCAATGACACCAAGTGACAAATATCTACATTCATATTTAGTTGTTCAACAATCATCAATAATTCTTCCTCGTTTGTACACTTCTCACTGAACACAACTGAACTATAAAAAATAATATTAACACAACATATGTTGTCTGATTGTGTGTAGGAAAATAAACCAACCAGGCTTTCAACTGGAATTCAAATTGCATCAAATGCCTAATGCTCTACAGCACATTCAAGAACTGATTTGTTTAAAATCCATTCAGAAATGCGTAAAAATGTGAATAAAAATAATCCATATCTCTACTCTAGTGGAATATTAAGAAAGATTTCTTGTAGCTCATTTGTGCAGGTAGAGGATAAATAATAGATTCTGGATTCTGTCACAAAGTGTGTAAAATACTGATTTAAATGTCTTTTTCATAAGAAATATCTGTTATTTCAAATATAATATAAATGTTTAAATACATTTACTAACTGAAATTTTTTTAAATAACAGAAAAAAAAATCAACATACCAGACTTTTCCTAAATTTCTACTACAGTACTAATTTGTAAAATACATTTACTGTATAAATAATTGTAGAATATAAATATGCTTTTAATTTTTATTTTAAATTTGTTTATATTTACGGTCTACCATAATTTATTAATATTATTATACATAATGATATTTAATTACATAAAATACTGTTTAATTATGAGCATATTATTTAAATGTAAACTTTAAACTATATTTTTATAATTTTTTTTATGCAATGTAAAACTAATTACCTCACAGTGCAACATAGTAATTTTTGTACATCAATAAAATAAACAATGTAACTTAAAATTAATTAATAAACTATTAAAACACTATACTGATGACTAAATGAAATAGATACACAGAATATTAAAAAAACTAAAACAGAGGCGGAGCAAGTTAAAAATTTTTTTTAAATTCAATACTGTATGGAAATTGAATAAATATAATAAATTAATAACAAATTCACATATAAAAATGAATTAATAATAGTTGCATTGCATACTGTATATTAGGTTTTAATTTTTTGTTAGTTACAAATATAAATATGTTGGAATAATATAAAATTTGAATATGAAATACACTAGGGCCCCAAGTTATGCATCTAAATGACATCATTTCAGTAAAGGTCACTTAGGAAGTATGATCAATTGAAGGAAACATTTCATTAAAGTTTGCCTTCTACTACTTAGTACCTAACTAGTTTGACAAAAAAAGTGTGATGTGCCCAAATATGGTAGTGATATACCCAAATACAGTAGTGATATGACATCATTATGTCCATATATAGGCACATAACATTATATTTGTCACAACATAAAGTTTGATAGTGTACAGTAGAATGTACTGTAGACTTACTGTACTATTATAATCAAATACTAAAAACAAATTTTTTCAAATGTACTGTATAGTACAATACATCATAGAGTATACCACCATGGCTCAAATTTTCACTACCGTACATGGGTTGGTATTGTTTGCTTGTTTCGTTTTCATTTATTTTCCACACATTTAACCAAATACTTTAGAGAAAAGAAAAAGATAAAGAGAAGACAATGTGTGAAAGGAGATCAAAATAAATATGAATTACTTTAAGCATTGACCACCTGAGCAGTTGTCGACATGGCAAGTAAACTTTGTAAAAAATTGTAACATAATTCAGTTAGTTACACTTACAGTAATCACCGAATCTACCAAATAAGAAATAGCTCATGTGTGTATGTACAGTACCGTTCTCAAAAAGATAATGTAGTGTATAACAATATGTAAATGTAGTGTGGTTTGAAATTTAGGACGAATGGAAGAAATTTAAGCAAGGCAGGAATTCCCTTCACTGCCACATTCATGATTCATGCAATCAAACTACAGTGTACTAATGTACAGTTGTATTACAATGAGTAATTGACAATTCCATTGACAAGCTCTTTATTGATTTTTGCCTTATGGTATAATCAGATCGCATGATAGTATGATGTTACGAGAGAGTCAACGCCTTTCAGTGGATTTAAGAGTGGGTCAAGATTCTGACCAATGCAGCATGATGTTTGGCAATGGTCATGCACATAAAGTACTGGCACACTGTTTGTTTTTGTGCCGCTCCTTTAGGCAGTTATATTCAAGAGAACTGAAGCATTAGGAAACAGTCAACATGCTGTAGCTTATAATTTACTAATACGGCTGAAAATGAAAAAAATTTGTATTTGGAAACTCAGACTGGGCATGGAGCACACCATAAAGCATGTAGATGGTATTATTCATATTATATCTGATTACAAATTCTTGCAAGATACAATAAATACCTTATTGACAGAATCTGCAGGGAAAAATTTCAACTTAAAAATTTGTTTAGCAATGTTACTAATCAAACAGAATTTTGAGTTGAGAAACATAGTTTTATATTGTATTTTTTGCTACACAATTTCAGAAATGTAAAGCAATAAGTTTGTTTTATATAGCTTTTTGCTATGCTACACTAGCGAAATTATTCCCTGTCAGAATATTCACAGTACTGTAGTTTAACATTTATTTATCCTATCACTCTTTTGAAACGTTTTCCGACATTATGCTTTCGACGATTTGTTTCCCATATTTTTCTGATTTGGGCAGGATTTGTTATTGTGTTAAATTCTACATTTTTTCCTTTTAAATTTGTTTTTATTTGGCTTATCCAGTTTTCTTTTGGTCTTCCTGGTGGTCTTTTTACTTTCTTTTCAGTTCATTGCTTGTTTAATTTGCGTATCGTCTGGCAGTAAAATTTGAATAGATTTCATGATAGATGTTCTTTTATTCTTTAAATTAACATTTAAACAAGAGACTCAATAAAATCAGAAATTTGAATTTACTGTTCATAAAATTAAAAATCACATGCAGAGAATCAGCTGTGTGCAACATGTATAATTTATTTAATCATTAACATGTGTACGTACTGTAACTTAAAACAGAGGGTATAAGTAGGCCTACAGCAGTAGCCTACTGCAAGTGCAAAAACTGCAAGTCTTTATAATAATTAATAAACTAATTATTGTAGTACAGTATTATACTGTCAGATGAAAATGACATTTTCTTTAATAAAGGAAAATTTAAATTTGTAAACTTTATATTAGTAAAAATACAATTTAAATCAGGCCGAACAGGCCAACTTAGTCAGCTATAGAAACTGTTTTCCAGTAATTTGATCCAGGGACCCCCGTACACATCTCTCAGGCTTTGGCATTTTGCAGCAGAAGGCTAGCCTACTGCATGCAGTGGCGCGCGGCTGCTGCAGTGTGAAAAGGGTTGGGCACAACACTCTCGTACGTACTCACCTCTTCCAACACCGACAAAGTATTTCGACAATCGCCCATTCTAGATACAAATGTTGACGTTGTTGGAGAGTTGAAGTCATCCTGACTCTCTGAAATAAAATCCGCAACAGTAATCATAGTGAATGTTTACGAAAACATGGGTAATTAAATCGAAATACAGCTTCAAAATCCCTTCCTATCTTTCAATTCACTCGCGATACCGGAAGCTAAACATTTTACTTATGATACACAACCCAGACGTCATATTTCTTTTTCGTTAAAACTACGACTGTACGTTACGAGGCTACGATCAGAGATGGCGTAGAGGTCAATTTATGTTCACTTATTAGCGTACACAGTGGGAATGAAAATGGACACACCTGTATGAATATGCATCACGTATTCATATTAATTTGCATATGTAATTATTGTATACAGTGTGGTGTAAGAGATTATATTAAAGATGAAAATGAAGATTAACAAAATCAAACTTTGAGCAGGTCATTTGCAGTTTTAAAGTTATTCACTTCCATAGGGAGAAAAAATGGTTAAATAACCAAAAAACAGGCCAATTGTTTTCTGACGACAGACAATTCAAGTTGTGAATGATTTTTTTTTCGATCAAACTGTTGGAAAAAAACACACACTTGCCCATTGATAATACCTGCCTATTTTAAGTTTCATAATCAATAATAACAATCGTTTTGTCATTTCCTTATTGATTATGTTATCAATCATCCTCTCATCAAGACCAAAAAATGTGTGCGTATCCTATTTGCGCACTAACGGTGGTGCATGCACCGCGCGGTTGTGGTGGTGGTTAAGTTTGACGTGTGGTGGTTATAGAGGGCGACAAACAGCTATATTCTAGTGTGGAAATCTGTCGATCGTACGTGCAATTTTGGGTTTTTGAAAGTCGGTGATTTTTGCATATTAAGCTAACTAAAATGGCTCTTTTCAGAGCAGCTATTGGACTACGCCTCTCAAGAACTTTTAATATTGCTGTGTAAGTATAATATGCGTGAGTTGTATGCCTATATTATATAGACCTAACCTAGCTAGAGGCCCCTAGAGCTAGCTAGGCTAGCTACTTTCCAACTCCAACCGGTACGATTGTGTGACCACCACGGATCATGTCCAGCCAGGCAGGGAAATGAAATGGTTTCAGCTAGCCTCTCTTGGCCTGACCCTAGGCTCTATATAGGCTCGGCCTAGTAAGTACAGTAGTATCAGTCTATTCCAGTTGACCGACCAAGGCCATTTGCATAAAATTACAATGTATGACTAAACTAATATAATATTTGAGTAAAACATTTTATTTAAATTTCAGAACACAGACTTGTGGAATGGCAGGAGGAGAAATGGGCAGTGGTGCTGGAAAGGTAATGATGATAATGATAATAATGCCATTAAATGAAGTGGTGGTAGGCCTAATCAGACTAAATAGCTATTTCTATATAAAATGCATTGTTTAACCTTTCTTCTCTCCCTAAACACAATCTGATGAAATTTATGCTAGCCTACATATATACCTTCAAATAATATATTAGGGTGGTGGATCTGGAGGCTCAATCAGAGACGCTGGGGGTTCTTTCGGCAAGATGGAGTCTGCACATGAAGAGCAATACTTTAGAAAATTAGTAAGTTCAGTAATTAATAATAAATATCATACAAAATAATTACTCTCCTCTCCAAACCATCATCATGACCAAAATACTACGTACTAGAAAAATGTATTCAAATTTTAATAATTTTACAATATTTTCTTTTAGCAAGCTCTTCAGTTGAAACAACTAAAGGAACATCATGATGAAGAAATTGACGCTCACGAGAAAGAAATCCGTCGTCATAACGAAGCAATTGAACGACTAAAAAAGAAAAAGGATCAGATAGATGATGGAAGTGACAGTGATTAATACTAAATTGTTTCTATTCTCATTAGATAGCAAATTATGCAGTGTATACAATTAAAATAGATTAACAAATTTGAAAACGCATACAAACTAAGTAATTATTCATAGACTGTTTTCCAAGAACCTTTTACAACATACATTACGACAGTTTCTAAAACAGAATCATGGTTTAAAATAATTAATTACAGTAAATGGAAGCTTTATCCTGTATTCTATATAATAATATGTGTTTTGGTATTTTTTATTTGCATAATGGATTTGTGCTTATTGTTAAATACAACTATTAATTCATGATGAAATAATAGTTTATTGAAATTATATTGTGTTTTGTAAATCCACATTGATTGTGTGTGGTATGCATTAAATTACTAGAATTACAATGATTTGTTTCTTTGCACTTTATTTTATAATTGAATCAGTTGTTCTTTCTGTATTCTTTTAGAAAATAAAGCACTTTAAAGATGTATTGTCCCTTGAAACACAAAAAAATGAAGGTCAAAATATTCTAAATTTAAAGTGGCCATATCAAAGTAATATTAAAGTTATTCACTTTAAGTCGAAAATTCGAGCCAAAAACAAGAAGTTTACGTAATTAACAGGTAAATTAGTTTGATTACATTTCATCTGGAAAATCGTCGCGAGCGAAAGTAAACAAAGATTTCAAACCATGAGTACGCATTATGCATATGCTAATTAGGATTGTTTACAACTCGTCACGGTTGAGAAGGTATTTTCACACAGATCATAATAAGAAGTTTTATGATTATGCATAAAGAGTAGCCAAACAAGCGCGTTTCATTATGGGATATGTTTTGATCGAAAACTTTGACTGGAAGTCAAAGTTATTTTTTTAACAAAAAAACGTCTGTATTTCAGTTAAATGATTTTTTTTTCGAAAAATTTTTGGCGATAGTAAATAATTATTATGATACTTCAAAATGAGCCACCTTTTTCCAAAATCTTTTATTTGATATTTTTTTTGGAATTAGTCAAAGGGACAATACATCTTTAAATTATAAGCCTTGCATTTCTTTTAGTATAATACTACTGTACTGCTGTAGTATTCTAGTTGGACGTTAATTCATCGTTGAGGGCGACAAATTCTACAACAGCACGTGTCGGAGGCACCGATGCGTGAATTTGCTTAGGGTTTTCCCCTCCGACATGAGTTTTCTAAAATATTATTTAGAAAAAGGCCTAGAGATGTTACTTATTTATTAATTGTAAGTTTCCTTTTTCAAATTAAATGTATACAACATAAATGCTTGTTTTCTAGAAATAGATGTTAGCTTACCACCGGTCCTTAATCACTAATAACAAGAAGTAAGCGAGTGTGTGTTGGCTAGGCTCAGACTCAGGGAGAGGGAGGAGGAGGAGGAGGAGGATCAGTTTACAGAGAGGAGCAACTCGCTCAACAACTAACAGTACTGTAAATACGCACAGAACTGTTTTAGGCCTAGACAGGACTCCCTGGCCTAGGTAGGTGAAGTCAAGTAGCAGAATAAATGTATGAAAGGAATATTTGTTTGAAGATGTGTGATAAAAAAAAAAAAATATAGGATAATTAATAATTGTATACAATTAACAAAAATAAATCATGAATAAATTGAAACAATAAAGGTATGAATTCATATAAAATAGATCACAATATTATTAATTAATTATTAACTACAGTATGCTAAATGTTGATTGTTGTGTTTTGAAGGCCTAACTAGGCTGCTTAGCCTGTCACTATAATTAATAATAAATATTATAATAATTTATAATTATAATAAACATTTATCTAAAACAAACAATGAACTATTTTAACTAGACACAAGTTCACCAAAATGTTTGCACAGCTCAGTCAACCAAGAAGAAAAAAGAGAGCTCCAACTTCTGAAGAGTCTCCGTTGCCAGTTCCGATAGCGTCCATCACCAACAAGCCAGCTTCAAATGAACGATGGTTCTACTATAATGCTACCCTGAAAGATGGTAGTGTTTATGTTGTCCAGGAGGGCGATATCCACTTTCTATACAAGATGGTGATTTTATTTCAAATTTGTACTTAACTCTTTGTTAGTTTACTGACATTACCTTGTCAGATCACATGGAGGTAAAAAATATCAAAAAAATTGTTCTTTACCTCCATAGTAATTATGAAATAGTATGGAACGCCATAAATGCGTAAGTGCACAAACATAGTATCCTAGTACAGTAGAAGTAACTACTAGTTTTTTTTAACTTGGTTGTTTTTCTAGGGTTTTTTTGGGAAGGGTATGCTTTCACGTGGTAAGCCACAACATGCAAGGTTCACTTCATCATTTCAAGGAATCAACAGGAAGAATTGTAGGTACAATGTTGGTATAATCTTAAGTAGACAACAATAAACCAATGCCTTGTTATTTTGCTTATAAAATAAAGCATTATTCCATTTTTTTAAAAATTTATTCTGTTCCAACTTTATTTGACTTTCTTGTAGTACCACCAAGTGAAAGACATTTCCAACAGCAACGATTCAAGACTGTTAGAAAACAAAGGTATGCACATACATGCACATGAGAGGAATTAGAGTGGCGGATCAGAGGAAATACTATAGTTCGATCTACGATGACAAACCCATATTAAATCCCACCCATTTTAAACAATAATATTATAATTATATAATAAGTGTTCCTTCTTTAATGTTTTTTTAAAGATATGAGAGGCATTTAGCATGGTACAAGCAACTAGTTAAGAGGAAACAAACGCAAACAAACATTGAACAAACAGATGGCAATTTAGAAGACGACACAGACAAATGTGAAGGTTATATGTTGGAGGCTGAAGAGGAACAAAAAAAGCCTGGAAAACATCCAGTTCAAGAAGATTCATCATCAGTTATATCATCATCATCATCATCTGGGGAGGAGGATGATGCTGATGATAGTGTGATAAGTGAAAATACAAAAATACCTACAAAACCATTGAATGTTGATAGTGAGTCAAAGCTGGGTGAAGTCAAGGCAGTAAAAGTGAGTTTGATAATGTGTCTAAAGCTCTGTCTACACTATATGGGCACATCATTTTTTTTTTGTCACATAAAGTTTGATAGTGTAGGCAGAGCTTAATTTTGCAACTATTATTCACACATGTATTCTGTGAGTTACAGTATCTGCTAAGTTATTATTTTGTTTCAGAAACTTAAAACAAGTGTGAAAAAGGAAGATCCATACAAAGTGTATGAATACCTACAACTAAGTCTTGAAGAGGTACGGCGTGGTGTCAAAAAAAGAAGATAAATAAATAAATAAAAATACATATATAAGTATTTCAAAAATATCTTATTGTTTCCACTCAGGTTGATAGGCCCCTCCAAAATTCCTTGTCAAATTGACATATTATAGACTAAACTCTGTCTACACTATCTTTATGTGACAACAACATATGATTGCCCATATATGGACATGATGATGTCATATCACTATCATATTTGGGCATATCGCTACCATATTTGGGCACATCACACTTTTTTGTCAATCTAATTTGATAGTTTAGACAGAGCTTTATATATTTTGAGCTTTTGAACCAATATACTTTGTGTATAGTTCATAGAGGTACTATATCTCGACTACATTTTTTAGTACTAATTTGTTGGTTTCAGGCATTTTTCCTGTCATATGGTCTCGGATGTTTGGCACTTAAAAATGACAAAGAGGTAATTTTAAATTATAATCTACACCTCAGTAAGTAATTACATATTGTAGAAATCAGGTTTTGTCAAAAGGCCAAATAGCCGAGCGGTTAAGACAGTGGAACTATAATTACGTAGACATAAAATCGGCAGGGGTTCAAGGCTCACTCGCTCCATGGTTCTGGTGGTAGAACTTCTCAGATAACAACTATAAACCGTAGGTCCACTGTACACATCTAGCTCATGTGCACTTTAGAGAACCTACTACATCTTTCGAGTTACCCCGGTGTACTAGTATACACACAGCCACTGATCATAACTGGGCCTCTGAGTCAATTCAATTAAAAAATGTACGACTATACTCAAATAAGGTTCTGCACAGTATAGGAAGATGATGATGTTTACATAATGATTTGGTATTCTAATGCATCAGACTACATACAGTACACACTTAAAATGACACACAAAGCCTTTGAGCTAGCTCATATGAGAATAAATATGAATTTCTTTCACTAGGAGTCGATGAACTTGACGGATATGTGGAAAGAATTTTGTAATCAGCAACCAACTACATTCCTTGGCAACTACATCGCATATCATTATTACAGAAGTAAGGGCTGGGTGCCTAAGTTGGGCGTTAAGTTTGGAGCTGAATTCAGTGAGTATTATACCTTCCTACACATTTTTATTAACGCACTAAAGTGTACGGTTTACGCAGTGGCGTAACAACTAACATATAGAGACCTGAGGCCCCTGATTTAGGAACCCTAAGTGGCCTCAAACCCTGGAGGCCTCAGGTGTTTTTAGCCCTTTTCGACATATTTAAATGCCTGTTTTTACCTCTGGGTACTGGTCAGGGACCAACATAAGCTTCAAGGCCCCTGTGTTTAGCCAGTGAGTGCTCATAACCACTGAGTTTACGAAGACAAAATACAGTATTTTGGAATGAAAATGAATTGTAAATTTGTTTCAGTTTTGTATAAAAAAGGACCTCCATTTTACCATGCATCATATTCTGTGATTATCAAAATGGTTGATCAAAGGTCACTTGAGTCGATAGATGGTCCAAAGGAGAGATGGTCAAGATGGGCGGGATTAAACAGGGTCACTGAGACTGTTGCCAAGGTTGGTGTCACGCAAAACAAGATACTAAAGGCGTACATTGTGCATGTTTCTATATGGTTTTAATAATAATATAGAACATTTATAAAGCGCATGTTTTCTTTCTCATTTTAATTTTAGGAAGTATTATTTTGTTATATTATCAAACCAACAACATTAACAGATGAAGAATTGATGTCTCCAAAATGCATAAGCAGTTACACCATTCATGAGGTGGTTATGAAGAGAATAGTGCCCTCTAGAGAACGAACAAATCCCCAGCTGCCACCAGAAATCTCCTGATATGAAGAATTGTAAAAATGCAATATTTATTAAATAAAATTAAATGCAACATTTATATAGTCGCATATGGGCTTTAATTGTAAATGTACATTTGTAGAATTGGAATTCTGCTACTGTATCTCAAGTTAAAATTGCACAATGTAGTTCCAGGAATATGAAGCAAAGATACCAATATTTGTTACATGTTGCAGAGGCCCCTCGAGACTAAGGCTGTGCCTTGTGAGGCTGTGCCTTGTGAGGAGCCTCTGAAATATTGGAAAAAAACAGTTAGGTTTCCCATTTGGTCACAGCCCTCAGAACTGTGTGTGTATGAGATATGCACTAATGACGGTGAAATGTGCATTTCTTTAGTGTATACTTATCTTCTAAAACCCCTATTCCTCTGAACTGCAAGGATTGTGATCTGTAGTGTTCTTACAAGTAAACTAAGCAAAAAAGGTGTCTAAATATGGTAGTGATATGACATCATCATGTCCACCATATATGGGCACATCACATTTTTTTGTCACATAAAGTTTGATAGTGTAGACAGAGTTTTGGGTAATGGAAAACTGACAAAAAGTGTTGTGCCCAAAATATGGTAGTAATATGCTTAAATGGTAGGGCTATGATATCATGTCCATATATGGGCACATTTTTTTGTCACATAAAGTTTGATAGTGTGTAGACAGAGCTTTACAGTGATGGTGAACTGATACAAACACTAAAAAGAAACATACTCCGCACATAAAATAATGAAACATGATTTAATAATCGCAATCTACTCTACATACATGGTTTCATTTTATAAGTATATTCTTAAAATTCTTATCTAAGCTTTGCAACACAAACATTAAAATACTATGAAATTCAAGTCAATGAAATAAAGTCTATTTCTCGTTAAATTCATTAGTACAGTAGTTGATAAAAACCTAATAATAGCACTTTTGGAAACTTTTAAAGAACGAAATGTTAATACAACGAAAGAATACTTTAAACGATATTAAAAGAAAAGATTAATTCATGGTTTAGATTTCACGGAATAAAACAGCCTCATCACATAACTGACCATGTGACAAATGACAATTTACAGTGAGAAGTGACAATGTACAGTCACTTGATCAACTCCCATTTTCGATTTTAATCAGAAACAGAAAAGAACATTGATAGAGTAAACATCTTTTACTGCAACATATTTATATATTAATTGTAATTACCAATATAAATATTTTGTCTACATTAAAAGAACTTTAAAATAAAAAATGCTTAATTATCATAAATATAATTTAATTAATTTACAAGTTATTATTTTATAAATGATTATTTCTACAATTATATATGATTGAATGTAAATTACAGTAAATTATATGGAAGGTTATTTGCATTATCATTGCTTGGAAAATAATCTCTAAAAATCACTAATTAATAATTTTTAAAAGTCGTTGCATGATATATTAACTACAAAACAATAACAGTTAAAATATGTATGAAAAACATAACACAAATTTGATGACAATGATCATTAAAAAATATAATTTATTAATTATAATTCATTGTTTATGGTATAAATATGATTAATAAGGTCAATTTATTATTACTACATCAATTATTTCTATTTACATTTTTTTTTAATTTATAAGACAAGGCAATACATTAAGGCAATAATAACATTACAATTCCATTTTCCTTTTAAAATAAAAAAAATTCTGAAAGAACATATTATATATTGTATACAATTTGAACTTTTAAGAAATGGTTCAGGATCATCTTTTACCTCTTTTGACTGGTAAACCAGAACTATGATAGACCGTTAATGAATTTTTCCACTGTTTTTCTAACTTTTCTTTTAAAATCTTCATAAAAACTTGGTTAAATCAAACTAAAATTGCTTGTTCAGAATATGTCCGGTGAATCTTTATAATCCCGAGCCCAGTATTTTCCATTGAAGATCCAATCTGGTTCCCCGGTAAGTGGATTTGTGTCTTGCTTGAACCATCGCGTATGCCATGTATCCTTAAGCTTTGTTCGTAATTTACGTGCCGCTCTCTGCTTTTCTTCAAGTCTGTGTTTTTCATCTGATGCAGAATCTGCAGAATTTGTTTGAAATTTCATTAAAAAATCGAATTTATTTCTACCCAAATTCAAAAAATTAAAGATTACATTCCGTAATGTTTTCAGTTATAAAATGACAAAATAACCAGTCAAATTCCATCAAAAACTCATTGACTGGCAGCCAATTTGACAATTTTTTACTTTAAATTAAAGTTTGTTAAGTAAATAATTTTTTTTTGGTCCCATTTTTGGTCAAAGTGAATCAATCAAACAAAATCAACATTTATTTCCAAAATGGTGGCATCACCAAAAAAGCAAAGCTTGTGTCAGGGACGCAAAAACAAAACAATCAAAAGCAAACAAGACATATAAATAAATATTATGTGACATTAAAATGGCATATTCAACAACAAAATTTGTAAAAATATTTTTTCAGGTGGACAATACATCTTTAACATTTACTTAGGTCACTTACCGATATCGCCATTTTCCAGATGCCTGATGTCCGGTCTCAGTCGTCCATCTGTCGGACAAGCCGCTTTTTCTATTGCTGGCGTTAAATTGTTTAATTGTAATGCAAAGTTTGTAAAGGAATAATACTGTGGACTGTTGTCGGGTCGTTTTGTCACCCGCCACATCAATGTTGCTGAGTTAAATTCTGGCCCTTCTGGGTTGATTCCAAAATCAAGGTTATCTATGCCACCTGGACCCTATTATTCAAATATATGCAAATAGAATGTTTATTTATATTAGCATAAATTTGTTTAATTGCATGTTCTGTGGAAAGAAATCTATCATCTATGCCACCTGGACCCTATTATTCAAATATATGCAAATAGAACATTTATTTATTAGCATAAATTTGTTTAAATGCATGTTCTGTGGAAAGTAATCTATTATCTAACGACAAATCAAATTAAGATCGAGTGAATGTTAGAGGTAAGAACAAAATATTTACATACCCTTTCGACTGTGGGACTACCAGGGTTACTTTTGCTATGGCGTCGCTTTCCTTTCTCCTCCCGTGCCGCTTTCTTCGCTTGTTCGTAACTATCGGCATCCATACTGTAGAAGTATTCTGTCCAATTTCCAAACAAATAGCATAATTTCTTTTTTCTAAAAAAAAATAAATAAAATACAAGAATTACCATGAAATGATGATGGTAGTGGTACATGGTTTTATGCCACTGGACTCTACCATTATTATTAATGTGTTGAGTTACTCAATGGCAATGTTGCTTATCCAGGTAAGTTAAGCATGAAGTGGTAGATGGTTCTGATCCTGGGTTGATTCCAAAAATGTTATCTATGTCACTGGACTCTACCATTATTATTAATGTGTTGAGTTACTCAATGGCAATGTTGCTTATCCAGGTAAGTTAAGCATGAAGTGGTAGATGGTTCTGATCCTGGGTTGATTCCAAAAATGTTATCTATGTCACTCGACTCTACCATTATTATTGGTTTATTGAGTTACTCAATGGCAATGTTGTTTATCCAGGTAAGTTAGGAATGAAATATAAATAATTTCACTGAAATGAATTACAATTTAAATTTATCATACTTTTTATCTATAATGTATCCTTCCACTCTGTGAAGGTCTTTACCAAACCATCCCGCTGGCTTGAAATGTAAGAAACATCTGTCCCCTGTTTTGTGGTTGACAATTTCCATATGTCCATATTGTTCTATCCATACTTTGCCTACAATTAGGTTGTGAACAGCACTGCTAATACTGTGCCACGTATAACTCTCTCCATACCTGTAACGATTGATAGTATTTATTGTCATTTACAAGGTAAAAATGAAATTCGAATTGAACATGCGATTAAGACATATGAATACAATATATAAAGCGTCTTAACCATTCTAAAGGGAGAGCCCAGTCGGCCCGGGCCCCCTAAATTTCGCAGATTGTGATGCAAATGATAGGACATCAAGCTCAACCTTTTATTTTTAGGCCCTAGCCACAACACAAAATCTGTAAAGTGGTCTTACAAACTTACTATTAAATACATGAATTGAAAAATTGTTGGCAACGTTTAGTTTTTTGATTTATAGTGATCAGTCTACCAGTTTGACTAAGCTTAAAGAATTAATTTAGAGGATGTTTAGGATCCTGACAATTTGAGTTTGGGGGGGGGGGGGGGGTGTTTGAAGGAAGATTTTGTGTTAATAACTTATATTGAAAATATTGTATACCCTTTAAAAACAGATAAATGGCTGTACTAATCCTAACCTATCGCCAATAATGTTAATCATCTCCATTTATCTATTTGGCAATGAGATGGGAGATTTTCAGGTCACAAGATGGATTGCACAATGACTCTGTAACCCCCACCAAGTCATAAGACCATTGCTCTTTTAGTAATGAATATGCAAATTAGCAAGTTATTTACTTAATCCACCAGAATATCAGTACAAACTGGTACAGCACCTCATTGGCTAATGCAATGTAATTGTGGAAATTAGAGGGTGAATTACAGTACATACCTCTGATAATATTATCTTAATCAGACAACAGTTCAGTTTAAGCAAACAAGGAAAAGCTGATAAGATAGGTAGATCTATCATATGTAAATTTTTTGAGTAACTTAGAGATCCTTACCCAGAAAATTAAGCAAACTTGTACAACTTGATAATAAAACTTACTTAGGTAAATCTATCGTAAGTACACCTTTTGGAGTAACTTCCAGACTCTTGCCCCAGAACTTTAGTTTTGGGTTTACTGAACCATGAAATTCAAAATTGGTCGCTGATGCGTGAAATGCACTGACTGGCGGGTGATGGCTTACTTGCTCTGATAACTGGCGTAAACCATATTCTTCCCTAAATGAGATAAAAAAACCGGATAAAAATAAACATTTTTACACTTACTTTAAAATAAACACAACTACATTTTTTGTTTACATTTGTAATATTAGTATATGTAGTTTTACTGTTTCTTCTTATATGTATTTTGATGTTCAATTTGTTTTTATTTTGTATAGCTGTAATTTTTAAAAGTAATTTTAACCAATTTTATACATATTTTGTAAATTGAAACCCAATTCAGCATCTTTGCTGCCTTTTTTGTTTTATGAATAAATACCAATGAATTAATGTTCCTAAACATTCACCTAAATATTCAACAAAACCAAGAACATAATACTTAATGTTTTACCATAAAATAAGAAATTTCCATCATGCCACTAAGTGAATTTTATTTTAGTTCATCATTAACCTTATTCAAACCGAATATGATATGAATACGGTAACCTAATTGTTAGACTGATTTCTTTGTTGATCTTAAATCAACCAGATAAAAAATGGAACACTCCCAGTACGGATGCAATCTGTGGACTTTACACAAAAGAGACAACATACCAAATAAAACAATTTACAAAGAAATTATGATTCAAATATAATATGGTAAAACCCCTAAGAAGACACATTAGAGACCAAATAAATTTCCAAATTATACAACTATAAAGCAATGTCTACGCACTCAAACTAGTTTGTCAAAAAATGTGTGATGTGCCCAAATATTGTAGTGACATGCTTAAAGGGTCTTTCACACCTGTTCCGGTACGGTTCCGGTCCGGCGACGGCAAATCCAATCGAACGTCAATGTTTTGTTTTTACGCGGCTACGCGCATATCAATTGGTGCTTGGCCGCGTGGAGCGTTGTGAAAACAAAACATTGGCGTTCGATTTGCCGGACCGGAACCGTGCCTGAACAGGTGTGAAAGGCCCTTAATGGTAGTGATATGACATCATCATGTCCATATGATAGTGTAGACAGAGCTTTAGGTATGTTAAAAACTTACCAAGTGAGTTCAAAGGTTTCTCCTAGTAGGGGGTTAAAGGGTTTGCTAACACGTTCAATGTTTGATGCGCCAGATGATACAATAAATGTTGCAATATACTGAAATATAAAATTACATGGTAATGTCATTACAAACAATTATTGAAGAGAAAAAAGAAGCTTGTCCTTCAACATTGGGTTAAGGCATTCTTAAGTCTTGTCTACACGATCGAACTATATTTGACAAAACAATGTGATGTGCCCATATACAGTATGGACAGGATGATATCACTACCATATTTGGGCACATCACCATTTTTTGTCACACACACTTTGATAGTGTAGACAGGGCTTAAGGCATTCTTTTTTTAAATAACCTGTATTGTTTAATCAAGTTTAAATTGTATAAAATTTGAATACCTTATTCTCTTGAATTAAAAAATACTTGTTTAGGAGAAGTTATTTCACAGAATTTACGATTGTTTTATATTTCTTTTTATGTATTATGTATATTTGTCTTGTAGGAGCCCTTATGAGACAGGCTTTTGCTTCTAGTGCAGGCCCCAGTTATTATTAGTGTTATAACTGAATAAATGTTTATGAATGAATGAATAATAATTTAATTGTAACTTTTAAAATGATATTTTACAGCCAAAACACTACCTAAGCCTCTAAAATAAGATTATCAGCCTGAGTAGTAGTAGTAGTATTAGTACAACCTAAGACTCTAAAGTTAAATTATCAGCCTGAGTAGTAGTAGTACTACCTAAGCCTCCAAATAAGAGCCTGTACAATACCTTCATTCTGTCTACAGCATTGTCGCACTCCCCAGCTTTGTGTAATAAACCCGCATATTCAACATATTCACTAAAACGTTGTAGAAAGCTAAGGGGTTCATTGAAGACAACCGGCATTGTCATCTTAGACAGTTCTTTACCGATGCATTGCTTTAGCACTGTCCATAAACTGAACTGATCTCTCTTGATCATTGGACATGGTAAAATGGTCCTAAAAAGAAGAAAATCATCCAGATTAGGAAATAAAAGTATCTGGTAGTATTATTATATTTTAAGCTCTGTCTACACTATCCATCTAGTTTGATAGTGTAGTGTAATATGCTCAAATATGGTGATGATATGCCCAAACATGGTAGTGATATGACATCATCATGTGCATATGTAGGTACAATCCTAAAACATGTGCAATTTATAGTAGTTAAAATGGTCTGTGGCTCAGTACCTTTATTTTTCTGAAACTATTAGCGTTATTATCTAAACTTGTCAAAAATTGGATTTCAAAGTTTAAAACTAACAATTCTGTCTACCTATTAAACTAGTTTCACAAAAAAGTGTGATGTGCCCAAATATGGTAGTGATATGACATCATCATGTCCATATTTATGGCCACATCACATTTTTTGCTACATAAAACTTGATAGTGTAGACAGAGCTTTAATATACAGTACTCTACCTATTTGGTTCTGTTGGTATGGTTGTAATAGTTTGATTCACATTTCTATCTTGTTGTGATTCTATCGCTTTCGTTGTTTCCGAGATTGTCAACTGGTTAAAAGTGCCAGGCATTCCTTCCATTAAGTCAGACATACTATGAAAACTGTCCGTGTCACTAGAGCTTAGATCTGCTGCGTCGCAAAAAACATCGTCTGAACCTTCGAAGAACAATGGCGAACTTGATGAAAACCGCTTTGCGAGTTTTTCTTCAAGTGAGTGGTGTTCTTTTGCTAACACGTGCAGAGCATCCTCAAGCACGCGTGATTTCTCGGTTTCTTGTTCAAGTTGTAATTTTCGTAGCTAAAAAAATAAAAAAATATATATTGGTTTTTTGGTGTTTTCCCGAATGATCGCATAATCAAAACGGTACTGGGTATAATCAACTAACGTTCATGTTCCCAACTAATCATCTATTTATAGAAGTACTGATGAAGAAGTCAATCTGTGGCGACAATAGAATGGACCCGAGAACCGACTTTCTTCGGCTTTTAAATACAGTAATAGAAAGTTTTGAATAGTTTGTTAGGATACAAGACAATAGGCTATTGTTGGTTTATGTAATATACTGTAGGCTTAAAATTGACCATGATAGTAAGCAATACTTTTCATTATGTATAAAACTATATCCAAATAGTCAGTTTAAGTTAGTATTTTATTTATTTATTTCAACAATATTTTACAAGGGTGGTCCAGGGTATACCTTCCTGGTCCATCATTAGGGACCCTCACAAATATACAATATGACGGGACAAACATGCAACATTTCAATTAATTAAAATAAATGGAATTTATAAAGATAAACAAAATAAAATGAAGCACAAAATAATTTAGAATAATAAGGGAAATAAACAAACAAAAAACAACAAAACAACAAAAAAAACAAAAAGTGTTAAGAAACTTAAGCCTACTGTTTGCTATTGTGTCAAGAGCCAGTAAAATTGACCACAATACCCTTGGACTGGAAGACCAACAAATTAACTACAAAGCTAATACTGTACATGTACCACTAATTATATATAACCTTTTGGATTCCAATGACAAAGCTGTTGTATATAATTAAAACATGGAGGGACTAATTCTTTCATAAGTAAAATATACAGATTAAATAATTATAATCCATCCTGTTGCAATGGTAATAGTAAAAGTAAAATACTTTATAATATATACAAGTTAATTTACAGAAAATGTACAAATGTTGTTATACTTTCATTGCTTTATGAGAATATTAATAATTAATTTACAATTATAAACTAATTTAATGAGATGATTATTAAATTACTTCTTATCACAATTTAAACGACAATTACATTCAGCATAGAAACGAAAAACAATTTGATATAATAACTGAAAAAATAAAATATATTATTGTGAAAAAAATTAAACATCGCTTCATATCAAGCTGTAGGATTAGCATTGCTTAGCTTAAAATTAGCCTCATTTGAGGCTTATGGGGTTGAGTAGAAACAATTCTGACACTAGATCAGGTTGACCCCTGACCCAGGGAGTTGTTACCCTGCCTCCTGAACAACCAAGCTACAGTACTACTCCACACTTTCCAATACACCATTAAAACAAGTACTATTGTTGTATTTTAATAAATTACCAAAGATAGACTATAGATGGATTGACATTCAAAGTCAATGTGAAATAAAGTAAATACATTGTGTAGGTAAGAAATATACACACACACTCACACCTTAAATATTATGAACAGGTACTCTACTGTATATAATACACAAACAACCAAACCAATATGACCAAACAAACCAACTGAAGTGTAAACCGACTATGTAACATAAGGATCACTGAAGCGGCCTATTATTCATTCATTTTTTTGAGTACGGTAAATATTGTTGATTTTTCAGAAATTTAAATATAGAATTTCATAGTGCTTGTAATACAGTAACTGTAGGCTATACAATTTTATAATAATGTCATACAGTATGCTTTAATGGTTATCTGCTTCAATTATGTACTGTACACTTTTATTATGGTCGATTTTTTGACCAATATTATGTAACAATGATATTAAATGATGATTAATGTAAGCCGGACTGCTATTGTACACCATTATTTTTTATTTTTTTTAACTGGTGGTCACGACTTAAAGTTGTCCGCAACTTATTTTGACCTCCATCCGCACATTTTTGATGTTTTTCTTGTTTATTGTAATTTTCTTTTTGCAATTTGTAATTTTTATCTTTTATTTTAAAATGTGTGGAGAAACTAATAAAACAAACAAACAAAACAAATGGTTCAGTTAAAAGCACTCTTAAGTCTTGTCTGCACTATCAAACTTTATGTGAAAAAAATAATTTAATGTGCCTATATATGGACATCAGATGATGTCATATCACTACCATATTTGGGCTCATCACACTTTTTTTTGTCAAACTAGTTTGATAGTGTAGACAGAGCTTAAGTCTAATGAAACACAAAAACATAATGGTTTTAAAATAACAAAGAATTCCCAATTGGAATAAATGAAATATTATGCTGATGTACATATATTTTAAGAGTCATTATGTCATCATGAAACGGGATAATATTATGGTACGTTTCTGGCAGTATGCAAATATTGATGACTAAAATATAAGTGTATGTTGATCAGATAAGACCTTCCCTTTTTTAAAAGACTACGTTTAATTTTCATTTGAAACTTTTCACATGAAAAAATAAAATTTTTTTAAATAAATTACTGTATAGGAACACAGAAATGACATTGTTTTTAAAAATTTTATTTTATTTCAACCACATCCAACAGCGAAAAATTTCCAATTATAGGATGCCGTAAAAATATTTAGACATAAATATACATAAAAACACAGAAAAATACAAAAATGGCAAAATTAAATAGATTTAAGAACTTTAGATCTAAAAATTGACAAACTGTCAAAAAATATCGATAGTCTTATCTTTTATAGAAATTGAATTGTTATGATCTGGTTTTGTTCATTAGACCATAGCAATTATTTAAGCCACTACATTGAAAAACAAAAATCTACGAACAGTGATAATAAATAAAAATGTAAAATAGAAGGAGGGGGAAACTAGTGTATTTGATTACCTTCACTTCTCATGGAAAATTAATTACTTACAATACTAATATTGCTGGTATTTGGTTATGAAAAGTAAATTCAGTTAAGTTTTACATAATATCATTAAACACAATAGGTTACCAGCATCAAATGACACAAACATCTCTATGGCAACAGCGGCGGTCATTGCTCAATCTACTAGTATTTCAATAATCAAAATGTTTAAACTAGGTTGTGAAAAGAAAAGGAAATTTTCAGGAAATCAAATTTGTACATCATAGTTTAAAATGCCGCACCATTCAAACTTTTTTTTGTTTTTTTTTTGTTTGATACTGTACTTTATAGGGATCTCCCCTTTAGTAGTCTAGTGATTTTTTATTCAGAATTTACTGAAAACTTGCAACTTTTTCCAAGCAATACAGTAAAATCTATTAAACTAAAAAATATTTTTAAATAAATTTTTCCCAAAACAAGGTTTATCCTCTCAAATTTATGGGTCCATTAAAGTACTGTCTAAACTATCAAACTTTATATGACAAAAAAATGTGATGTGCTCATGGAAATGATGATGTCATATCACTACCATATTTGGGCATATCACTACCATATATGAGCACATCACACTTTTTTTGAATGTCAAACTAGTTAAAATAGTGTACACAGAGCTTTAGGCACTAATATTGTAATGTAAATGATATACAAACAGTAAACTAATTAGTTTTATGTCCCAAAAGGCAAAGCATACCAACAAGATGGCTGATATTTGAAGCATTATTCATTGTAAATAATTTGGATTGTATGCTTATGACAAATTTGCGTTACAGTAATTTACTTTGGAGTTGCTACATTGATTTTAAATGCAATCCATCGTACAAAGTATGTTTACAGTCTGACAAAGGTCACAAAGGTCATACCGTGTATGCATTATTGAAAACTTGACTCAACAATATGTACGTGTTGTATAAAACATTATTACAGTTAATAAAAGAAAGAAATACTATATGAAAAGACATGAAAACAATCCCACAAAACAATTATATGTTGATGCTTATTTGTACGGTTTCTATAGTACAGCAAAATACAATAGGGGTGTCCCCTCAATAGGGGGTTCGACTGTATAAGTTCCTATGCTACTAAATTATTGTACAATGTGTATCTTATTTATACTAACTACAATAAATCTTTGTCTACACTATCAAACTAGTTTGACAAACAGTATGCTCAAATATGGTAGTGATATGCTTAAATATGGTGATGATATGACATCATCATGTCCATATATGGGCACATCACATGTTCTTGTCACATAAAGTTTGATAGTGTAGACAGGGCTTAATATTTGTTATTCCTAAGCTTGCTGTACACTAAAAATAAATAATTAAAATGGCAATTTATGATATTTAAATTGATATTAAAACGCATCACAAATCGTTGAATTCAACTCATTTATTATTTATTTATTTATTTTATTTATTTATTTCATGTCAACCACATCCAACAGTGAAAAATCACAAATATCAAACATGTGGCAAAATTGAATAGATTTAAGAACTTTAGATCTAAAAATTGACCAAAAAAACACACATCACACAAATAAAACACAAGTACTTGATTCCCACTAAGCCATTTAACCTTCATATTTAACTGTTTTTAAATGAATAAAATATTGTCATCAACACTTTACTTTTATCAGTGGATTAGTTCAGGATGTTTTAAAAGGTTCAATTTAAACTCTTCTAATTTCTAAATTTTTCTAGGTATACAAATAATAAAAAACAATTTCAATAAGGCTAACATAAAAAGATTATGGATTTACTATCTCAAAGACTAAACACTAGGCCACAATTTGGCCCGAAAGTAACAAAACATGGCTTATTATCAAGGGCTACAGAACGATGTACACCTACCCGACAGATCAAGGTAGAATAATCGAAACAAATTTTTCTAGGATAAACATAATAAAAACAATTTCACAAAGGCTGAAACAAAAATTATGGATTTACTATCTCATTCAAGAGACTGGACACTAGACCACAATTTGACCACAATTTTGCCGGAAAGTTACAATAATCAAGGGCTACAGAACAAATTACACCTACCCGACAGATTGATGCACAGTAGAATAATCCAAATATCGAAACAGTACAGCCTAGCCAAAAGTGATAAACTGTATCTACAGTAGTTTATTATACCGATTACAATGTGTTAATACTGGGAGTAGATTCTGCGGACTTTGACCTCTCTTCAGGCCAACTCCCATCGAAAGATAAAAGTGTCAAGTCGTTTGCAAAATTTACTTCATTGGTATTATATGATTCAATTGATAATCATTAATAAACAATTGAACACTTTAGTACGTGATAAAATGCAAGAAAATATATTCAGTACCGGTACTAATTTTGTAAATCTGAAAATAGTCAAATGCCATTTTCACTACTAGAGTTCTGTTCTAGTGTGCTCTCATTTGGGGGCTTCCAGGTGCTGGAGAACATCTGTGAAAATAGTCTTCAGTATCAATTATTTTTCAGTTATTTTTAGGATATTTATTTATTTTTATGTGAAGCGCATAGAGGCTTTATGCATTAAGCACTTAAAAGTCAAAATGTATTATTGGTACTGTATTATTGGTATCTTAATATTTGAATTCGGTTATTTTTATAATATTTCATGGACCGTTTTTTGCCTAAAGCGCTTTTAAACACATTTGTATCAAGAATTAAGAACTATTACCATCATTAAAACCATTTTCCCCCCACTTTTTTAGCCTTTTAAATTTTTATTTGAGTGCACATAAATTCATCAATTATGTAACTAAATAATATTGCTATCAAGTTTTAATTGACATAATTAACGATTTATTACAAAAATCTTTAGAAAAAGATTATGTTCAGATCCATGGAGTTATACTTTCGAATCGCAAGCAATGTCATATTATAATTAGCGTCATAACAGCAAAGTGTTCAGATTTTCTTAACTAGTGCTTTCGTTTGAAATGAATGTGTCAACAATTTGGGCGAACATCTTGTATGCAGGAGTAAATTTGATTGGTTAGAGGACAAAATTGGTCATGCTTTCGTATTGTAAGCATCGTTCACTAATCATTGATTTTAGGACTAAACATAAATTTAATTTTCAACCAATCACTATCAAAGGTAAAGAAATTGAAATTGTTGACCAGTACAAGTATCTAGGAATTGTTTTCAATGATAAACTGAGTTGGGGAGACCATATAGACTTCATCAGCAAAAAATTAAATCCCAGAATGTATTGTATAAGAACTTTATATAAATTTAACTCCTGTGATTTGATGTTACTTTCGTTCTATAGATCCGTTATATGTAGTGTTTGGACATGCCTCTCCTGTTGGGCTGGTAATGTTACCGGAGGGAATAAAGGACGCCTTGAAACTTTCATCCGTCGAGCTGGTAAAATGATTGGTCTGGAACTGCCTTCCTTTACCGATGTGCACCTAGAACACCTCCAGAAAGATTTTGAACGCATTGAGTCGGATGCCTCTCATCCTCTCCACAAAGTGATCATAGACCAACTTAATCCAAGTGGTAGATTGAGGCTCCTCAGTGTGAAAACAAATCGATTTGCTAAATCCTTTATTCCCTCCGGTATCATCCAGTACAACAGGAAGTCAAGAAGATAATTTTATCTTGTAATTTTTTAGATGTTTTTATATGAATGGTTTTATGCTATATTTGTTTTTATTGTGTTTTCTTTGTTTTTATGACGAGCAATGAATTTCCTTTTTGAGGATCAATAAAAGTTATCTTATCTTATCTTATCTTGTACTATGAGCTGTCGTAACGAATGAAAGATCAGTGTCGTAAGAGGTGGCTTCCACTAATCTTTTCCTGCTTCAGACCTATGGAGTTGTACGCTGCGTACGATTTCAAAGCATTGTAATTCTGTAGGGCTAAACAGGCCCTTAGTATACTTATAGTTTATTACATAATCAAATTACATGTACTTTATTACATGTCATTGTGATACCAATCAATTAGTTTACGACATTATCAAATAGCTATTAGTTGTAGTTTATTTATTTACTGTAGTTATTTACAAAGTTCCAGGGGTTATTCAAACTTTATTAGAGTGAAGAGGTCCTACTAAATATAAAGTCCTACCAAATGAACTTTGTCACAAAAAGGTATAATAGTTGATTAGCTTTGAAAATGGCCTGTATTGTACAACAAGGTAATAAGAAAAAAACCAAACAAAATCATTGAAGCAATTGTTGAAACATAGATTCAACATTTTTCTAAAACAATTTTTATTAATTTTTTTTAATTTATCTATTTAGGCCAATTATTGCAAAGGCTAACCATAAGCGAATTCATCCACTATCCTTCTTAAAGATGGCAATCCTGTTCACAAGACGAACATACACACAAGATGCTCTACATAAACAAAGTCTTATTACTTTTGGAAGTGTAGTTGTACCTTGCTGTTTGAAAAAAATCCTGACATATGACAGGACTTGAACCTAGGACCCTTGGAATGGTGGTCAAGCATCATAACCACCAAGCCACAACTCCGCTGAAGTACTGTAGTAGTCATTTAAAATGGACCTGAAATGGAATTTCGATTTTCAAGAAATTCACACATGTTATTTAAATGTATCAAATTAACACAAACACATACAAATAAAAACAAAATGTATAGTATTTTGAGTAAAAACGAAATTTTAAGATACCATGGTAAATTAGCGAAAATTACTCACGCCATTGCAATATTCTATTTCAACGGCCGTCGGAAGCCTCTATATTCACGACGTCACATATACACACAATGATATCGAGAGCGTGTATGCCGCCCGATAGTCAGTGAATGATCGACGGCCTGGAAAGATACGCGAAGCGTTAACACTAATACTAATTTATTCAATATCTAATGTTGTTGAAATATAGGTCCCTAAAATGTACTTCGTTTGTTCTAAAACCCGAATTTAGAAGGCCTACCTCCCAAACCTTTACTAGGCCTAGGCCCCCAATCCAGTGCGCGGAGTCGATCCACCACCCACATCATGCGGCGAGGCTCCGTTTCATGTGCATCCAAGGACCAAAGCGATATCAACAACTTGCTGCGCTCATTGTCAAGCCAAAGTAAAATATGAATAAAATTCGTTTTCGAACTGCCTGATTCTTGACAAATAAATTATCATCTCATATTAGTTATTACTAATTTAATTCTGCTAAACTAAAAACTAAAGAAACTAACATATTTTAGCAGTATAAATTACGAACGATACAAAATACACGAACAGAAAATATGGATACGCATCATTGCGCACGGAGCTGTATCCCGGACAACGTTGCCAGGCCAACTTCGGTATTGCCAGAAAAAAACCGTTGATTTTAAGATTTTAAATCGTCATTTACTCGATGAATAACCGTTTATACGGTAATAATTTTATCTAAAAAAATTCTAAATACGTTTCTGCAAATACACAAGCATTTTTTAGAAAATACTCCATAGATTTCAAGAATTATAGCCAAAAAACTGCAAATTGTCCATTGGAGGGATAGGAATATATTCGCAAAGTGACGTCACCCGCGAATTTTTTTTATTTTCAAATGGGGCTTTCCCCAAAAGGGCCAATTTATATTTTGTAACAATATACATTCTAGCAACACCTAATAGCCCCCAAAACATCATTCTAAAATGAAAAAAATCGAAAATCCATTTCAGGTCCATTTTAACATCTTATTATCGAAATGCATCTTATCAAAATTGAGAGCCACATAAAAAGATGTCCTTTGTATGCAAGACCCTCAAACAATTTAAAAAACACTTTAAAATATCTAAAGTATGTTACAGATGTATAAAAACAATATAGGCCTACTATATTTCCTATACCCCCAAGGAAACGCTTCTCCTGTTGTTAATAAAGGTCACCCATTGGGCCTTGTTCTTGTAAAATAGGGGAATACTTACCATCATTGAAAAGAAATGAAACAAAACTTGTCGACGCTCACTACTTTTTACACTACAGTATATGAGCATATGCTTATAAAAAAACACCTTAAAAACCTAAAGTTTCCGATTACAAATTATGCGAAATTACGACCACAACCACCCCACGGCCAAGCCTAGCTTAGACCGCCGCTGAGAATCAACACCGCCCACTAAACCACAACAAAAGCAACTAAGCTCTACCACCACAACAGGTAGTCGTAAATAAATAAAGCACACTTACTTTGCATCTAAAGTACAAAAGTAGATGCAGTTACCTTTAATAGGTTAAGAAAATACCGATAAAACGTAATAACTAACGTTAACTAACATTAAAAATGTGTAAAACAACTAACTTGCAAAAGTAAAGACGATACCACTGTCAATCGGTAAACTGAGTGTCAATAAACATCAACAAATTCTACCAACGATGAAGAATAGAGAAAACCTTACCGCGGTTACTATTTGAAAGGCGCCCTCAATAAGTGACGTGTACAAATTATAAGAATTAACGTGCTAACTTTATGTTTAGTTGCTAAACATCTTTCTTATATCAAAATGATTCGGAAATAATTTTAAAAGATTTCATAAATAGGTCGATCCCGTCGAGCTATTTCCTTTTTATAAAATAACAACTCTTGCTAGACTTTAGGCATTACAGTTTGTTCCTTCTTGTGATTGATTCATAAATCATTTTTTTTTTATTTTTCAGTGATGCTAACTTCCATAACATAGCATTTGGCAATAATACTATGCTCATTTCATTATGCGTTCATTATTTACGCAGAAACTAAAATATAGCTATTATATATCCTTTAATTTTTGTTAGGCCTAGAACTTTTTAAAGTAGTGTAGTAAAACTTGTGCGGACTCCCCTACTCTAGTCTTTTCACTTTTATTTTGCTAAAATGCATTAAAAACTAAAAAGGAAAATAAAGAAAACTTGCACATTGAAAAACAACATAAAACAAAAAATAACATAAATATAACTAATAAGACTAGTATTTAAGAAGCTGCCTTAATGAAAAAAAATACACTCATTTATTTATACAATATAACTACAAAAACAAAAATGTATCTAAAATTAAAAAATAATGGTTGAAGTCTGATTTATGATATAACAAAGCAAAAAATGATTTCCTCTTTAAAATGAAATTGCATTAAGATGAATATAATTAATAAGTACAGTATTTCCAGCTCAGCTCAGTCTGGGTGCCATTTTTCATGGATACAATAAGTGTAAATTGTTGTTTCAATGTAACTAACATTTTTTAATTATTTTTCTTTTACATATTGCTGATATATATAATCAATGTTAGAACTGAAAGTGTTATTCAGTATAAATAAAAAAATAAAAATACTAATAAATATCAAACCTTATACTATATCTAACATTCATAATCTACAATCTTGTTTATGCATTTACTGCTGCAAATATCAGATATCCAAGTACAAAATAAGATTACAAGTTTAAATGTTATTTATAGTTTTGAAAATTCTACTTTTAAGTTTAATTTGAACTGTATATTTAAAGTTATATTGTACCTTATTTCTAGTCGTTCTCTGTAAACGGGAAAATGGCAACTTTATCGTCCTAAAAAAGTTAAGAGTGAATTTCACGCTAAGCTCTGCCTACTTTGTTAAAGCTCATGCATAATTTATTCATAAGCACCGTTCTGTGGCTTCTTGTCCTGTTTCGTAAAGTTCCAAATAACTAAGCTTAGGCGGCCCCATAAAGAATCATATAAGAGTACACACACACACAGATAGATGGATTTCTGATTGAATATACATGATAAATTATATGAATAAATAATGGAACTAACACAAGTAGTGAGAATGAAAACTGACCTGTTCTTGTTGTGTCATAATATGAAGGCAGTGGGTCATTGAACTGTACATCTCTTTAGAACTATACACTAGCTGCTGAACAAGTTGCTTGATCTCAACTGTTAGAGGAAAGTCTACGAGAGAAATGAGCAAATAAGTAAGGCCTAGCAAGAGAAGTAAGCAAGGAGCAAGGAAAAGGTATTACAGGGAAGTAAGGCTAAGCAGTGAGGTAAGAAAGATGTTAGTGTGGTGTAGGAGGGAAGTAGGTAGTAAGGCCTAGCAGTGAGGTAAGCAGTATTTAAATATGGAATAGCAGGGAAAATAGGAATATGAGGTGTGACATGAAAATAATTTTGTTAAAATATAAAATGTGTATTATCAAGATACTGATTTATAGTGGCCCATCTCTTATGGTTTTGCTGTTGTTTTGTTTATGTCCTTCATTGTTAATTTCATTGCTATGTATTGCTTTTGTTATTTGAGTGTTATTGTTCATATTCAATGCATTTGTTAGTATGGAAAACCTTCCATTAGTAAAAGCTATTTTGTTCGCTCCAAAAGAAAGAATGGAATATATTGTAAGGAGCAAAGTTAGTAGAAAGTGAAGAAATAAGTAGGAAAAGGAAAGTTGTGAAATAAGTAATATAGAGTAGAAATAAGCAAATAAATATACATGGGAATAAAAAGACAGGGAAATTTAGAAATACTTACTACTCTGCTGTTTTAAATTACTCTTTAAACTATGTGATTTCTGCTGTGAAGCGGCAGCATTCTGCTGGTCTAAGAACTTCTGAAGCCCTTCAACTTGCTGCTCTAGTAAATTTTTATGTGCATTAGCGACCTTAAACAAATTGATAAGATCAGTTAATGCCCTCTTCGCAAAGTTTTAAAGAGAGAGTATGATTCAGACATGGTCAAAGTTCAGTGTCGCCTTGTCCAAAATGATTTACTCTCATTGCCTCAATCTTCAGATGTGATGTTAAGCTGTAAAGCCCGTCTACACTATCAAACTAACAAATGTTATATGCCCATATATGGACACGATGATGTCATATCACTACTATATTTGGAGATATTACTGCCATATTACTTTTTTGTCACAGAAATCTTGATAGTGTAGACAGAGCTTTAGTAATGTAAAAATGTAGGAAATTGTCTCAGTCCCACAGACAGGTGTCTTTGACCTTTCTGGGACCTAACTGTTTCAGGTCTAAAGATGGTCGAGAATTTTCTAGTTCATTTTGAAGCGTTTAGATGTAGCAGATGAATTGGTTTTTTAGGGAAAATCGTCATGACAACATAGACTAATACCCTCTTCACATCTGCAAAATGTAACAACTTGTAACCACATTTGCATAGTGTGAAGACATTTTTTTGATAAACACACTGATGAGAGGCCTGTTTTTTTCTTACAAAATGTCCCAAGTTTGTACAGCGCATGTGTGTTGCCCTGGAATTTAACTGACCAATCACAGAACACTAATAATTAAATAGCACCCCCAACTATGCAAGCCTTGTGGTTTAGGATAGATGAAGTAACAAGATACAAAGAATTGTGGATAGTGCTATTATAATACAGATACCTGAAGTACATCTTGAATACACCCTAATGGCTTTAAGTCTTCTATATCCTCATCATCCATCGGCTCTGACTTTGTATAGTGGTTGCTGTATTCACAGTGTTCATACAATATATTTAACCATTTCTGAAAATATCAATTTCTGACACTATAAAGGAAATCACATCATAAATGATGTAAAAGCTCTGTCTACACTATCAACCTTTATGTGATCAAAAAATGTGATTTGCCCATATATGGACATGATGATATCACTACCATATTTGGGCACATAACACTTTTTGTCCAACTGTAGACAGAGCTTAAGTGTTGTTAATGACATAGCAATGATGTTCTTGACGATAGTGTTAATGACAATGGTAATGTTGTCAATACTTTTACAATGCCAACAATGAGATAATATTAATACGGCATTATAATTATGATGTTTGCCCTCACCTGGCGTGATATGAAGGCCGATTGCCCATCCTGGGCTACACTCCAAATGTGACTAGACCTATCTGCATATTGCACAGCAAAGCTTGTTGAATCATCTTTATTAATCTATCAAAAAACAATATTCATATATAAAGCCTTGTCTACACTATCAAACTTTATGTGATGTGCCCATATATGGACATGATGATGTCATATCACTACCATATTTGGGCACATCACACTTCTTTGTCAAACTAGTTTGATAGTGTAGACAGACCTTAAAGGTATCTTTATTTTTAAAATACATAAAAATACAAGATTACTATTGCAAAAAAAAATTGTTGAATTGCAGAAATAATTTTCAAATATCAAGCTAGACTTTTAAAAAAAACATCAGCATCAAGAGGTTATAATTTACAGAAAAGTAGAAAAAATAAAATAATATTCTCCAATAAAAAGATCAACATATTTACTTAATGTCAACTAAGAACCAAATATCATAATGATTATAAAGAACTACCTTAAATTTAGCTTGGTTTAAGTACTTGAAACCTTGTCTTTTTACACCAGACACAGCATCAGCTCTTTACAAAAGAAAGAAGTACTATAAGTAATAAACTGTTTACATCTGCAAAATGTAACAACTTGTAACCAGGTCTGCATAGTGTGAATACAATTTTGTGGAAAATCTCTGTGAAGACACACTGATGAGAGGCCCGAGTTCTTACTGTGTGTGTGAATTGCCCTGGAATTAAACTGACCAATGATAGTAATCACTTTCCGTCCAAGATTTCACAAGGTTCGTGTATGCGTGTATGAAAACGTGTAATAAATCGGGAGATCAAACCTGGTTACAAGTTGTTACAAGTTGTAAACATTTATGCAGATGTCGAACGGGTATAAGTATGTTTACAGGTACATTTTCTTTTATATTGTTATATATTATTTATAATCTCCTATAATTGATTGAATAGTACTTTTTGAGAGTGAATTATTTAATAATTAATAACTGACCTTCTTTTGAAATAACTGATAACTCCCTTATCAACAACAACCCAGTGTGATTTCAAACCACCAATCCACCGTGACTTCTATGAAAACAAATTGTAAACATTGACCACAAAGTAAAAAAAAATGAACAAGAAAATAATTATAATTGAGCACTTTGTGGATATGTCTGCTTTAGAAATCTTATTATCTTATCTTATAATTTACCTCCGCCAAGGAGGTATATGTAATCGATCGCGTGGGTTTGTTTGTCTGTGTGTTTGTTTATTAGCAGGATTACTCAAAAAGTAATTACAAGATCTTTACCAAAATGAATATACGGATAGATATGTGGTCAAGGACCATTCCATTAAATTTTGGGACCATTTGGGACCATGGTCCCAATTCTGGACCACTTTTTTAGTATACTATTCAGACCTGCTAGCTACCTGCTACTTGTCCAAAAAACTTAATTTTTGTACAAGAGGCAAGAGTTTTATAACTTGTGATTTGTATATTTAAAACATAATTCGATTTAATGTGCACGTTTTTTGATGCGAGTAGTTTTAAAAAAATATTTCTTTTCAAATACACTCGTTTGATTTTCGCGTTGCTGTTCTATTGTTAGTCAACTGAAGCTATTGTTAATTGAAAAGCTTGTTACATAGCCATTACACCAAACTCGCATACACATGCTTGTAGTGAAATTAGCCTAAATCACAAACAGCATTAAGACACACACAAATATATATATATATATTTCTTTTTTACCGGAGAAATCTTATGTAGGAGAATTTCACAGTAGGCGGAAGTATGCACACATGTCCATGACAATTGTGTCAGACGATTTCTGGTACTTTATCTAAATGGTTCCAGTATCATCTATTATACAGGACACATGTGCCACCTGTTAACTTACTTTTCCATGATACAGGACACATGTGCCACCTGTTAACCTACTTTTCCATGATACAGGCACCACATATGACCATAGGCTAACTCCACCCTTACATGATACAGGCACTACATGTGATACACATAAGATGCTGTATTATGGAAGTTGCCTATGATACTAGATAAACATTAAGGAAAAAAGTATTGAAAGCAACAAAATGTACCTTGTATAATTGCCCTTCAAACATATCCACACTTTTCTGAATTGTCTGGAATCAATACAAATATAATATAGAAATGTTATATATAATTTATAATGACAATACTTAGCAGCAAATGATAACAATAAATGGTATATATAAATTGCATTATTATAATAATATAATATTTTGCAATATATTGCAAGGTTAAGTCAACATAATTATTGTATTATGCAAAATCATTGGACCATGACCAACGTTTGAATATTTTAATATGAAAAGGCTTATGTAACAATTTCGGTAAAAATTATATGTCTCATACATTTATTTATTTTAATATTAACAGTGGCATTTAAACAAATTACTGTATAGATTCAATGCGAGTACCAATGCAGAGCGAGATAAATCCATTTGATTCAAATTGTTTCTTAATTTTAGTTTATTATTTAATTTAGTTTTAATCAAATGTACAGTAAGCATACAGAAATTAATCAAAGGAAGCACTGCAAGAGTGTTAACTAGAACTAACATAATATAAAGCTTTGTCTACACTATCAAACTAGTTTGACAAAAAAAGTGTGATGTGCCCAAATATGGTAGTTATGTATCCAAATATGGTAGTGATATGACATCATCATGTCCATATATGGGCACATCACATTTTTTAAAGTATAGTACTGTATAAATAAAGCTATAGTCGAATATTAACAAAAGCATAAAGATCAGAACTACCTGTAGGCCTATACCTTTGGTAATATTGTTCAAAATAGACAATAAAAAATACCTTAACAGGTTTCACATCAAGTAGCTGTTTCATCTTTGTCGTCTGTGCCAGATCGAGAGCAGTCTGCCCTCGGGTGTTCTTCATATTGCAGTCTATACCGCACTGTAACAGCAACACGGCCGCTTCTTTGTGATCTCGATAACTAGCGCAGTGTAAGGGAGTATTCCCGTTAGCGTCTGAACAATTTATGTTAGGTGGGTTGCCACTTAACACCTATTATTATATAGACACAAAAAAAACATTTTTATTAGCATGAAAGAATTCCTAGATAATCTCTTCTTGACCTCACTAAAGTTCCCTATTTATACATGAATAACTTTAAGCTTTGATATCAGTTAACCTTTGACCTTAACTGTAAAGGAAGCAATCATGCATATCCGGAATAATTAAAAGAGATTAAACAGTGAAATTTATGTTAAAGGTAAACAGTGAAATTATACAAATGATATATACAACTCTCTTAAAATTAGGCTGAAACTATTTAAAAAAAGTACTCTCATAAAACCAAAATTGAAACTTGTTTGCAGTGGCTGTATTCACAATTCACACTAAAGCGCTGTCTACACTATCAAACTAGTTTGACAAAAAAAGTGTGATGTGCCCAAATATGGTAGTGACATGCCCAAATACGGTAGTGATATGACATCATCATGTCCATATATGGGCATATCACATTTTTTTGTCAAACTACTTTGATAGTGTGACAGAGCTTTAGGGATCATGTCAATGGAATGTCATGACATCCTAAATTTTGCGAAGAAAGCAGTTTACTTACAAGCTGTTTCAGGCTTTCGACGTCACCCTCCCTAGCAGCTGCTAATAGCGTTTTCTCGGTCTTAAGCTTAAAAGATTGTTGTGCAGCTGAAAAGGAAAAATACAAGTCAGTGGTACTAATGTCGAAAATAAACAATTATAAATACCAGAATATGCACTGATTAATTTTAGAAAAACGTAAAACAAACCTGAGATTGAGAATTTAATGCTAACATGATAATTTTCACATTCATTATTATATTTAAACGAAAAACCATTTGACCATGACCAATGTTCATACATTTTAATACGAAAAGGCTTATGTTACAATTTCAGTTAAAATTATATTCGTCTCATACATTTTCCCCATTAAAAAAATGTTTTCGAATTTTTTTTTAATATGCCATTTTAATGTCACATAATAGTTATTCACTTTGACCAAAAACTGTATAAAAAAAAACCAAATTATTTACCTGAAAAAATGTAATTTGGTTTTTGGTTCAAATTAAACGTTTCTTTTGTCTTTTATATAAGTGAAATAATTATTTTTACAGAAGTGAATAACTTTATTAAAACTGCAAATTGGCCTATTTAAAGTCTGATTTTGTTAATCTTCATTTTCATGTTTTTGGGGGACAATCTCATTATATTACTCATGGTGGTGGAACACTTACCATCTAACATGTTGACAATATCCTCCCCATATCCTACATCTCTGGCTGTTAGTCCTTCCCCGTTTACAATACTCACATCTGCACCATGTTGAATTAGTAGAAGAACAACCTCCTGTATATTCCAACAATATAAATCAATTATTTACATCAGAAATCATCAATCTATGAGATATTACAATCTTTTTCTACATCAATTTCTAAAAGAAATTAATGAAGTATCTTTCGAGCAAGTATTCAATAGAAAAATAAATAAAAAATAATCAATCAATGAATCACACTCACTCAAAACTAAATAAAACATTTTAACTATAATAGTCATGGTGAATATGTATTTAATATATATAACCTAAAGTAGAGGCGGATCTAGGATTTATTAAATATTAATATAAATTAATAATATTAATATCAAGCCTGTAAAAAATAGAATAAAAAAGTAATAATGATATATTGCTCACTGGCAAAATAGTTGGAAGTGCGCACACCTAGCTCTACCTCTGGTTCCACCCCTAGGTCTACCTCTGGTTCCACCCCTAGGTCTACCTCTGGTTCCACGCCTAGGTCTACCTCTGGTTCCACCCCTAGGTCTGCCTCTGGTTCCACCCCTAGCTCTACCTCTGGTTCCACGCCTAGGTCTACCTCTGGTTCCACGCCTAGGTCTACCTCTGGTTCCACCCCTAGGTCTGCCTCTGGTTCCACCCCTAGGTCTGCCTCTGGTTCCACCCCTAGGTCTGCCTCTGGTTCCACCCCTAGGTCTGCCTCTGGTTCCACGCCTAGGTCTGCCTCTGGTTCCACGCCTAGGTCTGCCTCTGGTTCCACGCCTAGGTCTGCCTCTGGTTCCACGCCTAGGTCTACCTCTGGTTCCACCCCTAGGTCTACCTCTGGTTCCACGCCTAGGTCTGCCTCTGGTTCCACGCCTAGGTCTGCCTCTGGTTCCACCCCTAGGTCTGCCTCTGGTTCCACGCCTAGGTCTGCCTCTGGTTCCACGCCTAGCTCTGCCTCTGGTTCCACGCCTAGGTCTACCTCTGGTTTCACCCCTAGGTCTACCTCTGGTTCCACCCCTAGGTCTACCTCTGGTTCCACGCCTAGGTCTACCTCTGGTTCCACCCCTAGGTCTACCTCTGGTTCCACGCCTAGGTCTACCTCTGGTTCCACCCCTAGGTCTGCCTCTGGTTCCACCCCTAGCTCTGCCTCTGGTTCCACGCCTAGGTCTACCTCTGGTTCCACGCCTAGGTCTACCTCTGGTTCCACGCCTAGGTCTACCTCTGGTTCCACGCCTAGGTCTACCTCTGGTTCCACGCCTAGGTCTGCCTCTGGTTCCACCCCTAGGTCTGCCTCTGGTTCCACGCCTAGGTCTACCTCTGGTTCCACGCCTAGGTCTACCTCTGGTTCCACGCCTAGGTCTACCTCTGGTTCCACGCCTAGGTCTACCTCTGGTTCCACGCCTAGGTCTACCTCTGGTTCCACGCCTAGGTCTACCTCTGGTTCCACGCCTAGGTCTACCTCTGGTTCCACGCCTAGGTCTACCTCTGGTTCCACCCCTAGGTCTACCTCTGGTTCCACCCCTAGGTCTACCTCTGGTTCCACCCCTAGGTCTACCTCTGGTTCCACGCCTAGGTCTACCTCTGGTTCCACGCCTAGGTCTACCTCTGGTTCCACCCCTAGGTCTACCTCTGGTTCCACCCCTAGGTCTACCTCTGGTTCCACCCCTAGGTCTACCTCTGGTTCCACCCCTAGGTCTACCTCTGGTTCCACCCCTAGGTCTACCTCTGGTTCCCCCCCTAGGTCTACCTCTGGTTCCCCCCCTAGCTCTGCCTCTGGTTCCCCCCCTAGCTCTGCCTCTGGTTCCACCCCTAGCTCTGCCTCTGGTTCCACCCCTAGCTCTACCTCTGGTTCCACCCCTAGCTCTACATTTGGGTCCACCCCTAGCTCTACCTCTGGTTCCACCCCTAGCTCTACATTTGGGTCCACCCCTAGCTCTACATTTGGTTCCACCCCTAGCTCAACCTCTGGTTCCACCCCTAGCTCTACCTCTGGTTCCACCCCTAGCTCTACATTTGGGTCCACCCCTGTAACCACTTACTTACATGTAGTGTAGCTAACACACAGTACAGTACAGCTTACAGTATGTATACTGTTCAGTGAATGAGGACGAAAAACACCAACGCATGTGAATACCATTAACACACCATATGAACGACTTAACAATGTATAAATGAGCATTTATAAATCATATTTTTTTTTAAATGTTAATATCAAGAGAAAATGTGTATTAAACGACTAACCATACGGCCTGTATATGCAGCTCGATGAAGCGGAGTATCGCCAACATCGTTAATGACATTAATGTTAGCTCCGTTTTCTAATAAGATAGTCGCAACCTCCAAATGCCCAAAATAGCAGCATAAATGCAATGGGGTCCAACCAAGGTTTGCTTTGGATTTTCCTATTTAGGTAAAAAAAATTTAAATTAAATTTTTAAATAAAAAAAAAAGTTATTCTACTACTCTACTTTCTGTAGTGTAGCTTATTATGTTGAAATTAGTTTCAACATAACCTTAGCCTTAAAATATGCAAATTATATTAAAACAATAAGTCTGTGCATAATTTTTTTTTAAATTGTAAGATCACCTTAAACAATATATGCAAATTTGTTTATGTAGATTAGCTTAAATTATGCAAATGAAGAATATATATTAATATTATGTAGATTAGCTTAATTTATGCAAATTTTCAAAAAATGGAATTTTATTTAATAATGGACTTACCCTTGCAGTTCAGATTGATATTATTATGTAGATTAGCTTAAATTATGCAAATAAAAAAAAAACGAAATATACTTTTATACGGACTTACCCTTGCAGTTCAAATTGATAGATATTTCACCAGCTTTATACCTCTTGATAAGTGTTCGGACATGTTCCACTAAGCCATTCCTGGCTCCATACAGCAACTGATCTTCCAGATCCCTATCCATTTTGCATGATACTCTCTTCTTCTACTAGTTTCTTAATTTACAAAAATTTATTAAAATTATTAAATATTAAATGCATTTTTTACTCTAAAATATATAAACAAATATGTATTTAGCACAGCCAAGTAGTAGGCCTACTATACTACTAGCCGGATATGTGCGGATGACCATTCATTCTGCTTTTCTTTGCTGACCAAATATAATTCGAGGACTAGAATGGCTCGGCTAGTAGTAGTAGGCCTGGCTAGGCTAGGCCAGCTCATCATGTTGATCCTCATTTTGCAACAGATCAGAAGGACCAGCCAGGTTAAATAATTATAAAATATTATTATCCCCTTATAAATTTGATATTTGTTAAAAGCAGAATGGCATATTTGTAATATACTCAGCTGTGGCTACATATTAAACAAGTTAGATATATTCTTTCAAATGTGACTTTCGCTAGGCCCCAATACGTCAAAATAGGTCAGTGCTCACACGCCTTGCTCCGGCTGTCATCCTTGTTTTGTTCGTCGCGTTTTGTATGTCTCGCGAGGATCGAAATCAACAATTACAAAACGAGGATCGAGGAACCTCCTCTTTTAGCCTCTATGATCCAGACACATCTAAAAATACTCAGACTATAACGTTTATTAAAAAAGAAAATAATAACACTAAAAAAATAAATGATTCATCATTAAATTCCATGAATCAATTTGTAGTATTTCAAGATCATCTGAACTAATTAATTGATAATTACTTCATTATTCTTGCGACGGCGTTCCATATCTATCCTCCATGCAATCTCCTTATTCTAGACTTCATTGTACAGTCGTCGTCTAAAATGATATCAACATCAATCAAAATGGCGATGCATCACAGGTCCCAGGGTAATCCTCGGAAGAAAGTACAGGTATTTCTCATTTCTGTTTATCTTATCAGCGAGTGTGTAGGATGCTGATTGATCCTTTAGTACCATGTTAAGTCAAAGGAGCATGCGATTGTTTCTATATTATTAATTAAGCTAAGAAGGATAGGCTAGCTAGCTAGGGCCAGGCTGCCACTCTCTGCCAGCTCAAATTAATTTGGGGCGGAGATGCGGCTAGCTAGTAGGGCCAGGCCTAGTAGGTTGGGTCGGTCAAGTTGTTTTCTTCTAGGCCTAGGCTATTTTAGGGCTAGCCTAGCTAGAGCAGGAAGTGATGTAATGAGGGTACGGTTTACAGAGCTCCAGCTCCTACCCACTAGATTCTCCAGAATTCCAAAAAAAAAAAACTAAAAATAAAGTTGTATTCATTATCATAAATAAAAAATTTTACTTGTTTGTAAATTGTATGTAGGCCTAGGCCTAGTTTTGTAAAATTATTTTTTAAATAATGTTTTAGTTTACTATTAGTATTAGTTAGGCCTATGTTGTAGCCTATATGTATGAATTACTCCATGGTATGAATGCCCCTTCTCGCACAGAAAACAGCCAAGCATATAGTATTCCACGCTCAAGTCGGGACTATCATCGGATGTCCTTCTTTCCCAGAACGTCAAGAGATTGGAACATCCTAGCAGAATCAACTGTAAAGGCACCAACTTTTAAATCATTTAAGGGGGTTCTTTACGAAAACTAACTCACTCGCACCACATCCCACCAAAGTGCTTTAGTCTTCAAGTCTGAAGTTTGCACTTAATTGGAAGAAGAAGAAGAAGAAGAAATAAACACTATAATATTATATAGGATATGAATAATAAACTGATCGAAGGAATTTTATATATTATAAATTAAATACTGATACCCACAGCATTGTCATTTTTTCAGTTATTTGCCTTTGGATTTATAAAATAAATACTTAAATAGGCCTAGGCTTATATTATTTAGAATATATATTTATAAAAGAATTATGATTTCATTATTTATAATGAGCACTACACCATTCAATTGACTTGTAAATAACAATATATTCTTCTCATTGCCATGATTGAATTAAAAAAGTCAATTGATTAAATAATTAATAGAGCATGCTGTTAAAATTAATTTTTTACAATTATTTGTTGTACAACAGGTCTCATTTGTTATTCGAGATGAAACAGAAAAGCAGCACAGGTCAGGGGTCAATGCAGTACAGTTTGACCCTGCCATGAATAGACTATACACAGCAGGAAGGGATTCAATAATTAGGATATGGAACGTTAATAGTAGTCAAACAGTAAGGCAACTAATTTATTCTTGGTTCATTCTTGGAAGCAACACAAGGACGTAACTCAGTGGCATAACGGCTCATTGGCTAAACCCAGGGGCTCATTGGCTAAACCCAGGGGCTCCTGGAGCTTATGAGGACCCATAAGCAGTGTCCAGAGGAAAAAACAGGCATTAAAATATGCCGAAAAAACTTAAAACGCCCGAGGCCTCCAGCGTTGGAACTTGAAAGGCCACTTAGGTTTCCTAAATCGGGGGCCTCAAGCCTCTACGTTACGCCACTTATATAACTGCACCGCAATTAACTTGACCAGTCACAATGAAGCTGTGAACCATTCAAACTGTCGCTTGTGATTGGTCAACTTAATACTTTAATCAGTCCGCCTACTTTGTTGCATCCAAGTGGAAACAACCTTAACTTAGCTTAAAGCTCTGTCTACACTATCACACTAGCTTAATTCTTCTTTTAATTACAAATTATGTTGTTTCTTATTTCAGGAAGCATCTTATTTTCAGTCTATGGAACACCATACTGATTGGGTGAATGACATTGTGTTATGTTGTGGAGGCAAAACATGTATGTGTTAAGTAGTTTACCTTTTTCGTAAAATTAAAAATGAGTCATAATAGTCTAGTCCACGCACTAGCCTCGAGGCCTACAAGCACCTACTGCAAAGAGAAATATTGAATAAAAGCAGAATGAATGAAAACTTTCCACCACACCGCTCGCAAATTTCATGTACACGGTTTTCCGCTTACTGTTACTGCTTACCATTACCGCTCTTCTGTGTAAATTGGCCTTTAAATTGCTTGATGATGTTTGAACATTGATAAGCTTACAACTTATGTGAATCATCTCATTTAACATAATTTAACATTGCTAGAATATTGTTTAAATATTTGATTAGGTTAAAGATCAATTTAGTATAATTATTTTGTTCATCCACAGTAATATCAGCATCTTCAGATGCTATGGTAAAAGTTTGGAATGCACATAAAGGGTTTTGTATGTCAACATTAAGAACACATAAGGTACAGTACAAAAAAGAGTGAGATAAAGTATTTGTGATGTACTGTAGTAAGATGTATGAGGTGCTAAAGTAAGGCCCTGTTTACACTATTAAACTGGTTTAACAAAAAAAGTTTGATGTACCCAAATATGGTAGTGACATGCTTAAATATGGTAGTGATATAAAACTACCATAGTTGGGTATCAAAACTGATAGTGTAGATCATCATTATTTCAAAACCTTGAATTGAAAAAATCTAATAAGATAATCGAAACAGTACTGTCTGTAATAATGTGTTTGTTCTTCTAAAATGTAACTCTTTTTGTATTTTGCTCTAGATAATCTGCTCATATTTTGAATATAGCATGTGTTATTAATTTTGTCTTGTAGGATTATGTAAAAGCATTAGCATATGCAAAAGAAAAGGAATATGTTGCATCAGGTGGGCTTGATAAACAAATATTCTTATGGGATGTGAACACACTAACGGCACTCACAGCAGCAAATAATACAGTAACAAGTAAGTTAAGGCGTGTGTACAATGTGGGTTTGGAGGGGGGAGAAGATGAGGAGAGGCGCAAGAAGATGAGAAGAGGCGCCACAGGCAATATTGTAGAATATGCCTATATAAATAGGCCAATTAAATCTTTAAATTAAATCTAGACCTGATTATAAAATTTCATTTTTCAGCATCGTCTCTAAGTGGCCAAAAAGATTCTATTTATAGTTTAGCAATGAATCCAGCTTGCTCGGTCATTGTTTCCGGTTCAACAGAGAAGATTCTGCGGGTGTGGGATCCCAGGACGTGTGTCAAAATGATGAAATTAAAGGGACACACAGACAATGTCAAAGCATTAGCTGTTAATAAAGATGCCACACAAGTAAGTGTGAACACACATTATTAATTATACATGATGAAATTAGAGGACATACAGACAATGTCAAAGCATTAGCTGTTATTAAAGATGGCACACAAGTAAAGTGTGAACACACATTATTAATTATACATGATGAAATTAAAGGGACATACAGACTAAGTCAAAGCATTAGCTGTTAATAAAGATGCCACACAATTGGGTGTGAACACACATTAGTTTTACATGGTGAAATTAAAGAGACATACAGATTAGCTGTTAATAAAGATACCACACAAGTAAGTGTGAACATTATTAATTATACATGATGAAATTAATTATTAAAATTGTTATATTTAGTGTTTGTCAGCAAGTTCAGATGGAACTATCAAACTATGGTCACTAGGTCAACAACGCTGCATAGCAACATACAGGGTTCATAATGATGGGGTGTGGGCGTTACGGGCGAACGACGCCTTCACGGTATTCTACTCTGGCGGTAGGGATCGCAATGTTTATGCGACAGATATGAGAACGCCAAACAGTAGTGCATTAGTCTGCAAGGAATCTGCTCCGATTGTTAAGATACATCTGCTGCCTGATGAGATGTCAATGTGGGTTGCAACAACAAAATCTGATTTACATAAATGGGTAAGATCTTGAGCCCTGTCTACACTATCAAATTGTATGTGATGTGCCCATATATGGACATGATGATGTCATATCACCTCCACATTTGAGTATATCACTACCATATTTGGGCACATCATACTTTTTTGTGAAACTAGTTTGATATTGTAGACAGAGCTTTAGACTATATTATTACAAGATTTATTTGGAGGATAATAAAACAATACAAAATCAATTGTATAATTATATTATATAAATAATGTATAACAAATTTGTAATATAAGTTTATATTATCTATTTATTATATATTTTATTTTACCTGTAGTCTACAAAAGGAGTTCAATCACGGTTATCGCAACAAGAAAATGAAGACAAACTTGTTCCAATCTGTTCTGAGCCTAGTCAAACAATACAAGGTTAGTTTTTAGTAAACTTATAAATTCCTTATCCATTACGCCATTTTTCGATCTCTATCTCTAGATTTTTACAAATTCATAATTTATTTTATTTTTAATTCAATTTCTTTTTATTTCGTGAAAAATTTCATCCATATCAACAAATGTACAAACAGAAAAAGAAAGAAGAAAATTCGCAAATTCTAAGCTTAAATTTATAGGACACTTCTACATCTAAAATACATTTTGGAGTTATGGAGCATATGTTGCAAACACAATCAACAAGAATATTACAACTATTCAGCATATGTTGCATGGAACCATGGATAGATTTTCGCATATACTCATTAAAGGAAGGGACACCATGTTTAAATTCTAATGGAAAGATATTTTGTTTTTTGTAGGTGGTACTAGCATCCAGCAATATCATATTCTTAATGATAAACGATATATACTAACAAAAGATTCAAATGAGAATGTTGTATTGTGGGATATCCTGAAGGTAGGTTGGATAGTGTGGTGGAACAAAACACAAAGTAAAACATTACAGTAGATCCCTATTAAGAGGATGCCTTAGAGACCCAACAAATTTTCCATAATAGTGGCGTCCCCTATTAGCGGTGTCCCTAAATAGTGGTGACACCTAAATAGGGGTTTGGCCGTAATGTTCAAGCATATATTGGCCCTTGTTTGTTTCAAAGAAAAGTGTCCAGGAAAAGCTGTTGTTAAATTTAGTATTAAGCCCTATCTACACTATCAAACTTTATAATACAGCAAAATGTGATGCCCATATATGGGCACGATGATAACATATCACTACCATATTTGGGCACACTTCTTTTGTTGAATTAGTTTGTTAGTGTAGACAAAACTTTAGGAAAACTTATGATAGACAGATGCATTATGTAAACAAGTTTCTTTGCCACTATTTTATGTGAGAAAGTTGACATAAAATGCACATAATATTTCTTTCTTTACAGGCTTGTAAAGTTGAAGATTTGGGCAAAGTAGATTTTGATATAGAAATCAAGAATAAGTTTAAAATGGTGTACGTTCCTCCTTGGTTCAGCGTGGATCTAAAAAATGGGGTATGTATATTGGATTCATTTGAATGATGATTAATAATAAAAGCACTCAGAAACTGAGTGAAGTACTTGGCAAAATACTGCCACAGAGGGCGCATGGTTATATTTCGGCACATGTTAAAAAAATACAAATTTTTCTTTTTCTTATTTGTGAAGTTATTATTAATAAACCGATTTTTTTCAAATTTCAATAGGCATATTTTGTAAGTATATAGTAATAATAATAGTGCGTACTATTGCACGCCATGTGACCCACAATCATCCAACCAAATGACAGGAATTTATTTAGGTGTTGTATAATAACTGTTATTTAATTGTTGATTCAGATGCTAAATATACATCTTGAAGAGTCTGATGCTTTTGCAGCATGGGTTTGTGCAAAAGATGTTGGTTTGAATTCTATAGACGGTGGTGACACCAAAGGTAAGTACTGTATATTCTCTCAAATGCAAAGATGTACACACAGTGTATATAATTTGACCAATCAGAAACCACAGCTCATCCAAACCCCACCAAATGTCGCTTGTCATTGGTCAATTGCATGGATACTGGTGACATAACATGAAAGCTTTGTTCTCACTAGCTAGAAGGCAATGCAAAGATGTACACACAATGTATACACTTTGACCAATCAGAAGCCACAGCTCATCCAAATCTCACCAAATGTCGCTTGTCATTGGTCAATTGCATGGATACTGGTGGCATAACACAAAAGCTTTGTTCTCACTAGCTAGAAGGCAATGCAAAGATGTACACACAATGTACATAATTTGACCAATCAGCTCTTCCAAACCCCACCAAATGTCACTTATCATTGGTTAATTAACTTGCATTGCAGCTAGGTCCTTGCATGGATACTGATACCATGTTTGATTAGCGTAATAAACTGTCAGTGAGATAGAGTGAATATATAAATGTTCGATTCTATTATTATACTGCTTAACTTTATTAATTATTATTGCTAATTTATAGTGAATTTTGGTGGATTATTACTACAAGCATTGCTGGAACATTGGCCTAAAACACATGCAATAGAACCAGAAGAAGTCAATGGACAAGGTATACATAAACACACATTAATTGTAATTTAAGTGGGGGGCCGGGCTGCAAATTTTTTTTTTCGTACATAAGTTAGGGACCCCTTTGTGAAAGATAACCGAACTTCTTCCTAAATATAACTAAACCTAACTCTCTAAATAATCTCTCTCTCATTATAAAGTACTGTAAAAAGAAGTTGCTCATGGGATTCGAACCCCATACATCGACATGTAAAGTCTATAGTCTAATCCACTCGACTACACAGACGGCTGGAGAGAAAGCATTTGCATTAGCGAATTGTAGTTAGCTCAATTCTTAAGTCACACTTTATGAATATGACTAATGAATATTCATGTTATTATGTATGAAAAGAAATATTGCAGCCGGGCTACCCAAAAATCAATATAAAGAGGGTTGGCTTTGGCATACATGATAATTACCTCACCTTGGTACAGTACAGTACTACCATCGTAAAGCTGCTTTGACATCGTGCCCGGATTAGGTCCAGTGCCCTGAGAAAAGTATCGTGGAAAATGGGTTTAATGGTAAAGCATAGGATCATTCACACCAAATTGGTACGATTTGAATATGTACCTGATTCGGACCCCGAATTTGGTACGGTGGATCGAGAAGCATTTGTTTGCTGAAATCGTTTTATTTTGACCGATCAACAGTAAGCATGAATGACCTCGCTTGGATGACCGAATTCGTGCTCGATGTGAAAGCACATTAAATGCGATATTTCCTCGGGGCGCCAGACCGAATCCGAGCGCCATGTGAAAGCAGCTTAAGTACAGTGTATGTATCACATCAGTAATCATTTGTATTGTAATTTCAGTAAATGGTTTTGATGGAAGCACTGAAGATGTGAGTGGTGAAAGGACGCCGATGGGTAACGGCTACTTCAGCGTACCAGGACACACGCCTGTCATTCTAAGCGAGGTCAATGGCAGGACGATGTTCAGGTTGCTGTGTCGGGATGCTGGTGGCGATTCGGAACAGATGCTTCTACAGGATACAGTACCACAATGGGTTAATGATATTACAGTTGAGGTACATGTGATGTAGCATGTGTCAAATTTGTATTCTTTCTTTCTAATAAGAAAGTGTTGAATTATTCTATGTTGTGTTCTAGTTGTAGTCCCATGACGTAGATGATCGAAGGGGCGTAGCCGATAGACAGGCATAAGCTATATCTTCCAATGGTGCCTATCTTTTCTCCGGGCTGTCGCACACCGGCGACTAAACTGGTATCCATATCAACTCCTTTAGGAGCATGGTGTGGAGGGTGGTTGAACACCCAGTTGGTACTATAAACAAAAACCAACTTCAATGGCGTCGGTTTAGGGGAACAAACGATGACCATCCAGCAAAAAATCCCCGTCAAACCAGAGAGGAGGTGTTGCCTGTATGTAGCATGTCTCAAAATTGTATTCTCTTATTCTAATAAGATGGTGTTGAATTATTTCTGTTTATTGTCACTTCATTACCAAGCTTCTAGAAATCTTATTCTTTTTACATAATGGCCTAATTAATGTACCAAATAGTTTCTATATATTAGTTTTTATTTCTTTTTTTTTTTTTATAGAAAACCCAGCCAAAATTTAATAAGATATCGTTCTTCCTACAACCTCATTCAACTTCCGGTGCAAAAACTCTTAAAAAGTAAGTTTATACCGTTTTTATGTTTTGAAAAAAGATTTGTGGCAAAAATGATTAAATATGTATTGTTCCCCAAAACATTGAAAACAGTTCTTGTTTTTTTCTTTAAATTACAGTTTTTTAGGTCACTTTTTGGTCAACGGGAATAACTATAATGTGTCATTAATAACATTGAACAATGCATTGTTTAAGAATTATATTTTCAGGACAATATAATCTTTAAGTTTATTGACTTTGTAAACAGTATCTTTGGCATAATACTTTCATTTTGTTTTTAAAATAATATTTTTTTAAAAGTCTGACGTTTATTTAATGTCTAGGGATAGGCTATCAGCTAGCGACATGCTTCAAATACGTAAGGTTCTTGAGCATGTCTACGAGAAGGTTCTTGGAGTAGAGAACGGTAGCCAACAAGGAATGGTGAATGGAAAAGAACAGGAGGGCCAAGATGCTGCTAGTGTAAGCAATGCTGAGGAGAAGGTTGAACTACTATGCCAAGATCAGGTAAGTTGTGCCAGTCTCTTGTCTTTAAAGCTCTGTCTACACTATCAAATTATTTTGACAAAAAAAAGTGTGATGTCCCCAAATATGGCAGTGATATGACATCATCATGTCTATATATGGGCACATCACATTTTTTTGTCACATAAAGTTTGATAGTGTAGAGAGAACTTTACACTGGATAGTTTCATAATAAAACTAATAAAAGTGGATCCAGGATTCTTTTAACAGGGGGAGCACTACATAATAATAGTTATTAATAGTAAGTCTGTAGAAGATATCCACTGAGCATTGTCTCATTCAAATGTCAAATGACCCTTTCCTACTAAATAATAAATTTAGAATTTTAAGCGCATACTGCATAAAGGCTCTATACCCTTTAAAATAAAATAGTTGATGACATTTATTTGTTTTTTTTCTCTTCAGGTTATAGACCCAAATATGGATTTACGAACTGTACGATATTTCATTTGGAAAACAGGTGGAGATTTAACACTCAATTACAGATACAAATCAACTCACTGAATATGTAAATGCAAAATTATTTTTTTAATTGCCAAAACAGTAGTTGATGTTACAGATTTTTGCATTCCTCATAAAATTATGCCATGTTACAGAGAGACAACATGTTATGGTTATACATATACTACATAGTACAAATGGTACCTGCAAATCAAATTTCCTCATTCCAATATAAAATAAGAGTTTATCTGTCTACACTATCAAACTTTGTGTGACAACAAAAAATGTGATGGGCCCATATATGCTGGAATTGGCGCTTTACAAATTCGTATATATTATTATTATTATTATTATGATGTTGTCACATCACTACCATATTTGGGCACATCACACTTTTTTGTTAAACTAGTTTGATAGTGTAGACAGAGCTTTATAAGTACACACTTGTAATGTGTGTTGCAGTATGAGTGTGTGAGCAATCAGGAAACTGGGGATATTCTAATAGGTTCTTAAGTTCTGTCTACACTATCATCATGTCTATATATGGTAGTGATATAACCAAATATGGTAGTGATATAACCAAATATGGTAGTGATATAACCAAATATGGTGATGATATGGCATCATCATGTCTATATGGTAGTGATATAACCAAATATGGTGGTGATATGGCATCATCATGTCTATATGGTAGTGATATAACCAAATATGGTGGTGATATGGCATCATCATGTCTATATGGTAGTGATATAACCAAATATGGTGGTGATATGGCATCATGTCTATATGGTAGTGATATAACCAAATATGGTGGTGATATGGCATCATCATGGCTATATGGTAGTGATATAACCAAATATGGTGGTGATATGGCATCATCATGTCTATATGGTAGTGATATAACCAAATATGGTGGTGATATGGCATCATCATGTCTATATACATTTTTTTGTCACATAAGTTTGATAGTGTAGACAGGGCTTTATGATACAGCATATAACTAACTACTATACTGTAGTATAGACTGCAATGTAGTAGTAAATTTAAGCCTTGGAAGAATATATGAATATATTTTAGAATATAAGAGAAAGCTAAATGCATTCAGTGTCAAATACAGTAGTAGGATAATGTAAAAAAAGAATTGAATTAATTAACAAAAGATTAAAAACAAATAAGCTGGACTTTTGTACATATGATTTTTTTTTTACATAAACAAAATAAAAAATATATGCACTGATTAAAGATATGTATTTATTGTTAATAATAAAATCTTTACACTTAGTAATAAATCAAAACCTATTATACTATTATAATATTTTTATTTGTATTTTATGTTTTATTTCCAATATTAGTATTTTATATGAATTATCATATAATATATGTGATATATATGTAAATATTTATTTATAGTTAAATACCTGGAATAAAATTGATAAAACTTTCCCTTAGAAAATTGTTTTTGTGTGTGATTTGTCTTTAATCTTTGTCTACACTATCAAACTAGTTCGACAAAAAAGTGTAATATGCCCAAATATGGTAGTGATATGCTCAAATATGATAGTGATATGACATCATCATGTCCATATATGGGCACATCACATGTTTTTGTCACACAAAGTTTGATAGTGTAGACAGAGCTTTAACGTAATTGATGGCAACAGTAGCCATATATAAATTGAAACTTGATTTGGCTCAAGTTTATTTTTCATTTAATTTAAGTTGCATTTGTTGTCCTTGGCTATAAATACTGTAAACGGAAATTAAAATCATATGTCAACATTTAAAAGCTTTAATGCAAAATATGATTGGCAACAAATACATTTCTGGCAACAACAGCTTCTATAATCAATGTTGTAATATCTCTTGTTTAAAAGGAACACAACTCTGAACCCCCACACCTCTTTCCCTCTTCCCCACCCCAACCAAAATTAAATGAAAATTGGATATAAAAATCAAACTATTGATCAGACGTATTGAAAGCATTTATAAATATTTTATTATTAATGAATGGTATATTGGCACAATTTAGTATTATATATGAAAATCTTTAAAATAAGTATATTTGTTTGTAAATTTAACATTAATTTATTTAACATATACATTTTATATATAAACATCTCAATCCTATAAAATCACTTAAAATGTTCAAATTATTATATTTTATTTATTGTGACCATAGTGGGTATTGTTATTGGAAATACTTTTTACGCTTTAACTATCTCCAGTAGCTATCTAATAACATGCTAGTTTAAATCTACATGCTAATTTAAATCTTCACATTCCTAAACCTACTCTTGAAATTTTCAAACTCTCTTTCAGCTACAAGGCCCCTCATTTCTACAATGATCTTTTCCTCTTTCAAAACTAGACTTATGACTTTTCTCAAAACTATGTAATCCTTTTTCAGATTTTAATTGTAAAATAGTAGATCTAAATTTTTATTTATATATATATATTTTATATTTTGCTTAATTTAACATATCTGTTATTTTCTATTTGTCAAGGATTTTTAGTCTTATGTAATTAATTTTATTTTTTTGGTTTTTCTTTTACTTTTCTGTTTTTGTTGTTTTTTGTATACTGTATCTGTTCTGAGGGTCCCAAATGATCAGCAAATTCTGGATGGATCACTCTCATTAACATATGGTTAAAATAAAAAAATAAAAAACACTCGGTCTAAAATACAGTATTAACTAATACATTATACATATAGAATAGTAGTACGTCATGGAATAGTACACTAAATACCCAATAAAATGTACAGGTAATTATAAATAATTAGGCATAAGGTTTATAAATTTAAAATCACTTTGTTTGCAATTAATAAGTCAAGTCAAGTATCATTTATTATCATTTGTTTTAAGAAAAAACATAGAAATTCTGTTTGCTCTGTTGGCGGAGCACAATATCCAACGAACACAACACGAACTCAAAAACAAAAACATTACAAAAAGTGTCTACATCACATAAGAAGACCTTGATTTTCCGTAAATAATGAGTATTTCATTAATAATTTGACCAATTATTAAAAAAGACAAAATAAAAAAATAGATTCGCTCCATTATGTATACATAGTACTATTTATATAAAAAATCTATGCTTAAAAAAAATTAATACAATTTTGTCTAGACATAACAGAACGATTTACAAAATATGAATTTAGTATTAAATCAACATTTCCTCCCTTATATTCATAATTACACATTATGACAATTTCCTGCTAACCACTGAAAATATCTATAAATAGAACATGGTTGCTATTTTTCAGCAGTACCTTAAAGAGCGTCTTCCTTTGTGGTTATTTCAATTATTAAATTTTGATGGTAATCAAATAATTTGCTAAATTATAGATAGTTTATAAACTTGAGAAAATGTTATATATACTACATAATAATACTGTTTTTGAATTAAGTATGATATGAATATGTTTTGCATATGAATATGAAAATATCTGTTGATAAATATTATTATAAGATAAATGATTGGAGTATTTGATTTTGAAAAAATTGTGCTCAATGGACAAGAACTTTTTTTTTATTTGAAGAGGTAAACATTTCAGTATGTTGCTATCAATTGAGTACTTTATACTAACTAAACCTGTTAAACTACTCAATGGTAAAAGTCCCTCTTAAACACACCAACATTTCAACATATAATTTATCTATTTACCAGCTTATAACATTTTTTAAAAGTTAAAAATTAAACAATTTTTACCAAATAAAATGTTAATATTTAATAATATATTTCTGAAAGACTTCATTGGTTTTTCTACAAACAAAATCATGAAATGTGTGTAATATTGTGTGTAAATATGTATAAATTGTATATAAAATGCCCTTAGTATAATCAGTGACAAATGAACAGTAGTACAGGATACACTTAACTAAAAACTTTCCTTGGACCACATAAGTAAATATAGCTTGTGTTAGCCAATCAGAAGCTTAGCTAAATTAGTGTCACAGGTTTAAACACAAAGCCGATTTTCCACTAGGCGAATTTGTTCACGCAAATCGAAAGAGTCCGCTTATACGCATGCGTATTCAAGTTTCCAAATCCTTTTCTACGCATGCGTATAAGCTGACCCTTCCGAATCGTGCGAACAAATTGGGTTAGTGAAAAATCGGTTTATCCGTCTAATAAATACTCTTCCCTTAAACAAGGGCCAAATCGTTTGACATTAGTCAACACTAATTAGACCTAAAAATGAAGTGCTTTTGACTAGTATTATTATCAAACCTGGTGATGTAATTGCAAAATACAAGCCTCTGATTGGCTAACAGACTATGCTTATGATGTTCTGGGTGTGGTTTCAGCAACATAGTTTCTTACTTTCTGTCATTGGTTCTTCTTTATCTATTGAAATAATGTTTTTATCCTTTATCTTCTTGCTTCCCCTAGATACCTCCCTTGTTTTTCCTAGCGGTAATAATTCTTCAAATATATACTCAAAAACTTCACATACATTTTCACCCGTTAACGCGCTTGTCTCAAAACACGGTGTCACTACAGGTGACATTTTAGATTTTATTCTTGCTTCATTAATCTTCAGTGCAAAGTTTTCTGCCTCTTCTTTAGTCACGTGACTAGAGTCGGTTTGATTGTTTTCATTTTTCGCGATTGCTTTCTTAAGATCGAGTTTAGTTCCAGTAACGCAAAATAAGCAATCGTCTTTTGCAGCATCGAGCAGCGGTAAGAAACGTTTCTCTAGCATTTCAAAGGTTTTTTTATTTGAGACATCATAGGCTAAAATTGCAGCCGAAGCATCTCTGCAATAGAATGAGCTTAATCCCGAGAACCGTTCTTCACCAGCTGTGTCCTGTAATACAGAAATAAGTATCTTAAGTTCTGTCTACACTATCAAACTTTATGTGACAAAAAAAATGTGATGTGCCCGTATATGGACATGATGATGACATGTCACTACCATATTTATGCATAACATAACAATTTCTGGTCTATTACAACAGAGCAACACTTACCCATATTGCGATATTATACTGTCCCCATTGTTTTAAAGAAAAGCATGCTCCAATAGTCTAAACAGAAACGGAATTGAATATTTATAAATTTAGATTGAATGATGTGCACATTTATTAGAAACAAGGTCATGGGGTTGCAACAGCAAAAAGCCCCATGACATGCATATGCCCTTTAATAATGTATGTTGTTTAGGGCCTGAACTTATTTGTTACTATTTATTAGCTCTTCCCGTGATATATTATATTTTTTTTTTATGTTTATTAATTTATGTTGGTTTTTGGGGCAAATAAAAACATTTTTTTATGTTGAAAAGTTGTGAAATGTTTATTAATAGGGAGGTTTCACAACCTTACGAATACGATAACGACAACGGATACGTCACACATTTGTGAAACTTTTGAGCTGATCCCCATTTCATATTCGTAAAGCGTATTCGTGTTGACGTATATCACCATATTTTTAACTACAAAACGAGTATAGTTTTTGATCTATTTTGCACATTTTGCATTTAAATCAGGAATGATTCATGATTATAATATAATTATAGATTAATTGAAAGTAATTTACTAAAGTAATTTACTAAAATGCCAGGTAAACTTTGATAAATAGCAGTTTGTAAAGTCCTCACTCACTTTGATGTTACGCTAGGCCTAGGCAGCCAAGCAACACGTATCTGCGCTTCGCTCAAATTTACCACAGTCATATTTTGGACGGCGCTTTCAATATTTCGTTGCCATGCGAAACAGATTTTTACTTGCTTACAAAAAACGAATACGTGTGCGTGATGTATCCGTTTTCGTATTCGTAAGATTGCGAAACCTCCCTAATATTATCAATAGAAAATATACATACTCCAACATTATGTGTAAATTCACCATCTATGTAACGTTTCACCAGCGTTGTTTTGCCTACAAAAGCTTCACCAACTATCACCACTTTTACGTCTCTGAAGTAAAAAATAAAGCATCATAAAAGTTTAGATATTTTTAGAGTAAATGGCGCAGTGTTGAACGATGAATTTCTGTTTACGAGATCACATTTTTTCGTGTCCTTTTACTTGACAATTACTTACGTTTGCTTCTCTATAGTTTAAAAGATTTATATTGGAATTTTATTAATTATTACCATCAAAATTGAATATTGAAATAACACACAAAAAATGTATTTACTGAATACTGAATGAAAGCTTTATTTAATATTTGTCCATTATTATTATAAAATAACAATCAATAGAAATTCATCTTAAAGATTGGCAAATGTTATTATTATAGGTAAGTAGTACGATTCATCATCAGACGTTGTCAGTCCACTGCTGGACGAAAGCCTCAGCATGTTTCTGCCACAGTGCACGATCTCTAGCTGCTCCCTGCCACTGCACTGTACCCCAATACTTGTCTATTTCATCTCGCCATCTCACTCATTGTCTTCCTCTATTTCTACTCCCATCCATCGGTCTCCATGATGTCATTAGCGAAGTCCATCTATTGTCTCTTCTCCTACTGATATGTCCAGCCCACTTCCACTTACTTAATTTGATAGTTCTTATAATGTCTTGAACTTGTGTTTGTTTTCTCACCCATTCATTTGTTTTTCTGTCTTTATATGTGATTCCGAGAATATTTCTTTCCACGTTGTGCTGTGCTGCTGCTATTTTCTTTTCCATTTTATTTGACAGTGCCCAGGTCGCAGCTCCATATGTCATGGTTGGTAACACGCATTGATTAAAGACCTTTCTTTTTAGGTTTAACGGTATTTCCCCTCTCATGATTTTGCTCAGTTTACCATATTGGCACCAGCCCAATCTGATTCTCCTCTTTATCTCCTGTTCTTGATTCTTTTATCTCACGCTAAATCTCTGCCCCAGATAGATATATTCATTTACTTCATCAATTTTATTTCCATTAACAGTTCACAGAACCATGTGGTACCATGGAATTTGCCATAACTTTTGTTTTCTTCATATTCATTTTCAATCCACAGCATTTGCAAGGTCTTTAAGCCGTATCCGGATATTCACCCCCTGGACATTTACCCCGGAAAACTACCCCCCGGACAACCACCACCTGGACCACTACCCCTTTAGGACAACTACCCCCTTAGGACAACTACCCCCTTAGGACAACTACCCCCTTAGGACAACTACCCCTTTAGGACAACTACCCCTTTAGGACAACTACCCCTTTAGGACAACTACCCCCCGGACAAATACCCCCCGGACAACAAATACCCCCCGGACAACAACCACCCCCTGGACAACTACCCCCGGACAATTACCCACTAGGGACAATTACCCCCTAGGGACAATTACCCCGCGGACAACTACCTCTGACACAATACTCCCCGTAGGAAAACTACTTTCTGGACAATACTCCGAGGGCAAATAATCTTTTAGGACAACTACCTCCGTAGGACAACTAACCCCTGGACAACTAACCCCTGGACAACTAACCCCTGGACAACTAACCCCTGGACAACTAACCCCTGGACAACTAACCCCTGGACAACTACCCCCCGGACAATTACCCCCTAGGAACAATTACCCCCTGACAATTACCCCCTGACAATTACCCCCGGAGAATTACCCCCTCCCCCGGGTAATTACCCCGCGGACAACTACCTCTGACACAATACTCCCCGTAGGACAACTACCTCCTTGACCTGGACAATACTCCGAGGGCAAATAACCTTTTAGGACAACTACCTCCGTAGGACAACTAACCCCTGGACAACTACCACCCAGACAACTATCCCTTTAGAACAACTACCCCCCCGGACGGACAACTACCACCCAGACCATTCAACAACCTGACTCTGCAACAGTGTATAATAGGAATAACTAATATACCTATATATATAACTATATTTTAATTCGTTACTTTGACGAATTACTATTCATTATTGTAAACAAAAGTAAAAGATTGAACATAAATATAGCCTGGTATAAACTGAAGATTGTCACACATGATCATAGGATAGTCGAACGTATTATATAGTACTCCCTTTATTTACTGTAAAGACTGGGTTCGCTAATAATAATAATAATTTTTGCGTCAGGACAATGTCACTCCCATGAAACATCATATGGAATAATCGGCGTCTATTTCCATTAGATTATACCCCCTCCCATTGAATAAACAACTTTCTTCCAATAAATGTCCACCTAAAAACCACCTAAACAATAAACAGCCCAGGCCGTTTTTTCAATAAATACGGTACTTTAAATCTAGCACATCTAGCGTGCTGTTAAACAGAATAATCGGTTAAAAACGAGAAGAGAGACCACACTATACGAAAAGGGAGACCCTTTTCGTATTGGGTCTCGTGTCAGGTCTCTGGTCTCGGGTCTCTAGTTTCGAAACACCCGTAAAAAACAGATGATTTCATTTTTACAGAAACCGGTCATATATATTTGTCTACTTTTGGATTGGGGGGGGGGGGGACGGGGTAGTTACCCGGGGGGGGGGGGGGGGGTAGTTATCCTAAGGGGGTAGTTGTCCTAAGAGGGTAGTTTAAGTTGTCCTAAGAGGGTAGTTGTCCGGGTGGTAAACATCCGGGGGTTAACTGTCTAGGGGGTAGGTGTCCTAGAACCCTTTAATTAAGCATATCCTCCACTTCACTGATTTGCTCTCCCAGGACAACAATGTCATCTGCAAACCTCAAATGATTAAATTTTTCTTCATAGTACGATTAAAAACAGATAAATATAAAATAATAATAAAGGATAATTAGGGGCCGGCTAGGCCTATACTTTTATTTAATATTAATTATTATTAAATATACACCTAGGCCTAGGCCCTAGGCTAGGGCCTAGCTAGAGGCCTATATAGCCTACTAGGCCTAGGCTAGGGACTACAGTAATCTAGCCATACATGGACGTACACTATAATTTATTTATAATACCTCTCTCATACTAAACTAAGGCGCCTAGCTAGTACTGTAGTAGTAGATAGGCCAGGGCTAGGCCGCCTAGCCTAGGCCTACTACTACGGGATCCAGTCAAGTCGCCCCATCGCAAAGTCGCCCCATACAAAGTCGCCCAATACAAAGTCGCCCCATCGCAAAGTCGCCCCAAAACAAAGTCGCCCCATTACAAAGTCGCCCCATCGCAAAGTCGCCCCAACGCAAAGTCGCCCCATCGCAAAGTCGCCCCAACGCAAAGTCGCCCCATCGCAAAGTCGCCCACGGTTTTATTTCGGAAGTGCCGCCGCTAGTAGTACGCTGTTTTAATCATATAGCGGTTGCGTTTGATATCGATTGCGTTGTTACTTTGGTCGCGCTAAATGTCGTATACATTATAATGTTTATCCAGCTATTATACATAATTTGTGTTTTAATTTTTATTTTACAGGTTATAATGGAGTGATGTGCTTTTTAAAAATCATTAAAAAATAGTCCCTTGTTTGAAAGTTCTAAAAAGATTTCGAAAAGATTATCCCTGATTTATAGTTTCGAAAATGTTAATTTAATATGATTTTAAAATTAGTTACCAGAGCCACAATTACGAATCTTTCTTCAACCTACGCGTGGATACCAGCTCATTTTTTAGGATAATATAATAAGTGTATAAATAGTAGGCCTTCGTATATTTACAATAGTTAAAACAATAACAGCGTTGTAAGACAATAAATGTTATATAGGCTACTTATTAATCATTTTGCATTTATTGACAAGTTATGTGTCTATAGTTATTTAATTTTAATTATGACTTTTCAAAATGAAGAAATAAAAAAAAAGGGGATTTCTTCGCCGATATGATCGTTTTACACATGCAGGTATTTTAGTAAAATTAAAACGCTACATTTTGACCATGGAAAAACCATCGTACAGTATGATTATCGTGTGCGTGTTTTTTAAAAAGGGGAATCCCCGACGGGCAGCAGAAAGACGTAGCAGCTGTGAGAAGGAAACAGATACCAGAAGGAGCAGCTCCGATTGGTTTCAGAGAATGTTTCAGATTGCGAGTCGCTTTTTATTCAACAGCAGAATGATCATTTTACTGAAGAAATTCTTTTCAACCCTTTTGGTTATAGAACATTCTAATTATCATGCCTAATAAATATCCTCATATCGGGTGTTTATTTAATTTTAATAAACAAGACAGTGAAGAGGCACGGAATAATACGTACACGGACGTACGACGAATACACACATGCACGTCATCATTTACGACATAATATAGTGGCGATATCATGATGCAATTTTATAATGGATATAATGATGGGATTGCATTTCCAGGCTTATAATCAATGTTCATTGTAATACTATGTATATAATAGTAAACTGAATGTTTATAAATAAATTGTTTTACCTAATTTGTTGCATATAAAAAATAAAAGACACAGACGTAGCCTGCGTTCCCTATAAAATATTTCACATTTAAATTTATGTACTGTTAAATGACATTATGCTGAATAATAGGCTTACTATAATCTTAAAGTGGAGCTACACTCAGACTTTCTCAGCTTATATTATGTTTAAGTATGTTTAATTGAAAGTGATTACATAAAAAAAACAGGGAAAATATGGAAATATTTTCCAAAAACTCATTTCTAAAAAATCGGTCAGAAAATAGTGTTTTTTAATACATTACACTTTTTCAGTAACTTAGGGGTTATTAGTTTACAATACGTCGTGAAACGCGTTACACTTAGCAACTGACGCGATTTAGTCGCCGGTGAACGCATGGGTGGAATGTCTCCCCTTTGGTAAATTATGTGTCGAAAAATGGGGAATACATTTTATACGATTTGTTTAGGCCTAAGTAATATTTCCGATAAAAATGTCAGTATAATCAGGGAGCAACTCCCTGGTATAATTTACATGTATTGTAACCTCATGATTTGCACTGTACAACAACAGCATAATAATCTTATCAGATTGTTTATTAACTTTAAGCTAGGCCTAGCTAAGCCGTCTGCTCAGCCTAGCTAGCCTTGAATTTTTTGTCTAGGCCTAGGCTATATGCATTCATGGGTTTGAAAATTCTTGGTCGTTTCGCCCCATTTATCATTCCTGGGTTTTCTCGCACGTTAGAATTGTGAAACACAAAATCCTATACAGAACAAGAGTAGTAAAGCGATGTGGAAGCTTAGGCCTGACTGAAAAGCAACTATTCAGGCACCCTATCATGGCCCATATGGGTAGGCCGAGGTTGGGTGACAGCAGAACAAACTTCACTGCTGAGTATCAGCCTAGCAGCTGGAGCCCAAGCAGCATCGGTACATACCTACACTCTAGTAGGCCTAGGCCTAGCTTTTTTGAATATATAGCCACATCTTTCTCAAATCTCGTTAGATTTGACATTTTAGTAATAAGTCTCATAATCACATTATTACACTGTGAAACATGATAGGGTCACATTCAGAATGTTTTAATATACTTTTTGCCCGTCAAAAATAACATCGCGACAAAATAACAGATCGCCAGCTGCAGTAGTGTGATTGTGAAAAATGTCACGTGATCATACTCCCTAGCTAAATAAAAAACCCAATTGGACCCGAACGGGGTAAAGTGTCTATTTACGCAAAATTGCGCAATGTATACACGATAACTATACCAGAAATAGAAAGATCTGGAAAAATTACATAAAACTACATTAAAAATTTTTTTTTTAGTGAAGAAATAAATTTTTTAGGATTATTCAAATATACCCCCCTTTTGCATGTAAAAGAATAGGAAATTACAAGGTATCCCCCCAAAACGCAAAAAGGCATGATTTTCAAGAAACTCGTACTCATTGAAAAAAAATTCAAAAAAATATGAAGTATGGGGGATGATATTTTTAAATAATAGTTGAAATGTATGAAAAATAGTAATTTTCTGGGTGGAGCTCCACTTTAAACTATGTTTACAAATTGTCATTTTTAAGGCACACATCTTTCTCTCATCATAGACCTCAGTGTAAAATAAAAACAAAAATCAATTATTAATATAGGCCTAATAATAATAAATATTCATCGACCAAAGTAAAAATAATCTAGATCGTATAACATCATTTTATCGCGACCAAAATTAAACGCCACCGATTTCGAACGCGACTGATATCATCGTAAAACTCCGACGGGGTTTCCCCATCTTCAGATGGTGCGTTGTAGTGCGACAACGGCGGAGTAATTACGGGGGTTTCCCTCTGGTGAAAGCTAGAGCACGTTAGAGCGACCGCGGAGTGATTAGTTGGGGGCTTCCTCTCTGATGATTGGGGAGCGTGCCGATCGTGTGACCTGAGACTACATGGAGGGGCTTCCCCTTTTATGCCTACACGTTCCGTGTTATTTTGTGTATCATTGCGACATTTTACGCACTTTTAAACTATTTTTTAACGTTTGGGGCGACTTTGCGATGGGGCGACTTTGTGTTGGGGCGACTTTGCGATGGGGCGACTTTGCGTTGGGGCGACTTTGCGATGGGGCGACTTTGTAATGGGGCGACTGTGTCAGGGCGACTTTGTTTTGGGGCGACTTTGCGATGGGGCGACTGTGTATGGGGCGACTTTGTATGGGGCGACTTTGCGATGGGGCGACTTGACTAGCATCCACTACTACTACTAGGCCTAGGCCTAGAGGCCTAGCCTTCCCTTGCCTAGCCATCCTAGTTCACACAAAATGTACTTTTAATTTATAAATTATAGTAAAATAAATAATTAAGACTTACGCCTTCTTTTTGGCAGATCCACTTTGAGAAGCAGCCATTGTTTTAACAATTCATTTCCAGTCCGTCTCGTAAGCTAGCCCCAGTCGTCCGTAGGTCGTCTACAGGTTCACACTGCTGGCACTCTGCAGCTGGAGAATTTGCGGGAAGAAGAGACGGTGTCGGGGAGATCGCTCGTATCCATCGCGAGAAAAATCTAAAAATATCTCTGACGACTTGTTACGTATGACACGCCATGAGTGACTATACACATTCAGTCATTGTGAGCTGAAATACAAATAATGCATATACAATAACTTAATCAACATTTCAACAAGTTTTTACAACACTAGTACTGTAGGTACAGTACCAGTTCTAATAATTCTTTTAAACGAACGAAAAAGAACAAAAACTATTAGGAATTGATTCTTTTATGACACCAATGTCGCTTCATACATCGATTTATAAACCGCGCCCTCAATATTAATCGCTATTTTTTTTCCCTTTTCTTACGCCATTTTGAAACGTTGAAACGACGGGAGAATTTGTTGAGAAAAGAAAACAAACCTGCGTTTTTTCAGTTGTATCAGGTTGTTTTACTTTACTATGGCAGGAACTGGAGCAAATAGCGTTCCATTAGGGAACTTGCATCCTGTATTTCAGGGAAGTCAAAGGGGTGTTCGACCTCAAGAGTCCATGCTGAATGCAGCCCGAGAAGCAGCAGCGAGGATTGCACAGAAGCGAGGCGTCTTCTGTCCGCCATCACCCAATTCAGGTGGAAGCGGTAGTTCGTCAGGTAAGGGCCTAGCTAGCTAGCAAACACATTGACATTTATATATTTTTTACATGTCAATTAATCAATAGCTTAATATTATTAACTAGGCCTAGGTGGTTTATCAAGTCAAGGATGGCAACCAGAAAAGAAGAAACGTCGTAGCCGATGGGGAGGGGAAGAATCTAAAACAAATCTTTCTTCGGCACTTCCACCAAATTTGACGAAAGACCAGGAGCAACAAGTACTTTGTAAGTACTGTTTTCGACTTTTATTTCATGCTTTACATATTTTTAATTAACGCAAATTATTAAATATATATTTTTCCTTTTTGTTTTTGAAGTACTAGTATTTAGGGGCCTATATTTACATGATTTTATTTTACTATTGTAATATAAAAAAAACTTTTCTTGGCAGGTACAGTAATTCAGTTCTTATTTTAAATATTATGTCCCATTTACCCATTTTTTCTGTAGTTAAAATTGTTGTGTAAAGTAACACTAAAATTAAAGAATCTAAGCTTAACTGAACATGTCATTAATAGTTTAGTTTAGTTATAACATAACATTTATTTTTATCCCAAATTAATTTTAAAAACATCATAAATTATTGTTTAAATATTTATTGAACTATTTTTTAATTCAGGTAAGATATCCATAATTTGTGTATAGTAATATTTTTTGTATGTTGATTTATAGTAGTTTTTTTACATCCATTTTTAGATAAAAACTCAATTCATACATTTTGTATTGTCATCGGTTTTATTAATGAGAATTTACTATCTCCATAATTAACTATTATTATCAATTTATTTTCTTTACACTATGATACATATTTCTTGATATATGTGTGTACATTAATTTATGATGTTTCACATGTCTAAATTTTATTTGTCATTTCTAACCAGATGTTTTTCCTTTCTAACTCGCCATCTTTCCACAGTGCACATCCAGATTGAGGAATACAGTCGTAAGCTTCGAACCGGTGACCTCGGAATCCCAGCCAACCCTGAGGATAGGTTTGTTATTAACCAAACTTTTAACTCGTTTTTCTTTTCCATTTTTTTACTTGTGCTACTTGGGATCCCCAGGTTGAAGCATCGCTTCACCAACCGACAACAACAGTAATTCATTTCTTTTCAAAACTATTTTAACCAGGATTTTAACTAATCAATTGATTGAGTTATCATATGACATAATAACCATATTATTTTGACAGCAAAATATAGACTCCAATTTTAAATTTATAACAAAAATAAACTATCCAAAAAAAGATTATTTTTTTATTATATTATTCTAAATTACACCTTTTTTTAATACATGCAATTATTTAAATCTTCATATGCATGAAAACCAATGAATTTAATTTCAAAATGTTTAAATATTTTTTAATATCAAGGTAAAGTATTATATTAATTGTTATATGATACAAAGAAATCGATATTTTAAGCTTGGCACAGTCAACAATAAAACAAAGGTTACTAAAAAAAATCCATATTTGATAGTATATTTTGTCTGAAGTAAAACAAATTAACAGTCAAATATGGGTAAATGTAATCTTTACTGTTCTTGATTGACTAATTTTTTTCATAAACAAGTTACAGGGATAATGCTTTTTGACTATATACCACCTTTGTATTTTGTGTACCTTATTCCCTCCCCTTATACATTATATAACGCCAATTACACACTTTTTGTTTTTATAGCACCATCACATTTGTACAGTTAAACTTGCAATGAAATCAAAATTAATTTTTTAAAAACTATTCAAATATTACTGTGTTTGACTAGTACAGTCAACTCAATATTAGACAACAACAAAAAACAATCAAAAAATGAGAATTTATTTTCTTCTTGTTTTCCCCTATGTAATAAATACACCTAAAAACCAGGCATTTTTATTATGATTATGCTGCGTCAAATACAATACATTACAACATTTTCGTTATTAAAGATTGTAAAATATAATAAATTAAAACAAATTGATTTTAGATATAAATTTAATATTTGAAGCCAGCAAGTTTAACTCTACTAAGTAATGAGTATAGCCAATAGAGGGCAGTGTTTTAGTCAAGAATGTTTGTCTTTAGCTTTGTCTACACTATCAAACTAGTTTGAAAAAAAAGTGTGATGTGCCCAAATATGGTAGTGATATACCCAAATGTTAGTGATATGACATCACTATGTCCATATATGGCCACATTGTTTTGTTATTATAAAGTTTGATAATGTAGGCAGAGCTTTAACCTTTGGAAATCGTACATTGTATCACTCACAGGGATTTAAAAAAAAATATGGTTTACGAAAATGTAGGTAACCCAGTAAAATCTGCATAAAGCTCTGTATATAAACCAGGCTACATACTACTTGTATCTCCAACCAACCAACAATCCTAGCCAATCTTAAAGCTCTGTCTACAAAATCAAACTAGGTTGACTAAAAAAGTGTGATATCCCCACATATGGTAGTGATATGACATCATCATGTCCATAACATCACATTTTTTTTCTCATAAAGTTTGATAGTGTAGACAGAGTTTTATCTTAAAGGCATTGTCCATATTGTTGACCTACTTTCCAATGGTAAACTTTAGCCATTAAAACATAATAGATGGATGGACAACTGTGTACAGACATCGGCTCTTATTTCATAGCTTTGGTATGTTAGTAAATCACCTACTGTATCTAGATGTATACAGTAGTGGCTTGGTCAATGGCGCCTTCCAATTATAAGGGAGTTAAGCTCTGTCTACACTATCAAACTTTATATTTGGGCATATCACTACCATATTTTGGCACATCATACTATTTTGTCACATAAAGTTTGATAGTGTAGACAGAGCTTCACTATTAAGAATTCACTGTTTAGTCTCAATAACATACAAAATGTGATTGAGATTAATTTAAATAAAGGCCAAAGATATTAATATATGTTACTTAATTGTATTCATATGGTTTGGTATTTATGAAATAATTTAAAACTTTATATATTACAGATCTTAATATAAGCATAGTTAATGTTATTGATTTCATAATTAAGTTAAGATAAATCATTATTTTCACCATTACTTATTTGAATGATATGTTTTGTGAACTTAATTTTCCTAGTTGTTTCAGGAAGTATAAAATAAGCTTTGCAGGAGAAATTTGTTAATAATAGAATTATTTAAATTTATATCACCTGGCCTAGTAAGATACCTAATAAGTAATAATAATAAGTATTTGTCAGTACATTTGTCTTCTTTTTTTGTGATAGCAGGAAGTAACACAAGTAACCTTGATTATGTTTTATTTTGATGGAAACATGAACCCATTCTTGTTCATTGTACTAGCCTTAATCAACGTGATGCTTGGTTCCCACTAGAGACACAACACAAGGACGTAACGTAAGTTAGTTGATCAATCACAAGCGATGAATTATTTGAACTATCGCTTGTTATTGGTCAACACACTTGCGTTGCGCTTACGTCCTAGTGGGAACCAAGCTTTAGGGATCGTACAGTATGATTTCCCTACTCTTGATTAAGAAGTTGTTTTAGTTGCCCACACGAGTAATTTTGCATGGGATTATACTGAAGTTGTTAAGGTAAATCCAACATGAGTGATCTGATGAAGATTGCAAGATGACTGGAAACATGCAGTCCAAAAGCAATTACCGTATTTTATAGGTGAAGTGACTACTGATGCTTATACAACAGTTTACTGTGCATTGCTGATTGTGTGATATTAATGAATTATGTCCCCAATTGAAAACAAATGTATTACAGGTTAATTATGATGTTTTCTTGTTGATATACATAGAAACTGTAAATTAGTAAGTTTATATGTAATTTCTCAAAAAGAGGTCATAGGTCATTAACCTTTGACATTAATTTTTTATTTGTACAAATGTAATTGTCATGATAATAATGTACTCTTAAATTGTAGAATGAAGTAAATGGAGAAACTAATGTTTCTGTTATTTCTTGCTATGTTACCATGATTTTTAGAATTGCTTTGGTTGCTAACAAAAAGGGTTTTCTTAGATTGAAAGCTGTCAAGGAGTTTACTGAATAACAAATTATTCTTATAGATTGTCATCAACAGTATTGTAATTTATAGGATTTTAAACTATTTTTGGTTACTGCCAGTGGTGGTACCAGGTTCCCGGCCACTCCTCTTTCGCTTACTTGCTGCCGTTGAGAAAGTAGCATGTTGTTCACTTCATCTTTTATTGAGAAGTTATATCAACTCCAGTTACTCTATTTTGTGGACACAAAACGTTCTCCAATATTTTAATTTGAAGCTTTCAATTTGAATGTAAAATATTACAGTATTAAGGAATCTATACTACAATCTGCTAGTACCACCACTGGTTGTTGACCCTTCAGGTCGTTGACCCTACTGGTCAGTGACCCCACTGGTCGTTGACCCTACTGGTTATAAGGTACAGAGGAATAAAAACAAAGTGTGGTAAAGAGTGGAATAGCCAGAACAAAAGCTACTTTGAATGTTGTCAACCTGGCCTACAGTATATCATGTATTGGCATTTAACATCGAAGACATCACTAGTGATTGTTAAATTAAAAACCTGTAACTGATTTTGTTTTAGGTCACCGTCGCCCGAGCCGATTTATAATAATGAGGGAAAGCGGTTGAACACGAGGGAGTACAGAATGCGCAAGAGGCTCGAGGAGGAACGGCACATGTTGATTCAAGATGCATTTTTGTTAAATCCCGAGTACAAACCCCCAGCAGATTACAAGTAAGAGCATTCTTACAAACTTTATGTGACAAATAAAATGTAATATGAACATGATAATGTCATATCACTACCATATTTGATCATATCACTACCATATTTGGGCATGTACACTCATTTTTGTTATTGCACTTCCAGACCACCTGTACAGCGTGTCAGTGACCGGGTCATGATTCCACAAGACCAACACCCAGACATCAATTTTGTTGGACTACTTATTGGACCAAGGTAAATAGATGAATTTTAATATCAAGAAAACCTTTAAAAAAAACACAAACAAAATGTATAGTGCTTTATCATTTAATATATCAGTATCTGCCTCAGATGTATTGGCCCATGCCTTTCCTCTGGTCAAGGTGGGCACTGGACGAGAGAAGCCCTTGATAAATGTTAGGACTAATCAAGGTGCTTCCAACAGTCCTGGCTTAGTTTCATCCATCATTCAAATGAAAGTAAAATTAATTGACATTGTCTTTTGCGACATACTTCGGCCATTAACAAACATATCAGTGCCATTGTCAATTTACATTTGTTTCCTTATTTCAGAGGTAATACACTAAAACAGCTTGAAAAGGACACTACAACCAAGATAATGATTAGAGGAAAGGGGTCGGTAAAGGAAGGTAAAGTTGGTCGTAAGGATGGCCAGCCCCTGCCTGGAGAAGATGAACCACTTCACGCTTTAGTTACAGCTAACAATGCAGAGAGTGTCAAGATTGCTGTGGACAAAGTATGCTTATATGACATCATATTATTAGCTCTGCCAATGGGGTTATGTTGTCAATCACGTTTGTGTGTTTTTTTGTTTGTTAGCGGGATTGTTCAAAAAGTTACTGCCAGATCTTTACCAACTTTACCACAGATAGATATGTGGTCAAGGAATCCAATACATTTTGGAGGCAATCTGCTTGTTATAGGTTTCAGTGTTAAAAGATAGGAGACAATTATTTAAAAGCCGGCAATCTAGTACTTAGCAGTCTTAACGTAACGTTAGGTTCATAGTAAAAAATAAATAAAATATGAAATATTATTAACAGTAAAAAAATGAAAATAAAATATTTAAAAAAAAAATAAGAAGGATGATGATGAAAAAAAAGTTCCTTAGCAGGAATTGAGCCAGAGATTTATTGTCTTATTACTAAAATCTGATTTATTTTTTCTTGACAGATCCAGGATATCATAAAGCAAGGGATAGAGACCCCTGAGGGGCAGAATGATCTCCGACGCATGCAACTGAGAGAGTTGGCTCGCCTTAATGGAACTCTCCGTGATGAAGATGCTGTCAGGTATTACATAAATTCACTATACAAAGATGTATCATCCCCCAAAAACATGAAAAATGAAGATTAATTAAAACAGACTTTGAATAGGTTATTTTTTAGTTTTAAACTTCTGTAGAAAAAAATTAAATGGTTAAATTCAACCAAAAAATCCATTGGCTGGCAGCCAATTTGACCATTTTTTAAATTAAATTTTTTTAGGTAAATAAATTGTTTTTAGATCCAATTTTTGGTCAAAGTTGATAAGTATTGTGTGACATTAAAATGGCATATTAAAAAAAAAAAACAATACATCTTTAAAGCATAAAACAGAATGTAATTGTAATACTGTATATAATACTATAATATCTAACTGATTCATTGTAAATATGCATTGTTATTGTTTTAGATGTTCAAATTGTGGCGCTTCAGATCATCGTACCTGGCAGTGTCCAGAGAAGCAGAATATTACAAGCAATGTGTTATGTACAATCTGTGGAGGCTCAGGACATATTGCAAATGACTGTAAGGAGAAGATGCCTGGAGAAAGACTCCTTGGAGTAGGCCAACCTCCACCAAGTGCGGTTGACAAAGCAAAGATGGACTCAGAGGTACTTTGTTGTAGCCTAGAGTAAAACTTAAACTTGGTTCTTACTAGGACTAAAGGATAAGTGAATTGACCAATCAAAAGTGGCAGATTATTCAAACTGTCGCTTGTGATTGGTAAATTTCATCCTTGGGTTGCGTCCTAGTGGGAACCAAGCTTAAGAACTTTAGGTATTTATGACATCTTCTGCTCAAACTAAATGTTAAGGCCATACTAAAGCTTGGTTCCCACTAGGACGCAACGCAAGTGTTTTAACCAATGACAAGCGAAGTTATAGACAGTTAGCAATCACAAGCGAATAAACCATCGCTTGTGATTGGTCAATTCGATTGCGTTGCGTTACGTCCTTGTGTTGCGTCGCTAGTGGGAACCACGCTTTAAGTTTTTTCGCACGATGAGTAACTGACATTGCTTAGTGCTTCCAAATATAATCACAATCACACAATTACTATAACTTTTAACACTTTGTATTATATATATATTTTTAGTACATGTCGCTGATGGCTGAACTAGGTGAAGGCCCACCACCGCCTGTGTCTAAGCCCAATGCACCACCCCCGTCAATTAGGCCTCAGTACAACAACAGACCACCTCCTCTGATGAATCAACAAATAAACCAACCCCCTCCGCTGGTAAGTTTACTTGTATTATTATAATTTTTATTTATTGCTGTATAAAGTTTATTTTAGTGTTTAGTCAATGCTTAAGCTTTGTATAGACTATAAAACTAGTTTGACAAAAATAAAGTGTGATGGGCCCCAACTATGGTAGTGATATGCCCAGATATGATAGTGATATGCCCAAATATGGTAATGATATGCCCAAATGTGGTATCATCATGTCCATATATGAGCGCATCACATTTTTTTGTAACATCAAGTTTGATAGTGTAGACAGAGCTTAAGAATAACAGTTAGTTGTCCCATTATATTCACTACTTGGTTATCCTATTCATTTTCTCTTTCACGTGAAGTTTTGTGAATTTACTTCTTATTTGTTGTTATTCTAGATGCGTCAACAGTATCGTCAACCTTGGATGGGCAACAATAAGCCGATGGGAATGATGGGAAACCAACATCAACAAAACCAACCTCCTCCACTGATGCGCCAACAAGTCCAGCCTCCTCCCCCAAGAAACCCAATGCCAGTGCCACCACCTCCCCCTTCAAATGCAGGCCCACCACCACCATGGGCAATGCCACCACCACCAATGTCGGGAATGCAAGGTGGTATGCCATCACCAATGAATTCATGTAAGAAATTCCTTTAAAAAAATGTTTGTTTTTTCCTTATATATAGATTTTTTAATATTGTGTGATAGGAATTGTGATTGATAAATTGAATTATGTGAAGTTTTTAAAAACATTTTTGCCTTTTTTTTTCGTTCATAGTACATGGTGGTGGTCTTGGTGGAATGACACCACAATCATTGTTACCGCCACCCCCTCCTCCACCATCCAGTGATGCCCCTCCCCCACTCCCATCTTCATCATCTTGGCAAACGGCAACAAGTAAGTTTAAAATTATTAGAATTAGGCTCTGTCTACACTACCAAACTAGTTTGACAAAAAAAGTGTGATGTGACCAAATATGGTAGTGATATGACATCAACATGTCCATATATGGGAACATCAAAAGTTTTTTGTCACATAAAGTTTGATAGTGTAGACAGAGCTTTATTGATATCAACAATTAGAGTATAACAACTATTTGATGTCCATAGTAATGAATAAAAAAGTAATAAATAATATTTTTCATTTTCAGGTTCGTCCGCTCCTCTGCCTCCATGGCAACAACCTTCAGGTAAGATATTCAATTTCATTAATATTTGACAAATAAATGAAATAAACTGTAATGAAATGAATTTAGCAGAATTGAGCACATGGGGATAATTTAGTAAAGTACTGCTGGTATGCTTACCATATTCAACATTGATGTTGCAAATTGCATGCCAGCAGAAATAATTAAGTATAAAGTAATAGGTATACAGAGATAATGGCATTTATCAATATCGTTCCGAATCTTGAATAGAGGAATACAGTTTTTTTTAAAAAGCTCTGTCTACACATCAAACTTTATGTGACAGCAAAATGTGATGTGTCCATATATGGACGTGATGACGTCATATCACTATTATATTTGGGCACATCACACTTTTTTTGTTCAAATGAGTTTGAGAGTGTCAACAGAGCTTAAGATTAAAACATTTACATAAAGAATATCATTTTCAATACTGTTACACGACATGTTAGTACGGTACACAAATTATTTGACAGATACAGCCGATATCCAGGTATCCTTTACATAATGTATTTCGAACACGACTTAGTTAAACGTTTGCTACTAGAAATGTATTTTGGCCAGGTTTGCCAGCAATCCATCATCCTCTAGCAATGCTGTCAAATGTGCATACTGCTTCGAGTTTGGCATATTAAATGGTTTCAATCTACACTGCTATCAAAATTAACAATTTGGCATTTGATTCGGAGCCAGTAGCTAGTTAGGGGTAGTATCACATGAATACATGTTAATGTAGATATTTGATTGCAGCGAGATGTATTGATCATGTTGTTTTATTTCTGATATTTTTTTAATGTTTGGAAGAAAGTGAATTTGCAGTTGGATGTAATGATTAATGCGGGTGTTCTTTTTATGATATTTTTTTTTAGTGTTTTAAATAAATATTTTTAAAGATGTTTGGAAGAAAGTGAATAACCAGTGGGATGTAATGATAATTCGGTGTTATTTTTTCTTTACTGTTTTATAAATGATTAAAATATTTTTTATATGTTGTTTAGAAGAAAGTGAATTTTGTGTTCATAGTTAGTATGTATTAAACAGAAATATAAACTAAATATAAAAATCCCTTTTAAAAAGGTCGGGTCAAATTATTTCTTCATGGTAAATTCTATCTTAAGTCTTAAGTTTTTATTCAATTAAAACACTTTTTGTGTTCCATATTATTCAGAAAAAAAACAAACTTTTTTGAGTGATTTTGTTTAATTATATTTCTTGTAAAAACATCTTTTATTTGTCTTTTCTTCTACTATGTGTTATTCTTATATACCTTATTTTAAATAGTTATTAATTAAAATTAGAGGTATTTTAATTGTTATACTTCTGTACTTGAACTGAGAATCTTATCTTAGCCACCAACCCACATTGTAGCAAGTTTATTGGTCTAGAAGGGAAGTTATCTGGAGGTAATGTGTTTGAGTAGAGTTACACCCGAGTACAGTGTTCTCTAATGTTCTATCTATTCACTTGAGTCAATTATTTACAAATTAATCTTATTTAGAATGTGGTGCATAGAATGATGAATGCCTTTTCCCTGAAGTTCCCTTTTCATAGATACCAGCAGCAATAATCCTACTTAACTAGCCCAGATTATGATGATTTTTGTCCCTTTTGTAGAAATAAAATCTCTTTGTAAAAATCCTGGCCATGCATTATGCAAATTACCAATACCACAAGCAATAAGGTACTTTTCTGTGAAAAAATAAAAGTTGTGTGTGGGTTACACAATGTGAATATTTATTTTCAAACCAAATGGTTAATATTTAATTAGTATAGTACAGTCAACTCTCCCAATACTGGATTCTCTAAAAACCAGAAACTCTCCAAAACCAGACTTTTCTTGAGGTCCAAAAAGTCCCAAATTCATTTTTACCATTAGAAACACATTTCGAAAACCAGACATTTTAGGCCAGCCCAAAGGTGTCCCGGTATTGGAAGAGTTGACTGTTATGGAACTTAAAAATGTTTGACCATGTGAACTATTACAAGGCCTGTTGCGTTGGCTGTGATTTACAGCATGGCTTGTTATGCTGTAAACAGGAATTTCGCTTACAAAATCTAATTAATTTTCAGACTTGCCAGGAAATTAATTGATTTGATTAAGAATATTGATTTAAATGACTTAATCTTGTTTCTCTTCGCATCAACTACCCTGCACAAACCCCTGTTGGGTTCGTCGCTTTTCAATATAAAATTATAAAAATGAAATGTTGCTTTTATACTGATTTTTAAGGTTCTGAAATATGTATATTTTACAAAACAAAGACAACAAAATCAAGGCAATCTAACAACAGGACACTGAGCTCGTCTTGTCAAGATATGAACTTGTAACAGTCCTTTGATCTTATGTCTGGCTGCAACAAATACTGTACTATGTAGATTAATCTCAGTGGCGCGCGGTGTCTGTAAAGGAGTTTAGAACTGATCCTGTCGCAGCCACAGATAAACCCTTTGATCTCAGAAGCTCAGCTTTCTGTTATATTGCCTTGACAAAATTAACCATGCAACAACATACAAAATGTATCTCTAGTTTAAATGAACTAGATACTGATTTACATATAATATGGTTGGTATCTATCGTAATCGGTATTCTGCAGTAATTTACACGCAGAGAGTGCTGTGCACTTTTTGCACAGTGCATGATAGTGAAAAAATAAAGAGTGCACACATGACTAATTTCAACCCGTCTGATTGGCTACATCTTTGAACCCATGTTATAATGATGTATATACCTATATGGTTGGTTTCAAGTGTACTATGTCTTTCTACATAGGGTTATCAGTCTCGCCCAGTTCCTCTACCACAGCGCCACCGTGGCTACAAGGTATTGGCAATATATTGTGTGGCATATAATATCATGCATGAACGGTTCCCGTCAAATATTTCAAATATTAATTTTAATATATTTTTATGGTTTTTTTGGTCTTGCTTTTTACGTTAATTGCTCCTATCTTTTTTGATATGTCCACCTTTGCTTATTTAGCAACATAGTTGTTAGTGGAGACTGAATTATGGATTGTTTTTTATACTGACATGTTTTACCCTAATATGCCTAAATTGGTTTAGTGCCTGCACTTTGATTTTCATCCTGTGTGTTAAACTATCAAACAACAACAAAATTTGATGTGCCCAAATATGGTAGTTATATACCCAAATATGGTAGTGATGTGACATCATGTCCATATATGGGCACATCACATTTTTTTGTCAAATAAAGTTTGATAGTGTAGACAGAGCTTAATTATATAAGCACAGCAAACCTGACCTTGTGTTTAAATATGTTTGCTACATCTGACACTTCTTCCTGTATTTCATTTTGATCTAAATTATGTTAGCTGTTCCAGGGACCTCCCTGCCTATTACAGGGGCCTCCCTGCATATTCCAGGGACCTCCATGCGTGTTCCTTTGCTAGTGAAAGCCATTCTTGTATCTTATGTAAAGCTTTGCATGTATTTTGTAAGCCTATAATATTAGCCCTCCATTCAATTGTTTTTAACAACCCATATCTTTCCACTTCCCATACCGAACTTTCCTGGGACATAATGTCCCGATTTTCAAAACTTGTTTTAAATCAGTAAATGTTGACCTTTGGTGCCCAAAAGTATTGGGAGAGTTTCTGATTATTAGAATTCAAGTTTCACAAGACTACTTTCTAGCTTACTAGCCCAGACCGAAATCTGCTTTCCCAGACTGTCTACTTATTATAGACTATTAAACTGTATTAAATTGGTTTCTAAAAAGTCACAGCATATTCTACAAAACATTTATAAATCAATAATATAGACTATCTATTTTACGGCCATCTATTTTTTTTTTCTCAATATCTTAAAGCATTTTTCTTTTTAAATATTTATCCGAAATTATTAGTTATATGTCTACATTTTATCTTTCATTGTATTTAAATTAGTATTTGTTTAGTTTTTCTGTCTACACTATCAAATTTGATGTGAAAAAAATTGTACTGTGCCCATATATGGACCTAACAATGGTCATATCACTACCATGTTTGGGCATATCACCACTATATTTGGGTGCATCACATTTTTTGTCACATAAAGTTTGATATTTTAGACAGAGGTTTAGTTATAATATATGTTATTAATTTGTATTTAATTTTTTTTCAGCATCCTCAGATTCAACCACGCAAGCACAGTCTGTCTCCAGCTCAACCGTATCAGCGCAGTCACTCCAAAATATGATGGCAAATCTACCCCCATGGCATGCCATGCCACCCCCAATGCCTATCTCCATGCCTCCACCAGGACCACCCCCTGGTATTCCCCCTCCACCCATCCAGCCTCCAATGCCATCTGGGCCACCTCCATCAACAATGTCAAGCATGGCATTTAACCAGCCTCCACCTCCTATGGACTTCTCACAGTTTTCACAAGCGGGGGTGCCACCTCCTCCCCTCCCTGGAGCACCAGCACCGCCACCACCTCCTCCATCAAATTAAAAGGTTTTTTGTAATCAAGCTAGTATTATGCATTAATATAAAATATTTCAACTACTGTATTGTATTAATATTAATAACAATTTTAACAAATACTTTGCATTCTTTTAACTATTCCTGCTAAATATTTTTTTTTTACAATTATGGAAAGGAAGTCATTCCATGCTTTGTATAGCCTTAATAGGTTTGATATTACATTATTTCCAACGCTTTCAATTTTCTTCCCAATTTTTTAAAAAAGAAAATTGTTTATATTCAAGGGTGTTTTTAGTCATTAAATAAAATCTGAAGTTTGTCTAAAATACATATGCTATTTCAACATTTACAGAAGCTATTAAAATCTCCCCTTTTTAAAAATTTAATATTTTATAGGAAAATATTGTACATTGTTATTTGTATGCTGTACCACAAATAGCATAAGTAACTGTATTGTATGTTAACTGTACCACAAATAGCATAAGTAACTGTTTTGTATGTTAACTGTACCACAAATAGCATAAGTAACTGTATATTGTATTGTGTATATGCTGCACATTAAACAATTTGGTTAAATGTTATTTAGCATGGTGGAAACAAAAATTAATATGTGTGGTGTTAATATAGTTTCTTCAAATAGTTCCTTTGAAAATATATCCCTAATTACATAATGAGGATGTATTCTACAATTAAATAGTGTGGATAAAAGCATTTGTGCCACAGTTAAATTTGAAGATAAAAGCATTTGTGCCACAGTTAAATATGAAGATAAAAGCAATTGTGCCACAGTTAAATAATGTGAATAAAAGCATTTGTGCCATCCAGTTAAATTTGAAGATAAAAGCAATTGTTCCACAGTTTAATAATATGGATAAAAGCATTTGTTGCACTATAAGGACTGTTTACATGGGGCTACTGTACAAATTTTCTACTAATATTAATAAATGGTTATAATTATATGATCTTTGTAAATTGAAAATAAACTCTTAACCTCCTAAAAAGTAAAAATTGACTTGTTTTTTTTTCATGGTTTTTTTTTTCTACCATTGTGTAGTTTTGATTTAATGCAATAAGTACATTCAACATAAACTTCATTATACATGCCAAAAGCTATGTTCAAATCTCAAGCAAAAACATTAAAAACAAATTTGTTCAGAGACATACTTAATTGACATTACTAGAAAGGTGAGAAAGTTATACCAAAGAACTTATAACACAAGAATCTCCTGTTCTTCAATTTGCATTCAAAACACAGTATCGGAAGTACAGGGTTAAAAGGTCAAACTGGGCGACGCCATTTCACAGCATGGAGCAGCGCCCCCTCCAAACTAGGAAGTCAATTACTCTACCCCCCCCCCCCCCTAGAGTATTGGCAGATCCCCTCTATGATTTTGACTTTCTAATTTGATGCGGGCGCCCTACTCCTCATTCAATTACTCTATCCCCCCTAGAGCATTAGCAGATCCCCTCTATGATTTTGACTTTCTAATTTGAAGCGGGCGCCCTACTCCATGGCTCACAATGGCGCCACCCATAGCTCTATTCTATCCCACAATGCCTTTCGAAATTGTTACGCGCTTCGGACGAACAGGAGATTCTTGTGTTATAAGTTCTTTGGTTATACTAAGGAAGTTGTAGAGTAAAGGCCTGCTTCCTGGTTTATTCATGATCAATTGTACGCTATGAATTATTTATTCATGTTTTTATTCGAAAATTCTACATGAAATTTGATTGAATGATGTAACAACGCACAAAAGAAATACAATAGTTACAGCAGCGTTATAAATAAATCTGCGTGAATGTATATGTTATGCGCGATTTGAACGATTTGCGCAATTTGAAATTGCGCAAAAAAATCCTTGCGCAATTTGAAATTGCGCAAAGAATTCTTGCGCAATTTAAAATTGCGCAAGGATTTTTTTGCGCAATTTCAAATTGCGCAATCAACTTGCGCAATTTCAAATTGCGCAAGAAAATCTTGGCGCAATTTTAAATTGCGCTGCACAATTTGTAAATTCCGCAAGATAGTTCTTGCGCAATATGACACCTTTGCGCAATTTGAAAACGAACTGTAAATTTTCCCATACATGGCTAGGCTAGGCCTAGGCAGAGGAGTTTAAAATTTAGTATTTTATTATATAAATAAGACCATTTCAATGAAGATAATGTTTAATACTCACTTTTTAAGTTTTTAATATTAGTTTAAGCTAGGCCATGTAACCTAGTCAGTATCAGTAGTCCAGACCCTAGCTAGGCTAGAGTAGTATAGCCGGCCGCCCGCACCGCGCCCGCCTGGTGGAACACCACCGCTTCGTTTTCCTTCGTCGGTTCTTCGACGGTATGCTAACTTATAACAATATTTGCACTACTAAAATAAGGAAATGCGATATTTATCTTTAATTTTGAATCATTCTTAGAAATTACTATAAAAATATGGGTGTGCATGATTTCACAATCTGTCGGAAAACCTTGCGCAATTTGCAGATTACTTGCGCAATTTGAGACACATGTTTCAATTCAAATTGCGCAAGGATTTTTTTTTGCGCAATTTCAAATTGCGCAAATCGTTCAAATCGCGCATGACATATATACAGTATTATCATGAACTTGGTCCGTGGTATACAAACAGTTCATAAGTCTGGTGTGCAATTCCTTTCTTTTCGAGTGACGTGATTGGTTAATTCCGGTCACATATTGTACTTAGTGATGCGTATCATCTTCAGCAATTGTTTGTAGGAACAACACAACATCACCACCGCTTGTGTGTATTTAAGACAGGACAACAACATTTAGATGTACTGTTTCTTGTTAACTGCTTAAAAGATTTTTAAACGAAGGTTAGTTATGTTTTAAAGATTATATTCTTGTGAAAATGTGTGTTTTTTTAACAATAAGTTCGTGGCTACGTAAAGCCTGCTGCTGCTGGCTTCTCCATCTCATTTGTGTTGGCCGTCCATTTTAAATGTTTCAGACAAGAACACCGTCATGCTTTAGATCGAGGGGCCGCCTTTTCAGAGGCAGGACACTTGACCCAACCAATTGCTTAAACAGCAGCGACTATTATGACAGTATATGATGAGCCCAAAATAATGTTGTATTGAAGAAAAAATACGATACAGTTACTAGTAAAGATTTTGGAAGAGTTCTCTAACCATTTTCGTTTTATTTTTTTTAGTTTTCTAATTTATTTCATTCAGGATTTTCTTTGCAAGACCTTTCTTTTTACTATTAAATTTAAATTAAAGATTTAAAAAACTTTTTTATGAATTGATCATTTCGGCCAATCACCAGACAGTTATGAACGTATAAATTCATACATTATAATTTATTCACCATATTTGCATTTTATTGTGTGTACAAAAGGCTTTGTCCGTCAGTATTTATTCACCATTGCATTGATGATGTTTTTTTGTTGGTATACTGTAGTACCGATATATAACAGCACCATGATCATTTTCACCCACTGACGTTCAACCTTCTTTTTCTGTTGTGTTATTGTGAGAATACTGTGGTGTTTTCTTGATGGTACAGTTTGATGCTCTTTGCACATGCTTTATTTGATCTGCAGTTCTAGCATTTATTCGTATATTTATATAGGCCTACTTTATTACAAAATACAGGCTAATTGCAACAATTTAATCAGTACAACCTTTTCATTATATTTTTCACCTTAATGCTCACTTTGTACAAAATTGATGCTGTAATAATGGTTACCAATTAAAACACGACAAACAATCATTACACTGCGTATAAAATTGATGATTATGCAATGGTATACTATACCTGAAGTATAATCGAGATTATACGAGTCCTCCGGAGGTGAGAATCAATATGCGTTCTGTTGCTATGTATTTCAATGCCTTTTGTGTTAAATAGGCCAAGGTGTACATTGTCTCATAAATATCAGGCACTGAATGCATGTTTTTCTCTAATCATTACACAATGCATCCAATGAGTACAGTTGGTGTAAAGCTAATTGATTTTTGACATATTTTAAGACCTGTTTTTAAGTTCAACTTTAACTGTTAACCATGGAGAAATATTTCATGCTGTAACAAAAGGCAATTATAAATAAGTAGGTTAAGATATCAGTACTATCAAACATAACTCATCGTTACAATTTTGCTATTTGTGCAATAAACACAAAGCCAAAGAAACAAAATTGATATACAACAATACAATAAAAACAGCGATGTAATAGAGGTACAGCCGTATACTGTACTTTACAGTACCCTATGCAAAAGTTTAAATGTTGTTGCTCCAGTTCCTTACATATTAACCTACAGTATTATAGTTGTAGACCTTTATTTTGAGGAAGTGTGACCTAACCATACTAATAAACTGCCCTTGAGGAGTGTAATTTACACACTTAAATTTGGTAAACTTCAACTCACCCCCCCCCCCCCCTGAACTCCAGGTCCCCATTTAGCTCTGGGCCCTCCTTGAACCCCTTCTTGAGTTACAGCCCCCCCTTAAACTCAGGAACCCTTGGTTTAGACAGTGAGCACTCATGACCATTACACTCCACTGATTTTCTGTCTCTAAACCCACCATTATAAACTATAAACTGAGTTCAAACGTACATTGACAGAAGGTACTCATTGAATAATTTGCAATGAGAGACAGATAATGTAATGTCTTAATGATTGTTTGTATTATTTAATAGAATGATGAATGATAAATAGTCAATAATACTTACAGTATCATACTTTACACACTTTAAAACTACCCACATACATATACTTTCTTTTATTACTTTACTTATTATATGGTACAGTACATCATTAAATTGTATTATATTAAAGAACACATGCTGTTCAATTGAAGAAATAAAAATGTGACGAGCACATAAAACGAATAACAACTATTGCCTTCTTTAGGATCGATTATTTTAACTAACAAATCGATTTCAAATTCAAATTGATTTTCAAATTCTTAACAAAATTGTTTCGTAACTTCCTTGGCAATAAAGTAAACAATTAAATCTCTTATGTCTGGGAGACACATCATTGTCTACTTTGTATAATTCAAATAACAATCATACCACAGCAATGTTTATTTAAAGCTCACTATCAAACTAGTTTGACAAATAAGTGTGATGTGCCTAAATATTGTAATGATATGCCCAAATATGGTAGTGATATGACATCATCATGTTCATACATATATGGGCACATCACATTTTTTGTCACATAAACAAGGATGGTCTACAAGTCTTATTACCATTCTTGTGAAGTGAAGTTATAATTTGTCATTAGAAAAAATCTTGACACTGACAGGACTTGAACCCAGGACCCTTGGATTAGTAGTAAAGCATCATAACCACCAAACCACAATTCCACATTATCCTGCTTCTCTTTATATTCCATTTCAATACTTACCAAACATACTAGTATATAAAGCTTTGTCTACATTATCAAACTCTATGTGACAAACAAATGTTACTTAATTACTTGTTACTTGTTTGCATAGCTATCCCCATTATTGGGGACATTTCGCCGTCATTGACATTATGTTGACATAGCACAACAATGAGAGACATTAATTTTGATGAGAAGGTCATGGAACACTAATTAATTTTAAAAACAACTAAAAACCTGGGACCTGCAACCCTTGGTAGGGACCCTGACCCTGATGATGACCTGTGATGTGCATATAGACATGGTGATATACATATCACTAACATATTTAGCTGTATAAATATCCTTCAAATTCACTATTTGTTATTTCACCTGTAGACAAACATATAGAATTGTAGTCAATAAAATGCCAGGTAATTATCCAAGCTCAATTGGTTGAACATGTCTCTGATTTATGAATAATAATAGTAGTTTGGAGTTGAGCAATAATACAAATGAAATATTATTAAATTGAACTTGATATCCCATAATAAGAAGAGAGTTTACAAAATGTAGGTCTCATTTTATATAAATTTAATAATATGTGATAATAAGTAAAAAATTGTTTAAATCAGATGTTCTTAATGTTCTAGACTTGCCCCAAGTCTGTATTTTCTTTTTTATTTATTTGTTTTTATTGCGACCGCGATTTTTGTCTGAAAATACAGACTTGTGAAACGCGTATAAAAATCGATTTGTAGACCGCAAACGTCCGATAAGAATGACGTAGGTGATCATACCGTATTTGGCTATATGGGGCGGGCGGTATGTAAATATGGATTTCGAATCAACCAATGATCATCTTGTTTCAAAATGAAAAAGATCGAGTACGTATACAGTGCTGAATGTACGAGACGAGACTGTTGATAAAATCGTGTTGCCAAGTTGTTTTTTTATTAATTGTTTAGTCATTGGCCTAGACCTCTTTCGTAGGTCCTACTCAACTTGCACGTATGACCTGCCAAATAAAACGCCAATAAAGTAGGCCTACATGCCACCGGCACACAACAAAGCTACACCACACACTACACAGAACAGGACAGGGTCTGGGTGGGAATTAAATCAAATTATCTCCGCGTAATAAATGATCCATTCAATGTTTGATTTGCGGAGAAGCAGCCTATCTTATCAAGACGAGTTTTCATGTTCTTGGGAAAAATCCCATCAAATGTTTACCAAACTACTAGGCATATAAAATCATTTCTAGCCTTCAGAAACTTTCATCAATGTACCAAGTACACGTTGTCTAAACGTAACATAGCGCATGTGCACCATCTTAGTTGTTGAGTCTTTGAACTTCTGAAATATGAATATTAAAACGGTGTACGAGTGAGTAGCCAATCGCATGCAGCTGAAACTAGTCAACCGGATAATCGTATGCACCAAGAATTCTTGGTGTCAAACCACGTGACTTGTGCTTGTTTCCCCAGACGGAGTATCCAAAATCAAGTAGTATACGTATGAAACGCCATATGTGCCAAAATATTTATCTTTTTACTAATATTAAGACAAAACTCCGTCTGGAACCCAGACTATTAATGTTCATACAGTAGTATTTTCTCTTAATTAAAGTTGAACATCTGACAAAAAAAAAGCCCCAATAAATGAGTTCTGGTTGATCATTTTTTTAAATGTAAGATTGAAAAGACAAAGACATAAAAGTCATAACAATATTTAGTTGAGCAATAAATTGTTTTTCATGAATAAATTATTTAGTATACGTTGCATTTACTGTAAATGCTATACACATGCTTTTTAAATTTGTCAAAGTAAAAAATAAAAAAGACATTACAAAGAGAAACCTTTATGTAGCCAAAAAAGGCAATTTGTTAAGCCTTGTCTACACTACTATCAAACTTTATATGACAAGAAAAATGTGATGTGATGATGATGTCATTTCACTACCATATTTGAGCATATCACTACCATATTTGAGCATATCACTACTATATTTGGGCACATCACACTGTCTTTAGTTTGATAGTGTAGACAGAGCTTTACATAGCATAGGGATGGGTAAAACATAAGGAGTGGAGTTGTGGATTGGTGGTTATGATGCTTGGCTACCACTCCAAGGGTCCTGGGTTTAAGTCCTGTCACATGTCAGGATTTTTTCTAAGGACTAAATTACTCCACTCTCAAAGACTTGTAATAAGACTTTGTTTATGTAGAGCATCTTGTGTATATGTTTGTCTTGTGAACCTCTGAGGGTCCCTAATGATCAGCAATAGCTGGATGGATCACCCTCATTAAATATGGTTTTTAAAAAAATAAATAAAAAATAATTTCAATAAAAACAGTATAAAACGAACTACAGTACAGTAAAGTAACCTAAAAAAATGAAGATGAGATGATTATTAACTTGTTAAAAATAAGGCTCTAAAAACCACAGTAACATACCTTGTAGAATAAGAAAATTGAATTCAAAACAAAAGGAAATTACCAGTAATTTCAGTACATAAAATTAATCTATTTTTAACTACATAATAGGATTTTATTTAAACATTGTACATTTAGATACAGCCAATTTGGTATTTAAACATTGTACATTTAGATACAGCCAATTTGGTAGGTTGCCATGGATCCGCAATTGACGCTGAACCACTAGATTAGACTACATGCGGTGAACTAGCTAATAAACTCTTATTGTGAAATCTTTTAGAGCAGGAAGGAGTCGGATTTATCATTGATTAAAAATGGGTATAGATGATGAAGATAATGTTACACACACTCAGCGTACATGCTACTGTGAATGCTATGAATAGAATGAACATGTGACGTCATTCAAAGTGACCTCTTGACCTTTATACTGTGTAATATATATACAGCGTACGTGCATTTTATCAGCTCATCATTCCAGTCAGTGTGATAGTGAGCACTAGGATGGTGAGAGTTTTGTCGTGAGTATTTGAAATAAATTTTCTGAACAAATATCAACTTAAAATGTTCTTGATACTGATAGTTTTGATTAATTGATTTTAAAATCCATTTTAAAATTAAATTACTGAAATATTTTAAATGTACAGTAGTTGATTTCCACTATTTTGTGAATTCACGTTACTTAACACATTTACTGTAGAAGTGCATTAAAAATAATTTGTTTTTTAGGTTTTAAATTAAAAATTTGCTAGATTTTTCATATTGCTAGTTTTGCTTGTGGTTGTAATTTTGGGAGAAAATAGTTTGGTAACAGTATAATAAAGTTACCTAAGGCTTGATCTACATTAGGTAGATTCACGCAATCGTTCTTTGAGGGCGCTATAAGCGAGGCGTTATTTTGTATTGTAAAGTTGTCCTACTATGGAATTGATTAGTTTACCTTAACATAATTGCTTGCTTAGTTTTAGTTTGTTTATTTTGCTGGATTTTGACAACTACCAAAGGTCTCCTATCATTGGATAAAAAAGTATATTTCTAGACCTTTTTTAACATTTATTTATTGATTAGAGCTACACTTTCCTGGTAAAAATATCTAATAGGGTTCTATAGGCAGACAACACTGTAGATCCTAACATGCTGTAGGCTAGGCTTCAGTAATTCTTCACTCATTCTTCACTCAAGTTCTCTAGAATTGTTTTATATTTGAGGCTGCTATATAAAGCAAAGATATCTAATACCATGTATTAGCTGTTTTATAAAGTTACCACCTTGATTTAGAATCAATTTTTATTGAAAATTCATCTGGGTAAATTTGATCAATGCAATACCAGGTATTAACTCTTTTTTAATACCATGTGTTATTATTTTTATTTACCATCTTGTTTACCAGAATCAATTTATTTAATTGAAAATTAATTAATGTGATTAAAGTATAGTTTACATAATCAAAATGGAAAATACTAATAATTTATACTTTCGTAAATAACCATTGTTATTTAATTTTTTTTTAATGAATTATGCTATTTCCAGATTTATGATGGTGATTATTGTATTATTATTTAAGCATAGATGCATGCCAGATTACAATTGGCCTATGAATAAGTGAGAAAGAACCATATGCTATAAGTTAACTTATTGAATTGAATACAGTAATGCTTATATTAAGGGGACACCTTCGGGACCAAACAAATTTGCCACTTAATATGGCTTTTCCTGAATAGAAATAATAATACCCCTTGTGGTTGTTTGGTTTCGATCCAAGTCGGCCCTAAACCGTCTCGGCCAAAGTCAAGTCGGCCTCAAGTCAAGTCGGCCTCAAGTCAACTCGGCCTCAAGTCAACTCGGCCTCACGTCAACTCGGCCAAAAAATAATCGGTCAACTCGGCCCCGTTAAAGTATGGAACGCAAAAAGTGCAAATGAAGGGGATTGATAAAATAATATTTCTTCACAATTTTTTAACTATGAATAATTCTGACTTTTAATGAATATTATTATTTAGACAATAATATATTTAGCAAAAAAAATAGGAATGATTTCACCAACTTTCCTTTATTTACGTTTAATAAAATTTCGTAGCTGAGCCTCCCTGCGCGTTTGCCAGCTTTTTCGATATCTACAACTGCTACGTGTTTTCGCTGACCGGGGGATTCCCCTTTTTAAAAAACGCAAATCATGCACAAAAACGATGTACGATCATTTTTTCTACGGCCAAATGGTGGAACGTAGGCCTCCGTCTTCGATTTCCTAAAATACGGTACCTGCACGTGTTTTTTGTAACACGCGGGTACTTCTATTCATATCGGGCAATGAGTTCATTTTTTTATATATTATATTTTTTATTTCTTCATTTTTTTTAAAACGTGGATAGTAAGAATCGTAATAATAATAAGCACTTTTTGCGTTCCATACTTTATTGTGGCCGAGTTGACCGATTAGTTTTTGGCCGAGTTGACGTGAGGCCGAGTTGACTTGAGGCCGAGTTGACTTGAGGCCGAGTTGACTTGGGGCCGACATGACGTGGGGCCGACTTGACTTTGGCCGAGACGGTTTGGGCCGACTTGACATGCACCCGGTTGTTTTATGGGAAGGTGGCCTTAATAAGGTTGTCTCCCCTGTAAAAGGTTAAACTCATTAACACTACAGTAATATTTCAAAAATATGAAACAATTTTTTTTTAAATAGAAAATTCAATCATTATAATTTCAAGACCAAGATTTGTTATACTGTACTGTATTACCCATACCTGTTTATTGTTTTTGTTAGATTGGACTGTTTACCCAATAATTATACCCTCCTTCAGCTGTCCCCTTCCTCCCCCCCCCCCCCCCCCACCACCTCCTCATTCAACCATTCATCTTAAATAAAAAAATGTCTGGATTGAAAACAAGACATTACAGATTGAAAATAAGACATTTCAGATTGAAAACTGTTTATATATTCAATGGATAATACACATTTTGGTTTAATATTAAAATGAATTCTACTGCCAAACTGGTTACTACTTATGCAGACTCCATCCTACATTTTAAAATCGAAGAGCATATCAAATGAAATGCTCTTATTCACGTCACAAGACACCTACTCAGGGGCGCAGCCAGCAAAGAATTAAAGGGGGGGTCAACCAATATGTGAGTATTTTGCGAGCGAAGCGAGCAACCATGGGCTGGGGGCCAGGGGGCCGCCAAGGGCCCCCCGGTTGGGGTCCAGGGGGCTTCGCCCCCTGGAAGCTTTGGCGGTCTAGGGCAATCTAGATCATTTGAATCGGTTTACGCACACACAAATATGCAAATATGACAATGTTAACACTAATAAACTGAAACAAAGAAAACAAAAAACAACTCTCATTTTCATTACAGAACATTTTTATATTCCAGGCTGCCACAGACAAACACTTTTTTTCTTGCTTGTTTGTTGATTTGTGTAGAGAGGCTGTAAACTCAGAGGAGGAATTATTTGAATTCCTCCCTTTTCACCAATACGAAAGTTGCATGAAATGAACGTAGAGATGCAAAAGTTTGAAAAAAGAAATTAGAATGATAGCATGGAGGGAGTGATATTATTAAATGAGAACCGTAAGGTTAGAGTGCATACACTGTGCAAGTCCAAGAAGCTATCTTGGCTCCGTGTGTATGTGAGACGCTTATCATACCCAGTACATACAATATTTTGTTTAAAAATATACCTATTTTGTTCGAATGTATAGTATAGGTGATAGCTTATACATAATTGTAATAACTAACTTCTAAATTATTATCATACATTTTACGTTAGTTACTATAACGGCGCTCTTGACATCGCGTGATGCATCTTTAAACATAAGTTTGGAACATTCTTCTTGGCTTGGAGACAGAATTCGCGAATGACATTCTCTGTATTAATGTTCATGTTAAAGTGTATGTTCATGAGGCACAATCCCGAAAGCTGCTCATAAGACATGTGATTTCCCAAACAGGTTTTCGTTCTCCATAAAGTCGAAAAACTCCGCTCAGCTTCAGCAGACGTTACGGGCATAGGCCTACGCGATTAGAAGAAGTGCACGCACATTCGGGAACACATCTGGATCCGCTAATTTTACACAGTCGCTTCCATCACTGAAGCTCGGAATGAAGATGTTCGTGTCTTGGCAGATCATCGTACCAAATTCAAGTTCCTTGAAGACTTCTTCAACATTACACTTCACTATAGACTCGGGTGCTACGCCAAATATTTTAAAGCATGGCCTGTTATCGGCAGAAAAGCGGGTTTTTAACTCGGTTTGTAATCAAGAAGTTGATTTGGTAATACTGTTCGGTAGTAATCTTCCACAGTATCTCCAGGATGATTTGATCTGTATTGTTGTCTCATGTTTTTATTTATTTTTTCTAAAAAAAAGGGGGGGTCAGGACCCCCGTGACCCCCCCACTGGCTGCGCCCCTGCTACTTTGTCTTAACCACCGTACGTAGTGTAAGTAAGTCTTAATTCTCACTTTAAATATGCATTATGGCCAAACTGTCAATATGATCAATACAATTGCATACTTTGCGGCGTACATTAAGAACATTGACAAATAAAGGAAATTATCATAGGCCTATTAAGACACATTATATTACACTTTTTAAAAATCTATTTTCATTTTTAAACTGTATTTCCTTTGACTAGTGGTACTTATTCATAGGCCTATTAGACTCATATTATTATTACTCTTTTTTAAAATATATTTTCATTTTAAATTTTAACTGTATTTCCCTTGACTAGTGGTACTACATTATATGCCACATACAGTAATTGGTATAATTTCACTTAATAATGGGTGTTAATTGCCATTATGAGTTAATGCATATTCATGACACATTAAGTTAATAAATAATCACTGGTTGAATAAGCTTGTACAGTATGTGGGATCTGTTTTTATCATTCCTTGTATATTTTAATAGCTAATGTACTGCTAATTGTATTTTGTCATATTTGTCATGACAGAACTAGAACAGGTGTAATGGTAGAGAACTGTAAATCAAGCAAAACATCCGACACAGTCTTCACAACATTTGTCGCAAATTTTTAATTGATTTTTTCGGGGAAATATAAATCATTCATAACATTTCCATATGGTTCTTGTGATTAGTTTCTCTGCAGATAAAGACAAACTATGTACTATAGCATGTACAGTATCTCAATAACCCAGTAGGCCTACACCTACACAAGTTGGTTACCCTACTGATCCCTCACCTAGCCCCTAGGGAAGGAGCATTGATTGCAGGAGCGCATCCAATGGGGTTCCCAGCACTGTAATGCAAAAAGTAGGACATCAAATTATGCTCAGCCCTTCATTTCACCATTTTTTAGGCCCTATTCCCCCTATTTGAAAATCCTGGATCTGCCACTGAAATATGCAACATATTGTGTACCAAGTGATATCATTTACAATGTATGTCATTATTGTATCGGTATCGTATTCTAACAACTGTTCGCACCAACACGGAGTCAAATGTTTAATTGGCCAACAACTGTTTAAGTAGTATTACGTTATTAAGATATATAGCATGGTGTTGACAAAATACTTTAAACATCTCTCCGACACATTGCATTACTGTAACTGCAGTATACATACTGCACAATGTATAGGTGTGAATTAATAATGAAAAATAATTAGTATTTGAAGAAATATTTATGACACAATAGTATATTTTGTGTCAATTTTCATACCTAAAGCTCTGACTACACTATCAAACTTTATGCGACAAAAAACAACTTGATGTGCCCATATATCAACATGATGATGTTATATCAGTACCATATGTGGGCATGTCACTGCCATATTTGGCACATCACACTTTTTTGTCAAACTTGTTTGATATTGTAGACATAGCTTTACTGTACAATACAATTGAATACAAATCTTTCATTATTCTGGAATAGCTCTTTCAATACACAAGTACTGGTCTCCCAAGCCCTAGTAAAGTAACAATAGCCTTTTCTATTTGACAGTCTGGTAGTAATCTGTTATTATTATTATTTCCTTTTTTTTTTTAAATTTTTCCTCTCCTAAAAATTAATGCAATGGACTCCTCACCCAGTCAAATGGTCAAGATTTTATGAATGTTGACATAAGGTCAACGGCGGTCAATCAACCATTTTGCCTTTGAACTCAAATATACACAGTGTTTAACATATACAATAAAACTTTATTATTCTCCAGGGAAATTCATTTGATTGTGGTAATAAAATTAAAATTTCATAAAAACGTTAGGCAATCACAACTATGGTAAATCGTTGTTTCAGCATCTAATCAATTTTTCTCGTTATTCTGAGATCGCCATCACTGAAATTTCTTCTGTTTCTGCTGGAAAGAAATTTGGAGTAATTTTGAGGAGAAATACATAGGCCCTGGCCTTATATAGCGCATTAAATGTGTAAAGTAAAGCTCTGTCTACACTATCAAACTAGTTTAAAGTGTGATGTGCCCAAATATGGTAGAGATATGACATCATCATCATGTCATCATTTTTTTTTGTCACATAAAGTGTGTGTAGATATTGCGTAAGTTTAAAACTTGCACTACATACGATAATTGGCACCCATTCAAGCCTTTTTGCTAGATTCATCCACAACAATATGTTATTGATTAAAGTAACTGGCACTATTAGGGGCCATGATCTCTATTATTCCCCACCAGTATGATAAAAAAAAACTATTCTTTCTACCGCAGTATACAATACTACCCATTCCATTATACACTTGTAAGACACAGTTTATACCGTAGTATACAATACTACCCATTCCATTATACACTTGTAAGACACAGTTTATACCGCAGTATACAATACTACCCATTCCATTATACACTTGTAAGACACAGTTTCTACCGCAGTATACAATACTACCCATTCCATTATACACTTGTAAGACACAGTTTATACCGCAGTATACAATACTACCCATTCCATTATACACTTGTAAGACACAGTTTATACCGCAGTATACAATACTACCCATTCCATTATACACTTGTAAGACACAGTTTATACCATAGTATACAATACTACCCATTCCATTATACACTTGTAAGACACAGTTTATACCGCAGTATACATTACTACCCATTCCATTATACACTTGTAAGACACAGTTTATTATACAATACTACCCATTCCATTATACACTTGTAAGACACAGTTTATACCGCAGTATACAATACTACCCATTCCATTATACACTTGTAAGACACAGTTTATACCGCAGTATACAATACTACCCATTCCATTATACACTTGTAAGACACAGTTTATACCGCAGTATACAATACTACCCATTCCATTATACACTTGTAAGACACAGTTTATACCATAGTATACAATACTACCCATTCCATTATACACTTGTAAGACACAGTTTATACCGCAGTATACAATACTACCCATTCCATTATACACTTGTAAGACACAGTTTATACCATAGTATACAATACTACCCATTCCATTATACACTTGTAAGACACAGTTTATACCGCAGTATACAATACTACCCATTCCATTATACACTTGTAAGACACAGTTTATACCATAGTATACAATACTACCCATTCCATTATACACTTGTAAGACACAGTTTATACCGCAGTATACAATACTACCCATTCCATTATACACTTGTAAGACACAGTTTATACCGCAGTATACAATACTACCCATTCCATTATACACTTGTAAGACACAGTTTATACCGCAGTATACAATACTACCCATTCCATTATACACTTGTAAAACACAGTTTTCTACTATTGATTTCTTCATACATTTCCTTCTTACAAGTTAATTATTTAAAATACAATTTGTCATGTATAGTCCTAATTAAATCCAGATTGATTTTTTTTTCTTTAAGCTCTGTCTACACTATCAAACTTTATGCGACAAAAAAAAATTTGATGTGCCCATATGGATATGATGATATCATATCACAACCATATTTGAGCATTTCACTACTATATTTGGACACATCACACTTTTTGTCGAACTAGTTTGATGCTGTAGACAGAGCTTTACATTATTTGTTTTCTTTAATGTTTACATGACCTTGGTTGTGTAATCATAGTAGATACACTGTGTTAATTATTTAAACGAGGATTTCTCTTTATGTTATTGTATTGAATCAGGATTATTATGTTGTTGGTGACAAACACTATAATCAATAATCAATAATAATAATCAATAATAATCAAACACTATAATCAATACAAAATGAATAAAGCAAAACAACTCACAACGTAACAACCTGAGTGAATTCAATTCAATTCAATTTATTCCGGATTTTACAAAACAAACAATAACACATGCATCACACATGCGAACGTATCAGAACCATATAATGCATTTGCTCTGGCCTAAAGGAGAGTCATGTCAAAAAGATTGATGTAATACACTAATACCGTAGTTCCTCGCGTATAATCCCACCTCGAGTATAATCCCACCCCCAACTTTACGATTACCTTCGCAAGCAAGCATATCCCCGGGCAAAGTCCCAGTGTATAATTTATCATTAGGACAGAGGTAGGCCTAGCTAGCTAGGCCGACGTCAATTTTTTTTAAAGAAATTCTCACCAAAAAATAGAGTAATTTTTCTGAATTCGGCTGACTTAAAACTCATCAAACATTGGCCATCGTAAAGTTGAATACAACCTTAATATCATCGCCCCGATCTTCGCGTTCTGCACATCATGCATTCGCCGCACACTCGCTCGCCGTGTACATTCTGCCTTGTTTACACTACTGCATGCTTGATTACCATAAAAAAAACACCGCCCTCTATGCCGACCGGAGCAGTACTGTAGTTCGTGTCACATGCAACAACATGCGATTTGCACAGAGCTCGAGCGTGGGGAATCGGGAGAGTAGGCCTAGATGACCTGGTAGTCTAATGTCTAGGCCTACATCGGAATATAGCTAGCCTAAATCGTAGCCAGAAGAAATATTGTCATTTTCAGTTCATGCACCGGGAAATTCCTGGGTATAGTCCCACCTCCCAAATTCGGGCAAATTTCACGTACAAGGGGGGTGGGATTATACCCGGGGAACTACGGTACCGTAATAAAGTTACGCATATATATTAAATGATGAAGGGCTAGTGTTGCCCGAAAGCTCTGCTAACTTTTCTGGCTGTTTTACTTCTCGTTTTGATTTAGCTTTTCGCTTTTATTTTGTATCTCCATTGAGATCCAGCCACTGATACCCACAGCATTGTCATTTTTTCAGTAATTTGCCTTTGGATTTATATATTATTAAATATATTATATATAACAGTATATAACTTTTTGATGCTTTTTTTTTTGTAGGACTCGCTAAGTTGTTAAGCGTTACCAGTTTGATGCTGATGTCAGAGGTCACTGGATGTTGCAACGACGACTGGTTGCAATATTTCTTGAGAACAAGGATTAGTGAGGCAGATTAATTGCGGATTATCTCAACATATTTTAATTAAGTACAGTATATAAGGTAAATAGATAAAAATAATTGTTTAATTTTTTTTCATCACTCATTTGATTTAATCAAAAGATCAGAACTTAAGCTCTGTCTATAGTATCAAGCTAGTTTGACAGAAAAGTGTGATGAGCCCAAATATGGTAGTGATATTCCCAAAAAATATGGTAGTGATATGACATCGTCATGTCCATATATGGACACATCACCGTTTTTTGTCACATACAATTTGATAGTGTAGACAGAGCTTAAGACACTATGGCTCATTTGACCTGCAAGATTTAAATTGAATTATTTTTAAATAAATGTGTGTTCTTTCTCTTTCAGTTAATTTGTGCCAAATTTATTTCTAGAGATAAGAAAATTATTTATTTTGTCATGGCTACGATTCCTCCAAGCATGTTCGTGGCACCAGGGAGTTGCCACTCGAGTCTACGCAAATATCAACAGATACAGAAAAGGCAGCAGTCGCAGGAGATGGACATCAACTCCAACAGGAGTGAAGTTGATGGCAGCCATGCTAAGGCCATGCCAACCACACCCATCGGTTCGCCAATTGGGTCACCTACCCCGCCTGGTATGTTTTTATCTTTTTTTATCTTTGTGGTAAAATAACAATTTAAAAAGTATATGAACCTCATAGATATTATTAGGGCTGAGTTGTTTTGTTACTAAGGCAGTGTTTTTGTAGTTTTGTGGTTAAGATGGCCGGCTACCCTAGGGTCTTGGGTCCAAATCCAAAAGATGGTTACCATGTAATAAAGTATAAAATATAAGTAATAAAACTTTTGTGTATAAAGTATCTTGTGAGTCAAGGTTGCCAGCTTTGAGATGGATAGTGAATGAACTCACTTTAAGGCTATCCTTAGCGATCTGCTTAAAATGATATTTTATTTTAATAAATTGAGAATGTTCACATTATTTTACTAATTATTTCTATTTATAGTGTCTCCTTTGAACAAGATGTACCAGTATTTTCGTTCATTCAGTAACCCAGGCATAAGTGTACCAACCACACAGGCTGATATTAAGCAAGTTGGCGCAGAGCAAAGACATTTTGACTTCTCACCACAAGGGGCTCCGGCATCGGATCAAAGCAGCTCTCCACTGAACTCACCAAGATCAGTTTCTGACAATGCTTAAACATTGCTGTGTATTAAATATAGGAAGTATTGAGTGTACAGTACTTCCATTAGTGTGTATCTGTAAATCTACCATGACTTCTACGTCTAAGATTTTAGAATGCTCAGCAATACAGTATTTAGAATGGTTTTAATACAAAGTATATTGTGTGTTATTTTTTTTGATTATCCTATTTTTGCTGCAGTAGCTCCTAAACTAGTATTAATTTGTTGAAAAAATAAAATTGTGATTTCAACCGTGACGGTGTACTTTCACGGAGCCTGGGCCACAAATTTTAGAATGAGTTTATATTATACTTGAATATAACAATGCTGGAGTAATTATACAATATGTATGCAATTGGAAAGTATCTGCTGGGCCAGGCCTAGAATATTTGATTTTGGAGGACAGTCCTTCGATCTTTACTGGTATAAATTACTGTAGGGATGGAATATGAAATATAGTACAGTGTTTGCAATAAATTTAAGTACCTTAAATTGTTTTGATACCAAATTTCATTTTCTATTATACAGCGCTTTCAAACTATTTCAAATCATCTTGGACATGAAACTAACATTTTTTTATTTGGCCTAAAAAAATCAAAGGGTGCATACAATTTGTAATTTGTTGTGTGTATAAATCATGATCTATAAACAATTCAAAAGAAAATATTTAAAAAACAGCTTTCAAGAAAATGTATAAAGAGTAATCGAGAATATTATTAAAATTGTTGAGCATAAAACAAGTTTAACTGCTAAAAATGGTGCTGTTAATGTTCCTAGAATACAATAAAGGTTCTCTTTTTTATACTTTTTTTTTCTTCCGTTAAAAAATACTTTTTAATAAATGTTTATATTCCCCATAATAATTTCATATTATACTGTTGTATATTTATATTTACTTACAGATTAATAATGGCCCAGATTTATAGTGGGTAAGTGCTCTTAAGCTCTGTCCACACTATCAAACTTGTTTGACAAAAAAGTGTGATATTTCCAAATATGGCAGTGATATGACATTATCATGTATGGGCACATTTTTTGTCACATAAAGTTTGATAGTGTAGACAGAGCTTTACAAATGGTTGCTTACAATAAAAGGTGTTTCATATTCAAATGATGTGCTTTGCTCTAAACACTCTGTAACTAGTAGATTGATTACGTACTGCAGTAATGTAAAATAGGGTCACTTTCCCAAACTATGTCAACGTATAAGTGGTTTTACTTGATTGGTACCTGTACTATTATTTTATATATGGGACTGTAGAACAAAACAATACATGTGTAAATATAGTATAGTAAAAATATATATCAGGCCCGTATGCAGCATTTATAATGGGGGGGTGCGAGCGAAGCGAGCAACAATGGCTGGGGGCCAGGGGGCCGCCAAGGGCCCCCGGTCAGGGTCCAGGGGCCGAAGGCCCTGGAAAAATTTGCGTTATTTGACGTTCTAAAGACTGATGTAAGACTCTCTGTTGTGGCTTGGGCTAGTTGAACGATGGACACCAGAACTTAACGCTTTCATGATGAGGCCAACTCAGCAGGGGTGGCGCCAGGATCTTCCCGACGCGGGGGCTACATTCCCCGACGAGGGGGCTATGCGAGCGAAGCGAGCATCACTAGGCTGAGGGTCAGGGGCCGCCAAGGACCCCCGGTGGGGGTCCAGGGGGCGAAGCCCCGGAAGCAACGCGTTCTAGCGTCATTTGAGGTCTTTTTAATCAGATTTAGGGTAGCCATTTTTTCCATTTTTTATAATGCATAAATAAAATACTGCGTGCAAAAAAACGATGCGCGATGACGGTTTCAATCCATATTTTTCAAGTTAAAAAATAAAAGTTCAAAGAAAATTTTGAAAAATAGAGTTGGAGGTCCTGGAAATTGGACTTATTTATACTTCAAAACATGAAAAAATATATATAAGTCCCTATCATGGGTTGTGACTGAGCTAAGAAATGTTTGAAAAATAGAGATGTTAGGTCCCGGAAAATGTACTTCTTGTTCTTCGAAATATGACCAGCTTTATTGTTGGGGCTGAGCTAAGAAAATGTTTAAAACTAGAGCTGCAGGTCTTCAAAAAATTGCATTTTATACTTTGGAAACATCAGGCCTAGAGGCTTAAAAAACGCAAGCGTAGACCTTTTTCAGTCGGGGAAAAAAGTTTATTCCTCCCAGGTGTATGCATGCGTACCATCTGGACTTCCGAGTGGTGAGAAATTCATGACATACAGGATATTGAAAATGTAATAACTATAGCTATAATGTTGGCTAAGCGAAAATGGCATGTTTTTTTGTTTAGTAATGGATGAAAAATATATTTTAGGTGCCCCACGGTACAGAAGGTTACTTGTAAATTAAAAAATTGGTGAACAAACGAACAATTAACATAATTCGTTTTTGCTGTAGTGTAGCGTACGTCGACGCAGTACACGACGTAACCGTCGGTAAACTTCGCCTGGAAAATAACACATTACACATTTTGGTCCCTGGATGAAACTTGATATCACGCGTCTCGACCCAACGTTGAACGATTCGTACAAAGGGATACCGCCAGACAAGTGCGTACCTAGCTATTGTTTAGTAGTAAGTTAGATCGCTGGCAATAATGAATGCATATAAAGTGCATAATATCACTCTGACGTACTCTCACGGTCAATGAAACGTCGCGGTTTTCTAGGCGCTGAAGCTAGCTACGAAGTGAACGCGAACGCTTTTTACTGTATATTATATTCCCCGACAAAAAGTACACGTGTTCCCTGACGTTAAGTTGTCTGTATTTCTCCAGCAAACACTTTACCGCGTACCGCGTACATGAAGCGCTAAGCTATTGCTTGTCGTCACATGATCGACTGCGCATGTTTTACATCGAGTTTGTAGTCAGTTCAGATTCCGTAATTTAATTACCGGTATTTTTTCATTTTATATTAGCATATTTTTGTTTGTATACCATTGATAATGTAAATTTTGTATATATATAATGATATTGTCTTTAGTTAAACAAGACAAGAAAAAATACCAACCGAGGAAATAGTGGACCTTTTGGGACTTGGGGGGGTGCGTCTGCACCCAACGCACCCCCCCCTGGATACGGGCCTGTATATTGATCAGTAACAAGAAATATAATAATATATGCATTAATAAATGATATGGAATAAGTGTGTGATATACTCCCAATCCCAATATACTTATAAAAACTGTAGACATATGTACTGTACATTGTTATATGCATTTTAAACATTAAATTACACTGTGCTAAGAAATAAATTATATATAGTAATTGTAACCTGTAGGATGTACAAATAATGCAAGAAGTGTAAGTGAGGGTTAACTTCATTGTGCTCCATTCATCCTCCAGCTCCATTCATCCTCCAGCTCCATTCATCCTCCAGCTCCATTCATACTCCAGCTCCATTCATCCTCCAGCTCCATTCATCCTTTAGCTCCATTCATCCTCCAGTTCCATTCATCCTCCAGCTCCATTCATCCTCCATCTTCATTCATCCTCCAGCTCCATTCATACTCCAACTCCATTCATTCTCCAGCTCCATTTATCCTCCAGCTTCGTTCATCCTCCATCTCCATTCATACTCCAACTCCATTCATTCTCCAGCTCCATTCATCCTCCAGCTTCATTCATCCTCCATCTCCATTCATCCTCCAGCTCCATTCATCCTCCAGCTCCATTCATCCTTTAGCTCCATTCATCCTCCAGCTCCATTCATCCTCCAGCTGCATTCATCCTCCAGCTCCATTCATCCTCCTGTTCCATTCATCCTCCATCTTCATTCATCCTCCTGTTCCATTCATCCTCCAGCTCCATTCATCCTGCAGCTCCATTCATTGTATGATAAATCACAGTTTTAAAAATTGTAATCCAATCTATAGAAAAAACATGGAGTAAACGGGGTCTTTAGGAAACAGATATACATGTGTGCTATTAACAAGCCTTATAATGCAAGATACATTGTGTCCCTTTAATAGTTGAATAGGTCATTTCAATGCCACAATAGTTATTGATTGGTTGATCACTTTATTTCATAATCAACATTTCAGATAGGCCCTATACAACAAACAATACAAAACGCAAAATCACTTTGGCAATTTAGTTTAAAGATAAAGTATTAAATCTGAAAAAGCCCATTGTCTGGAAGTTATTTTGTTTAAAAATTTTTTTTTTTGTCTTTTCTATAAGAGAAATCGTCTTCTTTTAAGATATAAGTAATAGTTATTTGTCGTATTCAATTGGGACTTTTACCGTTGAGTAATAGTACCAGCTACTTATTAATAACAAGAGTATTTTGAACGTTGAGATTGTTCTTAACGAAAGAACTTGCATGTTAAAGTTTTCTATTCGAATGATTTTCTTTTGAGCACAACCCGTTTACAATTTACAATTTGAATACAAGTCATACTCAACGAATCTTCATGTTGACAACGAAAGTTCCCAATCGAATACGACAATTGGGTTGTAACCCCTATATCCTTTATATTTCAACATATCTGGTGTTGTTTGAACTGTCTATAATATCTGATAGAGTATTATTGTTATTAATCAAGTACAGTATAATTATTATGTAGATAATACAGTATAAAATACTGTAGTCAACCATGAGTCAGAACTGTGTTAACAAATTGAGTGAGTTGTTACGTTAATCAAAATGTAGAGAATGGATTGCTGTATTTTAAATAATAAAATAAAAGAAATCATTTCTGTTCACTTGAGTTTTTGTAGTTGCTGTTATTATTATTAATATTATTATTTTTTTTTTTCCATTTTTGTTATTATTTTTTATTATAATTATAATTATTATGATTATTATAGGGACTAAGTTTCGCGGTACTATACGTACCATTTATTTGTATCAACAACAAAAATAATATATATATATATACAGTATTTCTTTAACACGAAACGTATTTGATACAAAACGAGTATGCAATGAGCCGAAGCTCTTAAACACATTCCCTATAATACTGATATCTAATTAGCAAATAAAACAATTAAAGTACAAATAGAAATTTTCAGCAGGGAATTTACAACTCTTTGCTTTTACGACACGACAACATAGCCTAGACTTCCAGTTTCTACTATTTGCCAAAATGCTTTTAAAGCATTGGCAAAGTCTAGGCATATTGTTTACAATTAAATTTCAATTTTGCTTTTATTTCAAATGTACGTCCATGGTACAAACAAGCTACAAATACTATTGCAGCAAATTTAAATTGATAAATATACACACAAAAAAAATGATATATGCATGTATGTAAGTTTGTTTTGACTAACGAACATCTACAAGTTTTAGGTTATCATTTTTTAATAGCTATACATGTCTAGAAAATCGATATATTGATGATATAGAGATGATGTGATATATAAACCGAGCTTTTCTTTGAGCGGTAAAGTTATTATTTTCAACTTTATAAATAAATAAATTCATTTTTTTTTTCATAAAAAGAACATTACAGGCGAAGAGTATTGGTTTATTTTCTGTTTTTTTTTTTTGTTTTAGTAATTCGCGAAACTTACCCCTCAATGATCACGGGAGTTTTTCGATTTTATCTCGCATAGAATCGACTAGAATTGAATCGATCTCAATAATTTTGAAACAAAATTATATTGAAATATTCAACAGAGGGAGTCAGGGAAAAGTTAGCTTCAAGTGATCAATATTATACCGTGATTAAACTTCCTTGTTAACGTGTTTCCATGTGAATTGTCTAAAATCATAATGATAATTCTAATTAACTGTTGTCCCCCTCCTTTCTTCAAGAACAAAGACATTCACGGTCTACATCTGATCTTAATATAGTTAGTGAAAATTATTTTATTCTGACAAAATAATTGGCGTCAACGGTTTTCCAAATTGTGTTTGTCTTATTGGATATTAACTATCAATGCATACTGGGTAGTTAACATTTTAAAAATGATCATTAAATAATTATATAATAATATTACGTGTTCGTATTGATACATTCAAAAAGAGAAAAAGGATTTTAACGGATTCATTTTAACTTGTAGGCCCCACTGGGCATGGTAAGTAATAATAATATTTATTTAAACAGTGGCACACATACGTAGATGGTGCGTCCATACCAATTACAAAATTTAATATAAAAACAATGGAAAATAAAAACTGAAACTAAAATAAAACATATTTGAGATAACGACATAAAATTTGACTCGACCATGTATACCTCCATGACTCGACGCTATAGGCCTATATTAATATTTGATCGACTGTCTGATGTTTCATAAAATCATAATACCGCCCTCTTTAGCGATGTGGTCCATGCCAGCAGTGTAACAAGGCTGTGGTATATTAATGCGCTATATTTCACATTAGTTTTTATAATATTAAACTGTATTTTATATACTGAAGAATATAAAATCAAATGTGGTTTTATAGTTAAATATTTTGTATTATGTAAATTGATATGTAATTTTAAAATGTTCTATTTTATGGTATTCTACGAACTATTTTGCGGAAGCATTTATATCGTTTTTAAACGGGCGGTATAAAGCAACCATGTGAGGCAAAAAGCCTTTCGTCCCTTACATTTTCTGGATTACGCTTCTCAAACGAGGCTTGTGAGCAAAAAAATTGCTTCACGACCCGTTAAAACATTTTGTTATTTGGTATTTCAAGCACAAAAAAAACAGTTGTAAGTTAAGTAAAACATTAACGATTTTTGAGTATCACAGCTATCAAAGGAGAGTCATATAGTAGCGAAATAACTGCCTGAAAAAAACCCCGTCAACCGTCCATATTGGAAGAATTCGTATTTCGTCAATTTCAACTTTGGGTCACGCAAATTATTTCGGTTTGTAATAAACACGTTACCAATCCATCAAGATGAATGCACAAGGAGTTTCCAACTACCCCATTGCCTCTTTATATGTGGGAGATTTGAATCCTGAAGTTACAGAAGCTATGCTTTTCGAAAAATTCTCTACAGCTGGGCCCATTTTATCCATTCGTGTGTGTCGTGATGCCATCACTAGACGTTCTCTCGGCTACGCCTACGTAAATTTCCAACAGGCCGCAGACGGTAAGTCGCTCATTTTTAGATATTATTAAATTGGTAATTTGTGTTATTTTAGAGACAAATAAAGATCATAATTATCTATACAGAAACACTGAGAAATATTATCTATAATAAAGTATGAATAAATTGAATGAAAGAAACCAAAATCACAGCAAAAAGTATACTTCCTACAATTTTAATAGATAAACAAACTGAAACTGTAATGAACAATAAATAAATAGTGGAAGCAAAACTTAATGAATTTGGCAAGTTTCGGTTGTATTTCTCTAAACTTTTATTATCTATATGTATCTACTGTAGGCCTATATTAAAAGAAGTCTATAATTAAATATTTTTTTTACAGCTGAAAGAGCCCTTGACACGATGAACTTTGACGCTATCAAAGGTCGCCCAATCCGTATCATGTGGTCCCAACGTGATCCGACTTTACGTCGTACTGGCATGGGAAACGTCTTCATTAAGAACTTGGACAAGTCAATTGATAACAAAGCTCTGTACGATACGTTCTCGGCTTTTGGTAACATTTTGTCTTGTAAGGTAAATACGAAGAGTATATATAATTGATATTTTTAATCTTTATTCCTTTTCCAGCACTTTTCCTCGGTTACAAAAGCATCTTTAGAAAATATGTCAAATGTTGCATGTATAAAGAATGATAGCACCCTCTAAACGTGTCAGTGGCAATATGGTGGCTTTTAATATTGTCAAGCACATGTAATATTATCATGAATAAAAGATCTGTTTATATCTAGATTAATCAATTTGTCTTGTAAAGTCTTTGAACCTGAAAAACAATACATTAAACTGTAATATAATATTAATAATCAAATCTTGGTTTCTTTACATAAAAATGTCTATTTTTTTATACACTAGGCATCTCAATGCAGTCAAATAATTAATAGAACCTCCTCAATATACAACCATATGTTAATTTAATGGTATTTTTTTTATCCTCTTTTGTAGATTCAGTGTGATGAAAACAATGAGTCCAAAGGCTATGGTTTTGTCCATTTTGAGACTGAAGATGCTGCCTCAAAAGCTATCAGTAAAGTCAATGGAATGTTGCTTAACGGAAAGAAAGTGTAAGTACAGTAAATTTGCATTAAGTTTTAAAGATGTATTTAAAACATTAAAAATAAAGATTGATAAAATCTTTTTGTAGTTTTAATAAAGTTTGTCACTTATCAACTATTGGGTGGCATTAAAATGGCATATTAAAAGAAGTTGTTCAGGGGGACAATACATCTTTAATTAAACTTGTACTAGCAAATTTTATTGTATTGATATTCTTTTGGGACATGAAATATGTTGTGAAGTATCAACAAATACACTCAATTGTTGATTGAATGATTTCAAAATGTTGCTATTATAGATATGTAGGACATTGGATTCCTCGTAAGGCCAGAGACGCCGACATGGGAGATAAGATGAAGAGTTACACAAACGTTTTTATCAAGAACTTGAATGACGAGGTCTCGGACGATCAACTGGTTGACATGTTTAGTAAATACGGAAAGATCGTCAGTGCGAAAGTGATGCGTGATGATGGTTCAAAGAGCAGAGGCTTCGGTTTTGTAAGCTTTGAAGATCATGATGCTGCATCGAAGGTAATTGTATGAATGATTAGGTCATCCGTGTAAAGCTCTGTCCACACTATCAAACTTTGTGTGACAACAAAAAATGTAATGTGCCCATATATGGACATGATATGTCATAACACTACCATATTTGGCAGATCTTTGAAGTAGAACCAGCCGTATGCAATGCCTAGTACAAATGATTACATGCTAGTTAGCTGGTTAGTTGTTAAATGAATTATCCCGGTCCTGTATACCATCTAGTAAATGCAATGGATTTTAAATAAATGATATGGAAATGACGATATCTATTCCAAAGTTTATATTGACATAAAAAACATGGAAGTTTAGTATTCATACTGTCTGATCCAATATCATTAAGCCCTGTCTACACTATCATAGAGGTGTGCCGCCCAAATATGGTAGTGATATGACATCATCATGTCCATATATGGGCACATCACATTAAGTTTGATAGTGTACAGTAGACAGAGCTTTAAAAAAAAGGTATGCATAATTGATGGCTATACTATATTAACAGTAACTTGAAAAAAACGGCAGACATTGGGTAATTGGTATTAAACCCTGACATTTTTCTATTCCTTCGTTTTAAACCTTCCAGCACTTTATAGCTTTGTTTTACACTAACCTAATATATTTTCAACCAAATTGAACTGACTTTTATAGTTTTTAAAGTTTGCTGTATTATAAATCCAATTTGTGTGCATGTTTCAGGCAACTGAAGATTTGAACAACACCGATATTGAAGGTCGCCTATTGTACGTTGGGCGCGCTCAGAAGAAGGCTGAACGACAAGCGGAGCTTAAGCAGAAGTACGAACGACTGAAAGCGGAACGAATCAACCGCTTTCAAGGTGTTAATCTGTACCTTAAAAACCTAGATGATGAGATCGACGACAAGAGACTACAGAAAGAGTTTGAAAAGTTTGGTACTATTACAAGTGCAAAGGTAATGATGAAAATATGGAAAATAAATAAAAATGGACACATCTTCATCGTCGCAAGTTCCACAATCAACAAATTGATTATCATGGAACTAGAAGGCCTACTTTTAAAGTAGTGGCTGTGTGTGGCAGGGGCTGTGTGAACTAGTACACCGAGGTAACCCTCTAGTCGTCCCTAAAGCTGTACTAGGTTCTTTAAAGTGCACATTAGCATTTGTGTACACTGGACCTATGGTTTATAGTCCTTGTCATTTGAGAAGACTTTTTCTACCACCAGAACCATGGAGCGAGTGAGCTTGAGCCCTTGCCGATATTCCACTGTCATTCGCATGCAAAACAGTGAGTGGGCACCATCAAATGGTTGGGGGTGGGCCCCGCCATGAAATATTTAATTGTCATTTGTTTAGACTTCAGAGGTGTATGCTAGACCTTACATATTCTAATTCCTTTTCTTTAGGTTATGAGTGATGAGAAAGGAATCTCACGAGGCTTTGGGTTTGTCTGCTTCTCATCCCCTGAGGAAGCAACGAAAGCAGTAACAGAGATGAATGGAAGGATCATTGCAACTAAACCTTTATACGTGGCTCTGGCACAGCGCAAGGAAGATCGTAAAGCCCAGCTGGCTGCACAACATATGCAACGCATTGCTGGTATTAGAGTTCCGGTAAGTCGCACGTTTTTATATTCGATAGCATTTTAAATCTTGTACTAATTATTTGTTTTTGTTCTTTATTAATTTTTTTTTGCTTTCATGTCATTTCAATCAATTATTATTGATTATCTGTTATTGATTATTTATTTTTATTTTATTACCATATTATTACTGTACCATCATCATTACAATTATTGAATAAAGGTTGAAATGAACTAGGTTATCAAGTGGAGACTGTTAATGTTAATAACAACCACATCTTTTGTTATTGTAGGGTAATGCACAGCAGATAAACCCAGTCTTCAATCCTGGCTTTGGATACTTTGCTCAGCCTGTTCAACCACCACCTGCACGATTGTACCCAACAGGTCAAATGGCCCCAGTTAGAAACCAACGTTGGACAGGTGCTAACCAACCTAGACCAGGTCAGTTTTAATTTCGGGTTGAAGAAAATATGTATTTTGAATCAAAATTCTTGTGTTGAGCTCTGTATACACTATCAAACTTTATGTGACAACAAAATGTGATATAGAGACATGATGATGTCATATCACTATTATACACAAACACTGTCGTGGACAGACGTAATGGTGCCGTAGTTGGTTGCCGATGACACGATGTGACTCTTAGGAGAAAGGAATGTTGTTGAAAAGGTGTAACATTTAGTCCACAGCGCCTTTGATCACTTGTTGCTGGAATTGGCGCTTTACAAATTCGTATATATTATTATTATTATAGTTGGGCATATCACTACCATATTTGGGCACATCACACTTTTTTGTCAAATAGTTTGATAGTGTAGACAGAGTTTAAGCTTTGACTAAACACTAAAATAAAGAAACAGTTTCCACTATATGACACAACTACCTACCAGTAGGTATACGTTATGTTAGTCTTTTTAAACATAGGGTTTAATTAAATATTCTTCCATTTCGTTTTAGCTCAGCCAAATGCCGGTTTTCAACCACTTGCAAACGCTCGTCAATTCGCCCCTAGAGGAGGAAACCCAGCTATCCGCACTGCCAACCCTACTAGAGTCCCCATCCCTCAGCACCAGCAGCAACGTGTTCCAGGTAAGCAAAGAGCATTTGTGTTTCTCGTGGTGTTATATTGCATGTTTTTTATTATATGTTTGACTAATATTGATATGTTTATTATATGATTAACAGAAAGTAATTCCTTGAAGTGTCTATATAGTGTACAATTGATCTGAGGTCAAAGTTCATTCTTTATAAATGCTTATACATTAGATAATGTATTGTTTGATTGCTTCCCTTCCAGGTGGAGTAATCCCTCAGTCCGCTATTCGTGTAGCCACACCCGGTGGCATGCAGTCGGTGTCAACCCAGCCACGCCCAGTGAAATACGCTAACGCTGTACGTAACCAGCCTGTTCCAGGACAGAGTACTGGCATACCTGTGGTAAGTATTGTCTACCTACAGACAATTATTTACCATTATTTACCAGTCATTTGAGCTCTGTCTACACTATCAAACTAGCTTGAATTGTGATTTGCCCAAATATGGTAGTGATATGCTCAAATTTGGTAGTGATGACATGTCCACATATGGGCACATCATATGAAGTAAAGTGTAGACAGAGGTTTTTGTTTGGAGGGATATCTATAGAAATCGTACTGTGTAAGGTAATCCAGTATTAGTCTTAGTACTAAATTTTTAAATGTTATTGTTTTATAGGAAGTACCACAGCAGGCTGTACAAGTGCCAGGTCAAGAGCCACTATCTGCGTCAAACTTGGCCCAGGCAAACCCCCAGGAACAGAAGCAGATGCTAGGGGAGCGCTTGTACCATATCATTCAACCCACTCATGGTGATCTAGCTGGTAAAATTACTGGCATGTTGTTAGAGATTGATAATGCAGAGCTGCTTCACATGTTGGAATCCCGCGACTCTTTGACCGCTAAGGTAAGCTATTGGGGTTTTTACTTGATTCAAATTACATTAAGCTCTGTCTACACTATCAATGTTTGTGACAAAAATATGTGATGTGCCCATATTTAGGCATATCACTACCATATTTAGGCATATCACTACCATATTTAAGCATATCACTACCATATTTGGGCATATCACTACCATATTTGGGCACATCAGACTTTTTTTTTCAAACTATTTTGATAGTGTAGACGGAGCGCCTAACAATACTTAGTAATTATTTAAAAAAGAAAAGTTGACGTTTAAATAATGCATATGTTTTTGTTCTAACCGTGTAATGCATTTGTTTTTGTAGGTTGATGAAGCTGTAATTGTTCTGAAGGCTCACCAAGCCAAAGAATCTGGAGGAAAGCCATCCATTGTAGCTACTGCTCAGTAATGCTACAAGTATATCCGAGTTTTAAAAAAAAGAAAGAACTACTATACGACTCTCCTTTAATGATATAAAATAAGGAAAAAAAGCTAAAAAAATGGTAAAAGTAAATCATAAAAACGGTAAAAAATATCTTGAAAACAAACAACTGCCAAGTAACAAAACAGAGAAGCTATAATCACAAAATGAATATGAAAGAAAATGGGACACACAAAAAAAAATGAAAAATAGGAAATCGGTGTTGAACACGCCAGTAGATGTTGATAAAAAAAACATGCTTAAATGCAGACTCTTAAGTAACTAAAAGCAATGCTATCTATGATAAAAAGAAATCACTTAAAAAAAACTATAAAATACATAAAAATAGAAAAATCTGTAGAAAAAAAACCATAAAAATATTGCTTACTGAAACAAAGTAGGTATACATGTGACCTCGTTCATTTTTTGATGACAATACTTTTTTTACATTTAATAGACAAACAAAAAAATGAACTACAATATTTAATTTAATCATTCACCACGCCCAACTTATGTTAATAGACGTTGTTGTTGGTAAACATAAATTCACTATATAATTGTGGTTATTTAAATACAGCACAAACATTGTTTATTTGTTATGTGGTTTTTGACATTATTTCTTGCGTTCCTCATTGTAACACTAATTCTGTCTTGTGTGGAGAGATCTTAAATCTTGATGTATTGTGAATTATAAAAATGGTATATTTTTTTTGTACTAAGTCATTTACATGTGCTAATGTTGGGTGACATTATGTTGAAAATACAATAAAAAGCAAATCATACATATATATTAATGTTTTTGGAGTTATTTGTTTGGAATTCAGTGTTTTGCCAATGTCTAGCATGGAGGCTATCCGCACAGTCGACCGTGTATCTATACGTTACAGACAACTATACCATGATTGACCATCTGATAGAAAACTACATTAAGCTCTGTCTACACTATCAAAGTTTGTGAAAACTACCATGTTTGGGCACATCAAATAATTGTTGTTAAACTAGTTTGTTAGTGTAGACATAGCTTTACACACATAGTCAACCATGCAAAAAAAATAATATATTAAGCATTGTCGACACTATCAAACTAGATTGCCAACAAAGTGTGATGTGGCCAAATATGGTGGTTATATGCCCAAATATGGTATATGACATCAACATGTCCATATATAGGCACATCACATTTTTTGTCACATAAAGTTTGATAGTGTGGACATAGCTTTACAAGCATAGTTCATCGTGTAGAAAGTCCTTATTGTCATTTATGAACACTAGTAATTGTCTGTTGGTGCATAATCAGGATTTTGATTTCCAACATTTATCATGAATAATTATTATTAATGGAGAAGTTCTATAAGTGCGCCAGGCATGCAGTAGCCATATTATTATATAGGCCTACCCTCTACTATAACAATACGTCTATTACACTATTATCAAAACGCACGTGAGTGTGACTGGGAATTCTTTGTCACTAAAGAATGGTATTTGTGTTAAAGAGAATATTATTGCCTTCCTTTGAAATCTTATCCGAAGTAAAATCAGCTCATTAGTGACGGTAGGCCTACAGTTAAAAAAATTACAAACATCAACGGTAAATAAATATTCTCAGTATACCCCTCGGGTTCGAATCTCGAGTGCCAAACAATAGGCCTACTTAACTTGTTAGGAATTCAAATTTGAATACTTACGAAAATCATATAACGTTAGTTAATAACTTTTTTCTAAAAGCAATAACACATCACATGGTAAGACCTTTGTGGCCAGAGAGAGGCAGGATCGTGAACAATACCACATGAAGTTATCAACGTTTTTACGCGCGCGTCCCAATAATGCGTACTTCTCTCTCCCTCCGTCCGTACCGCGTATACTTCAACCTTTCCCTCCCAGCAGTGAAATGCACGTGTTTTTTTTGTAGTAGGCCTAAAAGCATCAGTCAGCATACAATACATTTATAAGAAGTCTACCTAATAATATTATTTATTTACAAAAATAAATATTGAAGTGATATGCCTACTAAGTATACAAAAGTCATAAAAACATTTATAATCAGTTTAGTGAAATCATACATGTATAATCAATATTAATCGATAAGAAATATTATATTTCATATTTGTATTGGGTCATTATAGGTATAGGCCTAGTAGGCCTATGACCACATTTAATTACAAACAAAATTACAGAACAAGTTTGTCTTCGTTTACATTTTGTGTGGTTCTTTATTTCTTTATTTCTTTATTTAAAACACTGCATTTTCCTAATTATCAAAATTATAAGTAGGGGTGCTTAAAAACGAGAATTCATTATATCAAAGCGAGGCTTCCGATTTACATCAGGCCTCAAGGCTGCGTTTGCGCATTTAATAAAGCCACACCTTGACGTCATATGTAGAAAATGGTGGCAAAGAGAATTCGGGCGAAATGCAGTAAAAAATGGTACACCAAAGATGTTGTATTCCGTGCTGCCGCAACGATTCCAGGACCTGCGAGAAAGCTATTTCTTTTCATGGAATTCCGAAAGACCCTGTAATGCGAAAGAAATGGCTGCATAAAATAGATTTTACAGAAGACAGAGTAAGTTTATCGAAAGCCGCCTTAACTGTTTATCGTTTGATAGGCCTATTTATTAGCATAGGCCTTGCGCCTTTTAAATAGAAGAGGCCTATTCAATTTAAAGGTGTTGGCTTAGAATAGGCTAAGCGATCATCGCGAGCAGAGCGATAGAATTGTTTTTAAAACCTAGCACTATTTACTCTACTAAATACACTTGATGTGGAGTAGTTAGTTTACTATTTATATGAAAATTAATTCTTATTCGATAGTTCGGAAATAAAGATTGCATTCGAGTTAAAACACATGTTTTGATCCAATGTGTTTGGATATACCCGTGCAAACAGGTGGTGCCGTGTGTGATCGGCGGCGGAGACAGACCTACAATGTTTATTTGGCTTAGGCCTAGGTGGTATAAGTTGGCCTAAAGTATTTTCGGTTACATAAATTTTAATATTCGTTACTTTGATGTTTGTATTGCATATTGAGCATAAAAAACCATATTGAATTAATTAATATGGATCACACCAGATGATAAGCTAGTAGTAGGCCTACTAGTAGAAAGGATATTTTTGGGAACAAAAATGTTTCAGTATATCATGCTAAAAAGATCACAAACTTTTTTAGTGTGGGAAATTATATATATAGATTGGTGATATTTTCAATTGATATTTGATGGTAATAAGTAAAAACTTTTAAACACAATTATTCAAACGCACCAACAATAACATAATTGATATTGATCGGCTGGTAAATGCAACTTGGCTCATTCAATTATTTTAATTAGTCAAAGAAACATATGTTTTTGATTGTAGGCATTGTTTAAGTTACGATAAATAGATACAACAATAACATTTCATAGAAATACCAGTCTGAATGAATAAATTGTGGTGAGAATTTAAGTTAAATTTGGCTTGTATCTTGTAGTCTACTGTCTAAATCTATTTTTCACTATACAAATTTTAAGGTTTTTTTTTTTCAAGGCGTATTAATTTTTACCTTACACAAGTTTATTATTTAGAAAATCTGCTTTTGAAAGAAGAATAATTATACTTATAATAGTCAAGTATGTTTTGTATTTGGCCATAGGCCCAGTGAATCAGTTCCCTGAAAAGTAGAAGACAAATTATCACCTAATTGTACGAATCACATTTTTATATCAGAGTTATGAGGATTGGGTTTCGGTTATGCCTTATAATTGTTTGTTTAGGCCCCAGTTAACTCATTGGGCCAAAAGAAGGGTTTCTGTACCTTCTCTATAGATAATTATAAAAAAATCACTTAATCTTTTGAGGTACCCCCTTCAAAACCATCACACTGTGACACAAAAAAATTTGGGAAATTTGCTTACACATTATATTACCTCAGCATCCCCCTTCCCCACAATTGGGGGATGTTATTTTTATTCTCTTAAATAAGTATTGCAGCCATGGACCTAAAGACCATGGTACAGCTAAATAGATGAGATGTTTTATAAAAGGGAGACACAGGAAGTGTACTAACTTTGGAGGTCGAAATGGTTCAATGAAATCTGTTTTGTGTTCTTCATACACTACAAACTAATGCTGTAGATAATACTAATCTTTTTAATGCACAATCATGAATGATGTCTTATATATACTGTTTTTTCCATTGTATACATTGTGTGTTTTTGTACTGTTTAAATGCTTTATTAAAAGCTTTATAAGCTAAAGCTTTTAATAAGCGAAGTCCTAAAATTCACTTTGAATGTATAAAAATGATTTGTATAGAAAAAAACTAACAGTGACGCAGACATACACCTTGTATTCAACTCAATTTTAGTCAAAACCAACATTCCTAATACTGTTAGTCCACCCTCCACTTTTGTATTTTTGCTGTTTATGTAGTGTATAGTAACCTGTGTTATTAATTCTGCATTTAGATGCAATGCAAGTTCTTTTTTTAAACTAGACAATTTAATTTTAATTACCGGTACAAGAAACTAAACTAAAGCTCTACACTATCAAACTCTATGGCCCCCCCGGTAATTACCCCGTGGACAACTACCTCCTGAACCTGGACAATACTCCGAGGGCAAATAATCTTTTAGGACAACTACCTCCGTAGGACAACTAACCCCTGGACAACTAACCCCTGGACAACTACCCCCTGGACAATTACCCGCTAGGAACAATTACCCGCTAGGAACAATTACCTCCTGACAATTACCCCCCCCCCTCCTGGGTAATTACCCCGCGGACAACTACCTCTGACACAATACTCCCCGTAGGACAACGACCTCCTGGACCTGGACAATACTCCGAGGGGGGTTGTTGTCCTAAGGGGGTTGTTGTCCTAAGGGGGTTGTTGTCCTAAGGGGGTTGTTGTCCTAAGGGGGTTGTTGTCCTAGAGGGGGTAGTTGTCCTAGAGGGGGTAGTTGTCCTAGAGGGGGTAGTTGTCCTAGGGGGGGTAGTTGTCCTAAGGGGGTAGTTGTCCTAAGGGGGTAGTTGTCCTAAGGGGGTAGTTGTCCTAAGGGGGTAGTTGTCCTAAGGGGATAGTTGTCCTAAGGGGGTAGTTGTCCTAAGGGGGTAGTTGTCCTAAGGGGGTAGTTGTCCTAAGGGGGTAGTTGTCCTAAGGGGGTAGTTGTCCTAAGGGGGTAGTTGTCCTAGGGGGTAGTTGTCCTAGGGGGTAGTTGTCCTAAGGGAGTAGTTGTCCTAGGGGGGTAGTTGTCCTAGGTGGGTAGTTGTCCTTGGGGGTAGTTGTCCTTGGGGGTAGTTGTCCTTGGGGGGTAGTTGTCTGGGTGGTAAACATCCGGGGGGGGGGGGTAACTGTCTAGGGGGTAGGTGTCCTAGAACCGCTTAATATACTTCATAAAAAAATGTTTTAACTTGCGTAATAAAAAAAATATATGATTTTATAAATAAATCTATAATTAGCTTATCGGTGAATTTTGTGTAATTTTTATCACTTAGTATAATCTTAATAATCCCACACCTAAAATAAAATGTGAGAATGTGCTTAAATAAAAATAAAGTTTCTTACAATAAAAGGTGCTTATTATTATTAATAATAATTGTTATTATTTGTCCATAGCTTAAGAAACATACCAAGGTGTGTTCACTGCATTTCAGCCCAGATGACTTTGAACCGTATGAGTTGCGGCGGCGTATGTTACGTAAAGGGATCGTACCAACACGATTCCTTAAAGATGAAGACGGTCTACATAACCTTCGACCCATGAGAAGAAGAAGAAAGTAAGGCATTGTTGAATTGTCGATTTTTTAGATCAATCAATTTTACTGATTACAGATTTCTCGTACAGGCAACTCTCCCAATACTGGACACTTTTCTTTATGCGAGATATTTCCATTATATATTATGTATTTCACTTAACTCAATACATATTTAAGTGTTTCCCTTAGCCTAAATGTGAATAATGAAAACCTGCAAGGCAGTAGTTACCATTTACACAGGGTAATACTGTGTATTTAACATCTGAAAACTCTCTCAAGTTTCAAATGTATTACTCTGTGTAAAACGCTTTGATCTTTCTTTGGAAAGGCGCTTAATGATTATCTTTTTTCCTCCATAGTGCAAACAAAGTTTCAAAAGAGCCGATACCTTCTACCATCGCCAATCCAGTTGCCACCGTAGCACAAAATTTTCAGCTTCCTAACAGTAAGTCAAATATTATCTTTAGCTTATCAGTGGCTGCTAGATCTCAATAGAGATACAAAATATAATAAGCTAAAAGCTAAATCAAAACGATAAAGTAAAACAGCCAAAAAAATGAGTAGAGCATTCAGGCAACACTAGCCCTTCATGAGTACAAGTACACTAAATATATATAAATATCATAGTAAATCCAAAGGCAAATTACCGAAAAAAATGACAATTCTGTAGGTAATACTTAGGTATATAATAATATTATTTTTTTTTTTTCCCTAGTTTCTCCAATTATTCCTGGACGTATTATGTTGTCACCCAATCAGATTCCATTTGCATTTCCATTTCCATATGGTATGTCCCCTTTCCTTCATCCAGCAGCTCAAATGAACTCCCTACTTTTACACAACCAGATGGAAAATTCATTGCTGAGAATGCAGGTACCTCACGCAGTAAACTCGCAGAATGTTGCCACACTTAGTGTACCAACTGTACACCCCCAGCAGCTGAAAGAATGTGTTCCTCCTCAAGTTGTTACAAACGACACTCCAATCGATCTGACGCAACTCAAACAAGATGAACAGAAAAACAGAAATAACTCGCAGATTCTGCAGCAGCAACCTCTGCCACAACTTAATGGCAGACCAGAGGCTGTAAATCCGATGGTGTTAGATCCGAAACAAGTGAAGTCAAAGACGTCGATACTTTGGCCGATGGCGAGACTTTACCATCGAGGCGAACGTCATGCTGAGGAATTAACCAGTGAACAGTTTGAGAGACAGCAAGCTGATGCTGCACTTAGACAACTCACAGCACAACATCAACTTATGTTTGCATCAATGAATAAACAGCAAGAGTTGTTTCCAGTTACAAGCTTACAATCAACTGCAACTCAAGAACCGATTGTGTTTCAGACTCCAACTTCATCAATACCATCTCACCAGAACCAGTTTGTAGGTCACATGCCAGATAGCTTGCCACCTAATATCCAGCATATTTTGAATAGTGAAGGTGCATTTTCCCCCCAAACACCGTCTTTGGACTTATCTCCACAGCCTAGGACGTTAATGCCGCAAACCGGGTCGTCCATGCCCCAAACTGGCACGATATCTCCCAAAAGCGGCACATTATCGCCCCAACCTGTGGTCTTATTGCCTCACCCTGAGACTTTATCGCCCCAAACTTGCCCCAACATTGACATTATGTCTAATTCTGATGTAAAGATTTATTCTTTCTCGCGTCAAGATAGTAAAAGATCTTTGAATAATATCATAAGCCGTCTTAGAGAAAAGGTTACTGAAGACACGCCAGCAAATTCTACCGGTGAATCCAATATAAAGAATGGAAAAAATGGTTATAGCAAAATGTACTCGCCTATCGATTTAACGGTGAAGAACGCGAATCAGGTTGTGACAATTATGAAAGTAGTTGAACAGCAAGATGAACACACAACAACAACAAAACTGATGATAGAGCTCCCTCCAAAGGAATACCATTCAAGAAAGAACTCGGCATCATCCAAAGAGTCGCGACAAATTGTCCTGAAAGTTGTCCAAAAGAAGGGGAAGGAAAGCAATTGCCAAATCCCAATGAAGGATGATACAGTTGGCAAACTAAAAGAAGATGATTCAGTGTGTGAGGACATGCCACTGGATTTGTCAGTACGTGAAGAAAAGTGGGTTCATACCAATGGAACTACTGACTCCGGTATTGAAAAGAGAGGTGATTGGGATGATCTTTACTCTTCAGAAGTGTTCAACGCTTCTTCGTCTTACAGCAAGCAGCTGTACCAGCTTCCACTTGCAAGGAATTCCTCTCAAAAAGATGAGATTAGCTATGACATTCTACAGATGTTGTCTAGCCATGATAATCCCACGCAACTGTTGGAGGATCAAGACTTCACCCGTAGGCTTTTTAAGTTTGTTGGGACTTGTCATGCATCATCGTGCAAAGTGTTCAATTCTTCTGGTGAACAAGAAGTACCTGACGAGGCTCTTGACCTTAGCACAAATGGCGTAACGATTCCATATTCGGCAAAAGATTGTAACCCTCAGGAGAGAGGAGACCAACAATTGATGACAACTTCTCAAGAACCAGAACAGAAAACTACCGGTGATAAAAGCAAGAATTGGAAAAAGTATAGCATGACGTTTGACAAACGGCTGAGAGTTTTACATGCTAAAGAAGCTGCTTTGTTCTATGAAACCATCTACAACTTTCAGATGCCAGAAGGCAAGATGGATGAATCCTATCTGCTGAAGAACTTTTCAATTCAAAAAGTTCGTCTTGAAGGTGTTCCAGATCAGTCTGTCTATTTCTGTAACAAATGTGTCAAGACCTTAAAAGATGTAAATAGTGCACTAGAGCATGTGAAGAAGCACTGCGAAAGAAAGCGTTACAAGTGCAACCAATGTTCTAAGACGTACTCGTCTGTTGGTATGATAGAAAGCCACGTCGAGCAGTACGTACCACTTAATGAAAAAAAGTTGGAGTGCGATGTCTGCAAGAAAAAGTTTGCATTCCGAGGGTCTTTAATGATGCATTTGAAATTAGTGCATCGTGATATGGAAGTAGTCCGTTGCAACTTATGCCATAAGGAGATAAAACGACACTATCTCAACACGCATATGAAACGCCATCGCAACGAGCGACCCCACAAGTGTAGCATTTGCGGAAAAGGCTTTGTTGCGAAAAAAGTGCTTACCACGCATTTGAGTATCCACACGGGTTATAAACCGTACAAGTGTCAGTATTGCGGCAGACGTTTCACCGTCAAGAGCAACATGCAGCTTCATGAGCGCACGCATACCGGTGATCGACCATTCATCTGCAACGTCTGCGGAAAAGATTTTATCAATCGTGGAACGCTGAAGGGACACATGCTTACACGCCATCACATCAATCTCGGCAAGGTTCATAAGTGTCGTCATTGCACGGACAGCTTCACCAGATTGAAGACACTGGTTGAGCACATGGAAAAAGCGCATAAGCATCTTTACAGGAAAGACAACGCGACAACGCCAGAATCTCGCCCACAAGAGGAAGAGTTAATCCAAGATGGTGCAAAGTAAAAAACTAACAAATTTGCTTTTCATCATCAAAACAAGCTCATATTGGTCAGTAACTTTTTTCATTTTTTTGTTTTTTATTGTTTACATTCCAACAATGTATTAAGAAGGGCATTAGAATTTTAGGTTGTTTTATTACAACTCCCACATTTTTGTGCATAGTCTAGATCTGCCATATTTTGTAGTTAGAATGTAAAGAATCCAAAGGCATTAAGTTGAATTTTAAAATTAAATTAAATTGGTCTCCTGCTTAAACCTGATTCACACGTACACAAATGTAACAAATTGTTACAGGTATATCTCCCAAGATAATATCATATCGTGTTAAATCGCTTTCACACACATTCGCTGAAAAAAATAGCTGCTTACACGCATATAAGTATTCAGCATACTGTGCTTGATGTATCCTACATCGATGAGATATTTCTCTCCAAATCCTGCCGACTTTTTCCAAGATGCACCTACCAATGTAACAATTTGATTATTTTACGTGTGAATACGTCTCAAAGAAATACAAGGTTCTTTTTAATGAAAATATCTGAGTCTCAACTTCTCATCTATTGACTACATTGTCAATTTATTTGCAATAAACCATCATTTCAAACTGAAGGCATTAAGTAATGGCATTATCCTGCATTGAACATTGTTATATTGCGGCAGTATTTTTTTATAAACGTTATTTATTACGTATTATTAAATCATTTTATAAAATCGAGTAGTAAGTTTTATTTTATTAATGGACATAAAAATGTAATTGAAACGAAGTTTGTTTTTAACAGTTTTTGTTGAAAGAAATTTTATTATTTAGTTTTTAAAAGTATAATTGTGGATATTAAGGAATATACCAATTTTGCTATAGATTGTTATTGTTTATGTAAAAATTGCTATAAAGAAATTGTCATCTTTATGTTTTACGTGGTATAAAGTGTAATTATCAGGTTGTATACATTTTTTTCCTATAATTTTTATCTGCCTAGAAGGTAGGTATATATTAGCAGTTTGTAGTTTATTTTGTAAGTAATGTTAAAATAGGGAAACATTGTCAATGTTACAAACACAGGCACGTAGAGAGTTAGGAGGAAACCTTTTATTTAACTTGGGAACTTACTTGGTCGCTTATTTCGCTTTTTTAAGGGATCATGTCAAACTTATTCTACTGCAGATACTGCAGTAATTACACTTTTTACTGCAGTAATATATTTTCATAGTTTGTTTCAAAGTTTATGAGGCAATCGCTACATTTTGTGTGATCACTCAAAACTTGTGTTGAACAAAATATAGTTACTGCAGTAAGGGTTTTTTTTACTGCAGTAATATATTTTCATAGTTTGTTTTAATGTTGAAGTTTATGAGGCAGTCACTACATTGTGTATGATCACCAAAAGCTTGCTAAATTATTGCATAAACAAGAACAAAATATAGTTATTACTGCAGTAACTGCATTAGAATAAATGTTGACTGTATTATGCTAGTTGTTGTTTTGTATGGCTTGCAGCTGATGAAAGTAAGAATTTAAAATGTTTGAACAAATTTGAAACCGAAACAAAAATATTTGTAATTTGGTAAACTATTTGCCAAACGTAGTTAAGGTATTAGAAGGTAAATAGTTTTTAAATATTTTGTTATGATTGGAAATGAATATTAATAGTGTATTGAATTTAGAGAGGCATTGTAACAATACCATATTGGAATCTACACCTACCTCGTGTATTGAAATATTATATTTTGGTTTATCAAGTGCATTAATAACTATTAGTAATTTTATTTTATGAAATAATGATAATTTTACCCCTTTTTGATTTGATTGGTTTTAATTATACCATTTTTGCAATTCCTATGCCAGCAATGTGTTGTCAACGTCAAGCTTCCTTGATAACCATGACAACACTTGATTGGAAATGATGCATGCGCGGTACAGTAGGCATGTATGTTGTGCATTGATTGCGAAATGGGAAAACTACTATGACAACTTACTTACACATTTTGTTTTTTATTTTTATTGTAGTATTATAATAATATTCTTTTGCTGATGTAATTAGCCTCTAGTATTACAATGCATTCCTTATCTTGGCCAGTAAGAACATTCTTTTGATAGTATTTAATGTTCCATTGTATTCTCCTGTTCCTCAGTCCATTTTTTTCTGTCTGTTTACCAAATATGGGAATTTAATAATAATAATTACTTAAGTACTACTGAAACTTCAAAAAGAAATAGTTTATAATACCATGGGCTAACATTTTATTTGATTCTCAAAAGTTTATATATATATTTTTTAAAGCTTTTTCCTGGTTAATACCACAAAGCTTGTCTACAAGACAACTTATATATTTTAATTATGTGTGTGATATATCAGAAAAATGATATTTATTTTTAGAAATCCCATTTTTATTTTGGAATTTTTTTTTTAACAAGCCTGGGACCAAACCAAACGTAAGGAAATTATAAATAAGGACAGTAATAGCCAATATAATCTGAAATGAATAGTTACTTACTTCAATATTAATAGTTTCCAGTGCCAGTATAATAATTTTTTAATATGAACCCACTGCACATTGCATCTGAACAGGTAAATTAATTGTGGTACTTAACTATTTAGAATGGTTGCTTGGTAAGATATCAAATATATTGCCATAGCAACCAAGCAATACAATATTCATCCAGTAGGTTATAATGATTGATAATGATGACATTAAAGTTTGGGCCATTTTTACCCGGAAAAAAAGGTTCCTTTTTTAGGGTAAAAGTGAAGTTGGGTAAATGATTTGTATAAAAAGTGCATTTGAGTCTATTGGTGTTGGGTTTATTTCGCAAAGTTGGTTTATAAGGTGTCCTTTATATACTTTACATTTCGGTGGTGGGCTTATTATTTTATCAGAGGTGGACTTATATTCGATTCATGTAAGTGCACGTTTAATTTAGTGTACACGGTTTTAGTGTAGCTATTTACCGTCTTTTAAGGCCAGTATTTATTTAAATTTTTGGGTTGTTGAAATTAGGTAAGTTTTATGTTTATTTGATCGTACACCCGTGTACGCTTTATGATAAAATGGAAGTTCAATTTAGTTTTGTATAACATAGTGCATCTGATGGGCATTTGTATTGTGTATAAATAATTTAATAATCGGAAGTAAATTAATAATTTTTGTTTAGTGCAAAAAGATTCTTCACACCCTACCTAAATAAATGTGATATAAACATTGTAACCAATTTTGATTGGCAAGGAAGAATTCTTATTGGTCAATGCTGGTACACTATATATGGATGTACTACACCATATATGGATGTACTACACCATATATGGATGTACTACACCATATATGGATGTACTACACCATATATGGATGTACTACACCATATATGGATGTACTACACCATATATGGATGTACTACACCATATATGGATGTACTACACCATATATGGGTGTACTACACCATATATGGGTGTACTACACCATATATGGATGGACAACACCATATATGGATGTACTAGACATAGTGTACTACTACAATAGTTCCCTTCAAACTGTATAGAGCCACTTATTCTCTTGATTGGTGGCACTGTTGTTGCAGCTAATGTCTGCTTTGCTGGCAGTAAAGAAGTGTAAAATAATAAATGCTTAATTTTTCATGAGATTGGAAAGAAATTATTGTTAAAAATTATATAAACAAAATATTTGCATCAGCAGCTGTTGTGGGCAATTAATTGTGGATGCTTTCGTTTTGTGACAACTGTCGCTTTCCACCGCGGCACAGTTGTGACGGTTTGACACATCTATTGGCCTGACAGGTCTTCGTTCGTCGCAATTCGAAAGATCCCGAAATGTGTGTGTACACCGTAGTAGTATAAGCTAAGATGTATTTGTAAAAAATGGGCATTTTTTCGAGAAGAACCATTAATAAATGTAATAATGATAAGGGTCAATGTGCTACCTCCACTAGAACATTATGTGATTTGTATTAATGTCAAAAGCGTTCAATGGAATAAATTGTTTGCCAGTATACTAACAAGTACTGTACATGTTTCCTAGTGTTTTATAGTCACATGTTTTTATAACAACATTTAAAAAATATTTTGCTCATTTTTCTGAAAGTTCCTATAAAATATATTATGGTTCCACACATGTTGCATTATGATATAGGAACCAGTTATGTAAACCATAGAAGGGTCTGAATTTTCCCATTGTTCAAAAATGTCCCTGTACTTTAGTTCAGAGAAATTTTTACTATACTATAATTGACATGCATATAATTGACATGCACAGAATCAAATAATGTGTTCCGCGCATGTTATCTTAACTTATTTTTAAATGTCGATATGTTGGCAATTTTCCACCTTTTTATTTGCTGACGTATCTGGTTGCTATATCATAATATGAAAAGCGCAGAATCACATATACTCTGCGTATGTTACCTCAACAAATTTATAAAATCTAGTATTTTGGCTTCAAAAAATCCCTGTACTATAGTACAGGAAAATTGCCAAATTTAGAACCTTTTATTTTTTGGAATCAAATATGTTCTGCACATTTTATCGCAATACAAGTTTTAAAAAGTTGATATTTTGGAAAATTTTCTAAAAATTTACTGTACTATAGTACAGGAAAATTTTTGAAAAATGGGAAACAGAATGCAATTGAAATTCTGTATAGATGTATTGATAGATAGATGTAAAGAAGTCTTGATGACTTGCAATAGTCTGTTAGACTCATTCTAGTGACAGCTAAAGAATCAGAGGGGGGTGAGATAACGTACCCTTGATCCCATGAATCGTATACTTGTTAACAACAAAATGCAATTGAAATTTATTCTATATTGTTCATCTGAATTTTAATCACCCTTATGTTTGTAGCACAGCAAGCCTTCATATGAAATAATACTTTAAATTGATATTACTTTTATATATTTTCACAAATTGCGCATTCAGCCTGTCACAAGAAAGAAACAAACCAGAGTGGTTTAATTTCTCTCATCAAATCTATTTTAGACTTAAACTACTGTACTACAGTACCTATAATTCTGTGTGCCATTTGAGACACAGAATGATGTCCTCACGGCCTTTGTACCACCAAATTTGTACAAGTAGAAACAGGCTTATTCCTAATAACTGGGCTTATTTCTAATAACTGGGCTTATTCCTAATAACTAGGCTTATTCCTAATAACTGGGCTTATTCCTAATAACTAGGCTTATTCCTAATAACTAGGCTTATTCATAATAACTGGGCTTATTCCTGAATTTTATGGTAATTATATATCTATGTCAGCATATTACTAAGCAGTTTATCAGTTAAAATGTATTACATCAATTTAAAAAGTGACAACAAGTAAAACCAACTAGATTTAATTAAAATCAAGGTATGACCATGGAGTAATTACTCTGACAATTGTATGACAATTAATTATAGTACTTTATAAACAAATGTAACTTTAAAAAAAAAAACAATAACAATTTAATAAATATTGCTATAAAAACGTTATAAATTACTATAATATTACATATTTGATTTTTAAAATAGTACAGATAGGTACATATGGTACGTCAGAACAGGAACAATTTAAAGATGTTCCATTGTGTGTTCAGATAAATGTTAATTTTGATTCCAACTAAATGGATGTAGGCTATGTAATATTGACCAATCCCAAGGCATAGATCATCCCAAATGCTGCATGTGATTGGTCAAATTACTATGATGCGAAACATGGATATATGCTATGTAATATTGACCAATCACAAGGAACAGATCATCCCAAATGCTGCATGTGATTGGTCAAATTACTATGATGCGAAACATGGATATATGCTATGTAATATTGACCAATCACAAGAGATCATCCCAAATGCTGCATGTGATTGGTCAAATTACTATGATGCGAAACATGGATATATGCTATGTAATATTGACCAATCACAAGGAACAGATCATCCCAAATGCTGGGTGTGATTGGTCAAATTACTAGGATGCAAAACATGGATATATGCTATGTAATATTGACCAATCACAAGGAACAGATCATCCCAAATGCTGCGTGTGATTGGTCAAATTACTAGGATGCAAAACATGGATATATGCTATGTAATATTGACCAATCACAAGGAACAGATCATCCTAAATGCTGCGTGTGATTGGTCAAATTACTAGGATGCAAAACATGGATATAGGCTATGTAATATTGACCAATCACAAGGAACAGATCATCCCAAATGCTGCGTGTGATTGGTCAAATTACTAGGATGCAAAACATGGATATAGGCTATGTAATATTGACCAATCACAAGGAACAGATCATCCCAAATGCTGCGTGTGATTGGTCAAATTACTAGGATGCAAAACATGGATATAGGCTACATAAAATTGACCAATCACAAGGAACAGATCATCCCAAATGTACCAATAAACAAATCATCTCACATGTACATCATTGTGTTATTGTCGAGAACCAAGCTTCTCAGAAAACAACATAAAAAAGCTGTTGTCAAAATCATCACAATATGAAAATGTACTGCTTTGGGACACCCTATTATTAAGAAGACACTTTCTATGAAACACTACGGCTGACTCATTCAGGGGATAGGCCTACTGTGTTGAGTTTTGAATAATAATAATAATAATAATAATAATAATAATATTAATAATAATAATAATAATAATAATAATAATAAATCTACTGTATTTCATGTACTTCATGTAAAGCCAAGGGTAGTAAGTTTGAGACAACAGAGAATAGTATTGTCAACTTTAAGCTATGTCTACACTATCAATCTTTATGTGACAAAAAATCTAATGTGCCCATATATGGACATGATGATGTCACATCACTACTATATTTGGGCATATCACTACTATATTTGGGCATATCACTACCATATTTGGGCATATCACTACTATATTTGGGCATATCACTACTATATTTGGGCATATCACTACTATATTTGGGCATATCACTACCATATTTGGGCATATCACTACTATATTTGGGCATATCACTACCATATTTGGGCATATCACTACCATATTTGGGCATATCACTACCATATTTGGGCATATCACTACCATATTTGGGCTTTACAGTTTGAAAACAGTACTTAAATAACCTATACATTCTCTCAACAAATAATTTATAAAATACACTTTCCTAAAATATTTTTCCTTCTAAAATATTATTAGTATAGAAATAATCATTATGTACATATATATCTATATACATTATTTACATATCATTTAAATGCACACTACATCATCATTCTATAAAACCTGTGGAATGTTGTAACTACAGTATGAAGATCACACTAACATGTGGTGTCTTAATTTGGACGGAATATAACTTGTTATCATTTAATTTGCATATTACTTAAAATTAATTTTAACTTACGACATTTAACATTTTTACACAGTGTTTCATTTTTTGTGCAATTATGTGTGTGTACATAATATATTTTATTGTATATCTATTTATTATTTTACTAATAATTGTCAATCGTCAAGAAGAATTTCTGTTGTTATTTTATGATGATGATGGACAAATAAAGCATTTCAGTATTCAGTATTCAGTATTTAACAGTTATTTAAATAAAAATTATAAATCAGATTTTCTAATTAAAATTAAAGTAAATCATAAATATAAAATATCATCATAATTAAATAATTCATTTATTTAGGGAAAAGTAAAAATATGTGATTTTTCAATGTAATTTTTCTCTCCGCTTTAATTTATGTTTCATATTATCTAAACCTACCAATTAAAATCTTTGTCACTTGGTATATTCCCTTTGAATTAGTGCCATGTTTAATATTTGTTTATTATTGGACATATTAGTGTTAATTTATCGTTTAAAATCTGAATTCTATCAATGCTTGAAATATTAAATAATAATAATACTGTAATAGCATTTTTAGTAATATTATACTACTGTATTGCTTGGTATAGAGTCAATATAATTGACTAGAGAGTCAACCATCCAATGTACCATATCTTTATGAATGTACTCACAGCTCAAAAGAGTCCCTCTATTAACAATGGCTCTTCGACCATAACAGACTCGCTATCATCATGTTAAAATATATGAACCATACTTTTATTTATAATTACTATCTCTTAGTAAATAATGTTGTCATACTGATATTACTACATTTCTAAATTGGTGGTAAATATATACTAGCGCCCTCTTCAGTTTTGTCTGTGTGTTCCGCTTCAGGTTTGTCCGTTTGTTTGTTGGTTGTTGTTAACAATTGCTTGTTGTTACCCTTGGCAGTAACACTCGGAAAACTGTTCATATTTTCATCTAGTAACATTGGTTTTACCTAAAAAAAATATAACACTGAGGTTTAAACAAATGCAATTAATTTAAAAATAAATGCATAGAAATAAAAAAATAAATAAACAAAAAAATAGCAATATAATTATTATATTATTATATGATTTGACTTTGACTAATGAATACTTTTGCGATACTGTTTTGAGTATGAACATATTCACTATTAATCGCAAAGTTTATGTGACAAAAAACTGTGATGTGTGATATATGAACATAATGATGTCATATCACTACCATATTTGGGCATATCACTACCATATTTGGGCACATCACACAGTTAGATAGTGTAGACAGAGTTTAAGATGTATTACGTTACCTTATTGACTGGTTTATCAGGTGCTTCTGCAATGGTTCCATTCACCATGGTTTTTTCTCTAATCTTGGCGGCGCTATGCTTAGCACTATGCTTAGCACTATGCTTAGCACTGTGTTTAGCAGTGTGCTTTTCGGTGGCGTTTTTATGCTTTGATTTTATGTCAACCTCAGTTTTTGCTTTAGCTAGAAAGGAAAAAAACAAATTTAATAGTAAAAAAAAATGTCAAAACTAATATTTATAAATATTAAAAATAAAAGTACTCAGATTCATCTAGTATAGATCATCAATAAAATCATAAGTTGTCAAAATCACATTAAAAATATAATAATCGTATTTACCACAAGTATCAATAGATAGTTTCCATTTTTTAAATAGAAAAAAAAATTAGCTGAAATTAATCTGTGACTTCTCATAGGTTTTATTCACATATAAAAAGAGAAAAGAAACTCACAAAAACCATTGTCTGACAGACAATTTAAGTATTTGTTGCTTTAAATTACATTTTTTCAGGTAAAATAACTATTATGTGACAATAAAATGATGACACATTCAAAAACATTTAAAATAAAAAATATTTTTCAATAAGCGAGCAGCGTTTTTTGTAAGAAATATTTTTTGTTATTCCTGGTGTTTGTATTGTTTATTTATTTTATATCTTAATGTAATTAATAAATAAATGTAATACACTATACAGAATATACCACAATATTACTTACGAAGTGATATTAGGTTGGAGCCTGAAGTTGCTTTTGAGATGGGTTGAGAAGTTGGTTTTGCGGCTTTGCGGTGTATCCGTCCTTCTTGTATCCACTCGTGCCTCATGGCTTCGTCTGGCGTCATTCGCTTGTCTGGATCCCACCTATAAAAATCGTTGAATTTATTTCATTGAGAAATGAAGATTTTATGGGCGTACCATATTTGGGCACATCACTACCATATTTGGGCACATCACACTTTCACACAAACTAGTTTGATAGTGTAGATTTAACTGTAGAGCTTAAGAGAGTTTGTTGGGTGTTAGCGAACCAACATCCCATCTGAAGGATGATAGCACCAAGGGGGTACAAGCACTGGTATCAAAAGCCTTACCACAAGTCAAATTGTAAAGCTCTGTCGACACTATCAAACTAGTTTTACAAAAAGAGTGTGATGTACCCAAATATGGTAGCGATGTACCCCAACATGGTAGTGATATGTCCATATATGAGCACATCACATTTTTTTTGTCACATACAGTTTAATAGTGTAGACAGAGTTTTAACATTGCCATTGCTCATATTTTGAATATTTTTTCTATAATATACACTTGTATAGTATTAATAATTTAAAATACTAATATATGTTTAGATAGTTTTGGGGAATTTGTTGGGTGTTTGAACATAGTTGACAGTGTATTAAAATTGATCTTACTCTAGGCATCTTTGTATAAAATCTAAGAAGTTTGCATCTGTCGTCTTAATTGCATAACTTAAGTCTTTAGAGTTTGGTCGACGTTTCTTTCCTTTACTGTTTGTTAAGCATCTCGGATTTCCCTTGGAATCTAAAAAAGAAGTTAAAAAATAAAATTTTATTAATATTGAAAAAAATAAAATAGTGCAAAAACAAACATTGATGACAACCCTTTGCAACCTTTGACTGAAAGATAGGCAAAATGAATAAGAAGGCAACAAAGAAGTAATCAAAGTATATGGGATACATATAACACATTGGATAATGCTATTTGTAACTACATCTTAATTTAGGAGGTTCTCACATATTATACGTTTGACATTTCAACCCAGGGTTCCACTTTAACATGTCAAATTATTATAAATAATTGTTACAAAATAAATTTATGAAACATTGATTCAGGTGAATGCCCTGAGGGATGTGCCTTGTGAACACGTGTTGTAATGTTAAACAACATTGCGGTTAATTAAATTACCAATATCCTCACGCCTTTAGGTATAAGCGGAAGTTAATAATTATGTAGAATAAGACGTACACGCTATAAACGTACAAACGATAGGAGGAGATTGATGAAATTCTACACCACAGAAAACACACTCATAGCAGGATGTGTCAATCTTAATGTATGTGTATGACATTTAATTTAAATTAAAACCTTACCAAAGAATAGTCTTTTTCTATGTGCTTCGGCTGTGAGGTGATTTGGTGGCAGGCCAAGTATCTGTAAATATTAAACAACTAATTAAATTTAAAAAAAGTCCACCATCATAGTAAAGGCTAGGCTAGGAAGCTAGGCCATAAAAAAGGCAGCGTTGCAATTTTGGATGCAGAGCGTAGCACAGGCAATGCAAACTACAGGTTGATTTTCAAAAGCGAATCAGTTGAAAACCAACCAATCAAGGAAACATTCAGGTGTGTATCCCATCATGCTTTTAACTGGGTTGTGAGCACTCAATCATTGAAATCAATTGGATGTCAGACGTTTGCCTGAATGTTTGCCAAGCCTATTCTTTTATTCCTATCTTTACTGTAATTCATTTAATTATAAAGGTCTAAATGACTACAATGAGGGATAATGACTCTCTTATTGCAAAATCAAATACAGTAAAGTAGAAATAATGCTTAATGCACAGCTTCCAAGAAGGCACAATATTAATTCTTTTTTTTAATAATTATATAATAATAATATAATTATAAATTCGCTTGCATGTTTCCGTTACAAGGTTTTGTCTAAATTAACTAATGTTGTCTTATTATTGGTAGATTTTTGCAAGTATATTGCATCATATTTTATGTCTTCAACCCTGTTATGGTGACGTATGGTCATTGTAGGGTGATGATTAAATAACACAAACAAAATTTTTTATTTCTTTTTGAAAAAAATATTATTGAAATTGACTGGAAGTCGATGGATTCTTGGTTGAATTTAACCATTTGTTTTGTCTTTTTATAAAGTGAAAAAATTTTTTTTTTCTACAGAGTGATTTATTTTATATAAATTGCGAAATGTCTATTCAAAGTCTTTTTTTAATATTCTTCTATTCTCATGTTTTTTGGGGACAAAACATCTTTAAATAATAATAATGCGCTAAATGTTAAAACACTAGATATTTATTTATTTATTCTTTATTCTACAGGCACTTTCAGTACTATAGTGCATTGATTTTCAAAGTGGTACAGTAATTGGAAATAACATTAACAAACATAATAAAGATAAAGACAAAGAGTAATTGAAATTATAGAGAAAATATACTGAAAAGTGAGTCAACACAAACGTACCTCCATGATGCAGGCTAGCTGCTCAACCTCATTTTCTCCAGGAAAGAGCGGGTAACCCGTATAGAGTTCAGACAAAATGCAGCCTAGACTCCACATATCAATAGGTAAGCCGTAAGTTAAACCCAGTATCACCTCAGGAGATCGATAAAATCTTGACTGGATGTATGTGTAAACTGTAACAGGATTATATTTTTATAAATCAAAATTAACAATATTTTCTTTGATATTAGTTGATATAAATCATGATAAATTGGAATGCTATTGGGGTTTGAAATCATGGGAAAACTTTTGGGTTACATTTTCCTGCCAATGGCAATATTATTATAAAGTTTGTTCACAAATGATCACTACATATTTGTTTTAATTCACTTTATATTGCATAAAGCTCTGTGAACACTATCAAACTAGTTTGACAAAAAAAAGTGTGATGTGCCTAAATATGGTGATATGACATCATCGTGTCCATATATGAGCACATCACATTTTGTTAATGTCACATAGAGTTTGATAGTGTAGAAAATAATAAATTAATGTGTTCAAACCTCTCTGATGCTCATAACAACTTGATCCAAAGTCAATGACCTTAATTGAACTCTGACCCTTCTGTCGTAACAGTATGTTTTCTGGCTTCAGATCGCAATGAATGATGTGTTCTCGTTGCAGCATTTTGAGACATTGTAGTAACGCTGTTGCGAATCGTCGGATCAATGCCACACTAAATCCTTGGAAATTGTTCTTTTTAATTAATTCATAAAGATTCATTCTGTAAAAAGAAACGCAATTAATTAATTAATTAAGGCTGGAAAAACACTTGTCTACTTCTTTCTGCAAGTTTGCCCCCTATAGTAGACAAGATAATATATAGAAACACGTCGAGGGACACACAAGCTTCGGCTTTATAAGTCTCAACATCAAGTAAATCAAGTAAATTTAATTAGATGCTTAAAATTATAAAATATACAGTCAAATCTCCCAATACCATTTAAATGAAAAACAGCTATTATTCTATTACAAATCATTAACTGAACATTTATGATACATTATTCCAAATACGGTTTAACCGATCATAACAACGTTTGTACTTGAAAAATCAAAGAACGAAAAATTTATTTTAATTTACAAATCATATTAATTGTGATAGATTAGATTATGTGAAGATGAATGACAAAACCTGACTTAAAAAATCAATTCACATCAAAGCAAACCAAATTATCTCTGATGTAACATTTGGAGAGCATCATGTTTCCTTGGTAACAGCACTAAAAATGTCACATGATATTTCCTACAAGGAAATATCAATGATGATAAACCCATCAACGCAAAAACGTATGTAAAATAATTTAATTATGTCATAAAAACATCGAAATAGAATTCAATTGACTTAATCCATCAACTAACGTATGTAAATGATTTAATTATATTAAAAAGTCAAAATAGAATTCAATTCACTTTCAAATAACATATGTAAATGACTTAATTACATTGAAAATCAAAGAGATTCAATTTATGTATAACCATTTTTGAAAATGTGTAATTCTTATCAATTTGGTTTTTTTTTTGCCATCGTAAACTTTGATTTCGTATTTGAAGCAGGTGCAACCAGCAAAGATCAGCTGTCAAAAATGAACTAATTGCAACAACATGACAATCACATCGGCCGATTCCTATTGCATAATCAAATAATAATATAGTAGTACTGTAGTAATAACCTAGTATGCGCAATCGTGGGAATAGTGACATGTATAAAGGTTTTCATAGAAAATTAGATCATTCATACAAGAGTATGCATGTCATTAACTATTCTTGCACCTGTGTGACACCTGTGTGCCCATGTAAATATTGTCAAAATTACAGTTACCATCACAGCCCAGCTGCCCCCCCCCCCTTCCCCACATTTTGCAAATTGTAAGTGTAATGCAAAAGATAGGACACCAAATTAAGCTCAGCCCTTCATTTCACCATTTTTAGGCACTGGGTGCCCCCTTATTTCAAAATCCTGGATCCGTCACTGCATCTCATACCCCTTCCCAAATGAAAATGATCATAAATATATACTATACCACATGAATTGAATATTAATAATAAACCATATTGAATTTTTAATTGTTGTACTTGTAATTACAGTCCATCTATATATTTTTCATGGGATGTTTTTTAAATGTACTGTAGTACTTTGAGTTTGGAAAGCCACTCAAGCGTGTAATCATTTTTAATAACTGTTGTTTGATTTACCCGGAGATTAAAGAAAAATAATATCATTTTACTCACCCTAAGAGTTCAAAGGTTATACACAGGTGGTTCCTAAAGTAGAAGTATTCAGACATGTGGATCACATTATGTGAGCTGTCTTTATCTTTCCTCCTCAGCGCATCAAGAATTTTTACTTCAATTAATGCTTGGTGGTGAAACCTGTTGAAATTAATATAAATATCATACTTTAATTAATCTATTGTCTCCTGGCTAGTACAATATTCAAGCTCTGTCTACCCTATCAACATGACAAAAAAAATGTGATGTGCCCATATATGGATATGATGATGTCATATCAATACCATATTTGGGCATATCACTACCATATTTGGGCACATCATGCTTTTTTTGTCAAACTAGTTTGATAGTGTAGACAGAGCTTTATATATATAAGTTTGCTTTGATTATTACATTGAAATGAGTAAACAAGTTTAAATATTGCTTGACAGGCTGCGTGGGAAAAGTGTTATTAGTTACTGCTATATGTTGTAAGCAAGTTTGTTTAATACGTTATTAGAAATCAATAAGTAATTATTATTTGAAATTAGGCCAGGTAATTTGAGTTTTGTTTGATTATGGTTTCAAATTTGTGTTGGATATTAATTAGGATTAATTGAGGTTTCTTTGAGGTTTCTTTCTTTCGTCAGCTTTCCCTTCGTATTTACTCGAGCGATATTGCCTTTTAGATTTCTTTTTCTTAGGCTTAAATTCTAATATATAGGTAACTGACCCAGATCAGGTTAGTCCCATAGTGTATCTTTATATTTATCGGAAAGTCACATTTGATAGAGAATAGGTAGTTGAAGATGAAGAAGATTATTGTTTGTTTGTTTTTCTGCACACACATAACATTGAAAATAGAAGCAGAAGAAGGCTAAAATAAGTTTGGACACAAACTTTACCGTAAGTCATGACCACCAGATTTAAATTTTTTTTAAAGAAATAAAATATTTAAGGTTAAATAAAGAAAAAAAATGATACCAACCTTTTCTTATTGCGTATAATCTTAATTGCTAATATTTGACCAGTCTTGTGGTCTAAAGCTTTCACTACCTGACCGAATGACCCTTTACCGATCACCTCCAAAACTTCATATCTATACACAAGATGGTCATGTAAAACCTATAGAAATATAATTTATAATATATAATTTACAGACACATAGAAAGTTTATTTACCATATTTATTCCAATAAATGGCCCACTCTGAATAAATGCCTCCTCTGAATAAACGCCTCCTTCGAATAAACGCCCCTTTCAAATAAACTCCCCCATAGAACATCGTTTGGAATACACACCACCGTTTATTTTTTTTCCGCAATTAAACGCCTCGCAACATGCATACACACAATGTTATAACACATTTCTATTTGTAGTAGAATTCATTGACTTTCATGATCTACAATTTAACAAGAATTTTGTTAACATTTTTACTGTATTTTATCACATCTCGATATTACCGTATTTGTATTTTGTTTCATATCTAGGGGAAATTTATTTGATTATACATATTACCATAGTGATACAAAACAATCAAAAGAAAAAATAAGTATAATCAAAAATGTTTTTAAGAACTTCTCATAGTTGTCCAGAAAATATATTAAAATTATTTTTAGGTAAGACAATATTCAAGAGCCCCAGGTACATGTCATGTGTTGTATTACTGTAAGTAGATATTAAAAGATATAAATACAATCAAATTGAATATATAATAATAAATGAAAGTCTATAAATAGATATAAATTTAACATATCAGCAGATGTCTTGGTAAGTACTATAGAAGAAATTCTATAATCTGAGTTTTGGAACCAAGGCCTTTGGATTATGTTAAATTTATTATACTATTGCTATCTAATATAATAATTATCTCTATAATCTGAGTTTTGGAACCAAGGCCTTTGGATTATGTTAAATTTATTATACTATTGCTATCTAATATAATAATTATCTCTCGGTATCTAATACATAGAATATTGATATTTATCATTATGTTTTTTTCCTATCTGTTTGGATCCCTTGTTGCTAGGAGATTGCGGAATTTGAAACAGACTTTGGTTGCTTAATTTCTCTTGCTGTTTCAGTATTTGATAAATTAGTGAGCTGTTGTTTCTGAATTGTAGACGATGGACAAACTAAATTCTGTCTGATATGTATATTCCAATCTGCAGAGAGTACTGTTTCGATCTTATTAGATCTCGTCAGTGCAGCTCAGGTTTCGAAATGAAATGTACCGCAGAACTGGCACAATATATAGGCTGAGCCAGGTATGCGGGACATGGTACATTAATTATGAACACAAAGAGTGCACAAGCTCAACGAGCGTGCTTTGTATACTGTTTGATATGTACAATATATATCACAGGGGTTCTCAGACAGACAGACAGTACTCAGGCCAAATGCGGCCTGCGATTGCATTTCATATGACTCTCAAAGAGCTACTGCTAACTAATATAAAATAAATAAAAGTAACATACGGTTTAAAGATATATTGTCCCCACAAAAATTTTTTTCTTTCACATTTTTAGTTCTATATGCCATTTTAATGTCATGCATTAAATAATTATTCACTTTGACCAAAAACTGGATCGAGAAAAAAAAATTAATTACCTGAAAAAAATTTAATTTAAAGCAAAAAATAAATTAGTTAAATTGTCTGTTTCAATAGTTTTTGGTTAAGATTAATCGTTTCGTTTTTGTATTTTTATAAGTAAAAATTTTTTTTTTCAACAAAAATGAACAACTTGATTAAAACTGCAAAATAGCCTATTAAAAGTCTTTTTTTTATTAATCTTCATTTTCATGTTTTTGGGGGACAATACATCTTTATGGAAACAATTTTCTGCAGTATATTTATAGTTTACTGCAGTAAGGTAATACATCAAAAGGTCATGGTAGGATGTTGACAAAGATGAAAAGGAAATATTTAATGTTTTTCCTGTTTCTTTTCATTATTATCTCTCAATAGAATTGTCATTATTTTTTTGCAGGTGACTTTAAAATAATCATTCATTTTGAATATTTTTTTTATCCATTACCATCTGCATGTATTGACAATCAAATTAAACATAACAAAATCTCCCCTGGAATGGTTCAATCCGTTTACAAAATGTGTCTGTTATTGATAAATCTTCACAAAACATTGAATACATTAATGAGGATTTTTATTTACGGACTTAAGTAACCATTATCCCACCCACCACTTGGACACTCAGGGCCGTAGCTCCCCTCTCCCCAAGATATGAGCACTGTAATTTTTATAATTCCATATTTTTGTCATCCGAACAGTTCGTCTGATTAGTCCCAAGAGTAATTTAGGTTACACATGTGTAATTGAGCTTAAAGTCTGAACATAGCCTATGACAAACTAGGCCTAACATAGGAACCGATTTCATCATCATAAAGTCATCATAAAATATGCCTACCTTAAACATAGGAACCGTTTTCATCATCATAAAATCATCATAAAATATGCCTACCTTAAAGATGTATTGTCCCTTGAAACACAAAAAAATGAAGGTCAAAATATTCTAAATTGAAAGTGGCCATATCAAAGTAATATTAAAGTTGAAAATTTGAGGCAAAAACAACAAGTTTACGTAATTAACAGGTAAATTAGTTTGATTACATTTCATCTGGAAAATCGTCACGAGCGAAAGTAAACAAAGATTTCAAACCATGAGTACGCATTATGCATATGCTAAATTAGGATTGTTTACAACTCGTCACGGTTAAGAAGGTATTTTAACACAGATCATGAGGAAGTTTTATGATTATACATACAGAGTAGCCAAAAAAGCGCGTTTCATTATGGGATATGTTTTGATTGAAAACTTTGACTGGAAGTCAAAGTTATTTTTTAAACAAAAAAACGTCTGTATTTCAGTTAAATTTTTTTTTTTCGAAAAATTGTTGGTGATAGTTAATAACTATTATGATACTTCAAAATGACCCACCTTTTTTCGAAATCTTTTATTTTTTATTTTTTTTGAATTAGTCAAAGGGACAATACATCTTTAACATAGGAACCGTTTTCATCATCATAAAATCATCATAAAATATGCCTACCTTAACATAGGAACCGTTTTCATCATCATAACCATTGTTGTTGGAGGCTCCTTGTATACCCTCTATCTTCTTAGCTTCTAATCCTAAGAACCATATCTCATTGTACTCCTGCATTTCAGATTGCTCAAACGCTGTCAGTTTTTGTCTGTACATTGATAAACACTCTGTAATGGAAAAAAAAAACCAGATCATTTCATTCACTTTATGTTTATCTTACACACCTAAAATACAAATTGTACAAGATGAACACCAAAGTGTTATTAAATTACAAAATGGTGGTACAATCTGCAGTAAATTTATAGTTTACTGCAGTTGTTAAATAAAGTCGGATTAATAAAATCAGACTTTAAATAGGCCATTATTACAAAATGGTGATACAATAGACGGAATTATTTGCAACAATGTGGAAATATACACATTTTAAACATAAAAATATAAGAAAATACAAGAAAAGGGTGGAGAAAAGGGTGGAAATAAATAAGTAAGTAAGGTAGCACAAATTGGACAGGAGGTTGAGATAATGAACTCATTTAACTGTAAAAAATATGAAGCTTTGAAAAGTTGGACATACTACTGCATGTTGATTTAATATTTACTGTTTTGAATATTTGGGCTAAATTACAAAATTCCTTTTTTTTTTTTAAATTTCATACACATCCAACAGTGAGCACAAACTCCTAATTACAGGATGGATAAACTATTTACTAATTTATCACGCTTAAAAACTAAGTCTCATTTGAGGCTTAGGGAGTGGAGGAAAAATCCTGGCACTGGATTGAACCCCGAACCTTGGGATTGGAAGGCAAGCATGTTAACCACCAAGCTACAGCTCCACTAACATGTATAAATTGGTTAATTTTTGCTGCTGAGGTTTCTTATTTCTTATATAGGTTTAAAGTCAATAAAGGACACAGTAATAATGTATTAGGTTACAAAGATAGTAATAATATAAAGAATTAAAATGATGAATCTGTGTTTGTTTTAAAAAAAATGGATGAAGATCGATTATGATGATGACGAGAGATTTCTGATAAAGATGAGCAAACAGAATGATAATCTTACCGTTTGGCGACAAAGGGAAGCCACTTGAATGATCTGCTTTAGGCTTCTCTTGTTTAATATCTTTCTTAAAATCACTGAAAAAATGTTAATTAAATTAATTTATTTTACTGTAAAAAATACAAAAAGATATACAGTACTCAACAACTACTTCTTGTAGAGTACTTTTTAAACTGAAAAGTTTCTAAGTTAATTAAATAAAGACATATTCATCTTTTTGTTTACCCTACTCTCTAATTTAAAATAGATACAATTAAGGTAATGACACTGAGTTATTACATTTGATCTATATTTGGCAAATACTGAAATCATTAGTTATCGTTTTTTTCAATTTCTCTTTTTTCATCTTATAAACAACAACTGATTGTTGAGTTCTTTTTAAACCGATTAGTTCTAAGTTAGTTAAATAAAGACATTTTCATTTAAGATCCCATATTTTTATAACCCACTCTCTAATTAAAATTAAAATTAAAAAAATAAATACAATTAAGATGAAGAATAAGAGGAGGCACAACACGGCCTAGCTATCTAGTTAATCCAATTAGTATCACGCTGTGCGGTAGTGCTTAAGCATAGGGTAATAAACTTCCCATAACGATCCTTTGAAGAACATCCTGTTTACCCGTGCAGCTCGCTGCAGAGTTGGCTCTGATTACGTAACACCCTAATTAAGGAAGAAGCCAGGCATGACATCGGTGACAAGAAAAGTAAACAGAGGCTGCGCAGTAGTTTCTAATACATCATAGTGAAGCATGACCTTTGTGCAGTTGTTCATTGTTCTTTGAGCTTTTTTCTCGAAAAAACCGTTTAAAAATCGAGTAAATTTTCACGGAGATATCGCAGTTTTTATACCAGCTAACAAATTAATCATATTTTTTATCAAGCCATAGACGTATCATTTGGTAAATCGAAATTTGACCGTTTAAGCAACTTTTTAATTTACGAACCCTAGTGCATTTTGTAGCATATTAAAGACTCCAACTTATTTTAAAATCATATTTTAGTGCGCGCAAATGCGCGCATGAAAAAAATTATGTAATTTGTTCTCATGAATATTCAAAAATATACGTATATTAGAATTCCAACGACACAATTTCTTATTTTTATTACAGTATATGACATTTAATTTATGTTTCAGTCTATATTATGACCGTTTAGCAAAACTAAAATTCTTCTATTTTAGTCTGATATTGTATAATTAAATTATTTATGATATTAATATCATAAAATATATGATTTTTACGATCACATACTTAGAGTTCAGTGAAATTGTAGGACTAAATTATATATCGTTTAACGATTTGTGGCTACACATAGGCCTACTACATAGTATTAGTAGGCCTCAGTTCGTAATATATTATTATTTAATAAATAGCCTAAATAAGGATAATATTTAATCCCATAATGATGGACATATTTAGTGCATACCGTAACCGGTAGGCCTAATAGGTTCAGGCATAGGCGCGCCTTATAGTAAAAATAAACAATATCAATAATAATAATAGGTTTTTTTATGTAGGTCTATATTTATATATTAATAATTGCAATAACGTTAGAAATAGTAGTAATATTTTATCAAAGAAGAAATTAATCAATTAGTTTTAGTTTTCGGTTGGTCGTTATTATATAATATGGTATAAAATGGTACTACGAGAATATTCGTTTAGTATCAACCCGTAACAACAACTACAAATTATATGTGTTCGTTAAAAATTCAATTACTGTACAAATATAGTCTATGCTCTTTTGTAATTATAAGCCATTGCTTAAAAGGATTATGTACAGTTCGGTACATAGCGGTTAATCGTAAAATTAAAAAATCGGACATACGAACAATAGATCGCCAACATTATTCGTACCCTTTTGCTGTATTGCGTACGTCGATCACGACTGACGCAGCTGTAAACTTCGCCTGGAAAGTAACTAGTACAGTACACATTCTGGTCCCTGGATATCACACGTAAACCGCAATGGAGCAGGTCCAATGTTAAACAATTCGTACAAAGGGGAACCGCCAGACAAGTGCGTATACCTATTCATTGTTTATTAGATCGCTGGCATGCAAAGTGCAATAGCTCTCCGCTCCAACGTACTAAAAAAAATGGAACGTCGCGGTTTTTCTAGGCGCTGAAGTTATACGAAGTGAACGCAAATGATTTTTTTTTACTGTATATTATATTCCCCGACGAAAAGTACTCGCGTTTCCCAGACGGGAGAAGGGAGGGGATACAGCCCCCGTAGCCCCCCGCTGGCACCACCACTGGTGAATCATGATTCATGATAAGTTGTCTGGAGAAATTACCAACATTTAGTACACAGTAAACGAAATAAATATAATTCCTTTATTGGTGCCGTATAAAACTCGTATTATTAATTTATTAATAAAAGATATCCAGTAGAATAGCGCTGCTTTTTATAAAAATTAATAAACAGGGTCGGAATACAAGTTCAGTAGGTCTACAAACAGTATAGTACACCTTTCACGCTTGAACGCACACATCGCCTAGCAAGAGTATTGTGACGTCCTAATACGCATGTGTACTAACACCAAAATTGACCGCGGGCAGTAAACATTGTAATCTTTGCTAATTGGGTTACGTAACGGCAGTGTTTAGCACCTATTAAATACTCATTACAAGCATAGCCTTAAGCAAGCGGTAAACACGATGAACTGACTGAACTATTCAAGTTGTGTCTCCTCTTATTCTTTACTCCATGATTTTATCTATATTTAGCAAATACCGAAATCATTAACAATAAAATATTTCTTTTAATAACTATTTTTTTATTGGTAAACCTGGAAAAAAAAAAACCCCTGTTACCTAGATAACTGAAAAGTGTTGTTAATTTTGTATCATTGTAGTGCTTTTGAATGATGAACAAGTTATGTTTAACCTAGCCACAGGCAGAATTTCACAAAAGGTGGTTCCCCAGGTAACAGACCTGGTAAATTGAAATTGATTATAGTAAACAAAGCAAAACCTAGAAATGTTTCCCAAATTATTACTTATTTTGATTATTATATATTGTTATTTACTGTTATTAGGGTTGCTCTAGATTGAGATCAATAAAATAATGACCTCAAGTGATATCAATGATGATTAAAACTAAAAACACTTTTATGTTAATGTTAAAAAACAAATTAAAAGCATGGTGCAAGTGAGTGGCCAAGAGGTCAAGACAGTGGAACTGTAATTACGTAGCCATAACATTGGTAAGAGTTTGAGGAGAGGTTCACTCGGTCCATGGTTCTGGTGGTAGAACAAGTCTTCCCGAATAATTACTATATAAACCATATGTCTAGTGTACACATCTAGCTCATGTGCACTTTAAAGAACCTACATCTTACAAGACGAGTAGGGGTTACCCTGGTATACTAAGTACACACATACACAGCCACTGATCTTAACTGGGCCCTCTTTGAGGCCAGTCTTTGACTGAAGAGGTTACCCAGTATAAAATAACAAATACTTACAAACTTGTATGATGCTTTGTTACTCTCTGAGGTTCGTTGATTTGTTTTTGACTCGTTACAATGTTTCCGTGGACGTTAGACAGGTGCGGCAGACTGTCAATATTGCTGTTTTTCTGTGAAAGAGTGAGTTGTGGAAACGTTGTGTTCGTTGAAGTTACAGGCAAGTTTTTAGCGTGATGTTTCTGAAATAAAGAAGAAATCAAGTGATTATTTATTTCAATTCTATATTTATATTATAAAGCTCTGTCTACAGAAACTAGTTTGATAAAAAAAAAGTGTGATGTGCCCAAATATGGTAGTGATATGCCCAAATATGGTAGTGACATGACATCATGTCAATTATAGGCACATCACATTTTTTGTCACATAAAGTTTGATAGTGTAGACAGAGCTTAAGAAAGAGAATTTGTTTAGGAAGGTTTTTAAGAAGGTGGGATTAATGGGATCAATGGGATTAATGGGATCAATATGGAATACGTAATAAAAATGTTTTAAACTACTGGAGTGGAGTTAGGGGAGGTGGGGGTGGGATATCCAGGGGCAGATCTTTCTTCTGGTATGTCATTCCTAACATAACTTAAAATCTTAAAAGTAATTTGTTATCATTGTACTCAAACTAGACCTTCAAACTGTTTGTGTCTTGCGTGACAAGTATTCTCTTCTTGCAAGATCCTCTATTAATGGTATTTTTTGTATTTTCTCATTATAAATTATCATTCTTTTTTGGTTATCCGCAACGAAGTTGCAGGATAACCTCTTGTGATTGTACGAAATCATCATCATCATCATCAACTTTTTATTAGTTATCCGCACTATGGCGGATAACTCCTTGTAACTGTCCTGTTTCATCATCTTTTTTTTTTTTTTTTTTTTCTGTATTATTCTTCTTTCTTTCTGTCATTTTTGTGCAGAGCGTATCTCTAAAACGTGTAAAGTTAACATTTTATAACTTTGTCAACATATGGGCAATCACGTGAAGTTGTGCTTTCCTATAATTGAATGACGTCAGAGTTGCGCAACATGACTTACGCGCGTTTTTATGAATTTCGCGTATTTAACATAGATCGAAAACCATATAACAATTTAAATTGAAACTTAGCAAAAGTCTAATTTATATCGTGCGCTAACTTTTTGTGCACTAAAAATGGCATGTTTTACACGAAGTTACGCGCGCACGCGCTTTTAAAATTTTACGATGCGAAAAATCAATTTCTAATCAACTTTATACGCGTTTCATGTCATTTTCAGCATGTCAAAAATTCCCACACGTGCGCAAATTTTTACGCGCGTGGTGCACACGTAGCGTTAAAAACGTCATTTTTTCGAGTGATTTATGTTTTTTCAGCCTTTTCTAGTAATTTTACCAACTTTTAAATAATTTCGACTTCAAATTACGTCATACGAGCACGTAGAATATGATAATTTGCGCGCTTTTTTGATGAAAAACTTCAAAAATTCGTCAAAATTAAGGCTTTTTTTAAACAATCGTAGTTTCTAAACTAAACGGTAAAAATTATTTTTATTACATATTCTGGAAGTTGATGAGTTGTAGATATCAGATCATGCATTAATATGGCTAACCGGACATTGTGACGTCATCGTATGGCCACGCGAATATGAAATTTAGGATTTTTGTATCTTTCGTCATAATTCCTCACATTTAATAGAGGGCATCTCCACTTATCCGTTTTCCATTTTCACCCCGATTTTGATATTGTCTAGGTCAATCAACTATCTTTAGCATGAGTTAAAAATATTTTAATTTTTATGACGTCATCATGCCTAAAAATTTAAATTACGTGTGGCATTAATTTCATCTTTACAGTAAATTTCAATCTGTTATAGCTCGTAAGAATAAAATGTGATAATCACGATTAAAACGTTTTCTTGAAGCTATTGGATTGTAGATACAAAATCATGTGAAAATTTTGCCAATCGGATGTGGTGACGTCATCATATGGCCAGTTAAATAAAAAAAGTCGTATTTTCATCTTTTGCGTCATAGTTCATTACATTTAAAAGAGCGCGCATTAATATTTCACGCATTCAAATTTCTTCTACACGTTAATATGTTGTTGCTGAGATAATTTCCTTCCAAAATTGCTACCTTCGCGTTTCATTTTAAAACCATCAACATGTTAAAAATTTCAATAAATAGCGGGTCCCGTAATTTCCCCTATTCTACACTGTATGTGATATGTATACAGATTACAGTGTGTATACTATATATGAATCAAAATAATAGAATTCAGCAATAACAACATATCATAGTCTTCAGTTCAGGTCATAATGCCATAATCTTTTTCCGTGCGCAATATTCCAACGTATGGCGTGGACGTGGCGTTTGTCGTGCGGATAACTAACTCGTCAAAGTGACGAGTTTCATGTCTAGTTCTTCTTCTTTCTTTCTGTATGATTTTTGTGTAACGCTTTTCTCTAAAACTCGCAAACATAACATTTTGTTAACTATGTTAACATTTTGACATTTATGTAACGTCGTCAAGCGAAGCTTTTCATGATGTTTACAATTGCGCAACGTGACGTACGCGCGATTTAACGATTTTATCGTATTTAACATATGTCGAAAACCAAATAACATTTTAAAGTGAAACTTTGCAAAAGTTTAATTTATATCATGCGCTAAATTTCTGTTGAAAAAAAATTGCGTGTTTTACACAAAGTTACGCACGCACGCACATTTAAAATTTCAAAATGCGCAAAATTAATTTATAATCAACTTTCTACGAGTTTCATGTCGTTTTAAGCATGTCAAAAATTCCCACGCGTGCGCACATTTCTACGTGTGCGGTGTGCACGTAGCATTGAAAACGTATTTTTTTCGCGTGATTTATGTTTTTCCAGCCTTTTCTAGTAATTTTACCAAATTTTAAACAATTTCGACTTAAAGATACGTCATACGAGCACGTCGAATTGGACAATTTGCGCGCGTTTTTTATGAAAAGGTTAAAAAATTCGTTTAAAATATGCCTTTTTTTAAACAGTCGTAATTTCTAAACTAGACGGTCAAATTTTTGTGGATGACATATTCTGGAAGTAGATGAGTTGTAGATATCGGATCAGGTATTAATATGGCTAACCTGACATTGTGACGTCATCGTATGGCCACGCGAATATAAAATTTAGTATTTTTGTATCTTTCGTCATAGCTCATCACATTGAATAGAGCGCATCTCCACTTATCCGTTTTCCATTTTCACCCCGATTTTGATATTGTCTAGGTCAATTAACTATCTTTCGCATGAGTTAAAAATATTTTAATTTTTTTGACGTCATCATGCCTAAAAATTTAAATCACGTGTGGCATCAATTTCATCTTTACAGTAAATTTTAATCTGTTATAGCTCATAAGAATAAAATGTGATAATCACGATTAAAACTTTTTCTGGAAGCTATTGGATTGTAGATACGAAATTATGTAAAAATGTTGCCAATCGGATGTTGTGACGTCATCATATGGCCAGTTAAATAAAAAAGGTCGTATTTTCATCTTTTTCGTCATAATTCATTACATTTAAAAGAGCGCGCATCAATATTTAACGTATTCAAATTTCTTCTACACGCTAATACGTTGTTGCTGAGATAATTTGCTTTCGGAATTGCTAACTTCGCGTTTCATTTTAAAACCATCAACATGTTAAAAATTGCAATAAATAGCGGGTCCCGTAATTTCACCTATTCTACACTGTATGTGATATGGATACAGATTATACTGTGTATACTATATATGAATTTAAATAATAAATTTCAGCAATAACAACAGATCATATTCTTCAGTTCAGGTCATAATGCCAACGTGAACACTTCCTTTTGTCCTCAACCTATCCCCTTAATGTTAATGTTGCACCACTTGCGCGGCGGATAACCAAACTCGTCAAAGTGACGAGTTACATGTCTAGTTTATTGTATTGTTTTACCATTGATAGAAACTAATATTAATAAATGTTGAATTATTATTATCTGTGTTGTTGTTTATTATTGTTTACATATGATGATATAGAATAGGACATTACACATATTATTATGTACAGTATTTATTATGTATTTATTTATTTAGTACCAATGATAAATGTTAAAAAAGCATATTATATTATTAGCAATGTTTGTGTTGAGATGAACTGTCAAAATAGACTCTAATAATAACTAATTTACACAAACCAACAGTGGTCTTGGTAGTCTCTGAGTGCTATAGCTTACCTGGATAAACCAATAATAGCCCCTTCTCTTCGAACACTTTAATAATTACTAATTATTGGATATCAAATTATTAGACTGAATATTAGCTACATTGATTCTATGTTTGTTTTATGTGTTGATGATTAACAAACAAGATTAACATGATTAACAAACAAGATTAACATGATTAACAAACAAGATTAACATGATTAACAAACATGATTAACATGATTAACAAACAAGATTAACATGATTAACAAACATGATTAACATGATTAACAAACATGATTAACATGATTAACAAACATGATTAACATGATTAACAAACAAGATTAACATGATTAACAAACAAGATTAACATGATTAACAAACAAGATTAACATGATTAACAAACAAGATTAACATGATTAACAAACATGATTAACATGATTAACAAACATGATTAACATGATTAACAAACATGTCCCAAACAAGATTAATGTGTTTTTTATGATTAATTTGTCTTCTGAAGGACTGTTGCTTATTTCTAAATTTACAAGGACTACAAGATTTATAATCAGCTCCAGCAGTTCATCCAATTTACTGCTCTTTATAAACAATTTAAACTATTAACAGCAAATGATTACAAGTTATTACTTTTTATAATGATGTTGTAGTAAAGCTTGGTTCCCACTAGCAATGCAACGCAAGGACGTGATTTGACCAATCACAAGCGATAGATTATTCGAACTTGTCATTGGTCAACTCGCTTGCGTTGCGCATAGGTCCTAAGATCTTATATATAAGATTTGATTTTTGATTTTTATATTAATTAGCTAGTTATACCTCAGTTGTTGTTGGTAGTTTCGTTGTGGTCATCATACTTGTTATCTGTAGCGGTTGTGTTTTTGTAGCACCAAACTTGACAGTCTCTCCCGGCAATGTCCTATTAACAGAGTCCTTCTGATTCTGAAAGTAAAAAATAACATATCATAAATTAAGAATGTGATACAGTATCTAGGCTGTTGCTTATTAACATTTGAATCATGGGTTCAATCTGGAATTGGTTTCATTACATCTCAGTAAACTCGTGGGCGATACCACTGTCTTGAAATGGGATGTATGTTGAAGGGGATAAGGCCTATGTCGGTTTATCCAGGTAGGCTAGACACGTAATAGACTTTTATTACACTCAAATTACATCAAAGATTTGAACTTTTGACCGTACGGTCGTTTATGTGCAAGAAATGACATACTTCTAAAAAATTAAGGATAAAGATATCTAAACTACATAATACAGCAGCTGCTATTGACAATAATGAATACCATATTGTATATTAGTTCACTCAGGTAAACTACTAAACTTGTATACCTGGAAGATTTAATTCAGGCTACATTATCAGGGGTGGATCTCTCTAAATTTCGTAAATTGTAATGCAAAGGATATAGTCCACATCATATTAAGCTCAGCCTTTCAGCATAAGATATTTTTATCTTATGCTGGTGATCTCACTTTACCAGTGATTGGTATAATTATAACCTTGATTTAAGAACTGGATAAGAATTACCATATTAAACATGAGTCTTCTCAGTCATTTGTGCAGTTTGAAAGAAAACAGAGCTTTATAGTATGATAAGGAACAATTTTATTTGACATTAAAGGCGTATTCTAATCAATTATTAAGAAAGTGTGAGACACTCAATAAAACACAGATTTAAAACAAGTCTTTATGCACTTTGAAAAACAACAGAGCATTATAGTAAGTATGATAAGGAAAATAATACAAAAACACCAAAAAAAAGCAAAAAAAAAAAAGCAGCGAAATGAACTTTATTTGACATCAATTGACAACATTATATAGTTAAAGGCAAATTCTAATCAATTAGCCGGTTTAGGCTTCAACAACATCCAGACCTCCTTTACAGTGTTTTCTTACGGAACGGAAACTAACAGGATTACGCGTCTTCCTTTAAGAGAGGGATAACGAAGAAAGAATAGTGACACAACAAAAGCAGCGATCAATATCATGTAATCAATGCAGGTAGGGGAACAGCTTCGTCTCCCTGATCAATGATCCCCTTTCAAGGTAATAGATAACAAAGCTAAGATATCATTGAATCAAAGGTACAATATCGATGAAGGATTATGTTTAGGGGCAGCTTCTGTTTTTGTACCAGGTTAATGTGTAACCAAAACAATAGAAGCATTGTAATGATGTTGTCGTATATTTATCGATATGACCTTTTTAACTGGTAAACTCTTTTGATATGCAAGAAACTAATTACACTGCTTGTAGTTTCATTGGGCAAATTAAGAAACAAATGTAAAGCTCTGTCTACACTATCAAACTTAATGTTACAAAAAAATGTGATGTGTCCATATATGGACATGATGATGTCATATCACTACCATATTTGGGCACATTACTACCATATTTGGGCACATCACACATTTTTTTGTCAAACTAGTTTGATAGTGCAGACAGAGCTTAACAGATAAAGTTTATGAATAAATTATTATATTATTGACCAATGAGGAGAAGGAGGCAATACAAGAGATAATTTGACCACCAGTTATTATTATATCACAACCAAGCTTTTGACTTGGATGTCACATTCAGTATGGGTGAATTGTGAACTGCTGCTGTTACATTTTGCGATGTACAATACAGTTTACTGAAACAATACTAGCAGGCGTTTCATGCGTAACAAATCAATAGTTATTGATTCTCTCAAACTTTTTGTTTACGGGTAAAACTTTTTGAAGGAAATTGAATTTGAGAAGGGATTAACAACATTCACAGGATTTACAATCATTTTATATTTTAATATTGAAGAGATTTACCACATTGAAGGTATTTATAACATGAATGAGGAGATTTACAACATTGAATGGATTAATAACACTAAAGGGTTACAACATATATTAGATTTACAAAAACCTAAGAAATTTACCAAATTAAAGGGATTTAACAAAAATAAAGGGATTTAACAACATTGAAGGGATTTACACCATTAAGGGATTGACAACATTGAAGGGATTAACACCATATTTTAAGGGATTTAAATGTACTATATCATATTTTATCTATACAGTACTATTAATAATTCTTCTTAATACTCCAGAAAGTTCTATAATTTACAGACAAAAAATAAATATGAAATAAAAATAACAGAACAAAATAAAATATTTATTAAAAAAAAGAATAAGAACAAATTACAAAATAAAAGATATTTATTAACAAATTTACTTGATGTACTACTGTATAGTAAAAACAATCACAAGAAAATACTAGCAAGGTGATTTTATTTTATTATGGCAACAGGGTTTATGGATGGCTAACCTTAACCTCCCTATGTACCCCACAAGGGGTATGTGACGTTGTGTACTCATCGCCATAGGGATAAGAAAACAAATCTCTCTTAATATAGTAATAACTTTATATCAATTGTATGAAAAAAGTACTCAGAAGTTCAATTAAGACAATAAATAATTTTAATGTTATTAATTTTTACAGTTTATTTATTTTTTTGTCAATTAATTAATTAATTAGTCACAAAATTTCACTTACTTAGATATTTGTTTATTAAAATATAATTAAATGCAAATCTAAATACAGTTTATGCATTTTATGATTAATAATCATGTTTCATTATGCCATATGCCTACTGTAAGAGCCACACCAAAACAACTTTTAGGTTTTTTTAACCTTTTATTTCACCATGTAACTGTTGAGTCTAAAAGTCATTCAACGGGAATCAAAAAGATTTCCAATTTTTTACCAGTTAAATTTATGGCATGATACTCTTGTACTGTTGTATTTTGTACATACACCTAAAGTTTAAAAGTTCAGCTTGGGAAGTAAGGTGTTAATAGATTTTGTAGGCCGCTGACTCGGGCGCTGACTTTAAGCTTTGTCTACACTATCAAATTAGTTTGACAAAAAAGTGTGATGTGCCCAAGTATAGTAGTGATATACCCAAATATGGTAGTGATATGACATTATCATGTCCATATGGGTATATCACATTTTTTTTGTCACATAAAGTTTGATAGTGTGGACAGAGCTTTAAACCATCTTGAAATTAGCAATCATTGATCAAATGCAATAGATGTTGATATAAATAAAAAAATATTAAAATATCCACATAGATTTTGCAATATTCTGTAGCTGTAATAAATAAAATATCCTCTTCCACAACATGTGCACACACTATAAATGGTCATCTTCAATTATTTCAACCATAAATCTAGCATCAAAATGATAGGGTTACTCTAGGGGGTTATGTGGGCTGCATAGGACACAAAGGTGGGGGTCGAGAGGTGGTTCCAACACAGCAGGAGAGCTAATTCCAAGGCCGCCTAAACACTCACCTATTTGCCGTTTTCAACTTTGCCTTACTTTTTAATACTCTTGTCTGTACAAACATTTTATGGAGAGGAAACTAAAGAATTCAAGGGTCTATATACCACAAGTTTTACCTCCTGGGTGAATATATTATTTATTGTAAAAACAAATACACCACGCAAAATTCAAAATGGAAAGCTAACCATTGAATTCAGCTGATCATTAAAACTGACAAATCACCATGTGGTAACTGTAATTATTCAGTTATTAATAAATTTATCTATAAAAAAATAACGTCAATATCTGAATATTTAATGTAATCAGGGGAAGAATGAATTTTCTTCTCTGATATAATCTGCACTTAAGACATATTTTTATATCTTCACAATTATTCTTTTCTCTCTCTATTTTATCATGAGCTGACGAGTCAGTGACTTAATTATTCGTAGATTCAGGACAAAAGAAAACAAAAATTAATTAATAATATTATTATTATTAATATTTTTTATTTTATACACATCCAACAGCGAGCACATACTCGCCAATTACAGGATGAATAAATTATTTTATAATTTATCATGCTTAATTATAAATCATGCTTATAAACTAAGTCTCATTTGAGTCTTAGGGAGTGGAGTTGAAAAAGTAGTGAGTTACAATACCCTGGCACTAGGTAAGGGTTGAACCCCGGACCTAGGTAAGGGTTGAACCCCGGACCTAGGGATTGGAAGGCAAGCACATTAACCACCAAGCTACAGTTCCAATATTATTTTGTCAACATTAAAGTAGAAGATAGACAGAAATTATTATAATCTTTCTAAAATCAGCTTGTTCTATTTAAGAAGTACTATATACAACCCTGTTACTTAAATTACTAAACACGCTAAGTCATCTCAGCCTTTCATACTTAGCCTTCGGTTATTCCATTGTGTGTGCGAGTCAACAGCGTCACAACACTTTTCAAGTGTTTGAAAAAATGTGCTAGAATTGATCAAGTGTTTCGTCTTATTGTCCGTCACTATTTACATTCGCACTTCAGAAATCAATTTGACTGCTACTGAAAAATTCTCAACGGGTTCAGAGTTACTCTAGTTTCAGAATGTTAATTTACTTTCTTATTTAACTTTTCATTTACCGAACAACGCTCTACTGTTCAATATCAATTTGTTACTTTTTATTCTTTGCTTTTTAAATGGATTGAACAAATGATTGAACAATTGATTTTTATGTTAGCTATACTGTGAATGACACCAAATTCAAACTGTTACTTAAAATTGAGAACCATTTGAAATGTTTTGTACAGCATCTGGCACAATGGTAGGACTGTACACCAGTCTGGTATCTCATTTGACAGAGAACTGACTGACTCTGTCTTCTGTATTTAATTTGACTGGCACAATGCTAGGACACCACCCCGTCATATATATCATTTGATAGAGAACTGACTGACTCTGTTTTCTGTATTTAATTTGACTGGCATGTTTACTAAAGATGATTATCATACTAAGAATGTAAAGCAATCACACAATAGATCACCTTTTGTTAAGAGACAATAGAAGTATTTTATTTATTGTTAACACTATTCCTTTTTTTGTCTTTAATACAGACCAAAACCACATTACAAAACAAATTTCTCTCGCTTTCCACACTTTCTCTTTCCAACACCCAAGAATTTTTAGACATTTTGACAGAATATAAAAAATAATATAAAGGCCAATATTTGTAAAGTAGTACACAAAGAAATTTAGCAATAAGAATGTTTAAATTTAAACAAAGTAAAGGCATAACTTTATTTTATTTTTATTTTATTCAATTTTTAGGAACAAAAACATATAAAACAAGACAGCGGTGCAGCACCCTGAGGATTGCCATGAGGCACTATCAAGATGGCTCTCCATAACAATTCATTAAATTAATTAAAATCACTGTATTTTGATATTTCAAAGAATAATTCAATTCAATTTATTTATTGGAAAAAATGTCATCCATATGAACAAATGTACAAACAGAAAAAGAAAGAAAATTTGCAAATCTATTGCTAGATATAGGATACTTCTCCATCTATAATACATACTGTAATATTACTAATAGCAATAATAATAGGCCTGGGTTTAATTCAAAAGCTGTAGTCAAGCCAAAAGTCAAATGTACAAGATTCACAATATGATAAATGCCTCTAATCATCGTACAGTACATGCACTTTTGAAACTCAAATTATGATTTCTTTTTTAATTTAAAAAACTGTCAAGATATATTTTTCAACTTTTCTTCATCTAATATTTTGTATTCTCTATGCTATGTGCCTACTGTAATGTGTACTACATTTAGTTATTTGTGCCATTCAACTAATGTATCGAATCTTTCTCGTGTTTGCGTATCAAACAATATCCAACCTAACGACACTAAGTACTGTTGATCTAACGCAAATACAAAATCTTGACCCGGCACAGATCGCTCCAATAAAATGTTTGTTGCGTGGCCAGTAAAACAAAGTATATTGTTGAATAAATGCAGTAACTCAAACACTATATCATTACAGATCTATCTCATTTCAGAAGTGTCAGTTTCAATTAAATATAATTCTATGTGAAGAATTGTTTGATTATGGGTTGTATAACTAGTATAAAATACTATTGTTAACAATGTCAAGAAAGAATTAAGTAAGTATTTTGCTATTAACATGTACAGTTAATACACTGCATTAAATGAAACATTGTATCAGATATGTAGGGTAGATAATTCAGTATACTAAAACCTACATGAAATACTCTACATGTGTATTTTAAAGTACTGCAATTTGTGGTCCAATGGATTGCTTATCATGAACAAGAGGTAGAAGGTTCAAATCCATTTAAATTCTTCAAAACAGCATTGAAACTTCCATGCGTAGTTATGTTTGGTAAACATAATTTTATGTTCAAAATCAACAACAATTTGTTAAATATATTTGTGATATGGCATCAGAAATGCTTGAGAAGAGTACTAATATTAATAGTAAGATGCCTATAGAGGAATGAATATAATTGCATCCAGGGTTGTTCACAATTAGAAACAGGCCAATGCCAAAAAGTAATGTTAAAATACAACTAAAAAAATCTTTAGAATTCTTACTTTGTAAAAATATTACAGTTAACACTGTATATTTCAATCCACAGTTCACAATTGGAAACATGCCAATGCCATATTAATGTTAAAATACAACTAAAAATCTTTGGAATCCATATTTTAAATACAGTAAAAAGATTAATATTAATAATACCAGATGTCTAATTATCAAGCTGGATTTGAACCCAAGACCCTGGAATTTGAAAGCCATCATCTCAACCACTAAACAGTTGAAATACAGCAGATGATGATTGATGAGTGTCAGAATCTTCAATCAGCTTCAGTATGACATCCATGACCGCGAGGCAATAATCACATCCATCAAAATCATACAGTTTATTTGTACAGTTAGTATACAAGCAGGTTACACAGGTGTTTCTTAATGTTACTCACAGGCGTACAATAAAAAAATGATGGTGTAAAGTGACATTAGATAGTGATATGTACATAAAGCTCTGTCTATACTATCAAACTTATGTGACAAAATAATGTGATGTGCCCATATGGACATGATGTCATATCAATACCATATTTGGGTGTATCACCACCATTATTTGGGCACTTTTGTTGTCAAACTAGTTTTATAGTGTAGACACTGACAGAGCTATATTTTACTGAATTTTTAGATATTATTATATGATAGATTATTTATAATATTAATATTTATTTCATTTTATTTTTCTAAAATGTATTCTATGATATTGTTTTTATTTACTGACTTAAGGAATATATTTCATCTTTTTGATTATACAATAATCTTAACAACATGGAGGGTTTGTAAAATAAAGTAATTTAATTATTCAAAAGAAAAAAAACATGTTGCTTTCATTATTGGGCCAAATAACTATAAATTTAGTTATTAGAAAAAGGGTACTCAAAATATTTCAATTTGAAAATCAAACTTTTTTTGACAAAAAAAGTGTGATGTGTCCGAATATGGTCATTGGTAGTGATATGCTTTAATATGGTAGTGATATGACATCATCATGTCCATATATTTGGTTATCCGCAACGAAGTTGCAGGATAACCTCTTGTGATTGTACGAAATCATCATCATCAACATCTTTTTCTTAATCTTCTTTCTTTCTGTATGATTTTTGTGTAACGCTTTTCTCTAAAACTTGCAAACATAACATTTTGTTAACTATGTTAACATTTTGACATTTATGTAACGTCGTCATGCGAAGCTTTTCATGATGTTTACAATTGCGCAACGTGACGTACGCGCGATTTAACGATTTTCTCGTATTTAACATATGTCGAAAACCAAATAACATTTTAAAGTGAAACTTTGCAAAAGTTTAATTTATATCATGCGCTAACTTTCTGTTGAAAAAAAATTGCGTGTTTTACACAAAGTTACGCGCGCACGCGCATTTAAAATTTCAAAATGCGCAAAATTAATTTATAATCAACTTTCTACGCGTTTCATGTCGTTTTAAGCATGTCAAAAATTCCCACGCGTGCGCACAATTTTAAGTGTGCGGTGCGCACGTAGCATTGAAAACGTATTTTTTTCGCGTGAATTATATTTTTCCAGCCTTTTCTAGTAATTTTACCAAATTTTAAACAATTTCGACTTAAAGATACGTCATACGAGCACGTCGAATTGGACAATTTGCGTGCGTTTTTTTATGAAAAGGTTAAAAAACTCGTTTAAAATATGCCTTTTTTTAAACAGTTTTAATTTCTAAACTAGACGGTCAACTTTTTGTGGATGACATATTCTGGAAGTAGATGAGTTGTAGATATCGGATCAGGTATTAATATGGCTAACCGGACATTGTGACGTCATCGTATGGCCACGCGAATATAAAATTTAGGATTTTTGTATCTTTCGTCATAGCTCTACACATTGAATAGAGCGCATCTCCACTTATTCGTTTTCCATTTTCACCCCGATTTTGATATTGTCTAGGTCAATTAACTATCTTTCGCATGAGTTAAAAATATTTTAATTTTTTTGACGTCATCATGCCTAAAAATTTAAATCACGTGTGGCATCAATTTCATCTTTACAGTAAATTTTAATCTGTTATAGCACGTAAGAATAAAATGTGATAATCACGATTAAAACTTTTTCTGGAAGCTATTGGACTGTAGATACGAAATTATGTAAAAATGTTGCCAATCGGATGTTGTGACGTCATCATATGGCCAGTTAAATAAAAAAGGTCGTATTTTCATTTCTTGCGTCATAATTCATTACATTTAAACGAGCGCGCATCAATATTTCACGTATTCAAATTTCTTCTACACGCTAATACGTTGTTGCTGAGATAATTTCCTTTCGGAATTGCTACCTTTGCGTTTCATTTTAAAACCGTCAACATGTTAAAAATTGCAATAAATAGCGGGTCCCGTAATTTCACCAATTCTATGTATGTCACTGTATGTGATATGGATACAGATTATACTGTGTATACTATATATGAATTTAAATAATAAAATTCAGCAATAATAATATATCATATTCTTCAGTTCAGGTCATAATGCCAACGTGAAAACTTCCTTTTGTCCTCAACCTATCCCCTTAATGTTAATGTTGCACCACTTGCGCGGCGGATAACCAAACTCGTCAAAGTGACGAGTTACATGTCTAGTTTATTTTATTTTTATTTTTATTTTATTTTATTTCATACTCATCCAACAGCGAGTAACCCGCCAATTACAGGATGGATAAACTATTTAATAATTTCACAAGACAAACATATACACAAGATGCTCTACATAAACAAAGACTTATTATTGAGTCTTTGGGAGTGGAGTTGTAAATTGTCATGAGAAAAAACCCTGACATATGACAGGACTTGAACCCAGGACCCTTAGATCGGTAGCCAAGCATCATAACCACCAAGCCACAGCTCCACTCCCATCACATAATTTGTCACATAAAGTTTGATAGTGTAGACAGAGCTTTAGACAACAACTGGCACGTTGAAACTAAGCTACCACAACCAGCACATTGTTCTGAAATAATATGTTCAAAATAAGAAGACTGACTACTTATAATAAAAGGGTGATTAGCTGTTGTATTCTTCAATAGAAGTCAGTAATTAACAGACTACTGAGAGTTTTAAGCAACACTGACATTGAATTCATCAAACTATTGTATTCTCTAAATATGAATCTATAATAATTACTGTATTGTACTAAAGTTCATAATTTTCCCTTCATTCTTTAAAGATGTATTGTCAACTGAAAAAAAATATTTTTTGTTGTTGTTGAAAATGCCATTTTAATGTCACATAATCCACTTTGAACAAAAATTAAATCGAAAAAATAGGCTGCCAGTTTTTGGTTGAATTGTACAATTTATTTGTCATTTTATGAGAAAATATTATTTTCTTTTTCATTTTTTTTACGGAAGGGATTAACTTTATTACATCTACAAAACGTATTCAAAGTCTGATTTCATTATTCTTCATTTTTCATGTTTTTTTTAAACTAAAAAAAAACACTGAAAAAATAAATTTTATTTCATATAATCAATTCGATATAAATTTCATAATTAGATTTTTAAAAAATATTTTAAAAATATTTAAAATGTTTATTTCTGATTTACTGACATAGAAATACAGGTAAATAAAACAAGATACATCAAAATTTTATTTACATTTAATTTAGAATTATTTTTTATTGGAATTATATGGTAATTGTTGTAACTACTGTGGAGTAGCTTTTCATTGGTCAGAGGTTTGCCCTACTCTGACGTAATTTTAAATTTGTACTTAATATTATTACTTAATAGTATTGTACAAATTATGTCAGAGGATGTGACAAACATCTGACCAATTAACATTATATTCTTATAGAATTATTTTATTACTGAATTATATCACTTACAATGCATTGTATGTATTGGTAAATTTATAGTTCCGGATTTCTTTAAAAAAAACCCACTACAATTATTTGAACAAGCATCATATTAACCACGACTTAAACAAAGTAAACAAAACTAGTTGATAAACACATTGATATATTTGCTAGAAAGCATTATTGAAAACATTTTTATAAATAGCGTTTTCTTTTTCAGTGTTTTTGAAAAATGAAAGAAAATTATATTCTTTCAGAATTGTTTATTAATAGAATGGTATCAGCTTTCAATTCATACACATATATCGGTAAATTTACGTTTTTATGGCGGTGGGTTTATTTACAGAAAAATCCCACCAATATTTGAATAGGTATGATTCATTGGTATTAACCACTACAAATACGGATGTTTCATGCTATTACAAATCTATATTCATTTTTTAAAAAATCTATTGTTGCCTAAAGCTGAAAGTATTCTGTACTAATTCCTACTACTACTACTAGTACAGTAGTACTCTGTATATTATTACATTTATTGGTTAGTCTCTAACAATAAAACAGTCATTTCTCATTTAAGCTAAAAAGACACCTACTTTCCACATACAATCATTGAATCTTAAACATTTTTAAATCAATCATTGATATTTTAAATTGGTTTCATTTATTTTCTTTGGTTTTTGTTTTTGTTATTCGATAAAATTGTACCTTATAATTTATTTTAGGCAGCCCTTCACAAGTTTTCGCTTTTTGGGTTTCGCCGCTCTTATTTATAATTAATTCATCACAAACTTTGTACATAGAAAAGGAAAGAAAAATAAATGTTATGTTGTGTTGTTAGTGTCCCTTCCTGCATTCGAGAACCAACTGTGGGCATGACCTAGATGGAACGCAAGCTACTGTAGTATTATTTAAAAAAATTGATTGCAGTTTATACTTCGTATGAACAAAAAATCTATTTTGATTATAAATTGAGCTCAGATCAGCTGGATAAAAATGACGAACTTATTTGCAACTACAGTGCTTATATACATCATGAACCGGGCATGAAACATAGAAATAAGTTATTCACACAACTAAAAAAAAAAGATAAGATTGGCTCCTACCATTCTAGCAATAAATGGCGCTGTGATCTCTCGTTTCCTTGTCACCAAGCTGCCCTTCTCCTGGGCTGGGGGCAATGACAGCGGCATGTCTGAAACTGGGTTAGTCCTCTGCATCGGTTGCACATATACTTTCAACTTTCTACTCATGATTGGCTACTAAAAACACCAGACATTGATTTTTAATGTACTTATTCAAGTCTGGTACTGGTAGTAATAAAATATCTCCATTTATGTGAAACATAAAACGAAAGAAAAGCGTGGTATATATATAGAATCTCCGATAATTATCTGCAATGTTTAATTTCCTTAATCACTCAGCTATAACATAATCAATGTAATAAAATGCCAATGTCCAGTTGTTTTAGCTATAACATTTCTAAAAACATATAACAATGTTCTTTTCTATTTCTCTCAGTTGCTAGTGATTATGCTATTGCTCTTTAATAACTTTGCCTGTGTTGAGGATTAGTTACCCTGCCATTCAAATGTCTCACACACAACAGCCAATAACAATGCTTTGTCAGTGACTCACCTATTGTACAATGCACTCACCCAGCAAAAATTGACCAATCACAAGACAGCCTTCAAACATCTTTTTATTTAGATCAAAACTTTTAGTCTAGAGGGAGCCCTAGAAAATGATGAGCTTTAAAATCTTAAATCCAGTATTAGAATAGTTATTACAATGTTGTAAACATTACATATATTTGTGATACTGCACATTAATTAGGGTATTGTATTAAATTATTTAGAATACTGCAGCAAATTCTTTAGGGTACTTGTACATAACTACAATACCTATCATTTATTTCATTTCATTTATTTCGTCTCACATATAACAAAAAATAACAAACAATAAAGAGAGACAACAAAAAAATGTGTGGGGTGACAAACTTATTTCAATCAATTTTTTAAAAGGCTTACAATATATGCCTCTTATATAATTTGAAACTGACAAGTGACAGACAATTTAAGTATTTTTTTGCTTTAAATTACATTTATTACAAAGTAAATAACTATTAATATTATGTGACATTAAAATAAAAAAAAGTTAACAAAAAATAATTTTTTTTTAGGGGAACAACATCTTAATAAAAGAAATTAAAATGCAAATTTATTTTGTACATGAATGTGAATTTGTGACGCAATTGTTCAAATTTATTTGTTGGCGGAGTCTAGATATAATATAATAGAGTATATTATTTTGTACATAAATGTGAATTTGTGACGCGATTGTTCATTGTTTGCCGAGACTATAATACAGTATTTATTGAAATTTCTCTTCTCCTCTCTATGTTTAAATGTGTTTATGACAATGGACAAAAAACCTGTGCAATAAAAATGATTACATTGACAAATTAAATAAATCTAATTTTAAAAAGAAATAAAAATTAGTATACAATAATTTCCGGTAGCACGCTATTGGTTTATTATCTATGACATTTTATTTACTCAAAAACAAAAACAAAAATAAAAGGGAGGGAAGAGGCGGTAAAACCTACACATTTTTAGGAAGAAAACATTTTTTAAAATGAGTAAAATAAATTATTTATGTTGATATAAAGTTTGCGGTACACCACGTATATTAGTTCTGAAAAGAACTGTTGAGTTTCTCGACGTTTCGATCAATATGCTTTGATCGTCCTCAGGAGTGAGGGATGGGATTCATAAATGGTAGGTACTGCAGTTATGTACTACTCACTCCTGAGGACGATCAAAGCATATTGATCGAAATGTTGAGAAACTCAACAGTTCTTTTCAGAACTAATATACGTGGTGTACCGCAAACTTTATTTCAACATTTGATTTCGCCATGCAAACCTACAAACAATAAATAATTTATTTTTTTATTTCATATTAATAGCACAAACTCGCCAATTACACTACAGGATGGATAAACTATTTTATAATTTATCGTGCTTATAAACTATAAGTCTCATTTGAGGCTTATTAGGGACTGGAGTTGTGAGTTACAACCTTGGCACTAGATCAGGATTGAACCCCGGACCTTGAGATTGGAAGGCAGGCACGTTAACCATCAAGCTACAGCTCCACCACAAACTTACAGACAAATTTAAATTACGGTACGCAACAATGTAACTGAAATGAGGCTTCTGTTCTGACAACGAAAAAAGTGTACCAAAACGGTGGATTAATTGCGAGTAATTTGTTGAAGATTATAATAAACATTGATGCAATTACCAGAGAAAAAATTGGCGAAATTATTCCCTGATTACTACTACTACGTAATTACCATGAAATAGTAGAAAAATGGATAGGAGGCAATGTACAGTAGCAGAATGAGTGACAGACCAGGGAATAATTTCGCCAGTGTAGCATAGCAAAAAGCTATATATTATTGCTACATCACATTTCTAAAATTGTGTAGCAAAAAATATAATACAAAACTATGTTTCTGGACTAAAAAATCAGTTTGATTAGGAATAATTGCTAAACAAAATTTTAAAATGAAATTTTTCTCTGCAGACCGTCAGTAAATAAATGATGATGATTTTTACATTTAATCATATAGTGTTACATGTCCATTGCACGGTAGCGCAATTACATAAAGAACTAGATCTCTCTTGCCAAACAACTACACGCCAGTCACTTAATGACCGGCACTTTATTATTCTACCTATCGTGTTACACCAGGTCACAAGGTCAACACACTGCCAATTTTTTCGTGACCATGCTCTCCTTATTGACATAACTCTATGTAAATTTTTGTCCCCATATCCTAAAGCAATTAATAACAATTTGCCAACTTCAAAATAAAAGGCAAACGCGCTATATAGAAAATATTAAATTACATGGTAAGTCTTGATTAAAAGGTTTTATTTAAAAAGGTTAAATAGGGAGTTTGAATAGACAAGGAGGTTTAGACTAGGTGGTGATAAAAGGGATTTTAAGAATAAAGATACGCAGATATTTTGTTTGCGATATTACTAACAGGTGTTATGAAAGATGTTTTCAACAAGTCTTTCTGTGTCATCTGTCATTCAGTCACAATTGTCCTTTTAGTGGTGGTGCATGATTGCGACAATTGGACATATCTGTGACAATTGATTTTATTGGGTTTAAAATAAATAAATGAAGAATAAGATCGTTGATATTTACTCATAAAATGGAAACAAATTGATTACTTTAGATACTTAATTGGAAAATATAAGACTTACAGTATGGTTAAGTGTGTTTAAAACCATGTTTACTATTCTGCTCTGTTTGTTGACTGCTGTTGGGGAAGGGGAAATTATGATCACTTGGGATCGTAACTGGTAAAGCAATGTTCCTACTCTAGCCTGTATGTTTATCTTTAAAAAAGATGTACAGCACGGGAATAATTTCGCCAGAGTAGCAAAACATACAATATAAAACTATGTTTCTCAACTAAAAAATCAATTTGATTAGCAATATTGCTAAACAAAATTTTAAAATGAAATTTTTCCCTGTACAGTATTAATGTTTATGTTTCCTTTATTTTATTCAAGATACTGAACCTCGCAGAGCCTGAAAAAAAATAAATTCTGCAAACCGAACCAAACAAAGTTGATCTTTTCAAAGTAGGAGACTCTATAATCGACAAAACAACCTTCATTTAAGACTTATTACTTTAAAATGATTTACAATGTAAGTTCAAACATAAATGTCTTTAATGTCAAGGCTTACAATGTTGATTCATACATGAATGTTAGATCATTAATGCTATTTTCACCTTTATCAGCTGCTTACTTCGCTAAAATCAATACTGAGAAACTGATTGGTCATTTCAAGTAATTTCAGCAAAGATATAGATTACACTGCAAGGACATTCTGCTCCAATTAATTACCAACTCTTTTTATAGATTCTGCGTTTTTATAATTTTCCAATCTAAGACGACATTGGTTTAATGACATTGATGAACAATTCAATCAACTTCCATGTTAAAAATAAGACTTCAATCCATTATAAATAAAAGCATTATTACATAACAAGGAGTTGTCAATATACCTTACTACAATATTATCATTAGGGCAAGGTATGTTTGCCAGTTATGATTCAACTCAAAATTTAAGACAACTGCAAGCGTTAGCGTTAGTTAGATGTAGATGATTTTAAAACAATTGGTTGTGTTGGTTGTTTATTGTTAAAAACATAATGTATAGTAAATTTGCCCTACTCATTATTGATGAATTTAATTTTAAAGATATCAAATTAATAATTAATTTTTAGAAATATTACTATAAAACATCTTTTTGCCACTGTTATGCTAACAGTTTAACATAAAAAAAATTATGAAAAAAATTGTATACTGTAGGCAGGTATAATTATAGGTTTGATTGAAAACATTTAATATTTTCTAAACTATGTAGAACTTTAGAGGTATTCACATGCAATGTGTGATTATATAGGTTTGTACTGTACATTAATACTGTAACAAACAGACAATTGCGTCTCATTGATAACTGTATGTACAGTAAGTAAACAATGCAAGACTAGACTAGTTTTGGTGGACCAAATTTGGAACTAAAAAAAAGCTCTGTCGACACTATAAAATTTTATGTGACAACAAAATGTGATGAAATATGAAAATATCTTTAAGTTTAAAAATTAAAATGTATAATTTCTTATAATAAAATATTTGTAGTCTAGAATTTAAGTAGGGATAATTAGTGTACTCTTGGAGTTTAAAAACAAAGAAGTGGTTTTAGATGTGGTATCGTCAAAGTGGCTTCTTAAAATAGGTAAATTAAAGTGTGTTACCTCTACTAATAATAGTACATTGCCAGGTTGTCTAGATCAAAATAAGCATTTAAAAGGTTAGGTGACCATAGCAACTCACAACAACTTCCCTTTGTGAAGACCCGTTACGTTATAATCCTTATATATTTCTGTTCAGTTAGGTAATTAGGGTGATATTGTTAAGTCAGTGAATAGGATAAAAGGGGTATGGACCTACATGAACCAATTGTCAAGCCCCTTTCTAAGTACTTAAGGAGTTAAATATACATACTGTAGGTAGACCCACAGGCAGAATAGTAAATGCCAAGCCCCACAACAGCAAGCAAATAGAAATAGTTAGATGTATGATTTTAAAATGAAAGACGTACTTTAGGGACCTACATGAACCAACTGTCAAGCCCCTTTTCTAAGTACTTAAAAAGTGAAATATACATACAGTACTGTAGGTAGACCCACAGGCAGAATAGTAAATGCCAAGCCCCAACAACTTCAAGCGAATAGAAATAGTTAAAAGTAGATGATTTTAAAATGAAAGACCTAGGGACCTAAAGGAACCAATTGTCAAGCCCCTTTCTAAGTACTAAGGAGTTAAATATACATACAGTAGGTAGACCCACAGACAGAATAGTAAATGTCAAGCCCGTTTCTAAGTGTTCACTTAAAAATAACCAAGCCTCAGGATTTATTTTGATAACTGAATTTGATAATTACTTAAAGGAACCAATTGTCAAGCCCCCCCTTTCTAAGTAAAAAGGAGTTAAGTATACATATAGTAGGTAGACCCACAGGCAGAACAGTAAATGTCCTCTTGGTAAGTGTTCACTTAAAAACAACTAAGCCTCAGGATTATTTTGATAACTGAATTTGATAATTACTTCCTCACTTGTATGATTGTAAGTTACAAAAATATTTACAGGTTCTTTTGTACAACTGATATTTTGACTGGATCTCTGGAGGCTCACGCTACAGGGTAACATAATAGCTTCCCAAATTAAATAAAAGGTTTGAGTTTAAAACAGAATATCATAACATTGTGTGCGTACAATATGCGTGAGAATGAAAGTCATTAAACATTCCAATTAATGGCAAATATTAATTAAATGGTGACAATTACTATCAAACGAAATTTGAACATTTTCAATTGGTAATTTATTAAACAAAAGTGTTATTTTTAATTAATCCTAAGAGATTACTTAGTAAAACTGTTAATAAAATTTATATCTATAGTATAGGATTACCCAGGTAATTGACTCTTTGTGTGATTGCTTTAACTACGCCAAAAACAAAACAAGGAAAAGATGCCTCCATCAGTAGGTAGTTTAGCATTTAATTTTGCCTTGGTTTATAATATCATTTATTTTGTTTACTACTGTGTATGAACATGCTGTTTCACATCCTGGATCCACCACTTGTTCCTTTGCACTATACACTATGAAATGCTAGAGAAAGTTAAGTAAATAGTAAAGATAAAAAATAGAGAATAGGTGTTAGAATTTGCATCGAACATGGTGATTTCTGATAAGAGGATCAATAACCAATCATATTGCTTTGATTTGTCACGTTTGATTGACTTTATCAGTGAACGACATATGTATTTAGCAATGGAGGTTAAAGATTTGGTCGTTTACATGAGAAGGGATAGATTTAAAGCTACAGTATGTCTTCACTATCAAACTTTATGTGAAAACAAAACGTGATGTGCCCATATATGGATATTACGATGTCATATCACTACCGTATTGAGCAAATCACTACTATATTTATATATCTATATTTATATTTATATCACACTTTTTTTGGTCAAACTAGTTTGATAGTGTAGACAGAGCTTAATATCAGAGAATATTAATAATAAATAATAAAATAAGCAAATATTATTACTGTTTTATTCACCATGCAAACCTTTAATAAACATTGTGTTGTTTTTATTTCATTTTTTTTGGATTATGTCTTTTTTTGGTAGATGAGTGAGGTCATCCAGCCTCAAGACTTTCTACTGCTCTTGTTGATTAAGGTCTTTTTCTACCATGATTAATTTTAATCAGACTCTACCCCAAGAGTCTTCTCTATCTAAAGCTCTGTCTACACTATCAAACTAGTTTGACAAAAAATGTGTGATGTGCCCAAATATGGTATAGTGAATGATATGCCCAAACATGGTAGTGATATGACATCATCATGTCCATATATGGGCACATCACATTTTTTTGTCACATAATGTTTGATAGTGTAGACAGAGCTTTATATACACAAGGCTCATAGGTATGGTACAGTATGGGTGAGTATGACAAACTAGCTCCAAATTATGAGCATTAGGCTTATTCTTAGGATTGCTAGACATATTATAAGAACAAGATGGTCAACTCAAATGTAATCACAGCTCAAAAAGTGAGTCGGTCACCATGGATCAGAAAAAGACCACACAATATGGTTACATCAAATTGGCCAATCAGATACGAAAGTACAGTAAGAATGTTGCATGCAAAAATCGTTAATTAAATTAATTAATTCAAGTTAATTTGATAAAAATACTGTATTAAAAAAAATCCATGCTATTGAAAAATCATAAGAGCAAATGAAGTAATTTCTTATATTCACACCTCCCCTTCCCTTAGGATGCATAGGCATAAAAAAAAAAAAAATTTAATATAAATGTTGTACAGTAGCATTGAGCAAGAATTGATTATATACATTAGTTACCTTTCCATGACGGTAATGAGAAGAAGGCCTCTTGGCAGCATGCGACTTGATAATAGGTAACATTGCGGCCTTTCTATCCTTCTTGTCGTTCACTCCACTTGATCTGTAGACACAACGATGATGACAGGTTTAATTGTTAAGACAAACACCAACCAATCATTAAACACAAGATCAGAATTGCTTTATCCACAACAGTAATATTACAGAGTGACTAGATATTATATTATGCAGCCAAATATGAAATTTAGCAACACAATATCAACATTTAACATGCGTTTGTGTTAGTTATCAAAATGTAAACAAGTCAAATACCCAAGTAGCTAGGTGAGAAAAGCATAATGTTTAAAGCAAACACTACTATGATTTTTGATAAATTTATAAGAGGTCGAGCTATGACTCATTGCTGTGTAAAGACTAAAAAAATAATTGATATTTCTTAATTTCTTAAATTAAATTGAACATTATAATTATATCTTCTAAATTTTAATCAGGTTTGAAGAGTTACTGCAATGCCTTTGTATTGGTGTTGACTGTTGTATTTTTTAGCTATATATGACTTGAGACTTTTAATTAAAATTGCCTTTCCATGATTGATTACTTATCTTTAAGCCTAGACTGGAGTAAATAAAAACAGCACTAGAAAAGTTACAAGTTACATTAGGCCTAGACTTAGCTAATTAGGATGATGAAAAGAATTAATTTTAACTATTAAATAAAAAGCTTACCCTTCTCCTCCTTTTCGAAAACTCATCCTTTCATTTGCAGTCAAACGCTCCAATAAGCAGCCAGAAAGACACACTTCATATCTATTTATTTCTTACTACAGTATATATTTAAATATGTTCGACTAGGCCTAGGGTAGTGTGATCAATATTACGCAATAGTGAAAGGTGATGGCACATATAGGAGAGGCCTAGGTCTATGTGCATCCTCCTACGCGACACGTTTACAACAAACAAACGTCGTCGCCCCGACGAAGTAGGCCTAGCTAGCTAGGTAGGCCGCCTAGGCCTACTAGACCTATCCTCTAATCTAGCTCTGTCCAGGCCTATGAACTGAGTAAATAAAGTTAATAAATATCAGTAAAGTTGATCAAAGATTACAGACGAATATATTTGTCAAGTTCTTCCTTATTTCCATAGTATAAAGTACTTTTTCGACTTGAAGTTGGCTGTCAAGTTTACTTATCTTTTTGTCCCAAACCAGTAACAAAATAAATGACGTGACGTAGGTACAATGGGAACGCCCATTGAATCACGTGAGATAAACATTCGACCAATAGAATTGCTCCTTCGACTCCGATACTACTACCTTGAGATTATTCTTCCTCCAAGTTTTAAAGCGTTTGTTGTTGTTAAAAAGTAATATATATAAATTATTATCATAGTTGTTGTTGCATTATCATTACTACTGATAATTAAATTAAAAAACCTTAACCTAGACCAAGGATAATGTCTAAAGTCTATAATATTGTATTGTAAACAATTATTATTAATTCGATTTTTAAATAATTAGGGTGAAAAGGTCACAATTTCGTTGTTACGCCTATGGCATTTGTAAAATATACAATGCAGATATCGATAAATAATTTTATTTGATTTTGAACCTTTGAAGAATAATATCCGATTGAATTGTGTCGTGCGTTTTGAACACCCATGTCGACTGTGTATTTTGTATTTAATTCTTATAGGTTGGTTAGACGCAACGCACTGAGGCACGCACAGTAACACGCAACACAAGCAATGTAACCAATCACAAGCGAAATACTCCGATTCATCATGTGAGTTGCGTTTACGTCATATTGCGCGCGTCCTAGTGGTAACCAAACTTGAGACTGATGAAAAGCTGCAGTGTTGACAAGGTCTATACTTCTTCAACAACCACTCACTATATCCCCGGCGGCCGTGGTAGGTCCCTACACTTTCCGATAGCATTCTTTTAATTGCCTATTATGCCTATATTTTGTTTTGTCAACATTTGTAAAACATATTAAATTATTCATTACAAATCGATTTTGTTAACAATTGAAGTTAGTTTCATTTGGTTTCTTTGACCAGTTAGAATCGATTTGAATTCATTGGATTTTACTTCATGTTGATCTTAACAAAAGATTATCTCATGGCTCGCTGTCAATAAATCAAGCATGGTCAGTTCATGGTCAGTTCATGCTGAGATGTGCTTTAACTACGCAGGAGAATAGAGGTATAAAATAAGTACATCCATGGTAGGAACGCGAGTATTGCGCGAGTTATTCCAAGGCTATCTCGAGTTAAATAAGTACCTCCATGGTAGGAGCGTGAGTATTGCGCGAGTTATCTCAAGGCTATCTCGAGTATAATAAGTACCTCAATTGTAGCGGCGCGAGTATTGCGCGAGTTATCTCAAGCTATCTCGAGTATAATAAGTACCTCAATTGTAAGGGCGCGAGTATTGCGCGAGTTATCTCAAGGCTATCTCGAGTATAATAAGTACCTCAATTGTAGGGGCGCGAGTATTGCGCGAGATATCTATTTGTTTTTTGTTATTTTAGTCCACCAGTCGACGTTTCAATTTTTGTCTAAAAATAGTTTACAAGCTAAAGTAGTATACGTATGAAACGCCATATGTGCCAATATATATATATTTTTACTAATATTAAGTCAAAACTGCGCCTGGAACCCATACTAGTTCCTACCCACCAAAGTTAGCGATAAGTCCAATAAATCGTACAAGAATAAAATAGCCAAACCGGCGCATACAGTACTACATTGTTGGAAGAAGTTATATATAGGACAAACATGTAACTACTACCAATACAGTGCATAACTTGAAGAGGGATGAATCGTCTTATAAACATACTCCCCATTTTTTTTTTTAAGCTTACTATAATTATTTGAATTTTATATTTGTATTTATGTTCTTATTGTTAAAAAAAAAAAAAAAAAGAATTAAGAATAATAATTGTATTGCATTTTATATATTGTAAATATTGATTTATTTATATACCTTTGTCGTGGGTATGTATGTATGCATGTGTGCAATCATGTACTCGAATATATGCACTTGTGTGTTTTGTACAGAGACATAGACCTATTGTAGAAAGGAATAGTTAAAATAAAAGAAAATAATGAAAAAAGTGGATAATACATATAAAAGTATAAAGTATATATATATATATATATATATATATATTTGACCGAATTGTTTCGATCAAATCGTACTAAAGATAAAAGAAAGTACAAGAAAATAACAGAACAGAATAACAAGGGAATAAATATTTGGATGAAGTGTAAAATCATTGTATTGATCATTTGAGAATGAAATGAATAAAATAGTGGTTAACGCCACAAAAGAGAAAAAAAAACATACTCCCCATTTATCGTTACTATTGTAAGACAAAACCCCCAAAATAACTAAAACAATAAATAAAACATTATAAACTTAAAAGATTTTGTTATAATTCTATGCTGTCATCATCAATGTTGATACAATATAACATTATCATTATAAATGATTTAATGAGGGCGCCATACTACTTGAATGATTATTGACTTTGTCAATTATGACTAGCGCCCGCTTTCATCGCAATTTCCTACAAATTTCCTCCAAATCTTACAATTGTCGTAAATTAGATTGGAAACTTTCGTTGTCAACATAAAGATTCGTTGAGTACTTTTTGTACTGTAAATTGATTGTGATCAGATCAGATTGTGTATAACAGAAAATCATTCGAATAGAAAACGTTAACAAGGCAAGCTTTTTTTCGTTAAGAACAATCTCAACGCTCAACATACTTCGTTAAATAAGTTAAACAAAACTATAGGCCTACTCAACGTAAAACCGGTAAAATTCCCAATCGAATACGATATTTTGAAACAACATGATGTATTTTGAGTTTGAAGCAACAAATTGATATTCCAAGAAATTAATAAATTTATTAAAACGTTGTTTAAGTTTATACTATACAATATTACACACAGTATTCTTAGTAAATATAAATATCCACAGACGCCATCCGACAGAACATATTTTATAAATAATAAATTCTAATACTCCTAATTTTGAATCAAATATATGTGCATTTAATTTGTTTATAAGGCAAGTATTCCAAATTGCATCTATCATAATATAAACGATCACAAACATTGACTTAAACATTATCGGTATCGCTATGTTTGTCGTTATAAACAATTAAACCACTTTAATACTGAAAAGTATATCATCTAACAACACTGTAAAGGGTTAGGTTATAAACACAAAGAATATAGGCCTAATTCATATTACATAACAAGTAAAAAAAACTTACAGATGTATTGTGACAGTCCCCCTGAAAAAATAATTCTTAAAACAATGTGGGTTTAATATGCCCTTTTAATGTCACATAATAGTTATCCAAATTGGATTGGGAAAAAAAATTAATTATCTGAAAAAACTGTAATTTAAAGCAAAACAATAGTCAAATTATCAATATATCATTCAATCAACCAATATAAGTTTTTGGTTCAATTTAAACATATATTTTTGTCATTTTATAATTGAAAACATTATTTTTTTTTTCGTTTCTTTTTCTATGGGAGACAATACATCTGTGCTAACTCAAAACACTATTTTTCTTTTTTAAACGAAGCACGTAGGCCTACAGCAGTGCATTTTATGTTAATAAGGATGTTTAAGAGTATGTAAAACAACAAGCTTAATGTATGGGAAAAGAAAAGCTCAGTTATGTTCGTTAAGACGAGCTCATGATGTCGACACGGACCTCAACTGAAAGGAACCAGTTGCGCGAGAGCGCTAATGTCAACGTTCGAGCAACTGAACGGAAAACGCAATAAGATGTGCGAGGCGCGCTTTTTATGTATGTGCGACTGAAAGGAACTGAATGGAATTAGATGTGCTAGGTGCGCTTTATGGGTAACTGAAAGGAAGCGTATGTCGACATTTTTGGTAATATATTCCGTGTTCAGTTGCGTTCAGTTGCTCTGAGCCCTTCTGTCGACACAGTTGACTTCCTTGTCGACATAAGCACACCTTTACGTATGTGGTTTGTATAATACTATATTAATACTGAATTTATATTATTTGTTTAAAGTTCGTTAGTTAGTAACACACAAATACAAACACAAAGTGCACGCGTGCGTGTAGTTCGAAACGGTATTGTTATTGTTATCATCATTTCGATGCACTCATAAAAAATATCTTCCTGTGGACTTCACTGTAGATTTAAGTTTTCTACGATAGTTCGATTGGTTTTCCTTGTTTTAATTTAAATAATAATGCGAAAATCATGCTTAAAACAAATTAACAGTAGAATAGTTCTTTCGTTTTGGCTGATCCGCTAAACTGCAAACTTTCCTGAGGTCTCGAGGTGACGGCCTAACGGGCAGTTCGTCCGGAAGAGGATTGGAGGCCTGACGACTAAAGCGTTTACTTCGCACCAAACCGAAAACTATTGTAGCCAGCGACTGACTCTCGCTGTGACGTCTCTTAAGACAGCAACCTAGGGAGCCTTGTGGTGGTATATGTCGCTCGACTAGAAAATACGTTGTAACTGGCTCACTAAGCCCTTTGACATTTACTTCTCCACGAAGTTGAAAACGAAAGCCTCTTGAATTTAAGAGTGTATAAGTTGATTCTGGTACCTGTATCCTGTTCTGCACCCCAGTCGTGTCCATACGACTTGCTAGATTGACCGTATTACCCCAGATATCAAACAGCGGTTTCCTTGCACCAACAACACCGGCAACAACTGGGCCTTGATTTAAACCTGAAATACAAATTTGACCGTGTGAACACAATGTAGAGTATATGATGCGCATTACATATTTTGCATTCACACACAGATTTCAACCTGAAATACAAATTTGACCGTGTGAACACAATGTAGAGTATAGATGCACATTACGAAATTCGCATTCACACACAGCGCTTTAATCATTAATAATCTGTGTATCGCGGTCCGTTTTATCGCGAACTTTGTGAGTTCAGACCACAAAGAAATTGTGCGCGTATCAGTTATGATAATACAGTTCAATAGGCTAATTAAATATCGGGTTTTCTGTAAGTAGATGCGTGCCTAAACAAATCTATTTTATTACCTAGAAAATGGATTGCGAAATCCATATTGAAATCTGCTAATAAAACTGGCAAGAAAAAAAAACCAATGAAAAAATGTAATTCAAATAACGCTAATATCAGTAAAGCCTTGTCTACACTATCAAATTTTATGCGACAACAAAATGTGATGTGCCCATATTATATGGACATGATGATGTCATATCACTACCATATTTAAGGTTATCACTGCTATATATGGGCACATCACACTTTTTTGTCAAACTAGTATGATAGTGTAGACAGAGCTTTAGGTTACTTGTTCACCACAGTAAAAGTGTGAGCTAATATTTATGTGTGGTTAAGTTTAAAATCGTAAGTTCGTCAGTGAACAGAATGACTATATTATTCCGCAAGTTCCAAAGTAATGGAAGTTTCGCGTTTAATTATTATATAAAATATAGGAAAAGCAATGTTATTCTCTGACAACTCTAAACATTTTAAAACCATTATATAATATTATAAGGCACATTTGGCTGTCCATACCTATCCTCAACTTAAACGTGTTGAATGAATGTTGATTAATAGTCTCTAGCGTACTCATTATCGCCAGTGCAAAATCTGCCAATGAACACATCGGCCTCCACATATCTCCAGCCTACGAAACGAGGAATAAACAGAACCATATATCAACATTTACAGTTACTTATCATCGACAGGAGAATTTTACATTAACTTTGTCGGGATCAAAGAGTCAAAGAAGACAATCCGTGCTCGTGCTTTCGAATATCAATCCATCAGTGTACCATAATCTGTATGTCAAATGAGCATAACACACAATAGAGTGTAAAAACAAAGTTAATACATTAAACAATAATTATAAATATTACATTAATTCTACAATTGTTATTATGTTATTAGGTTATTGATACAGTTATTGGTTAGGTTACCGAAGCAATGAGAATAGCAAACATCAGGTTGGTGTTGTGATAGCTTCCGTAAAGACTCCAGGTTCAAGGTGTTCGTTACGCATGATTGCTTTGTAGTCTTTTGTGGGAAAAAATTAATAACTGCGTTTACCTTATGATGAGGTGTCGATAAGCCCGATGCAGCCATATATGTACTTCCCATTGTCTTTATCTTTTCAATGCACCGAAAACGTTCCTCTCCTAGTAACTATACGAATTATTAAAGTCACATGTTATTGGTCATTTCATCACATCTCAAAGAGACACTGAGTAGACGAGCGTGTACAATTCTTATCAGTATTTGTACGCATACGTCTACAATACAAAGAGACACTAAGTAGACGCGCGCGTACAATTCTCATCAGTGTTTGTATGCATACGTCTACAATACAAAGAGACACTAAGTATACGCGCGCGTACAATTCTCATCAGCATTTGTACGCATACGTCTACAATACAAATAGATACTAAGTAGACGCGCGCGTACAATTCTCATCAGTGTTTGTACGCATACGTCTACAATACGTTAACATACAGTACGCCCACATTATGAAAGAGGCACATATACTATGTGTTGTACGCGTGCGTACAGTTTGTAATGCAAATTATCTTACGTTTACACTTAAATTATATACACAAATAAAATTAAACCTCTTTTGTACTTTCAACATAGGCCTAGTTACGTAGTTTATGATTTAGTGACCCTCTTTTCGGATTTACTGTTGGACAATCGAGTAATAAAGAAGATGAAATAACATCATGAAATGATTTGGAAGCATGAAAATAACGATCCATAGATACTCTCATTCCTTTTTATACATTATCAATGTTTACAATTGCATTATCAGCGAGTGTACTTTAGCGTACAATAACATTCAATCAATTTATATTAATCTAGTAGCTTCGTGAAAACATTTGGTTGAACATTAGTTTGGAGCTGTTTAATGTTCATATTAGAAACATTTTAGGATTTATTGCTAGAGAGGCAGTAAATAATCGTGATAGTATTTTATCATGATTCAACGAAACGGTGGCTTGCGACCTAATTGTTAATATAAATAATGATATTGTTTAAATGTGTTTATATTGATAACACTTTCAGAAAAGCACAGTATCTATTTCATTAATAGATCGTTTGAATCGAAAAGTAAACAATAAAGTTTTAAAACAAGATACCGTATGACACATTTTGCCAGTAAATTACCGAATAAGTATTATATAGCGCCCTCTATATCGTCACACAAACGCCAGTACTTTTTTTTGTGCCGCGTCAGATGGTAGAGACAGAATGGTTCACAACTTGAAAGATAAAATTCCATATTACGGTTCGTTTCCTTTTGCAATATACAATAACTAGTCCTCAATTGTCGCATATCCTTGCGTGTCACTAAAGCGAACAATTATAAATGGTTTGTGACAGATATATCGGCCGCTTTGGAATCAGTCGCGGTACAATAACGTCCAATACTTTGTATGTACAGAGCGCTGCAAGATACACGTTTGATCTTTACTCACTATAAGATCAACGGATTTTTGAAGTGGGGGATAGTACGTTTTTTAACTAACGGCGCTCCATACAAGTTGATAAAACGCGACCGATTTAATTCAAACGCGACTGATATAACCGTTAATATTATAACAGAAGGCAATGAATAATACCTCATCAAAATCAGCAATAATCTCATTCAGCAGACGCAAGCACTCAATGCCTTCTTTGTTTTGCTTTGATTGAGAATAAAACTCGGAGAAGTTTGGGATGGATGCAAACATGACCCCAACATTGTCATGTGACCTGGCATACAGCTCATCATCATTCGGATCCGCTTTCAGGAAATGATTGGCCACGTGATGTGGAAGAATATTGTGAAGTAAATGTTTATTGTGCTCCTGTAGGTCTTCCATTTCTTCTAGTTCCTGTTTCGCCTAAAGACACGGAAACATATCAATCGATAATGTTTAAATAGACATCAATCAGCTACGTTACAAATGGAGATAACTAACACTATGGTATACTAGATTGATTGAAGTACAACAACAAATGATGGGATTTTTTAAAAAATTCTTCATTGTCGCAAGTTTGCACAGTCATCATGTTGATTACTAAGAGTTTAAAGAGGCCAGAGAGAATGCAATCATTCTTCGCCAGAAGCAAAACTACTGTTTTGAAGAAATGTATTGTTTAATTAATTTAAATATGTAAACTGTATTAAGGTTGACATGATCGCAAACAGCTTAATTTCGTGAGGAACGTCATTTCACAATGCATGATGGGAAGAGTTTGGAAGCAAACGTCACGACGCGTACACACAAACGTCACGACGCGTACGCACAAACAACAAATCATGTACGTACGCGTCGTGACGTTTACTCCAAAACCCTTCCAATCATGCGTCGCGCACGCTTTTTGCGATCGTTTTAACTTTAGTTTCAGCAATTTACTGTAATGTTATTTCGTAAGTTGAATAAAAACACCGTATTTTAACGGTATTAAAAAGCTTTAAATGTTTACATAATATCGAGTTTATAGGCCAGATATGTTTAATATGTATTGTAAGGTATACTTACTTAAAAAATCTGAATTAGTGGAAAACCTGACGTACAAAATATATTACAGTATAATATAATTATTACCTGTAGTTTCCAGAGACAGTCAAGGCGGTGATTGACCTCTAAAGATCGGCCATGTTTACTCCACGTTAATACAAATAACACTAATATAAACCAATCAGTGAGAACTGTGAATCTAATAGTAAAAGGGTAATGAAATCCGTGATTAATTAGCCATTAATTTGATAAAATAAACATCATGTAAAGATACAAAGACGATTCAGAATTATTAAAGATATATTGTCCCCTGAAAAAATAAGTATTGAAAATGTTGTTGTTGAATACGCCATTGTAATGTCACATAATAGTTATCCACTTTGACCATAAATTAAATTTAAAAAGAAATGTTTTTACCTGAAAAAACGGTTGGCCCCTGATTTAAACCAAAAAAAATAGTCAAATTGACTGCCATGCCAGTCAAGGATTTTTGGGTGAATTTAACCATTTATTTTTTTGTTTTTTTTTCCTACGGAAGTGATTAAATTGATTAAAACTACAAAATAAACTACAAAATAACCTATTCAAAGTCTAATTAAATTAATCTTTATTTTTTATGTTTCTGATGGACAATACATCTTTAAACAATGGCTAATCAATATTAATTGTTGACAAGACACATACATATCATTGTGTTATTACGTATTAGTTTTCATCTATAAATTTATATTTTCTCGTAATGTGGACGCGCGCGTGCACACTTATTGATGATTATCGCTGGCGAGTTTTACGACGCTTTTACGAGAGAATAAGAATAATCTTCTAAGTAGTATCACATTATATTGTTTGAAGGTTTGCATGGCGAAATCAATTGTTGATATAAAGTTTGCGGTACACCACGTATATTAGTTCTGAAAAGGATTGAGGAAGATCAAAGCATATTGATCGAAACGTCGAGAAACAGTTCTTTTCAGAAGTAATATACGTGGTGTACCGCAAACTATATCAACATAGTATCACATGGTAATGTATTAATTGTTTTGTTTTGCAAATCGTCAGCGACATTACGATATAACATATTTGACCTACGGTACGTGTTCAAATGATGATAATATAACAGTACGATATATGTACGCGCGTGCTGACTGCATGTCTCATTATAATCTTACAACGATTTGTTATAAATTATTATTACATCGTTTGTTCGGTCGGTTTTATTTCAATCGGACATTTTTGATTTGAGATATATACGGGAGAATTCCCTTCCAAATAATATCTTCTCGTTTAATTACAGACGAATGGGAAATCAAACACGATGTGTTTACATTCATGCTGAAGTGAAATATTCTCTCACTGTTGTCTTATTAGTTATTCTTAATATCCTGTCCTTAAAAGCAATATTCGACAAATTATTCTGCAATTTTGTTTCGAGATTGATCTGTATGTGCCAATGAAAAGCATCTATTACACAGCAGGCATAATTGAAATTTAAACATTTACAAACGGTAATACTTTAGGCTTAGTTCTTACTAGGACGCAACACAAGGAAGTAAGGCAACGATTTGATCAATCACAAGCGATGGATTATTCGAACAGTCGCGTGTGATTGGTCAAATCGCTTGCGTTACGTCTCTATAGTGGGAACAGAGCTTTAGGTCGGTGCATCTTTTTTTTTCATACAATTTCACTGAATGTGCCAATAAAACCATCTATTGACGTTTAAACATTCTAAACAGTTAAATACTTTAATGCTTGGTTCCAACTAGGACGCAACGCAAGGACACAAAGCAAAGTGATTTGACCAATCATAAGCGATGGATTATTCAAACAGTCACGTGTGATTGCATTGCGTCGATAGTGGAAACCCAGCTTTAGGTCAGTCCATCTTTCGGCTCTGTATTTGTTATATATAAAAATAACTAATGAGTTATAATAATTTAAATTTCTGTGAGTTATATAGCAATAACCCTTATTGCGTTATTGTACATTAGTTTACACGGATTATTGGAAATTGTCGTTTACTTACTTTGCAATTCATATGCATCATCGGTATTAATTGTATGTAGTTAAGAAGATGCTAATTTGTAGCACCGTGTAAAAGGGATTCGATATTCGTAATGATTATTTTTAATTTAGAAATGCTAGATTATATTTTGAGTAATGAACAACTAGAGGCAGGCTTTTTTTGCTCAAGTTTTTCACTGTGCTCTTTTTTCTCGACTTATTCACTCTAGCCTTTGCTCGAGTTTTTCACTCTGGCCTTTTGCTCGAGTTATTCAGTCTGGCCATTTGCTCGAGTTAATATTCACTATTGCCTTTTGTTCGAGTTATTCACTCTGGCCTTTTTCTAGAGTTATTCACTCTGGCCTTTTTCTAGAGTTATTCATTCTGGCCTTTTTACTTGAGTTATTTACTCGTTTTTTTACTCGAGTTTTTCACTCAGACCTCTTGCTTGAGTTTTTAACTCTGGTCTTTTGCTCAATTTTTTTCAATATGGTCTTTTGCTCGAGTACTCTAATTTACTCGAGTATTTTGCTTGATATGCACATCGCATACATTCATAATCACAATGTTAAAAGACGTGCAGTGAGTCAGAATACAAACGAAGCCGTTACTTACTCATCGTCACTGTGATAGCATCTTAAAAGCATTGCATAAAGAGCGGCTGTACATGTTAAGACACCTCCCTTTACAAGGTGATTGAGATGAATAAAAACAGCACACAGTTGCATATCCAAAATACCAAATATGAAATAACACTGCCGGGAATGAAAGCAATGTAATTATTATGTAACATTGTTATCAGGCGATTATGATCATCACGTCATCGTCGTCGTCGTCCTCCCCCTCGTCATGATCACATCATCGTCATAATCATCATCCCCATCATCATTATCATCCTCATTATCATCGTTGTCGTCGTCCTCATCATCCTCATCACCATCATCGTCACCATCATCATCACCATCATTATCATTGTCATCATCATCATCATCTTCATCATCATCACTCCTTATATATTGTCATCATCATCACCCTTCATATATCATCATCATCATCCTCATCATCACCCCTTATATATTGTCATCATAATCATCATCATCATTATCACCATCATAATCATCTTCATCGCCATCATCATCATCATCATCATAATCACCATGGTCATAATTATCATCCTCATTATCATCATCGTCATCATCATACTCATTATCACCATCATAATCCTCCTCCTCATCATCGTCATTATCATCATCCTCATTATCATCATCCTCACCCTCATTATCACCCTTAATATATCATCATTATTTAGCATTATCATAATCCTATCATTATACTTCTTTATTCAAATCATTCTCCGTACGATGCTTACCTTAATGTGCTGTAAATTATTGTATTCACTCTCTTGGACGTCCCTCAATTCATCAATAACATGTGAGTTGTTCCTGTTGCTAGTGTTGTTCCAATCGATATCTTCATATGGATTCAAGTAACATGTGTTCACATTCTGAATTTAAAAAGTTTAGTCTTTTTTTAAAAAGTGGTCTTTATGAAAATATAAATTTTTTTTTAAAACCATAGACAAATTTTAAAATATAAAATTTCAGACAATACATTTATGCAATGAGTTCTCTTCAGACTGTACTGTGAATCGACTGTGCATAATAATAATAATAAATAATTTTAAACTATGGACCAATTCTGAAATATAAAATTTCAGACAATACATTTATGCAATGAGTTCTCTGCAGACTGTACAAATAACTGCATACATCCGGGTGTAAATTAAAAGTATTTTTTGTATGCTAGTAGACAACCTTTCTGTTAATCAAATCTGGCGTAGTACTGTGAATCGACTGTGCATAATTATTGGAAATTCTAGCATGTACGTTATAAATAAAGTGTTCCCTAAGGAGAAATGATATGAAAAAAGGTTTAAACCTGATCATGGTTTGATTGTTAAGCTCTGTCGTACGTTATGTGACAAAAAACGTGATGCGTCCATATATGGGCACGATTACGTCATATAACTACCATATTTGGACATATTACTACCATATTTGGGCACATCACACTTTTGGTCAAACTAGTTTGATAGTGTAGAGAGAGGTGTAAGCTAGGTATAGTGGCGGCTGCTGACTGCCGTCAGGACTAACTGAGTCGGTGACACAACACTACTAGGCATAGGCCTACTCAATTCATGATGCTAGGGAGAAAAACGACGATTTCAGTGAATAAACTTGTAACTTGGGTTAATGAAGAATTGATAGAACGATGACAAAAAACTACATGCACTCTATGAGGGAATAGCAGTGACGTATCGGTAAAATAAAGAAAAGGAGGGGAATTTAGGAAGTGAACACACTGTTTGGCCATAAATAACATTCGACACAACGACAACGTTTGTAATGTTTCAAAGCCTTGTCCATAAAAATAGACTTAACATCTAGAATCTTAGATTTGAATGGTTATCCCGGACGTTGATATATTACTCATCCGGTTACCGTAATTTAATGGCTACGTGTAATTATAATTATGCATCTTTCAATTGCAATCCTCCCAACGACTCTGTGTAAATCATGCCTTAATATGCTAAAGATTCGTATAAACAAGCTCCGCTTTCCAACTTAGATATTTGCAACTATATTTTACGCATTGTATATAGCACGTGGTTTATGGTCCCCGTATAGAGTAACAGTATTATTGCTTTGTTTATTCCAATCATCGGTCAATAAGTGGCACTAATGAACAACATAGAGAAAAAAATTGAATTATATTGATGAATTTGAGACAGTTAATGATTATTTAACGGGCGATTGTTCTGATAAAAAAAATAAAGATTGTAAAATTCTGTCTACACTATCAAACCAGTTTGACAAAAACAATGTGATGTACCCAAATATCACTGATCAAAACAACATTTATTCAACATAAACAGATAGTTTACATAGTTTATGGTCAAGACACACATAAGCCAAAGTGGCTTGTCTTTGTAGTACTCCTCCAATTTGGACCACCGTCGGGATTCAGAGATCTCGCTCCTGATGTCTACGGCTGACTTTGGCACCCAGCCGCAGCCGTCAGTGATATGGTATATGGTAGAGATATACTTGAATATGGTAGAAATAAAAAAATTAATTAAAAAAATCATCATGTCCATATTTGGACACATCACACTTTTGTTGTCAAATTAGTCTGATAGTGTAGACAGAGGTTTAAGTTCATGGTGAAAACGGTAACCGGTGTTGATGAAGATTAGTTGAGAAGATTTAATTTTATTGACAATTACCGTGATGGAGATAATCTATACGTACTAAAGTAATACTGGTAGTGAGAATAGCCAATGATACGTAGTAGATGACGAGAAGTGTACGAACGTGCCTGTTTTCGGCTATATACCCGGAAAGTCGTCGAATCCAGCTAGGTGACCGTAGAAAAGACTCCGCCAACGTAATGAATAATCCAAAACCAAACAACATTATTGAAAAGAAACCAATTAAACAGTTCTCAACATTTCTAAAAACAAAAATACAAAAATCTAAGTCATTAAGATTCACTACAAAATGTTAATAGCGCGTATATTTATTTTTATTATTTTATTTTGAAGGTTCAATGACTACCCTGGATAATGTTTAATGACTACCTTGGATAAAAGTCCAATGACTACCCTGGATAATGTTCAATGACTACCCTGGATTATGGATAAAAGTCCAATGACTACCCTGGATAAAGGTACAATGACTACCTTGGATAAAGATACAGTGACTACCCTGGATAAAGATACAATGACTACCCTAGATAAAAATACAATGAACCATGGATAAAGATACAATGACTACCCTGGATAAAAGTTCAATGACTACCCTGTATAAAGGTTCAATGACTACCCTGGATAAAGATACAATGGCTAGCATGGATAATGTCCAATGACTACCCTGGATAAATGTTCAATGACTTACCCTGGATAAAGGTTCAATGACTACCCTGGATAAAGATACAATAACTACCCTGGATAATGTCCAATGACTACCCTGGGTAAAGGTTTAATGACTACCATGGATAAAGATTTAATGACCTACCCTGGATATATTAAAAGGTCAATAGATAACCTAGATAAACTGTTACAAGGTACAATTGCTACTCTGTATATTGTGTGTCAACGGCTACCGTACCCTGAATATGTTAAACATTCAATGGCTACCCTGGATTATGTGAAAGGTTCAATGAGAATAATAACCTGACTTACAACTTATATGATGTCAGCATGATGGAGACGATGAAGATTTGGTTGATAAATGCGCACAGTGTGTTTGACTTAAATGCATCATCTCGTAATGAAGAAAACTGAAATAGAATGTAAAACTCTGTCTACACTATCAAACTTTAGTGACAAAAAAATGTGATGTGCCCATATATGGACATGATGATTTTTATTTAATTTCATACCACTACCATATTTGGGCATATCACACTCTATTTTTTTAAACTAGTTTAATGGTGTAGACAGAGCTTTAAGATATTTGCAAATAAGCAATCCTTGTTCTAGTGTGAATGGTGCTTCTATCATAGTCATTTTTTTCATCATATATTATATTATTATACGAAATAGAAAAGGAAGTCAATGATGCTCATTCTAAATTTCTATACCTATGCTCCATTACGTAATTCTGTGATAATGTCTAAAATGCCACAAGCGATTCAAGTGTACACATCAAGAAAATGCAAATATTTATTCATATTCATATTATACGACGTACGTACCATATAGGTTATATGCAAAAATTCCTGGAAGCATAATACGGAATACATATAACCGTTTACCACACACGTACTTTATGGAGAACATATAACAGTCATTTTAACTTAATGTTTAGGCTATTTTTAAAATGATTGCAAGTAAGAAAATCATAATTATGAAATTACTTTTATGCAATGGTTTTATAAGCCTTAGGCAATGACAGTCGTTTGATCCCTATCACACTGTTTTTTAAACAAGGGACATTACTTAATTTATCGAGCCAAATCGACTGGAAATATTTTGTAATTTGATATTCTATAAATATCGAATACAAAGAAAAACTGATGAATTCTTTGAATTTGCGTTTAATCCTGTTTTCACAAAATTGTCTAAAGTAGTAATGTGCTCATTAGGTTGTTTTCCTGCAAGGTATGTAAATATATGTGGTTATTGGGCTATCTATTTCACATTAATTGTGTATATTAAGATATAACTGTACAATTTGCATTTGAAGCTTTCTCTAAAGCGTAGTTCCCACTAGAGATGCAACGCAATGACGTATTCGCAATGCAGGCGAGTTGACCAATGACAAGCGGTAGTTCGAATAACCCATTGTTTGTGATTGGTCAAATCGCGTACGGTCGCGCTCACATCATTGCGTTGTGTCTCCAGTGGGAACTAAGCACAAACGTCGAATTGTTTGAAAGAAAGCATGCTCGTACAGTAGTTAAAGCCTGGTTCCCATTAGGACACAAGGCATGGACATAAGCGCAACGAGGGCGAAAGTATTAGGGAACTGTATCACGCGGAAGCTCATGTTTACTACGGCTGAAAATGGGTATTTGTAAACTCGGACTGGGCATGCGCAAACTCCAAGTCATGTCTGGGAGAAGAGTCTATGAGATGTATGCAGACAGTAGTCTCATTTCATGCTATATTTACGTTACACAAAATGTTTACTACTGATTGTTAAAAAAATAATTGATAATGAATCATTATTTTCTAAATTTTCGAATAGAATATCAATAAAAAGCATCATTTAATAAAGAAAGAACGTGAAGTGTTACGTCAACAAGTTGAGCGGCGTATTTTGTAAGAAATATTTCTTGTTATTTATCTTTACTCTCTACAAAGTAAAATGTATTATACCTTTCTTTCGTGACTTCTATCGTTAAAACAGAGTGTGACTCGATTGACGTGTTGTTTCGTGAGTGACACAGACGACTTCAGAGTCATTCCTTGAGCAATTACATGATTTATGTCAATATCTGATTTACGTCTTGACCTCTGACCGCTCAAACCCAGTAAACCCGTATGCATCTGATTGAGTGCACTGCATACCGAATATTTCTAATCAGGAAAAAATCGTAACATTAATATTATGTAAAATTATGTAGTATAACTCACAAATATATGTTTTTTTAATTGAAAGTTGATGCAGCCTTTATATACGTATACTTGATATTGATCTATTTATTTGTTAATGTTTCCATTATTCCATTATAATTAAATCGCGCTTCTTTAATATATCCGGGACGGATAACAGGATGCTGATTTGAATTCTTTAATTACAAAATGCTTTAAACATTTTGATTATTTTACATAGATGACATAGATTTATTTTACGTAAAGCAGTCTACTAAATAAAGCTTGGTTCCCACTAGCGACGAAATGTAACGCAACCTACGCAACGTAATAAAATGCCCTTCCGATAATTGTGTTTGCCCCCACCTGCGTGAAATCAAACCTGCGATGTTTGCAGCACTGTTGCGTCGTCGGTTCCCACTTGTAATTACGCAATACAGAACCTTGCGTTAATACGTCGCTGCGTTACGTTCTAGTGGGCCCAACGCTTAAGAATGAGCTGTTTTAAAATGTTTTTTTTAAAAGGGAATAGTTAACACTGTACTTTATGGCTACAAAGAGTGTATCATGTATCAGTGTTAAGATGTATAAAGTATGACGTATTCCTAAAGCTTGGTTCCCATTGGGACGCAACGCAAGGAGGTAGACGCAACGCAAACGAGTTGATCAATGACAAGCGACAGTCGAATAAATCCATCGCTTGTGATTGGTCAAATCCATTACGTTGGGTTACGTCGTTGTGTTGCGTCTCTAGTGGTTTCCCATAAGAGGACGCAGCCCAAGGTCGTAAAGCGCTGCAACGTAAAGCTTGGTTCCCACTAGAACGTAACGCAAGGACGTAAACGCAACGAAAGCGTTTTAACCAATGACAAGCGAAGTTATAGACAGTTAAGCTTGGTTCCCACTAGAACGTAACGCAAGGACGTAAACGCAACGCAAGCGTTTTAACCAATGACAAGCGAAGTTATAGACAGTTAGCAATCACAAGCGAATAAGCCATCGCTTGTGATTGGTCAATTCACTTGCATTGCGTTACGTCCTTGCGTTGCGTCGCTAGTGGGAACCACGCTTTAGCAATCACAAGCGAATAAGCCATCGCTTGTGATTGGTCAATTCACTTGTGTTGCGTTACGTCCTTGCGTTGCGTCGCTAGTGGGAACCACGCTTAAGTACTTTTGATCATTCACGACGCGCGCGATGGATCTATTGCGTTGCGCTTACGTGCATTGCGTTGCATGCATCTTAAACTTGGTTCCCACTAGCGACGCAACGCAAGGACGTATCGCAACGTAATTACAAGCGATGTATCATTCGAAAAGTGGCTTGTCATTGGTCAACTCGCTTGCCTTTTGCGCGTACGTCAGTGGGAACCACATTTTACACGTGGGATATACCTTTTGTTGATGACCAAGGTGTGTGAACGGAAGCTCAGCACTCCACGACGTCATTGACACGGTTCCAATTGAATCCTTTCGCGTCAACTCAAGGGCTGGGACGGGCAGCATACTATCTTCATTGTGGACACAATTGTGTACCGTGTGACCGTTGTTGTTTGAAGCCACGCCGTTGTCTATTGCCGAAACGTCGTCGTCTTGATCATTTACAACGTCTGTATCACATACTGTGCCGTTGTCCTAAATTCGCAAACATACAATGTTTCATTCATTCATTCATCAGCGGAAAATTATTATTATTTCCATTTATTGTCATTTGCATATAAAATATACATAGAAATTATGGTTGCTCTGAGATATACAAAAACAGATAAATAAAAAAACTAACAAAAACAATTAGAATTCAAAGTGTCAACGTGACAAGCATTCAGTTCCCAAATGACAGCTGGATAAGCTGTGGTTGCGAAATAATCAATTTTCTTTTGAATAATATACCTAGATTTTTTAAATACTATTTTAATACATTCTGAAAACCGGGGATGGCATTCATATCAATCTTTTCAAGAATCAAGACTGTAGAGCAACAAAGTGAAAAACTGAGAGAGAAGATTTATTTATTTATTTTGTTTATTCCTTTAGCATCCATTCAACAATACATTTAAGATACGTAACAAAGAAAAAAAAAACAGTTGGAATATTAAAATTGATTAAAACCAAAGTGAATGGATGCAAGGACGACCCATAAAATTATTTCCAATGGAATCCATTGCAAGAGAAATCGGAGATGTGAAAGTGAACAAGGATCATAAGAAAAGCATATGGAAATGTGAAAGACATAATAAAAATCACATATAAAATGTTAAAAAGGTAATATAAAAAAGTACAATAAAAAAAATATATATATATATATATATATATAAAATGAAGAGCACCAATATCATGAAACCGGAAGATATAAAATCAGATAGGAATATCAACGATGAGATACTTTCTTAATTTAATTTTTTTAATAGATTGATTATTGATGGATTTTAGAAGCTTAAGTGATTTTCAAAACTAATGCATCGTCTCATTTGGGCAAGCACAAGTGTGCCACAACTTTGGAAAGAAATTTTGTTCATAATGAGCTCTACTCAAAAACACTACAAGAACGTTTGAAGGAGAGGTTTTCTTCATCTCCACTTCAGACATTATAATGGGAATATTACATCTAATTTTTCCACATAATATCATTTATTTAAAAAAGGAAAACTTTCGTTTTTATGCTTCTGTGATATTTTTGCTATGCAAGTAAAACGGTAGTCCGGTTTCCAGACGGAGTTTTAATATTAGTAAAAAGATAAATATTTTGGCATATATGGCGTTTCATACTTATACTACAAATATCGAAAAGCCTCGAAATAACTACAGACTTGGTCAAGTCTAGTAAAACTGAAGCGAATATATAATCTGTCTACCTGTTGTTTAATTAGGTACGTCTTGACTTCTTTCGAACGCAGGTATGTATCTCGGCTCGACCCATCGCCCTCTTCCACTTCATAGCTACCAGCAAGGTACCCTAGCGTCGTCTCCGATATGTGCACACGCCTTGAGTACAGAAGTCAGATAAAATCGGTGTAATGTCATGCTCTAATCATTTATTTCATTTTCTTTAAAACGGCTCACTAAGGATCTACCTGAGTAAGTTCAACTTTACCCGGGTAAATAACTAAACATGAACAGGCCTACAGACACTTACCCTGGTACTCCACCAGATTCCATATGGTTAGCAAGAGTGACGTCATCACTCCATACGTCAAACTGCCATTTACGGAGACCCATCACGCCACATAACACTGCACCCGAGTGGATTCCAATGCGCATGTCCAAGTTAACCTCCGTTTTCTTATTTACAATTCTAAATAAAACAATTGATCACGACTAAGAATGTCTGTGCAATAATGTAGACATAGGCCTAAGCTTTGTCTAAACTATCGAACTAGTTTGACAAAAAAAGTGATGTGCCCAAATATGGTAGTGATATGCCAAATATGGTAGTGATATGACATCATCATATCTATACATGAGCACATCACATTTTTTGTCACATAAAGTTTGATAGTGTAGACAGAGCTTAATACAATTCGTCATGTTGAATTACATGTTATATGTTACTTATTTTATTATCATCATCATCATCATCATCATCATCATCATCATGTCATATGACGGTTACAAAATCCGTCTGGTTGATATTCAAATCTGTCCACACGCTAAATCTCCCGGATGCAAACCGTTCTATTGAATTATGGAAGTTTGAATGTGATTAAAGAAATTAAAGAAATAGGTTAAATTCTTGCATTTTTGAATTTTTAAGATACATTCCGAATAACGTAAAATGGCTTTCTACTCGATTCGAAAGCTGGACGAAGAAAGAATTTTCCACCGTAATTACAGTATACCTCCCAAGTCGATAGCTCGAGTAGTTCACACTGTTGCGTTTTACCGGTACTTCAAAATACCTTACAAAAATAATTTGGTCCAAGAACAATCAACATTGTCTGCAGTGAGAACATTTCATAACGTCACTGACCAAGGACAATACATAGTACTGTAAAAGAGCGCGCGTGTATTCTTATTGATAAATTCTTGATGGAAAACCTTATTGCCCCTTTATGTTTTTCCAGAATGTATAACAACTCAATTGTCATAAATTATGCATTATATACGAGTTAAGATGGCTAGTTAACTCCGACAAGGTACTTATACATTGTATTTACATATACAGTACTGTAGATAGGCGACCATCGTAATGGCTTAAAACGTGTGAAAACGTATACTCATACAGACCCTATACGCGAACTATATGTACATTCTACAAGATTTTGTCACCAAAATAAAGTCGCTATATCCAGATATTGAAAGCACGAAAAAAGCGTTAGACTTTGTTTAGGTGTCAACATAAAAAACCCTAGGCCTAGGCCTATATTATCATCAGCATTTCACATTTTTAAAAGGAATCTTTATACTATAAAGGCTTAGAGCAATATTACAGAAACATTGCTTTACTTTAAACTGTCTCGGATTGTATACATTAATTAAAGTGAAATGTATGTTGAACATATAATTTTGACAATATTAAATGCATGACACGCCAACGCTGCACAAATTGCTAATATATGACTAATATCTTAGCATAAAATATCGAGATTTAGTTTGATTCCTAATCCATAAAAGCCGTCACATAGCTCTTGGAAATACGTACGATTTTAAAGTAATTTATTTCATTCGCTGCTGATGTGTATTGGTTTTATTATATTGACATTTATGGTAATTAATAATGTACCGTAATCATTTCTGACATATCACAGACATCATTCTATACAAAATACAATTAAATTATTAGTAATATTATAATTATTATCGAATATTGCCTTAGAAATAATAACGCCAATCAATATAAATACATTCAAACAAACTATTATATAGCCTATTCATATATATTAAAGATTTCGCCCCAAAACACAAAAAATGAAAATTAATTAAATCAGACGTTGAATATGTTATTTTGTAGTTATATAATAGAATAACAGAAACTAAAGTAATATAAAATAAATACATGCACTATGCAGTAACAGTAGTTATTAATCAATTTAATCACTTCAGTAGAAAAAAACCCCCCAAAAAAGTAATAAACCATTGGCTGGCAGCCAATTTGACTTATTTTTTTGCTTTAAACTACAGTTTTTCAGTTTTTCTAATTTTTGGTCAAAGTGCATAACTATTTATGTGACATTAAAATGGCATATTCAACAAAACAAATTTTAAGAAATTATTTTTTTTAGGCGGACAATACATCTTTAATAAATATCAAGTTTAATCAAGTCAAATACATTTACCAATTATTTTTATTTTTAATAAATATCAAAATAATTAATATAAATTGATATAAACTTACTTGATAGCTTTAATCATCGAAAGACCCATTTCGACTGCGTTCTGCGCATGCCTAGTGTCAGCGTTTGGTAAGCCAGATACGCAGTAGTAACAGTCTCCAAGAATCTTGATTCTTAAGCAGGAGTTTACCTAAAGTATAACAAGCATTTGAATATAATTACAATGTGACGTCGGTGAAATGGCATTCGGCGAAACGTCCGAGTACCAATTACAAAAATGTTACACATTTTTTACTGATTTTATATTTTACTCTTACTTTTTAAATGGAAAAAATGTTTATGTATCAGCTCTGTAATGGCTCTATGGATTCTCTAAAATTAAGATATGGTTCTTATGGACATTGTCGATGTTATTTTGTCGTGGTTTTCTATGTATTCCAGTCTGTAAATGGCGGGCTTCCCGCTGCTGATTGCGAATTAAAATAACATAAATAAAATAAAAAAATCTTTCTGTAAATGCTGCTGATTGCAAATTAAAATAAAATTAATTAATAAATTAGCAATCTTTCTATAACAGTTCACAGAAAATACGAATTGACGCGGACTCTATTGTGGCAAGAATGATGTGAATTTGATGATGGTGGTGGTACCAAGGCAATCTAGAGATTAGATTGCCTTAGTGGTTCTCATTTTGTGTACGCGCGCGTCAAAATGTTTGTCTTGGCATCGCCTTGGCATCGTTATGAAAAGGAGACATTTGAAAACGTGTTCTCTCATTTAAGAGATCGATTAATTAGGGTTGGAAGCTCTTGTCGAATCACGTTTTATCAATAAAATATAATTTCAATTATTAAGTCTGTGGTGTATATTTTTACTACAAAGTTATTCTCTCCCGAGCATTTGTCCTGATTGAACTAATATAGTAATATAAAAATAGTCAATATGACATGATTTATCATAAGAGACATGGCATACTTCGGTCTGTTTATTTTCCATTAAAACCACAATCTAATCCATAGTATCAAACAATTTATTTCAATAGAACTTCCATTCGCTATTATGTAAAATGATAAGATTAACACAAGGTAAATATCGGTAGTGATATTGCTTCTGGTAAAAATATATTATAACTTTCCTATCCTGGCATTTCTAAGTCGTCTTGTGTCTCGTTTAATAATATCAATTGACAGAAGGCTGACGCACAAATGTTGTAACTAATATTTTTATTTGTTGGATTAAAACATTAAAATGATGATAAGCAGTGATTTAAATTGTGTAACCTTCATATGAGATGAATATTTATTTTAGGCTCAACAACTCAACTAGGTTATATCACTAAATTACACTCAGGAGAAAGATCACTTGCCAATTGAGAAAATACATATTTTGTTTGTGTTCGTTTTTACATTTATTATTTTGTAATATTAGAAATGTTATGACTTCTTAGAACTGGTTACATCGTCTACAATGTTTAAGTAAACATAATATTGTGTGTCGTCCTAGATTTATCACGGCAGCATTTAAGTTAGAATATAGAAAGACTACGGAATAAAAAACTCACTATAACGCAACGCAGCGACGTATCGACTCAAAGTGCTGTATTGCGTAATCACAAGTAGGAACCGACTACACAATAGTGCTGCAAACATCGTAGGTTTGATTTCACGCAGGCGGGGGAAAACACAGTGAGTGGAAGGGCATTTTCTAACGTTGCGTATGTTGCGTCGTTGCACATACGTAGTTACGTTGCGTTCGTTGGGTCGCTAGTGAGAACCACGCTTAACTTAAAAGAGCGAACAATAATCTTACCTGTGCAATCCTATCGAACCTTCCAAAGAGTTCGTTTAAGGTTTTTACAAGTTCTTTTGCTGTCATGTTTGCCGCCATTTGCGTAAAACCTTTCACGTCAGCAAACAGTAAGCTATTATTTAAAAAAAATAACAGTACTTATAATCTCCATTTGATATTTTAAATTGGTTTCATATAATAATACAATTATAAAATGGAGCTATCTATTTCTTATTTGCATTGATATGTATCAATTACCAAATTATTAGGCCTATTTCCAAACCAATTAAACATGATCTATGACATAATGACGTGACCTATGACATGATCTATGAAATATAATGATGTGACCTATGACATGATTTATGACAAATAGCAGGAATCATTGTATATGAATAAATTATATCTTTAATCCTGACTTAAATCTCGCAAGACCTTTATGTGGATTTGTAAACATATTTATTTTTTATCTATAAGTGCATTTCCATTCAGCACATTAGCCCATTTAGCCGATATGTATGGCTATTGCTCTATTATGATACTATCCTAATTTGGATAAATGAGTTAACAACCTCACCTAACGTTCTCGTATCTATGAATGTAAATCTTATGAAAACGGGTTGGTTGTTGAATGGGATTGCATTCAATTTCGTAAGCTAGATACTGCATCATTTCCTTAGCTACAAAAGATGGTAAAACCGATAGTAATAAACGTTCCTACAAGAAAGAAATCAATTAATAAATATTTGTTAATTTAGTAATAATTTAAAAGATTTATTTTTTACTTTAAAACAATTGTGTAACATAAGATTACTTTCATCATAGCGTAATCATAATGTCTGAACATACAAGCGATAGATTATCCGAACTGTCGCTTGTCATTGGTCAACTAACTTGCGTAGCGTAGAGTATACGAAGTGGCGTTGCATCTCTATTGAGAACCACACTTCGGGAAAAGGCGTAAAGTATATCAGTCTACCCAACAATTGGGAATGTAGCTTTCTTCAGTAATAAATCGTCATTTAAGTAGGTATATTTATTGGAAAATTGTTGGGTTCGGTTGGTTTCGGCATGAAATATGTACATGTTACGAAGTAAAGCTCTGTCTACACTACCAAACTATATTTAGACAAAAAAAGGTGTGATGTGCCCAAATACGGTAGTGATATGCCCAAATATGATAGTGATATGACATCACCATGTCCATTATATGGGCACATCACATTTTTGTTGTCACATAAAGTTTGATGTAGACAGAGTTTCACACTATATGAAGAAAAAAACTACTAAATTGTGTATTTCAAGAAAATGGACCAACTGGGAAAAGGTCGCGTGACAAACAAGATACTGATGCATTAGTTAAATTAAACTATTCTTTGAAAATGACGCAATTTTAGGGCAGATTGAAGTCAAAATAACCTTTTAGGCGGCAAGACATTCAGTGTATTACATGAATTCACTTTCCACTTTTTTGTAAACACACCGAGAAATGCATTATCGAGATTTCAACATGGTATTTTCAAGATCGACTGACTGTCATAAAATTTAGATTAGCTATGAAAATTTGATCACGAAATCTAATAATATTCTTCAATTAAAAGATAACTGTCTGAGATTAGGGATTACCATATTTCATTCAATTGCCATTATAAATTGATAATAGTTAAATCTTCAGATTTCATGTGTTTTAAAAACTATATCTTGATGACTACTAACCTGTTTCTTGTTTTCTTTTATCATCTGGATGCGCGTTTGGACACATTTGTGCGTTTCTAAGAAGGACTGGCGATGTATTCTGTCAGACAAGTAACATGTGTAAAAACCGGAGATGTTTGTAGAAATCAACACAAGCAAACTAGACAGTAACTGAAAAAAAAAGAGAGAGAGAGACCTTGTTATCATTGCGCAATCTATAAACAACATTTAGACGCACGCGTAAATGTATTTCTTGGTAATGTAAAGCTCTGTCTACATTATCAAACTTTATGTGACAAAAAAAATGTGATGTGGCCAAATATGGACATGATGATGTCATATCACTATCATCTACCATACAAGTACAAGTATTTTATTTTAAATTAAGTTGATTACCATATTTATTATTTGTCTGATAAATGCTTACTAAATGTGTACTATCTGTATTTGATGTGTTAATTAAATAAAAGAAAGATTTAGGCATATCCCTACCCTATTTGGGAACACCATACTTTTTTTGTCAAATTAGTTTGATAGTGTAGGCTAGACAAAGCTTAAAGGTTTTTGGTTAAAATTTTGTTTTTTAATAAAGTGAAGGAAATAATTATGTTTGTAATTGTTTGCCAAAGGCCTATTCAAAAGTGTATACATCTTTATCATATCATATTCTAGACTTGCCCCAAGTCTGTATTATCTTTTTTTTAAATTTATTTGTTTTTATTTCGACCGCAATTTGAGTATCCAAAATCAAGTAGTATACGTATGAAACGCCATATGTGCCAAAATATTTATCTTTTTACTAATATTAAGACAAAACTCCGCCTGGAACCCAGACTAATCATATTCCACTAGCAACTAAATCCTATCAAACTCAAAATCTACTTTGTAAACCATTTTTTTTCCTTCTAAGCATTTACAAATTATTGTATATACACAATACACCAAGAATTTACTAATGTAAAGGTTCATTTTTATGTGTGCCGCCGCGGCACGCTATTAATAAGATGAATTGGAAGAACACGATCGTCGTCGGTGTGCTCACTTTATATTAGATAATAATTCATTGATGAATAGGATGGAATACATATTCAGAGAAGACACATTTAAAATTTAAAATCATATTAATGTATCTTAACAGATAGAAGAGTGTTTTTATTTAAAATGTCAGTGAGACGCCTTAAACAACACAACTTTCAGAAGAACAGGTTTGATAACGTTTTTAAGCTCTGTCTACACTAAAACTAGTTTGACAGAAAATGTGCCCAAATATGGTAGATGCCCAAATGTGGTAGTGATATGACATCAGCATGTACATAATATAATTTGAGCACATCACATTTTGTTGTCAAACTAGTTTGATAGTGTAGACAGGGCATTATAATCAAGTGTAGTGTTCATCATCATCGTATAAATACGGTAGTCTATAGTAAAATATCTTGTATGTAATAAAGGTTAAGCCTAATGTGTTAATAGCGGATGTGATACAATGCACGGAAAAACAATAGTTTGAACAAATACATTATGGCACACGGTGTTTACACAACACTGACATATCGCCCACTGTAAGACGTAAGCAAAGTAATTCAAACACAATGTGTAAGAATCATACAGTTACATTTACGAGAACCAAAGTTTTGGGAACTTTCCCTCAAAAGCAATCGAGTATTAGTATTTTAATATCTTTGATGTATGGATACGGCGTATGTATCCGACTAGACTTTCCCCAAGTCTGTAGTTATTTCGAGGTATTTCAATGTTTGTCTGGAAACAAAACTCCGTCTGGAATAATCCAGACTATTACCGTCTCTATTTTCATCACAAATAAAATTGCGCCACTGCCTCGGAATAATTAAGATACCAGACAATCAATTTGTAATTCAGGGGATATAATTAGGCATATACGTAACTGTTTTAACTAACTGCCGAGTTAGTGGTTTACACACATTTTGTACGCGAAAGATTCATTAATGCGCGCGGACACGTTGATGATAGAGGCCTAGCTGCTCTCGTCAACTTTGTCTGTGTGTGTGCAGAGTATCACTGGGTGCTTTTAGAACCAACCACTGAGCGAAGAGCAATGATTGTTTTTTTGTTTACGTTTTAAATAAAGAGGCGGGTTGTAATGAATTTTGTCATTACATGGGATATCTAATTTAATAGATCATACTTACAGCCGAGATTAAATTACGTTGGAAAGAGGATTTCGAACACTGTGTCTGTGACATGATACTAAATGTAGTTACCATGTGTAACATAATACAAGTTAAGTAATATACACTCTACATAAAGAGCTAATACTCATAAATACGATATCCATAACATTAAAACGTCATCTGAAAGATACTATGATGAATGTAAATACGAATAATGTGAGTTGATAGCTTCTTGATTTAACAAAATGTAGGACACGTTGTGTTGATTTGGATATGGATTATTGTTTACATAAATTAAATAAAGCAACAAAACAAATGTTAAGGTATAAGGTATAAGGTATAATTATTACCTTGAAAAAACAATTCTTTAAAATGGTTTTGTTGAATATGCTATTTTAATGTCACATAATAGTTATTCAGTTTGACCAAAAATTGGATATAAAAAATACACCTGAAAAAAACTGTAATTTAAAGAAAAAAAATAGTCAAATTGGTTTTTGGTTGAATTTAACCATTTATTTTGTCATTTTATAAGTGAAAACATTAAAGTGGGTAATTTGATTAAAACTACAAAATGACCTATTCAAAGTCTCATTTAATTAATCTTAATTTTTTCATGTTTTGGGGACAATACATCTTTAAGAAAATAAACTTCCCCAAAAAGAACATTGCATTATTGTTATTAAACAGTTTTAAAATAGTTAGATAATTATAATTTATAGTTCAACAAATTCCTCAGTTCTTACAATAAACCGTTGATGTTAATCATTCCCTAAAGCTCTGTCGCACTATCAAACTAGTGTGATGTACCCAAATATGGTACTGATATGCACAAATATGGTAGTGATATGACATCATCAGGTCCATATATGGGCAAATCACATTTGTCACATAAAGTTTGATAGTGTAGACAGAGCTTTATATAGGTTAGCTGTTGTAAGTTATAATGTGCTAATTATTCAAAGATTTCAAACGCTGTGCTAACGACACAACGAATAACAATGGGTAAATATAACGCAGATTTTTACTCTAAGCTTTTAAGCTCCGTAAATTTTATTTTTCTAATGTTTGACATTTCCTTTCTAAGACGCACACTAATTGGTTTGAAATCGATTGCGAATTAATTTTTCGATGCTTTCAGATTGTGCTCTGTAAAGCTCTGTCTCCACACAGCACAAACTAGATTCAAGATTCAAGAAATTTTATTTGTCCATAAAAATGGAAATTCACTTTGCTTGGTAGATTAAAACAACAATATTGCAACAATTTAAAACTAGTTTGACAAAAAGCGTGCCTAGATATGGTAGTGATATGACATCATGTATATGAGCACATCACATTTTTTTCACATAAAGTTTGATAGTGTAGACAGAGCTTAAGTTTGATAGTGTAGACAGAGCTTAAGTTTGATAGTGTAGACAGAGCTTAAGTTTGATAGTGTAGACAGAGCTTAAGTTTGATAGTGTAGACAGAGCTTAAGTTTGATAGTGTAGACAGAGCTTAAGTTTGATAGTGTAGACAGAGCTTAAGTTTGATAGTGTAGACAGAGCTTAAGTTTGATAGTGTAGACAGAGCTTAAGGGACCGTGTCAATTTGTTTTACTGCAATTGTGTATTTTCTTATTTTTAATTGTTTTTATATTTTCGTTGTCGGAGTTAGTTAGTTAAGTTAGTTCTACTGTAACAGTGTATTGATAAATATAAACAGAAAGAAAGCAAAAATGTTACATAATTAATTATATAATGTGTTTTATAAAAAAGAATCATCATGTAAATGTGAAATCATTTTATAGTAGGCAGGCAGAAGGCAAGCTAAGCACGTACGTATAGTAAGTATTCCGAAATAAAATATAGGCCTAACGCATTACTAAAATGAGACTCGGCGGTCTAATTGTATCCGAGTTTGTCTCTTGTTGGTGCAACTTTTCGCTAATTTAATCTTTACGGGTTATACTTCAGAAAGTAACTTTGTATTGACTATAATTAAAATGTCTGTCTACACTAACAAACTTTATGTGACAAACAAATAGGATGTGCCCATATATGGACATGATATTTGGGGGAATTTTTTGATAGTGCAGACAGAGCTTAGTATAGTACAGTAAATATGGTAGTGATATGACATCATAGTGTAGACAGAGCTTTATTGATCTCATAGAGGGTATGTAGATATAATTATAAAATCGAATTATACCCGTGGTTCAATGTGTTTAATTGCCTATGACGAGATTCAGAATTGTAGAGCTATCTGAACAATACAAATTGATTACTAGAGATGATTAGTGTCAAACAAGAGCTCATCAACACAAAGACTTTATCAGCAACGCGTGTAGATCATCAACATCAAATTACGTAAAAGGTAAACCTTTTAAATAATACGTAATTTATATATTGTATAGCCTAAGCATAGCATTCCTGTTTACAGACTATCAGTAATTGTTTAGTATTAGACATGGAACACGTAAATTATAAAAATAAAGAACCAAATATGGATATCATTTACAACTAACCTACATAGTTTAGCTAAATACATTGCAACACTGATATGCGTGTTATTAATAGTAACTTCTATATGTAGGCCTAAATGCATAATGATATTGGTCAATCTGTTGCTACTTCAGTTGTAGTATTGAAATGTAAACGTTGTCAGTTCGAAGGCAAGTTAAATACAATGAAGAGAATTACAAACGCGCGCCGATGACTGTACATTATATTATAGTACTGACTAGTCTGGGTTCCAAACGGAGTTTTGACTTCATAGGCCTAATAGTAACTAGATAAATATATTGGCACATGTGGCATTTCATACATATACTACAGGAAAAGCCTCGAAATAACAGATTTGGGGAAAGTCTAAGTAGGGAGTTGTAACAGGGAGTAACTCCCTGGTCTAAGAACAAACGTACGTAGTGAACATTCATCTGATACGACGTAATGCTTTACGTCACTTTACGTAATAGATCTATTATGTGGATTCATTTACATAGTAGGGGGGGGGGGGCACGCAAACGCATAAAGAGAATAAACTTACTATTGCGCCAATGGTGTATCATGCTTTTGCATACTAAATACACATAAATAAACGCGCAATAAGTGCGTACACACCCATTGGCGTAACAGCTATGAGCGCTCACTGGCTAAACCTCCAGGGGCCCATCAACAGTGCCAGGTGGAAAAAAACAGGCATTAAATATGTCGAGAAGGGCGTTTAAGGGCCACTTAAGGTTCCTAAACTAGGGGCCTCGGGCATCTGCCTTACGCTACTGTACACACCTCAAAATAAACAAGCCAGTACTAACCTCACGTAAAGGATCACAAACTTCATCCTTGTGTGACGCTATAGTGAATCCACATTGTAATGTAAATCTCATAACAGAAATCAACGAAGTGATTGTCAGTAACGTCGGAACAGAAAAAGGGAGCATTGTGTAGCAAGAAAATATTATAAATATTACACACCATTCAAAATCTAAGAAAGAATTATACAAAAAGCACTGGTAGATGATGACGGACATGTTCATCTCAATCGCTAATAATATCCAGGTTAGAATACCAAGCAAGCGAAGTTTCTTCAGAGAAAGTTTTTGATATAGTAGAAGAAATACAAATACTACGAGATTACACATAGTCAACACTCCGGAGGCAAGGGAAAGTCCAAGGAATTTCTTGTTAAAGAAAACAACAATTAAAAGAGCTTTTGTTAGCATTTCAATTACGTGTAACACCATTAATGAACGCTGTCTCTGTTTCAAAAAGTAACGTTGGTAAAGATTCTCAAGATGACTTGATCTAAAATCACATTTCATAGTCGGTAATATTATTCCTTTTGCCGACGTTCCGCACGACTTACACGCGTCCTCCAATCGACTGGACACTGACAGACCCGACGGTCGGTTCCGCAAAAAAGCCGCCATTGTATTTCCAACTGGATGGACTTTATTATCTCTTTTTCGAAGGGTGTTCACTTGGTGGTCTTTACACGACGAGGTATTCTCGTCCGTAAAACTTCGTCCGTTGTAAAACGAATTTTCGTTATTAAATCGTAATCTGTATAACGCTTCTTCCCAAAGCGAAGCGCCTCGTGAGCGCAGACGAACATCCAACAGACCCGGACTTGCCGCCGTACTTCCACATTTTATTTTATCTACAGGTGTCCTATCAACATCGTCCGTACTTTTCAACGTTAAAGTATCCGATTTTTGTATCGTACGCTCAATTGCTTGATTGTTCTCGTTTGGGGTGCTTGGCGCGCGTTGGTTAAATCCGGTGGCTGTGGGATCGCTTGCGTTGTCGTCTGAATGTGACGACCTCTCATCTAATGACTCAGCTCCCGACGTTTTAGCTATAGCTACGCATTCGTTGTGACTATTCCCACTCAAAAATAAATCATCATCATTTGTTAGTGGACCACGTGACGACGCTTCACTTGTAAGTGTGATAATACACGTCTTCGGAACGACTCCATCGGGCGTTGTCATTATGTATTATGATGACTTAGCGATAGATATGTTACAAAGTTGCCATGATAATGGAAAACGTATAGGTATCAGTAAAAAGGCACGAATGCATTCAGCTTTGAAAAAGTGATGGTAACTTCTCTACAATTAAATAAATGTCTCGCGTCGCTTTCAAAATTATAATTAATAATAGGCTGATTAACGCCTGTCTGGAATCTTCTTCCGTACTGGTATACTCCTAATGGCAACTCCAACAATGATTGAAATAATAATAAGGCTGTCTTAAAATATGTTTTCAACCTTTGGTTCTTCGGGTTTCGTATCTGCAATTAAAAACAATTATTAGTAATTATCCTTTATGAATGAAAATGTATGGTTTCTTGCTGTTGCTAAGGTGTTAAAATTTGTCATGATTTACGTCACATGAAACAACAATCTAAGTATGAGGATTATTAATAATTCTTTCAAATTTATCAAAATGATATTTGGTTATAAGTAGTAGATCCATATTTCAAACGCATTGCTACCACCAGTATTTTGTAAAAACCATTTTTGCAATTTAAGCAGATGTTTGGAAGTTAAAGCTTGGTTCCCACTAGGATGCAACGCAAGGAACGCAAGCGTGTTGACCAATGACAAGTGACAGTTAGAATAATCCATCGCGTGGGATTGGTCAACTCACTTATGTTGCGTTACGTCCCTGTGTTCCGTCTCCAATGCGAACCAAACATTAGTGATCAAAAGGAAGAACCTTATTTAATATAATGTAATATGGTTTACACAAGGTTATCGGCCCTATTCCAAATTATCGTAAAGATAAATAATGATTGCGCTAAAAACAAACGCGGGCGTCAACTTTTGCGTCAACTGTCGAGTTATTGACGCATTTTCAAAGCCCTAATGAAGTGCATTACCCGGATCTTAGTGTTATATTTTGGTATGTTGCATATTTTATTGTTTTCTGAATGGCAACCATAATGAAAGTGAATAATTTATCAAAAAAATCATAATTTATTCATTAATAATGTATTAATTCAGATATTAACATTCAAATAAGTACATTAGAAATGTTTCATAAATACACAAGGTCGGCCATGATTTTCGAGTTTTATGTAGGATACTTTACTTATCTATGCTAAATAAGAATGAGGTTTGAATGTGAGGGCGGTAGTTTGATTTTATGCGAATATTTTGGACGTTATTTTCCATTTTGTCTAAAATTGCGTTTGGTTCGAAAGCCCTGTCTACACTATCAAAATAGTTTGACAAAAAAGTGTGATGTGCACAAATATGGTAGTGATATGACATCACTCCATTATATGGGCACATCACATTTTTTTGTCACATAAAGTTTGATAGTTTAAATAAAGCTTTAGGACCGCGGCTATTACAATTAAGTTTGATCACCATAGGCCTAACTACAATATGTATACAAAATTGTCCATAGGCCTACTTTCTGTATGAAAAACTTTTCCGTCACGCAATTAATCAACCGATATTGTAGGCCTATTCTACGACTTCAGAGAAGCATGTTGCACAAGACGTTAATGCCGATGTAGGCCTAATTGCCGTTGTCAACATTCAGTGGCTTCTTCTTCATGTATTCTTTAATATTATGACCTTTATGACCTTTTATAAAATCTAAATAGAATCTGAATGTTATATAACCCACATCTAAAGCTCTGTCTACACTATAACATTTTATGTGACAATTATGATGTGCCACTATATAGACATGATGATGTCATATCACTACCATATTTGGGCACATCACACTCTATTGTCAAATTAGTTTGATAGTGTAGACAAAGCTTAATATTGTAATTTTAACAGCGCCACCAATATGAACTCCATGTTGGTTTATAAGCCTCATATGTTTTAATAATTGTGGTCTAAATTTTAACAGACTTGTATTTGTACAGTGAATAGTGTTTTGACATCAATGCTGTAAAAAAAATCTACCTAGATGATTTGAACCGACATCACACACAACGTCGAATTAAGTTCAGTCTAACTAATGTGCACATAATATGATAATGTAATATCACTACCATATTTAAGCATATTACTACCGTATTTGGGCACATCACATTTTTTTGGTCAAACTAGTTTGATAGTGTAGACAGGGCTTTAGTCGATTTAAAATATAATAATTATTTACCTAATTGAAAACTTAACATCTCCCAATATAAAGAATCTCTGGATATTAATAGAATACATTCAAATCTAGGAGTTGTAAACATATTCTATCGATGAATTAAGTAAGGCCTAACTGGAATCATACACTTCATACATCAAAAGAGATAAAAAAACACTTTTCCTGTTCGCAAGTTAGGCCTCTTGTGAGAATACTGTAGTTAATAAATGAGATAGGTATAGGCTATTTACCAAGCCAGGAACGAGTGAAACTTATAGCCTACTCTTATCTGGTCGTAAGTTAGGCCTCTTTTGAGAATACAGGTACCGGTAGTTAATTAATGAGATAGGTCTACTTACCAAGCCAGGAAAGAGTGAGCCTTTACCTAATCTTACCTGGTCGTAAGTTACTGTAGGCCCTTTTGAGAATATTTAATAAATGAGATAGGTGTAGGCTACTTACCAAGCCAGGAACGAGTGAAACTTATAGCCTACTCTTATCTGGTCGTAAGTTAGGCCTCTTTTGAGAATACAGGTACCGGTAGTTAATTAATGAGATAGGTCTACTTACCAAGCCAGGAAAGAGTGAGACTTGGCCTAATCTTACCTGGTCGTAAGTTAGGCCTCTTTTGAAAATAGTTAATAAATGAGATAGGTGTAGGCTACTTACCAAGCCAGGAAAGAGTGAGACTTTAGCTTACCTTTTCTGGTCGTAATTTAGGCCTCTTTGAGAATAGTTAATAAATAAGATAGGTGTAGGCTACTTACTAAGTCAGGAAAGAGTGAGACTTAGCCTACTCTTATCTGGTTTCTTTTGAGAATACATGGTAGTTAAAAAATGAGATAGGTCTAGGCCTACTTACCAACTAAAGTGAGGTTGTATAGTTTCAGTGTCTTTACAAAAGTGTCTTGTTGCTCCTGACGGTTCAGTATCATTTGTGGAATTTTGCAATGCATTCTATAGCTTTAAAATAAGGATGTCTTTTTATCTCTTACAATCGATAATAAAATCCTTACAAAACGCCTGATTTCAGCACCTGCTATTCGGCTGTGAAATCGCTGCCAGCAAAGTGGTATTAAGATCTATTCGGTTTGACTTTTACGACGTAAACAGAGCCTACTTTGTAATTAGGTTCGAGTGTGTTTAATTGCCTTGGTTCGAGTTCCAATGCACTTACTAGTTCTAGCTGATTCCTAATAGTTTAGGTTCACATTTGCTGTTGCGAAGCCGTTGTTAATTAGAAACTCATTAGTGCGAATAACTAAGAGATAATGTGTCACGTTGGCACGAAAGATGAATAAAGTACAGCAGTTGTTGAAAATATAAATAGAAATTCATTGAATTACAATGCTATTTTAAAATATATATATTACTGAGATAGCCACAACCTAAAGAACACTAAAGCATTGTCTACACTATCAAACTTTACGTGACAAAAAAATGTTCCCATGATAATATGGACATGTCATAATCACTACCATATTTGGGTATATCACTAGCATATTTGGGCACATCGCACTTTTTTTTGTCAAACTAGTTTGAGTTGCATTTTGGAACCTAAAGCTTGGTTCACACTAAAAGACGTTCACGTCAGGGTACACCTTGGTTCCCACTAGCGACGCAACGTAACGCAATCTACGCAACATAAGCAAATGCCCTTCTAATAATTGTGTTTCCCCCCGTCTGCGTGTGAAATCAAACCTGCGATGTTTGCAGCTTTATTGCGTCGTCGGTTCCTACTTGTGATTACGCAATACAGCACGTTGCGTTGCGTTCTAGTGGGAACCACGCTTTAGGAAAGATGTGATACCAACTCTTACGAAGTAATTTATAGGCTGAATAGTCCTACTCAAATAATAAACACTAGTGTGGACTAATGGCGATCAAGGTATTACGTTTTCTATAAATAGATTTGGCTACAAACACTCTTCCCTGATATAATTAATTTGTTTATTGTATTTGAAAAGATTACAATTTTCAAGAAAATTGTTTTTGCAAAAAATAAAATGCGTTCTAATAACCTATACAGGTGAAGTTCATTGCTCTATCGGAAATTGATAGAGTAAAATACCGGATATGTTTTATTTTATAACAAAAGACTATTTTTTATGTTTGTTTTATTTGCCATGGCAAACTAAATCTTGACCAACCAACCGACAAACCAGTGTCAGTACCGCAATTGGACATAACGTGCTGTTATATACGCATGCGTTATTAAACGTAAAGTAGGCGTAATACATTTTGCAATTTTATTTTATATACATTATATATTAAATTTTATTATAAAATATTTCTTTAATAATTTAATAGATCTTTTTTTTTTTTAAGAATGGCCTTCTTAGTTTTACAGAAGATATTCCCAACAACTGTTGTAACATAACCATATCATAATCATAATTTAATAAGTTCCACTAGCTTCTCGTAAACAATATATCAGAACAAATAAAGATAACTATACGTTATCCAACACGTGCTCAGCGTAAAGTTACTATAAATCGGTAACAACATACAGAGCAATTATAGACAATGTTGAGCAACTTAAGGCCCATTTACACTAGGACGATAACGATCGACGAGAATTATATAAGCATGCATTTTTTTTTATACATAAAACAAAATAAATTAGAAAGGTTTTTGTTCTAGAACTATAGGATAATCATTTATGCTGTCTTTGATAAAATAATATTGTTTAAATTCCAATAAAATGACGTCATGATAAATAAAAACAATAAAATCGTTGTATTGTCACGATATTATTGCTCTTACTAATCATGATGTCATTTGATTGGAAGTGTTAAAATATCATTTTCATCAAAGAAAGCATAGATGGTTATTCTGTAGTTCAGGAATGACAGTTTTTATATTTCTTTTGTTTTATGTATGAACAATGCATATTTGCCTATTTATCATCGATCGTTATCGTCCTAGTGTAAATGTGCATTTAATTATTATTATTATTATTATTTTATTTATATAGCGCTTTTCCAAATTAGTATAAAATGATCAAAGCGCTTTACATCAGCACACCTAACAATGAGTCACTTCTTAGGAAATAGATGTGTTTTAAGGGCTTTATTAAATTTTAAAACCGTGGTTTGTTCCCGGATCACAGACGGGAGTTCATTCCACATCACCGGTCCAAATTTTGAGAAAGTATTATTTCCAGAGGTCCGCTTTTCGAGACAATGATCCAATCTAGTGTGATCTATCTCGGGCCTCAGGCCTCTCTTAGCACATCTATACACCCGTAAGAGATTGCTCAGATTACAGGGCGCATTATTATTTATACAATTGTAGACATGAAGTAACACTTTAAAAGTGATTCTACTTTCAACAGGTAGCCAATGCAATTCATAAAGCAGAGGTCTAGAACTAACAAACATAGGTACTTAGTAAATTAACCTGGCAGCCCGGTTCTGAAGCTTTTGTAATCTCGAAACGTTATGTTTGGACATTCCAACAAATTTAATATGAAAGACTTTGATTGTTGATAAAAATTGAATGTATAAAAATCCAAACTGAATATGACTAAAAATATAATATCAATACAAGAAAAAGATTGAAAAAGAATTTTATATAGCTTACATCCTACCAGTGGGACAGCCAGTCGACAAATCGTGTCAAATTTCGACTCGGAGAGGGCGCCCTACTTTTCTAATTTGGTTCAAAATTGCTAAATTTTAGGGTGTTGGAAAAACACAATATTTGTAATTTTAGCTGATTATCGGAAAAATATTGTTAGTGAAATAAATTCATAAATGGTTTTAATATATTGTCATGTAAAATTTAATGTATTTGAACAAAACGATAATCTGTAATTTAACGGCAAAATCAACCAATGTCTTTTTTCCGAAATTGTACCCTAGAAAATCGTTAAAATAAAATATTTAGAAAAATTGAACAGTCCTGAATTTAAAATCCCTGTTAGAAAAATTAATAATCTACAGTATACGATATTAAGATACAAAATTCGGTGGTTGGGATGCAGCTCCGACTATTCAAACTAAAGGTACCACTATTTGTTCCATCGAAAACTAGCGAAACCGCCATTTTGTAAACACATCGTCATCGTGTTTATGAATTTATTTATAGAGCGAACGATATACGCATGATATACGCGATGTTTATAATTGTCCGCGTATAAGAATTCATATAAATAATACATTCCAATACAACGTATAATATTATTACTTGTTTATTTATCACAGTATACATTTTAGTTGAGGAATATTTTCATAACTATTATAATAGCTTTTATAAGAGTCCGAGGCCTAGCCCTATTAACGAGCGATTGTTCCAGGGGCGGAAAGTCACTTAGTGACGTTGTGATCGGGCGCGTAGGGCCTAGCTAATATTAAAAATATTACCTGAAATAAGCGGCTAACAAGAACTGTTATATACTTGCTTACAATTGTTTTGTTATTGATGAACAAACAAGCAATTAGATTGAATAACAAATTATTTATTCATTTTTTTGGGTAAAAACATGTACAAACTAGTAGTAGTACTGTATAATATAAATTAATAGTATATTAAACTAATACAGTATAAATAATAAAATATAAAATAGGCCTAACATACAATAAATATTCAATTTTTAAGGTCTATCACATGACAATAACATAATTTACAGAGTATAGTGTAGTAGGTTTGCATTCAACATAAATATTTATTCAACATTTTGTTTTAAATAATTAAATTATAGTTTGGGTATTACAATGTCGGTAGGTACCGGTGTCATCTTTTTATCCACTTCACTCTCAGTTTGAAGTCACAAAGACAGAGAACTCTGCATCATCAACGATTCCTGTAAGTGTCAGAAAAAATAATAAATATTATTTAAAAAAAAATGTTAATGTCTGGTTGTATATATAATTATAATATTATTATGATGACATAAAAGTAAGGCAAATAGAAGCTGTATTTTATTAATTAAATTACAGTATTTACTATTATTATTTATATAATCTAGGCCTACTAGTAGCCTAGCTAGGCATCTATTGAGCCTAATAAATCAAATAATAAATGAAAAATAAAATAATAATATTAATACTGATTGAAAAAAAGGATTTTTTGGGGCGGGGGATCAGATCACCAGGCTAGGCCGGTGTAAGATTGAAATGTGTCCATCATTCAAAAGTGTCCGGGTGGACACTTTTCAGCATTGGATAATGTCCAATTGCATGTTTCAACGGGTTCGCGGGCGTTTTCCAACAATTTAATGCTGTCCGGCGCGTTTAATAATGTCTGACCCTTGGATTGAATACCGTCCGTGGTTGAGATTTGAGATTCAGGTTTTGATCGTGATTGCGCATGCACTTGTCTTTTTTTAACGACCACTATTTGTTAATAATGCCAAACTAGTTTTTATTTTTCAAAGATAACTTGGCTTAAAACACCTCCAATTAGCGACCATTATATTATTTGGTATGAATAAAGACAAGAAGAATAAATAACAATATAATAATAATCATGTAATAAAAACAAGTAATTATACTGGTCCTCTTCCAATTAAAGAACACTTTAGTTTAGACACTTCCAATTAGCGACCATTTTTATTGTTTTGTATGAGTAAAGACAAGAGTAATAATAGTTTTTAATCATGTGACAAAAAACAAGTAATTGTACTGGTCCTCTTCCAATTAAAGATCACTTAAAATTAAACACTTCCAATTAGCGACCGTTTTATTATTTTGTATGAGTAAAGACAAGAATAATAAATAGTTTATAATCATGTGATAAAAAACAAGTAATTGTACTGGTCCTCTTCCAATTAAAGATCACTTAAATTTAAACACTTCCAATTAGCGACCGTTATTATTGTTTTGTATGAATAGAAACAAGAAGAATAAATAGATTTTAATCATGTGATAAAAAACAAGTAATTGTACTGGTCCTCTTCCAATTAAAGATCACTTTAATTTAAACACTTCCAATTAGCGACCGTTATATTATTTTGTATGAATAAAGGCAAGAATAATAAATAGATTTTAATCATATGACAAAAAAACAAGTAATTGTACTGGTCCTCTTTCAATTAAAGATCACTTTACTTTAAGACACTTCCAATTAGCGACCGTTATATTGTTTTGTATGAGTACAGACAAGAAGAATAAATAGATTTTAATCATGTGATAAAAAACAAGTAATTGTACTGGTCCTCTTCCAATTAAAGGTCACTTTACTGTAAGACACTTCCAATTAGCGACCGTTATATTATTTTGTATGAGTACAGACAAGAAGAATAAATAGATTTTAATCATGTGATAAAAAACAAGTAATTGTACTGGTCCTCTTCCAATGAAAGATAACTTTACTTTAAGACACTTCCAATTAGCGACCGTTATATTATTTTTTATGAATAAAAACATGAAGCATAAATAGTTTATAATCATGTGATATAAAATAAGTAATTGTACTGGTCTTCTTCCAATTAAAGATCACTTTACTTTAAGACACTTCCAATTAGCGACCGTTATATTATTTTGTATGAGTACAGACAATTAGAAGAATAAATAGATTTTAATCATGTAATAAAAAACAAGTAATTGTACTGGTCCTCTTCCAATGAAAGATCACTTTACTTTAAGACACTTCCATTTAGCGACCGTTATATTATTTTGTATGAGTACAGACAAGAAGAATAAATAGATTTTAATCATGTGATAAAAAAACAAGTAATTGTACTGGTCCTCTTCCAATTAAAGATCACTTTACTTTAAGACACTTCCAATTAGCGACCGTTATATTATTTTGTATGAGTACAGACAAGAATAATAAATAGATTTTAATCATGTGATAAAAAATAAGTAATTGTACTGGTCCTCTTCCAATTAAAGGTCACTTTACTTCAAGAAACTTCCATTTAGCGACCGTTATATTATTTTGTATGAATAAAGACAAGAATAATAAATAGTTTATAATCATGTGATATAAAATAAGTAATTGTACGGGTACTCTTCCAATTAAAGGTCACTTTAATGTAAGACACTTCCAATTAGCGACCGTTATATTATTTTGTATGAGTACAGACAAGAAGAATAAATAGATTTTAATCATGTGATAAAAAACAAGTAATTGTACTGGTCCTCTTCCAATGAAAGATCACTTTACTTTAAGACACTTCCAATTAGCGACCGTTATATTATTTTTTATGAATAAAAACAAGAAGCATAAATAGTTTATAATCATGTGATATAAAATAAGTAATTGTACTGGTCCTCTTCCAATTAAAGGTCACTTTACTGTAAGACACCTCCAATTAGCGACCGTTATATTATTTTGTATGAGTACAGACAATTAGAAGAATAAATAGATTTTAATCATGTGATAAAAAACAAGTAATTGTACTGGTCCTCTTCCAATGAAAGATCACTTTACTTTAAGACACTTCCATTTAGCGACCGTTATATTATTTTGTATGAGTACAGACAAGAAGAATAAATAGATTTTAATCATGTGATAAAAAACAAGTAATTGTACTGGTCCTCTTCCAATTAAAGATCACTTTACTTTAAGACACTTCCAATTAGCGACCGTTATATTATTTTGTATGAGTACAGACAAGAAGAATAAATAGATTTTAATCATGTGATAAAAAATAAGTAATTGTACTGGTCCTCTTCCAATTAAAGGTCACTTTACTGTAAGACACTTCCATTTAGCGACCGTTATATTATTTTGTATGAGTACAGACAAGAAGAATAAATAGATTTTATTCATGTGATAAAAAACAAGTAATTGTACTGGTCCTCTTCCAATGAAAGATCACTTTACTTTAAAACACTTCCAATTAGCGACCGTTATATTATTTTTTATGAATAAAAACAAGAAGCATAAATAGTTTATAATCATGTGATATAAAATAAGTAATTGTACTGGTCCTCTTCCAATTAAAGGTCACTTTACTGTAAGACACCTCCAATTAGCGACCGTTATATTATTTTGTATGAGTACAGACAATTAGAAGAATAAATAGATTTTAATCATGTGATAAAAAACAAGTAATTGTACTGGTCCTCTTCCAATGAAAGATCACTTTACTTTAAGACACTTCCATTTAGCGACCGTTATATTATTTTGTATGAGTACAGACAAGAAGAATAAATAGATTTTAATCATGTGATAAAAAACAAGTAATTGTACTGGTCCTCTTCCAATTAAAGATCACTTTACTTTAAGACACTTCCAATTAGCGACCGTTATATTATTTTGTATGAGTACAGACAAGAAGAATAAATAGATTTTAATCATGTGATAAAAAATAAGTAATTGTACTGGTCCTTTTCCAATTAAAGGTCACTTTACTTTAAGACACTTCCATTTAGCGACCGTTATATTATTTTGTATGAATAAAGACAAGAAGAATAAATACTAGTTAAGACAAAAAGAATAAATAGTTTATAATCATGTGATAAAAAACAAGTAATTGTACGGGTCCTCTTCCAATTATAGATCACTTTAGTTTAAACACTTCCAATTAGCGACCGTTATATTATTTTGTACGAGTAAAGACAAGAAGAATAAATAGTTTACTTGTTTAATCCCCAATCAATTAAAAGTTGCACCTTTTTATAATCAACACGATATAGCTGATCTCTTGAAAAAACATAATCAGTTTTACTGAAGTATTATGTTAATTGGTACATTGATCGTCACATCGAGAATATGGTAGGGGTGTCACACTATGTGCGTCTAGGGTGAATGCAAAGATAATGACATCGATATAGCGCCACATCAACACGTTTTTATGCACCTTTGGTGTAAGTATTTATTTTAGTATTTTGTCCTTAAATCAGAATTTATATTCAAAGAAAAAATGACTTGTTATGTAAAAAAACAACAATTCGGTATCTGGAATCTTAAAATTAATGTATCTATAAAAATAATTAATATGGGATAGGCCTGAGACCTCATACATTTGTTAATAGGGCTACTTTATTGAACCTTCATTTTATCGGATGTTATAAGAACGCTTGCTTCAACCGATTCTTTTTTTGAACAGCATTTTGTTTAAAGGCGATTGTGTTATTTTCAATGTTTAATAAACTTCTGGAATTTCAGAGAAACCCATTTTAATAAACAAAAGCTTCTTATAAAATGTGCTTACTGGATAATGTTTCATACATGTTTGGCTGGTTCAAATTTACTTTACTTTTGCTTTTCCGCTACTCCCCTGTTATACTATATATTTGTTGTTATGTAGAAAGATTGAAAATAAATTCATTCATTCATTCTTCTTTTATTTCGAAAAAAAAAAATTCTCCATAGTTCAGTAACAAGTGTACATTATTGTAAATATAACAAATACATATACATATATATATATATATAATATATATGTATTTGTTATATTTACAATAATGTACACTTGTTACTGTCTGTATATATATATATATATATATATATATATATATATATGTATTGTGTTCCAACCGTACCACGCCGAGAATGTTAAAGGGTCGTTATCCGGTCGAGTTAAAGAACAATACCATGAAAGCCCCAGTGGTCTAATGGTTAGGGCAACTGCATATCAAGCCGACGGTCCGAGTTCGAGCCTCGGTTGGGGCGACTTTTTCTCATTCTCTCAGATTTCCTCATCTTTATCGTTTCAAAAATTAATTAAATCATTTTCAGTGTATCACCGGGCGGTTTGGAATTTATTTCTATGCCTGTTGTGTTTACAACTGAGGACTAGTGCTGTTCCGCCGTACCACGCCGAGAATGTTAAAGAGTCGCTATCCAATCGAGTTCGAACCGTGAAAGCCCCAGTGGTCTAACGGTTAGGACATCTGCATATCAAGCAGGCGGTCCGAGTTCGAGTCTCGGTTGGGGCGACTTTAACTCATTCTCACAGATTTCCTCATCTTTATCGTTTCAAATTAATTAATTAAATTTCAGTATATTACCGGGCGGTTTAGAATTAATGTTCTATGCTACATAGTCACGTGGTTAGAACAATAGTTTCATATATCTACTATGTAGATTGGATGAAGGAAAAGCAAATTCATGAATACATTACAAATAAATGTATGAATTGTGAATTACAAAAATATTAAATGTTGTTGTCTTGTCAGAATGAGTTGTAAATATGAACGAGTTTTGTAAACATAAATTATATATCATTGATCATTACTTATATTAACAGGATAAAATAATAATAGTGTAATAATAATGAACAATAGTTACAGAAAAATATTTATTTATTTATTTATTTATTGCTATTAAAACTTGTTTCAGTAAGTGTGTTTGTATTTATTTTACTTTGTTATTGATCATCATTGGTCTGGCTACCAATACATTGGAAGCACGCAAGCCTCGCTACCACGTCAAGGTTGATGATCATAGCGAGGGTAGGTTGCACGTTTGTATGTGCCCCTTTGACCAAAGAAAACATATTATAGAAGAAAATTGCATAACATTATGAAACAGAATCATATGAGTTGTAAATATGAAAAAGTTTTTTAAACATAAAAATACAATAAAAATAAACACTAGTTACAATCTAATTCACGTACTTTTACCTTACCGGACCTTTAGTCGCGTTATTCTTTTATACAATCTGCTTTTTAATTAATTTTTTAATCCTTGTAGCGATCAAAGCAGGGCGCATGACACATCATTGCATGTTTACACTGGACACACTGTATTTGATCTGTTGTTACCTGCCATTAGACCCCTTGAGCCTTTGACGTACTTATGCTCAGATATTCGTCTTCCGTTGATTCAATGAAAGATGGTGACGCTTTAATTAGCCGCTGTGGTGAATCTATGTTCTTCTTTCTGGTCCGACAAATGCAATTGGTATTTCTTCGTCGATGAGTTTCAGACAAAGCCGACAATCTCCTCTTGACGGAAGCACCTGTAAAAAATCAAAGCATTAACGAAACTTACCTCTATAAGGTAAACAAATACCCTTTTCACCATTTAATGCTTCTGTGTATGTTGAGATTACCGGTCATAGGTAGGCCTACAGTTAAAGAGTGACGTTGTATGAATCAACATATAATTGTCCAGGTACTTCATTGTTGCTCTGATGAATCCTTTCCGGGAAATGTTCCATGTCACAAAGCAAATTGAATATATTTGGATCGATATCATCTTTTAGATGGTTGACTGCTTCAATGTCATAATGTGTGTCCGTGAATTCAGATACGTATATAACGTCCATAATGCCTTCGGAACGCATTACCGCTTCATCTTCGTAATTATCTACCAGAGCAGCATTGAGGGTCACATCGGATACAATATCCCAGTATTTCCGTGCAAGGTGGTTTTTGATTGGTGCGTATGGTGTACGAGTGTATTTTAATTCAGCGTCATAAGTTTTCTTGTCTACATCCAGGACAGGCTCAAAGTGTGCACATAAGTTTGATAGGTAGATGTTTCTTTCAGATACTAAATCACCAAACTGATTACTTATTGGTGCATATTTCAACCATTCATAATGTGGAAGCCCTTTCCTTCTTCCATATTTACTGTAAACATAAACATTCGTATTTGACATGGTCGCAAATGCCATGATTTCGATGTCCGAACCCCATGTCCCATATTCCCCCATTCTCGTGTCTTCCACGTATCGTTCAAATGATCTGGATTCAATTTTTTCAAATAGGTTTTTGTTCATGGACATATAGTTTAGTATGTAATCCCGTACAACTACATGGTAGTTCTGGACACCAAAGAGAATATAACTCAAAGCCCTAAAAAGACAGTTGCCGTCCCCTCTCATATTAACAACTTTAGTAGGCCTGGCTGCCTTGTCCATTTCACATTTTAAGTGAGTTTTGTGAAAATTTTTGACATTGATACCAAATGGTGCTGCCTTTTCAAGCTGCCAATTGGCATCGACAGGAAAGAATAACTTTCTTGAAGTTTTCGTGTTGAGGTATACCACATCACTATCAGATACAGGCCTACTGTTGTCATGGTCATCATCCGGTGTGACATTATCATTGTCTAATGTAGGTATGTTATCGTGATTATCCAGTGTGATATCATCGTTCTTGGATGTAGGTATGTTAATGTGATCATCCGGTGTGATATCATAATTCTTGGATGTAGGTCTGTTATCGTTATCATCAACATTCTTGGATGTAGGTATGTTAATAATGTGATCATCCGGTGTGATATCACCATTCTTGGATGTAGGTATGTTATCATGGTGCGTTACTTCAGGTGGGATGTCTGGCGTTCGCTTTCGTTTCTTTGGAGGGAGATGCTTATCATTGGTATTACATTTCTGTTTAGTGCTTGATGATGGACAGTTCAAAGAGGTTGTTTTATCGGACTTGTAATGTCTGATCTTGTTTCCGTTAACAATAGCCCTTCTTCCTTTTAGTCGATATGTATTGTGAGTGAGGACTTTTTCTATAATATATGGACCAGTCCATCGAGCATTAAGTTTGCCTCCCTTTCTTGACAAATTTCTGGAATTCTGCAAGAGCACTTGATCTCCTGCATAGTACGTGTTGCTTTTAACACCAGCATCATGATAATGTTTTTGCTTTTTCTGTGCTTTTTTGATATTTTCTGATGCCTTTCTCCTTGAATCTTTGAGTTTCAAAAAAGCGTCCACTCTTATTTTTAAAGGAACAGTTCCGGATATGTCATCTTTATTAGACGAAACGATGGGAATACGTAATTCTACAGGCAACACAGCCTTTCTACCGTAAACTAATGAGAATGGGTCACATTTCGTAGACTTGTGCTCGGATGTTCTGTAGGCAAACAACACGTATGGGAGTTGTATATCCCAGTCATTTTGGTCTGCGTTGGTCAACGTCATAAGCATTGTGCAAAGTGTTCTGTTAAAGCGCTCTGTTTGCCCGCCTGTTTGAGGATGGTATGGTGAGGCAACTCTGTGGTCTACCCCAATCAGCTTACAGAAGCTGTCATTCAGCTCATTACAAAACTCTCTACCCTGGTCTGTAATCAATATAGAAGGTGTTCCATGTCTGCAGACAAAATCAATAAAAGATCTCAGCACTGTTTTAGCAGATTTATCTGGAATTGCATCAGCTTCCACCCATTTGGTAAGGTACTCCGTAAATACAAGTAAGTACCGATTACCTGAAACACAGCAAATAATAATATAATAAGCCGTAATAATAGTAGTGTCAAAATGTCATGATGAGATGTACAACACCCGAACTGTACGAATGAAATAACAATAATAATAACAATATTAATATCAATAAATATAATAAGAACAAGAACAATAATAATATCGTGGATTTACATAGCGCCTAATGTTGTAAAACCTCTATGCGCTGAACAGTATTACCCCAGTCATGGTTTGGATCAAATTAAAACAGGCAGAAATAAAGATTATTACAGTATAGCCATAATCGATGTAAATCCGGTGACAATAATAAGAGCATCTGATTCTTGGTAAATCTAGTTTTTGTTGACAGTGTAAAAAAGAGAACTGTCATAATTTTAGTTTAGTTAACAATTTCAAGAAACCTCACAGAAATTGCGCTTGTGCCTTTACAATAATAAATTTAAGTTCAGCCCTATTACAATAAAGGCCGAACAGAACTAATTATTAACTGTAATTTTAGGCCCTGAAGAATGAATTACAAAGTTTTCTGAACGTATTTCATTCATGTCTTCTTGCTTTTTACTTTTACGTTTTGATTTAGCTTTTTTATCCAGTCACAGCATTTTTGTTTTTCAGTAATTTGTCATGAGATACCTTACCATTTTCTGTCTTTACCAAAGGCCCAACAATATCCATACCGATCTGTCTGAAAGCAGTATCTGTTACGGGTATAGGTTGAAGTGGCACTTTTGCTTTTTTTAAAACTTCTTTCCGTTGGCACTGATCACAGGCGGCTATAAAATTACGAACACCATCAAATGACCCCTTCCAATAATACCTTTCGCGTATCTTTTTCCAACTGTTAAAAAAAAAAAAAAATGTGTTTATTGTATTGATGATATTCAATCTCTTTGTAGGTTTACTATTGACCTTAAAACTGTATTATGGATTCTTTAAATATTTTAATTTTATTTTGTTTTTTAATATTATTTATTATTTATTACCGCAGTTCACATCACCATTCTCATCAATGCATTATAATAACATTACAGTTTGGCGTTCCATATATTTTAACTTTTCGTTTAAGGCAAGCACTGGGCACAACTGATTAATTAACTTTTAATATTTATCTATGTTTCTAGTTTTTTTATTTGACAATGATAAATGAATATTGAAAAGGGAAAAGATACCTTCTATGAAAAATGTCCATCAGTCCGTGATGATTCCGTGTCACATTGTACCAGGGAGATTTACATCTCCCTGATTGTACCGTGTTTACATTCTAAATACCCCCATATAAACTTCAAATTGAGTGCAGCCTCCCATACAAAATAACTACGCCCTCAATCTGGTAATAATTCACTCAGGCAATAAAAAACTAACTTGAAAAGTATAAATAATTAATTGTCCTACTAGAATTATTGTGTACGCTTGGTGAATGTGCGACAGAGTAGATATAAAAATCGCCACTTTTTTTTTAAAATAAACAAGGGGAAATATATACGTTTTAACACTACATACTGGTTAAATTTATTTATTTTTAAAATGTAGAGGACACCCTATTAAGGAAACCGGGTACTTTTTAGTGAGCCACAATGGTAGATTGCGAGAGGTAGTGGTCCTTTAAAATAGGTGGTCACTTACGAAAGATGTGGTCGATAAGGGAGGTGGTCGCTTACGATATGTGATCGATTATGAGAAGCGGTCTCCTAACAGAGAGGTCGTTTATTAGAAGTGGTCACTTAAGAGAGGTGATTTATACAAGAGTTGGTATATTATGAGAAGCGGTCCATTTAGAGATATGGTGGTCTTCTAAAAGAGATCATCACTTACGAGAGGCGGTCGAAAATAAAAAGCGGTCGCTTACGAGAGTTGTGGTTGTTAAGAGAGGTGGTCGCTTACTACGAGAGGTGGTCGATTATGAGAAGCGGTCCATAATGAGAGGATGTGATCACTTACAATAGTTGGTCGATTATGGGAAGCGATCCCTTAACAGAGACGATGGCCGTTTAATAGAGGTGGTCACCCAAAAAAGTTGTCGTTACGAGAGAGGAAGTCGATTATTTGAAACGGTCCCTTAAAAGAGTTGGTTGCTTACGATGTGTGGTCGTTTTAGAAAGTTGGTCGGTTACGAGACGTGGATAGATGGATAGCTAAGTAAACAGATGCATTTGCACATGATTTAGACATTTAGGTTTGTAAAATATATATTTTCTACATTAGCTGGCGATAGTCCTACATTAGCTGGGATGCAATTTTCGTTCCTACATTCGTTGTTGATCGTTCTACATGGTGTTAATTTTTTTCATTACATAAGCTGCAGGTGGTTTTACTCCATTACCGGGGGATTGGAAACTAGTTTTGTTATTGAAAATGCGTTTTTTTTAAAGAAGTATTCCCTAAAAAAAAATGTAATAATCCACTTTAAAGTTACATAATAAAAGTCTTCTTCCTTACCTTTTTTTTTGTCAAATTGTGTTTTCTTTCATAAGTATACATTTTAAACGAACGAAAGTTAATACTGATATGGCTTTTTGCATTATGAATGAGCAACTAATATTGAACATATTTATTATACCAAGACCTGAATAAGTTTTCATTCGGGAAGTATTTGTATCACTATTTAAAACTAAGATATCTCTCATGAGGGATATCTCTATATTACTTACTTACCAAGATATTTAGAATGGAAGATTCTTGTCCCATTCGGAATATCACAAGTGGATTTTTTTCTGTGTTAGTTATGCAGTGGGCACGTGTAGAGTACCGTATATGAACTGTTATAAAACTAAAACATTACTATTATAGATAGAGCTAGTTGTACTGTATTCTTCTTGGTTTTTCGAGGTGTAATAAGCCTACAAAAAAATATCTATTAACATAGATATTTCTTTTAAAAAGTAAGACATCTTAGTTTTCAATTGAAATAATCTATCTTTATTAAAAGAGATATCTTAATTTTGAACTAAAGATATATGCGTTGTGTAGCACTGTGTAAATTATATAATAATAATCTGTCAAATTATTGAAACAGTGCTCATATTCGGAACATTTTTGATTAATTATTGAATGCCAATATATGTTTTGTATTTTTTACATGTGGTATTTTATGTTCAACTTCAATATATTTATACAATTAATTGCGATAATATATTGAGTAGAAATTATTATCGACTTAACATATTTTTCATTCATGGAGGTATAAAAATATGTTTGAATCTATATATAAAATACTAACTTCATAATGTACACGGTCATTATACATTTTTCAATTGATAAGTATTAGTTATTATTCATTTAATTCATTCATTTAATCATTTGTTTCGAATTCTGTGGTCCACAGAAAGTAAAATTACGTATAAAATCATTTAAAAACAATGCTGTACTAATTACTAATACTCATCTCAGGATGGCATTCCACCTGGCCAAACATATAAACAGTTTTAAAGTCACCCAGAAACTTATCGAAGCTTAAATATTATTTAATTGACAAACTTTAAACTTACGTTTTGTTGACACCCAAGTGACCACCATGTGCCTGCTTATGGATACTGTTTAACACTTCGTTTTTTTCTTTCGGTAACAATACACGCAACAATCTACCAGAATGTTGTTTGTAATACAAGATATCACGAAGAATTGTAAAGTTCTTGGCTTTCCGTCGCAAACTTCGTTTTAATATTTCAGAATAATTTACAGGATAAACGTTGTTTTGTAGATAGTTTCTCAAGGCATCAAACTCATGATCGGCCATAATGATAATAAGTAAAAATAGAAAGAAGGCAGATTGTAACGAACAACACCGTGATTGGAACTTTGCAAGCAAAGTGAATGATTTTTTAAATGTAGGAGGTTTTGAACAAACATTGAGCCAATCAGCTTCTTGCTACATTTGTTTTAACCAATTGCCGATTAGAAGAAAGAGCAAACAGTTTTGTCAGGTGTAGGCCTATAATTTAAACTTTGTGCCTTAAGTGGATGTCACGAACTCCTTTTACGTATGTTTCCGAGCGGTTGAAAATACTTTAGAAACTCCCTTGTGACATAAAAGTATACACACCAAATTCACAAAGTTGTAAAATAACTCAAAAACAAATCTTTAATTTCAATCAACTTCAACTTTCAACAACCCAGTAAGCATTTTAAACAACAGCTTCACAATAACTTTTACAATCTAATATCCAACCTCTAATATCCAACAACATGACAATAGTTTTACATCCCTTTATATACAAGATGTTCCTATCCTTCTATATCATTCTTTATACTTCTTATTCTATTTGATTACAGTTTCTATTAATAGCATACTGGAATGTTCCTGATTGTTATTATATTAATTATACATGATGTCTTAAATGTAAACATCTTATTCTAGAATGTTCATGGTTAGGGAATGGTAATTTATTACAGTGGCAAGTACACAAAAAATGAGAGAAAAAAACTATTGGAGGGAAATGCCATTTATTAAATTAAATTTCGAAGATACTCTTATTGGTAAACGCTTCAGTCGTTCTATTACACAATAAATAGCACATTCAGATAGGAGTATAAAATATAATCATATAGTTATTCTTTATTACATATTATAAGTTCATCTCAAATTATATTATAATATTAATTGAAATTGTATTTAAATTTGTATCCGTTTTTGTCGACAGGACCACAATGCAAAACAAGTATATTTCTACTTGATTGTGTATAATCCTATATAAATATGTTGTTAAATAAATAAAATAATATTAAATAGTAATCTACGTAAAATAATATTATAGTACATAAGTTCGTATTAAAACCGTTCAGGCTATGAGGCAACCCCCGCTCCCTGTATATTAAATAGAAACATTTTTTATAATACTTATACTAGAATCATATACTAATTTATTTAGTTATTTTTTAAAATAAGAGAATTAAATTACGTAACATACTGTGGTATATAATTCTTGTAATGAAATCATATTCATGGTAAGCGTAATCTTAATTTGAGATATGGCAAGTTCGCACCCCTTCTCCTGACAAATAACAGATGACAGTTAACACGACTACCGGTAATTAATATCTCCCGAGAGCCGCTGTTTTGAGGTTGACCTGACAATTGTGGCCTGAGTTATGGGACATTACCCTTGCTGGACATCTGGTAAAAATAAATACTGATTATGCTGCCACTTTAGTACACAAAACAATAAATAAAAAAAAATAAAAAAACACAACTTGTGGCATTTCCTTTACACTAGTCCCTGTTCAAAACCGCTAGTGTAGAAAACGGCAGCAAATGTCGTCGAAACTGTCAAATCCACCCATGTAGTAAAACCTAGAACTAGCTAATGTAGAAACACCAACAGTTATTTATTAAATAAAAATCAACATTAGCTAATATACAACTTAACAGGTAATGAAGTAACGAAAATTGCCTCACAGCTGATGTAGTTAATATCGCCAGCTAATAAAATAATAATTATATATTTTATAAACCTAAATGTCTAAATCATGTGCAAATGTATTTCTCTACTTAGTTTAGCTGTCAGTCTATCCACCTCTCGTAAGTGATCGGCTTTCAAAACGTAGCACTCTGATCGTAAGCAACTACCCTTGTTAGCGACCACCTTTAATATTTAAAAGGGACTACCTCTGTTAAAGGACCGCTTCTCACAATGGACAACTTCCTGAAGGGGTAACCTCCTCTCATAAGGGACTGCTTTTCATAAACTACCACCGCTCGTAGACGACCACTTCTTTTACCGACTACACCTCCCGTAAGTGACCACCTCAATAGAGGTGGTAATTTGCGAAAGGTGGTCGTTACGGATGGTAGTCGATTATGAGAAGTGGTCCCAGTGGAGAGGTGGACGTTTTTTTTTATAGAGAGGTCGACACTTTAGGCGTGGTCGTTAAGAGAGGTAGTCCGTCATGAGGTTGATTATGAGAAGCCGAGGTGGTGGTCCTTTAAAATAGCTCGTCCTTGACGAGTGGTGTGGTCGTTAAGAGATGGTGGGCGATTATCAGAGACGGTGGTCGTTCAATAGAGGTGGTTACTTACTAGAAGTGGTTGTTGGTTGGTCACTTACGAGACGTGGATAGATGGATAGCTACCGGTAAGTAAAGAAATGCATTTTCACATGATGTAGACAGGTTTTTAAATTATACAATATTTTCAACATTAGCTGTGAGGCAATTTTCGTTACTACATTATCTGCTGACCGTTCTAAATTAGCTGGTGTTGATTTTAAAAATTGATACATAAGCTGTTGGTATTTCTGGTATTAGCTGGTGGTTTCTATGTTTATATGTCCATATAAAACAAAAATACAACCGCGATTTTTTAAACTCAGCTGCATGTACAGACATTGTGGCAAAGACGTTTTAAACGCTTCATTTCAATATAAGCCATTATTCTATGAATTTGATGTATAACGGTATTGGACTGTTTGTATTGGGAACGAAATACCCTAATATTCGAAAAAAACAAAAAACCGAAATACCCTTGAGTGAACGAATAATTATGATGCGCAATTAAGGTGTTTATTTTGCCATATAAAATATAAAAAACAAATATTTTTTGGTAATATGCATCAACAATATTTTTCAAATGTATTTTAGATAAATAAATAAATAATGTAAAGTCTCTAGAAACAAAGCAAATATTGTGACTAACCAATTCAATGTTTTATTAAATAAAAACAAAAATCAGGCATCTGTGAAAAAAATATAATGAAAAAGAACTGACTTTAACAATGACGAACTTACTTGTTTAAAGAACTTTTGTTATCAGTTGATATTATTAAATTAGTAGCAGTATTATGAATATTACAAAATAATATTTTGAGAACTGAAAAATATTTTGAGGGAACGAATATATTTAGGGAGAACAAAATAAGATTTCAAGAACTGAATAATATAAAAAACGAATTACTACTTCGAGACAAGGAATGATGATGATGATGATGATGATGATCGAGAGAACGAAATAATTTCGAGGGAAATTATTTCGTTCTCTCGCGAAGTAGTAATTCGAATTTCGAATGAAATAATATTTCGAGATAACGAAATAGGTAGGCCCTATGCCTATATGATTTAGTGATATTCATTCCCTCGAAATAATAATACAGTAGGCTATATATTTTTCAAGTTGTCGATTTACTTCAAATTGACAACAGGTTGTATATACTCAATCAAAAACAAACAATTTAATTTGATTAGACTATATGTCTCCAGATATAATAATAGTAATATTTATTTCAATCCACTTGATATTTTGCGATTCAAGTTGGTATTCTAAGGAATTATAATTACCCTAACGGGAGTTGGTGAACGTCCAGTGCCCTAGTTTTTACGGGGTTAATATGATGTCGATGTCTCGATGGTCCTACTTTTTTATCGATGAAAGCTGCCCGGGTGGTTGCGGCCATTTTCAACAGCTAGTATTACAATATTCAATGCTGAAAATTGTCCAGTGGACACTTTCAAACACCGGACAGATTTAAATCTTACACCGGCCAGGACCAATGATACTCGTAATCAGTACAACTTAACGACTATCGGATCAGCATCAACACAGCACAACACACGTCTCGCTATATCGCCTATACTGACACACGTGTCTCGCGTTGCCGAAACCACGCTCACAGCTAGAAAATGTACCTACCTTTCGAGGCCTGAGAATACACCAATAAATTTTGAACAGGATAGAAATATATCATACTCGATTAAACTAATATTATTCTTGATAAAACAATTGATTATAATTTGTTTAATTTGTTGGGATGCACCTCCGACTATTCAGAAAATGGACAACAAAACAGTAGTCAAATCGTACCACATTTATAAATTTCACGAGTCCCGACTTCAGTCGCCGAATGTATTGTATTAGCTTCGGCTTCTTTGAAGGAAACCGATTGGTTATTCAATTATACTTATTAGGAAATGCTTTTACCATAATAGGTAATGTTGGGCGGTTCTTAAATATTCATGAGAGCTTAAAATAAAACAGCACTTATTTGCTAGGCGACGAAAAATCATGGTTTCAGTTTTCAACGATAGGTGGCGCTTCAAAATCGTCAATGCGGAAGTAAGTCGATTTTACACGATTTAACGGTCAAAACGCGAAGTGGCTTTCCCACTGCTACCACCCAATATGTATAGACTTACTTGCCCTAAGTCTGCAGTTATTTCGAGGTTTTTCGATGTTTCTGAAAAAGTTTACAAGCTCAAGTAGTATACGTATGAAACGCCATATGTGCCAAATATTTATCTTTTTACTAATAATATTAAGTCAAACTCCGTCTGGAACCTAGACTGCCAATATTGGCTACGCTCCATTTCATTGCACATTGGCAAACTTGTTATTATAGTTTAATAGATCAATATAAATTATAGTAAAGATTCAAAATTGCAAACAGCTTTCTTAAATGTCGTGTTTCTAACATTTCTGATGACAGTTAAGAACATCAGCCTCTAATTGCCATAGACACGTGGTAATTGTAATAGACTACATATTTATGAATGATGATATTGTGCTAATGTAATATCCACTTACCGTATAAGATGAACTTGCGTTGTATTAATGATGGATGGTTGCTATGTAAAATCTTATCTTTATCACGCGACATTTCTGCAAAAGTAAACCGAATGAAGAAGAATAAGTGATTAATATTTAAAGACGGGAACATCTTACGTAATATCATAAATAAACTAGAAAATTCGATTGCCATAATTCAATACTTACATGTGAGAAATGTTTAAAACAAGATATGGTAATTATGGAAGCAAACATTGAAGATGCATTGTCCCCAAAAAACATGAAAAATAAAGATTAATTAAATCAGACTTTGAATATGTTATTTTGTAGTTTTAATAAAGTTAATCACTTCTGTAGAAAAAAAAACGAACATAATAATGTTTTCACTTATAAAATGACATAATAAATGGTTAAATTTAACCAAAAATCTATTCATTGGCTGCCAGCCAATTTGACAATTTTTCGCTTTAAATTACCGATTTTCATAATTACAGTATTATGGGACATTAAAATGGCATATTCAACAAAAACAATTTTAAAAATTAATTTCCAGGGGGACAATACATCTTTAATGTTAATGTTGTCACTGAAACGTAACAACAGCAGGGGCGATATTTAACTTTAAGAAATGGAAAATTCTATCGGTTCGATACTGCAAGCGTCATTAGATAGAACGTAACAGACTATTGCATGTCTAAGTAGATACATATCTAACTGTATTGAGTACTTTTAATACATGATACTGATAGCAACATTTCTGAACACATTGTAACCTCAATGTAAACAAGAAATTTTTCTTACTGCTCGACTTTTTGACGTAACAGTCTTCTTCATTAAATAATGCTAAAAAGGCGCGAAAATGTATATTACAGACAATGATATAGACACTAACCAATATTTCGTTTGCTACTACCTCACTTGTATTTAAACTGATAATCATTTGAATTATCCACCCATCCTTATTCTATTCAGATAAACATGGGGATTATAATACTGTTTTCACATTGCCTAGTAAAAGTTTACATCCGAGGCTTTTACACCGGCGTGTTTGCAACCCGGTGCGTGTGTGTATAGGAGTTTTGCTAGACGTTGTGAATGTGGTGTATATCTATAGAAGTGTGGAATATTTACATTTATTTACACCTAAATAAATAAGGCTATATTTCATCATTCACCTCGTGCCATTTGTTGTGACGTCTATAGTCTTTTGAGGGAAGACAACATGTGGGTTGGTTTGAATAGAAAAAGTATTTGTAACGAGGAATTCCGGGCAGGAGGTTGTGCACAACGAATGAATAAAGTGAACGGTACAGAGTAGAATATGCTGCGTATTTATTGTGTAAGCATAACACATTTATTTGTGCCATTACACTCATAACCATTCATTATTTATATACTATTCTGTAGTAGGATGAGACGCAGGCACTGGTGAAGATTATAGTGTATATTGATGTTAAATTCTTAATATTAATTTATATTTATAAGGGAAATACTGATATGTCTCCGAATTTGTGCTTTTATGGAATTAACTCAATTGAAACAGTTATGCTTCTTGATTATATTAACTACAATACATACAAAATATGCCCTCATATTTCCATTCAATTCTACAATTGATACAACAATAACAATAATGTTGACAAGATAAGCACAGTTTATTATAATAAGCCTAATAAATAATATACGCATGATTGCAAAACGATTTATTGAAAAAAATATGTATGCTTTAATTGCGACTAGACTAGACCTTTTTTTCAAATAATCACAGTATGACGTTTGGTATTGTAGGCATTCGGGCCTATTGCGTTTGTAGCGAACGGGTCTTTGTGAGGGATCCCTAACATTTGTCCCCATCAGTATAGGTCTAATTCATTAAACCATTGGAACCACGATCACAAAACTTGACAATACCATAGATATATTATATAAGATCTCTATGATAATACATAAGCGGACAGCTAACTGTAGTGTGAACTGGCATAAAAAGTATATTTACTACTTCTTAATTTATAAACAGACGTCTAGCATTTGCTTAATGTCAAAGGTTAAATCAGCTTTTTCAATTTCAAACGATACATCGATTTCATCAATACTTTCATAGCGATTCGAGTGTAATGTCCTATTTGCTTTAGTCTTTCCCTTATGGTCTCCAAGATCGTGCATGTTGTTCCATTTACTATAGGTTATTGGCGACTCAAATTCGTCCATATTGGCGTCACTATCTTCCATTTTTAACTGGTGTATCGTTTTACGGATGTCCATCAATTGTGTTATAAGTTGTTGGTCCATAGCGCGCATATCAATCTGTAAAAGTGGAAAATATCATGATTATTATACATTTTGGAAAAATTCCGAACGTTTTACAATATGTTATTTATATCAGCTGCTGCTTTTACGGATTTTTTCGAGAGCTTTTCCAACTTTCGTAAGCCTAATATGTGTTTAGGGTGATGTCGTGAATAAATTAGCCGAACTTCCGACAGCATAATAAATAAATCATCATGATTATTGTTTAAAAACATATTACGGTAAGTAGTCAATGATACTATATATTTTATAGGAATATCAATCATGAAAAATATCATGATTTTTGTTTTAAAAAAATGTTACGGTTTTGTAGTCAATTATACTACAGTACTGTATATATTCTATAGGAATTACAAACAAAAACCCGGGCACTAATTAGTTAGTTAGCATTAGTGTTTAAATCCTCCCGGATATAATAAGATTATCCTGCCGAGGCCTATCTGAATAAGAAATCATCAAGACATTTCGAAAAACACCCCTCGTTTGTCAGAAACTATTGTTTTGACAGACTAATACGTAACTTTAAATATTTTTCGACTTTTCATACCATGAGCAAAAAAACTAAATGAAAGTAATTATGAAATAAATCTGTCTGTATAACTTACCAATTCTTTTCTTAGCCAAGAAATGGAACCTTGCAATTTAGCTAAGCGTTCTTTTCTACTTAATAAAGAAGTGTCATGATTCTCGTCATTTTCTTCGGTTGAGCTCCATCTTAAATCCAATATCTTCTTTCTTCTAAGTTCTCCAGGGGAGATTACAGGTGCACCAGATGGCAGGTCAGAAGAGGATACGACATTTGTGGATTCCTGGGTCATCAACGGACTTTTCTCTGGTACTACGTTTACAGCGTAATCGCTTGACTTTTTACGGCTTCTTCGCGTTATGCCATCTAGTCCTAATGGTTTCATAACTTTCTGGAAAAACACAGACATTTTATGTTGTTGTATCTAGTCGAAGTATTGTTACCACCGGAGAAATACTATTGATATCTTTACTACTATTCGCCCAAACGGTAACCGACCACTTTTTTCTGGTTTCAACTTGAAATGTTCGTAAGACCAGTGAGTTTTTAAAGCCGTTCCAAAACAACAAAACTGTCAAATCACCTGTTCTGTACTATTCAATTAAAGTTATCGAAGTGTTGTTCACTGATTATATACACCGGCAAAACAGTAGTGCTAGCCTTCAAGTTAACCCAGCCGTGGACCACATATCCATTCAGGTGTGAAACTATTCACCATTTGATACATAACAAATAGCCCGAATTACTAGCTACCAACCCTTTAAGATGGGTACGAGCTTTCAGCTTATTGTTAGATGTATTGTTCCAGATTCTATTCTTCTAAATCCTATTGTAATACGTCACTGCGAACTAAAACTATGCAAAATAACAATGGGTTCAATATTCACATCTGTCTTTGACATATCTGAGGTCAACCAAATTGTTTTTACTGATCATAAGTTCGAGGTAAGCAACAATGATTACTTATATGACAAATAAATAAGTACAATGAAAGTGTTGTAATGCCATGACGTCATAATTAAGCGTTGTGATAGAACATAAACAACATCTATATAATTTACATAATTTATTATATTGTATAATTTCTATTTTCATATAAAATATAGACAATTAAGACAATTGTATTGTCCCCAAAAAACATGAAAAATGAAGATTAATAAAAAAAAATGAATATGTTTTGGTCAAAGTAATAATAATAACCTTTATGTGGAATTAATATGGCATATTCAACAACAAAAATTATTTCTTCAGGGGGATAATATATCTAATATTTAATTTTATAATATATAACTTTTGATAATTTTTTGATTTAATTTCTGGATCGTGGATCGAGTCCTCACAGAGAACATTTTTTTTGTGCTTTTATACATAACAAAACTATAAAAATATTTTTTTTAAATTTTTATTTAAAAGTGTTCTGGAAACTGTAAGTAGATAGGCCTATGTTATGTTATGTAAATAGGCTTATTTTATTTCTATTTACAATTTTCTGAAAGTGGTGGCAGCATAATCAAATATCTAATACAAAATTCGTTGGTCTTAATGATCCCGTACCACAGGCTTCTACAAATTCCTTCCTGTCTAGTCTAGGATCTATAGTCTGTATACGTTCCTCTAGCCACACTGTATTCTGTAAAATTAATGGAAATAAATATCAGAAAACACTTTTCGGCAACATACTAATTTAAACATGGGTTAATTTGAAATCTGCCAAACTCTGTCGTAATTCATTACCATAATATATCATCTAGCGATTTTTCCTGGTAAATTATAGTATTTGAAAGAAATAACAGAACTTATCAGATAACTGAATGGGCCATCATCTCATCTATCCCCTTCAGGCTCATTGGCCAATAAGGCTGTATGTGTAAATTCTTTCTAAAAACTCTACACTATCAAACTTTATGTGACAAAAAATGTGATGTGCCCATATATGGACATGATGATGTCATATCACTATCATAATTTGGGCATATCAGTACCATATTTGGCCACATCACACTTTTTTTTGTCAAACTGGTTTGATAGTGTAGACTTTAGCACATCTTCTGATCTTAACTTACTTAGGCCTATAGACGTATTCTTCTTAATTTACCTCAGTACTTTGGAGTATCTATATATAAATTTACGTAAGGGCAAAAATCGGTAAATCGCGCGTTATTTCTAGAATGTTTACTCGATGGTATATAAAGTTGGTTCGTACTTTCGGTACTGATTTTAACCACCTGATGTAACCCTGTTTACTAATTAAATTGAGTTCGATTATTAGTTATTGACGATTAAAACGAATTTAGGTTCAACGATTTGCCCCAAATAGGGGTGTTTTCCGATCGTGGTATACACTGTCTAATGGATGTCCGTGTTGAAAAATACCCGCACACAATAATACGAGGACACTTCGCATTTTCCTATCTCCTCCTACGATAATTGTTTTTAATAGCTGAAAACCGGTTGAACAGTTCGAGTACAGCATCATAATGTTGAAGACAGGCCGATTTTCTTTAAAAAATGCTATTTTGATACATGTAATATACGTTTTCACAAATGTATTGATTTGTGATGAATGGAACATTCCAAATTATTTGGTTTAACCATAGAGGTATAGATTTAGATTTATGGGCCCCCTTGGAGAATAAACATAAATAGTATTGCAATGCTGTACAATACTGTTAAGGTATTAACCACTTTTGATCGCAATTTGAATCACAAATTTCTTACTGTGAGTGTTGGTACTGTTAGATATAATATAAACAAATATACAAATAAACTTTATTACTGTGAGTGTGGGTAGGCCCTACTGTTAGATTATAAACATATAATATACAAATAAATAAACGTTATTACTGACAGTTGCTTCTCAACGTTTGTATTAATTAATAATTTAAAAATATATAAACGTACGTAGTGGTGTATCGTTACATGTACTTTACTATTTCAATCGACTATGACAGTGAGAGTTTTAACAAAGTATTAAATCGTAAATGTTTTACTGTATTTAGTGGTATATTATTTATAGGCCTATAAAACAATAAAAACAATATTTCGTTACTGAGTGGATAAGAATATATTTTAAAATGTTTCCTCTTTGTACCTATCTTCTTCCCCCATACCTCAACCCTTAATGTTACATACAAAACACAAATTGGGTTTGTTTAAATGAGTCCAAATAAAAAAATTTGACTCATTTTGTTTCTCTCTCGGAAGTAATTCCCAGGGTGCTAATTTTAGCTGACTACATAAATCATCGTGTATATTTATTCGTTTCTGTAAACGACATTGTATTATAGTCCTGCAGTACGTACATTTGAAATCTCCATTTTTTTCTCGCTGGAAAATACTGTGTATTCGAGAACCATCTGTGGGCACGACCTAGATGGTACGCGAGCGAAGCGAGCGTGCCATCTAGTTATATGAAATTTGACGAATGAATTATAAAAACATAATTTTAATCTTACTTTATCAAGCTGTTCTGCAACCTGTATTCTATCGTGAATATATATACCAAAACTAGTTTTCATTAATTCTACCCTCTGCTCCTCAAAACGTTCCAATTCCTACGAAAAACAGATCAAACAAACTTAGACCAATACAAATTTAATAACAATATTAACAAGACATTTTTAGGAATTTGTTGATGATATTGATTAAAATAACTTTGTTATTATTGTAATAACTTTCTTTTAGAACATCACCTTAGCATCACTATCAACAGTGGCGTTAAACTTGGTTCCCACTAGCGACGCAACGCAAGTACGTAATACAACGTAAGTGATTTGACCAATCACAAGCGATGGATTATTCGAACAGTGGCTTGTCATTGGTCAACTCGTTTGCGTTCAACGCGTACGTCTTTGCGTTCCGTCGCTAGTGGGAACCACTCTTTAGGGGAAGAGAGAGGTGGGAAGAGAGTTTAGAAGAATAAACAAAATAAAGAGTTTTTATATTGACTATAGATATTATAGGACTCTATATGGAAAATGGAAATTCTAACCAATGATGACGTCACCATCTCTGCCATCCATGCGCGTTGAGCTTCGTTGTAACTCTTTATTGTTAACTTCAGTTCCTCCTCTGTAAAATGATTATATTTACTGCATTAGGCATATTTTTTCACTGGCGAATTTATTCGAAAGTCTTGGCTAAATTTTAACTCCTTTTCTCTCTATATATATGGTAGTGATATGCCCGAATATTGCAGTGATATGACATCATCATGTCCATATATGGGTATATTACATGTTTTTGTCACATAAGGTTTGATAGTGTAGACAGAGCTTTAACTTTTTAAAAGCTGTAGGAACCTTACCGCATTGATCGAGTTCAGTTCTTGCTCGATGCTTTCCCGCCTGAAATGTGTATGAACATAATACATAATAAAGATAATGAACATTTACACGTGACTACTATTTTTTATTTTATTTTATTTTTTATTTTTTATTTTATGTCTTTAGGCAATGTGGCCAAGGATTACCAATAGTGAATTAATCACTGTCCTATCAGATAGGTGGTAATCCCCCTGATACAGGGGCTATTGTGTGAACCAGTTCACCGGGATAACCCCCTACTCTTTTTCGAATAATGAACTGGGTTCTTTAAAGTACACACAGGTTATAACTGTGTACACTGGACCTACGGTTTATAGTCCTTATCCGAGAAGACTTGTTCCACCACCAGAACTAGGAGCGAGTCGGCCTCGAACCCTTGCCGATGTTGGTGTTGGCTCTTTAGGTACGGTAAACGGCGCCCCTGCCTTAACCGCTCGGCCATATGACTCACTCATATGACTACTGGTCACTCAATACGTATAAATATCAACTCATCATGAAATGCAACATTATATGTTTTGTACTCGGGGACGTTTTGCCAATACCATTTCGTCGACAGACATTTTGCCGACAGGAATTGGCCGACAGGACATTTTGCCTACAGGACATTTAGCCGACAGGACATTTCGCCAACAGAAACCATATATTTATAGAAACTTTTAACAAACTTGTTCCATGAAATGGAACTTATTTTTTGTGTGTTAGCTATCATTGTATATTGGTCTATGATACTTGTTGTCAAATTGTCACAATTGAATGAAATGCTAGTTTACCACAGAAGTTAAAAAAAGTAACAAGTAAATAATTCAATACTTACATTTGTTCTACTAGATCCAAGTTTGTCTTCCTTATCTGCTACTTTCTTTATCGCCCTCTCGATTGCATTGTATTTCCCTTGAAGTAGTTTTCTCTTTTTTGTTACCCGTTCAGTGGCCTAAGATAAAGAATAAGCCTTTAAATTGCGACTACCAGGACCTTACACACATTTTGTGTCGTGTCGTCGCATGGAAGCAAAATTTCCCTTCGTACATAACTTAGGGACCCCTCAAAACGTAAAAAATAACCATGAATATTCATTAACCATGAATATTCGTTATCCATAAGGTGTGACGTTAGAATTGACCCAACTATAATTCGCTAATGCAAACGCTTTTCGTTGAGCCGTCTGAGTAGTCGACTGGATTAGACCTTGCATGTCGGCGTATGAGGTTCGAATCCCATGAGCAACTTCTTTTTACTTTATAGTAAGATTATTTAGGGGGTTAGGTTTAGATATAATTAGGAAGTAGTTCCCATATCCCAGTATAACACAATGAAACATGTGACGTAACTGTTATTACGATACGTTATTACGTCACAAACCAAACGCTCCTAATAAATACATCACAACATGTAGTGCAGTAAAATGATAAACCTTTACAAAATATCAAATCGCCGGAAGCTGTTTGTCTTAACCTAATCTAAAATTGGCTATAAACAAATATTATTTTCGGTTTGCTTTCATTTTGTAAACTAATTTAATTTTAAAGTATTTTTTATTGGACCAATTCCTTCTGAAATTGAAACTTACCTCAACGTACAGTTTTGATAGTATCCTAGTTTTGTTTGCTTTTTAACTAACCTTTCTTGTTCCGTCTCGGACTTTCTGTACGTAAGCCATCAGTTCTTTCCTTCCCTTCTCTACTAAGCTTATCGCCCACAAGCGATGCACCTCTGCCTCGTCTTCTATTGACCGTACGATATCCCTCCATACAGCACCCAATGTTCTAAAAGTAGGTAAAAAAACAATGCTCGGTGGTCTAGAGGTATGAATGCCAGGGAGGTCGTGGGTTCGAGTCCCACCCGAGAATTACTTGCGTATTTTTTTAAGTATTCTCAATGTACTTAGTATAAAGTACAAATTACGTCAGAGTAGGGCAAAACATCTAACCAAAAGACTATGCTCATAAGGAAATAATTAACAATATATTATTATCATAAAACATAACTACTAATGTGGTAAATAATATTATCTAGTAAATATTACAGTTCAAACATGAGTATTTGAACTGTTATACTGTACAAGTAATTTTATCTTTCAGTATTTCATTTTACAATCAGATAGGCCTAATAACCGGTCATTGTTATTGCACAATTAATTCTATTAAAGCAGAGAAGCGGAATATTTGATTGATTGACGCTTTATTTCTTAATAAAAATTGCATATATACAACAAACAATACAAAACGGAAAATCACACTAAAATAGGATTTCTCCCATTTAGTGAGAAGATTTGAACAGTTCGTTAGTACGTACACATCATTTTCACTATTCAAAACTCTTATTCTATAACCATAGATGCACTTGCGGACATGCTCGTAGAAAGAGGCAATTCTGCTCGTAAAAAGAGGCAATTCTCCTCGTAGAAACATGTTACTAGCAGTACAGTGCTTAGGTACGTAAGAGCCTGCAACATTTCTCAATAAGTTGTTAATACTCTTTTCTGGGAATAAAGAGATTATTTAATAAAAAAAATACAATTTACTTAACAAAATACTTTAGATATTCATCATCTACTCACCCAGGCTCGTCCATGCCAAGATTACTTTTAGAAATCCTCAACAGCGATTTGGCGTATGCGTCCTCAGCAGATGCTCTAAGGATGACACAATAATAGTAATTTTCTGGCAACTATTCAAACGTGAAAAAAAACTTGCCAATTACAGTATTGGAAACTACGTATTATAATGGAGAAATAAGCTTATTTCTCCATTGTATTCTTGCTTGGTGTATGATAATTTTGAGTGTATATTATTAAAGTCATGGCGCATGTTTTTGCTCAGCCGTATATTTTAGCTATGGTAAGCCTATACATATTCACGTTCAACGTATATTTTTGCATATTCATGTTTTGTTGAGGCGCGCGTATTATTTCGGTCATGGTAAATGCTCAGTCTGGCGACTCCCAACCAGGATTTTAATCCATAATTGGCAAGTTTGCAACCGAACTTTCTTCATGAAGTGTGATCAGTAAAAATCGACATGGATTATGAATGTGGTAAAGAAGGGGGTGGTGAAGATTTCTATTGCTTTAACTTACCTTTCCTTGATTATCTTTGACATCTGTTGAAACAAATCACGACCACGCTGCTGTTTATCAAGAAGGACATCAAATCCGGTCTTACTTGTGTCCTTGTCGGACTAAAAATAATAGTTTTTAATGTTGAGTTTAAATCAATTTCAGTATGTTAGTGTTTTTTTTCCATAGAAAGGTTCAAACAACAATTCACAGCAATGAACTATGCAATAGTGAATAGAGAGTATTTCTGAAAGTTATTAATTTCCAAAACTGTTTGAATACATCAGTAATGATTTTATGTTAATTACCCAAAAATGGTCACAGTAGCTGTAATCATCTATATCCCGCAACGTGTTTGCTTTATATCCTCTTTCTGCACGAGGGAATGTTACAAAGTTGATCTATTTAAGAAAGCGATTAATAAATAGTAGTAAAGAAATAGTAGTAAAGAAATAGTGCATGTAGCCATAGTCAGTAGATGCTATAGCACGTTTATAATGTTTGCAACGCAATTAGGTTTATCCAAATTACAAGCGACTGTTCGGATGCGCTGCTCTCATATAAATCGCATCGTGTTTGGTCAAATTACTTTCGGTATGATTATAATACGTCAATTTTGTTGCATCCAAGTTTGAACAAACAGCTTTATTTTAACAATCAAGACTTACCAATTTATTATATGATTTTTCGTTGCGTGAATGTCTGTCATCCCTGCTCTCAGTACTTTTCATTACCATGTAATTATATTCGTCATAAACTGTAAGTATAATACTATCTCATCATAATTAATTCATAAACATGCTCAACTTAAGTAACCTTTTAGTAAATTTAGGGCAGAACGGTTAGAGCAAGACATACATAAATAGAGGCTTGTGCATTAACATGTTGTTGTTCTGTCTGAACTATCAAACTTTATCTGACAAAAAGTGATGTGCCCATATCACTACCATATTTAAGTATATTACTACCATATTTGGGCAGATCACACTTTTTTTGTCAAAGTACTTTGATTGTAGGGGTCCGGGACCGCGACAGAACGACAACGGATGGGGACCCTCCAAAGAAATTGCATTTTATTTGTCAGGAATGTGTATGATTTATTTCTTTTTTATTTTTAAATGCGCCTTGAGCACTCTGGAGTGGTATGTGCGCTATAAAAATCTTATTATTATTATTATTATTATTATTATTATTGTGCATACAGAGCTTTACGCTAAATCACGCGAAGAATGCTTGTGTGTATGGTCGTTCTACTTACCAGGTGATGGGTCAACTAATCTTTGCTGACTGGAAGTAATTTCAACGTATGAAGATTCTGTAATATTTTAGAAAAGTGTTAATAATAGAATGCCTATATTGTTTTATTTAATATTTCTTTAAATGTATCTTTAATTGGACTTACCAGAATTATCGAAGTTGCCCTTAAAATACAAAAATTAAAACTAAGTTAGAAAATATCAAAATGTTTGTGAAAGAGTACTGTATTTTGCATATTCCGGGGTAACATGCTTGGTTTAGTCAGTAGACTGTGGGCTATGCTAGGCTAGTACTGTAGCTTAGTAATTATATGTGTAATTACGGTATAGAACTTTATATGATTTTTAAAGTATTTACGAATGATAGTTATACAGTAGCCAAGACTAGATTATTGAATCATTGGCGTTCCATACTAGTCAAAAGATCCTATTCTACTTACTTGTGTTTGTAGTTGTTTGAGTGCGCCATCAAGAGCATCAGCATAGTCTGTCGCTGTTCTTGGCATTGCTATGGATGAGTCAACTAAACAGCAAAAATGGTTGCATATCAAGTTTGTTTAGAAAATCACATCTTTCAACTATTATGTCAAATTTACGTTTATGTCAAATTAAAAGTAGAGCGCGTATGCATGTTAACTATTGAGAAAAATTACCAAAAACACCCCAAATTCTCTTTAAATGATTCTATAAAATTACTTGATATAGGCCTATCATAAATATTTGATATGAATATTGACATTGTCAAAAACTAAAATAATCTTCAAAATAATTGGTAATGAATTAAAGATATATTGTCTCCTAAAAAACAACATTGGTTGTTGAATATGCCATTTTAATGTCACTTAATATAGTTATTTACTTTGACCAAAAATTAGATCGAAACAAAATTGTTTAGCTGAAAAAAACTGTAATTTAACGCAAAAAAAATAGTTAAATTGACTGGAAGTCCATGGGTTGTTGGTTTAATTTAACAGTTTTTTTTTTGTCTTTTTAAAAACATTAAAAAACATACGGAAGTGATTAACTTTATTAAAACTGCGAAATGGACTATTCAACGTCTTTTCTTCATTGTTTATGTTTTTTTGGAGAAGAATACATCTTAATAATAAAAATAAAATAACTACCTGATATATCAGAAATGTTTGATATACGTGACAATGTAGAACCAGATCGAACCAATGGCCGGGGTTCATGCACAGACTCGGTGGGAAGGTTCAACTTTGGTCTTGGTGTTCCCGTTGGCACCATGTAAACATCACCTTCGTTTAAAAACCGTCGGTTTCTAGGAGGCAAATTGGGCGTTTGCTGTACGAAAACATAATATTTGAAATGTGATATTGTGCACTAAAATGAAGTACATACATACATAGTTATTTCATCGTGTTTGTAGTATACAAACTTATGATGGTTATCTATAAGCTATTAACTTAGCAGATAATTGAAATAATACACCAAACATCAATGGATCAATATAATAAGATTGTATTTTTTTGCTGCGGTTCTTTCTTGATTCGTCAGATTTACCACTACACAATTAAACATCATGAAATAGTTTACCTATTTAATTAAACATATCAAAGTATATTAAAAACATATTTCAAAGCTATAGGATTTTGGAAAATGGTTGATGTGCCTTGTGTTTTTATTTTCTGTTGAACCATTATTACTGTAAAAATTTGTTTTCGAAATTCTTAAAGTTAGTGAAAATATTATCTAAGTTCGTTATTGCTATGTTCATGCTTGTATCACCTGTAGGCCTACTATTTGTTTGCCATGTTGGACACCGTTATCCCTAGTTGTCAATAAAGGATAACAATATAGCCATCTTCCTATATACGGTATATAATCTATTCTTATGATTATCTGGCGCATTAACTTAGACATAATAAACAAAGGTAATAACCGCTCAGCGGCCTTTAAGGAGGCCACTAGATTACTGACTTTTTCCTGAAAAAACGTGGGTGTAGCTTACCACCAAATCCATTCTAGCAGCTTTTTCGGATGGAAACCACCCTCGCTTGTTGCCAATTTCCCCGTAAATCCAGTTCCCATCTTCTGAGATGTGGAGGCCTTCGATAAGCTGACCGGCTTCAAAGTGGAGTGCGTCCGCTTGGTTTGAGTCCAGATAGGAACAAGACGCTTTGTAACCCATGCCAGGGGAGAAACTATGGGAAGCCATGTTAAGCTATGTAAATCATCAGTGTGATGATAAATGGAAGTTTTAGCATTGATATTAATAGTTGACTAATTAATGATAAGATAAACGATTCAGATAAAATAATTCAAGATATTTCATTGGTCTGCATAACAAAACAAATACCAAAAAAAAAACAACCCCTGTGCTATTCAAAGTTCAAACATGAGTTTAGCAGGGAAGTTCAACAATTAGTGTAACATATCGATGCTTAGCATGATATTAGGTAAAACGTTTCACGGCCTTGATGAAAATAAAAAAAACACTTCATCTTTTTATCAATATATTTTAAAGTTCTGTTTAAGCAATTGCAATCACAAAACTATTTATTGCACTTAGGCCGAATCACCCCATGGCTTATTATTATCAATTAAACAGAGTAATGTTTGTCTGCGACCCCCGGTGGAATGGTTTTGTGATTATCACCCACTCTTTTGTAGAAATTAAAGGTTGGGCAATATTGTAATACTCTGTTCTATTTATTACCACAGTAGTAGGATTTTAGATTGAAGGACGCTTAAATCGTACTTAAATTATTGGCAATATTATCATGCGATTCAAAAGGTCACTAAAATATAGTTCACAAGAACATTGAAGTATGCCTATACAATCTGTATGTATGATGAGGAGGAACAGTTTTACTCTTTTCTTTTTTTACGTTTTAGCACATTTTGTGACGTCAGCATACAATAGTATTTCCCTACTACAGTATAACAAAAGAAATCTAAAACGAACTATAGGATAACCATCTATGCTCATGAAAATAATATTTTCACTCGTCCAAACAAATGATTAGTAAGAACAATACTATATTGATCATGACGTCATTTGATTGGATTTTTAGAAATAGTATTAAATGGTCATCCTATAGTTCTAGAATGGAAACTGTTCAAATTGTTTTTGTTTTATGTATGAAAATGTATGTTTATCCATTTATCGTCGATCATTATCATCTTAAGTGGTAGCTTGGATTTGAACAAGGTACTTATGTTTGCATATAATAAAACAGCGGTATTCAAATCACATTTAAAACTTTAAAAATTCGTTGTAGCTTATCCTGACCTCCCGCGACACATTGAACCCACATTGGCCACACAATGAACGCACATTGAACGCACATTGAAACGTGAGAAACAGGTATAAATCCAGGTTGATCTTGGCCGGCACACAGGAAAATAAAATAGAGAACATTAGCGGATAATTAGAATTAGAACGAGTTCTTGAACTTCGTCTGGTCAATTGATTGCGGCCTTGGGCAAAGATCTTCCTATATATTGTCTTAAATTTCCCCTCAGAAAAAGAGAGTGCCAAATGCGATGCAGAACAAACAACGCCCCGGGGAGTCGAAGTATGTGGCAATTCAGTGTTTTACAATCGTGAATGTAGTAATGATGTGATTTTAAACCAAAAGTCTTTTTAATCATCTCAATCATTATGATTGACATTACTATTATCATAATCAACGAACTCAAGGTCGGAAACGAATATTTTGGGAAATCTGTAATTATCTTAACATGCTGAACTCGTTCCAGCATGGCCCTATATTGTAATACGAGTTTAGTAATACTGATTTGGCAACAAAACTGTAATGAAGTTAGTGCCATTCTATTTCCAAACAGATAATATGTTTTTTACCACCTTAAATTAAAGATGTAAAAATAATGTTTACAATTTTTTTGTTGTTGTTGAATATGCCATTATAATGTCACATAATAGTTATCCACTTTATTGGCTGCCATCCAATGGATTTTTGGTTGAATTTAACCATTTATCATGTTATTTTACAAGTGAAAACATTATTTTTTCAGGTTTTTTTCTACGGAGGTGATTAACTTTTTTTTTGTCTTGTGTGGGTTCGTTCGTCCCACTTTTATTATCATACTCTGTTATAAATGTTATATTTTTTGAACATATTTTTTTCTCTCGTTTATATCTTACAATGTTAAAAGTAATTGTAATAAAAACATTGCATTCGTTATTTTACGTTTAAAAAAAGTAATTTAAATATATAAAATAATTAACAAAATGCCTAATAAAAGACAATAAAAATTGATTAAAAACGTACTTTTGACATTAACTTTATTAAAACTACAAAGTAACCTATTCAAAGTCTGATTTAATTAATCTTCAGTTTTCATGTTTTTTGGGGAAAATACATCTTTTAACAAAACAAATTGAAACAATCATGAGTATGTATATAGCCCTAAAAAATGTAAATCATAAAAAATAATAAGATAATTATAATAATAACAACTTAATTGCCCATGTAATGAACAGAAATAAAATGTATATTGTCGGTAATCGATAATAAACATAACAAGAATAGTGTCTAGACAGATAGCAACGGAGTATTAATTATGAGTTTAACACCTGAATTACGTATCGATCGAACTGTGAGAGTACGGTTAGTCCTTGTACTCAAATTTACCGTTAGATTGTACCTTGTATGTGCGGCGTTCCTAAAGGAAATTCGACATTGATAAAGATGTCTATTTTGTAAACCTTGATTATCATTTAAGGTCGATTATTTCTTATTGTTGTTATAGGTATACTGCCATCTGATCAATATCCTGATCAATATCTTGATCAATATCCTGATAAATATCTTGATCAATATCTTGATCATTATTTATGCAAAACAAAAGAGACAAATCTCTTTAAAATATCCTATACAAGACAAAAATGGCAAAAGGCTTCCTACTTTCTAGAAATTTTATCAGATAATCTATATTGTTTTGACAACAGTTACTACAGTGCCGATTTTCCCCCTAACGGTGTATGTATTATGTGCATCTACATGCCATAGGCCTATTATAAAATAAATAATAAAATCATAAATTATTTAGGAAAAATAGATATTAACACATGATATTGCATTGATTTTATAATCAATTTTAATTTCACATTAAAGCGTATGTATAACAAAAATGGAAAAGAGTTACCCAAAAAAACCCAGGTGGCGAAAGTACATTTTAATTTAATAGTATATAACCTTGTACTTATATTCCCTGTGGAGCTAAGTATGTTTTTTTGGCAATCATGTGAAACGTTGTATTTGCCAATAAAGATAAGAATACCTATTATTATGTTTGTTGAGAATATCAATTTTTAAACCGCAAGTTTATCGAGAGAGCCTTGACTGTGGTGTGCGGCTTAATCCTTCTGCTCAAGATGTCATGTTTTAGACTTTCCTTTATCCAAACAATGAGTGACAGACCGTCAGGTGTAATGAAAAATAGTACACATGGGATAATATCAACGGGTGGGAGATCATGTATTTTTCAGGTAAGTAAGCTTTTTCTAAGCCTGTGGGATAAAATTGGATTTTGAAATAATTAATGAAGGTTGAAAACCAAAACCTGATAATCACCACCCTTCTAAAACAACTGAATAACTAGGGGTCATTGTTTTATAATGTTAAAATACTTAAAGCTCTGTCTACACTATCAAACTGTGTGTTACAAAAAAATGTGATGTGACACGATGATGTCATATTACTACCATATTGTTTGATAATATTAAAATGCTTTAATTAAGATTGAAGAAAATATTGACTCAATCTATCGATTTAATTTGTTTTTAAAATGGAAACAATGAAAAGAAATAAAACCAGCAATTTATATATAAAATAAAAGCATGTCAATGAATAGAAGTGTAAAAAATATCTTCGATAATGTATTTCTAAAAAACTATAACTACACTGTTTAAAAAAAGTCCAGTATGATCACCACTTTTACGTACCATTGTATGATAAGCAAGAATCGAAAATTATAAAAAGTTTACAAATAAATTTTAATGTAGAAAGGATGTATAATAATGTAAGTAGGTGTATACAACAACAAAAACAAAAGAAAACAAAATTACCCTTAAAGTTTCAAACACCGAAAAGAGATTACTTTTTTTTGTGAGAAATATTCAAGGTCATGCAAGTACTCAGCAGTACGGGGATTAACCAACAACGAAGGGGATTACACTAATATTTATTTTTACCTTTATAGATTTAATCAGGATAAAGCAATATTTATAATGGTAAAGCCATGGAGTCTAAATTTGTACAGGTGTACCTCCAATTCGAAATATATATTCTAATTTATAAAAAAAAAATTCTGGAACGGAGTATTAATTTTGTTGATAGTGTAGACAGAGCTGGATTGGAACAAGGACATTAACCAACAAGCTGCAGCTCCAATACTTTTTTTGCTGATCAACCTGACCACACGAAATGATATATATAATACAATTCCTCCTCAAACTTAATTTATATGTTTTCTTACTTTTTAATCTTTCTCAGTTTACTTTATTTTTTTTTTTGTAATTTGTTCTTATGTCAATTTTGTTTTGTATATATAATATGTGTATGTATTATTTTTCACTGTAAACTTGTTGCACATCTCATTGAGACTGTGCCTCTGATTTAAAAAGAGACATTTTTTTAGCACCTGATAAATCTGTTATTCGTTATTTTGCAGTTTATATAGCAATTTACCTGATTCTCATTGCTGTATTTCCCCATGCTATCTACAATATTTGCCCAGTATAGGTTAAGGCTTGAGTATGGTACAGTATTACGATATGCCATAATTGTGATGTGATGTTGTATTCTCTGATACTGGGCCAAGATACAGTACCGAGAAGTTTAAAAAATATCACATAACATATATTAATTTTTAATAATAATGATTTATATATCTAAACATTAGCAAATGATATGGCATGCGGCAACAGTTTATTTGTCTTTTTTTCTGTTTAGGGGTTCGTATAAAAAACTATTAAGACAAGTTCTTTTACTTCTATTGCCGATCCCTGAAATTTTTCATATTGTTACCATTTAACTTATTGTAAATTGCTTGTTTTTTTTCTTGACTCTTTCAAATAAATGTTGATTAAAAAAAATGAATGAATCATATGAGTAATTCCAGTAGGCCAAGTTCTTGGTAAAAAGGACATTGCCGGTAGAAGCAATAACTAACGCATTACATTGTTTTGTCAAAATTTCAGGAAATAGCGGCTTTATAAAGATCAAATTCATTGTCAATATGATGTGGAAATCGCTTTTCCCTTCTTTCTTCGATGGACAGACAGAATGGACAAAGAAGAAACCATAACAAAGAAATCAACTTCTCTAAAATCACAAAGACTATAGATTAACAGAGTGCCACATGGTGCTGCATCGTGTGATTGTCTTTATATACAATTATTTAAATACGCATGTCTATTCTAGTTGATTGATATCAATATTACGTCAGTTTTTATGATTAATAAAACTATTCGAGATGAAAAAGACATTTTTCACGCGTCGTCGATCAACTTATGTACGCTCAATGCACGCGCTTCTCTCTACATATGCCCCAAGGGCGCCCAGTGCGTGAAATAAATTAACTGAACAGTTCACTTCTTGTATGTAGTCATATTATAAGGAAACTATATAAAAACATAGAAGTTTACAGTGGGCACATTCACATCAAGGCCAAGGGAAACACATACACTTTTGTTTAAACATTCTCCTATGTATACCTCTATCCATAACATTACATTTATTGATGAATACATACCTACATGACATTTTAAAGGGGATGGTTGCTAGAAAATGTCACATGGTGTTTTTCTGGAGGGGCGGGGGATAATAAATCATGAAGCATGACCATCTCGAGATGATCTAATAGAATGTTTTTTCAGCAGACTCAAATTTTGAAATAACGGGATGAATAAATAAAAAAAGAGACAGGATTTCGACAACCTCTAATTTTCTGGAATTTGTTATTAACTCTATTCGACCGGTTAACTTAATTTTGTTTAGGCCTAGGCCTACTTTCGATAATTGTAAAAAACAATTAGCACAAACAGTGAAGTGCCCCACTAACTGAATAAAAGTCTAGACATTTTTTTCTAAGTCTAAGTCTCATTTTACTGAGTTACAGCGGCCTGAACCTAGAATTTTTGTTATGTTAAGCAGTATACCGTACCATACTCACACGACATGTAAAGACACGTGTAGACACCGGCAGCATATAACTCTTCATTATAAATTTGCTTACATTGCAAAAAATAAAAACGAGTATAGATATATAAAGGTTAGAATACCACATACACTCTTGGGAAATACAGGGTGTTTGTAAAAAGTGGAAAACTAATGGAATAATGAACCACAACTTAACCTAATGCATGATTTCAATGGTTGTCAACTGATCATCGGATAATAAGTCAAGGCTGGGGATGATTTTATCAACTTAAAAACAAGAATAAGCAACAGCACGCGCGACCTTATTTGCGCGATTAACCCAATTGGTTTGTCTGTGTATAAGAACACACTGACATCCTCTACTGTACAAATGGTCAAAAAAATCCCGAGAGAATTCTAATTTTTATTTCCTGTAAATCAGAAATCAAATCGTTCTACGAACTCTGACTATGTATTGATGGTCAAAAGAAACTCTTGTGCTGGGTGCGAACGTACTTAGCAGATCACGTTTTTACATTTATGCGTAAATATCTTGTAAAGAATAATTGATATAATCTATCGTCTGAACAATTTTGTGAAGTCCTAATTTTTTTTAGTCACCCAAATTATGCGAACATCGAATGATTCAGTGAAGGATCCAGGATTTTTAAATAGGGACACCAAATTGCAACGCATGGTGCAAAAATGACAGACATATGTAATATTTCATTCAGCATTTAATTTTGTTTAAACAGTAAAGTCCATGAACAACAATACATAATAATAATATTTTTTAACAGATTAAATTTAAAATAAAATAAATTAATTAATTAGAAGTAAAAAAAACTTCTCCAATAAACGTGACATCAGTATCATACTGTATTTGTTAACAATTAACATTATTTTTTTATTAAATTTAAATTTTCTTCTTCTCTTTCTTAAAAAAGTATATATTATAATATTAATATTTTGGAAATTAATCTTTACCAATTATGAACTTTTATTATACCTAAAATACATCAATGGACTAGCTTTGACAACAATTTAAAAAAATTAAAATTTCCAATAGTTTCCATAAAGATATAAACTTTCTTCGTTAAACTATCAAACATCCAATAAAAATTAATAATAATTAGGCTAAAGACAAAAATAAGTTTTTACAAACACTATTCATCTTGATGTTTAGATAAGACCATATTTTATAGTTTATAGTTAATTTTGTTTTTGTTTGCTTAGTTTAGTTATTCATGTCTTTATTTTTCTATAATGTTCTGCATTGTTTGCTGGACCGCACTGCATACTGTGAGTGCCACTGATACAAAGGTGTATATGGTCAACAAATAAATAATGAATAAAGTCTTTTTTTTTTAAAGTAAAAAAAAATTAGGATTAAAACATGGTTACACATTTCTTGTTCTTACAACACAGTGGTACTAACATTTTTTTTAAACACCAGTATAGTGTAAAGTCATTAATATTATGACTGTACACTTATCTTTTTTCTTTTAAACGATTGCTAAAACCCGAACAAGGACTTAACAACAAACCAAGGATAAGAACAAAATGCACGAAATCAGGAAACCTGGATTTACTTTCCAGGGGCCAGAGCCTACAAAGATGTCCTTCGTAAAACTTATAAAAGGTGATGTAGATGACAAGTTAGAGCAGAACGTCCGTGGATCCTAGATCCGTCAAGATGTCCCAACGATACTTGCTTCAAGCTTTCCTACTATTGGCTATTTGTATGACGTCATCGGCTTTTATTTTAAATTGGTTCGGAAATAATGTAAGTTTTAACTTATTTTAACATTAGTTTGAAACAAAATGAGCTTATCTTGTAATCTCGATAAAAAACAAAGCAAATTATTTCTGAATATTTTGTTTTAATTTAATCAGATTATTGTACATTTTAATATTTAAATTTTTTTTTTTCTATTCCATTGTTAGAATTATTATAATACGGTATGTTTAAAAATCCATTGTCTTGAATACTAGAAGATGGCTAACTAGAAAGACTCGCTAAAGACTCGCTAATGACTTTGTTTTAGTTTCTATGTAAAATATTACTTAAAATTTATTTTGATATCATTTTGAAAACACTAATACTGAGGAGAATTCGTTTGTCTTTTAATAACGCTATAATATGCCAGCTACAATAGGCGATTGACTTACTTAATATTAATTATTTTTCCAAATTGATCTGGATAGATACAAACAAATTTATTTAGTTTTTTAATCACTAAAAAAAATTTCAACAAATTCATTTTGATTTTGTAGTTTTTACTTTACCATTTAATTCAATACTATTACACTCTTCTTACTCACTTAACTATTTCTTCTTATTAAAAAAAATAGTTTTGACATATAGTTTAACAGTTTGAAATTAAAATCATGTGAGTTTTTCCAGAAAACAAATATTTTGTTTCTTAATTATAATTATATATAATTTATCTAAAGTTGTATCAAATATTTAATTGTCTCTTAGAATTGTTATTTTTGTTTAATATACCGTTATTTTTCACATAATAGTAATTTAAAGAAGAATATACCGGTAGTCATTCGGAAGTCAATGAGTTTTTAATTACTATTAGATTTTGCTACCGTATTTTTTAAGTGAATAACTTTAGTAAAACTATACAAATGGTCTATTCAATGTATTTTTTCTTGTTCTGGGCGATATATCAAACAACTGAACAATTTAGAATTAGTAACAACAAAAATGCTTTCTTTATTTATGTGACAAAAGATATGATGTGCCCATATATGGACATGATGTGATATCGCTACCATATTTAAGCATATCACTACCATATTTGGCCACATCACATTTTTTTGTGGCATAAAATTTAATAGTGTAGACAAAGCTTTAAGTAGCAAATTTGAATAAGGATTATAGAAGCTTGGTTTAAGTATAAACTTACTAAATATTACACAACCTTTCAAATCAAATAGACAGGCGATATATGTATAAGGTAATTTATTAAGCAAACACGTTTTTAAACATTAGGTATTTTCAGGAAAGATTGTAATTTCATTCCTTGGTATTTTCTGCATCATTAAATACCAATATCGTCGCTCATCGGCTTTAATGTCTTAGTTTCAATACCCATATTTTTGCGGGTCTTTTACCGAAACTTCTAAACAACTGATCTTAAGTTCTAACTTGTGATTTATTTCTTGGTGTTGCTAGTAATCACTGTGTATTACTAGGCACTTCTTTTAGGCTTTGTTCACATGAACACTAGAACGCAAGGACATAAACATCATAACCGCCGACGGATGATTGGTAACAATACTTGAGCAGCTGCATGTAGGCCTACGCCCTTTTGCGTTGCGTCTTAGTGGAACTAAGTTTTACCTTGGTTCCCAATTGGACGCAACGGAACAACGTGACACAACAAAGCAAGTGAGTTGACCAATCACAAGCGACAGTCAGATGACCCATTGCGTCGTGATTGGTCCGCATACTTGCGTTGTGATTACGTCTTTTCGCTGCGTTCCTATAGTGGAAAACAATCTCTTAATATGTAAATCCAACACATACATTACTAATAATTTTATAAACAACCAAATAATTATAATCTTTTTACGTCACAGAAAGAAACTGATGCCGATAAAGACAGTGAAGACGTATTTGGGGTCAGGGCACATGCCGAAGAAGGTTCGTGTAGCCAACTTATTTTAAAATGTTTTAATTACAGCAAAAATATAAAACAAAAGTCTATACATTATTGGGTGCATTGCAGTTGTGTTATATATTTTAATATATGTTAATAAATCTCAACTTTGGTTTCTTAAACAAATACCTACACTTTATCATCCTAAATCGGCGCAAACATAAAAAAACACGACCTTTGTCCAAGTTTGTCTGTCCTACCTTATTGAACATTTCCTTAGTATGTTTATATTCCAATCAATCCGAAAACATCACTTCGTTTGCCCTTGCGGTGTAGATTCCTGGGCTCGTGATCCGTCATTTCTCAGGAAGCACTTCAGGTCATTATAGGCGGTGTATCACCAACACCTTATCAAATCTGTGTCAATAATACGTCGTATGCATGCTAGCCAGGAAATAATAGACTGGCGTTATTTTACATTCCTTTATGTACTAGGGTAAAGGTACTATTGGTATATAGGCTAACAAGACACATTTTGTACATTAATGTTCCAAGTACAGTTCAAATGAGTTTGTTGGTCTATTTGCAAAATGCTAAGTCACCAACATCAAAAACACCCACGAATATTTACCACCATTATGGCGCGAATTGCGAATGGTGTTCCGTGATTGCTGCCTGGAATACGGTGGCCAGAATAACATACGCTTTGAATAATGTTTGCATAATCAGGATAATTGTATCATATCTTCATCGTTTACTAAATTGTAAGCATCAATTGTAATAATACTGTTGAACCCAATAGATTGCCTTAGTTGAACTTAATAAATTTAATTCTGGAACCGTACCACTGTAGCCTACAGTCTAGTAACTCTTGGACAACTATGTTTAGACATGTTCTTCAAAAACATGTGTGTAGTTAGCCAACCAAATAAGACGCATTGTATTATTAGTCTAATTAAAATAATATATTTAAATATAAAATTCACCTGATGAAATTACACAAACACTGGTATGCCTACTCAATAATAGCCAAAACATGAGAAGTTTGTTCGGTATTAGCTATTAATTAGTGGAATGCCATACTCTCCTCAATCACACGATGTAGTATAGTAGCGTAGCCTAAATACAATTGTCAAGTAGGTTTGAAAAAAAGTTAAGTTAAGTTATCTAAAGCTCTGTCCACTACACATCAAACGTGTCAAAAAAGTGCCCATATATGGACATGATGATGTCATCACTACCTTATTTGTGTATATCACTACCATATTTGGGCACATCACACTTTTTTGTCAAACTAGTTTGATAGGTAGACAGAGCTTAAGTAAGGCAGGTAAGCAAACATTTGTCATGATTATTCTTGTTGTATTTCAGTTATAGAATGTCCGTCGGACATGGAATTTATAGAGTGTGGAGGGCCTTGTCAGGCGACTTGTACCAATCCCTATGCCGAGTGTCCTACTGATGGACCAGAATGTATAGGGTATTGCAAGTGCAAAGACGGTCTGGTACGTCAAGGTAACCGTTGTATACCGTTAGGTGAATGCCGATGCGAATACGATGGCAATTTGATGAATACTGGAGACGTCATTAATGTTGACTGCAATAATTGGTGAGCACATCTTATGTTATCAGGGTATCCTTCCTTCCTTCCAGAGCACATTATAATCACATCATCAATATATTGCATAAATATTAGTAGTCGTCATTTTCGCACGCGTGTCTAGTGTAGACGCGTGTCTAGTGTAGCCCTGGGTTTAAAATATATATTATTTTTAAAAAAATATATGACCTAACATGTACCAACATTGACAATCACTCAGTGATTCAGGACCCTTTTGGATCATAGGGGCTTATTTCACAACATTTGTTCTGGTTAACCACGTTCACAAAAATGTTTATTATTATTAATATTGATGTGAAGGTTTATATTTATTTTTTTAATAAACAATAAATTTTAACTGGAGCTCCCCTTTAATTTAACTTGATTGTTGGAAGAGTTTGCTTATACAGAGATTAGCGCCCTCTATTTTATTCGGAAAGTTAGTGAGGTCCCTGGATTTCTGACGGCTTTTACCTATGTCATGTAGGATGCTGCTGTTTTTTTGAAATATTGTTGTCTGGATTCTGGAACGCTAATTGACGTATTTTAAAGACATTAACAAGAAACCAATACTAACACATATTCAAGGTAGTCTGAGTGGGTTAATAGCTAGGCTGACTAGCTAATTAAGCTAGGACTTAGCCCGGTCGGTGTAGCCTAGGCCTAGCTAGGCCTAGCCTAAAAGCCGCCTTGAGGAAGCAGCGGGTGTGCAGTCTACCGCCAGCAGACGGTTTCCCTGCTGGATGTGAGGAAGCAGTGTGGGTGTGCAGCCTACCGCCAGCAGACGGTGTGCCTGCTGCTGGATGCGAGGCTCAGTCAGACAGAATTGATAAAGCAAGGCCATGGTTTAATCTGACTGTGTTATCTGATTATCTGAATCAGATTGTGTTATATTATTTATATTTTATTTGTTTTGTTTTGAGGAGCCTATTCACCACAAGCTTTGCTTTCTTTTAGGCTCCTCCACTTTATATTTATATATTTGTAAAGTGAAATAAATAAATGAAAATGAAATGAAATGAAATGACTGTTCAGGCCTAGCCTAGGCCTAGCTAAGTTTTGCAAACTGATTGAACATTGCAACTTTATTTTTATTTTGTTTACAGTACTTGCAATGGTGACCAATGGGAGTGTACTGAAAATAAATGTGGAGGTATGACTAGGCCTAGTTTATATATATTTTTTTCTTTATCCTATGCTTTTTTCCAATTTCTAACACGTTTGCATGTTCTTTCTACTAGTATGCAATATAAGCTTTATTTATTAATATTTTCAATGATAATATAGCGCCAATGATAATTATTTTGTATGCCTTCTTTCTCTTAGCCACCTGTTGGACTGCCGGTCTTGGCTCTTTCAAAACATTTGACAACAAGTACTACGAACATGAAGGTAACTGCGAACACTACCTTGCAAAGAACTGCCAACCTCAAGGTACGAAATACGAGATCAGATTGAAAACCGAGAACTGCTACGCTCAGGCCTCTGGTAAAGACAACCTGTGTAGAAAGTCCATCAACATCAGATACAAAGGGAGCAATGTTCGCGTGGGTTATGCCAGTGAAGTCATGGTTGATGGCGAAGAAATTGCCGTTTTCCCATGGTCTGAGCCTGGTATCTTCATTGAAAAACCAGTATATCATACAACCAAGGTATGTGTTTACATGTATATAAAATATTTAGTTAATCATACATTTTTTAAGTAACTAAAATTGTATTCATTATTTAAACTGTTTCCTTTGGTTTAAAAACTCTTATTTCCCCAGAAATGTATTACATGCCTACTTAAACTCTGTCTGCACTATCAAACTAGTTTGAAAAAAAAAGTGTGATGTGCCTAGATATGGGAGTGATGATATCAATCAATCAATCAATCGTTCGATTTATATAGCGCCATTCCAACATTCATTGCTCATGGCGCTCATATGCTTAAATATGACATCATCATTTCCATATATGGGCACGTCACATTTTATTTGTCACATAAAGTTTGATAGTGTAGACAGAGCTTTAATAACTTAATCAGTTTCTTCTCAGATTGTTTGATAAAAACATGGTTAAACGTATAACTATATTACACTATTTATAATATATACAATAAATATAAATGTGTAAAGGTCCATCATTTATTTTTTTCATAGGTCACTTTGGATATTGGGATTGAAATACTTTTTGATGAGCAAACACGTGTTCAAGTTTTCGCCAACAATGATCTCATTGACGCCACGTGTGGTTTGTGTGGAACGTTCAACAACAACATCGATGACGAGTTTCTTACTCCCTCAGGTAAAAAGACTAAACACATTTAAACAACTCTTTAAACTAAGCTAAGACGCAATGCAAGAATGTAAATTAAGCGCAATCCAAGAACGTATTTGACCAAAAGCAAGCGATTAAAATCTGTCTACACTATCAAACTTTATGTGACAAAAATGTGATGTGCCCATATTTGGACATGATGATGTCATATCACTACCATATTTGGGCATATCACTGTACTATTTTGGGCACATTACACTATTTTGATAGTGAAGACAGAGCTTTCCTTGCGTTGCGTCCTAGGGGGAACCAAAGTTTATTTGCCATATTAGGTTTTTTCTAAACTAAGGTGATTAAGAGTGAAGTTGTTTGTCATCTGACAGGATTTGAACCAATGACTCCGGAGATCAAAAGCCAAACATCTTAACAATTAAGATTTACTCATTATATTTTTGTGTTCTAGGTGTGGTTGAAACAGATCTAGATTTGTTCTGGTTTAATTGGCTGGTAGATCTTTGGTGTAGTCCAAGCTTTACTCCAGTGGTTGCAGCTTGCGTTGCTTACGAAACAATGCAGCCGCTAGCAGATGATCTCTGTGCAGATTTGGTCCATAGTCTTGGTCCATTTTCAGGTAAGACATTTGTGACATGATTCGCGCATCTAGTATACTAAAACTTTCACCATACACAGATAATTGTATCTATAATTAGGCCGTGGGAAATTTTATGCTTCTCATTGGCTCGTTCTCATTTTGAAGCGCTTTTTAGGTAAACTCTCATCACAAGATTTTAATTGCATGCGCAAATGCAGCTGGATAAGTTGTAAATGCAGTGGCAACCAAACTAGGCATATACCCAGTTATTCTAACTCTATGCCAACAAATTGTAAAAATATATTAAAAGAAGAAAAATAAGGTAGGACTTCCAGTTGGCACCATCCAACTCATGTTCTTTTTCTTTAAAAAAAACAAAAATGCAGGGATGACAAGAACCATGTCATCTATTTCCTTTGGCCTTGTTTTTTTTTGCAAGCGCTGTCAACACTATCAAACTTTATGTGACAAAAAATTGTGATGTGCCCTTGTATGGGACATGATGATGTCATATCACTAATACCATATTTGGGGACATCACACTTTTTTGTCAAACTAGTTTGATAGTGTAGACAGACCTTTATTTTACAATTTACTTGATGAAACATAAACAGGCCATGATATACTGTGACTACACAGTACATTGCATCCAAATTTTGGCGATTTAGTGACCACAACCATATTTCCGATCTTGATCTGTTGTTTTCCCATGGTCTATTTTTAGATAAGCCTTAAGAAGGTAAGCCTTAAGGAGGTAAGCCTTAAGGAGGTAAGCCTTAAGAAGGTAAGCCTAAAGGAGGTCAGCACAAGGCTAAATTATCTTTCACTATCCCAGTCAATCCGCTTCAAATCCTTGTCATCCTACTCAGATATCCCGCTCTTTTCCTACTCATTCCACTTTGACACGGTCAAGGGTGTGACATTTTGAGTGCTTGTCAGGGTACTAATTCATCTTAATCCATTTCAACAAGGCCCAGGAATTTGATCATTTCCTCTGGTTTACCAATTAATATATTTGACACAATAAAGAGTTTTTAAAGTGATACATTTGCATATTCATAATTATGCGCAAAACTTTTCTTATGTTATATGTTGTCTATTATAGTTTTCAAAACACTCTTAAAAACCCATCTTTTTTCTTTGTAATTTCTTTCTGTTTTTTCTCAGCGCTTTGGGACAATCTTTTGATTGTATAAGCGCTATATAAATCCAACAACAGTACATTACATTTAATGTGACATAATAGTTATTCACTCCGACCAAAAACTGTATTGAAAAAAAAAATTATTTTCCTGAAAAAGTGTAATTTAAAGCAAAAAATACTTAATTTATCTGTCAGACAATGGTTTTTGGTTAAAATTAACAGTTTATTTTTTTATAAGTGAAATAATTTTTTTTTAAACAGAAGTGAATAACTTTATTCAAATTGCAAAATAGCCTAATAAAGTCTGATTTTATTAATCTTCATTTTTCATGTTTTTGGAGGACAATACATCTTTAAATTTCAGCACACATAAAATAACAAGCATGATAATTTTTTTTTTAAATAGCCTGTCACAGTAAGGTGAACCCTGACCCCTACTATGCAGCTTGTCAGTCCGACGTATGTAGCTGCGCTGAGGGCGCCAACTGTCATTGTAATATTTATTCGCAATACGCAGCTGATTGTAGTGCAAATATGGTCACCGTTTCCTGGCGACCAACAACTAAAGGATGCTGTGAGTAGACATTCAAATATTTTTTATCTTATAAATTGTTTAATTATAATTTTCAGATACCATTTATGCCCTAGTATTAATTGTCATTTGTATATAAGCTCTCAACTTAGCATGAGGTTAGGACATAATATTGGATGTAAACTAGTTGGCCAATCACAAGCAACAGTTTGGATAATAAATTTCTTGTAATTGGTCAGATTAATTTCCTTTTGCTTTCGTCCTTGTATCCAAATCTTTTGATTTATTTAATAATAATAACAATTTTTAATACTAATTATAAGTGACCCAAGAATATTACATTATGGCTTAAAAAAAAAAATTAAAAAATAAGGTGACACAATAACAATTAGTGCAACTAAAAAAAAAATGGTACAAGAACAATATAGTGCATCAGTATCCATTGTACAGTACCTAAAGCACTGTCTACACTAGCAAACTTTATGTGATAAAAAATGTGATGTGCCCATGTATGGACACAATGATTTCATATCACTACCATATTTGGGCACATTACACTTTTTTTTGTCAAACTAGATAGTGTAAACAGAGCTTTATTAATTAAGAAATAACCTCAATACATTTGATTATACATTTTTTATGGTTAATAATTATGTCTTAAATAATACTTCATAGCTCTCGTTTGTCCTGTTGGAACTCAATACAGTGAATGCCACAACACGTGCAAATCCTCTTGTGGAGCCCAACTATCTGAGGTCAAATGTCATGACACGTGTGTATCGGGTTGCTCATGTCCTCCGGGGATGGTCTTCGATACAAACGGCTACTGTATTCCTGAAGACAGCTGCGAATGTCAGGCGTTTGGAAGATCGTTTGATTCTACAGACATACTAAGCCTTGAATGCAGTAAATGGTAAGATGAGTATTACTTTATCTTTTATATTCCAGATGTTGTCAAAATTGGCAAATATGATTTAAATACAAAATATAGATACTTTACTTAATTTAAATTTTAGTTTTTTCACATGATGAAAGAAATCAGTTTAAATCATATTATGTAACATATAAAAATGCTTTATTGTTGTAAAATTACATTCTTCACAAATGTAAAGACATACTCAGACAGCGTTGTAAGTCGAGACCCAATAAGTTGTATTGTCGGGCGAAAATTGAACATGTTTCATGTTTCCCGGCGACCTAAAACCATGCAACTTTGTCTCAAGACGGGATTCACCTCAAACAGCACCGAAAAGTCTTTGTCGGGAATTGTCTTATGCTGTCTGAATTAGCCTTAAGGTAATTAGTTAATAAAATGATTTTGTTCATAGTTCATGTGAAAAGGGGTCATGGAACTGTATATCAACTGGTTGTTACTGTGGCGAAAATGCTGAACTAACCGATTGCAAGCTACCAAATGAATGCCAAAAGACATGTGCAACTTTAAAGAGTGAAGCAGTCTGTTCTGACACTACATGCTTCCCAGGATGTCAATGTTCATCTGGATATGTGTTAGACGAAGTGTCTCGTAAATGTGTTTTGCCGTCTGATTGTTCATGCTACCATGGTGGAGTGGCGTATGCCTCTGGATCTGAGGCAAATATTGGTTGCAAGAGTTGGTAAGTAGAATTTAATTGATAAATTGATGGGAAAATTTGTTTTTGTTTTTTTCATTTCTAAAAACAATTATGGTGCAGACCTTTCTACCGGTTTGTTCTCCCTTTATAAGTCAAGTCTAACGCTCTGTCTACACTATCAAACTTTATGTGACACAAAAATGTGATGTGCCCATACAGTATATGGACATGATGATGTCATATCACTACCATATTTGGGCATATCACTACCATTTTTTTTAAAACTAGTTTTATAGTGTAGACAGAGCTTTAAGGTGTTTTGTTTAACTGATGGAGTGCCCCCACAATTCTACTATTCATTTATAGTTTTACTGTATATCCTTCTTCGGATTGTGAATAAAACAAATAAATAATTATTATGCATAATTCTGTTGTTTAGTCAATGTTTAATTCCAATATTTTGCAATTACTGCAGTAATTTTATATTTATTTTTATAGTTCTTGTTCTGGTGGGGAATGGACATGCAATACTGACAAATGTCAAGGTATGATAATCTTACTGTTGTATCTTGCTTATTATACTTGTATTATTGTGTACAAGTATTGACACCCAGAGACAGTGTGTACCAAATTCTAAAAACATTCCTATTTGGGGAAACTGGTTGTACCTAAAGTCATTTTAATTGTATATAATTAATTAATTAACTAATTATATAACTCAACTCTATTAGTAAACTGGCTGTATTACATTAGGTGGTAAAAATCAGTCCCGAAGTATGTATCAACTTTCTATACTATTGAATAAAGACTCAAGACTAAGCCACAATTTGCTGAAATTTGCTCTTAATATAATGTATATTATTTGTGATAGAACCATTTTAATTTTAACTTCTTGTAGGCTCATGTATGGCATGGGGCGAATCCCATTTCACCTCTTTTGATGGTCAAATGTTTGACTTCTCCGGTAACTGCCAATATGATTTGGTAAGCGTGAACGATGTGGCAAATAATATGAGATTCAACATTGGAATTCGAAATGAAGTTTGCAGTACCTCAGGACTAACATGTATCAAAGCTGTTATAATCAAACAATTTGATCAAGGTATTAATTTATTTTTATTATTTTTATGTGACTATTTTCAAGACAGATAAGATTTTAAAAAAGTTAAAATGGTGGAGTAAGAGTAGTTACTCTGGCCATGACTATTACTTGCTACTGACAAATTATGTACTTTTCTAAACTTGTCGAATAAATAATGTTTTTACTATTATTAATGATGTTGGTTGTTTCAATAGAGAATAACATAGATTTACCGTCAATGATAAACTAACACAGTAGTACAGATTTCAGAAAACTACAGTATGAGTATACACAAATGAATACAGGCAACTTTATTTTTATTATAATATTTTTTTGTTTTTACCAGTTGTGGGCCAATGGGACACTTTAAAACTGGTACAAGGTGCTCCAGTAGTTGCCCCACGGGGCGCAGGTCTAAGTTTAAGAGAGCGTGGTCAATACATCATTGTTGATTCTTGCCTTGGCTATACAATCTTGTGGAACAGAGGAACATGGTTGCAAGTCAAAGTTCAACCTTTCTTAAGAAATAAGGTAAATTCAGCAACAATTATGTATATACCTGTTTACTATGAGTTTCTCTATCTTTCTTATATTTAGACAAATTGCCAAGGATAACCATAAGCAAATTCATTCACTAGACAAACATATACACAAAATGCTTTACATAAACAAAGTCTTTGGGAATGGAGTTGTAATTTGTCTTTAGAAAAAATCCTGACATGGCAGGACTTGAACCCAAGGACCCTTGGATTGGTAGTGGTGCATGGCTATACCAATCCAAGGGTCCTGGGTCCACTACGTAGAGATGTTACTGTATAAGTGATTGATAGCAAAATAATTTGAATGTTTTAAATTTTATTTTGTGTAGGTTAATGGTCTATGTGGTAATTTCGACGGCAATAAAACCAATGATTTTCAATCAAGAGACAGCAATGAAGTAATGTCAGTGGTGGACTTTGGAAACAGTTGGAAGGTATTGTTCTATCTTGTCTATCTTTCAAATACACTATAATATATATCTCTGTTTTAAGATTTGCATGATAAAAATTATTTTGTTACAAAGTTGATATACACCATGTACTGTAAAACCATGGAGCCTTTGCAGCCAAGCTGAATTGGGGATTTTTTTTGTGCAAAATCCAATTTAATTTTCATTTCAAGTCATTATCAACTTTTTTTCAAAGGTGCATAGAACATGCCCAGATACCAGCCCAATTGTAGTGGAACCTTGTGCATCTTCTCCTCATCTGGAGTTGTGGGCACAGAAGAAGTGTAGCGTCATCACAGGGTCAAAGTTCAGAGCATGTCACGGTCTTGTATCACCAAAACCGTTCTATGATAAGTGTGTGTCTGACACCTGCGCTTGTGACTTTGGTGCTGACTGTGAATGTATGTGTACTGCTATTGCGGCATATGCCCAGGAGTGTAATGAACACGGAGTACATGTTTCATGGAGGACGGATAACCTTTGTCGTAAGTGGCACATGTGAATACTTCAACTACTAAAGCTCTGTCTACACTATCAGACTAGTTTTACAAAAACGTGTGCCCAAATATGGTAGTTATCTGTTATCATTGTGTCTACATATATAGGCATATCACTTTTTTTGTCAATACCTCATCTGACTAGTTTGACAAAAAAGTGTGCCCAAATATGGTATTGATATGATGTCATTGTATCTATATATGGGCATATCACTTTTTTTGTCACATAGTTTGATAATGTATACAGAGCTTTACTATATTAAAAAGAACAGTCAAAATAATAAATGTCATTAGCGATGTAGCAAAGTTAAACTATGTAATGTAGTGTAGTTATATCTAGGCGTGATTTGGACACAACTGATAATTTGTCCCTAGGTCATTGCAAATTGAATTACCCTAATTTCACTCTCTGTCATTCTAACTGTAACTTTGCCAACATTTGCAAATAAAATGTGAATCTACAACCTAACTTTGTTATTGTTAAGCTCTGTCTACACTAACAGACTAGTGATGTGCCCAAATATGGTAGTGATGGTCAAATGTGGTAGTGATATGACATAATCATGTCCATATATGGGCGCATCACATTTTTTTTATAGTACTAAATACTGTATTTCTTTTAAATTTTATAAATCATTCTTTAATGTTTTAAATTTCAGCAATGCAGTGTGCTAGTGCCGGTGCTATCAGCGGTCCTGAATGCTTGCAATACAGTCCTTGTGTCGATGTATGTGGTGGAACCTGTATTGAAGGATGCTGTCCAAAGAATGCAATTATGTACAATGGTGTTTGTATCGAACCAGATGATGAATGTCCAAGTTGTGGTACTGGTTATCAAATTGCCACCTATGGTAAGCTCATCTTCAACGAACGAATCACTAAACGAAGTAGTAACTACGATAATAGATACTTTTACCGTTTGAAAACTATATGTGTATAATTTCAACACTAAAAGAAAAACAACTACAAATTTTTTTTTTTTTGTACATATTGTATCGGTATTGGTAGAAATTTGTGTTAAATTAGACAGCCTCACTTGAGACACACCCTGCCCATGACAGGAGTAAACGGTGCTATGTCAGACACACCCTGCCCATGACAGGAGTAAACGGTGCTATGTCAGACACATCCTGCCCATGACAGGAGTAAACAATGCTATGTCAGACACACCCTGCCCATGACAGGAGTAAACGGTGCTATGTCAGACACACCCTGCCCATGACAGGAGTAAACGGTGCTATGTCAGACACACCCTGCCCATGACAGGAGTAAATGGTGCTATGTCAGACACACCCTGCCCATGACAGGAGTAAACGGTGCTATGTCAGACACACCCTGCCCATGACAGGAGTAAACGGTGCTATGTCAGACACACCCTACCCATGACAGGAGTAAACGGTGCTATGTCAGACACACCCTGCCCATGACAGGAGTAAACGGTGCTATGTCAGACACACCCTGCCCATGACAGGAGTAAACGGTGCTATGTCAGACACACCCTGCCCATGACAGGAGTAAACGGTGCTATGTCGGACAACAATGAAGTGTATAAGACTTAACGTTTAGAAATGTATTGGTTTTCTAAGTACATACCGTTATTGTTAAAAAATAACATTGTTTTTGTAGGTATTACATACAGTTATCGGTATTATCAATTCTTTTGGACGATTACTGAGGGATACAAAATCACTTGGACATACCTAGGAAATTGTAAGTTTTATGCAAATTATAGAACTTTGACATCAATTATTTTATAGCTGTATTAGCTGTATCAACACAGCTACCATAAGTGAATTAATAATGATAATATCCTGGATTTATATAGCGCCTAATGTTGTGAAACCCCAGTTATTTTTTAGGGATAAAACACGTATGGAAACATACTCTCATAATGCAGCTAGTAATCAGCGCGAATTAAAAAGTAATATGTACACTATGTAAACAAATTTGAATTAAAATAATGTATTTAATTCATTTAGCATATTGCTGGACTCGGTGGTTTGATGATGAAAATGGTGGAAATGTCTCCCCATCTGCAAACTATGAGGTTGAATCAATTGATGACATCTATGCTCGGTATCCATCTTTGAGCTGTAGAAATCCAACAGCAATCCAATGCCAGACCACTGATGGAGTTGGCTTCGATCAAACTTCACAGAATGTACAGTGTGATCCAAGCTATGGTTTAAGATGTACAAACAGTCCAGGAAACACATGTTACAACTATAAAATCAGATTTATTTGCTCAGATTTGTGCAGTCAATATTTAATTCGCGAGTATGGATTGATTGGTGGTTCTAGCTCTACAGGTGGCACATATGTATCTGGTGGAAGTACTGGATCACACGTTTCTGGTGGCACTCAAACTGGTGGAGGTGGCACTGCAACTGGTGGCACTGTATCAGTTGGAACACAAACAGGAAATGTTGGTGAAGGAGATTCAGAAACAAGTGGCGGCATGGGTGCAGGAACCAGTGGCACTGCTGCAGGTGAAACACCAGCTAGTGGTGGCATGGGTGCAGGAACCAGTGGCACTGCTGCAGGTGAAACACCAGCTAGTGGCGGCATGGGTGCTGAGATTGTTTCAGGGCACGATGATAAAGATACTGAACCAAAAGATCCTAGTGAAGATGAAGAGCCATCTGGTGAAGTTGATACTGATTCTCCAGATTCTAGAACTGATGGTGCTGCGACAGGTGAAACACCAGCTAGTGGCGGCATGGGTGCTGAAATTGTTTCAGAGCAAGATGGTAAAGATACTGAACCAAAAGATCCTAGTGAAGATGAAGAGCCATCTCGTGAAGTTGATACTGATGCTCCAGATTCAGGAACCGATGGTGCTGCAGGTGAAACACCAGCTAGTGGAGGAACGGGTGCTGAAATTGTATCAGGGCAAGATGGTAAAGATACTGAACCAAAAGATTCTGGTGAAGATGAAGAGCCGTCTGGTGAAGTTGATACTGATGCTCCAGATTCAGGAACTGATGGTACTGCAGGTGAAACACCAACTAGTGGTGGCATGGGTGCTGAAATTGTATCAGGGCAAGATGGTAAAGATACTGAACCAAAAGATTCTGGTGAAGATGAAGAGCCATCTGGTGAAGTTGATACTGATGCTCCAGATTCTGGAACTGATGGTGCTGCAGGTGAAACACCAACTAGTGGTGGCATGGGTGCTGAAATTGTATCGGGGCAAGATGGTAAAGATACTGAACCAAAAGGTTCTGGTGAAGATGAAGAGCCAGAGCCGTCTGGTGAAGTTGATACTGATGCTCCAGATTCTGGAACTGATGGTGCTGCAGGTGAAACACCAGCTAGTGGCGGCACGGGTGCTGAAATTGTATCAGGGCAAGATGGTAAAGATACTGAACCAAAAGATTCTGGTGAAGATAAAGAGCCATCTGGTGAAGTTGATACTGATGCTCCAGATTCAGGAACTGATGGTACTGCAGGTGAAACACCAACTAGTGGTGGCATGGGTGCTGAAATTGTATCGGGGCAAGATGGTAAAGATACTGAACCAAAAGATTCTGGTGAAGATGAAGAGCCATCTGGTGAAGTTGGTACTGATGCTCCAGATTCTGGAACTGATGGTGCTGCAGGTGAAACACCAACTAGTGGTGGCATGGGTGCTGAAATTGTATCGGGGCAAGATGGTAAAGATACTGAACCAAAAGATTCTGGTGAAGATGAAGAGCCGTCTGGTGAAGTTGATACTGATGCTCCAGATTCAGGAACCGATGGTGCTGCAGGTGAAACACCAGCTAGTGGAGGAACGGGTGCTGAAATTGTATCAGGGCAAGATGGTAAAGATACTGAACCAAAAGATTCTGGTGAAGATGAAGAGCCGTCTGGTGAAGTTGATACTGATGCTCCAGATTCAGGAACTGATGGTACTGCAGGTGAAACACCAACTAGTGGTGGCATGGGTGCTGAAATTGTATCGGGGCAAGATGGTAAAGATACTGAACCAAAAGATTCTGGTGAAGATGAAGAGCCATCTGGTGAAGTTGATACTGATGCTCCAGATTCTGGAACTGATGGTGCTGCAGGTGAAACACCAACTAGTGGTGGCATGGGTGCTGAAATTGTATCGGGGCAAGATGGTAAAGATACTGAACCAAAAGATTCTGGTGAAGATGAAGAGCCAGAGCCGTCTGGTGAAGTTGATACTGATGCTCCAGATTCTGGAACTGATGGTGCTGCAGGTGAAACACCAGCTAGTGGCGGCACGGGTGCTGAAATTGTATCGGGGCAAGATGGTAAAGATACTGAACCTAAAGATTCTGGTGAAGATAAAGAGCCATCTGGTGAAGTTGATACTGATGCTCCAGATTCAGGAACTGATGGTACTGCAGGTGAAACACCAACTAGTGGTGGCATGGGTGCTGAAATTGTATCGGGGCAAGATGGTAAAGATACTGAACCAAAAGATTCTGGTGAAGATGAAGAGCCATCTGGTGAAGTTGGTACTGATGCTCCAGATTCTGGAACTGATGGTGCTGCAGGTGAAACACCAACTAGTGGTGGCATGGGTGCTGAAATTGAATCGGGGCAAGATGGTAAAGATACTGAACCAAAAGATTCTGGTGAAGATGAAGAGCCGTCTGGTGAAGTTGATACTGATGCTCCAGATTCTGGAACTGATGGTGCTGCAGGTGAAACACCAACTAGTGGTGGCATGGGTGCTGAAATTTCAACTGGTGCGACTCAACCAAGTGGTCCATATCTTGATGCTGAAGGTAGATGATTGTTATTTTATTAATGTATATTGTACTGCATAATTTTGTAATAATGTTTTATATTTTAATTATTTACTCCAAAGTGTATATGTATGTGTACATCTATACAATTACAATTGTTACAACTGTAAAACAATGCAACCATTAATGTAATAATAATTCTTAACTTGTTACTTTATAAAGGTTATTGCTGGACACAATGGTTTGATGACGAGAATGGTGGTGAGGTATCTCCATCAGCTCAATTTGAAAGTGAATTTATCACAGACATTTTCGCAATGTATCCAACACAGAGCTGTAGATATCCTACAGGGATTAACTGTCAAACAATTGATGGTATTTCTTACGACCAAACCTCTCAAAACGTCCAATGTGACGCAAGATTTGGTTTGAAGTGTGTGAACAACCAAGGCGAAACATGTTTAAACTATAAGATTCGCCTTGTTTGTGCTGAGTTATGTAGTCAGGAAGGAGTACCAGAATTGATAACAGATGCTGATGGATCGCAACCAGGTGGCGGAGCGAGTGGAACAGGATCTGACAGCACCAGTGTCACAGATTCTGGCACAGACTCCGAAACATCTGGTACTGGTATAAGTGAAGAAAACAGTAAAATAGTAACTGAAGTTACTACTGGAACAAACGGTGCTTCAGTAGGACCACTCCCCAGTATATCAGGTAAATTAATAGTTGATTACTGAATAATAGATTCAATTTAGATATAAGTTCTTTGGAAATTTTGTAACGATTTTATTTAAAATAAAATGTTGAAAAATTGTGTCATTAACAGAAATGCTAAAATTGTTAAATCAATTTAATTTAACTTTCTGCATTTTTAGACTACTGTTGGACACAATGGTTTGATGATGAAAATGGTGGTAATGTTTCTCCTTTTAACAAATATGAGATTGAATCTATTGATGACATCTATGCAAGATATCCAACTTTGAGTTGCAAGAACCCTAAAGGAATCCAATGTCATGCTCCCAGTGGAAAGTATGATCACAATGTTCAATGTGATACAGTCTTTGGCTTAAGATGTACAAACACCAAAGAAAAAACATGTATCAATTACAGAATTCGACTCATCTGCCCAGAATTATGTAGTCAACAGGGAGTTACAGATTCAGGCTCTATGGCAGGACAAGGTGGCATAGATTCTGGTTCAACAACTGGAGGATCACACACCAGTGGAGGGATGAGTGGAACAGTTGTATCTGGTGGTAGTGATGGTACAGACTCTGGAGCATCCGGTGCTACTGGAGGATCACAAACCAGTGGAGGCATGAGTGGAACAGTTGTATCTGGTGGAACAGACTCTGGAGCATCAGGTGCTACCGGAGGATCACAAACCAGTGGAGACATGAGCGGAACAGATGTATCTGGTGGTAGTGATGGTACAGACACTGGAGCATCCAGTGCTACTGGAGGATCACAAACTAGTGGAGGCATGAGTGGAACAGTTGTATCTGGTGGTACTGATGGTACAGACTCTGGAGCATCAGTTGCTGCTGGAGGATCACAAACCAGTGGAGGCATGAGTGGAACAGATGCATCTGTTGGTACTGATGGTACAGATTCAGGAGCATCAGGTGCTACTGGAGGATCACACACCAGTGGAGGAATGACTGGAACAGTTGTATCTGGTGGTACTGATGGTACAGACTCTGGAGCGTCCGGTGCTACTGGAGGATCACAAACCAGTGGAGGCATGAGTGGAACAGATGTATCTGGTGGTACTGAAATTTCAGAAGGTGAATCCCAACCAAGTGGTCCTTATCTTGATGCTGCAGGTAGATTATTTTATTGTTATTATAGAATTCCATATTAAATACTTTAGTTTACCTTTTTTATCTTTATTTCAATCAAATGAAAACAAGTTTTAATATGGAAATTTATTATTATTATTATTGTATTTTTATTATCATCATAATTACAAGTCAAATTGGGTTGTTTAATTTTGTATAAACATTTTGAAATGATAAACAATATACATACATTACAACTATAAAAGCAAAACAAAGATAAATATATGATATCATTCTTAACTTATTGCTTTTGGTAGGTTATTGCTGGACACAATGGTTTGATGACGAGAATGGTGGTAACGTATCTCCATCAGCTCAATTTGAAAGTGAATTTATCACAGACATTTTCGCAATGTATCCAACACAGAGCTGTAGATATCCTACAGGAATTAAATGTCAAACAATTGATGGTATTTCTTACGACCAAACCTCTCAAAATGTGCAATGTGACGCAAGATTTGGTTTGAAGTGTGTCAACAACCAAGGCGAAACATGTTTAAATTATAAGATTCGCCTTGTTTGTGCTGAGTTATGTAGTCAGGAAGGAGTACCAGAATTGATAACAGATGCTGATGGATCGCAACCAGGTGGCGGAGCGAGTGGAAAAGGATCTGACAGCACCAGTGTCCCAGATTCTGGCACAGACTCCGAAACATCTGGTACTGGTATAAGTGAAGAAAATAGTAAAATAGTAACTGAAGTTACTACTGGAACAAACGGTGCTTCAGTAGGACCACTCCCCAGTATATCAGGTAAATTAATAGTTGATTACTGAATAATAGATTCAATTTAGATATAAGTTCTTTGGAAATTTTGTAACGATTTTATTTAAAATAAAATGTTGAAAAATTTTGTCATTAACAGAAATGCTAAAATTGTTAAATCAATTTAATTTAACTTTCTGCATTTTTAGATTACTGTTGGACACAATGGTTTGATGATGAAAATGGTGGTAATGTTTCTCCTTTTAACAAATATGAGATTGAATCTATTGATGACATCTATGCAAGATATCCAACTTTGAGTTGTAAAAACCCTAAAGGAATCCAATGTCATGCTCCTAGTGGAAAGTATGATCACAATGTTCAATGTGATACAGTCTTTGGCTTAAGGTGTACAAACACCAAAGAAAAAACATGTATCAATTACAGAATTCGACTCATCTGCCCAGAATTATGTAGTCAACAGGGAGTTACAGATTCAGGCTCTATGGCAGGACAAGGTGGCATAGATTCTGGTTCAACAACTGGAGGATCACACACCAGTGGAGGGATGAGTGGAACAGTTGTATCTGGTGGTAGTGATGGTACAGACTCTGGAGCATCAGGTGCTACTGGAGGATCACAAACCAGTGGTGGAGGCATTAGTGGTACAGTTGTATCTGGTGGTAGTGATGGTACAGACTCTGGAGCATCAGGTGCAACTGGAGGAACACACACCAGTGGAGGAATGAGTGGAACAGTTGTATCTGGTGGTACTGATGATACAGACTCTGGAGCATCCGGTGCTACTGGAGGATCACACACCAGTGGAGGAATGAGTGGTACAGTTGTATCTGGTGGTACTGATGGTACAGATTCTGGAGCATCCGGTACTACTGGAGGATCACAAACCAGTGAAGGAATAAGTGGTACAGTTGTATCTGGTGGTACTGATGATACAGACTCTGGAGCATCCGGTGCTACTGGAGGATCACACACCAGTGGAGGAATGAGTGGTACAGTTGTATCTGGTGGTACTGATGATACAGACTCTAAAGCATCCGGTGCTACTGGAGGATCACAAACCAGTGAAGGAATAAGTGGTACAGTTGTATCTGGTGGTACTGATGGTACAGATTCTGGAGCATCCGGTACTACTGGAGGATCACACACCAGTGGAGGCATGAGTGGAACAGTTGTATCTGGTGGTACTGATGGTACAGATTCTGGAGCATCAGGTTCGACTGGAGGATCACAAACCAGTGGAGGCATGAGTGGAACAGTTGTATCTGGTGGTACTGATGGTACAGACTCTGGAGCATCAGGTGCTACTGGAGGATCACAAGCCAGTGGAGGCATGAGTGGAACAGTTGTATCTGGTGGTACTGATGGTACAGACTCTGGAGCATCAGGTGCTACAGGAGGATCACAAACCAGTGGAACAGTTGTGCCTGGTGGTACAGGAGTAAAGATACCCACTGTTACAGGTACTTTAAGGATTATTACCAATAACCAAAATATTATTAAAAAACCATTTTAAATGAAACAACAGTTTACAGTATTGTTTCAATGTAAAAAAAATTAACTAAATAGGAAAATTTATTTATACAATTTAAATTTACAACATACTTATATTTGAAACACTATTTTTATTTGACAGGTTTCTGTTGGACACAGTGGTTCGACGATGAAAATGGTGGCAATGTTGATCCATCTGCTCAATATGAAATTGAGTCTATTGACGACATCTTTGCACAATATCCAACATTAAGTTGTAAAAACCCTAAGGGAGTCCAATGTCAAACAAACAATGGTGCTTACGATCAGTCAGTCCAGTGTGATGTAGCATTTGGTTTAAGGTGTACCAATAGTGAAGGAAAGACTTGTGCAAATTACATGATCCGATTTGTTTGCCCAGAATTGTGCGGCCAAGGAGGAGCTACAGATTCAGGCTCCATGGGCGGACAAGGTGGAATAGATTCTGGTTCAACAACTGGAGGATCACACACCAGTGGAGGCATGAGTGGAACAGTTGTATCTAGTGATACTGATGGTACAGATTCAGGAGCATCAGGTGCTACTGGAGGATCACAAACCAGTGGAGGCATGAGTGGAACAGTTGTATCTGGTGGTACTGATGGTACAGACTCTGGAGCATCAGGTGCTACTGGAGGATCACAAACCAGTGAAGGCATGAGTGGAACAATTGTATCTGGCGGTACTGATGGTACAGACTCTGGAACCTCAGGTGCTACTGGTGGATCACAAGCCAGTGGAGGCATGAGTGGAACAGTTGTATCTGGTGGTACTGATGGTACAGACTCTGGAGCATCAGGTGCTACTGGAGGATCACAAACCAGTGGAACAGTTGTGTCTGGTGGTACAGGAGTAAAGATACCCACTGTTACAGGTACTTTAAGGTTTATTACCATAATCAAAATACTATTAAAAAAACATTTTAAATGAAACAACATTTTACAGTATTGTTTCAATGTAAAAAAAAAAGAAACATAGCAGAAAAATGTATCTATACAATTTAAATTTACATCATGCTTATATTTTAAACATTATTTTTTTATTTGACAGGTTTCTGTTGGACACAGTGGTTCGACGATGAAAATGGTGGCAATGTTGATCCATCTGCACAATATGAAACTGAGTCTATTGACGACATTTTTGCACAATATCCAACATTAAGTTGTAAAAACCCTAAGGGAGTCCAATGTCAAACAAACAATGGTGCTTACGATCAGTCAGTCCAGTGTGATGTAGCATTTGGTTTAAGGTGTACCAATAGTGAAGGAAAGACTTGTGCAAATTACATGATCCGATTTGTTTGCCCAGAATTGTGCAGCCAAGGAGGAGTTACAGATTCAGGCTCTATGGGAGGACAAGGTGGACTAGATTCTGGTTCAACAACTGGAGGATCACACACCAGTGGAGGCATGAGTGGAACAGTTGTATCTGGTGGTACTGATGGTACAGATTCAGGAGCATCAGGTGCTACTGGAGGATCACAAACCAGTGGAGGCATGAGTGGAACAGTTGTATCTGGTGGTACTGATGGTACAGATTCTGGAGCATCAGACACTACTGGAGGATCACAAACCAGTGGAGGCATGAGTGGAACAGTTGTATCTGGTGGTACTGATGGTACAGATTCTGGAGCATCAGGTGCTACTGGAGGATCACAAACCAGTGGAACAGTTGTGTCTGGTGGTACAGGAGTAAAGATACCCACTGTGACAGGTAATTTAAGGTTTATTACCATAATCAAAATACTATTACAAAACCAATTTAAGTGAAACAACATTATACAGTATTGTTTGAATGTAAGAAAAAATTAACTAAATAGAAAAATTTATTTATGCAATTTAAATTTACATCATGCTTATATTTGAAACATTATTTTTTATTTGACAGGTTTCTGTTGGACACAGTGGTTCGACGATGAAAATGGTGGCAATGTTGATCCATCTGCTCAATATGAAATTGAGTCTATTGACGACATCTTTGCACAATATCCAACATTAAGCTGTAAAAACCCTAAGGGAGTCCAATGTCAAACAAACAATGGTGCTTACGATCAGTCAGTCCAGTGTGATGTAGCATTTGGTTTAAGGTGTACCAATAGTGAAGGAAAGACTTGTGCAAATTACATGATCCGATTTGTTTGCCCAGAATTGTGCGGCCAAGGAGGAGCTACAGATTCAGGCTCCATGGGCGGACAAGGTGGAATAGATTCTGGTTCAACAACTGGAGGATCACACACCAGTGGAGGCATGAGTGGAACAGTTGTATCTGGTGGTACTGACGGTACAGATTCAGGAGCATCAGATGCTACTGGAGGATCACAAACCAGTGGAGGCATGAGTGGAACAGTTGTATCTGGTGGTACTGATGGTACAGACTCTGGAGCATCAGGTGCTACTGGAGGATCACAAACCAGTGGAGGCATGAGTGGAACAGTTGTATCTGGTGGTACTGATGGTACAGACTCTGGAGCATCAGGTGCTACTGGAGGATCACAAACCAGTGGAGGCATGAGTGGAACAGTTGTATCTGGTGGTACTGATGGAACAGACTCTGGAGCCTCAGGTGCTACTGGAGGATCACAAGCCAGTGGAGGCATGAGTGGAACAGTTGTATCTGGGGGTACTGATGGTACAGACTCTGGAGCATCAGGTGCTACTGGAGGATCACAAACCAGTGGAACAGTTGTGTCTGGTGGTACAGGAGTAAAGATACCCACTGTTACAGGTAATTTAAGGTTTATTACCATGATCAAAATACTATTAAAAAAACATTTTAAATGAAACAACATTTTACAGTATTGTTTCAATGTAAAAAAAATAAACATAGGAGAAAAATGTATCTATACAATTGAAATTTACATCATGCTTATTATTTGAAACATTATTTTTTTATTTGACAGGTTTCTGTTGGACACAGTGGTTCGACGATGAAAATGGTGGCAATGTTGATCCATCTGCTCAATATGAAATTGAGTCTATTGACGACATTTTTGCACAATATCCAACATTAAGTTGTAAAAACCCTAAGGGAGTCCAATGTCAAACAAACAATGGTGCTTACGATCAGTCAGTCCAGTGTGATGTAGCATTTGGTTTAAGGTGTACCAATAGTGAAGGAAAGACTTGTGCAAATTACATGATCCGATTTGTTTGCCCAGAATTGTGCAGCCAAGGAGGAGTTACAGATTCAGGCTCCATGGGAGGACAAGGTGGAATAGATTCTGGTTCAACAACTGGAGGATCACACACCAGTGGAGGCATGAGTGGAACAGTTGTATCTGGTGGTACTGATGGTACAGATTCTGGAGCATCAGGTGATACTGGAGGATCACAAACCAGTGGAACAGTTGTGTCTGGTGGTACAGGAGTAAAGATACCCACTGTTACAGGTAATTTAAGGTTTATTACCATAATCAAAATACTATTACAAAACCAATTTAAATGAAACAACATTATACAGTATAGTTTGAATGTAACAAAAAATTAACTAAATAGAAAAATTTATTTATGCAATTTAAATTTACATCATGCTTATATTTGAAACATTATTTTTTATTTGACAGGTTTCTGTTGGACACAGTGGTTCGACGATGAAAATGGGGACAATGTTGATCCATCTGCTCAATATGAAATTGAGTCTATTGACGACATCTTTGCACAATATCCAACATTAAGTTGTAAAAACCCTAAGGGAGTCCAATGTCAAACAAACAATGGTTCTTACGATCAGTCAGTTCAGTGTGATGTAGCATTTGGTTTAAGGTGTACCAATAGTGAAGGAAAGACTTGTGCAAATTACATGATCCGATTTGTTTGCCCAGAATTGTGCAGCCAAGGAGGAGTTACAGATTCAGGCTCCATGGGCGGACAAGGTGGAATAGATTCTGGTTCAACAACTGGAGGATCACACACCAGTGGAGGCATGAGTGGAACAGTTGTATCTGGTGGTACTGATGGTACAGATTCAGGAGCATCAGGTGCTACTGGAGGATCACAAACCAGTGAAGGCATGAGTGGAACAATTGTATCTGGCGGTACTGATGGTACAGACTCTGGAGCATCAGGTGCTACTGGAGGATCACAAACCAGTGGAGGCATGAGTGGAACAGTTGTATCTGGTGGTACTGATGGTACAGACTCTGGAGCATCAGGTGCTACTGGAGGATCACAAACCAGTGGAGGCATGAGTGGAACAGTTGTATCTGGTGGTACTGATGGTACAGACTCTGGAGCCTCAGGTGCTACTGGAGGATCACAAGCCAGTGGAGGCATGAGTGAAACAGTTGTATCTGGGGGTACTGATGGTACAGACTCTGGATCATCAGGTGCTACTGGAGGATCACAAACCAGTGGAACAGTTGTGTCTGGTGGTACAGGAGTAAAGATACCCACTGTTACAGGTAATTTAAGGTTTATTACCATAATCAAAATACTATTAAAAAAACATTTTAAATGAAACAACATTTTACAGTATTGTTTCAATGTAAAAAAAATAAACATAGGAGAAAAATGTATCTATACAATTGAAATTTACATCATGCTTATATTTGAAACATTATTTTTTTATTTGACAGGTTTCTGTTGGACACAGTGGTTCGACGATGAAAATGGTGGCAATGTTGATCCATCTGCTCAATATGAAATTGAGTCTATTGACGACATCTTTGCACAATATCCAACATTAAGTTGTAAAAACCCTAAGGGAGTCCAATGTCAAACAAACAATGGTGCTTACGATCAGTCAGTCCAGTGTGATGTAGCATTTGGTTTAAGGTGTACCAATAGTGAAGGAAAGACTTGTGCAAATTACATGATCCGATTTGTTTGCCCAGAATTGTGCAGCCAAGGAGGAGTTACAGATTCAGGCTCCATGGGAGGACAAGGTGGAATAGATTCTGGTTCAACAACTGGAGGATCACACACCAGTGGAGGCATGAGTGGAACAGTTGTATCTGGTGGTACTGATGGTACAGATTCAGGAGCATCAGGTGCTACTGGAGGATCACAAACCAGTGAAGGCATGAGTGGAACAATTGTATCTGGCGGTACTGATGGTACAGACTCTGGAGCATCAGGTGCTACTGGAGGATCACAAACCAGTGGAGGCATGAGTGGAACAGTTGTATCTGGTGGTACTGATGGTACAGACTCTGGAGCATCAGGTGCTACTGGAGGATCACAAACCAGTGAAGGCATGAGTGGAACAATTGTATCTGGGGGTACTGATGGTACAGACTCTGGAGCATCAGGTGCTACTGGAGGATCACAAACCAGTGGAGGCATGAGTGGAACAGTTGTATCTGGTGGTACTGATGGTACAGACTCTGGAGCATCAGGTGCTACTGGAGGATCACAAACCAGTGGAGGCATGAGTGGAACAGTTGTATCTGGTGGTACTGATGGAACAGACTCTGGAGCCTCAGGTGCTACTGGAGGATCACAAGCCAGTGGAGGCATGAGTGGAACAGTTGTATCTGGGGGTACTGATGGTACAGACTCTGGAGCATCAGGTGCTACTGGAGGATCACAAACCAGTGGAACAGTTGTGTCTGGTGGTACAGGAGTAAAGATACCCACTGTTACAGGTAATTTAAGGTTTATTACCATAATCAAAATACTATTAAAAAAACATTTTAAATGAAACAACATTTTACAGTATTGTTTCAATGTAAAAAAAATAAACATAGGAGAAAAATGTATCTATACAATTGAAATTTACATCATGCTTATTATTTAAAACATTATTTTTTTATTTGACAGGTTTCTGTTGGACACAGTGGTTCGATGATGAAAATGGTGGCAATGTTGATCCATCTGCTCAATATGAAATTGAGTCTATTGACGACATTTTTGCACAATATCCAACATTAAGTTGTAAAAACCCTAAGGGAGTCCAATGTCAAACAAACAATGGTGCTTACGATCAGTCAGTCCAGTGTGATGTAGCATTTGGTTTAAGGTGTACCAATAGTGAAGGAAAGACTTGTGCAAATTACATGATCCGATTTGTTTGCCCAGAATTGTGCAGCCAAGGAGGAGTTACAGATTCAGGCTCCATGGGAGGACAAGGTGGAATAGATTCTGGTTCAACAACTGGAGGATCACACACCAGTGGAGGCATGAGTGGAACAGTTGTATCTGGTGGTACTGATGGTACAGATTCTGGAGCATCAGGTGATACTGGAGGATCACAAACCAGTGGAACAGTTGTGTCTGGTGGTACAGGAGTAAAGATACCCACTGTTACAGGTAATTTAAGGTTTATTACCATAATCAAAATACTATTACAAAACCAATTTAAATGAAACAACATTATACAGTATAGTTTGAATGTAACAAAAAATTAACTAAATAGAAAAATTTATTTATGCAATTTAAATTTACATCATGCTTATATTTGAAACATTATTTTTTATTTGACAGGTTTCTGTTGGACACAGTGGTTCGACGATGAAAATGGGGACAATGTTGATCCATCTGCTCAATATGAAATTGAGTCTATTGACGACATCTTTGCACAATATCCAACATTAAGTTGTAAAAACCCTAAGGGAGTCCAATGTCAAACAAACAATGGTGCTTACGATCAGTCAGTCCAGTGTGATGTAGCATTTGGTTTAAGGTGTACCAATAGTGAAGGAAAGACTTGTGCAAATTACATGATCCGATTTGTTTGCCCAGAATTGTGCAGCCAAGGAGGAGTTACAGATTCAGGCTCCATGGGCGGACAAGGTGGAATAGATTCTGGTTCAACAACTGGAGGATCACACACCAGTGGAGGCATGAGTGGAACAGTTGTATCTGGTGGTACTGATGGTACAGATTCAGGAGCATCAGGTGCTACTGGAGGATCACAAACCAGTGAAGGCATGAGTGGAACAATTGTATCTGGCGGTACTGATGGTACAGACTCTGGAGCATCAGGTGCTACTGGAGGATCACAAACCAGTGGAGGCATGAGTGGAACAGTTGTATCTGGTGGTACTGATGGTACAGACTCTGGAGCATCAGGTGCTACTGGAGGATCACAAACCAGTGGAGGCATGAGTGGAACAGTTGTATCTGGTGGTACTGATGGTACAGACTCTGGAGCCTCAGGTGCTACTGGAGGATCACAAGCCAGTGGAGGCATGAGTGGAACAGTTGTATCTGGGGGTACTGATGGTACAGACTCTGGAGCATCAGGTGCTACTGGAGGATCACAAACCAGTGGAACAGTTGTGTCTGGTGGTACAGGAGTAAAGATACCCACTGTTACAGGTAATTTAAGGTTTATTACCATAATCAAAATACTATTAAAAAAACATTTTAAATGAAACAACATTTTACAGTATTGTTTCAATGTAAAAAAAATAAACATAGGAGAAAAATGTATCTATACAATTGAAATTTACATCATGCTTATATTTGAAACATTATTTTTTTATTTGACAGGTTTCTGTTGGACACAGTGGTTCGACGATGAAAATGGTGGCAATGTTGATCCATCTGCTCAATATGAAATTGAGTCTATTGACGACATCTTTGCACAATATCCAACATTAAGTTGTAAAAACCCTAAGGGAGTCCAATGTCAAACAAACAATGGTGCTTACGATCAGTCAGTCCAGTGTGATGTAGCATTTGGTTTAAGGTGTACCAATAGTGAAGGAAAGACTTGTGCAAATTACATGATCCGATTTGTTTGCCCAGAATTGTGCAGCCAAGGAGGAGTTACAGATTCAGGCTCCATGGGCGGACAAGGTGGAATAGATTCTGGTTCAACAACTGGAGGATCACACACCAGTGGAGGCATGAGTGGAACAGTTGTATCTGGTGGTACTGATGGTACAGATTCAGGAGCATCAGGTGCTACTGGAGGATCACAAACCAGTGAAGGCATGAGTGGAACAATTGTATCTGGCGGTACTGATGGTACAGACTCTGGAGCATCAGGTGCTACTGGAGGATCACAAACCAGTGGAGGCATGAGTGGAACAGTTGTATCTGGTGGTACTGATGGTACAGACTCTGGAGCATCAGGTGCTACTGGAGGATCACAAACCAGTGGAGGCATGAGTGGAACAGTTGTATCTGGTGGTACTGATGGTACAGACTCTGGAGCCTCAGGTGCTACTGGAGGATCACAAGCCAGTGGAGGCATGAGTGGAACAGTTGTATCTGGGGGTACTGATGGTACAGACTCTGGAGCATCAGGTGCTACTGGAGGATCACAAACCAGTGGAACAGTTGTGTCTGGTGGTACAGGAGTAAAGATACCCACTGTTACAGGTAATTTAAGGTTTATTACCATAATCAAAATACTATTAAAAAAACATTTTAAATGAAACAACATTTTACAGTATTGTTTCAATGTAAAAAAAATAAACATAGGAGAAAAATGTATCTATACAATTGAAATTTACATCATGCTTATATTTGAAACATTATTTTTTTATTTGACAGGTTTCTGTTGGACACAGTGGTTCGACGATGAAAATGGTGGCAATGTTGATCCATCTGCTCAATATGAAATTGAGTCTATTGACGACATCTTTGCACAATATCCAACATTAAGTTGTAAAAACCCTAAGGGAGTCCAATGTCAAACAAACAATGGTGCTTACGATCAGTCAGTCCAGTGTGATGTAGCATTTGGTTTAAGGTGTACCAATAGTGAAGGAAAGACTTGTGCAAATTACATGATCCGATTTGTTTGCCCAGAATTGTGCAGCCAAGGAGGAGTTACAGATTCAGGCTCCATGGGAGGACAAGGTGGAATAGATTCTGGTTCAACAACTGGAGGATCACACACCAGTGGAGGCATGAGTGGAACAGTTGTGTCTGGTGGTACTGATGGTACAGATTCAGGAGCATCAGGTGCTACTGGAGGATCACAAACCAGTGGAGGCATGAGTGGAACAATTGTATCTGGCGGTACTGATGGTACAGACTCTGGAGCATCAGGTGCTACTGGAGGATCACAAACCAGTGGAGGCATGAGTGGAACAGTTGTATCTGGTGGTACTGATAGTACAGACTCTGGAGCATCAGGTGCTACTGGAGGATCACAAACCAGTGGAACAGTTGTGTCTGGTGGTACAGGAGTAAAGATACCCACTGTTACAGGTAATTTAAGGTTTATTACCATAATCAAAATACTATTAAAAAAACATTTTAAATGAAACAACATTTTACAGTATTGTTTCAATGTAAAAAAAAAATAAACATAGGAGAAAAATGTATCTATACAATTTAAATTTACATCATGCTTATATTTTAAACAGTATTTTTTCATTTGACAGGTTTCTGTTGGACACAGTGGTTCGACGATGAAAATGGTGGCAATGTTGATCCATCTGCTCAATATGAAATTGAGTCTATTGACGACATCTTTGCACAATATCCAACATTAAGTTGTAAAAACCCTAAGGGAGTCCAATGTCAAACAAACAATGGTGCTTACGATCAGTCAGTCCAGTGTGATGTAGCATTTGGTTTAAGGTGTACCAATAGTGAAGGAAAGACTTGTGCAAATTACATGATCCGATTTGTTTGCCCAGAATTGTGCAGCCAAGGAGGAGTTACAGATTCAGGCTCTATGGGAGGACAAGGTGGAATAGATTCTGGTTCAACAACTGGAGGATCACACACCAGTGGAGGCATGAGTGGAACAGTTGTATCTGGTGGTACTGATGGTACAGATTCAGGAGCATCAGGTGCTACTGGAGGATCACAAACCAGTGGAGGCATGAGTGGAACAATTGTATCTGGTGGTACTGATAGTACAGACTCTGGAGCATCAGGTGCTACTGGAGGATCACAAACCAGTGGAGGCATGAGTGGAACAGTTGTATCTGGTGGTACTGATGGTACAGACTCTGGAGCATCAGGTGCTACTGGAGGATCACAAACCAGTGGAGGCATGAGTGGAACAGTTCTATCTGATGGTACAGATTCTGGAGCATCAGACACTACTGGAGGATCACAAACCAGTGGAGGCATGAGTGGAACAGTTGTATCTGGTGGTACTGATGGTACAGACTCTGGAGCATCAGGTGCTACAGGAGGATCACACACCAGTGGGGAAATGACTGGAACAGTTGTATCTGATGGTACTGATAGTACAGATTCTGGAGCATCAGGTGTTACTGGTGGATCACAAACCAGTGGAGGCATGAGTGGAACAGTTGGTTCTGGTAGTACTGATGGTACAGACTCTGGAGCATCCGGTGCTACTGGTGGAATTAGTGGTCCTGATACATTGCCAACTGCAGGCACAGTTTTAGTAGCAGGTTAGTGAATTGCTCTTTCTCTTTTTATTGTGATTAATATTGTACTTGGTGAGGAACAATACATGATTGTATCCATTTGTTTTTTTTTAATACAGTTTCTTGTACAACAAGTTTGTGTGATGCATTGAGTATGCCAGTCTTTGATATTACCCGTGACGTCGTAGATGTCTCTAAATACTACGTCATGTGTATGGCTGGCAATGCGTGCAATCCATTTTTCGCCTGCTCCGTCATTAGTGCCATGGTAACAGAATATGAACAAAAATCATCTAGATGTTTGAGTTGGAGAAAAGAAGTAGGATGCGGTAAGTAATTATTTATGTTTTATTGAAGTTTTATAATTATTCTATAATGGCGCTATTATAAGATATCTTGTACTTATTTTATCGTAATTGTTTGTAATTCTGGATCTTCGCCAGATGATTTTAGAGTAACCATTTTTTAAAATAATTTATCTTTAAGTTAATTAATTGGTACACTGTGTTTTCTAGATACATCTTGCTCCGCTGGTCTTGAATTCAAGGAATGTGGATGTGTCAACTCTGTGTGTAGTGTTAGTGACGTGTGTGAACCATGGCAGAGACGCTCCGGATGTGGGTGCGGCAAAGGATTCTATTTCAAAAACGGCGTTTGTGAATCTTGTGGTAAGCTCTATTTTACTCTTTTGCAGTAAACAATGCTGGGTTTTAAGTTCTACAGAAGTTACAAAATTGTTGTCTTTGGAACCATCGCAACGTTTGAATAAAATAAAATCTTTTAAACCTAATTCTAAAAACATCTCATAGGTAGACCAACTACAATTGTCTGGACACCCAAGTCAAATAAAAATAAACAGCATGCAGTATCTTGTCTTTTGACAAACCGTATGTCATACTGTATAATATATCTCTCATCACAGTATACAATATTGATATAGAATCCCCAAAACAATCCAGTGTATGCATTTGCAAATATATGTACCACATTGTGTAATCAAAACATCAGTATTAAAGTACACCCTCGAAGTATACTCAATGCATTATGCAAACATTCTCATGTTGTTATTTTTGTATTTCTTTTTCATTTTTCAGAACATTATGATGGTAGCTTGGATGTTGTACCAGCATCAACCGCAGGTTAGTTTTTCTAATTGTGTTTTTATATTAAGCTGGTACTAGATTCTTTCTAGTACATCATCCACTAGTATATCATTAAATTGTACATGATGCAATAGTGCATGATGCAATAGTACATCATGCAATAGTACATAATCCAATAGTACATCATGTTATATTACATCATCCAATAGTGCATCATTTAATAGTACATCATTCAATAGTACATCATTTAATAGTAATGTGTAATTCCTTCATCTTCCTTAACATCTTTACCAAGGATATTCAATTATTACACTTGGAAACAAACTTCAATGGTGTAATTTAATCTTTGTTAAATGTAGGCCTACGTTTAACAGATATTTGAATCTTTTTTACAGGAAATTGTCGCCACCGTCGAGTTGAGAAAGTACACAACGTACAGTTCGATGATGGATCAGTGTGCAATGCAACATTTGCTGTTGATGAATGCAGCGGTAAATGCGCGTCACGATCAGCAACAAATGGAATGGTCGAAAACATGATGGCTTCACGTTCGCAAACATGCGGATGTTGTAGACCTTTTGAACCCGTTGGAAAAATGATTCCTGTTCAATGCGACGCTAGTGGTGCCATCAAGGAAATCAATGTAGAAGTGTTCGATAGTTGTGTTTGTGAACAAAACCGGGATTGTACATTTCAAGATTAAAAACTCGGAAATAATTAATCAACTTCAGCAATTATTTTAGATAGAAACCATAGATTCCCGAAGGGATCTGAATTCGGCAATGTTTTGTAATTTTATTTTTAAATGTGCTATAGTTACAAAAATTGTCTGTTATGTTTGTTTTGTTAGCAGGATGCTGTGTATATATCATTTTAAATGATTTATGATGAAGAAATAATTTGTTACATAAAAACACTGCTCTGTTATTTATCATTTTTTTCCTATTTCGCCATCATAGGGCGTACATTAAAGTTAACTGATATTGAGAAAGTGAACCCAAAGTTTAACAACCAAAACGAAAGTTTGGCTATTATTTATTGAGGCTGTACACGATTGAGACAATGTCTAACGTTATGATTATGTGAACATAGGCATACTAGTTATTAAGCACGCTGTTTTTGCTGTTAAATATTGCTTGATTACTGACGTTTCTAAAATGTTTGTCTCCTCTGTTAAAACATAGGTTCAATTAAAGATAATGTGTGTTGATTTACTAAAAAAAAAGTCCAATAATAATTGTGTGTTTTATTAAGTTAAAATAAATGTGGAACCTTTTTAAAAACTGTTTTGTTTTTTAATTGTTGTTTTCTTAATTTCATTACATTTATTTAAAAAAACAAGGTCATGGATAATAGATTTATCAGATTCAGAAGTTGAACTGAACTTGTTCGTATTCACAATGTTTAATATACTGTTTGTGGTTGATAGAACTTTCAGTTATATTGAGCTTATAAGAGCTAGAATAGTGTGTGGGTTGGGTCTCTGATATTATCACCGGCTCTTAAACCTAATTAATTGCGGTTTATGTTTACTTTCCGTGTTTAGATTGTTGACTTGGTTACAGGCGATAAGCTTGTTGTTTTGCAATTGCGCATATTTGGTTTCTTTGATTCCAAAAGTTTCAAAGAACACAGCTTATAAATGTCAACCAAACATCATTATCGAATGTTAACTTTTTAGAAATTAATTACATTTTGTGATATTAGTAGGCATATTATATGTCATAATGTAACAATGTTTTTAACACCAAGATCGGCGAATTTCAGCAAGGTTTCTGATACTTTTAGAGAAATCTTTTTAGTTAAATTGTGAATTCATCATTTTATTTCATTATTTATTCGGTCTATTTCTATATAGACAAGAGACTAAGTGAACTTAATCACTGTAGCTGAGCCGGTTGACCAAACCCCAAAGTCAGTTTACACATAAAAGACACTAAATACAGTTAAAGCGAATTATATATCGTAATGTAACAATTTTTTAACACCAAGATCGGCGAATTTCAGCAAGGTTTCTGTTAAATCCGTTTTAGTCAAATTATGAATTCATTATTTCATTTTATTGTTTATTCGGTCTATTTCAATATATAAATAACAAAAAAAAAATGAAATTGGGGAGACCAGGTTCAACCTAAGTGAACCTAATCACTGTAGCTAAATACAGTTAAAGCGAATCAAAATGAATGTGAACTTTTCTAATAAAGGATGATGGCTTTATAGAACTGCAGCATCTGTCAATAAGTATCAAATCTTAAAGAAAGTGGTATTTTACTTATTAATATATTTTAAACCCTTTATATTGCAGTTGATTTTCATAGTTTCCAGAACAAAAAATTGTGTGTAAGATTTTTCTAAATGTTTGGGGTTAGCAAATCAGAAAAAGTCTACACTTTACTTCTGACGTAATTTTAATATTCTTCTAAACTACTCATTAATGTTAAATAACAAAATAATACAGCAGCAGGCATACAATAGAGTTTTTCTAGAAAGCTTCGCATTTCTACATTTTTGCTTTAAAAATTCTTCTGCTATCTAGAAGTGTTGCTTTTTCAGAAATGTTTCTCTGGGCCTTAATACTATGGAAGCTTGTGATATTTTAACATGGAAACGTCTGATATTGGGTCGATACGTTGAGTTGTTCAGGTTAGGCATGTACCTCTAGTCTGTCATTATCTCACATCAAACAAACCAATGTCTGTATGAACAAGATAATCGTAATCTTTTCTGATTTATGGGGAGGATATGTAGTTGACCCTTGTATTACCCGTCGTATACACTAAAAGGTGTCATCCCGATTTTCCACATTGTAAAACTAGACGAGAGACAGGAACGTACTCAGTTTTGCGTGATATACAGTGTATATATGAGTACTTGTACAAAGTGGAAAACTTGTGAAAGAGAAGATCCGGTGTTGAGCTTAGGGTTCTAGAACCATGGCCTCCATCATCAAATCGGTCACATTCATCTTCGCCATTATTTATTGCGCGTCCATTGGTGAAACTTCAAGGTATGAAATATAATTTATTTTCAATTTAAACTTTCAATAATTATTTTGGTTAGGCCTACTCTCTTAAGGAATAGTAGTATCTAAAACATTATTTATCTATTGTAGGGTATTTTAATTATAATCAATATTCATTGTTGCTTTAATTGAATATTCCTGACATGTTAGATCCATACTTTCATGTTTTTGGCTTTGTATCGAATTCTGAATTGTAGAAAATTTATGCTGTTTTTTTTATTTAAGAAATATTATTTCCCTCCATAATAATACATTTCAGTCATATTTTTCAAAGTCTGATTTTCTTAAGCGGCATCTTTTTTTATGTTATAAAAAAAATAGCAAAGATAATTTTATTTCTACCTTACTGAAGTGAAATTTGAGTAATTTTATCAACACGATTTCCACTTTTTCTACAATAATTACTAGTACAGTACTTATCATTTTTCTGTGGAATTAGGCAACTTAATCTGAACGTATATACTTTAAATTAATACATGTTAGTGTACATATTCAAAATACTGTTAATCTGAGATACAGCACTGGGAATCGTGTGAATTCATGTCTGAAACCAGTCAAGTAGCATAGAGTGGTTCCACCTCTTCCATGAGCAGCAGTAGTAAAATCATTCTACGAATGAAGTACTGTAGATCCTAATAACAGCTGTTACTGTGTATGATTCCACCAAACATTCGAGTTAAAATCACGATTGTGAGGCATTTAATAAATATTCAAACTGCTTAAAATATCTTGACATGTTTCGAGAAACTATTCTCATCATAAGAACAGAAAACAAGGCCTAGAGTACTTATATACAGGAGAGTATTTATATAGGACATGTTGTATGTAAATGAGGAAGTAATTAGCATGATACTGTAGTTACTTCTTGTTGAGTTTCTTAAATAAATTAATATCAAGGTGTTACTTGATTTACCTCAAAACGATAATTTGCTTTACTATCACTAAACTGAAATCCTATGAAATAATTTTTGTTTTTTATAGATATGTAGGAAAATACAGTGCCGATCAGTCTTTAAATGCTTACCGAGATTTCAATGGTAAGATTCATTTTCATTTTCTTTGTTTTCACATCTTTATTAGTGGCTTAACTTATCAGGCCTAGGCCAAATAATACATAATATTAATGATATAAATAGCGTATAAGCAGGCTCTCAAAGCGCTGTACATTGAAGTAAAACATAGGAAAGGGAACAATTGTTAGGGTCTAGATAAATGGAAAGCTTGCTGAAAAGAAAAACATTTCAGTGGGTCTTAAAAGACATCAAAATTGCACACTGTCGGATTGGAATTGGTACAACGTTAGAGCTGCCACGCCTTACTAGACTATTTGATGTACATGACAAAGTTTCACAATTTTGAATAGAATGAGCTTGATAGACCTAATAACAGCAATGTTACATTTAAGATACACAAATTTTCTTGGTAATAACAAATATTTTATTGTAACGATACCTGTTACGATACCTGTTATGATACCTGCTTTCTGCAATAATAATCTGTCATCAGAAAAGGTAGAGAATATTTACATAAATAGGCATAGCACAAATATATAAGTCTATTACTATATTTTAAGATAGGCCTACTGGAATGCGTTGTATTCCTCACTCAGTTTTTACTTGGGAAGAATGAGAGTACTCTCAGTCTTTCCAAGGCTATCTAGTCTTGCTTATTCCTGGTTATAATAATATGAAACTAATGGTAGATGCAGCCAGCTTAAATGATATTTTACATGATGATGTTTTCTTTTTTTTTTCGTTTTCTTAATACAGTCTTATTTTGTTAAAGATGATATTTTTTTTTTTTTTTTTAATACAGTCTTATTTTGTTAAAGAACATTTACGTGTGTGTTGTGTGTTTAAAAAAAAATCTTTTTTGTTCTTTCACTAAAAAATAGGGAGCATTAGAGCCAATCTGTAATTGTGTAATGCTTTAAGTTTTACTCTTAATGTCGTAATCGAAATGGGGAATAAATGATGTAAAAAAAGATACAATTAAAATAATTTCGTTGCAAAATGTTTACCTTAAATGTTTGCATAAAGTTAAGAGACAAACAGGACGTTGGCGTGATGACGTCAAACCGAAGATACCCTATTCCACCCACGGTCTCAGTGCATATTGTGCTTTCTAATAATATCAGGTTGTCTTTTTGTAGTTTATAAAAGACCACGGTCGACAAATAACACATTATATGATAACGATGTATTTGACTAGTATGTTTTTATCAGTTGTGATCTTGTTATGTTCTTTAACATTCCAAATATTAAGGTTGAATGTGTATTTAATGCATTGGGTTACAGATAAATCTGTACATTTAGCTCTACCTATTCATCTCTTGGTTTTGTTATTTAACATTCCAAATAGAAGGATTTTATGTTGTATGAACATTTTCTAACAATTCGTTTATGTGAAAAGTCAGGAAAAAAGGAAATGAAGCAAGTATCGTATATAGAAAACGTTGATAACTAATATACAGTGCCAATTAATATACTCATTACAATATGTTTTGTTTTCAACATGACAAATCCTATGTAGGTTACAACTAATGGTAATGACTCGAGAACTTTTCGTTTGTTTTTAATAGTTGTTTTTCGGTTGTTTTCATTTAGTTCTTGTAATGTATTATGAAAGATTAAAAGTAATAAATAAAAAATAATTTAAAAAATAAGTTATTAGGGAAACACGCAAACGTTATTGTACAATAATTGGTTTATGGAAATCAATGACAACATTGTCAAAATGAAGTTTAACAGAACGCAAAAATAATTTAAAACACAGAATAGCGTCAATTTAAAATTATTGTTAAATCCGATCTATTGTGTCTTTGTGATGAAAACTATATTACAAATTAGATTATGCCTATTAAACAAAAATAATGACTCGAGTGAAAGTAAGAAACTAGTAGTTTAGACCTACTACCATTGTGTCTTTTTAAGATAAGATAAGATAACTTTATTTCGTCTACAAACAAGTGGAAATGATGGTGTTTGTCTCATACAAAGTTAAAACATTAACAGAAAACCAAATATCAGAAACAATTTGAAAACATGTATTGTGTAGATGTCAATTATACTGAAACTATGACGTAAATGTTTCCTCATTTATAACTGTCATAATAATTATGGGGGAAGGGGGTGGAGGGTCTACGATAATTGATAACAAGTCCTTCCAAAATAGAACAAAATGGTCGTGCCGAATCGTACGTTTTATGATCGGTGCAGATGAATACGTGGGTTGTCAAAATAGATACTCACGCCTACGTTTAGATACTGTAAAGCTACTGAGTAAACACACACATCTTGCTTGACCCTGTTCATCGATTCGCAAAAACGAATACAGTATTAGGCTTTATAATATCAGAAAGGATAATGTTTTAATATTAGAGATTATAGAGAGAAAAAAGCGTGTATTAAGAATGTAGACATTGTAATATTAATGGGAAAGGTCAATAAAAGGTCAATAAAAGGTCAATAAAAGTATACTGTCAGAAAAAATAATATATTAGAGATTAAAGAGAGAGAAAAAAACATGAATTAAAAATGTAGAAATTGTAAAATAACTAAAAAACTATATTAGGCTACAATTGTCTGTCATTCAGAATGCAATGAGGAAGGATTAACAAGAATGGAAAGAACAATGAAATTATAATATTCTTAATTATAATTGGTTTTCAGATCTTCATGTTCAGAAACGTGCTGCCCAACCGATTCCGAGGCTACCTCCGCTTCCCGCAACCGGCTCACCACGTAAGTACATCATCTAAACAATTTCCCCGTAACTTCCTTCATATATGTTTTATTTGTACAAAACACTCAGATATATACATATTTAACTTAGAAGACTCAGCAAAATAACTATCCGATGACTAAAGCCATACTACACAATGTTCTATAAGACGTGTGAGTAGCATAGAGTACTTCATTTGCGTAACATAACAGGTGGCGAAACACCATTAACTAACTAAAAATGTATTGTATTTTATTTCAGCCGTTGCAGCAACAGGCACATGTTCAACGTGGGGTCAATCGCATTACAATACGTTCGACGGGCAAATATACACGTTTCCCGGTTACTGCGAATACATCCTAGTTTCCGATTGTCTGGACTTCTCTTTCCACATTTACGTGCGTAATGAAGCAGCCGGCGTATGCACAGGTAGCGCGCCGTGTAGACGGTGGGTGACAATCGAAAACGGCGCTCCATCTAGCCTACTTGAGCTATCACCCAGGGATGGTGGTTCGCTGGTTACCTACAAAGGGATAGAACTAACTTTACCAGCATCAATTGATGGAATGATAGTAGAAGAAATAGCCTCGTATATTGTGGTTAGAAGCGGTCTTGGATTTAATCTTGTTTGGGATGGAGCCGAGTACATCGATGTCCACGTTACGTCCTCAAGTTTGAAAGATAACACGTGCGGTCTTTGTGGTATATACAATGACGATCCAACGGACGATTTCTCAACTCCATTGGGTGTGGTAAAAGACGACCCGTACGACTTTGGACAGTCTTGGCAAAACACGGAACCAGGTAATCATTAATTATTAATCATTTTCCATCATATAGACTAACTAAATAATAGTATCTCATTATACATTCTGTTTAATATTACTAATTATGTTTAAACAAACATTAATCTATAACAATTCGGTTGAACGACGTGGCATCACAGACTAATATAATATTTATCCAGATAATAAGTTGGGTTCATTAGCCAAACCAGTTCATCATTTATCCGGGTATAGACTAAGCCTAAATAGGTCATATAAGCAATCACTGCGCATGCTTGCACACCGCTTATGTGTTATGTCCCATTCTGAATGTGTATCAGAACGCGCGCAGAGTGTCATATCAAGCATGGGGCGCACGCTGCGTCCAATGATTGTTTGGTAGTCTTTTAATGCCACAGTTGATAATCAACATGATCTAAAATTAAATTATAGACGTATTACTTGCACACTAGATTCATTATGCACAAAAAAGAAACTTTGTTATTAAACCATTAGTTACAAAAAGCAACTCATCACCAAACCGAAATGGTGTGTAAATCAAAACAAAAATACAATTTTTTACAAATTATATTTGAAGACGTTCTTGTACGTTGATAGTGACTATAGCAATTGTTGGTTTTATAACAAAGATTCTCTAAACTAACTTTTAGAATAGTATAAAAACATTAGAATTATATCGCTTTAAAAATAGATTGCTTCACCGACACAACCGACACAACATACCGATATCGTTATAACCTTCCCGAGATTCAAAGTGACGTCACTTTACTGGAGTTTGAAGTGCGCGCGTACAGTGACGTATACATCTCACTTTCGTCTGCAAAAAGTGATGTTGATCCTATGTATGAGATTGTGATTGGTGGAACCAACGACACCCGCTCTGAGATCAAACGCTGTAAACAATGTCCGACGTTGGCAACATCTGTTAGATCGAATGGATTTGTCAACATGCAAACTTTTACGAAATTCTGGATAAAACTTGAGAACGGACGAATATCCGTTGGAGATGAAAAAAGCACATATCCATTTATGTTTTGGACCGATGCTAATCCGTTAAGTATTCGATATCTTGGATACAGTACGGGTACAAACAGTATTGGAATATTTAGATTCTGTGGGTTTTCTAGTAAGTATTATGCTTTAATGGAACAGCTTAAACAATTTCTAAAGCAGTATTTGGTGTGTTTAAATGTTGCTCCTAAACAAATCATTACAATTTGTATAAATGTTCTACAATATACCTTTGACTACCATAGAAATACCATCAAATTCATGTCATAGAGCTCTAGTCAAAAGTTCATCATTAATCTATTTCAATGTCATAAAAATGTTACACTGGAAATAGAGTTTACAAAAGTTCGTTCGTTTTTAGGTGCCTGTACCGTTGCACCGCCACCGCCTGCAGCCAGATGCACTGAGGCCCAGTTCCCGTCATATTTTTACACCAATCCGGCCTATAAACACTTGATCGATACGGCTAACTTTGCGCGGGAGACTTGCAACCAGTTAATGAGTGCGCCATTTAACTCCTGCCACTCGGTAAGATTCCCTTTTATATTTTTTCTTTCTGCTTAATCACCGAAATTCTCTAAAGCAAGTTATGTAGGTAAAGTTCAAAAGACAACTTGGATAAATGCTGATTCTTTACCTCTTTTCAATCATATTCTACAGGTTGTTGATGTTAACCCTTACGTATACGCTTGTGAAGAAGATCTTTGCTCGTGTAGCCCTAACAGAGACGACTGTCCGTGTGGTCCATTTGAAGCATATGCTCTGGAATGTTCCAGAAATGGCGTAGTATTATCGTGGAGAAGTGACGACCTTTGTCGTAAGTAGCCTACACCCCATTCCTTTTTGTACCAACAAATTGAGAATAGGTTTCATTTCTAGTTAAAGGATTAATATTCAACAAAATGTTTGTAAATGTATGCTGTTCTGCTGTGTTGATCTAGAAAAAGGAAAGCATGTGAACATCGATAAGGGGCTCTGGTTTTAGTATGTCGTATTTGTATGTTCAAAATGTAATTGTATGTATTTTTAATGCTCTGTTGTATATATTGATGTAAATCTTCTCCTCTAGCTCTCGTTTGTACAAACGGAACAGTGTATGACTCATGTGGTGGTTCTTGTCCGGCTACTTGTGAAAATCGTCAAAGAACATGTTCCAAAGATTACTGTTTGGATGGATGTCACTGTCCAGAAGGCCAGCTGCTCGAGAATGGTCAGTGCATCGATTCAAGTGGATGTCCATGTGAATATAACAATAAGGAATATCCATCCGGCCATGTTCTACGTCAAGGATGCAACTCTTGGTATGTGACAAAATATTTGTGACGTCACTTTAACAAAAGTTTTCCAAACATGACTTGACCTTTGGAAATACATTTCACAATGCTATATAGCTTTTCGCAACCGTACTTGACCACGATTCGAGATCCTTATTTTTCATGAGGCGCCACTTCACTACGCAGCTGCTGCGCATGCTCAGAAATATATGTGGCTCCTTGTGTAATTAGGAAAGCCGTAAACATATGAAAATTTGTTTCTTTGCACAATAACGTCAACAATGTTTAAGTTATCGTAATAAAAATATACTCACAAACAGGGCGGCCATGACAATTGATTGTCAAAATATTGCTCAAGTCATCACAATTACAATCTCGAGTTATCTGTATCTTCAATACGTCGAAATACTAAATAGTACGCCCTCTGTCTGTACTGTACTAAGTTTTTCACTCAATTTCTGAGCATTCAATGTTTTTGGAAAAAAGTAAGCTTATAGTTGTTTTACTTTACTATATTTCAGTACTTGTAAAGGTGGTTTGTGGACTGACTGCACGAATAACATATGTGGAGGTAAGTTTTTTTTTGGAGATGGAGATGGATGGATATATAGCATAGGCATCACATCTTTTAAATATGCCTATGCAGCCTGTTCTATTTGAGAAAAAAGGCTAACCAGTCAAGTCTTTTATCTATATTATTATTATAATCTCTTATCAATTTACAGCAAAATGCTGGGCTTCTGGAGACCCTCATTACCGTACGTTTGACAATAAGCGCTATGACTTCCAAGGGGCCTGTTCTTACGTCATGGTACAGGACTGCTGGGATTACTCTAATGATTATGCCATCCACACTGAAAACGTACCATGTAGAGGCCCTGGAATCACCTGTACTAAATCGATAACCATCAAGATGGGAGGTTCTGAAGTTGTTCTTAAGCAAGATTTTGCTTGGACATTTGACGGGAAGCCAGGTGATAGCCTACCGTTTGGCAACCACCATTTGTACGTAGAGATGCCTTCAGAGGAAATGATCAAGGTATCGTAAAATCATACATATAGACATAGTCCTCTATCTAACTGAAAGTTGAAGTAAAGGTATTAAAAGCATTTAAAATTAATCTATAAATAGAATGTAGAATTCGTGAAAAACAGAAAAGTTATACTGTAAAAGTACTGATACAGTAAGAGCTGAACCGCTCACAAGACCGCTCACAAGTCTAAAGCTCCGTCTACACTATCAAACTTTATGTGACAAAAAATGTGATGTGCCCAAATGTGGTAGTAATATGCTTAAAATGGTAGTGATATGACATCATCATGTCCATATATTTGCACATTTAGTTTGATAGTGTAGACAGAGTTTTAGTATTTTGTTCCGTTCATTTTTCTTTTTAAAAGTAAAATGGATATCTTCAAACATGTTCATTTCATACTATAGGTAACGTTGGAAAACAACATCGAAGTATTTTGGGATGGCATGAAACGTGTTGAGGTATCTGTACCTGCTGAACAGTACAACAAGACGTGTGGGTTATGTGGAACGTACACCAACAAACAGAACGATGATTTCTACACACGAGCTGGTGAGATAAATCATTTATTTTAAGTCCTACATAATAGAAATACTTAGTAATAATATAGATTATTGTAAAGTCTACACTATTAAACTAGTTTGAAAACAAAAAATTATGTTCCCAAATATGGTAGTAGTGGTATGCCCAGATATGGTAGTAATATGACAACGTCATGTTCATATATGGTCACTCATCATTTTTTGTTGTCACATAAATTTTGATAGTGTAGAACAGAACTTAATGTTGTTTTATTCTATTTCCAGGTGATATTGAGACGAATCCAATCTCATTTGGAAACAAGTGGAAAGTGTATGGGACATGTCCAGACCTGCCCATAACTCCTCCAGTTCATCCATGTGATCTGTTTTCTCAGAGGGCGCCAGCAGCCACACTACAATGTCAAAAATTAAAGAAAGATGACGCTTTTAAAGGTACCTAAAAAATATTTATTCAAAGAAAGTTACCATTCCAATTTCTCTAAGCACACTTTCAATTTGGTCTTTAAAAATATTTAAATTAGGTTTTAATTGATTTTTCTTGTTCAGGCCCATCAATTCCCCATCACCTATGAAGTCTCACTGCCACCTTAATTAATATTCGTAAATAATCAATTGTACAATTACATCCTATATTTTTTAGTATACTGTATATTTGCTAGTAAATAATGAAGAAGATTGTGAGATTGTATATGCGCGCCTACGTGTGAAATTAAAAGAAAAGTTTCAAGATCTAGATACTATAATGACAATTAGCTGATCTTTTTATTGTCTTTGTTTGGTTAAACATTATAAAATGTAACTTATTATGTTTGCTATTGTCTGCTCAGCGTGTCATGATGTCATTGACCCGGCGCCATATTACGATAACTGTTTGTATGACGTATGCAATCAATTCCCCATCACCTATGAAGTCCCACTGCCGTCGAATTAGTATTCATAAATAATCAATTGTACAGTTACATCCTAATTTTAGTATACCGTATATTTGCTAGTAAATAATGAAGAAGATTGTGAGATTGTTTGTATATGCGCGCCTACGTGTGATATTAAACGACAGGTTCCCGGATCTAGATACTATAATTACAATTGATTTTTATTTTTGACCCATCAATTAATATTCGTAAATATTCAATTGTACTGTAAATTTGCTAGTAAATAATGAAGAAGATTGTGAGATTGTATATGCGCGTCTACGTGTGATATTCAAAGAAAAGTTTCAGGATCTAGATACTATAATGACAATTAGCCGATATTTGTATTGTCTTTGTTTGGTTAAACATTATAAATGTAACTTATTATGTTTGCTATTGTCTGCTCACAGCGTGTCATGATGTCGTTGACCCGGCGCCATATTACGATAACTGTTTGTATGACCATATGACGTATGCAATCAATTCCCCATCACCTATGAAGTCCCGCTGCCGTCGAATTAGTATTCATAAATAAACAATTGTACAGTTACATCCTATTTTTAGTATACCGTATATTTGCTAGTAAATAATGAAGAAGATTGTGAGATTGTATATGCGCGTCTACGTGTGATATTCAAAGAAAAGTTTCAGGATCTAGATACTATAATGACAATTAGCCGATATTTTTATTGTCTTTGTTTGGTTAAACATTATAAATGTAACTTATTATGTTTGCTATTTGTCTGCTCACAGCGTGTCATGATGTCGTTGACCCGGCTCCATATTACGATAACTGTTTGTATGACGTATGCAATTGTAAACCAGGAGGATTATGTGAATGTGACGTGTTTGCGCAGTACTCTCTTGACTGCGCACACAAAGGTGTCGTCTTAAACTGGAGAGATCAAATAGACGAATGCAGTAAGAAATAATAATTATCGTCTTTTATTTCTATTTCTACCTACCTTTGAATATTTTAGTTACGATGCTCTGAAAATGAAAATGAAATAGAAAATTAAGCGAACCACCTGAATAAATGTAGAAGAAGTAACTAAAAAAAGTGTGATGTGCCCAAATATGGTAGTGATAGGACATCACTATATGTGACATGTCCATATATGGGCATATCACATTTGTTTGTCACATAAAGTTTGATAAGTCTTGTGCAAACAAGACTTAATAGTTAGTAATATTTTTTTGGCCTCTGTTGAAAACTTACTTAAAAAGTTCTTTGCTTAAAATCAATAATTTCCCACAATTTCTTTGAAACCAATAGAAATTGAGTGTTCGAATGAAGAGTTGGTTTACCGAGAGTGTGGACCTTCTTGCTATTCATCCTGTGCTTCATTAGAAAGTACTTTCAACTGCACCGAACAATGCGTACAGGGCTGCTCCTGTCCTGACGGAATGGTTCTTGACAGAAATAGGAAATGCGTCACTCCAGAGTTGTGCAGCTGTGAGATGGATGGATCCGTGTATAAAACTGGTGATGTTGTCAAGAAAGGATGTGGAGAATGGTAATTTTAATCTTAATTTACATACATAGACTATTTAAATAATTACTGTATATTTCATTTACAAGGCCAAATCCAGACAATTAGCGAAACGTTTTATTTGGTATTTTTGTCAAATAAGTTGAGCAATGTCATTATGATTATTATTTTACATTTTGACAATAAAGTGATATGTAATATACTGCGCCTTATCAAACAATTGCCATGCGTATTACAGATATTAAAACTAAATGAGAAAAGTGTGATGTTAGGAGTATGTTTTAACCTAATGATATTTGATACCTCACGATGACGCTGTGGAAACATGTTTCACATACGGGGCCAGCAACATGGAAGGACTGATCCCCGTGGCGACGATTTGTTGGAGGAAGACAGAGTCGGAGTTGGCGTTTGATTGCCCAAGAAATGAAACGCATGTGCTAATATGGTTGTTTCAATTCTTGGAGTTTAAATACTGCGAAATCATTAAATCTTTAGGACGTTTGGTCAATAGAAGGCAAAATGTCAGGAATGTATATTGCACAAAACGTAAACGCAGTAGCGTACCTAGCGTACTACTTTGCCAGTATAAATTCATTTTGTTCCAACAATGTTTTTTTTTTACGTTTTTGTTGAACAAAAGTAACACAATTGTTTAAAATACAGTACTTTTAAGAAGAAGGTATTCGACGAAACGTTTGGTTCAACACAAAAGTAAAAAAATAACATTTCTATTTTGTAATTAGTTATATCTTTGGTTTTATTTCAATAAAAGAAGATTAGTGACACTGACAAAGTTCCAAATAATAATTTGATTTCAGCACTTGTTTTGGAGGTTCGTTCGTGTGCTCAGACACACAATGCCCTCTTTCTTGTGGCGTCAACGAAGAAACAACTAAATGTGTGCCCGAGTGTGTCAAAACATGCGGCAACATGCACGAATTTGAAGACTGTTCATCGGCTCAGTGTCTTGAGGGTTGTAAATGTAAGGATGGCTACGTCTGGGATGGCTTCATGTGTATTCTACCCAGCCAATGTCCATGTCATCATGCAGGGAAAAGCCACATGCCTAATGACGTCATCAAGATTGAATGTAACAAATTGTAAGTATTATATCAAATCTTCATATTCACTTAGAAACTGTTTGTCTAAACTTATACGATCATATTCAAATAGTAATTAAACTCTCACATCTTTATTTTAAACGTAACAATTTTTTGCCTGTTGTTTTCGTCTTGTTGTTGTTGCTGTGTTTAAAAAAATCATATTATTCATATTGTATCTTTTAAGACATCCTTTTATTGGCTTTTGGCTGTTAGATGTGAACGTGAATTAAAATTTTACAAACATTTTTATTAAAATTGAAACTAATATGAATGAATAAAATGCTGGTTTAGTTTAGAATGTCATGAGGAATTTTTCAGAATGGTCGAAATCAAACCGGTACTGGGTTTGGTCTACTAGCGTTCCTGCTCCCAAAATATTGTTAGAGATGCGTATGCATATCTAATTCACTCTGTGAGGTTGTGAGATTATCTCTATGAGGTTGTGAGATTTTCTCTGTGTCTAAATTACGTTGTTATTCGCGCGTTCAGGTTTTGTGTAGTTAGCTTATGTAGGCGTTTGTAAGTGTTTGTTGAAAGACACAACTATGTGTTTTATCAGTCGATTTATGTGTTGATTGTAAGGAGATAAGTCGATTCAATGGTCATTAAGCACCATTCTAATCTATCAAGAACCCCCAATATTATCAAGGCCATATCAATAACAACGGTTCAATATGTTTAGCTCAACCTAAATAATATTTTAATTCACAATAAAGTTATTCAATTAAATGTAAACTGATGTGAAAATATCTATAGTGTAGACACAATATCTAAGTTCTGGCAGTTTCATTTTCTGGAATATCTTTGATCTTTCTCTAGAATACAGTTTTATCAATTTAAAACAAAATCGTTAATGAAATTAAATTAGTTGTATACTCCTCTGCTGACTAGATTTGCCCCAAGTTTGTAGTTTAAAAGCTCAGGTAGTATACGTATGAAACGCCATTTGTGCCAAAAAATTTATCTTTTTACTAATATTAAGTCAAAACTCCGTCTGGAACCCAGACTAACTGCTGACCTACGATTTGATTTTTTTGTACCGATCGCATTAAAATGCTGATGAAAAAGGTATATATATTTTGATAGATTTTATACTTATAAATTATTTGACCGGGTGTACTTAAATATGTTTTCACCATTATCTTACAATGTAAACAGTTATCTAATAGAATATAGTGTGAATATACTCATTGCGATTAGGTTATGTAGATTAGGCATATTGTAGGACATTAACATTTGTTAGTGACACAAAACTTGCCACGCTCTTACTTCGTGATTTTCTGACGTCATTATTACCTCATTTGGAGATTTCGTAGTGTGCAACACTTGTTTTTCTCTGTCCATGAACATTGATCCGCATTTTATAAAATTTGTTTTCCTGGAGGAACCTGTCTTAAAGCTCTTTGAGCTTGAACAAAGAGCATCAATATCTTTAAAAATATCTTTGTTGCTTTTTTTATTGCCACTGTAATTGTAACCCTTCTTCTTTATAGACAATGTAATGGAACATCCTGGCTTCCTCTAACCGACCATGACTGTCCAGGTAAATACATGATTTAGAAATGTCTTCGTATTCAACGAAATATTTACAGTAACTTCATACATCCAAAATCAACAGAAAATACAGGTAGAGCAATATACAAATGCTCTTTGCTGTAATGCCAATGCGCGATGAGAAATATCATGATGGTGGTATTCCCAGACGTTTTGTGGTGAGAAATCGGATACAGTAGTACGCAACGTGACGTGTAGAGACAACTTTAGAAAGATGACTATTAATCCTACGTTCACACCTCGTCCAGATAGATCCATTCAAATGGCCGTACAATGCAGGATAACACTACGTTTAGCTTGGTTCACACTAGGGACGCAACGCAAGGACGTAACGCAACGGAAGTGATCAATCAATCAAACAATGGATTATTCAAACATTGCGTTGCGTCTACGTCTAGTGGGAACCAAGCTTTGTGTGCAGATATATGTGCAGATGATGTGAACGTTTTTACCATATGTTGTTTTATTTACAGTTACCTGTGTCGCCTGGGGAGACCCACACTATGAAACATTCGATGGTAAGAAGTACGGTTTCCAAGGAGCTTGTGAATACATATTGGTGACCAATTACCTGTACACACACTCCAACTCTGACTTTCAAATCACCGCAGCCAATGAGCCGTGTGGAACGTCAAAAGCCACATGCACAAAAGTGGTCACTCTCACTGTTGGTAAGTTTTCATTTAATTTATAACCTGATTGTTGAGACCTCGTCAAAAAGTTTGTGTCCATTTAACCTCTGTTCACTTCAATTCACCTCTTGCGTATTTCATTTAGATAAGAAAATGTTAAAGATGTATTGTCCCCCTGAAATAATAATTATTAAAAAAAATTTTGAATATGCCATTTTAATGTCACCTAATAGTTATCCACTTTGACCAAAAATTGGATCGAAAAAAATTGTATTTACCTGAAAAATGTAATTTTAAGCAAAGCAAACAGCCAATGGGTTTTTGGATGAATTTAACCATTTATTTTGTCATTTTATAAGTGAAAACATTAAGTTCTCCCTGTTTTTTTTTCTACGGAAGTTTATTAAAACTCCAAAATAATAATTGTATTTATAGTCTGATTTAATAATCTTTATTTTTCATATTTTTGGGGGACAATACATCTTTAAGTGACTCCGTTATGTTTGTACAGTATGCCAATATAAATGATATATTAACATACACTTGTGTTTTTATTGAAGGATCGGGTCGGAATAAACAGACGATAGTGCTAGATCGATATTCAGAAGTTCCCGCCTCAAGTAAAACGTTCGACGTCACCGAAGTAGGCTTATCTGTTTTTGTTCATACCGACATTGGTGTGACGTTGGTATGGGATAAAAAAACAAGAGTTGACATCAAAGTCGAACCTTTTCATAAAAACACGGTAAGATCATTACTGATTTCGCACATTATTTTTTATATAATCGAAAAATTGTGCTGTAAACATCGCCATGTTGAGAATGAAGTGGAGTTTGTGACTTGGTGGTTATGATGCTTTACTACCAATTCAAGGGTCCTGGGTTCCAGTCCTGTCATGTCAGGATTTTGTCTAATGACAAATTACAACTCCACTCCTAAAGACTTGTAATTAGACTGTGTTTATGTAAAGCATCTTGTGTATTTGTTTGTCTTTTGAACGGGATTGCCACCTTTACGAAGGATAGTGAATGAATTCGCTTATGTTTTTCCTTGGCACTTTGCCTAAACATATAAAAAATAAATAAAATAAATGACATTATATCCTTATAAAATGATGTGACGAAATATATAGATTACATATATCTTACTTGTAGCTTGGCGGATTATGTGGAACATACAATGGCAACCAAGAGGATGACTTTACAAAATCCAATGGTGGTTTCCCCGTGGTGTCTGCAAAGGAGTTTGCAAACAGCTGGAAGGTTAGTTATCATGAGTGTATTTGTTTTATTGTTCTATTACTAGCCTAGACTTGGGCATATAGGCCTACTAGTACTACCTTATATCGTGCTTTGGTTAACTTATGAAACATTGGTTTTATTTTTAGACGATTCTATTTACAAAAGCTAGGATACTATTACTATTACTAAACTGTTGGGATCATATAGCAACGTTTGTTCTCAATATGAAATTGTTTACGAGCATTACGTTGAGGTTGATTGTTTTACATGTTGTATCCACCAATGTATTTACAGTTTTCATTTAAACCATGGTTAATGTAATGCAACTACTTCCACTTGTGCGCTTTGCTATCCTGACACAAGATAATTGCTAGCTTGCTATTGAATAGTGGAATTGCCTGGTTTTGATTTTACTTGAAATACAATTTTCCCTCCTTTTCTGTTTTATACAGACATCCGAATCTTGTGGTGACGCTCCAGATGTCGGCGACCCCTGCGAAGATAATCCTCACCGTAAACCATGGTCTCAACGCAAATGTAGCATTATTAAATCAAATACATTTAAAGAATGTCACAACCTTGTGCCGTACGAAGAATATTACACAAAGTGTATGTACGACGCATGTGGATGTGATAGTGGCGGTGACTGTGAGTGTCTTTGTATCGCCATTGCGGCCTATGCACAGGCTTGTAACGAGCAGGATGTACCAATAAAATGGCGCTCCCAAGAACTATGTCGTGAGTATTTTTATTGTATGTTATTGAAAGATTCGGAATCAAATAGTCACAAAATGTCACTTTATTGCACATCGTGTTTCTGTTGTTTTAGAACATCACATTTAAATACTGAGCTTACTATGCTATCTGTATAACAACCTGTACATTTCTCTCTACAGCAATTCAATGTGAAGGTTGTTTCACCTATGACCCATGTGTGTCAATTTGTGATAGTTGTGGATATACCGATAACCGTGATAGAGATGGCCATTGTGAAGACACATGTGTAGAGGGTTGTAAATGCCCAGATGGCGAATACTTTGATGATGGAGAATGTGTGAAGACTTGTCCAGAGCCTACTACTTTGCCAACAACAACGATAACCACCACCACCATACCAACGACTACAAAAGAATCGACCACAAAAGAATCGACCACAATGAAACCAACAACCACGCAACCAACTACTGCAGAACCAACAACTACACAATCGACAATCGTAGATCAAACAACCACAAGATCAACAACTGCAGAACCACCAAGTACTGTGATTTCGACAACCACTGAATCAACAACAGAAATTGTCACTGTTACTTACCCCGATGTCTCGACAGAGGCCTCAACTACTTCATCTAAGCCTCCTCCTCCTCCTCGACATAGTACGACTTTAGAGTCGACTACTGCTAAAGTCACAACTCCTGAGCCACCGACCACTGCAGAATCGACAACAACCAAACCAACGACGTCGGTGACAACGGCTGAATCAACGACAACGGCTGAGCCAACGACATCAGTGACAACGGCTAAACCAACGACAACGGCTGAGCCAACAACATCAGTGACAACGGCTAAGCCAACGACATCGGTGACAACGGCTGAACCAACGACATCGGTGACAACGGCTGAACCAACGACATCTGTGACAACAGCCGAGCCAACGACATCGGTGACAACGGCCGAGTCAACTACCACTGTTACGACTAAACCGACTACAACGGAGACAACCACAGTAACCACAAAATGTGTACCGCAGCCAACAAAGAGTAGGTTTAATGATTTTGTTTTATGGTTTGTGTATTTCACCAGATAACTTAAACGTCCTACTCCAATGCATGCAATATTCATCCATGTTGTGTTTCAGTTTGGTAAAGATTATATTTTTATTGTGACTATTGACATAACCTGTATTGTGTTCAATTAAATATTTAGTGTGTTGGACTGATTGGTTTAATGATGAGGGACCAGGAGATAAAATTACACCATTCGATGAAGGGGAATTTGAGCTTCTTGCCGACTTGCGTAAGGTATACCCAATCTGTGAAAACCCAGCCGACATCGAATGTACGTTTGCATACGACCCTTACTACCCGGCATCAGAGACGGGTCAAGAACTAGAATGCAGAGCTGATCTTGGATTAACGTGCTTGAATGATTTTCCGATTCAAACGTGTTACGATTATCGAGTACGTTTTTCATGTCCGTGCCCCGATCAGCCACCTACATGCGAACTAGACCATTCCACTGTGACGGAACCGACAACGTCGGTACCAACGACAATCGTTCCGACAACAAAGGAGCACACAACACAGTGTATCGAAACACCAATCGGTAGGTCGTCTGTTTTTTTTTGTCTTTCTGAAACTGAAATTAAATGTGGGCGAATGACATTCCTTGAGTGTGCATATCTTGAGTGTGTATATACATGGAATAGACAGCTTCTTAATTAGACTTTACCGTCCAATGGACTGGTACCATCTGAATTCATGATGACCTCTCTGTGACTTGATAGTGAAATTGGTCTAAATAATACATTGTTAAAAAAAATATAAATTAAAAGATGACGGTGTGTGTTTTGGTCAAATCGTTTAGGACGAGATAGAGTAATACGTTTTGGGTTAGTGTTATTATTACATAGATTCTGATTTGTTACAGAATGCTGGACCGACTGGATGAACGATGAAAATGGCAATAAAGTACCGGACTCTGCTCTTGGAGAATTTGAGCTTCTGGATGAACTTCAAAAGGATTATCAATTCTGTGACAATCCTTCTGCTATAGAATGTCGTGTTGCATCAGAACCGAACTGGTCTTATTACCGCACGGGACAGGAAGTCGAATGTAATTTAGAAACTGGGCTAACATGTTATCATTCCTCAAATGAATCTTGCTATGATTATGAAATAAGGGTTAGATGCGAATGTGAAGACCAACCATTCCCAATATGTTCAACAACAGCAGCTCTAACTACTGAAAGCGCTACAACTGTACGTTCAACGACTAAGGGACGTACAACCGATGTAAAAAATGATGATCGTACTACTACCTCTCGCGTGTTTACACCACCACGTGAATCAACCACTGAAGTTGATCACACAACAGCTGAATCATCAACAGAAAGGTCAACAGTTGTTGTAACGTACGAGTCAAGTACAGCCGCTGAGTCAACCACAACATTAGAACCAACCACGCTTGAATCAACAACAAATACACCAACTACAACTTCCACAACCCCTCGACAAACAACAACACCACACGAAACAACTGAAGAACCAACAACCCCAGAGACAACTACGCTTAAAGTAACAACAAGTAAACAAACTACACCTCATGAGACTTCTGAAGAACCAACAACCCCAGAGTCAACAACTGCTCCAAAAACTACAAAAGAAAGTACAACCGTTCAACCAACGACTGAATTGAAACAAACAACAGCTGAATCTACAACAGAAGAGTCAACAACGGGAACAGTTGTTGTAACGTACGAGTCAAGTACAGCCGCTGAGTCAACAACAACATTAGAACCAACCACGCTTGAATCAACCACAAATACACCAACTGAAACTACCACAACTCCCCGAAAAACAACAACACCACACGAAACAACTGAAGAGCCAACAACCCCAGAATCGACTCCACCTTCAGTAACAACAAGTAAACAAACAACACCTCATGAGACTTCTGAAGAACCAACAACCCCAGAGTCAACAACTGCTCCAAAAACTACAAAAGAAAGTACAACCGTTCAACCAACGACTGAATTGGAACAAACTACAGCTGAATCCACAACAGAAGAGTCAACAACGGGAACAGTTGTTGTAACATACGAGTCAAGTACAGCCGCTGAGTCAACAACAACATTAGAACCAACCACGCTTGAATCAACCACAAATACACCAACTACACCTCCCACAACCCCTCGAAAAACAACAACACCACACGAAACAACTGAAGAGCCAACAACCCCAGAGTCAACAACTGCACCAAAAACTACAAAAGAAAGTACAACCGTTCAACCAACCACTGAATTTGAACAAACAACAGCTGAATCGTCAACAGAAGAGTCAACAACAACATTAGAACCAACTACGCTTGAATCAACCACAAATACACCTCCCACAACACCTCGAAAAACAACAACACCCCACGAAACATCTGAAGAACCAACAACCCCAGAATCAACGACACCTTCGAAAACTACAAAAGAAAGTACAACTGTTCAACCAACGACTGAATTTAAACAAACAACAGCTGAATCGTCTACAGAAGAGTCAACAACCACATTAAAACCAACCACGCTTGAATCAACAACAAATACACCTCCCACAACTCCTCGAAAGACAACAACACCACACGAGACTTCAGAAGAACCAACAACCCCAGAGTCAACAACTGCTCCAAAAACTACAAAAGAAAGTACAACCGTTCAACCAACGACTGAATTGGAACAAACAACAGCTGAATCCACAACAGAAGAGTCAACAACGGGAACAGTTGTTGTAACGTACGAGTCAAGTACAGCCGCTGAGTCAACAACAACATTAGAACCAACCACGCTTGAATCAACCACAAATTCACCAACTGAACCTCCCACAACTCCCCGAAAAACAACAACACCACACGAAACAACTGAAGAACCAACAACCCCAGAATCAACGACACCTTCAGTAACAACAAGAAAACAAACTACGCCTCACGAGACTTCTGAAGAGCCAACAACCCCAGAGTCAACAACAGCTCCAAAAACAACAAAAGAAAGTACAACTGTTCAACCAACCACTGAAGTTGATCACACCACAGCTGAATCATCAACAGAAATGTCAACAACAGGAACAGTTGTTGTAACGTACGAGTCAAGTACTGCCGTTGAGTCAACAACAACATTAGAACCAACCACTATCGAATCAACAACAAACACACCAACTACACCTCCCACAACTCCTCGAAAGACAACACCGCACGAAACATCTGAAGAACCAACAACCCCAGAATCAACGACACCTACAGTAACAACAAGGAAACAAACGACACCTCATAAAACATCTGAAGAACCAACAACCCCAGAATCAACGACAGTTGTTCAACCAACAACTGAATCAAGTACAACTCATCTTACAACCGAACCAACCACTACTACCGTTGTGACAACTCAGCCCATAGTGACGTCATTACCAGATGGTGCCTGTAAGTCAAACTTAAATTATAATTTTTTCTTTTGACTGTCGATCGAAACCAATAGCCCCATAATATGGCCTAGGCTACACAAATTACAATAGTAAAAAAACTGTAAAAGTTTTCTAAATTCATTAAATGTCTTTAAAGGTGAATGCAGTGGATATGGTGACCCGCATTACTTTACTTTCGATGGTAAATCATATGATCACCAGGGCAACTGCACATATATCCTTTCACGTGATGCGTCACCAGAACACCAGTACACTGTATACATTCACAACGAAGAGTGCGCAAATTTCCCAGGTACCACTTGTCCCGAATCGATGACAGTTCTTTACAAAAATTATACGATTGTTATGCAACATGACTTTGAGGTAATTTTCCTTTTTTTTTAAATTATTATTTTGGCTCGCAGTACAGACCTATCACAGCAAGCAAAGATAAAACTATATGTTTTTCTTAATTTCATTTAATTTATTTGGTCTCAAAACAAACAAAAAATATACGAGTAGATTACAAACGGTGAACTAAATGAAAGCCGCAACCGATCATTAAAAATTCTTTAAACAATCTATAAAAATGTCTTTTTTAAACAAGACAATTGCTCTACAGGTAATAAAATGCATTTAGATAAGTCTAGGAATGAATATTACAATTTACCAAAAACTGCAACACATTCTCTTAATCATCATTTTTATACTTCTGTTAGTTTAACGTTAGTGGAAATGTAGTGTATGCTCCTGCATATTTCGATGGAATTGAGTTGCGTCAAAATGGTCTCAAAATGATGGTAATTGTTGCTGCAATTGGTTTAGAGGTTCGATTTGAACCACTGTCTCCGCGATATTTTCGTGTGGTTGTTTCTGCTCAATTGTTTTGGAATAACACAGAAGGATTATGCGGTAAGAAATACATCAATTCCTTCTGCCCTCAATTTAAAGAATAGGGCACTTACTTCTGTCCACTACGCTTTTCCGGTGTAGGCTGCAGTCCTTGTCTACGTCCAACACCCTAACTTGTTTCTTTCCACACTTGGAAAAAAAGTGCTTACATTTTCAACAATAAAATAATAATTATTCATTATTTAATTGTGTTTCTTAATCTTAAATGAAGCCCAACAGCAGATGTCTGGCGAATCTTCTCCGGGATCCTGGTGTTAGGATATTGTGATGATGGAACATTAATCATGTCCTTTATCGACTGAGTCTATTCTATCTCTATTCTTTTTCTATGTCACCTACTGTATTTTCTGTTTATAATATGAATTATTTATAATAATTTATTCTTTATCAGGTCTATGTAATAATATCACAGAGGATGATTTCATCTCACGTGAAGGCAAAGTGATTTCTGATCCGTTTGAGTTCGGTTACGAATGGCTTGAGTCTGTAAACGGTGATGAAGCCCACTGCATTCCACAAGTGAAACCAACTCAATGTATCCCCAGCCAGGAGATTATCGATTGGTGTGGTAACATGAATTCAACCGTGTTCCAATCATGTCATCCATACGTGGATCCACGAGAATACTTCAAGACCTGTATTCGAGACAATTGCGCAGAAGGATTTCCAGGAAATTGCTGGGCCTTTGAAAGTTATGCTGAGGAATGTAGTGGATTGAAAGTGTGTATTCCTTGGCGATCAGACGATTTTTGTCGTAAGTGATTTATCTTCTACTTGATAAACATTATAGGAAACGACTTCTAATTGTTTTCCCTTGCATATGTACATTTCTTACAGTCATTCTTCAACAGAACATTATTTGATTTATATGGTCTTTTCCTTTTTAGCTGAAACATGTCCAGATGGCCTAGTGTACCGTCAATGCAACTGTCCAATACCTGAGGTCGATAGCTGCTCATCCTGGGAAGAATTTGACTGTCCTCTTGATCCGATAGCTGGCTGTTTTTGTCCTGAAGGTACCGTTCCCGATGGAACTCATCCAAGTAATATGACCTGTATTCCCTGTGAAGGTATTATTTTACATATTTATCTACTGTTCTAACAAACGATGATAGGTTTCCCAAAAGTGCCTTTACAAATAAGCTTTCTCTCGGATGCAATACATTGACTTTATGCAAGACAACAAGACAATCAATGTTTCCGCATTTTGATGATAGGTTTCCCAAAAGTACCTTTACAAATAAACTTTCTCTCGGATGCAATACATTGATTTTATGCAAGACAACAAGACAATCAATGTTTCCACATTTTATACTGTGATGACGCTAGTTACTATCCGTTATGCATGAATAATTTCTAGAATTATTACGTAATGCATAACGTTATAAATTACGTAGTAAGCTGGGTACTCATTGTTCACAGACCAGTGGCTCGGTGATGCACTTGAAACAGGCCATCGTTGTTGTAAATAAATTACAAATGAATTTAACTTGATGTAATTATATTGCCAGACCTATACCTGTCAAATAATACTAAACAGCATAATAGCACTAAGATTGTGATTTTGTCTGGATTACTGTAATTAATATTCAATTCAATGACTTATGACATGTAGAATTAACAAAATAATGAACATAATGAACTATGAACTATGAACTATAATGTCTAATTATAACCGTTATATATGTTCAGTTACTCCACCACCAACAATACCAACAACAACAAATCCTTGTCCTGAAGGTAAGCATTATTTGAATAATTACACAGCCAAACGTTGTAATATCAAATGATCAATGAAACAATTTTCCCGAGCGTTTCTGCTTTTTTAAATACACCTAAAAGTTACTTTACACAGACGCATTAGGGTTGGTGAGTACCCTGCCAAAATACGCAAGAATTTTGCCAAAATACGCAAATTGAGGGCGCTATGCTTTGCCAAAATACACAAATCATGCCAAAATACGCAAATTGAGGGCGCTATGCTTTGCCAAAATACACAAATCATGCCAAAATACGCAAATCAGCCTTGCCCAAATACGCAAATCATGCCAAAATACGCAAATTGAGGGCGCTATGCTTTGCCAAAATACACAAATCATGCCAAAATACGCAAATCTGCTTTGCCAAAATACGCAAATCATGCCAAAATACACAAATTGAGGGCGCTATGCTTTGCCAAAATACACAAATCTGCTTTGCAAAAATACGCAAATCATGCCAAAATACGCAAATCATGCCAAAATACGCAAACTGAGGGCGCTATGCTTTGCCAAAATACACAAATCATGCCAAAATACACAAATCTGCTTTGCCAAAATACGCAAATCATGCAAAATACGCAAATTGAGGGCGCTATAATTTGCCAAAATACGCAAATCATGCCAAAATACACAAATCATGCCGGAAAGCACAAATCTGCTTTGCCAAAATACGCAAATCATGCAAAATACGCAAATTGAGGGCGCTATGATTTGCCAAAATATGCAAATCATGCCGCCAATACGCAAATTGAGGGTGCTATGCTTTGCCAAAATACACAATCATGCCCAAATACGCAAATTGAGGGCGCTATGCTTTGCAAAAATACGCAAATCATTCGCTCCTCCTTGTAAAGAGGCCCGAAAAAACATATTGGCTTAGCAAGAGGTACAAAAACGTAGCCGTATACTTTACTATCATAATGTTCATATTTATTAGCAATCATATAAACGTATTTATCTTAGATTAAATATCTAATGCACATTTACTTCTGAAAAGAAATTTATTACCACCATGCTTTATTTACGATACTTTAACGGCCTAGAAATATTCAACCATGCGTACACCAGCATGGTCTTTTCTTGTCATTTCCCCATCTACATCCCACCGACTGTCTGTAGGCTATGTGAACATTAAGGATTACTCATTCTTCTCATCAGTATTTTCTTTAATAATTCAAAAACCGCAAAGGGAATGTGTTGTACTTTTAAAGATTTATAAGACTTTGTGTAGAGCATCTGTGTTTGTATTATTTGTGATTCATGTAAGCGGGAAACCGCCTTGTAAGCCACTAGCCTTAATGTTAATGTTGCTATGTGGCCTTTTCAGAGGATACTTATTACTTGTCTCCAGCGTTGCCAGCGATAAAATTTAAATTATGCCGTAGCCTGTCTCAAATAATGCCAGATTGGGAAAAATAATGGCAAATCCCTAAAATGTGGCCCTAATTAGCGCCACCAACGGTTGCATGTTTAAAAAACGTCTGTAAAACCCCAACTGACACAAAGGGCCTAAAATGTTATCCCATGTCGTTAAAAATTTATATTTTTAGTTTTGTGTGTAATAACTAATATAATTCCCAATATCTGGGGTGCGAAAATGGTAATTGCAAATGTCATCAAACACCACCAGCCCGCCACCAAATTTAAAACCTGCTACAGCTACGGAAACTTTAAATTGTTTAGCTGAAATATGTTTGGAAATATCATAAAAATATATTAAATGTCTTCAAGACCCCAGCCCACCATGGTTGGAAAATTGGAAAATTTTGAAAAAATGGAGAGCTGCTCGTTGGCCGGAAATGGCACTTATTTTCAAATATGAAATTAAAATATATTTATTAGTGCCTTCAGGATCTTAGCAAACCATGGTCCAAAAATGGCACTTATAATTTAAAATAGGAAATAAAAATGTATATTAGTGTCTCCAGGACCTCTGCCCCACCATAGTTGGGGCTGAGGTAAGAAAATTTGGAAAAATAGAGCTGCTCGATGGCCGGAAATATATGAGTCTCTAGGACCTCGGCCCACCATGGTCACTGGGGCTGAGATAACATTTGGAACAAGGCCATACAATGGCTGCAGTCGCGTGCTCAACTACGCAACTTGGACAGCACCGAAAATATAGTTATACAATGTTATGTTGAGAAGATTTAGAGATACACGCGCAACAAAATTCGTGGAAAGAAGAAAAGACTAAAAATAGGACTGCTAAACGATGCAAATGAAACTGAATTTGAAATATGGAAAACAAATTCTCTAGTAGATTTTTGTCTCTTTCGTCATAGCTCATCACATTTGATAGAGCGCATCTCGACTTATCCGTATTCCATTCCCCCCCCCCCCCCCATATATGGTCCGGTATCACTATATGCGTTTTATCGCTTTTCTGTACTTTTTGAACTGTTTTGATGTACAGACAAGTTTTAAAGTAGGCCTACATTACTTTTTGAAAGTTCATTTTTTTCTGAGAGCACGCGACTTATGGCTGTTGGCCTTGTTAAAATTGCTATGAGGCCATCATGTGCAAAAGTGTAAATAGCTTTGGTCACGTAATTTCATCATTCCAATCAATTTCAATATGTTACAGCTCCTCAGAGTAAAAAGTGATACTCATGATTAAAACGTTTTCTGGAATCTATTGAATTGAAGATACGAATTCATGTACAAATTTTGCGCATCGGATGCTGTGACGTCATCATATGGCCAGTTGAATTATAAACGTCATACTTTCATATATTTTTTTTCTCCATATTCTTCGTATCCAAATTCCTTCAACACGTCAATATGCGGTTGCTCAGATAATTCCCTTCCAAAATTGCTATCTACGTGCTTCATTTTGATGACATGACATGTTAAAAATTTGATTAAAATGTGGGTCTCGTAATTTCATGACACAAAATAGGTACAATTCAGCACTGTAAATATATTTAATTCATGTCATAGGATGGCATAATAATTGTCGCCGTTGATATTTTAACGTATGTGCATGTTGAGGTAGCGGATACGCCGCTTATAATTATGAACTGAAAAAAACAAAACCCTTCATAATGTTTTCGGTTAATTTTCTCTACATCTGGGGATCCAATAACCTACATGAACTCTGAAATACTTAGCAACATAATTGGTCAATCGCGGCTAGCCTCGTCGGTTTCGTTGTGCTGCCTATCGCACACACGGGAGTTTGTGAGCAGCCAATTCCTATCCGAAGAGTCGATCGAATCCGAAACAAAAGGATGGATGCACTATTGTACGAAAAAACCTGACAGACCTGTTTTGTACGATATGATATTGTGTACAGTGTAAGGTGATATGTACGAAATTGCAAGATTAAACAAAATATTATTGTTGTTCTGTGGTATATTATTTTTTTAGTTGTTCAAAAAACACAAAATTATGCCAGATTAATATACTAAAAACGGCTAAATAATGCCGCGGCATTTTCCCAGACGCCGTGGGCCTCTAAATAATGCCAAAAAGCATAATAATGCCAGAAATGGCAACTATGCTTGTCTCCAATTATGTCGTCTAGCTTACATTGATATAAATCTATTCAATCTACAATAGGCCTATAGTTAATAAATTAGTACTTGCTTTACTCGCTTTTTAGCAATAAAGAATGGATATAATTCGTTTTTACTGTTTAAAACTGTCTTCGACCAGTTGATTTTATTTTCATCCGAGTGCGTACGTTTTTATGCTTTTGGTATGTTTACGGTACACCTCAAGTTGTGTGTTGCCAAAGTGCTAGTCAACGAGGCACGCAATGCACACAATCCACGCAATGCATGCAATCCTCGACGACGGTAATTCAACGGAAAAATTACCAACAAGTGCGATCCTTCGAATAATAATAAGCCTTCGTTAATATTTGTGTACAATTCATAAACATTTATGAATCACCTACCGTTAATGTAATTATGTTAACAATTTCGAATATCCAGATGCGACTTCGATGTCTACAAGCGAGACCAACAAGAAGGGAGCAGCAGTAGTCTGTATAAATTCATTTCATATCGTTTACATTTACTTTTTTTATATTCATAGTTGAGCCTATTGGATGTATTGTTATTGAATCTGACCCGGTAGAAGTACGAGACGGTACCTGTATTGGCAACACATCCTCAACCTCTTGTCTTGGCAAATGCGAGTCTTCGTACAAAATCACAGGCTACACAGACGGGGTTCCAAGTACTGAAAAAGAATGTCCACTATGCGAACCGGTCCGGTTTAGCACCGAAGTCGTCGATCTGGTCTGCCCCGGAAATCTATCAAAACAAGTAGAGGTGCAGAAGATAATGGAGTGCAGTTGTAGCGCAAGGGACCATATTTGTCCAGATATCTTGCTAGATTAGAATATAGATTTTGAAGTCTGACTTAAAAGTGCATTCTCTACTTTTTTTTATAAATTATATTTTAGTTAAATTCTTTAGTCTTCTTATCGTGACAAGTATTTATTGTTGAATTGAAACAAAATGAAAATCGACCTTTGACCTTTGTTGACGAACGAATTTCTCTAAGTATAGGCCTAACAGAATTATGATTTTATTTATTAAACGGAATTTTCTTTTTGAAGTCTGTTTTGTTGTGCAGTCTGACACGAGTCGAAGTAAAGGAATGAATTGTTCTGTTCCCTTTCCGACTTTTAACAAAATAATTAATTTTAGATTATAATAGTTATTATTATTATTTTACATACAATTTGTCTGGGAAAATTTAAAAATATTTTAAATATTTGACGGTCATTGTATTTATTGCATTTATGATGATGAATGATTAATAAAACCTCCACTGCACTCATTAATCTTAATAGCTTTAACATGCACATCTGTTTGTTGTAAGTCAATGTCAAAGTTGTTACTTTTGAAACGGATAAACATTATTATATAATATTTATGAATCGTAATAAATTACTTTAATGTATATATGATTTGTGTTTAAATCTTACTGTTTTTTATTTGTTACAAATTGTATTTCTAATAGTAAATAATAAAAGCACGAGAATGCATATTGTTTGAACAACATTTGTTATTTTGAGACTGATGATGAAATGTATTACAGTGTGGACTAACATACAACTCAGAAGATATAATAAGATCATTCTAATACAAACTTTTCAATGAAATTATTGTGGGAAAAAGAGATCAGAAAGCAAGCTATTACGACTGGCGCCCTCTATAGTTATTATCTTTGATTATTATACAGGTAGGAAACAATAGCGTGTAATGAAAGACGAGGGTTTGTGTATTTTTGTCGATTTTATTCCTTGTTTTTATACTTAAATACACGTTCAGAATGTACCAGCCTCACAACACAATGTATCCTCAACATAGTAAGTATCTTTTGAATAATAACTATGGTTATAAATGATTAAAATAATGATAGATTTAGGTATGTTTGTTGTAACAATAAGTCCCGGGAAGCGATTGTGACGCTAGGCCATGGTTCGTTCGTGGACCCTCTGAGATTGGATTGGCCTTGATCGGGCTAGCTACTGTAGGCCAGACTGAGCGGTAGCCGCCTTTTAAAAACAGACCATTAATTTGGGTTTGCTGTTATACTAACGTAGTATGTAGCTTGAAAAACAAAACAATAATTTATGATCTAAAATCAATTTTTAAAATGTAATTGGTGTCTTGCTTGCTCTGCACAGTATTTTACTCACTGTCATGAAGTCTTGGCTTGTACTACTGTATGTGGCCTGGCCTAGCACTGCTTACTCAAGGACAGATGCATTATACCTAACCTATAAGTGTGTATTTATTCTTTGGACTGATGGGCTAGTGTTGCCCGATAGCTCTGCTAATTTTTCTGGCTGTTTTACTTTATTGTTTTTTGCTCTTTTGTTTTTGTCCATTTTGAGATTCAGCAATGATACCAACAACAACAGTATTGTCATTTTTTCAGTAATTTGCCTTTAGATTTATATAATCCTTTATAATACCATTGAGTAGATTATTTTTATTATGTCTGGAGAGAGAATAAAATAAGCTAGACCTAAAGAGAGAATATCAATTCAAAAATAAGTTTAGATCATTTTTCAAATATATTTTATTGTACATTTGCAGATATACCCCTGCCTCAACAGCAGCAACAGCAGCAACAGCAGTCACAGCCACCACCACAGACTCCAGGTGGCCCACCACCACCTGTACAAACTCAAATACCTACAAGCTCAATGCCTCAACCACCGCATCAGACTCAACTCGTTCAGCCTATTCCAACGGAAGCTGGAGCTTCTGCCGTACCTGGATTGGAACTTGCGCATTTTGAATCACCACGGAGGCCGAACATCGGCACCGAAGGAAGGCGTATTTTACTCCGAGCTAATCATTTTAAAATCATGATGCCGAAGGAAGATGTGTACCATTATGATATTGATATTACACCAGAAAAGTGCCCTAGGAGGGTAAACAGGTATACAGTCTTATTTATTGACCATGCTGGCCCTGGTACAGTATAAGCCCCTGGTTTATGAATGTATGTTGGGTAAACAAACCCATAACATTAGATTTTTGTTTACCATGATTTGCATGTTCAATATTATATTATATTGTACATTAATTTCCAACTTTAATGCATTTTAATGCATTAACTTTTAAGAATGGCTTGTACAGTACTATTGGTCAGTGTCATGTACGTGTCACCTGACATTCTATAATAGTTTTGATATTAAGAGATTAAAAAGATTAAAATTGAAACAAAATAGTATAGTACTGTAGTATTGTAAGTAGAGTTATGTTGTATAAAGTGCATTCTTTTTTCTAATGCTCTGTCTACACTACCAAACTAGATTGACAAAAAAGGTGTGATCTGCCCAAATATGGTAGTTATGTGACATCATCATGTCCATATATGGACACATCACATTTTTTTTGTAACATAAATTTGGTAGTGTAGACAGAGATTTAACATTACACTGTTTTGTCAGGTAAAACAAGGAGCCATAATATCTATATTTTTTATTGAATAGGGAGGTTATTGAAACGCTTGTGAAGGTGTATTCCGTAAAGGTATTTGCCAATCAGAAGCCGGTATTTGATGGTAGGAAAAACCTGTATAGTCGGGAACCTCTCCCCATCGGCAATGAGAAGGTTGGCATTCTTTTTTGTTATTCTTTTCAGGACATATTCAGCATCAAATTTGATCTCTAAACCAATTTTTATAAGCTGTGTTTTGCCCATTCTTACTAATCTCCAGAGCCATGGCTTGAATAAACTCTCTCTGGAAAATGATATAGTCTCACAAGTTACTACTACTGTGCCACTACTGTACTTATTCAAATTTTCAATAATTCTTTCATTGTATTCACAGGTTGATCTAGAAGTAGTCTTACCTGGTGAGGGGCGTGACCGATCATTTAAAGTATCCATCAAATACATGTCAAGGGTCAGCCTATTTCAGCTGCAGGCAGCATTAGAAGGCCAGATTGCATTGGTCCCATTTGATGCAATTCAAGCCCTGGATGTTATCATGAGGCATCTGCCATCAATGACGTAAGATGTTTACAAATATAGTACAACCCCTTAGAGAGACACTTTTGGGATCCAATATGGAATATGTGTGTTCCTGGAATTAGGGTTAACCATTGTTTTAAAGCATATTGCCCCTTGCTTGTTTCACAATAAAATGTCTTAATGTATGTAACATTAACTGTAAATCCCAATCATTTATTTTACACAGTTAAGCTCTGTCTACACTATCAAACTAATTTATGACAAAAAGTGTGATGTGTCCAAATATGGTAGTGATATGACAAAATATGGTAGTGATATGAACAAATATGGTAGTGACGTGACATCGTCATGTCCATATGTGCACATCACATTTTTTTTGTCACAAAGTTTCATAGTATAGACAGAGCTTAAGCCACTTCAATGTTTTGATTTTCTTTGTTTTCCCCTTTCAGATATACACCCGTTGGACGATCTTTCTTCACAGCACCTGAAAACTATTACCATCCATTAGGAGGTGGCAGAGAGGTTTGGTTCGGTTTTCATCAAAGTGTTCGTCCTTCGATGTGGAAAATGATGCTGAACATTGATGGTAGGCCTATCTTTTTTTCTATACTACATTTTATTTATTGTATTATTTATTGAAGCAGATTGCCATACCATATTTAATCTCATTGTCCACACACACAAGTCCTTAGGAGTGACTTGTTGGTCTGCTAATATGAATAACATAGGGTTGGTAGAACTCTACCGCAAAGGTAATTTTATTTAAACAAAGAATGACCGTGTTAATAGGAAATAAATATTAATGATATTTTCCTTTATTAAAAAAACATTACTCTGGCTACACTATCAAACTAGTTACGACAAAAAAGTGTGATGTGCGTAAATACGGTAGTGATATGACATCATGTCCATATATGGGCACAATTTTTTTGTCACATAAAGTTTGATAGTGTAGACAGGGCTTAAGAGTCAGTTGATGAATAAAATGAATGGACTAATCTTGCCTTGTTTTCATCTTATAGTTTCGGCGACCGCTTTTTACAAAGCTCAACCTGTTATTGAATTCATGGGCGAAGTGTTGGACATCCGGGATTTGCACGAGAACCGACGACCTCTTTCAGATTCTCATCGTGTCAAATTCACCAAAGAAATACGAGGTACTATATATTATTTTTTTAGTTGTAAGATTTGTATAAGGTAAAGGGTAAACTCTTTTGGTCAAGTTCTGAGAGGCTGTGGCTCGACTGAACCAAAATTGACCAATAATCTAAAGTGCTGTCTACACTATCAAACTTTATTTCACAAAAAAATGCTAAGGTGCTAATATATGATGTCATATTACAACCATATTTGGGCACATCACATCCCATCAAACTAGTTTGATAGTGTAGACAGAGCTTTATGGAATAATTTTGCATGAATGTAACTTCTATTTAAGCAAGCCAAATGGCTGAGCGGTTAAGGCAGGGGCGACTCGCTCCTATTTCTGGTGGTGGAACAAGTTTTCTCAGATAAGGAATATAAACCGTAGGTTCAGTGTACACAGTTCATCATTGGAATCGAGTAGGGGGTGACCCAGGTGAACTGGTTCACAAAATAGCCACTGTACAGTACAGTATACAATGGGATAATCACCTATCTGATAGGATAGTGATTAATTTGCTATTGGTAATCCTTGGCCACATGTGCCTATATACATAAAATAAATTATTTACATTTTTACAGGATTGAAGATTGAAATAACACACTGTGGAAATATGAGGAGAAAATATAGAGTGTGCAATGTAACAAGGAGACCAGCACAAACTTTAACGTGAGCATACTGAAAATATTCAGTAGATTTAAATAGTATAGTGTTTAAAATTGAACATTAATTTACTTTTGCTATTTACATTTGAAGGATTTTACATTTGAGCTCCGGGATTCCCGTACCCGAGGGAGATTACCCGTCAGAGTCTCACCCTGGGTTATGGGTGATTCTGTACTATATAAATATTTTAGTAAATACCGTAGCTCTTATTGTCAATGTTACATAAATCAATAATTAAAATATAAGCGTATACGTCATATAAACATAGACCTCGAGTACACCATCAGTGAAGTCAAATGATACTAAGTATCCGTCAATGACGGCCATGTTTCTTCAGAAGAAGACGGCTACAGTAACTATTACTGCTGGTATTGTGAGTGAGCTCTGTCTACACTATCAAACTTTATGTGCCCATATATGGACATGATGATGTCATATCAATACCATATTTGAGCGTATCACTACCACATTTGGACACATCACAATTTCAAACTAGTTTGATAGTATAGACAGAGCTTAAAAGGCTCTTCTTTTTTTAATCTACCTGTTATTGGTTGTACTGGTATTATATTTGGTGTATTTCTATTTTCAGATTCCCCCTTCAGTTAGAGAATGGACAAACAGTAGACTGCACCGTGGCTAAGTATTTTATGGACAAATACAGAATGAAGTTGCAGTGAGTTTAGCTTTAACTCTTTTTTCCAAAAATAAAAAACACACAGTGATCAGTATTTTTTTTCATTCAAAACTCAATATGAATTGTGTAGATGAAAAATTAATTAATACCTTAAAAAGAAATAAGTAAAGAGAACAATTCTTGTAGTGTAGTAGAGCCAGGATCTTAAATGGGAGGACAACATTCTGAGAGTAATCACATAAAACTTGTCCTCCTTTTTTTATATATTTTCTTCTTTTTTTTCCTGTCAGTTATCCGTTTTTACCTTGCCTACAAGTTGGACAAGAACAAAGACACACCTACCTCCCATTAGAAGTAAGTTCATTCAAAGTATAATTATATATATGGATAACTAAAAAAGTACCCACCATGTTGGTTGCTCACTCCTGGGCTGTATTCCCAGTCCGGTTATTTTGATACTCCATGCGTATGATTGCATGCAATAGCAACATACAACCACTCTCTCTTATAATATAAAATACATTAAGAAATATGTTACATAATAAAATGTAGTCCAGAATTGAGGTATTGTTAAATGAACCTTAAGCTCATATCTACACTATCAAACTTTATGTGACAAAAAAATGTGATGTGCCCATATATTGACATGATGATGTCATCGCACTACCATATTTGAGTATATCACTACCATATTTGGTCATACTGTATCACTACCATTTGTATCTGTTAAACCAAGCTGTAAGTGGCGGATTTGTTTCTGCTGTTTCTGGTTTTTAAAAAAAAATAAAAAAAAAAATATTTGGTCATATCACTACCATATTTGAACATATCATTACCATATTTAGTGAAGACCGCTTTTTATTTGTATTGTAACAGGTGTGTAATATCGTTGCTGGACAAAGATGTATAAAAAAACTCACCGACAACCAAACTTCTACAATGATTAAGGTAAGGGTTTTATTTTCAGTTTATTACCAACATATGCAAATTAACGTATTAACTACTTTATAAGGAAGGAGCCATATGATCATTAAAGATGTATTGTCCCCCAAAAGCATGAAAAATGAAGACTTTACATAGACAATTTTGCAGTTTTAATAAAGTAATTCACTTCTGTTAAAAAAAAATTGATTTCACTTTTAAAAAGACAAAAGGAAAGGTTCATTTTAACCAAAAACCATTATCTGACAGACAATTTAAGTATATTTTGCTTTTAATTACATTTTTTTCAGGTAAATTTAATTTTTTTTTCGATCCAGTTTTTGGTCAAAGTGAATAACTATTAGGTGACAAATTGCACATTCACCAAACATTTTTTAGGGGGACAATATATCTTCAATATAACTTCTTAAACTATTATAACTAAAATAGAAAGTTACATTAACTATGATCATATTTTGCGTAGGCCACAGCAAGATCCGCGCCAGACAGAGAGCGTGAAATTAATAGTCTTCTCCAACGAGCAAAGTTCAACGAGGACCCGTACATGCGGCAGTTTGGTATCAGTATCAGCAATGAGATGACAGAGATACATGGACGGGTATTAAACCCGCCTAAACTGCAATATGGGGGCAGAGTGAGTGTAAGTATAACACCCATTACTTAATACTCTACTATTTTTTTTTGTATTGTACTATAATCTGTATTTCATGTTTAACATAAAGTATGGGGGACCAAAAAAAAATCAGCACTGTGGTCATGTTACAAGAGTTGTCAAAACAATATAGATTATCTGATAAAACTCCTAAAAAGTAGGAAGCCTTTGTAATTTTTCCCCTGACTGATTTCAGTGAAAATAAAACAGTTGTTAAAAGGGCATACCATATTAAGTGTTGAGCATATTGTTACAATATATTACACTGTGTCTGAGTATGGAATAGTCTATTCTCTGAATGGGGTGTCCCAAACCTGGAGAATCTCCTGTATTGTTTGCGTAAACTTGATGCTATATGCTATGCTATTCCTGTTAATTCCCTTAGCTAGTCATGTACTTTTGTTTATGATTTTATTTTTTATTAAAATGCAGAAAGGGAAACCAAAATGGTTACTTGAAAGGCACTACTTTTACCGCTATACTTTGAAAACTCAGCCCTAAAATCCTCTCCAACTTATTTGAGTATCCACACATTAATTATTTATTATTTTATGTGGAATAATAAAATGAGATGAGATAATATTTTAATTTGTTAATTTTTGTGTATAGACTCGTCAGCAAGCAGTGCCTAACAGTGGTGTTTGGGACATGCGTGGTAAGCAGTTCCATTCAGGGGTAGAAATCCGTATTTGGGCAATAGCATGCTTTGCACCTCAACACACCTGTCGTGAGGAGTCTCTAAGGTAAGCTGCACCATGCTGTACATTGTAGAAGTGACCGTACAAATGATAAATTTGAATAAACAATACTAGGAATGTTTATTTAGCCAGTTGCGTAACGGACGGTGCAATTTCCCTGGTCTAAGGGCCCTCCAACGCTGGGTAGTTGCATTGGACTGCTCATTCTCTGAGCCCATTGTGCTCTGGGGCCCCTGGGTTTAGCCTGTGAGTGCTCATAGCCGTTATGCCACTGTATATAGCACATTAATTTCCATATTTTCTTAACAGATCGTTTACCGCACAACTCCAGAAGATCTCAAACGACGCTGGTATGCCGATCATAGGCCAGCCATCCTTTTGTAAATATGCCAGCGGAGCTGACCAGGTCGAGCCTATTTTCAGGCATCTGAAATCAACTTTTGAAGGGCTACAGTTAATCATTGTAGTTTTACCGGGCAAGACACCAGTTTATGGTATGTACCTTTCTCAATCTAGATGCAATATTTGTTTTTATTGGTATCATTTGGCGTATTCGATTGGGAGTTTTACCGTTGAGTACAGTTTTTCCTTTGAGTACTTCTTTAACAGAGTATTTTGAGCGTTGAAATTGTTCTTACGAAAAAGCTTGCGTTGTTAACGTTTTCTATTCGAATGATTTTCTGTTGAGCACAACCCGTTTAAAATTTACAATTTGAATACAAAAAGTACTCAACAAATCTTTATGTTGACAACGAAATTTCCCAATCGAAGACGACTGGGCTTCTAATGTAATGTTTTATATCAGCACTGACAACATGTACCTGATTTTTCTGGGCCAACAATTAAGGAGCATGGTCGACTTTAAAATAAACACACGGTTGACTTGTCTGTATCCTCAACAAATCTAGACATTCATTCAAAATTTTCATGAGAAGACATCTATTTCTTTTTTCATTTTATAGCGGAAGTAAAGAGAGTTGGAGACACACTACTTGGGATCGCAACACAGTGTGTGCAGGTGAAAAACGTGAACAAGACATCACCGCAGACTCTCTCAAACCTCTGTCTCAAAATCAACGTCAAGTTAGGAGGTGTAAATAACATTCTACTTCCTCAAATAAGGTATTTTTTTATTTGTACCCAAATATGGTAGTGATATGTCCAATTATGGTAGTGATATGCCCAAATATGATAGTGATATGACATCTTCATGTTCATATATGGGCATTTTTTTGTCGCATAAAGTTTGATAGTGTAGACAGAGCTTAAGGGTTAACTTGTTCTTGTGTACCTTTTACCATTTTTCTAAATTTTTATTTGCATATTTTTCTTCAGACCACCTGTCTTCCGTGAGCCAATCATTTTCCTTGGTGCTGATGTAACGCATCCTCCTGCTGGTGACGAGAAGAAGCCCTCTATAGCAGCTGTAAGTTCAAAGTTTATGAGAAAATGTATGTGTCCATCATATTTGCTATTGTATTAAAAAATCAATATATTCGTATGAACTTTGACATTTTCAGGTCGTTGGCAGTATGGATGCACATCCAAGTCGCTATGCAGCTACAGTACGTGTTCAACAACACCGTCAAGAAATTATTAATGATTTAAGTGGAATGGTGCGGGATCTGTTGGTACAATTCTATCGCTCAACACAATTTAAACCCTGTAGAATTATCATGTATAGAGATGGCGTTAGTGAAGGCCAATTCCCTCAGGTGAGTACAAATGACATTCAGAGTGATTGCAGATCTCAATTGCAATTCGGCTCAGCCTTTCCATGGAGGAAATATACAATATTTCCTCCATGGCCTTTCTGACTACTGGATTTACTATACATGTAAGGGCGTGTGGCGCAGTGCGTTGGATGTTGGTTTACTGATCGAGGTTTTACTTTGGTTTTGCCTCTCTCCACCCAGGGGGTACCCGGTTAGATCAAGACACACCTTTGTGCTGATTACTAGCTGCACTATTATGGGAGTATGTTTTCATACGTGTTTGATCCAAAAAATGACCTGGGTAATAATGTGGAGTGCATTGAGCGCTTGCTTATATGCGCTATATAAGAATGAACTATTATTATTATTTGAGCAACCATAGGCCTTAGTTAGTGATTAGTAAATTATCTATGCTTTTATTTTGTGAACATTTTTTATTCGTTTAAGGTTCTGGCACATGAACTGCGTGCTATACGTGAAGCTTGCACCTCACTTGAGATCGGCTACCAGCCAGGTATTACGTTAATTGTTGTGCAGAAGCGCCATCATACTAGACTCTTCTGCTCGGATAAACGGGAGCAGGTTGGTCGTAGTGGCAACATTCCTGCAGGAACCACCGTTGATGTCGGTATCACTCATCCCACTGAATTTGATTTCTACCTGTGTAGTCATGCCGGTATACAGGTGTGTAGTTAACATCATGGTTTAGACATATCATATGTTGTAATACTGTAAAACCTCAAAAAGAAGCCACCCCCTGTGGTTTGCGAGCGTAATCTAAAAAAGAAGCCCATCTTGATATCAAGCCCACTGAGCTTCTTTTTGAGATAGTATAGGCTTCTTTTGAAGATAGACTGTATTTTTTAATGTCAAAGGTATAGAAATGTATGTGTACGTGTTATCATATCGATATTAATGACCTTACAGCCCTTAATTATCTCATATATTTATCCTACAATGTATGTGTTTTTCAAATGGTACTTTGATTGCATCTTGTATCTTCTTGTCTGCCTCCTTGACAAATTTGTAAAAATCGCTAATCCATAAAACCAAGCCCATGGGCTTCTTTTTGAGGTTTTACGATATGGCTCTACTAAGAGAAACGTCCTAAAATAAACATTTGTTTATAAACATGCTTGTACGTATTTCAGGAATATGTCGACGCATGTGTGTATTATAAGTGTAGTAGTCCCTTTTCATCCCATTGGGACACAGGGCCACTCTTGTGGTTCTGTAAGAAAGTGATTCAACTGGTAGGATTGTTAGTCCAATTAAGTGGCAAACGACAGCGGTTGAAATGCACCAGAACACAGGGATAACTCCCTACTCACTCCCAAAGATGAGTGAGATTATTTTCAACAGACTTTATTTCAATTATTAAATTTTGCTTTTATTTTTAGGGAACCAGCAGACCGTCGCATTACCACGTGTTGTGGGATGACAACTCGTTCTCTGCTGATGAGTTGCAGACTTTGACGTATCAGTTGTGTCACACGTATGTGCGTTGTACACGCAGCGTTTCAATTCCAGCCCCAGCTTACTATGCACACTTGGTAGCCTTCAGGGCTAGATATCACTTGGTTGAGAAAGACCATGACAGGTAAAATTTTACTTAGTAAAGTCAACCAAAAGCTTTGTCTACATTATCAAACTTTATGTGACAAACAAATGTTATGTGCCCATATATGGACATGATGATGTCATATCACTACCATATTTGAGCATATCTATACCCTATTTGGGCACATCACACTTTTTTTTGTCAAACTAGTTTGATAGCTATTGAGAAATCTTGTGAAAATTGTTTTGACATTTTTTAAAATGTTTTATTTACAGCCCAAGTCAGTCTCGTAATGGGAGCTATGTTGGAAGTGGTGGAGACAGGTATGACATTGTTTATTGTTTAATTATAATCTTTAAATGCTAATGTGACTTTCAGGCAATTACTTTGTAATGTGTTACTTAGTTCCCACTAGGAAACATGCAAGGATGTGTAAGAAGAATGCAAATAATTTGACCAATCACAGCGTGCAAACGAATTGCGGTGTGTTATAGTGGGAATTAAGCTTTAGCACTCATCAGTTTGTCCACAATGACAGGATGATATGAATCAAAACCCTACTACTGTATGACTATATTTTTGGATGGGTTGAACCTCTTGTTATGAGAGTGTTCCTCCGTTATAAAGGAGAGTAACCAATAAATATTATTATTATATATATTTTAGTGGCAATGGAAGTCAGCATTCACACAGCGGCAATGGTAGAAACTTTGTAGACATGGCCCGAGCAATCAAGGTTCACGACGACCAGCTGCAAGTGATGTACTTTGCATAAGAGGTTCACAACAAAATTGGTTTGTTATGTCGGTTTATCATTTGTTCATGCAGCAGTATGCAAGATTTCACAACATAGAGTTATAATACTTGTTATCGAATAATTTGTGGCATGGACTAATGTGTGCATATAGCACACAGAATTTTGTATTTAAAGATTGTACAAGCTCTTAGTGAGTTAACATAGTGTTAAACATATACTCTCATTGTGTAAAGTTAGAACATAGTTTACAGTACGTAATTCTGTAAACGCAAGTGAAAGTTGACGACACATTTGTAACCATCAATTGTGTATGTTGGTCAAATGAGGCATTGAATGAGAGCCGTTTTGGTGCATTTTATCCGTTAGTGAATGTTGCTAGCAAACCCAAAGCCTAATGTTTTCTTCACAGTTGCTAAAAACGGTGTTGAAAGCCAAAAACTTGCCAAAATGACCGTTATCTTTCAAGCTTAAGCCAGAATTTTTAAATTAGAAATGAAGGAGTTTTTTTTTTAGAGAATATGAAATTTATGAGGTACAGGCAAAAAGACAGTAGTAGTAGTAGTAGTTTTAATATTAGTATTTTTATTAGATAACGTACTTCAACATTTTTTGTGCCTTTGAGCCCATGAAGTTATTATTTAACATACAAATAATGTTACATATTATTACATTATTTTTAAAGAGAAATTATAGATTATTGGTCCACATTAGAACATTTTATGGAGTTCATAGTTCAATTACCTAATGTTACAAAATGCTGTAGTGTGGACAGAGCTTAAGAGACTTATGTGTGTGGACAAACCGATGCAATGTAAACGGAGGTTGTAGATGTAAATACTACAGGGACCTTGATCATAGAAGTGTGCTTAGTTTTATTGTGCAAATGAATCTATCCAAAGCTTTCCATTTTTCATTAAGTGCATCAAAAGTTCTATCCAAATGCTTAACTTATTTTCACTTAAGATCTATCTACATTCTACACAATGTTGAAATCATTTTAACTTAAGAACAAGCAAATTCTACCCAAATCATTTTACTTAACTGCTTCATATATACTACCAAAAAGCTAAAATAAGTTTTGAAATTGTCTTAAGTGAAAAAGATCCGGTCCCACTAACTTGTACTAATAACTCTTTGCTTATTATTGGGTCACATAAACGATAATGTACTTCAGAATAATTATTAATATTAAACAATATAGAAAGATAGTATTATTCGGTAGCCTCCCGTTTTATTTTGATAGGCTATATTTATTTAGGAAAAATGATATAATTATAATTTAAAGCTGGATTTATGCACCCCTCTACAGTTTTCTGCTGGGCTTGAATAGTGGTTTAAAAATTATTGATAAAAATAGTTATTTTGTAGTATTATCTGGTCGATGCTGACCAACATGCACATTCTCAGCTCATTCATTTCTACAGGATTATATAACTTATAAATGGGTTTTATGAGAAATTCTACATTTTGGACATGAATACAGTATTTTAATTTATGAGTTTTGTTGGTATGTGATATGCTTAGTGTTAACTCGCGCCCATTGTAAGTGCAGATAAAAGATTTCAGCTTTAGTAACTTGTTTTAGAAGCCTAGTGGATGCTGCCTACTTCTGTGAACTGTTCGTAGTGAATGTTGCTGCCTAGACCAGTGAGCCTCTTTTAATCTGGTCAATATTGCTGCCTAACCAGATTATGTCATTTTAGTTATTTGCTTTTAAACCTGGTATATCATCGGTTAATGAGTGAGAAGCTTTTGATCTAGTCAATGTTGCTGCCTAACCAGTTTATGTCAGTTTAGTTAATTGCATAACCTGGTATATCATTGTTTAATGAGTGAGCAGCTTTTGATCTAGTCAATGTTGCTGCCTAACCAGTTTATGTCAGTTTAGTTAATTGCATAACCTGGTATATCATTGGTTAATGAGTGAGCAGCTTTTGATCTAGTCAATGTTGCTGCCTAACCAGTTTATGTCAGTTTAGTTAATTGCATAACCTGGTATATCATTGGTTAATGAGTGAGCAGCTTTTGATCTAGTCAATGTTGCTGCTTAACCAGTTTATGTCAGTTTAGTTAATTGCATAACCTGGTATATCATTGGTTAATGAGTGAGCAGCTTTTGATCTAGTCAATGTTGCTGCCTAACCAGTTTATGTCAGTTTTGTTAATTGCGTAACCGGGTATATCATTGGTTAATGAGTGAGCAGCTTTTGGTCTGGTCAATGTTGCTGCTTAACCAGTTTATGTCAGTTTAGTTAATTGCATAACCTGGTATATCATTGGTTAATGACTGAGCAGCTTTTGATCTGGTCAATGTTGCTGCCTAACCAGATTATGTCAGTTTAGGTATTTGCTTAACCTGGTTAATGAGTGCTTCTTGATTCCTGTATTGTTTCATACACAGTTACTTAGCTATGTGGTAACAATATAATCATTGCCTTTGTATTACCTCAGTACTTTCAACATTGTGCCGTAGAATATCAACTTAATCAATCAATATATTTTTTTTCAATAGATATATTTAACAAGTAAAAAGCTACTACTTTCCTTGGCTACAGGTTTAGACTATTGTATAATTGATGTGCTGGGCTATTTCATTGCTGCAGTTTTTATCTATTCCTTTGCAGTTGAAGACTTCTGTTTAGGATGTGGAATAGGTTGCAGTATTAGGCTTCTATCCTGGCTGAAATTAGGCTGTGGTTTAGGCTATTCTTAGGCTGTGGTTTTAGGCTTTCTTAGGCTGTGTTTTTAGGCTATTCCTAGGCTGTGGTTTTTAAATTATACAGCTTCAATAGAAGACTTCATTTTAAACGGCAGGTTTCTGTTCAACCAGTAATGTGTTGGCTGATTCAATCTAATTTTGAAAAAGAATTGAGGTTAAATAAAATTATTTTAGTCAGGAACAAAAATTTTAATTAACTTATATTGTATATATATTTTTTTTCTCCATTACTATTTGTAACATATTGTTAACATATTGTTTTTTTATTTTCTATTTTAAAAAGAGATTAACACACATTGTGATAATTAGAAAATTCAAGAAAAATGATAATACCCTGACTAAAAAAAACTAATTATTGAATGCATTGATTTATATCAAGCATTTAGCATAATATTAATTTTCAAAGAGCTAATAAGAAACATGTGAATCGATTTTAAGGCCAAATATGGTGCATAAATGCTGCAATGGTCGCAGGACGCTTATTGTAAAAACGCGATCATCTTCCATTATCCTATGAAATGAACGTAGGTGCGCAGAAAATGATAAATAATAAATTAACTACATAATACTACTAAGAATATTCTTGTTACTTAATACTATTTTTCCCTACATTTTATCTATCAAAACATTTGAATAACATTTTATTATTAGGAGTTATATTTTGTAAAACTCTTCCTATCCAATCCACCAGACGTAATATGTGCAATGCTTTTATACCTAAACTTTGTGAAGTAATATTTATCATTATTTCTCGCAAAGTACAGTATTTAAATGAATATTAAAAGTACAATATTTATCCTATGCATATCAAGACGGTCCTTCGTATTTGCCAATAATAAATTATATGTAATTATATACACTTGATACCTCCCAGACGTGAATACAACTTGCCAGGTTCAATTATGTTTTACTAAATTTTTCTACTAAACTCTTTGCAATTTTGAATGCAGTAATTTATGCCGGAGGTTTTACAGTGCATTTAAGCGTTAAAAAACTATTGATAATTGATAATATGTGTGTTACTGTACACAACTAATTGATCTTTATGACCTGAAAATATACTTATTACGGAACGCACAGAATTCATCCACATATTTTTCAGAAGTGCATTGTGTATTTAATATAAGTATACTGTATATACTATTGTGTAGTGGTGTAGATACAGTGTGGTATGTACAATAACCATGTTATATCTCATAAATGTGATGTACTGTAGTAGCATGCTTTTATTGCTTGTTTTTAAAAATGCTTTTTTTCTTTTAGAAGACTTCTCATATTTACATTTTTTATTGTGAAATAATTTGTCTTTTTTTATGTCATAGTTATTGCAGTACAATCATGCTTTACTGCAGTAACTATGTGCTGCAGTAACAGTTGTCTTTTGTAGTTGCTGCAGTACGATCATGCTTTACTGCAGTAACTATGTGCTCCAATAACAGTTGTCTTTTGTAGTTACTGCAGTACGATCATGCTTTACTGCAGTAACTATGTGCTCCAGTAACAGTTGTCTTTTGTAGTTACTGCAGTACGATCATGCTTTACTGCAGTAACTATGTGCTGCAGTAACAGTTGTCTTTTGTTGTTACTGCAGTACGATCATGCTTTACTGCAGTAACTATGTGCTCCAATAACAGTTGTCTTTTGTAGTTACTGCAGTACGATCATGCTTTACTGCAGTAACTATGTGCTCCAGTAACAATTGTCTTTCTGTAGTAACTGTTTCACAATTTAGTTTTACTGTATAGTATGGATAATTACTGCAGTACCTGCATGTTTTCTGCAGAGGTTTAGAATCTTGTCAAAGCAATTGGATATCTTGTTAGTTTCAATTTGTTGGCATTCATTTGAAACTACAGTGTTTTTACTTTCCATTATATTCAGTGTTACTATTTCTACTTAAACTTACGCAAACAAATCTAACTGTATATCTACCACTTACAAGGAGCGTATTATGTGCAAATATAGTACACAGTATTCATTTAATCTAGTACTACTAAAATGGTGCAGGAACATTTTTCCTATCTTACAACACAACATTTAAATGTAGTAATAAAATATGATAATGCAATTTTTATTTTTCTTTGCTGGGTTTTCATACTATTTATGTAGTTCATAGATAATTTGGTTATATTATTACCACTTTTTAGAAGATGTAGTTAGTGGCTTAAAAAAAAGAAATGTTTTTACCGATTATGTGAACACCGTATGAATCCAACGTATTTTAATATAACAGAATTTTATTGCACATTATTTTTGTCTTTATAGGGACAGTATTGCCGTTAATATATTTGGGTATTTTCTCAGTTTTTCTTGTGCAAGATTGTGGTTTTTAAAGATTGTTGTTTTTTTTAAACACTTTTGTGCAATTTCAGTATTCTCATTATACTTAACAAAGAAACCCTGCTCTTAAATTCCAAGTACTATATACAAACCAAAATGCAATACTTTGTTTGTTTTGGTCAAATTATAGCCATCGTTGTCATGGTTACTACAAATTCATTTAAATCATGTAAATCAATTTATTATTCAGGATATCAATTATGCATTAGTGATTAATATGCATGTGTTTTTGTGTTTATGCAAATTTGAAGGGAAGGTGGGCGACAATGCAATAGTTGGTAGGTAGTATCATTATATGACTGGTTAATAAAATATCTATGATAAAGGTATTGATATATACAATGCAACAAGATCTTATAGTAACTATGTATAGCAGACTTATTACAAATTTACATGGAGTTTAGTACAACTATTGAGAAATAATGCATTTTCATGGTTTTCATTACCAGTAATGTTGTATTGACATCGTGTAGTAGTACTCAACTTGGTTTAAATTGAAATAGATATAAGTGTACCATATTAGTTATTCACTTATACTACCTTGATAAATGTTAAGTGTTATCACACTGTACAAATGTATGTTTGTAGGGTGATAGTGTACGTTCGCACATAAATGATATTATCTGTAAAGCTCTGTCTACACTATCAGTATCAAACTAGTTTGATAAAAAGAGTGTGATGTGCCCAAATATGGTAGTGCTATGACATCATCATGTACATATATGGACTCGTCACATTTTTTTGTAAAATAAAGTTTGATAGTGTAGACATGGCTTAAGGTTAGGTTCAGGACTTGAACCAAACCCTCAATAGGTGCGAAAATATGGTACCGCCGTTTATAGTTGGTAGAAGATTGGTCAAACCATATCAGATATTTCTTATTCTGATTTAGTTTTTAAAAATAATGTCCAAAGAAAACAGTGCATTTTCAACTTTTCTGTAAATATTGACATTTTCTTTTTATTTATACTCAAGAAACTTTGTTATTGTAGCAAAAACATAGAGGTGTAATACGTAAACCACCTCATAGTAAAACAATGCATTGTTGTAAGGACACCGGTAAGGTCCACCCATTATTAATGGTATTATTTTTTGTTTGAAAATTGTATTTCCTTGGCTTTGTAAATTGGTGTACTGTATGTATTATTAGTATAGTTTTCTGCTTTCAAAAGACAAAAATGATTGAATAAAAGTAACTATTTCACTTGAATTTTGAGTGATTTTTAACATTATATGTAAAACGGTCGAAATTTTGCGATTTTTGTAAACAAATTATGTGGTAAAATGCCCGAAATATCGATTATAATATATATTATAGGTCGACATTATGACATGGATAACCAATAAAAAATAAAGGGTCAAAATTTGTCCATTTTTCGAATATTTCCTGTATATGTATATATTGTTTTATCATCATCTTATAGAGTCATAGTAGCCAAAAATTTGGGAGATTTTTCGAAAAATGGCCAAAATATTACCTTTTTAAAATTCAATTATTATGCGATAATATGGCTTTATATTGCTTTATATCATCTTATAGAGCCATAGTAACTAGTTTTGTCTAAAAATAAAAGGGTCGAAAATTGGCCATTTTTTGGAAAAATCCCTGTACTAATAGTACAGGGAAATTTTCGAAAAATGGCCTTTTATTTTTTGACATAAATGGTTACTATTGCATAATAAACATGCGCAGAGACGAATAATGGGTTCTGCGCATGTCAATTGTGCTATAGTAACCAGTTTTGACCTAAATGGTTACTATAGCATAATAAACATGCGCAGAGGCGAATAATGGGTTCTGCGCATGTCAATTGTGCTATAGTAACCAGTTTTAACATAAATGGTTACTATAGCATAATAAACATGCGCAGAGACGAATAATGGGTTCTGCGCATGTCAATTGTGCTATAGTAACCAGTTTTGACATAAATGGTTACTATTGCATAATAAACATGCGCAGAGACAAATAATGGGTTCTGCGCATGTCAATTGTGCTATAGTAACCAGTTTTGACCTAAATGGTTACTATAGCATAATAAACATGCGCAGAGGCGAATAATGGGTTCTGCGCATGTCAATTGTGCTATAGTAACCAGTTTTGACATAAATGGTTACTATAGCATAATAAACATGCGCAGAGACGAATAATGGGTTCTGCGCATTTCAATTGTGCTATAGTAACCAGTTTTGACATAAATGGTTACTATAGCATATTAAACATGCGCAGAGGCGAATAATGGGTTCTGCGCATGTCAAATGTGTTATAGTAACCAGTTTTATCGAAAAATAAAAAGGTCGAAAATTGGCCATTTTTTTTAAAATGGCCGATTTTCGACCCTTTTATACTATTGCTTAATAAACATGCGCAGAGACGAATAATGGGTTCTGCGCATGTCAATTGGCTATAGTAACCAGTTTTGACATAAATGGTTACTATAGCATAATAAACATGCGCAGAGGCGAATAATGGGTTTTGCACATGTCAAATGTGTTATAGTAACCAGTTTTATCGAAAAATAAAAAAGGTCGAAAATTTGCCATTTTTAGAAAAATCTCTGTACAGGGAAATTTTTGAGAAATGGCTGATTTTTTACCCATACATAAATGGTTACTATAGCATAATAAACATGCGCAGAGGCGCATAATGGGTTCTGCGCATGTCAATTGTGCTATAGTAACCAGTTTTATTGAAAAATAAAAAGGTCGAAAATTTGCCATTTTTGGAAAAATCTCTTTACTATAGTACAGGAAAATTTTCGAAAAATGGCCGATTTTCGACCCTTTTATTTTTTGACATAAATGGTTACTATTGCATAATAAACATGCACAGAGTCGAATAATGGATTCTGCGCATGTCAATTGTGCTATCATAACCATATTTGACATAAATGGTTACTATACCAAAAAAAATAAAAAATAAAATAAATAAATAAAATATCATCTTTTTAAAATTCAATTATTATGCAATAAAATGGCTATATATTGCTTAGTATCATCTTATAGAGCCATAGTAACTAGTTTTGTCGAAAAATAAAAGGGTCTAAATTTTGCCCTTTTTGGAAAAAATCCCTGTACTATAGTACAGGGATTTTTTCGAAAAATTCCTAAAATATCATCTTTTTAAAATTCAATTATTATGCTATAAAATGGTTATATATTGCTTTGTATCATCTTATAGAGCCATAGTAACTAGTTTTGTCGAAAAATAAAAGGGTCGAAATTTTGCCATTTTTTGAAAAAAAATCCCTGTACTATAGTACAGGGATTTTTTCGAAAAATTCCTAAAATATCATCTTTTTAAAATTCAATTATTATGCGATAAAAATGGCTATATATTGCTTTGCATCATCGTATAGAGCCATAGTAACTAGTTTTCTCGAAAAATAAAAGGGTCAAAATTTGGTTATTTTTAGAAAAAATCTCTATACAGGAATTTTTTTTAAATAAAGCCCAAAATATCACCTTTTTAAAAATCAATCATTATGCTATATATTGCTTTGTATCATCTTATAGAGCCATAGTAACTAGTTTTGTTGAAAAATAAAAGGGTCGAAATTTTTTATAGTACAGGGATTTTTTCGAAAAATTCCTAAAATATCATCTTTTTAAAATTCAATTATTATGCAATAAAATGGCTATATATTGCTAGTTATGTCAAAAAATAAAAGGGTCGAAATGTTGCTATTTGAAATAGAAATCCGTATACTGCAGAGTCTCCTGACGTGACAACAGTATTTCCAACACTATACATTGCATACCTTTCATATACATCATGCCAACAAAACTTGCTTAGTATTTTTTTTTTAATACGCAAAATATGTGATGATATTGAAATATATTTCATGATCCTATTTTTCAAATTAATGTGAGCTTTACATATAGGTTGTTCTACAACTACATCAAATTGTGGAACAAAAGAAAAGCTTTGAATTAATCAAACTAGTTTGACAAAAAAAGTGTGATGTACCTAAATACGGTAGTGATATTCCCAAATATGGTAGTGCTATGACATCATCATGTCTATATATGGGCAAATTACATTAAGTTTGATAGTATAGACAGAGCTTTATAGTTGGATTTAATGCATGTTGCTTTTTCCAATTAAATATTATATTGAACCGTGGCTGCAACCATTGGAAGAAGCTTGTCCGTTTTAAGTCGCCAGTTTTTAATGTTCTTTGAGAAACTACACCAGATTTGTCCGTGATGTGGTTCCGCTTCAACGCATCGCTTCTTAAGGTTCTCTTGCTTTTCCTTCATTAAGAATAATAGTATTAAAAAGTATAAACACAAATACAGTGCAAACATTTGTTTAAATATTATTGAATTTTTGAGTTTCATGATCATATAATCCAAGTGCCAATGCAGCAATGTAACCAAGCTATGACAAGCATAGGAACCAATGGTATAAAAACTATTCTACTAGAATGGGGCCAACTTTGGAGAATGAAACTATTAATTAAGCTCTTTTTACACTATCAAACTAGTTTGACAAAAAAGTGTGATGTGCACAAATATGGTAGTGATATGCCCAAATATGGTAGTGATATGAAATCATGTCCATATATGGGCACATCACATTTTTTTGTCACATCAAGTTTGATAGTGTGGACAAAGCTTAATTAATAAACTTACTTCAGTGCCATGAAGCTGTAGAAATTTATAATAGTATGCCCATGCATCACCAAGATCTGGCTCGATTTTTATTGTCCTTTCAAACCACTCCTTTGCTTTGTTTGACCGGCGTTCGGTCCAGAACAATCTGTATTTCAAACAAATGAAACATTCAATTGGATATGAATGTTTTTCTCATTAAATATAACTTAATTTGCACGCCAAATGCTAATCTGTAAAGCCTTGTCTACACTATCAAACTTTATGCGACAAACAAAATGTATGGTGCCTATATATGGACATGATGTCATATCACTACCATATTTGGGCACATCACTACCATATTTGAGCAAACTAGTTTGATAGTGTAGACATAGATTTAATTGCGTGCATGTCTACAAAACATTGATATTAAATGCTTTGATTCACATACACCTTAGGTTGGCATTGATTATCATTGGATATTCAATATTATTTTTGATACTATGATGCCATACCTTTCAGTCATTAGAAACGGTGTAAATAAAATGTGAAATTTTAAAACTTGTTTTTAATGATTTACCGTGAGACAGCTAAGAGAACATGAGGGTCATGCTCACATCTTTTCAATGCATCAACACTTTTTGTCTTTCTTTGAGGCCTCGCTTCCATAAAGATGGCATCAGCCCATAGAATACCAGAGTTTGGACAGTCTTGCATTGCTAAATAGAATATTTTAATGTATTTATAAAAACAAAAATGCATGATGAATTATGATAGTTTGTTTCTAAAGTATGATAGAAATATTGAAGAATATACTGATATATTCATACCCTTTTTTACGCCATGAAGAGAAATTCCTATTTAAGACACATAAAGACAAAGTCCCATCGTCGACAAATAAAGGGATTGGAAATTCCATCATAGCCACAGAAACATGAAGGGAAATTCTCATCATAGACACATGATGGGAAATTCCCATTATAGACACATGAGGGGAAATACTATTCTAGGCATATCAGGGAAATTCCCATTGTAGGTACATGAAGGGAAATTCCTATTTGCAAATTCTTATACAGTCAACTCTCCCAATACCGGACTCTCTGAAAACCAGAAACTCTCCCAATACCAGACTTTTTTTGAGGACCAAAAGGTCCCAAATTTATATTTACCATTAAAAACACATTCCGAATACCAGACTTTCCGGAAAACCAGACTTATTTGGCTGGCCCAAAGGTGTCCGGTATTGGGAGAGTTGACTGTAGTAGGCACATTTAAGGTAAATTAACCCAACACCATAGACACATGGGGCAGAAATCCTATCCTAGGCACATAAAGGGAAATTCCTATTATATGGAAATTCTTACAAAGTAATACTACCTTTTGCTAGGGTTGATTGTGCGATATTCTTGTTGCCTGCTCTCTCCTCCATTCGTACTGCTTCCAACCTAAAAAGTGAATGCAAAACCATATTCATTTGGATCATTAAGCTTGGTTCCCACTAGCAAGGTAGAAAAATTACTTGTTTGTTGTGTGAAAGTGTGAACTGGTACTACAAAAGTACTGCCACTCAGGTAATGCAGTACAACGGATTCCCCAATAATAGTGGCAAATGGGCACAGGTAATTTCTGACTGGCACCTATCTTTTATGTACGGTGTGTTTGATAATAAAACATGTCATAACATTTGAAAAAAACAGTAGGCAAGTCTGCAATAGCACATGCTGGCTAATTGCATGTACATGAAACTCTTACCAAATTTCTGGACACTTTGTAATGGATAGTCTGGCTTTCTCCAAGATGGCCCTAGCTTTGGTCAAATTACCAACTTTCTCCTCTAATCGAGCAGCAAGTATCCACAGGGGAACGGCATGGTTACACTTTTTTAACTGGTAGATGAAAAAAAAATTAAAATACTTGTTAATGAACCCAAAATAAGGTGACTTTGTTTTCTAGCCTTTACAAAACACATAAAAAAAAGAAATATATGTTTCAGTGTGGACAGACTAACAAGCGCCGTTTGGTGACAGCACATGACTTGAAGGGACCCTTAGGGGAAAAGGCAGTTCTGTATGTGTCGTCCACACCTGTGCGCAATTCAGCCTAGTAGGCTGCAAGTCGCAGCTTATTCCTCTATTTACATATGTAATTTTTTACTACTGTATGCCCCTTAATAACCCCCCTAAATCCCCCACCCTTCCCTCATCCACCTCAACAGCAGTTCAGGATAAAGGATATAGTTAATGCATATTAAAATAATGTATACAAGAGACACATTGAAAACAAATTCAAGTCAACTCACTCCCTGCTGGTATGCTTTTCGTGCCATTTCTCTGTCCCCTAGCTGTTCCTCAATCTCTCCCTTCATCATCCACAACTGAATAAGATTTGGAAAAAATGCAAAGAACTATGAAACAACTATGAGCTATCACTGTAACCCGTGTTGAACATGTTCAGAAATGATACTGAATTTGGAAACAGTCCGAGAAGCTATAATAATACAGTAAACATCAATTGTGGGTTGCAATAACCAGTGTATATTCTTGTGGACTGGCTTATTGAGGAATGTGTGGCGGTGTGTGTGAAGTTGGTTCGAATCTTGTGTGTATCCTTACGCACGACACTTTATGTATGCATAATGGGTTTTTTTAATGGGTGCCTGGCAAGACCAAAACACAATTGCGCTTATTATATTACTAGTTGCATTATGGGAGTATTTTTCCATACATGTTTGATCCGAAAGATGACCAGGGTAATAATGTGAAGAAGCATTATATAGCAACATATAAATTATTATCGCAGTAGCACATAAATGTACTTTGCACTCACTGTAGGAGTGAAATAAATAGCTGCCTATTACTCAAGCTATTAAACATGTTACAGAGTAATTTAAGTAGAGTAATAAACAAACTTTAGCAAAATCTGGATATGCTTTCACTCCTTCCTCAAGAAGGTCTTTTGCTTTGGTCACGTTATTCAGTTGCCATTCTAACTTTACTGACTTCATCATAACCTTAAAAGAATTAAGATACACTAAAGATTACTTAGGATAAAACACATTTAAGACCCTCTGAAGTGTCCACTTAATAGTGGCGTTCAAAAGGAGGGGTTCTAATATATAGAATACAGAAAAGAATTGTTCATTTCTATGTGCAAGATTCTTGTATTATAAACGATGAAAAAATAAATGTAAATTAAACTTTAGAAATTGTTTCTTTCTTTCTCATTGCCATAATGATAACATTGTTATTCCCCTTACCCTAGCTGTCGGAGCTTGCCTTCTAGCCTTGGCCAACAGCAGTCTAGCCCTCTCATCTTCATTATTCTCGCTCTCAAGCTTGACGGCAGCTAGCCAAATCTCTTCACTGTTTGGATTTGCTTGGAAAGCTAATGCCAGGATGCTTCTAGCGGCTGGGACATCTTCTGCTAGCCACTTGGACTTGGCTCCCATCAACCAAAGAACCTCTGCTTTGGGACAATGAGCTACTGCTCTTTGTAATAAATTTTCCAATGACTCCCTGTAAACAGATATGTGTTTAATGAATGATTTAATATAACACCTAAATAAATTCCTGTCATTTGATTGAACGATTGCAGGTCACATAGCGTGCAATAGTATGCACTACTAAACGGTCATTCAGTAGCACTTTTTTAGCGTACGAAACAAAAAACTTCAATTTGATTCAAATGTAAGCCTATCTTTTATTTTTATCTCATGCCATTATTTGTACCATTAAACGCATAAACATTCATTACTTGTAATAGATAACATAACTAAATGCAATAGATTCTCAAATAATTCAGAAAATGTGTGTATATATAAACATAGAGATATTATATATATATATATATACTATAATATCTCTATGATATAAATAATGAACAAACACTATTTCATATTTTACGTAACATACCTTGACCCATGATTCTTTTCAAAGTAGGCAGCCTCAATCCAAATTTTCTTACGACTTGGGAACACAGATAGGGCATACGCATAGATCGCACGTGAACACTCATAAGCGGTCATCGCTGCACACTAAACAAAAAAATTATAAATTAATCAAAATTTATTTATACTATATTACGTATATTGGTTCATACAATATGAAATAAATTTAAAGAGCTGGATAAATTTGTTCAAATAAAATATCGTACTTACACTCTCAGCATCGTCCATCCACGTGGCCTCCCTATCTTCATCTTCAATTCCAACGCCAATCACTGTACGTCTACAAAACAACAAATCTTTATTCAGTCAGGGTCTAATTAATTAGTATGACAGGGCTTAAGCTGCACCCATATAGGGTAATACATCGTAGGCCACCCTCTCTTATTCTACTTCCTACCTAGTTTGATCTACCTTTATATTCATATTATAGCAGGAAGCAGATGAGAATATGTAGGGGTTATGCTGGCTCAAGAAACAAGGATATATTTGGGTTAAAGGTTGAAAGACAATGTTATATCTTCCATTTATGTGTAAATACTTATTTGTCACTCTCATAACTTAACATAAAACTTCATTAAGAAATATAACAAGACCAAGCTTTCACTACTCAAGTTTATATTTTTATTTATTTTTTTATTTTATATATTTAGGCAAATTGCCAAGGATAACCATAAGCAAATTCAATTACTATCCTTCTTAAAGGTGGCAATCCTGTTCACAAGACAAACATATACACACAATGCTCTACATAGTCTTTATTACAAGTCTTTGGGAGTGGAGTTGTAAATTGTCATTAGAAAAAATCCTGACATATGACAGGACTTGAACCCAGGACCCTTGGATTGGCAGCCAAGCATCATAACCACCAGGCCACAACTCCACTCCAATATAGCAGGAAGTAGGATTATACTGGGTGGTGGAATATACTGGGGTCAAAGGTTAAGAGGATATAAAAGTAAAATGGTAAACTAACATGATAGCCTGGCAAGTTGATATACTTGAAGCCTTCTCACACTCTGCTGCATCCTTTATCCACTGATCACGATTGATCTCTACCATGTTTGCTCTTAGTGATTTCACAGCTAAAAACCAAATAATTATATTTTTACATTATTACAAGTGAGTGGCCGAGTGGTTAAGACAGTGGAAACGTAATTACATAGCCATAATATAGGCAGGGGTTTGAGGCTCACTCGCTTCATGGTTCTAGTGGTAGAATGAGTCTTCTCGATAAGGACTATAAACCGTAGGTCCAGTGTACACATCCAGCTCATGTGCACCTAGTTACACCAGTGTACTAGGAGTAGTTGTGACAACATAGGAAGCAGTTAAGTTAATTTATTGTGCAGAGACAGTGGGATGTTCTACCTCACTCGATTGGCGGATTGTAGGTCCAGACAAAAACCAACAACACAATATGCATTTGCCCTAGATAGCAAATTGAAAGCTCTGTATTATAAAATGTCAATAATTTTAAAGTTCCAATGTTAGATGATCCAGAAGGTAACACATGTAGATACAAGTAGGGCTAAAGCTCTGTCTACACTATCAAACATTATGTGACAAAACATGTGTGATGTGCCCATATATGGACATGATGATGTCATATCACTACCATATTTAAGCATATCACTACCATATTTAGGCATATCACTACCATATTTGGGCATATCACTACCATATTTAGGCATATCACTACCATATTTGGGCATATCACTACCATATTTAGGCATATCACTACCATATTTAGGCATATCACTACCATATTTAGGCATATCACTACCATATTTGGGCATATCACTACCATATACTACCTCTGTCAATGATTTTGTCTACCATCTGAGAGTTATTATTTGCTTCTTCGAGTTTTGCGGCCGTAATCCAGATCTGTCGATCAGTAGGGATATTCTCACGTGCCTTGTTCAAAACTTTTCTTGCGTTGTCGTACCCCTCCAGTTTTGCCAGTGCCAACCACAACTACAGAAATCAAATAAAGAAACTATTTTTATATGTGTCTTATGCTCTGTCTACACTATCAAAAACTAGTTTGACAAAAAAAGTGTAGACAGAGCTTAAAATGGTATAGCGTATTTTGTTTGAAAAAAGACTAGACAAATTTGCAGACCTTCATTAGTTTCTAATTCAACAGTGAATTGAATACCTAAAGCTTGGTTCCCACTGGCATAGGCACAATGCAAATGAATGATCCATTGTTTCATCAAATTACTTTATGTCTTTTTGTTGAATCTAAGTGGGAACCAGGCTTTTGTTGCTATAAAGCTCTGTCTACACTATCAAACAAACTTTATGTGACAAAAAAAATGTGATGTGCCCATGATATCACTACCATATTTGAGCATATCACTACCACATTTGGGCACATCACACTTTCTTTGTCAAAGTAGTTTGATAGAGTAGAAAGAGATTTTAGAATTAACTATTATGGACATACCTCAACACTTGTTGGACAACACTCTACTGATCTGCTAAGCAAGATCTTAGCATCAGTAGGGTCTTCTAACTCAACGGCTGCTTTCCACAACTTTACTGAATTTGGTATATGCTCAAGAGCTGTAAACAAACAAGTTCGATCCATCAAATATTGTATGCATTTATATGAGACAGAAAAGAGACAAAATATCTGTATGCAATACAATACAAAAATATCTTGTGTTCAACCTACCTTTACGCAGCACTCTCTTTTTCTGTTTAATTTCCGTTTCTAGATCTGAAGCTCTGATCCAAATTTTGACTGACTGTGGCAAATGTCTAGCAGCTTGTGTTATGACAGCCTTTGCAGCATCACCAGGCTTTATATATAAAACGAAGTTTAAAATATGCAATGCAAGTGATTTGACCAATCACAAACGATGGCGGTAACAGTTTCACTATTCTCATACGAGATTTGTTGTTGGAAGTGTTACAAAACATAATATGAGTTAAAAAAGTTAAATATTCTATCAATACAATAACTAGTTAATTTAATTACCTGTAATCTAGCAGCCTCCAGCCATACATCTTCACTCTTAGGGCAGGCCTCACAGCCTTTCATGATGATGTTCCTAGCTGCCTGCAGCTTGCCTGTCACTTCTTCAAGACGAGCAGATGCAATCCAGGCTAACAAAATAAGTAAATATTTAAAATTAATTATCAATAATCATTATTAGTATAAAGAGCTTTGTATTTATCCCATTCAATTTAACTTTATATATCCATGAAGGCTTAAGCTCTGTCTACACTATCAAACACACTCACATTAAGTTTGATAGTGTAGACAAGGCTTAAGACTAACTCATGTGACTGTTCCTCCTCGGTGCAGTAAGTCAAAAAATAAAATACAATTTATACATCATAATTACGGCTTGATTTACAAGAAAATAAATACTGTACTACACATAGGTCAGCAGTGTAATCGTGGGGTCACAGTTTAATATCAAACATACTTTGTAAACAACATTTTACTGCATGTACACTGCTTATTGGTAGTTAAGCAACACCATGGATAAAGCTCTGTCTACACTATCAAACTTTGTGTGACAAAAAAATATGATGTGCCCAAATATACATGATGATGTCCTATCACTACCATATCTGGGCGTATCACTACCATATCTGGGCGTATCACTAACATATTTGAAAACATCACAACTTTTTTGTTGAAGTAGTTTAATAGTGTAGAAAGAGCTGTTTAGGGAATTCAAGACAATTTTAAAATGAAAAATATTTATATTATATTTGAGCATACTGTACCTGGAGGATGTTTTGGATTTGTTTCACGAACGCTTTTCAAAAGTAAGTGAGCTTTTTTTACATCGGCCACGTCACCGCTGTATGAGGGCAGCATACTCTGTAAGTCAGTCAAATAGCCTTTAGGGTCTACAACAGTTTGACCACTCACAGAATCAGACACCTAAATTAAGAATAGTTAAAATAGATATGGTCAAGTCAAAATTATTTTACTCCAGTTACTGCAGTAACTAAAATGTGTGTGTAACCTGCTTTTGTTAAAGATATATTGTCCCACAGAAAAAATATTTTTCTATATTTTTTTGTTGAGTATGTAATTTAATGTCAAATAATAGTTATTCACTTTGACCAAAACTTGGATAGAATAAAAATGTATTTACCTGAATAAACAGTAATTTAAAGCAAAAAATAGTCAAATTGTCTGTCAGACAATTTGTTTTTGGTTGAATTTAACCGTTTATTTTGACTTTTCATAAGTGAAAACTTTTTTTTCTATGCAAGTGATTACCTTTATTAAAACTACAAAATGGCCTATTAAAAGTCTGATTTATTAATTTTTATTTGTCATTTTTTGGGAAACAATACATCTTTAACGATGTAAACAGAAGAAGAAAAATTTGTTCTCGATGACTCCCTCTATAGTACACAACCGAAAAGGCCGTCGTGACGGCTTTTTTTTTAAAGATGACGGCTTGCTAAGTACTATGGGAAAAGTGTGAGTGTAAACGATCTTTGTCTTTTAAATGTTTACCTGGTTGAGTCGTACATCCATCAGTGTGTTCCTTGCTTCTCCAATCTTTCTCAAATCATATTCCCCAGATGGTGTCATTAAACCAGATGACATCAGGCCAGGGTACGGTGTTTGAAAACCTCCATAATTCTATCAAATTCAAACAATAAATTTTTTAATTGTTCAATAATCTGAAGACTATCAAGACACACAAGCTCTTTTAAATGTTTGCAGATTTCTTAACCTCTGTTCAAACTATCAAACTAGTTTGAAAAAATGTGTTATGTGCCCAAATATGGTAGTGATATACCCAAATATGATGTCCATATATGGGCACACAACATTTTTTTGTCACATTAAGTTTGATAGTGTAGACATGGCTTTAGAAAGCTTACAGTTCGATGGAATTAAGTACCAAACCTGTTAGTGCAAGCCAAGTCAATTCATTTATACAAAGCTCTGTCTACACTATTATTACTGTGACGAAAAAAAATGTGATGTGGCCATATATCGACATGTATTTAAGGTAAAAACAAATTAAGAAAAACAAATTATTATTAATTATTTATATATATAAAAATGACTCGAGATGTTCATATAAGTAAATTAGATTTAAAATCAGGTTCTACGTTACCTGTTGCATTGGGTCAAGTACATTGTGATGATCTTGACCACTGGAATGCTTGGCAAGAAAACTATCAGGTACTGGTGTAATCCTGGAAATTACGGAAATTGTGTCAATCAAAAGGTTATAAAATTGTGAGAGGTGTTTACTCGATAAAAACGGTAATGGGTATGATGAACTAGCGTTTATGTTCCCAACTAATCATCCATTGATAGAAGTACTGATGAAGAAATCAATCTGTGGGAACTGTAGAATGGACCCGAGGGAGGATAAAAATGAATGAGTCAATGGGTTATTGGTTAAAATCTGACTGTTTATTAACTTCATTAAAACTGTAAAATGGGCTATTAAAACTCTGATTTTATAAAGTTTATTTTTCATGATTTTGGGGGACATTTTTAAGGTAACCGTTTGAAAGTCAGGACACAGGATATCTTTCAACTCCCTCGTCCCCACTGTCTACAGGCTTGACGGTCAATTCGTAAACAGTGACTCAACCAATGTGTATTTTTTCAATGCGTTTGATGTATCTTACTCACAGAGTCACATTATTTATATCACTTACTTATCGGCCCGTTGACTCCGTTGCGCTTTGTTTCTTGCGTCACCGACTTCTGGAATGCTTGTCCATTCATCCTCCGACACCTCAGCTAATTTACGCTAAAAAGTAATAAGATTATTAGAAATAGTCTACATAAACAAAGTCTTATTATAAGTTTTTGGGGTGAAGTTATAATTTGTCATCCCAAAAATCCCAACACTAACAGGACTTGAACCCAGGACTCTTGGATTGGTAGCCAAGCATCATAACCACCAAGCCACAGGTACTATTGCTTGATCTTGTTAAGTAGTATTTTTTTAACACATTAAAATAGTCTCCTTATTTAACTAATAAACATTCATTAATTGTCTATTATATAACCTATATTTAACTTCTTTACCTTCAAATCTGAAAACTGTTGTTGAATTTTCGGTCGTTCTTGTCGGTATTTTTCAATTTCTTCTCGTAGCCTCTTCTCCCTATAAGTTAATACAAAATATTTTTATTTATTTATTTATTTCATACTCATCCAACAGCGAGTAACCCGCCAATTACAGGATGGATAAACTATTTAATAATTTCACAAGACAAACATATACACAAGATGCTCTACATAAACAAAGACTTATTATTAAGTCTTTGGGAGTGGAGTTGTAAATTGTCATGAGAAAAAAACCCGGACATATGACAGGACTTGAACCCAGGACCCTTAGATTGGTAGCCAAGCATCATAACCACCAAGCCACAGCTCCACTCCAAGCCACAGCTCCACTCCAAAATATTATTAACAGTATTATATAATTATAATATATAATTAAGCATGGTTCTCACTAGAGACGGAAAGCAAGAACGTAAACGACACAAAGAATAACCAATCGCTTGTGATTTGTCAATCACTTGTGTTGCGCTGCATCGTAGTGCAACATTTTATGCTACAATTATTAGAATAATATAATTATAAATATGTAGTCAAAATATGCAAACTTTAAAATGTCAAAGGTCATTATACCAACCTTCTCTCCTTCCTCTTTTCATCCATTCTTTTGTCTATTGCATCATAGATAGCATCAGCTTCTTCATCATCTTTTTCATAGGGACCTCTAGAGAACAGGCTACCAGAATAACCATTGAACTATCAATATGATAACAGAAAAAACTTGTATTATTAAGTTCTGTGATGTGTCAAAATAGTTTGCTAGTGTGGACAGAGATTAAGAAATGATCCATAAATAAAATTCTAAGATTTACCTCATCAAAATTATTGTCATTTAAATCTTCTTCATCACTATCATTATTTTTCTTCTTTCTCGGAGCAGGATGCCGATCGTCACTTTAAAAGTAAAGTATATTTAAGCATATTGATATTGTTATTATGTTCTTGTTGTAAATTAAAGTGCTGACAAGTATAATAATGTATTTTCTCTTTCTAAATATGATCATCTCACCTGATGTCGGTGGCTTCTCTAGCCGGTCCAATATCTGACCGTGTAGTAAATCCTGTCGCACTGAAAATAACCAATACATACAATATTCTGTTATTAAAAACACACTACCAACAAGTACAAAAATAAAGAAGACGTGACTAGGCTAGGCCAAGTGCAATCTCTCCTCGGATTGCGCCACCGCAACGTTACACTTACAGCGGCGGCAGTCGAGAGCGAGAGATGACAGTAAGCCGGGCCTAGCTTATTAAGTCAAAATTAAAGGTCAATTAGAGATTTAGATTTTATTAAAAAGTCTGATATTATAGCCTATATATATACATACCCTCTGCCCAACCCTGGGACGTATCCCAAGGGTGCAGACATGTTAATAAACTCTTTCTTTTTGTGTACAAGGGAGCCTGGATGCGCCATGTTGACGTTATTGTTCAAAATATACGCCCTCAACGTTTTGTGTAATGTTTGTGTTTATGTTTTTTTGGAAAATGAGGGGAATTCAAGATGTTTATTCAGCGACAAAAAAGGTCGTTGATTTATGGTCGTACGACAGCAAAACAGTTTTATATTCATCATCTATCGGTGCGCTTGTTTTTCCTGTAAGTCTGGGTTTAATTCAACACTTTGTTTTCAGGACAATTTCAATAGCAAATGGACATTTACTTGCCCCTGTTCTAGGCCTAGCTGCTGTGGGACTATCGGGATGCGCTTCGGCCATCGCCGTGACTGAGGCTTCTTACCGGCTTCGGGTAAAACAGAATTACTATTATTGGCGAGGTACGTGAATTTGAATCGATCCATTTAAAAAAAATGTTTTTTACATCAAAATAAAATGTTGTTGGAGAGCAAGATAGCATTTTATTTAGGCCTATTTTCTATGATTTATTTAATATTATTAATAGTTAATGAATATGTTATGCGCGATTTGAACGATTTGCGCAATTTGAAATTGCGCAAAAAAAATCCTTGCGCAATTTGAATTGAAACATGTGTTTCAAATTGCGCAAGCAACGTATTAAATTGCGCAAGTAATCTGCAAATTGCGCAAGGTTTTTCGACAGATTGTGAAATCATGCACACCCATATTTATATAGTAATTTCTAAGAATGATTCAAAATTAAAGATAAATATCGCATTTCCTTATTTTAGTAGTGCAAATATTGTTATAAGTTAGCATACCGTCGAAGAACCGACGAAGGAAAACGAAGCGGTGGTGTTCCACCAGGCGGGCGCGGCGCGGGCGGTCGGCTATACTACTCTAGCCTAGCTAGGGTCTGGACTACTGATACTGACTAGGTTACATGGCCTAGCTTATTAAACTAATATTAAAAACTTAAAAAGTGAGTATTAAACATTATCTTCATTGAAATGGTCTTATTTATATAATAAAATACTAAATTTTAAACTCCTCTGCCTAGGCCTAGCCATGTATGGGAAAATTTACAGTTCGTTTTCAAATTGCGCAAAGGTGTCATATTGCGCAAGAACTATCTTGCGCAATTTACAAATTGTGCAGCGCAATTTAAAATTGCGCAAAGATTTTCTTGCGCAATTTGAAATTGCGCAAGTTGATTGCGCAATTTGAAATTGCGCAAAAAAATCCTTGCGCAATTTTAAATTGCGCAAGAATTTTTTGCGCAATTTCAAATTGCGCAAGGATTTTTTTGCGCAATTTTAAATTGCGCAAATCGTTCAAATCGCGCATAACAAATATAAAAATAGGCCTAATATTTAATAACAAAAAAATTCTTCTCAAATCTCATCAGATGAACCTGCCATCTTCAAGTTGCCCAAACCATACAGCCTTGATGACAAAGACTTGAAATTGTTGGCTGCGTACTTTATGGGAACAGTTATTGTATTCAAAGTTTTTAGAGGGCGTTTTGCATCTGTTCTTCCGAGTACTGTGAAATCTCCAGGTAGGCACACAAACATTTTAAAAACTTTAAAATCTATGATTAAAACCATTTATTTAAAATCTATAAATTAAAATTTACTATTTTTAATTTCAGGTGCTTTTGCAAATGAAGGAATTATTGGTTCCCATCGGTACGCTCACAAAAGTCAAAGACAAAAGATTGTGCAAATAGGCCAGAAATTTGGCTGCCACACATGTGGAAGAAAATGGTTTATAAAATCATTTATTGCTGATCACCAACCCCCACTATCAGTAAGTGCACATACTGTAGGCCGATGTGTGGAGGAAGGGGATTGAGGATATAGTAAAAGTTAAAAAGTAAATAAATTAATCATCATAATAATGTTATATTCTTTTATAGTTGTCACGCAACAATAAGACAAAGAAGTACTTACTTGGGTTGTTGCAGTACCCAAAGGTTCAACAAAAACTGTATCCACAATGTGTACGATGTAGTCTGAAGCAGCAGAAACATCTACAGTCTCCAGGCAACTATAGTGAGGTCGTAAGTCACGCTTCATCGCTTCGGATCTACCACCTATTTCTACCTCTACCTTACATATGGGCTTTTCTTCAAGATGTTCTAAATCACTTGTAATAATGGTGTTTGCTGATTTGTAAATATTGTTTGATATGAATCTGAGCAGTAGATGTGAAATGTATGCATTGAAGTAATATATGTCTACACTAGTTTGACAAAAAAAAAGTGATGTGCCCAAATATGGTAGTGATATGACATCATCATGTCCATATATGGGCACATTACATAAGTTTGATAGTGTATAGACAGAGCCTTATACCTCTTGCTCCTGCTTTCGTTCACCCTAAATAAGCTTAGAAACTTAATTTTAAAAAGTAATGGGACCATATTAATTAAAGTGCCTAGCCATGGGAGGCTAGCATTTTATTAAACATACTTTCACCTTCTATCAAAGTTTAAAAAACACATCTTTTTAGTTCTAATTCAATCGGTTATCTCTCCCATTTCAATTTTTTGAACATTGGGATAATCTGCTGATTTTTAAAAGCGCTATTTATATTTATCAACAACAAAATCTCTATAGATAGAGTATACCATACTAGTAGGTAGTGATTTTATAGTTTTTAATTTCTAATTATGTGCAAAGGAATATGTATTATATTTTTTAGAAATAATATAAACACTTTGTGGTGTTCAATAATGTTTTGCAATTTATATATTTCAATAATTTTAATACCTGTATAATACAGAGTACTATATGAGTAAGTAACAATAAAGCTATATTCTGTATTGGACTATTTGCTGTTAATAAAAATGTGTTTTGTTTATTTTTACTTAATTTCCATAAACAAACATCAAACAAGTCCACCAACATAGTGGAAAATAAAACAAGATTCAATCGAAATGAGGAAAGCTCAACTGGAATACAAATATTAATAAGATACAAAAACACTAACCATGTTCATAATTAATCTTTATTTCAATGTAAATCATCTTCAAGTTCAATTAGTCTAAATTTCATCAAAATATATCAAAATATAACATGATTTCTGCTTGTCATAATTTATTTACTGCATAATTTAGTTCCAACAAAGTGTATTTTGATTTAAATAGTCAAACAACAATACGATACATGATGTCCAATTTGAGGTAGTTATATCAACTTAGTCAATTGCAAGATAAGTACAATTATACAACAACTTATATAAGTTTAAACTGTCCAGAAATAATAAATAAATATATGTCATTCCAGTTCTGTCATTTTAAATGCTAAAATAATGATATAATTAATATACATGGAATAACAAAGAATCAATGCTGTGATTGTAATATAACAACCATCCAAGAATGTTAACTTCCAGGCTTAGATAGTTTAGCCTTTCATGGGTTCAATAAAGTGGGACAAGAAGGCATTCTTGGTCAGCTAAAGAGTAACTGGGTCAGCTGAAGAGTAACTGGGTCAGCTAAAATAATTGTATATTTAATATGTAACATAGAATAACAAAGAATCCATGCTGTGATTGTATATAACAACCATCCAAGAATGTTAACTTCCAGGCTTAAATAGTTTAGCCTTTCATGGGTTCAATACACTGGGGCAAGAAGACATTCTTGGTCAGCTAAAGAGTAACTGGGTCAGCTAAAGAGTATCTGGGTAAGCTAAAGAGTATCTGGGTAAGCTAAATAGTATCTCTGGGTAAGCTAAATAGTATCTGGGTAAGCTAAAGAGTATCTGGGTAAGCTAAAGAGTATCTGGGTAAGCTAAAGAGTATCTGGGTAAGCTAAAGAGTATCTGGGTAAGCTAAAGAGTATCTGGGTAAGCTAAATAGTATCTCTGGGTAAGCTAAATAGTATCTCTGGGTAAGCTAAACAGTATCTGGGTAAGCTAAAGAGTATCTGGGTAAGCTAAAGAGTATCTCTGGGTAAGCTAAATAGTATCTCTGGGTAAGCTAAATAGTATCTGGGTAAGCTAAATAGTATCTCTGGGTAAGCTAAATAGTATCTGGGTAAGCTAAATAGTATCTGGGTAAAGCTAAAGAGTATCTGGGTTTAGCTAAATAGTATCTGGGTAAGCTAAATAGTATCTGGGTAAGCTAAAGAGTAACTAGGTCAGCTAAATAGTATCTGGGTAAGCTAAAGAGTATCTGGGTAAGCTAAAGAGTATCTGGGTAAGCTAAAAAGTATCTGGGTAAGCTAAAGAGTATCTGGGTAAGCTAAAGAGTAACTAGGTCAAAGAAATATATATACAATATCCTGAGTATGTGCTGGAGAAATGTGTCATGGTTGGTCCAATTTAAATGTAAATGAGGTCAAACTTGTGCTATGACGTATTTATGTATGTAAATGAGGTCAAGAAAGAAGAGTAAGGGTTGGCTAGTCATCAAGTGTAAAGGTTGTAAACTCAATATTTCGTAACAATGTCTTATTACGTTCAAAAAGACAAGCAAACGTTTGCTCACCATCTTCAACGAATGCTGCCAAATCCGAGTAAGCAGAACCAAGAGTTTCGAGGACTTTGATTGGAGGGTCAGACCAAGTCTGGCATTTGTCCTTACTTAAACGCACGGAAAGGTTCCTTCTCAATAGTCTGCAATCTGGATTACTAAACAGTGCCCAGCGTAAGTCTTTCATTTCAGGGTCTTCAGGAAGCTTCGAATCGGTTGCTTTAAAACCAATAGTGCTCCCCTACAAATAATACATACATTTTTTTAAAACTAGGCCCTATGTAACTTGGGAAACTAAGCAGTAGTCAGGGCCGTAGCCACCAGTACGGTTGGTAAGGTTTCAACCTGACCACTTTTTCACAGAGGCCTTTGACAACCCAGTGGCTTAAACACTTTTTTTGCGAAAACCGGACCACTTTATTTCTCGTGGCTACATCACTGGTAGTGACCAAATCAAATAATACAGACTTTTTGAGAATGGAAATATCAGCTCACGGCTGTGCAGGGTGCAAGGTAGACTTGCCGCAAGACTCCAAAAATGGGATCACTCGATACATTTTTATTTTATTTAGCCCCAGCTAGTTGCAATCAGGCACAGAATCTGTGTGTTTAATGCATTTTACTAGACAAAGTATAGTAGTAAGTGGAGTCCTGAAATGAGTGAAAAAAAAAACTAACCTGGCAACCATTTTTTGGTTCAATTAATGTTTGCATCACCTGCGAGTCACTAAATGTTTTACATGCATCAGAGCTATAGCATTGGAAACGTGGATAGGTGCCTCCAGTCCTACAATTTATCACAACATTGTCTGATCCCATGTCAACTGGCTACAAATAATAACAAATTATTTGTATAAATAATTACAGTTTTTAACTAAAGCTCTGTCTACACTATCAAACTAGTTTGACAAAAAAAGTGTGATGTGCCTAAATATGGTAGTGATATGCCCAAAGATGGAAGTGATATGATATGACATCATCATGTCCATATATGGGCACATCACATAAAGTTTGATAGTGTAGACAGACCTTTACGCATCAATAAAAAAAAATGTATTAATAATGGGGCAAAGGAAAAATATATGAACATCTTTAGAAATCTAATTCGTGATAAGTAATTTAAATTTTAATTGAAAAAAAGAAATAAGTATTTCAAATATGTAGGACTTTCTCGTAAACAATAAATGACATAACTTTGTACAATAATCATTGAAAATTAATTATATCTTTGGTACCTGACATTCGCCTCCTGAGATTTTCTTTCCATCAATTTCAGGCAACGGAATTAAACCTCCCATATGCCATGTTTCTCCATTATTTTCACTTATGATAACAAATGGTTTACTCTCTGTAAATTAAATTTTGAATTTACAAAGTAATTAATATAAGCAACAAGATAAAATTAGGGATTGAGTATTAAGGGCTTACAGTACAAATGCCAGGGCTGTGGCCAGCATGAGGCAGATGAGCGCTCGCCTCATGAGAATTTCCAATTTTCACTACCCACCACAATTCCCCATCAGAGATCGTCATTTGTATATTAATAATTACTAATAGTAATTTAACAGTCAGGGAGAAAATGGCAAAAGGCTTCCTACTTTCTAGGATTTTATCAGATAATCTGTATTGTTTTGACAACTCTTGTAACAGACCACAGTGCTGATTTTGCCATTTTCCCCCTAACTATTGAACCATTTGTGCCTTGCTGTTTTTAACCTCTCGCTACGGCCTTGTCGCATACTGGACAATGTACTGTAAATTACAATGAAGGTATTTGTAATACTGTACATATAATATGCCATTTGGAAATACAGTACACACAGAAAGAAGTCAATTTTGGGGTCAACTGTATAGGCGAATGACATTCTATTTTTAGCACACCACTGTAACTTACTTGTATTTTTGGATTTTGGCCATCCAACATTTCCAGAAACAATTAACTTTCCTGAATCTAGCTTGATAGCATGGCCAGGTCCTGTATAACAATATAATAGCGTAATAATCAACTACCATTTTGTGCAAATGAGTGTAATGCAGAAAACTTTATAAAATACTTTGGATAATAAAGTTATTGTAGAAGAGTATAGATATAACAGTGAGTCATACGTACCTGTAACGGTGACATAAAAGATACAAGGATCTCACTATTGTCTGTAATGTTTTTAATGGTATTTTTATATGGTTTTCGTTAATGCTTAATATTGTAATGTTTTTCTTTGTGTGTGCTGCCCATAATGTTTTACATTTTTAGTATGTACACACAATGCTTTCAGCTTTTGCTGCTTTTTGTATTATATTTTAATATATTAAATAAATAAATAATTAATTATGTAGTTAACTTCTATCTGCCAAATTAGCTGGTATTGTAGATTTAATTTTAACAGGAGACTTAAGCACGGTCAAACCATAGACAACATTTTTAATCAATTCCAATTTAAACAAATACTGGACATCAGCATCTAAAGTATTGTACTGTAAATGTAAACAAAGGTAAGGCGTGACATTGTATAAAATATGTCCTCAACATTTTTGCATTTAGTTAACCAAAAGGGCGTGGTCGAAGTAACAGGCCAAATTCTGCGATTATTAGGATACTATTATCAACTCAACTGTTTGTTTTTATCTTGACAAAACACAACTTTATTTACATTCTAACAGATTGCCACGATTGACAATTGTTTTACTGGATTGAAAATAAAAAATAAACGTACCAACAGCGCAATAAGATGGTACCCCACTTTTGAAATTAGAAAAGATCTTGTCAACTGGCAGTTCACGGGAAGGTTCCCACGTCTCTCCACCATCATGACTCTGTGTGATCAATAAATTCCATACGCGGGTGTCACTATTTCTTACGTCACTTTGCGGCATGTTCTCCGGGTAAGTGTTGAACAGTAAGATGACGTTAGTTTCATTGATAACAATAGGAACGGGATTCATTGGCCTTTAAAAACAGAAAGAAAAAAGAGATATAGGAACATTTCAGAGCGTGCTTCCATTTGAAAACGAATATCACAGGGGTTAACAATTCATCCGTTCGTTTATTCAATATTCAATAAATATTCTCCACACATGTATTAAAAATACATAAAATAATAATTATATAATTTACATGTATAGTTGGGGAGCCAGAAAGGGTTCACCTGCACCCTCTAGCAAACTATGTTAACAATGTTTTTTTGCTTCCTTATATCAATACAAATCAATTTTTTGCTGTCGCCCGAAAAAAAATTGGGATGCTTGGTCAAACTTTATTTTTGACCATTGGTTAAGAAAATAGCCATATCAATATCTCAGCAACCACTAGTCAGAAAGTTATAATTTTAGTCTAAAATTACTCGCAAAATATATATTTATATTTGCTCTAATACAACAGAAATACACAAAATGTTTAAAAACACCTTATTTTGACATTTAACCTATAGCTGGTACAAACATTTTTGCGTGGAGCACAATTACCATTTTTAATAACAACTGAATGTTGTCTTTGTTTAATATCAAAATTCTGTACACTCCTATTGATATCACTCTAATGAACAAGTGCCAAAAGACATATCATGACCACTGATCAGGAAAATAACCATAGAAATATTTAGCAACCAGGTCAAAAAGTGATAATTTTGGTCTCAAAATACTAGGAATAAATATGTTTAAAAACGAAATAACAAGTTATGAAAAAGTGGAGCCTTTCTTTTCAGGTATCACATGATAAATTGCAACGCGTTGTCCATGATACACTATACGGTAGGCTACTCAGTCCGGCTACTCCTCCTTTTATAGATTAGAAGGGTTGAATTTGGAAGTCTTTGGTAACAAATGAGTATTACATTTCAAATAAACTGGCACTGTGGATGATGGTTTTCAGTGGAAGAGGTGGCAATTAGGAAGGAATTCTCAACCTCAGTCCCCCATCGTATTGGGATTGAGTAAGGATATTTTAAAAATAGTTGACCAGAAATTAAGTTATGTAAAAATCGTATCAAAGTTCTAGCTTGGAGTCAATTCTATAAAACCTTAAAAAGATATTTTAATCTGAAATATACACATGGGTCAGGCCAATTTCAATGGTAGGGCAGTTAAGTGAAGGGGTCTTCTGCACTACCTCATTCCCATCATAGTTGGTGCTGAGGTAAGGTATGGAATACAATCATATCAAACTTCTCAATTCTTAACACTAATGTTGTTGTTTGTACTGTATACTTTTAATTTATAAATAGGAAAAGTCTCCACACACATAGACTGCCAAAATCATTATGCTATATAATACCAAATTTAAACTCTTGCAATATTTCACTTTAAAACTATACCCAGTTTCTTTCTTGTTGCTTGTGTTTACAATTATGAAAATCTGAAGACAAATCAAAGTAAACTGTTGTAAACAAGTATGACTATGTTATAATAATCCTAAAGGACATTATTGTTATTTACTCATCCTCCTTTTTGTTGGATTTACTAATAATTTAAGAAGCAAATAAATGAATGAACATTGCATAGTAACCATCATACTACAGTGCGCATGTGAGTTTAATTAAAACTAGTATCCTAAATATAGGTTTTACTATGCAACTAATTTACATATTTTTGTTTATTTGTATTAAAAATATTCAATATAACTAAGTATGTTGCATCAAACAGCTTATTGTAATGGAGGGAAACATTGAAACATCTGAACAAAACAAACCTAAGTTCTTTAGAATTAAATTATTAATTTTTAGTTTTTATTAAAATCACATATACTGAGTAGTATGATGTTTACTGTGCAATATCATAATAAACAATAACATAGTAAGCTTCTTAATTAGTATTAGTTATAAATTAATAATAATTATTTATAAGTTAGTGATTCCAAATGTTTGTGCCAGCTATAGGTTAAATGTCAAAATAAGGTGTTTTTGAACATTTTGTGTATTTCTGTTGTAGCAAAAATGTATATTTACGTCAGATATTGTATTGTGAATTTTCATCTCCATTATTTTAATTTAAGAATTGTGTTTTCTCCACTCTAAGCTACTAATAATTTAAGAACACCGTATTTTAACACTTCGGTGTCAATCAAGGACTTACGAAAGTTGGTAAAGCTCTCAAAAAACTCTGTAAAAGCAGCAGCTGATATAAACTACTTAAAAAATGTTTGCCATGTTTCCAAAATGTATAAAATGACTTAAAATAAAAATAAAAAACCTTTTTCCAGTTTCTGTTGCAGGATATATGGATGTCTCAGGACTCCAGTTGACATTGTCACCTTTGAAGAGCCTTCGTTTAACTACCATTTTCATTGGTCCATAGTCTTTTGATCCAGTTAGACGCTTTTCAGAAAACGCCAAGAAATGGTCTTCCTGGAACACCAGAGCTGGAATGCTAATTGGGAAAAATCCACAAGAAATTAACATAATTGTAAAAAAGGTTTGAAAGCCTTTAAACCACAAACAATTTAAGACCAAGCATTATAGTATTCATGAAACACCGGATTGGGAGAAATTAACAAGAAAGTAACAAAATTGTGAATAAATAAAGTTTTAAACCTTTAGACCACAAACAATTTGAAACCAAGCATTATAGTATGGGACTGTATTCGATGTTTTAAAATATATCAAGGACAAAAGTAAATGAACAAAAAACGAATTATGGCAAAATCATTCTACTGCAGTTTTCCCTTTTCAAAGTTAGTGATGATTATCCAAAATATGCTATACGTCCAGGTAATTACTGCAGTTACTGCAGTAGAATAATTTTTACATGATAATTATGTCACGAACTCCTCTCACGTATGTTTCCGAGCGGTTGAAAATACTTTAGGAACTCCCTTGTGACATAAAAGTATACACACAAAATCCACAAAGTTGTAAAATAACTCAAAAACAAAGCTTTAATTTCAATCAACTTCAACTTTCAACAATCCAGTAAGCACTTTAAACAACAGTTTCACAATAACTTTACAATATAATATCCAACCTCTAATCCAACAACCTTCTTCAAAATAAATGCTTCAATCAAAATCCTTCTCCCACTTACAATTGTCATACTTCCCCTTATATACAATATGTTCATAACCTTCTAGATCATTCCTTATACTTCTCATTATTACATGATTACAGTTTCTATTAATAGGACTTCTGGAATGTTCTTGATTGTTCTTATTAATTATACATGGTTTCTTAAATCAAAACATCTAATTCTAGAATGTTCATGTAAATACTATGTTACTCTATATGTTAGGGAATGGTAATTTATTACACTCCCCCCTCTTTCTGAGCTCAAAACTCTTTCTTGGAGTTTTGAGGGGAAAGTATACACGGACGCGTCAAAACTTAACCCACTCCTAGTCTATAAAACTTAAATACGCCATAATAACATAGAAAATAATTATTAATAATTACTAATAATGAACCAACAATATTCATGTAAATTTGTCGGAATGGTTCACTAACAATTACTGACATAGGAATCATTCAATTTAGTTTTATACTTTGAGGCTTTACAATACTCTTTCAATGAAATATCATGTGAAAATTTCAAAACACTATTACTGCAATGATATAAAACCACTAATTTCTCTATGGGTTCCGTCTGGTGTTTAGTAAAAGCATGCATAAATAAAATTCCGTCCTTACAGACCGTCATATCTTCCCGACATAAACCTTCTTTCCTTTCAATATCTTCCCGATGTAAACGTTCTTGGTTATCCATCATCTGCTGCATCAGAAGACTCTGTTGTTGTATTTGTTGCTTCATTAACAACACTAAAAAGTCTGTACTGCTGTACACTTTACCGGATATTGTTGTTGATTGTTTATCAGCCATATTTTAAATCTGGATGAGGGTCTTGTTACTAGTTAATCGTAGTTACCGAGACGTTCACAAGTCTACTGTTCCAAATAAATAATGTACTGTTCTTAAAACAATGTTTGTGTACTTACGATTAAACAAAACGTAGCACCACGGCTTCCGTAAAATATCTCAGTATCGTAAGTACCACTTCCTCAAAATATCAATAAAAGTACAGTTGATCCTAAACAGCCACCAATCTATGGCAAAATACAGTAGATCAAACTGCTACCACAAAATATCACAACCGTACTGTAGATAAATACACAGTTAAGTCGAACAGTAGATCGAAATAACCGCTGCCACCAAATTAGGCTGAACACCGCTGCCACCAAATTAGGCTGAACACCGCTGCCACCAAATTATGTCACGAACTCCTCTCACGTATGTTTCCGAGCGGTTGAAAATACTTTAGGAACTCCCTTGTGACATAAAAGTATACACACAAAATCCACAAAGTTGTAAAATAACTCAAAAACAAAGCTTTAATTTCAATCAACTTCAACTTTCAACAATCCAGTAAGCACTTTAAACAACAGTTTCACAATAACTTTACAATATAATATCCAACCTCTAATCCAACAACCTTCTTCAAAATAAATGCTTCAATCAAAATCCTTCTCCCACTTACAATTGTCATACTTCCCCTTATATACAATATGTTCATAACCTTCTAGATCATTCCTTATACTTCTCATTATTACATGATTACAGTTTCTATTAATAGGACTTCTGGAATGTTCTTGATTGTTCTTATTAATTATACATGGTTTCTTAAATCAAAACATCTAATTCTAGAATGTTCATGTAAATACTATGTTACTCTATATGTTAGGGAATGGTAATTTATTACACTCTAATACAAGTCCAATAAAATCTTTAAAATTACCGATATGTTGGTGTGCTCCAGTAGCTAGACTTGAACACAGTTTCTGAAAAACAAAATATGAAATGACTGTATGTAAATTAAAATGCAGAAATCCATTATTTTATACACAGGAATAATTAAAAAAAACGTATATCCAGTGCATGCATATGATTTTAAGCATTTATGACGATTGCTTATATTTAATACAATTACAATTGGCAAGAGGCATATTGAGAATGGGAGAAAGTGCTAACATACAGCAATACTACTGTATACAGTAGTAATAAATCGAGTAGTCAAAGTAATTCATAATTTCATTGTAGCTGTCAAATGGGTGGTGCATGAGTATGCACCTATTTCTATCCTGTCTCCTGAATCTTCCCCCGACTTGTTTTAAAGAGGGCGTTTATTTGACTGCAGCGCTCCTGTAATTCATGATAAATCGTTACCTTTAGACGTGCTTCCTCCCATGGTACGCTTTAATGCACCTGTAAAATGCAGTAAAAAAATACAATAAGAAAAACAAAATTAATATAAAATACTAAATCTTTATACTCTGTTAGAGCTGTTTTGAAACACACAATGCATGTGATAATGCTAGTCTAGTATCTCTCTTATGTAAGTACAGTTCGAAGTTCGTAATCAAATAATAGTCTGGTGGGCTTAAGGTTTACTCACATAGAGATAATGAATCTCTATGGTTTCTAGGCCTATGTATTATATAACAATAACAATATAAAGAACATACGGCATCCACAAACCATAGAAAAAATACAAATAAGACACATCACATAAATTTCCAACGGGCGTCAACAAACGAGCATAAATGCAGAATTCATGAAGACCATGGAGTAAATAAAGATCAAGATTACATTTAACATTAGTAAATGAAAGAAATTAGGTGGAGTTGGTATGACAGTCTAAAGTTCAACAATAATGTACAGCATAAAAACATATTCATGTTTCTATTGGATACAATTTGTGTAGAGCCAGACCTGTGTACGGTTTACGCAATTACTACAGTTCATTAATAATATAGGCAGGCCTAGGCTAGTAGGGGAATCTGCTAGTAGTGGCCAGACAGGCAGAGAGGGCGGCCGCCCTGCCTACAATTACCTGTACTTCTAGGCGCTTGTGTCAAGCTAGCCAACAATAAGCCAGCCAACAATAAGCCAGCCCACTTTTATTTTTTCCAGCCAACAATAACTATGAAACGCCGTTTGTGCATTCTTTACATTTTCATTGTTACTTATGGCTTTTATGGTATTAGGAATTAAATATTTGTGAGAAAAACGGCGGATTGTTCCTGGGATTCACTTGGTGGGATTATACTAGGGTGCCTCCTTAGTCGTCCAGTATAAGTTAGAGTGGGACCACTGGTCACGTTTACTCAGCCCTCATCTTTAAAATTTGAGTGTAACTCAATTACGATTTTTAAAATATAGTTAAATTTGAAACTGTATTTGTGAGAAAATGGCGGATTGTTCCTGGGAGTCACTTGGTGGGATTATACTAGGGTACCCCCTTAGTCGTCCAGTATAAGTAAGAGTGGGACCACTGGTCCGGTTTACTCAGCCCTCATCTTTTAAATTTGAGTGTAACTCAATTACAATTTTTAAAATATAGTTAAATTTGAAACTGTATTTGTGAGAAAATGGCGGATTGTTCCTGGGAATCACTTGGGGGGATTATACTAGGGTACCTCCTTAGTCGTCCAGTATACGTTAGAGTGCGACCACTGGTCCCGTTTACTCAGCCCTCATCTTTTAAATTTGAGTGTAACTCATTTACGATTTTTAAAATATAGTGAAATTTGATACTGTATTTGTGAGAAAACGGCGGATTGTTCCTGAGAGTCACTTGGTGGGATTATACTAGGGTACCTCTTTAGTCATCCTGTATAAGTTAGAGTAGGACCACTGGTCCCGTTTACTCAACCCTCATCTTTAAAATTTGAGTGTAACTCAATTACAATTTTTAAAATATAGTTAAATTTGAAACTGTATTTGTGAGAAAATGGCGGATTGTTCCTGGGAGTCACTTGGTGGGATTATACTAAGGTACCTCTTAGTCGTCCAGAATAAATTAGAGTGGGACCACTGGTACCGTTTACTCAGCCCTCATCTTTAAAATTTGAGTGTAACTCATTTACGATTTAAAAAATATAGTGAAATTTGATACTGTATTTGTGAGAAAATGGCGGATTGTTCCCGGGAGTCACTTGGTGGGATTATACTAGGGTACCTTCTTAGTTGTCCAGTATAAGTTAGAGTGGGACCACTGGTCCCGTTTACTCAGCTCTCATCTTTAAAATTTGAGTGTAACTCATTTACGATTTTTAAAATATAGTGAAATTTGATACTGTACTGTATTTGTGAGAAAACGGCGGATTGTTCCTGGGATTCACTTGGTGGGATTATACTAGGGTACCTCTTTAGTTGTCCAGTTTAAGTTAGAGTGGGACCACTGGTCCCGTTTACTCAGCCCTTATCTTTAAAATTTGAGTGTAACTCAATTACGAATAATATTTTAAAATATAGTGAAATTTGATACTGTATTTGTGATAAAATGGCGGATTGTTCCTGGGAGTCACTTGGTGGGAATATACTAGGGTACCCCCTTAGTCGTCCAGTATAAGTTAGAGTGGGACCAATGGTCCCGTTTACTCAGCCCTCATCTTTAAAATTTGAGTGTAACTCATTTACTATTTTTAAAATATAGTGAAATTTGAAACTGTATTTGTGAGAAAACGGCGGATTGTTCCTGAGATTCACTTGGTGGGATTATACTAGGGTACACCCTTAGTCGTTCAGTATAAAGTAGAGTGGGACCACTGGTCCCGTTTACTTAGCCCTCATCTTTAAAATTTGAGTGTAACTCATTTACGATTTTTTAAATATAGTGAAATTTGATACTGTGTTTGTGAGAAAACGGCGGATTGTTACTGAGAGTCACTTGGTGGGATTATACTAGGGTACCTCTTTAGTCATCCTGTATAAGTTAGAGTGGGACCACTGGTCCCGTTTACTCAGCCCTCATCTTTAAAATTTGAGTGTAACTCAATTACAATTTTTAAAATATAGTTAAATTTGAAACTGTATTTGTGAGAAAATGGCGGATTGTTCTTGGGAGTCACTTGGTGGGATTATACTAGGGTACCTCCTTAGTCGTCCAGTGAAAGTTAGAGTGGTACCACTGGTTCCGTTTACTCAGCCCTCATCTTTTAAATTTGAGTGTAACTCAATTACGAATAATATTTTAAAATATAGTGAAATTTTATACTGCATTTGTGATAAAATGGCGGATCGTTCCTGGGAGTCACTTGGTGGGAATATACTAGGGTACCCCCTTAGTCGTCCAGTATAAGTTAGAGTGGGACCACTGGTCCCGTTTACTCAGCCCTCATCTTTAAAATTTGAGTGTAACTCATTTACGATTTTTAAAATATAGTGAATTTTGATACTGTATTTGTGAGAAAACGGCGGATTGTTCCCGAGAGTCACTTGGTGGGATTATACTAGGGTACCTCTTTATTCATCCTGTATAAGTTAGAGTGGGATCACTGGTCCCGTTTACTCAGCCCTCATCTTTAAAATTTGAGTGTAACTCAATTACAATTTTTAAAATATAGTTAAATTTGAAACTGTATTTGTGAGAAAATGGCGGATTGTTCCTGGGAGTCACTTGGTGGGATTATACTAGGGTACCTCCTTAGTCGTCGAGTAAAAGTTAGAGTGGTACCACTGGTTCCGTTTACTCAGCCCTCATCTTTTAAATTTGAGTGTAACTCATTTACGATTTTTAAAATATAGTGAAATTTGATACTGTATTTGTGAGAAAATGGCGGATTGTTCCTGGGAGTCACTTGGTGCGATTATACTAGGGTACCTCCTTAGTTGTCCAGTATAAGTTAGAGTGGGACCACTGGTCCGGTTTACTCAGCCCTCATCTTTAAAATTTGAGTGTAACTCAATTACGATTAATATTTTAAAATATAGTGAAATTTGATACTGTATTTGTGAGAAAATGGCGGATTGTTCCTGGGAGTCACTTGGAGGGATTATACTAGGGTACCTCCTTAGTTGTCCAGTTTAAGTTAGAGTGGGACCACTGGTCCCGTTTACTCAGCCCTTCTCTTTAAAATTTGAGTGTAACTCAATTACGATTAGTATTTTAAAATATAGTGAAATTTGATACTGTATTTGTGAGAAAATGGCGGATTATTCTTGGGAGTCACTTGGTGGGACTATACTAGAGTACCCTCTTAGTCGTCCAGTATAAGTTAGAGTGGGATCACTGGTCCGGTTTACTCAGCCCTCATCTTTAAAATTTGAGTGTAACTCATTTACGATTTTTAAAATATAGTGAAATTTGATACTGTATTTGTGAGAAAATGGCGGATTGTTCCTGGGAGTCACTTGGTGGGATTATACTTGGGTACCCCCTTAGTCGTCCAGTATAAGTTAGAGTGGGACCACTGGTCCCGTTTACTCAGCCCTCATCTTTAAAATTTGAGTGTAACTCATTTACGATTTCTAAAATATAGTGAAATTTGATACTGTATTTGTACGAAAATGGCGGATTGTTCCTGGGAATCACTTGGTGGGGTTATACTAGGGTACCTACTTAGTCGTCCAGTATAAGTTAGAGTGCGACCACTGGTCCCGTTTACTCAGCCCTCATCTTTTAAATTTGAGTGTAACTCATTTACGATTTTTAAAATATAGTGAAATTTGATACTGTATTTGTGAGAAAACGGCGGATTGTTCCTGGGAGTCACATGGTGTGATTATACTAGGATACCTCCTTAGTTGTCCAGTATAAGTTAGAGTGTGGCCGCTGGTCCCGTTTACTCAGCCCTCATCTTTAAAATTTGAGTGTAACTCAATTATGAAAACATTTTTAAAATATAGTGAAATTTGATACTGTATTTGTGAGAAAATGGCGGATTGTTCCTGAGAGTCACTTGGTGGGATTATACTAGAGTACCTCTTTTGTCATCCTGTATAAGTTAGAGTTGGACCACTGGTCCCGTTTACTCAGCCCTCATCTTTAAAATTTGAGTGTAACTCAATTACAATTTTTAAAATATAGTTAAATTTGAAACTGTATTTGTGAGAAAATGGCGGATTGTTCCTGGGAGTCACTTGGTGGGATTATACTAGGGTACCTCCTTAGTCGTCCTGTAAAAGTTAGAGTGGTACCACTGGTTCCGTTTACTCAGCCCTCATCTTTTAAAATTGAGTTTAACTCATTTACGATTTTTAAAATATAGTGAAATTTGATACTGTATTTGTGAGAAAATGGCGGATTGTTCCTGGGAGTCACTTGGTGGGATAATACTAGGGTACCTTCTTAGTTGTCCAGTATAAGTTAGAGTGGGACCACTGGTCCCGTTTACTAACCCCTCATATTTAACATTTGAGTGTAACTCAATTACGATTAATATTTTAAAATATAGTGAAATTTGATACTGTATTTGTGAGAAAATGGCGGATTGTTCCTGGGAGTCACTTGGAGGGATTATACTAAGGTACCCCCTTAGTTGTCCAGTTTAAGTTAGAGTGGGACCACTGGTCCCGTTTACTCAGCCCTTATCTTTAAAATTTGAGTGTAACTCAATTACGATTAATATTTTAAAATATAGTGAAATTTGATACTGTATTTGTGAGAAAATGGCGGATTGTTCCTGGGAGTCACTTGGTGGGATTATACTAGGGTACCCCCTTAGTCGTCCGGTATAAGTTAGAGTGGGACCACTGGTCCGGTTTACTCAGCCATCACCTTTGAGTGTAAGTGACTCTCAGGAACAATCCGCCGTTTTCTCACAAATACAGTATCAAATTTCACTATATTTTAAAAATCGTAAATGAGTTGCACTCAAATTTTAAAGATGAGGGCTGAGTAAACGGGACCAGTGGTCCCACTCTCACTTATACTGGACAACTAAGGAAGTACCCTAGTATAATTCCACCAAGTGACTCCCAGGAACAATCCGCCATTTCCTCACAAATACAGTTTCAAATTTAACTATATTTTAAAAATTGTAATTGAGTTGCACTCAAATTTTAAAGATGAGGGCTGATTAAACGGGACAAGTGGTCCCACTCTAACTTATACTGGACGACTTAGGGTGTACCCTAGTATAATCCCACCAAGTGACTCTCAGGAACAATCCGCCGTTTTCTCACAAATACAGTTTCAAATTTCACTAAATTTTTAAAATCGTAAATGAGTTACACTCAAATTTTAAAGATAAGGGCTGAGTAAACGGAACCAGTGGTCCCACTCTCACTTATACTGGACAACTAAGGAAGTACCCTAGTATAATTCCACCAAGTGACTCCCAGGAACAATCCGCCATTTCCTCACAAATACAGTTTCAAATTTAACTATATTTTAAAAATTGTAATTGAGTTGCACTCAAATTTTAAAGATGAGGGCTGAGTAAACGGGACAAGTGGTCCCACTCTAACTTATACTGGACGACTTAGGGTGTACCCTAGTATAATCCCACCAAGTGACTCTCAGGAACAATCCGCCGTTTTCTCACAAATACAGTTTCAAATTTCACTATATTTTAAAATATTAATCGTAATTGAGTTACACTCAAATTTTAAAGATGAGGACTGAGTAAACGGGACCAGTGGTCCCACTCTAACTTATACTGGACAACTAAGGAGGTACCCTAGTATAATCCCACCAAGTGACTCCCAGGAACAATCCGCCATTTTCTCACCAATACAGTATCAATTTTCAATATATTTTAAAAATTTTATCGTTATTGAGTTACACTCAAATTTAAAAGATGAGGGCTGAGTAAACGGGACCAGTGGTCGCACTTTAACTTATACTGGACGACTAAGGACGTACTCTAGTATAATCCCACCATGTGACTCCCAGGAACAATCCGCCGTTTTTTCCCAAATACAGTTTCAAATTTAACTATATTTTAAAAATTGTAATTGAGTTGCACTCAAATTTAAAAGATGAGGGCTGAGTAAACGGGACCAGTGGTCCAACTCTAACTTAAACTGGACAACTAAGGAGGTACCCTAGTATAATCCCACCAAGTAACTCCGAGGAACAATCCGCCATTTTCTCACTAATACAGTATCAAATTTCAATATATTTTAAAATATTAATCGTAATTGAGTTACACTCAAACGTTAAAGATGAGGGCTGAGTAAACGGGACCAGTGGTCCCACTCTAACTAATACTGGACAACTAAGGAGGTACCCTAGTGTAATCCCACCAAGTAACTCCCAGGAACAATCCGTCAGTTTCTCACAAATACAGTATCAATTTTCACTATATTTTAAAAATTTTATCGTAATTGAGTTACACTCAAATTTAAAAGATGAGGGCTGAGTAAACGGGACCAGTGGTCGCACTCTAACTTATACTGGACGACTAAGGACCTACCCTAGTATAATCCCACCATGTGACTCCCAGGAACAATCCGCCGTTTTCACACAAATACAGTTTCAAATTTAACTATATTTTAAAAATTGTAATTGAGTTGCACTCACATTTTAAAGATGAGGGCTGAGTAAACGGGACCAGTGGTCCCACTCTAACTTATACTGGATGATTAAAGAGGTTCCCTAGTATAATCCAACCAAGTGACTCTCAGGAACAATCCGCCGTTTTCTCACAAATACAGTATCAAATTTCACTATATTTTAAAAATCGTAAATGAGTTACACTCAAATTTTAAAGATTAGGGCTGAGTAAACGGGACCAGTGGTCCACTCTAACTTATACTGGACGACTTAAGGTGTACCCTAGTATAATCCCACCAAGTGACTCTCAGGAACAATCCGCCGTTTTCTCACAAATACAGTTTCAAGTTTCACTATAATTTAAAAATCGTAAATGAGTTGCACTCAAATTTTAAAGATGAGGGCTGAGTAAACGGGACAAGTGGTCCCACTCTAACTTATACTGGACAACTAATGAGGTACCCTAGTATAATCCCACCAAGTGACTCCCAGGAACAATCCGCCATTTTCTCACAAATACAGTATCAATTTTCACTATATTTTAAAAATTTTATCGTAATTGAGTTACACTCAAATTTAAAAGATGAGGGCTGAGTAAACGGGACCAGTGGTCGCACTTTAACTTATACTGGACGACTAAGGACGTACTCTAGTATAATCCCACCATGTGACTCCCAGGAACAATCCGCCGTTTTTTCACAAATACAGTTTCAAATTTAACTATATTTTAAAAATTGTAATTGAGTTGCACTCAAATTTTAAAGATTAGGGCTGAGTAAACGGGACAAGTGGTCCCACTCTAACTTATACTGGACGACTTAGGGTGCACCCTAGTATAATCCCACCAAGTGACTCTCAGGAACAATCCGCCATTTTCTCTCTAATACAGTATCAAATTTCACTATATTTTAAAATATTAATCGTAATTGAGTTACACTCAAACGTTAAAGATGAGGGCTGAGTAAACGGGACCAGTGGTCCCACTCTAACTTATACTGGACAACTAATGAGGTACCCTAGTATAATCCCACCAAGTGACTCCCAGGAACAATCCGCCATTTTCTCACAAATACAGTATCAATTTTCACTATATTTTAAAAATTTTATCGTAATTGAGTTACACTCAAATTTAAAAGATGAGGGCTGAGTAAACGGGACCAGTGGTCGCACTTTAACTTATACTGGACGACTAAGGACGTACTCTAGTATAATCCCACCATGTGACTCCCAGGAACAATCCGCCGTTTTTTCACAAATACAGTTTCAAATTTAACTATATTTTAAAAATTGTAATTGAGTTGCACTCAAATTAAAAAGATGAGGGCTGAGTAAACGGAACCAGTGGTCCCACTCTAACTTAAACTGGACAACTAAGGAGGTACCCTAGTATAATCCCACCAAGTGACTCCGAGGAACAATCCGCCATTTTCTCTCTAATACAGTATCAAATTTCAATATATTTTAAAATATTAATCGTAATTGAGTTACACTCAAATTTTAAAGATGAGGGCTGAGTAAACGGGACCAGTGGTCCCACTCTAACTAATACTGGACAACTAAGGAGGTACCCTGGTGTAATCCCACCAAGTAACTCCCAGGAACAATCCGCCAGTTTCTCACAAATACAGTATCAATTTTCACTATATTTTAAAAATTTTATCGTAATTGAGTTACACTCAAATTTAAAAGATGAGGGCTGAGTAAACGGGACCAGTGGTCGCACTCTAACTTATACTGGACGACTAATGACGTACCCTAGTATAATCCCACCATGTTACTCCCAGGAACAATCCGCCGTTTTCACACAAATATAGTTTCAAATTTAACTATATTTTAAAAATTGTAATTGAGTTGCACTCAAATTTTAAAGATGAGGGCTGAGTAAACGGGACCAGTGGTCCGACTCTAACTTATACTGGATGAATAAAGAGGTTCCCTAGTATAATCCCACCAAGTGACTCTCAGGAACAATCCGCCGTTTGCTCACAAATACAGTATCAAATTTCACTATATTTTAAAAATCGTAAATGAGTTACACTCAAATTTTAAAGATGAGGGCTGAGTAAACGGGACCAGTGGTTCCACTCTAACTTATACTGGACGACTTAGGGTGTACCCTAGTACAATCCCACCAAGTGACTCTCAGGAACAATCCGCCGTTTTCTGACAAATACAGTTTCAAATTTCAGTATATTTTAAAAATCGTAAATGAGTTACACTCAAATTTTAAAGATGAGGGCTAAGTAAACGGGACCAGTGGTCCCACTCTAACTTATACTGGACGACTAAGGGGCTACCCTAGTATAATACCACCAAGTGACTCCCAGGAACAATCCGCCATTTTCTCACAAATACAGTATCAATTTTCACTATATTTTAAAAATTTTATCGTAATTGAGTTACACTCAAATTTAAAAGATAAGGGCCGAGTAAACGGGACCAGTGGTCCCACTCTAACTTAAACTGGACAACTAAGGAGGTACCCTAGTATAATCCCACCAAGTGACTCCCAGGAACAATCCGCCATTTTCTCACTAATACAGTATCAAATTTCACTATATTTTTCAAATCGTAAATGAGTTACACTCAAATTTAAAAGATGAGGGCTGAGTAAACGGGACCAATGGTCCCACTCTAACTTATACTGGACGACTAAGGGGGTACCCTAGTATAATCCCCAACCAAGTGACTCTCAGGAACAATCCGCCGTTTTCTCACAAATACAGTATCAAATTTCACTATATTTTAAAAATCGTAAATGAGTTACACTCAAACTTTAAAGATGAGGGTTGAGTAAACGGGACCAGTGGTCCCACTCTAACTTATACTCTACAACTAAAGAGGTACCCTATAGTATAATCCCACCAAGTGACTCCCAGGAACAATGTGCCATTTTCTCACAAATACAGTATCAATTTTCACTATATTTTAAAAATGTTATCGTAATTTAGCTAGTTACACTCAAATTTAAAAGATGAGGGCTGAGTAAACGGGACCAGTTGTCGCACTCTAACTTATACTGGACGACTAAGGAGGTACCCTAGTATAATCCCACCAAGTGACTCTCATGAACAATCCGCCGTTTTCTCACAAATACAGTATCAAATTTCACTATATTTTAAAAATCGTAAATGAGTTACACTCAAAATTTTAAAAATGAGGGCTGAGTAAACGGGACCAGTGGTCCTACTCTAACTTATACTGGGTGACTAATGAGGTACCCTAGTATAATCCCACCAAGTGACTCCCAGGAACAATCCGCCATTTTCTTACAAATACAAGTTCAAATTTAACTATATTTTAAAAATCGTAATTGAGTTACACTCAGATTTAAAAGATGAGGGCTGAGTAAACGGGACCAGTGGTCCCACTCTAACTTATACTGGACGACTAAGGAGGTACCCTAGTATAATCCCGCCAAGTGATGCCCAGGAACAATCCGCCGTTTTCGCACAGATACAGTTTCAAATTTCACTATATTTTAAAAATCGTAATTGGGTTACATTCAAATTTAAAAGATGAGGGCTGAGTAAACGGGACCAGTGGTCCTACTCTAACTTATACTGGGCGACTAAGGAGGTACCCTAGTATAATCCTACCAAGTGACTTCCAGGAACAATCCGCCGTTTTCTCACAATTACAATATCAAATTTCACTATATATTAACAATCGTAATTGAGTTATACTGAAATTTAAAAGATGAGGGCTGAGTAAACGGGACCAGTGGTCCAACTCTAACCTATACTGGACGACTAACGAGGTACCCTAGTATAATCCCACCAAGTGAATCCCAGGAACAATCCGCCGTTTTTCTCACAAATATTTAATTCCTAATACCATAAAAGCCATAAGTAACAATGAAAATGTAAAGAATGCACAAACCGCGTTTCATAGTTATTGTTGGCTGGAAAAAATAAAAGTGGGCTGGCTTATTGTTGGCTGGCTTATTGTTGGCTAGCTTGACACAAGCCTTCTAGGCTTACTCCATAGTTAGCCGCCTGAGGATGGGAGAGCCTAGATTACTATTTGACTGTAGGTAGTGTAGACCTAGCTAAGTTACGTGCAACTTCCAACTTATTAAGACTATGGGACATTATAAATATTCTACTTTTTAGTGTCTACAATTTAGAAATATTATTGTTTAGAAAACATGCAATGTAATATACTACTACTAACTATTCAACTAGCCTACTGTGTGACGAAACAAGTGTGAGTAAAACTCATTCATCCATAACCGCAACAACACACTTATGGAACGCCTAGATAAAGAATGAGTCATAAACGTGACTGATTGAGATCTAAGTATTATTATCATCATTGAGATCTACGTATTATCATATCATAGAAATAACAAAATATTGTAAACTAAGATAATTCACAAACAAATTCGCAGAAGATACGAGGAAACAAGTAAAGCAAGAGAAGAAACGGAAAAAAGAATTGAAAATGAAATTTAGAGAAGCAGAAGAGAAAGATGAAGCGCGCGCATTATTTAGTGAATTATAGTTATTTATACGTACCTCCATGAGTGAAGTATATTATAAAAGTAAATACATTGTTTTACATAGCAATGAAAGAAAACAAAAATATGTGACCTAATATTTATAGTAATAATGAAATAGCAAATATATCCCAGTAATTGTGTCCTATCTGGAAGTTGTTATTTACAACTCTAATTACAACTTTCCTGGTACGATCCTACAGAAACTCTTCCCTGGTTGTTATAGTGTTGTTGATGACCACGAACTCAAAATGTGTCAAACATTCACCAATTTTAAATTAATAAACCTAATTCAGGGTACAATAATGTAATGGCAATGCACCTTGATCATTTTTGGGTTGGGGATATATTATTGGTATAAACCCGGCCAGGTCTGCATCACACTAGAACGCGCGTGATATAAATTTGGCCACGGCACGCCCTTGTGGGTGTATTTAAATTAAAGGATGACAAAAAGATAATGACGTGAGCAAAGGTCTTGTGATTGTGATTCGATCATGGTCGAGGTCTCAGTCATTGTTAATCTATATTGCGCAATATATTATTGACATTCCATCATTTGCGACTACCTACCTTCTATCGATTAATTCGACTAGGCCTACGTGATTACTTACTAAAATGTTCATTTTGATTGAAAGTGTAATTTTATTTAGTATATATGTATATATAATGTTGAATAAAAAATGAATAAATCGTAATCCATACAGAATAATATAATATTTGATGACAAATTTTGCAAGTCATTGAAGGGGTATGTCAAACTGATAGAATAGCCAGAACGGTATAAAAGAACGCAATCCCGTGGTTTTGCAACTCATTGAAGTGATCCTGTTTTTGCTTTCGCAGTGACGAAACGGAACGGCGCTTCTACCCTGCAAAATATTGATATTTTTTATAATTTCATAACATTCTAACCAATTCATCGTTAACCATGGCTCAGTCTCTTCCACGACAAAACTATCACTCTGAATCAGAAGCTGCTGTCAACAAGCAAATCAACTTGGAACTGTACGCCTCATACGTGTACCTTTCTATGGTGAGTAGAATGGCTTCCCGCGCGCTGCTTTCTTAAGTCTTTCATAGGCCTAGCACACTGTGTGCGAGCCGAAAACGTCATAAGCACATCCGGGTTACTAAGTCGAGAATGACGTAATGTGCAAAAATTATATAGCGCCGCCAATCGATGTTGGCTACATTACTTTTTTAGGCTAAGGTGAGGTAGTAAATAGAAACAATATTATAACAGTATCATTATTATCAATTTATTTATCCTTGAATTTAAATCAATTATATTTGAATTACGTATGTATGATTTGATTTTTTTAGGCATACCACTTTGACCGGGATGACATTGCTCTGCCAGGTTTCAAACGCTTCTTCAAGAAGAACCACGAAGAAGAGAATGAGCATGCTCAAAAGTTCATGAAGTTCCAGAACCAACGTGGTGGACGAGTTGTTCTGCAGAACATCTGTGTAAGAATTAAAACATTTTAGAAACAAGATAAGTTATAAGATTAAGTGTTGCAATGAAAGTCAGTAAAATAGTTCATCAATGTAAAATAATTGAACTACACTCACTATTTGGACATGTATAAATCTCTTCATTCCAGTTCATCAATTTGTTTTAAATTTTTTCTTTTACCCCATGATTTAATGCACTTGTCAATTGTATGACTCACTATACGACCCCCGGGAGAGGTGCGTCATTTACAAATAATTACCGACGCAGGGGTGCGTCAAAAAACCTAGATGGTACGTCACATCAATGAACAAGGTGTGTCAATGTCCGTCACTTTACCACCCACCATATCATAAACAACATGGTCAGTGCGTCAAAATGGGTGCGTCATGGTCACCTAAAGGTAAGTCACCTTTTTGACGCACGGGTGCGTCATGGTATTCAAAAGTATGACGCACCTCTCCCGGGGGTCGTATAATTGACAAGTGCATAAGCGCCGTCTACACTATTAAACTAGTTTGCCAAAAAAAGTGTGATGTGACCAAATATAGTGGTGATATGCCTACATATGGTAGTGATATGACATGTTCATATATGCGCACATCACATTTTTTGTCACAAAGCTTTATATTAATATATTATTTGATCTTTGTTAATAGAAACCGGACAAGGATGATTGGGGAAGCTGTTTGGAAGCTATGCAGACTGCTCTCGACTTGGAGAAGAACGTCAACAACTCTCTTCTGGAGATGCACAACATCGCTGACAAACATGGCGACAAACAGGTACACAAAGTGTTTTACTTGACTGTATCATTTCAGCTTTGAATGTCAATTTTGGTCCTTGTTTTTGTATAGATTTTAAATAATTTTGTCATTTGTATGAATGCACCATTTATGCAAAAAATGTTTTGCCATAAATTAATCATTTTTTGTTTTTATTTAAGATGTGCGACTTCTTGGAGGCAAACTTCTTGACTGAGCAAGTCGAAGCCATTAAAGAGCTGTCTGACTACGTCGCTAATCTGAAGAGAGTTGGCACAGGCCTTGGAGAGTACATCTTCGACAAGGAAACTCTTGGAGGAGAATCGTAAACTTGTTATTGATACCATAATAATCAGCTCAAATTATTATACCATTGAGCCATATAGTATAAAAAACGTAGTTGTGCCAACATATAAGCAAGTTTAGTATTCATTACAGTAGTACATATAATCCTGTATAACTAGTACCCGCTCAGTCAAAACCATTGAAATGCTTTCAAACTAGAAACTACAATACCGAAGAAAAATAAAATAGCAACATCTTCAAAGAACCATTCTAATAAACCTTGTGCAAAATAATTAAAAGTTCAGTTAAACTGGTGAATAAAAAGAAAAAAAGATTTTTGCTCTTTCGTGAATTTGTTAATGTACTGTAGTGTAAAAATCAATGTTGTATGCGGTTGGTTCTAGACAACGGACTCGGAACACAAAATACTGTATAATAACCAACGGACTCGGAACACAAAATATGCAAGCCAACTGCCAACAACAAGGCAATGATTTTCTGAGAATGTAGAGTGAATTATTTCAGTTCAACTATATTTACATTTTTTTTCATATTTAACTTGTGTCCCTCATAAAAACTGTATTTCAGCAGAACCGGAAACCACCCTGAATGTGTGTAAAGGTCACATCTGTGTATGATGTTCACCAGCACATCCACTTATTATTTCATATAATTTCTTATACGTTCATACTGTATATCTGTCACAGGGACATGAACTTTGTGCAACATCACTCAAATCAGGAAGTCCCTACACGCCTTACAAAATTACATCAACACCAGCATCTTACACTTTCATTTCAAAGGGGTGTCATAAATGAGGTTTCTTCCCACCATTTAGTGTAGTCTAGTATAGTATACACGTTCTGCAGCCTTATACAACCTCCTTTGTAATTTTATTGTAAATCGTCAATATTATATGCAAACTACATATATATATAGAAAATACATAACCAATGTACATTGTAAATATTGAATTTATTGTTACTGCCAACTTTACATGGAACACATACGAGACTGAAAATGAAATCCTGGCTTTCTTATGGATTAAAATCTTTTTAAATGAGGAGTTTATAAATGAAATGCATGTTTAAAATAATATATTTAAATTAAAGTTACATGTACTGTACTCGTTTTTTCTTCTGAAACATTTTCTGTGACTTTTTGTAGAGGACAGCCACTTTCTTAAACATATATTCATGAGAGAGTTTATAGAGGTGATGAGGCATGGTCGAATTGCTATGGAGTATGCATCAGTTAAACCTTGGTGGCGGTCTGCCAGACATCACTTCTTCTTGGTGGCCTTTGTAGCAGATTTTGTTACTTTCTGGCCTTTCTCCATCTTTTCGACAGATTTGATTACTCCTACAGCAACGGTTTGCTTCATGTCACGGACAGCGAATCGACCAAGGGGTGGGTATTCGGAGAAGGCTTCAACGCACATTGGCTTGCTTGGAACAAGTGTTACAATAGCGGCATCGCCACTCTTGACAAATTGTGGTGCGTCTTCGAGTTTCTTGCCAGAACGACGATCAATCTTCTCAATGAGTTCTGCAAACTTGCAAGCAATGTGAGCAGTATGGCAATCCAAGACTGGCGCGTATCCTTGCTTTATTTGACCGGGATGGTTAAGAACAATAACCTGGAAGAAGATAGTGGTCGATTAAAATATCTCTAAAAATAAAGATTTAAGGAGATTTGCCTTCTCACAGGGGTGAGGCAACTGAAGAAAATTTCAATTCAATTTATTTCCACAATATAACATATAATACACAATAACTTATGATATCTAGCAAGTGAATTAGACAAACTTGCATAGAAATACAAATAAAAAAAAGAAATTCACTATACCTGTGCGGTGAAGTTCTTTGCTTCTTTTGGAGGATCATTCTTGGAATCTCCAGCAACGTTGCCACGACGGATCTCCTTAACGGACACGTTCTTGACATTGAAACCAACGTTATCTCCAGGTAAAGCCTCCGCCATGGATTCGTGATGCATTTCAACAGACTTGACCTCAGTTGTGATGTTGGCAGGTGCAAATGAAACTACAACACCTGGCTTGATGATACCGGTCTCCACACGACCTACTGGCACTGTTCCAATACCTATAACACAAATTGACAAATTTAAGGGACCTTTATTTTTCAGACAAACCCCTATTGGAAAAATAATCACGGTAAACACATGCGATTGCCATATACGAAAAAAAAAATCGCATGCCGTTATAACGCAACTGAAACTATGGTTAGAATTTTACTTTTGAGATAAGCAAGTCTAATTTGCTACAAATGTTCATCTATAGGATTTTTTTTGCGCACGCATGTGGCTGTTGGGTTTGTTTATTTTAGAGGAACATTTTAAACCAAAACTAACCTCCAATTTTGTAAACATCCTGGAGTGGTAGACGAAGAGGTTTGTCTGTTGGCCTCTTTGGAGGAATAATAGCATCTAGAGCATTGAAAAGAGTTTTTCCACTTGCGTTGCCTTCCTTGCGTTCAACTGACCATCCCTTGTACCAGGGCATGTTGCTAGAGGCTTCCAACATGTTATCACCATGCCAACCAGAAATTGGGACAAATGCAACAGCCTTGGGGTTGTAACCAACTTTCTTTACATAACCAGTAACTTCTTTCACAATTTCTTTGAATCGAGCCTACAATCAAGATTAAAAAGCAACAGTACATTAAAAATGAACAGCACAAAAAAAAAACGTGAACCATTTCAAATCTAAATTTTCCAATAATTGTATTCAGTTTTTAGTTATCTATTGTTATTTTTACATAAAGCTTGGTTCCCACTAGAACGTAACGCAAGCGTTTTAACCAATGACAAGCGAAGTTACAGACAGTTAGCAATCACAAGGGAATAAGCCATCGTTTGTGATTGGTCAATTCATTTGCGCTGCGTCGCTAGTGGGAACCACGCTTAAGCAAATATATATATATTTAGTCCTTTGTGTTTTTTTATATATACTTATATGAGGGCCCCCTGATTGCCAGCATATGCTGTTTAGGGTTAACCCTTTTTAAATAAGGTATAACTATTTAATAAAGATATTTACCTCGCTGTATGGGGGCTCTGTGTTGTCCATTTTGTTGACGCCAATGATCATTTGTTTGACACCAAGAGTGTATGCAAGCAGTGCATGTTCTCTTGTTTGACCGTTCTTAGAGATACCTGCCTCAAATTCACCAGTACCAGCAGCAACAATCAGTACTGCACAATCGGCCTGAAAACAGATTTAGTAAAGTCACTTGTAATGATTATATTTAGCATCAGAAATATAGCCATTTATTTATTTAACTTTATTTTACAAGTGCTATAAGTGTCTCTACCGTACAGCTTACTTAAATAAAAAATAGGTGTAGAAAATAGGTGTAGTCGCTGTCCATATTCTATTTAAACTTGCATAAACTAATCAATGCAAGATAAATCTTATTTTCATGAACATAAGGCAAACATGAAATTGGTTTTCCTTGATGCTTAAAAATACATACAATATATAAAACATTAAACAATATCAATACATTAAAACTATATAGGTATAACAAGTTACATTTACACAAGGAATAAAAAAACAAACTATCTTTGAAATGTTGCGTTTGAAACAAAGCAAATCAGATCACTGTAAGGAACCATGGTTACAATTTTGTTTCAGAGCTTGTTTATCGGTGGTTTTGTGAATTTTGGTAAATCTATATCAAGAGGCAACCTACTGTATTACATTTCAAATGGGGGAAAATGTTATCAAGAATAAATATTGTATATTGTACCTGAGATGTTCCTGTGATCATGTTTTTGATGAAATCACGATGCCCTGGAGCATCAATGATTGTTACACAGAATTTTTCAGTCTCGAACTTCCACAGAGCAATATCAATAGTGATACCACGTTCACGCTCGGCCTTTAACTTGTCCAATACCCAAGCATACTTGAAAGATCCTTTGCCCATCTCCTGAGCTTCTTTCTCGAACTTCTCAATTGTTCTCTTGTCGATGCCTCCACATTTGTAGATGAGATGGCCGGTAGAGGTTGATTTACCGGAGTCGACATGTCCAATGACGACGATGTTGATGTGGATCTTTTCTTTAGGCATTTTGATTTTTTGAAGTGATTCTGATAATTAAAATGAATTTTAATACATTTTCAAGGAAAGCACACCAACATTAGGATTGCAGTTACAAAAAGTTTTACTTATTTATTTTTTAACAGATGCTATTTGCGAGAAGTTAAATATAAATAGTAGTTAAATTATTTGTAGTTATTGGCATCCTAAATGAGAATTTCATCACTGAAATAGTTTTGCGTTTTTGGCTAGGCCTACATTATGTGTAGACATAGAGTAGGTTACAAATTATTTTAATTGGCTGCGTATAACTATATAGCATGCCTTTTTGCAAACCATAGGCTTCCATTGGTGCAAGAGAGAGAAATGCAAAAGGGTAACAATGCTTACGAAGAGGAACGACGACAGTTGACATGGTAACATTATTTTTAACGTAGTAGTTCGTAGTAAGTAATGTATAGACAGAAATTTTCTTTTAAAATAAATATTTCCGATGGAATGATATATAAATATTTTAATAATTTAATTGAGAACGTAATAAATAAATACTGTAGGCCTAGTTACTAAATAAAAAATGCAACACTGGCCATTATATTGGTGAACAGCACTGCATAATATTAACTAAATAACAGTGACCAAAATGCATAACACCATGACCCATGTGGAACACCATAATTATATTGTGTGTAGCATGCCTTTGCTAAAATCAAATGGCAAATTTATCCCTATTACTACTAGCCTAGGCCTTTTTTAATGCAAGATTGTAGGTATCCTCAATATATAAAGAGAATGGATAGGCTTACTAGAGTCTAGACTACCCTTTCTCTTTATGTTAATTGTTGAGGAGTGGCAGAAATGTGGTTAAATTTACAACGAAAAAATAAAAATAGGCCTACAAAATTCTGCTTCCTATTCAATAAGAAATTGAGAGCGAGACATATGATTATTTTTGTATGAAATATCAATTATTTTTGTGAAACCCAACAGTTTAATCAAATCTTCTGTTCAAGAAAACGGAACAACCGGCATCTATGTAGTGTATGGTACAGCACAATTTTTCATTAAATTTCAAACATCCAATTGATAAATAACATCATATAACAACATATTGATATGTAAAGTTTGTAATAGAATACATACAAAATATTATGTCTTAACGATGCAAAGTATTTTTACTGATTTTATACGATTAAACATAAGACAAAGTAAAACACCTCTTACCTTGGTTTTGCCACGCGAATAAAAAGGCCGATAAAGGACGATCACGTGGTATATATACTGCAAATAGGGTATACTGTAATGACGTCATTTATTCATTTCGGAGATCCCTCCATTCACCGTCGTACCATTGAGCGAGTGTTGTGCAATTCGTACTTAACTCTCGTTGTATTAGTACTTCCGGTATTTCATCATTTAGTGTGAACTGCGCAAACGTGGACGTCGAGAATATAAAAATTGGAATCAATATTCTAAAATCAATTAAAAGGCATGCCATCTAATTACTTTTATCTCAAATATAGTGGTTGTCTAAAAAAACATTAAAACAAATTCTATGATGATATTTGAATAGGAGGCCCTTAATTAACATTTTTACTAGCATAAGATGTATTGTACTTCTCATGTTTGGTGAAAACAAAATGAAAACAAAACTATGATTTCGCTTATGAAAGAGACAATTAAATTAACAGTTAAACTGGAAATTGTTTTAACCAATGATTACGATTTACTATTTTTCCCTTTAAATTTATGGTTGTTTTCAATAAAATGTCGACTTGATTTTTCTGACAATGAAAGGAATTAAATGTGTATTTGTTCATATATTTATGGAATATATTGTATGTTGTATTTGATTTTATTTAGAAATAAAAACCTAAATTTTATTTTTTAGTGGTCGGTTTTAATATGTTTACATATTTGATATATATTTGTGATATATTATATCACGTACCCGTATCGCGCCTTGGTAACCACTTCACTAATTAATTTACGTCAGTATTTCAATTTTATGCCTTATTTTTCATTTGTATCGCCGAGAATAAGTTATAATAATATTTGAACCAGCTTGCCTAATGGCAATGATAAGATGTTTGAATTGATTATTGAAATAATTATGTATAATAATAAATATTATTAAAAATAATAATTTTCGATATTAGATATCGCATTATATAAATCTATATGCATTTTAAAATTAATAATATAATTTAAGGAGACTTATTTTGTGAATATTAACGTGTTATTCATAATTTGGAAGGTGTTTACTTATTAAAATGTACGAATCATATTTATATTGTAAAGGAAATTCTGAACTTTTTAAGCTGAAAAACATTCGACTCAAGCATGGACTTAAATAAATAGATTATTTAGTATATATCATAGCAAAGATCTTTTAGTATAGTTACGTAGGTGGCGCGCTCTCTAGATATAAAAGTTCAATAGGGAAACCCCCTTTTCTCTCTCTTCAGTCGATCATGCGCGACACAATAAACAAATTTAAGCCTTTCTTGGACTTCGGTTTCCAAATTACTTCTGGGTATCATTATCGTTAGCTAATAACAATTATTAATAGTAATAAAACTTAACAATCATGTCAAGGGCAAACAGTGAAGCTAGTGCTTCAGAAGAAACGGATTCGTTCGGTGGGTATCCTAGGCCTAGATTCGAAGAGACGACGAGGAGGTGCAGCTCTTCGCCTCGAAAATTCAAGATGAATTCTACCCCACTAGTTGTGTCGAAACCGAAGTTACATAACAGCCTAGTTGAGATGTGTGTTCTTGTAGGTGTTGACGAGGACACTGGTTTGAAAATAAAGGATTTTTCACAGGTAGAATGAATTGACTAGGTTAACGACATATTCATATTTAAATTTTAAAAACATCGAAATCGAATTCATGTCTAGTCTAGGCCTATGACTAATGTAGGTCATATTATGTGTCTAACTCCCATTTTTAATGGCAAACTCATATAAATTCAAATTTGAACCTAAAGGCCTACAATACAATCTAGCTAAGTACTCTAAATGATGTCTTAACAAGTTCAGGTATATTAGCAGTGAAGGCACATCATAAAATGTATTCATATTCATTTTTATAGGATCCAGCAATGGACCCATTTGAGTCACTAGATGAAGTTGGTCCAGTAGACACACAAGTCCTTGCAGTAATAACACCACAGAGTGCGTACTATCCACAGTCAAAGGATATCCAAATAGATCCACGTTACCCTGTGACCACAAGTGGCTCGATAACCCCAACAAAATCACCAAAAAAGCTACGAAGAACAAGCTCTAGACATCATATCTTGAGAATGATTTCAAGTAACGGTCAAGCTATTCCACAATCCATCAACCATGAGATGGTCAATTCGCTTCCTCCACTTTGTTTTCCAGGTGAAGAATAATTTATTTAAATATACAGTACCACATGTATATAATAAACATGTAGTCATTAGAAGAAATTTTGCCTGATGAAAATTAATTAATTTGAAACGATAAAGATGAGGAAATCTGTGAGAATGAGAAAACCCCAACCAAGATTCAAACTATGTATACCTTAGTATAGTCCTATGAAATTTGTACAAAATGAATGGGTGGGATTATACTCGGATTACATTAACTATTTTTAACCAATGTTTTATATTCTAAAGGTGGGAATATACCTGAGCATGGAATTATATTTGATCATATAATACAAAAGACTTAGCAATATTAACATTTAATACTATCAATAAATGAATGATTTCAGATGAGGCATATGTGATATCACAATCAAAACATCGTATTCAAGAAACAATCCATACCCTTGTTCTGACAAGTATGACAGGGGTGAGGACGTACGCTACATGCTTGTCATTTCATGTGCCATACAGTATACAACAGGTAATATTCAATACACTATTATTAAAGTACAAAAAACAAAACAGGATTCAAACCTCAAAATTGGGTGACTGGCCTCCTAAAGGGTCTTTCACACCTGTTCCGGCACGCTTTGTCTGCCCATATATGGATATAATAATGTCATATCACTACCATATTTGTGCATATCACTACCATATTTGGGCACATCACACTTTTTTGTCAAACATAGTGTAGACAGAGCTTTAGTGAGTTCCTTAATACTATGGTACTGTAGTTATTTACATACTGAGTAATTTGAAAATAAATATAATGTTATTTCTCTTCAATCTTTCTCTTTTAGTGTATTAAAGATGTAAGGATGGTATGGTTTGTTTTTTCCATTAGAATTAAAGATGTATATTGTCCCCCAAAAACATGAAAAATGAAAATTAATAAATCAGACTTTGAATAGGCCATTTTTTAGTATTACCAAAGTTAGTTCTGTAGAAAAAAAACCTGGAAAAAATAATTTTTTCACTTATAAAATATAACAAAATAAACGGTTAAATTCTACCAAAAACACGCTGCTAGCAGCCAATTTTACTGGTTTTTTTTGCTTCAAATTATTTTTTAGGTAAATTATTTTTTTCGAACCAATTTTTTGTCAAAGTGAATAACTTTGATATATATTAAAATATATCTTTAAATAAAATAATTTAAGATAAATTGTTAATGACATGTATTTTATTAAATAAAGTATTTTTATTTTGTATAAAATAATGTTTCAGAGCAAATCAAGAGAACCAGGTTTTTATGACCTAAAACAAGGAACAGACATTTATGAGAAAAATGTGACGACTCGATGGGTTCCTAAATGCATCTGTCTCATAACTCAAGCACCATACTTTGGCGTAATGAAGAAAATTTTATCAAGGTATATATTTCTTAAATCAATCTGTATGATTAATTTATCTGCATTTCGTACAATCAACATCTGTTCCTGGTATAGTACTTCACAATCTTTGTTATTATCTTTGTGTCATTGTTTTATATTCTTTAATTGTTGAAAAGGGAAATTCAAAGCTCCTTCCAGATGTGTGTGGTGAATGTCTTTGTGAAAGATAAGAAAAATAGAGGTAGAACAATAAACACAGGCTGGGGTTACACATGGGGGTAATTAGAAGTGTGAATCTGTTTTTTTTTTTGTATGGTAGAAACTTAGCATTAATGTATTGTTAAATCTATTACACAATAATATGGATGAAATTTAGCCATGGAGGAATTCACACATTTGTGATTTCAAATCATTCAATTAAGCAATAGTATAAATCTATGTCTAAACTATCAAACTAGTTTGAAAAAAGTATGTGATAATTTCACTCTTCCTTGGATGTACTCAAATATGGTGGTGATATGACATCATCATGTCCATATATGGGCACATCACATTTTTTGTCACATAACGTTTGATAGTGTAGACAGAGCTTTCATTCTTTCAAATGACAATGATTTCTTTCACCCTGCAATAATTAAATATAAATTTCTTTTATAAAACAATTATGCTTTCAAAAATTGATAATTAAGAGGAAAAAAAAAAATAAAAGCATGAAAAAGAATCGCCAAGCCTGTGTGTGGGAGGGACTACTGTAGGGATTAATCTGACGACGACAACACCAGAGATTTAAAAAATAATAATAATACGTCATTGTTATATAGCATTTAATGCTCAAAGCCTACACATGGAGATGGTACACTTTCAAACTTTATGTGACGATAAAAAAATGTGATGTACCAGGGAAGAGTTAACTATTTCCTGGATGTACAGGTACCTATATATGGACAAGATAATGTCACTTTACTCCATGATCATATCACTACCATATTTAAGCATATCACTACCATATTTGGGCAAATGACACTTTTTAAAAAAAACTAGTTTAATAGTGTAGACAGAGCTAAGCGCATCATTATTATAACATCAATATATTATCATGTTCAATGCTGCAGAAACAATTAAAGGTTGTTTAGTACCATCACATTTTCAAAGAGAAACATAAATAAACCACAACTTCCTGTTTGTTATTGTGATCCCTCCATGATAATAATAAACTTACTTTCCCTACTGGTAAATACTAGTATGTCAATTGCATTGATTGATTGATTGGCATTTTTCACAGCAGAACACATTAGGGAAAATTTATTTGTCTTAATTTCTGTCTACATTATCAAATGTGACAAAAAATGTGATGTGCCCATATATGGACACAATGGTGTCATCAAACTAGTTTGATAGTGTAGACAGCTTACAAAATGTGTCAACAATTCTGTCTTGTTGAATAAAATACATGATAAAAAGATTTCAGTCACTCAGAGAGTTGATAATTATGTGTACAAAAAAAAAGCACACTCAGAATTGTGCTGCATCTGAAATCAAACCATATTTCTTGTACTTATATAAATGATAAAAAAAGAAATTAAAAAGTTAGCCCCTAGTGAGATTTGAACTCACGACCCCTGGTTTACAAGACCAGTGCTCTAACCCCTGAGCTATAGAGGCATTTGTTGTGGGATATCCTCTGTAATTAGTTTTGATACTGAAAGGTGCCGACACCTGTTGTCTGATGTTCAATTGTGATGTCATCGTTATTGATTATGTCATAAAATTGATTTTTGTTAATTTACGGTAGTCATCATGAACTTATAACTGATGGTTGGTGGTTAACATGTACAAAAGAGAGAAAAAAAAACATGCTTGCTTATAAATTCCAGGGTCCTGGGTCCAAATCCTCTCTACTATATTTTATTACTCGACCTTTCCTTAGGTCATATTATTAACATACTTGATAAACTACTTTAGATTAGAATATTATAAGTTATTATATATTAAATTATTATAAATTATATTTTGTATAAGGAAATCGATCCATGTATTGATTCTTAAAATATGTATATTTATTACTTTTTAAGTTTTTTTTAAGTAACATTGTAATTATGATAATTTAATATTTGTTCTTTTGTATCATAGCCTTCTTCCGGATTTGCAGCAATCAGAGCAACTTCTATTAAAATCCTTAAAAAATATGTTGTATTACGTGGCCATGGTTCCTATGCCGCCGCCAGGAAACCTATCTGTGGTAAGCGTATTTTAACTCTTTGATTCTTTCGAAAGGGAGTGAATAAAGTTGTAACAGGGGTCGATTGCTAACACATGATATTGCTAACATATGATATTAATAGTTAGTATCAAAAGTAATTAATAATTTAATTTTAGCTGTCAAATAAAGGGGAGCGCGCCCCTAGAGATACCCCCTGGATCAATCCCTGTTTGACCTGTTCCTTAAACTGTTGAAATCAAAGAAAAAGACACAAAGTGTTGCTAATATGTCTGAAACCTATTACAATTTTAGAGGCACCTACAAGTACATTTTTTAAAAAAACATGAAAAATGAAGAATAATAAAAACAGACCATTTTGCAGTTTTAAGAAAGTTATTCACTTTAGAAAAACCAAAAACAAACTAGATTTGAACTCGTCACTACGGACGAGTTAGGTTATCCGCAGCGCAATGACCACGTGCACGTCATACGTTAAAATATTGCGCGCAGAAAAACGATTAAGTCATTGAAACAATTTCAGTGTGCTCTCTATTTTTCGTCACGTCTGAGTATATACGGTATACACTACATACTGTATACGTACTACATACAGTGCAGAATAGGTGAAAATAAGTGACCAAAGTTATTGACGCTTTTGAACATGATGACGTCATTAAAATTTTGAAAATGGTGAATCGTGCGAAAGGTAATTGATAGACCTAGACAACATAAAAAAATGGGGGGAAATGGAATACAAATAAGTGGAGATGCGCTATATTAAATGTGACGAGCTACGAGGAAAGAGACAAAAATCCTATATTTTATATTCGAGTGGTCATACGATGACGTCAGAATGTCCGGTTAGCCATATTGATGCATTATTTGATATCTGCAACTCATCTACTACCAGAATATGTAATTATAAAAAAGTTCACCACGTAGTTTAGAATCTATGACTGTTTAAAAAAAGACATAATTTTGACAAATTTTTGAACTTTTTCATCAAAAATGCGCGTAAATTGTTTAATTCTACGTGCTCGTATGACGTGATTTTAAGTCGAAATTGTTTGAAAGCTGGTAAATTTTCTAAAAAAGACAGGAAAAACAAAAATCAATCAAAAAAATGATGTTTTTGCCCTACGTGCGCACGTGCGCGTAAAAAAATTGCGCACGCGTGGGAATTTTTGAAATGCTCAAAATGACATGAAACGCGTAGAAAGTTGATTAGATATTAATTTTTCGCATTTTGAAATTTTAAATACGCGTGCGCGCGTAACTTTTTATGAAACATGCCATTTTTAATCCATAGAAACTTTGCGCATTATATGACTTAAATGTTCACCAAGTTTCAATACAAAACGATTTTTAGTTTTTATTCTATGATCAATCATTGAAATTCACAAAATTGCGCGTAACTTACGCTGCGCGACTCGAAATTTGAAAAAAAAAGTTTCTTGCACATCTACAGCTACAGGGCAATCTTTTGACAAAGTTATACAATCATATGTTGGCCAGAATTAGAGATACGCTGCGCACAAAAAATGGGGGAGAAGGATGTAAGGAAAGAAATAAATACTAGATTTGAACTCGTCACTACGGACGAGTTAGGTTATCCGCAACGCAAAAGCCAGAATATTGCGCGCAGAAAAACGATTATGCCATTGAAAAAATGTTAGTGCGCTCTCTATTTTGTGTCACCTCTAAGTATATACGGTATAACACTATGTACTGTATACGTACTACATACAGTGCAGAATAGGTGAAAAGAAGTGACCAAAGTTATTGACGCTTTTGAACATGATGACGTCATCACAATTTTAAAAATGGTGAATCATGCGAAAGATAATTGATTGACCTAGACAATATAAAAAAATTGAGTGAAATGGAATACGGATAAGTAGAGATGCGCTCTATTAAATGTGACGAGCTATGACGAAAGAGACAAAAATCCTATATTTCATATTCGAGTGGCCAAACGATGACGTCACAATGTCCGGTTAGACATATCGATGCATGATTCGATATCTACAACTCATTATCTTCCAGAAGGTGTAATTTAAAAAAAGTTCTCCTCGTAGTTTACAATCTATGACTGTTTTAAAAAAGGCATAATTTTGACGAATTTTTGAAGTTTTTAATCAAAAACACGCGCAAATTATCCAATTCTACGTGCTCGTGTGACGTGATTTTAAGTCGAAATTGATTGAAAATTTATAAATTTACTAGAAAAAGCTGAAAAAACAAAAATCAAGCAAAAAAAAGATGTTTTTGCGCTACGTGCGCACGCGCGCGTACAAAATTTGCGCACGCGTGGGAATTTTTGAAATGCTCAAAATGACATGAAACGCATAGAAAATTGATTAGAAATTGATTTTTCGCATTTTGAAATTTTAAACGCGCGTGCGCGCGTAACTTTCTTTGAAATATTCCATTTTTCATCCATAGAAAGTTTGCGCTTGATATGACTTAAATGTTCACCAAGTGTCATTCCAAATTGACTTTTGGTTTTTAGTCTATGTTAAATACGCGAAATTCATAAAATCGCGCGTAACTTACGCTGCGCGACTCTAAAGTAAAAAAACGAGCTGTCCTGCACTTCTACAGATAGAGGTAAATCTTCTGACAAAGTTATACGATGTAATGTTGATCAGAATTTGAGATACACGTGACACAAAATTTTGGGAAAGAAAGAAGAATAACATAGAAAAAAAAAAAAAAAAAAAAAAAGATCCTGACAATAACAAGAGGTTATCCGCCAAGTGCGGATAACCAATAATTATTTCACTCATAAAAATAAAAACAAAATTTTAACCAAAAAACCATTGTCTGACAGATAATTTAAGTATTTTTTGCTTTAAATTACATTTTTTCAGATAAATCATTTTTTGATGAATTATGTGACATTAAAATGGCATAATCAACAAGAAATTGGAAAAAAAAATATCATTAATTAGACCAGGGAGTTGTAATTAATTACAACTAATTAGACACAGTAATTAATATGCATACAATTGATTAGTAATGATTGTCAGACATTTGGATGTTAATGCCAGTGGTAACAGATGCCAACTATTGAATTTATAGTAATATTACTATTTACATTTCTATTATTAAACTGTTGTCAGCCAATGCCTCTATAGCTCAGGGGTTAGAGCACTGGTCTTGTAAACCAGGGGTCGTGAGTTCAAATCTCACTAGGGGCTAATATTTTGTCATTCATTTGTATTTTATTTTATATTAATTAGTATGTGTATATATTTATATATTATCAGTTATTTATGATAAAAATTTTTTTTTTTTACCAGGAATTTTCAATCAACGATGTATCGATAGTTGTAGCGCCACCGGATGACACAGATAAGCCTGTGGTGGACATAGCGCTTCACATTCCGTTTCTGAGCTTTAGCGTAATGGACACTCTCAGGATTGTGACATTCATCCTCATGCAGCAGCCAATCATCTTCATAGCATCTAATTATGCCTTGTTAACTCATGTAATGGAGGTATGTCTAGCTATATTTAGAATGTATAAAAAAAATAATAGGCTTATTATTTGCCTTTAGGCAATTATATTAAAGAGAATTGAAGCATTAGGAAACTGTATCACACAGAAGCGGTAGTGTTTGAATCATCTTCATTGTTTTTTTATTTTATTGTCATTAATGGGTTGTCTTTGGTTAGCCTATTTCCTGTTAAGAGTCTAGATAAGTTTATCATTATCAGATTATAATCAAACAAACACTCAAAGTGCTCTGATCTATGCGAAAGAGATTTATATGAAATAGCGCTATATAAATGTCGAAGCTTATAGCAAAAAATTGGAATTGAAAACTCAGACTGGCCATGCGCAAACCCAAAAGCACGTCTGGGAGAGTAGACTCTATGAGATGTACTGTAGGCAGACAGTAGTCTGTAAGACCTCTATGAGATGTACTGTAGGCAGACAGTAGTCTGTAAGACCTCTATGAGATGTACTGTAGGCAGACAGTAGTCTGTAAGACCTCTATGAGATGTACTGTAGGCAGACAGTAGTCTGTAAGACCTCTATGAGATGTACTGTAGGCAGACAGTAGTCTGTAAGACCTCTATGAGATGTACTGTAGGCAGACAGTAGTCTGTAAGACCTCTATGAGATGTACTGTAGGCAGACAGTAGTCTGTAAGACCTGTTCAATAAACAGTGTTTTTGTTTTAGCTGTCATTTTTTGTAAGAAATGTTTCTTGTTTTATCTTTGACTTACATTTGTACATTTGTTGTTTTTGTTTTTATTTTACAGTGTTTTATGGTGTTCATCTTGCCATTTAAGTGGCCGTTTACCTATGTGCTTATTGTTTTTATTTTACAGTGTTTTATGGTGTTCATCTTGCCATTTAAGTGGCCTTTTACCTACGTGCCCATTGTTTCTACCATGTTGCTAGACCTTCTTGAAGCTCCTGGTGTATTCCTCATGGGATGCCACTCTGAACATTCCAAGTCTGTCAAAGAGGTACAGTAAACCACACTCCTTGTGAAATTATTGATTGGACATGGGTGAACATTCATATCTGAAAAGAGAAGAAGTTTTAAACTCTGTCTACACTATCCAACTTTATGTGACCAAAAAATGTGATGTGCCCATATACAAAGAAATTGATGTCATATCTGGGAGATGTACTCCCTGGTCATATCACTACCATATTTGGGCACATCAAACTTTTTTTGTCAAACTAATTTGATAGTGTAGACAGAGCTTTTAGACCTGCCAATGTTGTCTGATGTGTGTTCTCTGGCAATATATTGATATTGCATAGCATTGAGAGTAAATAGGTACTGGTCCCTTTCTAAGGATGATAAATGGAGCTGTAGTTTGGGGTTAATGTGCTTGCCTTCCAATCCCAAAGTCCAGGGTTCAATCCTGACCTAGTGTCAGGTTTGTAACTCACCTACTCACACTTTCAACTACACTCACTAAGCCTCAAATGCTTAAGTTTATAACCACAATAAATTATTAATATCCATTCTGTAATTGGCAAGTTACGCGATGTTGGATGCGTATGAAATAAACAAATAAATAAATAAATATGCACTTATTTTTCTATCAACAGATTAAAGGCATGGTTGTTGTTGACATTGATCAAGGCTCCATTGAAGCTTGTCAAAGTGTTAAGATACCAACAATCCCAAAACAAGCTGTATCGGTATTCATGGAGAAGTAAGAATGAATGACTTACATATAAACCAATAAATATGTATGAAATACAAAAATTAAATAAATAAAAACCAAAATAATTCAACAATTATTTATTTAAATGCCCTACAAATAATACAGAGCATAAAAATGAGGACCAATCTAGAAGTGAACTTGTCTCAGTTCGCCCTTTAACATGGTTACAATACTTAGTGAAGTCCACAACTTTGGAAACATAAGATAAGATAACTTTTAATAGGGGTGCCTACCAATAAATTAGAGTGATTATTTCAGCACTGCCATCACTTTACCATGTATTACTATTCCTCAGTTTCAGCAGTGTGCGTCGTTATATGGTAGATTTGTTGATGGTTGGACGACCTGACCCGACCAGCCTTGAGTCTGCCAACTGCTTCACAGACAAGATGCATAGAAAATTTCAACTGGAAATACAAAATCATTTCTTGGAATTCATGGCCAATCTTTTCAGGTAAAATATGTTGATTAATTTCTATCAAACAATATTTAGTTAAGTATTATTATTATTTAATTATTTATTCTTATACTGGGTAGCCTCTTTAGTCTAAGACTGTTCTCCCAGAGGACCCAGTGTATGTGGGGGAATATCCTGCAACTACAGTAGCAACCCACTGGGCTGAACTGTGCATGTGTGGATGAAATGTTGCAATAACTTCAAAACTATACAAGATGTTCATTTTATAATGTATCTTTTTAAAGAGATATTCAAGATTTCATCAGTCCTGAAATTCAGTGTGTCAAAAAAGAGGATTTTGTGATGTCAAGACCAGAGGATGAAAGATATTTCTACAAAAAGGTAAACATTTAAGTATTTATGCTAAATATTCTACAGCTATTAATAATAAAACACTCGAGATGTTTTTACTTCATATTTCTCTACATGGACGGTGATTTCTGTACTTTACAAGTTCTTTCCTTTATCTGGAGATTTCTGTACTTCATATTGTATGGTCTTCCAAGGTTTCTTTGTCTGAAAGGTGTTTACTTTGAAGGTTCTTAATTTGAAGGTGTCCCTCATTGGGAAGGTCTTCAGTTGAAGAAATCATGTATTTTCATATATATATTTTAAAATTTTTTAGATTATGGAACAACAAATGTTCAAGACATTTCTTGACGATCGTCTTGACAAAAAGCAGGATTACTATACCAGATTGGAAAGAAGGACAAGACCGCAAAGCTCGACAAACATTGGTTTATTTTCCGATTTTCCTAGGTAAGATCTTTGATGTATTTTGCTGTGCTTTAAGAGTGCTATATACATGGTCATGGTATGTCTCTTCCTAAAAGGTGTTTAACTATCTTTGAAGGTTTCATCTCTAAAGTTTAAGAAGGAGAAAGAACCATATATGCTTAAAACATTTCCAAAAGGCTTGTTCTTTGCATAAACATAATTTATGACTAAACTTATAATAATATGGTTTACTGCAATATATTTGTATTCTTAAGCTCTGTCTACACTATCAAACTAGTTTGACAAAAAAAGTGTGATGTGCCCATATATGGTAGTGATATGCTTAAATATGGTAGTGATATGACATCATGTTCATATATGGGCACATCACATTTTTTTGTCACAAAATTTGATAGTGTAGACAGAGCTTTAATTAGCAGAAATATTTGTTAAAAAAAGGCAAAATACATCATGTATCAATTCTATAATACATTCATCGAATTATGTATAAAAGCTTACATTAAAAAGCATTTAAAAATACATCATTGCTTCTTTGTACTCCTTTGAAGCGGGGGTCGCAGATGGAGAGTGCCACATGCAAACACCTTGCTACCTGTGTGCCATGTTGCTGGTAAAGATGGGTAAATTTCACTTGCTTCATGTCATATATTTACATTATATCAATTAACATATTTATTTTACAACCTATGTAAAATTATCAAGGCCGTAGCAAGAGGTTAAAAACAGACAAGGCAAAGATGCTTTAAATACAATAATTACTATAAAATACGACGATCTGTATGCCTCGTCTGCCTCATGCTGGCTACGGCCCTGATTATGAAATTAAAACCCACAAGTTGTTAACCTGATGGAATATATAAATAAAAGTATAACTGGAATGGACACTCTATTGCACTATACTAATACAAAACATTCATTAGTTATTCTATAACACACCTACTGTTCTAATTCTATATAATTAATGAACTGCTTCTACCTTGAATCAAATGTCGAATGCTAGGCCACTAATGCCACTCATCGATTGAGGTGTAATGAAAGCTTACATTTTCATTGCTTCTTTGTACTCCTTTGAAGCGGGGGTCATAGGTGGAGAGTGCCACATGTAAACACCTTGCTACCTGTGTGCCACGTCACTGGTAAAGATGGGTAAATTTCACATGCTTCAAATAATTTTTATCTTGTATTCACATCATTATCAAAACATATTTATTTATTATAAATTTTAGGTAAGTATGAAATTAAAATCCATGAATTCCCTAAAAACTCATCTCAATGTTTTAATTTGTAAATTTAAATTAAATTTTAACAGATTTTTGGGGAGTTTAATACATTTTTTTGTGTATACACATTTATATATGTTTATTTAGTTGTCAGCAATGCTCCCTATAGTGTTGGCAGGTTTGTTTTTCACTTACGTATATGTTTTACACATGAGGCCTAACCTTTTACACTTCACACAAATACTGTATAGTATACAAATACTAATGTTATGCATTGAATTGGGGAGAATATTTCATAAGTTGACTGTAAGATTGACTGTAAAATCATACAGTCAGACGGTCAATGAATAAAAATATTCTACCGATTTAATAAATACAAAACATTCATTATTTGTTTTAACACGCCTCACTGTACCGAACTAAAACCAGGAAAGAGTGAATTTCACTCTTTCCTGGTGTAAACTGTTTATTTATTCACATATATACTGCACAGAATCATGCATGAACACATCACATATTATGTTATAATTACATATTTAACAATAATTACAACCATTTGACTTGAGGGTCTTAAAAGGGAACATACAGGCATAAAATCTTTAACTTTCACTTAAACATGTATTGAGTCCCCCTAATAAATTATTCTTTAAAAATGTGTTGTTAAATATGCCAGTTTAATGTCGCATGAAAGTTATCCACTTTGAAAAAAAATTGGATCAAAAAAAAAAATTTCTGCCAGCCAGTTTTTTGGTTGAATTTAACCATTTATTTTGTTACTTCATTCTATACGTGTCAATCAATCAATCAGCCATCTTCATCATGACATTGTTTTTTTAGAGGGTCTTAAGCTCTGTCCACACTATCAAACTAGTTTGACAAAAAAGTGTGATGTGCCCAAATATGGTAGTGATATGACATCATCATGTCCATATATGGGCACATCACATTTTTTTTTCACATAAAGTTTGATAGTGTAGACAGAGCTTTTGAGTTAAACACAACAATTAAAATTAGTGGTTCAGCTCAAAACTTCCCTCGTGGATTATGCACGAAACTGATGCTGGGGTAGAACGCCTCAACTACTTCAGTAAAGCTTGGTTCCCACTAGAACGCAACGCAAGGACGTAAGCCGCAATGTAAGCGAATTTACCAATCCAAGCAATGGATTATGCGAACCGTTCCTTGTGATTGGTCAATTCGTTTTCATTGCGGCTTACGTCCTTGCATTGCGTTCTAGTGGGAACCAAGCTTTATGATTACACTACAATGTAACTGGACGTTAAATAATGAAAAAATTATTTTTTTATAGATACCACCCATCGACACGTGTCCAGTCAGCCATGGCAATGAGACGTAAATCTTCAGCATCTACCGATAACATAAAGCAGCAATTTACCCCTCACACGCACCTGACCTTGCCGTCATTTGATTTGTCACTAGACGAGGCTTCAGTTACAGGTACAGTACACCTATCTCAGGTTGTATTTTACATTATTTTTTTAATTTCAATTTCTTTTATTTAAAAGAAAATTCGCATTGCATGCTACAGTATATGTACATTGTAGATAATTGTTTAGAATATTCAATTTTTAATTAATATTATCTCATCTCAAATTCCTTTAGGATCAAAGCAATTGACAGCACAAGTTTTCTTTGATAAATGTGTCACAGAACTAACAGAAGTTTTGTCAGTAAGCATATTAATGAATTAATATTCTAGTTAATAACTATATTAGTTAGACCCACCTATATTGAACAAAATTATGTATGACTAACAGGGATATAATATATTTACTGAAATACAGAACAGTGTTACTTATGATAACATAGCAGCTGGGCTTCTGAACTTCATTGACTCTTTAGAAGTCCCAGACATTTTTGTCAAACAAATAAATGAAACCTATGTTAAAATAGAATTTTTTTAGACTTCATCTTATAGAAGATAAAGCATGCCACCCACTGGCAGATCCAGAATTTTGAAATACTGTAGGGGGGGGGGGGGGGCTAAAAATGGTGAAATGAAGGGCTGAGCTTAATTTGCAAATTTAGGGAGGGGGTTGTTCCCCTGCCAGCCCACTACATTACCTTCCACCATATATCACCTAATATTTGGTTCACTTTTCTTGCAGAATGTGCGTAACACAAGTATAAAAGCATCATACCTGTATCTGCGTGGAATGTTTCATATTGCTAACTCACACTTTATCACTGGTCTTGAGGATCTATGCAACTTGAACACAGTTGACCTATCCATCATGCCTATTAAGTATGAGAACTTATTCATTTAAACGTGTAAATTACCTTGTCTTGAATTTTATACCCAGGAAACCGCATATCATGTATGTATTTATATGACGATGAATAAAGAATCTTGAATCTTGAATCTAAAGACGCTCCTATTTAGTGTAAGGCTAGGACCCAATGGCCTTAATACCAGTATAGGTATGATAGTCATTCATTTTAAAGTGTACATACGCTCCTATATAGTGAAGGGATAGGACCCAAAATGGTTATATTCAAAACATCAAAATGGAGACAGGAGCATGCTAATGGAAAGACACTAACACTAATCCTGACACTAAAGCTCTGTCTACACTATCAAACTTTATGTGACAAAAAAAATGTGATGTGCCCATACTGTATATAGTAATGATGATATCATGTCACTACCATATTTGGGCATATCACTACCATATCTGGGCACTTCAAATTTTTTTGTCAAACTAGTTTGATAGTTTGGACAGAGCTTAACACTTATCCACTAGCCATGAGTATGTACCTGTATTTTCATTGCCCCTTGATAGATAATTACTTTTCTTTAACATTTAAAAGTTTCATGGCAAAAGTGATAGCGGATTTGCCACAATCAGACGTGGAAGTTGTCAAGAGAAATCCATTCTATCGAAGCAAAGAATTTCTCAGTAAGGTTGAACAGAAGAATTGCATGAGACAGCAAAGACTACATTACAAAGAGTTTGACATGGACAACCTACCAGAGAAACTTGGTACAATATCTTATCTTAAACTCTGTCTGCACCATCAAACTAGTTTGACATGAAAGTGTGATGTGCCCAAATATGGTAGTGATATGCTTAAATATATGGTAGGGCTATGACATCATTGTGTCCATATATGGGCACATCACATTTTTTTGCTACATAAAGTTTGATAGTGTTTACTTTATGTATTTAAATGTAAATTCCACCTTGTGAATTGTATTGGAAATAGTACTGTATTTTAGCATGTACTGTACCTCACCATGTACTGTACCTCACCATGTACTGTACCTCACCATGTACTGTACCTCACCATGTACTGTACCTCACCATGTACTGTACCTCACCATGTACTGTACCTCACCATGTACTGTACCTCAATGAAGGGCATGTAAATTGCTGAGGAGGAACAAGGAGACAACCTTATTACCATAATTATGTCTTTCTTTTAAGATTTGGAGGATTTTATTAAACGGATTCAGATTATGGAGATTGCTATGGATAAAGACGTGATTGAAAGGTTGTTTAAAGCTCTCACAGTTGGAAATGATGGTAAGCACCCCAACCCCTCCCTCACCTGTTATTTAAACTGTGCTTGACTACTGTATAGAGTAATATTCCGTGGCTGCAGTAAAGTTGGGCTACACTGCTGGTTACCACGACCCACCTTAAAGCTCTGTCTACACTATCAAACTAGTTTGACAAAAAAAGTGTGATGTGCCCAAATATGGTAGCAATATGCCTTAAAAATGGTAGTGATATGACATTGTCATGTTCATATATGGGCACATCACATTTGTCACATAAAGTTTGATAGTGTAGACAGAGCTATGTTAAAACAAAAGTATCTGCACTGTTGTGAAAATCATTTGTTTTCTGTCATTCTATCTTCTGCAGAGTTGCTGTCAGACACATTTTCAAGTTTTGTTGATAGCTGGAAAGATAATGGCACTGAAACAGACGCCATCTACCCGCATCTGCAAGCTCACTTAAAGGAAGGAGAAGAGTATCCAATAAAGGTATCTGGATGGATATCATCAGGAGATGGGTCTGGACGATTGGTACTAACTCAAAAGAGGTAATTAAATTCCTCATATAATTTTTGTTAAATTATTAATCTGTTCTATTGATACTGTGAAATTATATATTATAACCGGATAAACGTTGGTTTCATTTACCTATAAGATAGTTGAACATGGACACAGTCAACTGATAACATTTCTAAGTAGTTGTGACTATCATATAAATACGTTTAAGATTTAACGTCTCGGAAGATTCGACACAATTTAGAAGTTGTTTCAAAATAATGTAGAATTAAAGAAAGAAAACAAATATCCACAATATTTCCATCAATTTACAGTCAAGACCTCCCTGTATAATTTAGTAAACATATTCTTGATTTTAGGTTAGTGTTCTTAGGGGATGGAAACCAGAAATTTCATGATGTCATAAATTTAACAGATATTAAACGTATGGAGAAAATTGAACATTTTACCTCTCTCAAGTCACTATATGTTGCTGCTCTTCGGATACATAGCAACAAAGGTAAGGATACATAGCAACAAAGGTAGGGATACATAGCAACAAAGGTTATACATAGCAACAAAGGTAGAGATACATAGCAACAAAGGTAGAGATACATAGCAACAAAGGTAGGGATACATAGCAACAAAGGTAGGGATACATAGCAACAAAAGGTAGGGATACATAGCAACAAAGGTAGTGTTACATAGCAACAAAGGTAGGGATACATAGCAACAAAGCAGGGACACATAGCAACAAATGTAGCGTTACATAGCAACAAAGGTAGGGATACATAGCAACAAAGCAGGGACACATAGCAACAAATGTAGCATTACATAGCAACAAAGGTAGAGATACATAGCAACAAAGGTAGTGTTACATAGCAACAAAGCAGGGACACATAGCAACAAATGTAGCGTTACATAGCAACAAAGGTAGAGATACATAGCAACAAAGGTAGTGTTACATAGCAACAAAGGTGGGGATACATAGCAACAAAGATAGTGTTACATAGCAACAAAGGTGGGGATACATAGCAACAGAGGTAGGGATACATAGCAACAAAGATAGTGCAACAAAGTTAGGAATATTTGAATATATTTGCCAGCTGTAATTTAATTGATGTTTCTGTGTGATTTATTAAATGTTTTTACTTTTGCATTCTGATAATTCTTGAAGAGGGAGACAAACCATATACTGTAAACTTAAAATCTGAACGTAATAGCTGGCAATTGTTGATAACTGAGATGTGGAATGGAAGGATTGTGTCACATGCACAAAAAGATGATCAGGTAAATGAATAAAGGAACTAGTTGGGAGACAGAGAGAGTATGATGTGAGGAACTACCATGCTATGTCTGAATTGCTCGAAGCCTGTCATGTCAACACCAGCACATAATTTAGATTTAACACTGAAACCAAAAACTATTACTGTATCATCATTATTTTTAGGTAATAACGGAAGCAGCACTGAATGTGATGCTGCTGGACGCTGTCATCCGGAGTTCAGAGTCAGAGAATGCTTCGCATGCAAGACATGTAGAGAGTGCTGCTGGGGTTAGTATAGTACATTTCATTTCAAGTAACATTTATTTCTTCTTTCAAATGTAATGTTAACATTTGACAAAAAAGTATTAAAATAAATAATTAATAAACTTTTCATTTAAAAAAGCAAATCAAATTTTAAAAATATGCTAAAAAGATGAGGCTAGAAGTTATACATCAATTGGATTACTCTAATTGACACTTGTGGCGGGCAAGCCAGATATAATATATCTACAAACAATTGTGAGTAATGAAAACACAGACCACAAAAAATAAGGGTTGTGCTTTTTTATGGACCTTGGTATTTAAAGCCTGTTTCTTACATTAAAATGTTATTTTCTCCAGCACCTGTCCCAATTTACACATAGTACTACTAAGAAAAAAAAGTCACCAAATGCATTGAAACATAGAATAAACCCATCCTTTTCGGAGCCTATGAAAAGCACCGTCGAAGCTATGATCTACATTCCTGGAAGTGAGTTGCTATTTCTGTCTTTTAAACTCTGTCTATACACTATCAAACTTTATGTGACAACAAAAATGTAATGTGCCCATATATGGACATGATGATGTCATATCACTACCATGTTTGGGCACATCACATTTTTTTTGTCAAAATAGTTTGATAGTGTAGACAGAGCTTTTGTACTGTACATTCAGGTGCAAAACAATGACTTATCTCTATAATGATATAAATCACACTATCTTTTTGTTTTTGAAGCCAGTAGCGATGGCAGTACATCTGATGATAGTGACAGCTGTAAGCTATGGTGTGGTATGGCTTCTGGTAAAGTCAAAATATTTGACGGGAGAACCTGGATGCAGGAGGCAGAATTCTGTGATGCCAAGGACCGAGTGGTAATTATACAATTTGTCAATCAATAAGCAAATATGGTAGTGATATGGCCAAATATGGTAGTGATATGGCCAAATATGGTAGTGATATGGCCAAATATGGTAGTGATATGGCCAAATATGGTAGTAATATGGCCAAATATGGTAGTGATATGGCCAAATATGGTAGTGATATGGCTAAATATGGTAGTGATATGGCCAAATATGGTAGTGATATGGCCAAATATGGTAGTGATATGGCCAAATATGGTAGTGATATGACCAAATATGGTAGTGGCCACATCACTTTTTTTTTGTTACATAAAGTTTGATAGTGTAGACAGAGCATTAAACTGATATAAAAGTGTTCTTGTTCTTTTACAGTGTTGTTTAATGTCAGTTGGTACTGGTAGTGTTTGGGCTGGTTCATTTGATACCAACATTTACATTATTGATGTTGATACATACACAGCCAATAAGAAAATTTGCGATCACAGTGATTTTGTTTCTGATATGACTGTCACAGCCAATAAAACGTAAGAAAAAAATCTCAGAATAATTAAGACATAACCAGGACACTTATCCTCATGTGTGGTCAATCTTGATTTCGGAAAGGCAATACCAGATTTGAACAATCTAGGTAAAGCTACCTAAAGCAAAGAAATGTATCTTACAACATGCTCCCTCTTTGTGGAAATATACTTCACTCAGTTTCCGAGTGCTTTCATTTGTAGAGTTGCCTACACATGTAGTTTGGATGGTGAGATTATGATATGGAATACAATAACGTTAGAAAAGGTACAGGACTCCATCAAACTGCCTGAATGCAGGAGCTTAACATCAATCAAATGGAAAGATGGCAAACTATGGTGCTGTAAGTACAGTATAATAATAATAATAATACGTTTTTTGTGGGTTTTTTTTAAATTCAATTTTCTGTCATATACAATACAAAGAAGACAAAACAAATATAAAGGGCAAGGAAAGACCAAACAGGTGCTAAACACCTATGCTAGTTGGTCAACTCAGAACAATTCACAGAAATAAACCAAAAAAATTACATTCTACAATTAAAGCATCTACATGAAAGCGACCAACTATACACACATTTTGAATATCAAAATTATTTTAAAAATAAATATTAAACGTTGATCTTATATCATGGCTCTTAATGCACAAAGCGCGTTACATTGTAGTTTATACTGGTAATTTGCTTTATAAAGCTCTCTAATGCTAACAATTTGACAACATTCACCTCAGATTATATTGAGTGTGTAAAATGGGTGAGTAAGGCAGAGGCGCCGATTTATTGTAGCTACAGAGTCCGTAATAACGGCATGTGTTCGCTCCTAGTTTTGATGGTGGAGCAAGTCTTTTCTCTCGGATAAGGACTATAAACCATAGGTCCAACGTACACAGAATAAAACTTGGTTCCCACTAGAACACAACGCAAGGACGTAAGCCGCAACACAAGCGAATTGGCCAATCACAAGGAATGGTTCACGTAATCTATCGCTTGGATTGGCGTTGCGGTTTACGTCCCTGCATTGCGTTCTAGTGGGAACCAAGCTTTAAGAACCTTTAGTTCATCATTTGAGACAAGGAGGGGTTTACTCCCGTAACCTGGTACACAGTCCCAGAGGGATTACCACCTATCTGACAGGCCATGTTATTTGTCAACTTAAAATATATGGCACAGTGATGTACCCACAAGAAATAAAGTTGTCCAGGTTTTACAAGAAAAGGGAACAATCTGTTCAAACCACTGGGTTGTCAAAGGCCTCAGCCCATTATTCTCTCTGGACACATCATTAACCTGGTTGTTATTATTATCATTATTGTACCATTGTCTATATACCTCTTTTTAATAAATTAAATAATAAATAAGGCCTCTGTGAAAAAGTGGTCAGGTTGAAGCCGTACCAACCTTACTGATGGCTACGGCCCTGTGGCAGATACTCTTGTGACATGTCATATGCGTTTACTACATGTTCCACTTATTGTACTTAAATACAGGCACAAAAGAAGCTATCCGTGTCATTGACCCATCAACTGGTGATGAACTCAAGAGGGCAGTATATATGGATGAGAAAAAATTTCCTGTACAATTTGATTGTTTTCTTACATACGAGGACAAGGTTTGTTGTCAAAGCGTTATAGCTATTTCTGCTTTGTCTACACTATCAAACTAGTTTGACAAAATAAAGTGTTATGTGCCCAAATATGGACATGATGTCATATCACCGCCATATTTGGGCATATTACTATCATATTTGGGCACTTTTCACACTTTGTTTGGTGAACTAGTTTAATAGTGTAGACAGAGCTTTAGACTCTTAGACAACCTTTTCCTACACTTGAATGAAAGTAATATATCTTAAGCGTGGTTCCCACTAGCGACGCAACGCAAGGACGTAGCGCAAGTGAATTGACCAATCACAAGCGATGGCTTATTCGCTTGTGATTGCTAACTGTCTATAACTTCGCTTGTCATTGGTTAAAACGCTTGCATTGCGTTTACGTCCTTGCGTTACGTTCTAGTGTGAACCACGCTTTAATGTTTATGTATATACTATTGTATATTATATTATATTGTTAAATCAGTTTGTTTATAATGTTATTCCATTCTTTATTTTGCTAGTTGTGGGTAGGTTGTACTGGGTCAAACAACGGTAAACTTTTAATCTTTAATGAAGAGACCTTAGAAGTTATGGACACACTACGCGTTAGTTGCCGTGGTATCAGTAAACTGGTTGCTGTGGAAAATAGGGTAAGTCAGTTTTGAAAACATAATAAACTGTCTGTATATTTTGGTTATTATATTTAAAGCATCTTTGCCTCGTCAGTTTTTAACCTCTCGCTACGGCCTTGCACAATGATACTGTAATTGGGCCCTGAAACTGAATATATTACCTCCACAAAATGATACTGTAATTGGGCCCTGAAAAACTGAATATATTAACTCCACAAAATGATACTGTAATTGGGCCCTGAAACTGTATATTAACTGAAAAAAAATGATACTGTAATTTGACCCTGAAACTGAATATATTAACTCCAAAAAAATGATACTGTAATTGGACCCTGAAACTGAGTATATTAACTCCAAAAATGATACTGTAAATGGGCCCTGAAACTGTATGGTTAACATGACTGAATCTCCTGGTTGAAATACAGTACTGTCACAACACTACCTGTATACTACCCGGATTTTCTTGTGGCCAAAACACCTCTACCCAAACGTTTTCTATCCTGTAATTTTAGTAATGCATGTGTTCTTTCTCGACATTAGATTTGGGCTGGCAGCAAACAAGGTAAAATTCATTTATTTAATACCAAGACATGTCGCAGAGAAGAGAAAGTTCTAGAGGCCCATGAGGACGCTATTCGCTCCATGTGCATGGCAGCCAATCAGTATATTTTAACAGGTTCGGGAAGTAAGGATGGAAAAGTTGCAATGTGGAAGGCCGATTTTGATAATACATAAGAAAAAAAACCAACACAATAACATGCCTAGAAGTAAAAAAAACCAACACATGCCTAGAAGTAAAAAAAAACAACACAGGTCTAAAAGTAGCCCTAGCCAAAAGGATGTTTTGTCACGTAAAACAGGAAAACTTCACTTTTGGCAAAAACATATTACAAAAATTATTAATTCTTTAAAAAAAAGACTAAAGAAAATAAATTTAACCAAAGACACATTGACTTCTAGATAAGACTTCTACTACTGGTTTTTATCAGGTAATGTAAATCATTGTTTTCCAAATTATTTGAATTGAAAACATACTTTATATTATGTACTTTATAAATCAATGTAATACAGTCTCATCCTTTGGGACACCCATATTGAGGGGACTTCTCAATTGAGGGGAAACTGCTATTGAGGGGACATCCCTATTGAGGGGAAACTGCTATTGAGGGGACATCCCTATTGAGGGGACATCCCTATTGAGGGGACACCCCTATTGAGGGGACACCCCTATTGAGGGGACACCCCTATTGAGGGGACATCCCTATTGAGGGGACATCCCTATTGAGGGGACACTTTACCATGAACTGAATGATATTTAAACACTACGGCCAACTTTTATTCAGGACACCTACTATTTTTATAGAAAATAAGTGTGAATATATTTGACAAGTATTTAAAGTTGGATACAAATTATAAACTTTATATCTGATGACCAAATTGTGAGAAAATAGTTTGTAATATAGTAAAGTAAAATATATAATAAAAATTAAGTACTAGAAGAATACCATAATTAATAGATTATGGTATGAGAACTTAGCAATAATATTTTTTTATAATCATTACTATTATTTTTAATAATTAAATATATTAAAAAATGTATAAACATTTTATGCAATATCTGCAATAGTGGAGTACTAAAATATAGTTCTGTTAATAATGAAGCGCATTCTTCCATAAATAGTTTTCTATTTACCGTACTTACCGTAATAATAATATTAATAAGTTTTCAATTTGCGCTAGGCATCATCATTAGCAGTCTTCCATAAATAGTTTTATATTTTACAGTACTTACCATAATAATAAGCTTTCAATTTGCGATAACCTTAATATAAGGCATTATCATTTTGTAATGCGTAATTTCTTGGAGCTAGAATTGGTTAAAACTAGACCAAGGAAGCACATCCTAAAGTCTGTGCATCCTTACAATATTTCTAGGTTGTCGCAATTGGAAACTCTCCATTAATTGACCAAGTTATTTAAGAGAGAAGATTATAAACTATTAACTGTACCCACTAGTGGAGTACTAAAATGTTCGATGTCTGTTATATTAATAATGAAGTGCTAGTAACATGTTTACCACGAGGAGAATTCACTTTTTTACAAGCATGTCCACAAGTGCATCTATGTTTTTAGAATAAGAGTGTTGAATAGTGAAAATGATCTTGTTATGTGTACTCTGAACTATCTGTTACGATCTTCAAATCTCTTCACTAAAGGGAGAAAACCTTAAGCGTGTTTTCCTGTCGAAGTTATCGTTAACAATAATCAACAAACCTTCTACGTAAGCATTGAAATGTTAACGATTTACAGGAAAAGGTACTCGCTATCGTTATCATTTCAACTTGATCGTTTTCAAACGATCGTCGTTAAACTGTTAATGATCAACGAAGATAGCGTTGAATAACGTCGACAGGAAAACAGGTTTTATTTTAGTGTGATTTTCCGTTTTGTTGTTTGTTGTATATTGTATATGGAATTTTTATTTTTTCATGGAAGCAATCAATAATGAAGTGCAGTCTTCAAATAAATAGTTTTATTGAAAAAAATTAAAATATTAATTAAAATTCGAATTAGTGTACAATAAATATTAAAACATTTTCCTCATTGTACTAAACAAGGGAGTTGAAATCCCTGTAGAAAATCTATAGAATACATAATCTTGTTTGTAGAGAAACACATAAATCCACTGCAAAATAAATTTAAAATACCGATTCCCGGGTTATTAAAAACATGGTTAGATCAAGTAGTTGTGACGCCACAAAGCCTTGTTTACACTATCAAACTTTATGTTAAAAAAATGTGATGTGCCCATATATGGACATGATGATGTCATATCACCACCATATTTGGGGATATCACTACCATATTTGAGCACATCACACTTTTTTTGTCAAACTAGTTTGATAGTGTAGACAGAGTTTTAAACTGCGTTGTAATTTGATAAAACCGAAAAAAAAACAAAACAGTTATGTTGAATAGAATGAATCGCCAACAAAATCTTGTTGAAGGTCACTGTAAAAAAATACAGCATTACTGTATTAATCTTTTTTTTTAAAATTAAAAATCTTTTGAAATTATGTGGATGACCAGTGCACACTTTTGATCCAACAATTTTGACCTTGTTCAATTATTTGCTAAATTGGGTTATTATTATTATTATATATATTTTTTTTTCAACTTTATTTATAGAGGGTAACCCCTCCAGCTAGACAAATTAATGCCAGTTGATATTTAGGAGCCCTCTTAAATTCATACAAATGATAAATAACATTATGATAAAATACATTATTTACAAATAAATGCAGTCATAAGCCCCCCTCTGAAAAAAAAAAAACTCAATCCCACCGTGGGATTACAATGGGACCCCTATTCACAATACGCGCTTTATTCATTTCCACGGTTGTCTAGTACTACCAGCTGAACTTGGTCGTGCTGAACTTGGTCTTGCTGAATTTGGTCGTTTTCCCCCAGCGGAACTAGGTCGTGCTGAACCTGCAGAAAAAGGTCTATTAGTTGACCCTTGCGTTGTCATACTCATACTGCCAGAAACGGGCGGACTCCACATCAGTATTTGACCTTTAACTGTACTCTCCTTTTCCCAAGGTGCGGGAAAGCTCGGCGTCGGTAACCGTGGTCCGAATAGTGTCTCATCCACGTACGATGGCGAGTGTTTATGAATACGGTATGGGTTGTGTGTCCGAGGCATTCCTTTTAAAGGTGTTTTAATTTTGGGAACTTTTGTTTCATCACCTTTTTTTGTCAGGGTTGACTGATTATTGCCATTTGAGTTAATGTCTAATTTTGGAGTGAGCTTTACTGCAGACGCCTTAAATAGTGTTTCATCAACTTGTGATTGTTCAGCTACTTTGCGGTATTTGTAAGTTTTTTTGACAGGTGTGGTTCTCCCTGTGAAAGGTCGATTTGAATCTCTTCCGGATTCTAAAAGTCCTGTTGTTGTACCAAAACCACTCATTGTTATCGTGTTCCTCGAATTAACATGTCCATTAATTCATTTTTGTCATTTTTAAACATCAATCTGAAATTAATCGGAGAAGCATTAGCATTAATTTTATGATTAACTTATGGACTTCTGTTCAGGCATATTAATATTTATTGGGTTTAAAAAAATTCTAATCTAAAGCCTCTCTACAAAAATAAACAGCAAAACAATGAACTATCTTTATATTATAGTGTTGTGTTACGTGTAGCCCGCTAGTAGTAGCCCGCTAGTAGTATAGTAGCCTATTTATTTTGTATTTATTATATAAATAGGGAATTTGCTTGTTACAGTATAGATAGGTAGACCCTACTACTCTACTAGTACTAGCCTAGAGAAGCCTATACCCTGATGATACTGTGATAATAATTAATTATAGGCCTAGTTAGAGGCTAGGTCTAGCTAGTTTTTTTAGGGCCTAGGCCTAGGCTGGATTTAGGGCCTGGTGGGTGGGTTAGTAATGAATGTATACAGCCTATAATATAGGGTAGGGCTAGGCCTAGCTAGGTAATAAATAGGCCTAGAAGGCTAGGCTAGAAAGTGTAGGGCCTAACTAGGCCTAGCCTCTATCTAGAAATAGTAATAGTAGACTAGGTAAGCTAGTTTAGCATAAATTAACAAATAGGCTAGGCCTAGTACTTGCCTTTCAAATTTTGCAAAGAACCCCCTCTTTCTTTCTTGTCTTTTTCAGTTGTTGTTTATTAATATTATCTTTTTATCCAATAAAAACAAATTGAGGGCGCGCTATCTAATGGGAGATTCGATTTCCGCCGCCGCCATGCGCCATCAAAACAAAAACATTTACACATTGAGAGCAGAGTTGAGACACCAGTCTGTATTGCATTGAGGAGGACCTAGTACTGTAAAGGTGAGTGTGAAATTAATTAGAGATTCATTTATTTTCAAAGGCATTAGAGAAACATTTGGGATAGATTCAATCAATTAATTATATTATTTATCATATTAGGCCTAATAAGTCACTTGTTACACGTAAAGTGATACAATTTATCTTGTTGTATTTAAATCTTTATTTATGAACAATATTAAATAATATTATTTAAATGGAGTGCAGAGGCATGTGATTTTTGAGTTTCTACTACATCTCTGAATTGAGGGTACTGGTATTGGTAGGCCTATCATGATTTTATGAAATTACATTTTTTATGAAGGAAATGGGCTATTTGCACAATTAACCATGTGCAGCAGGTTTTAAATCTATATCACCAAAATGGTGACAGTGGCTTGGACTGCTTTTGTCACATTACTGGCAGCTAGTGACTAGCTAGTGATTTTATATTGCATCATGTTTGTTTAATTTGTTGATTTGTATTATATTTTGTAAAATGTATCTTTTGCCAAAATAAATAATAATAATCATTATAGGCATGGTCAACAGTGCATGTATAACTTCTTTTCAATCACTATTGACTGTTACTGGTTGAGCTTACAATATTGATTGGCACTGTTAATGCATTAAATCCATACTTTTTAAGGAAATGACTTTACACGCCTGTCAACTGGGTGTGTAGAAAGCGACGACCTCGAATTGGACGACCCCAACGACCTAGAATTGGACGACCCATAACACGAAACCGACGACCCCTTTTGCCTAGCCTAGGCCTAAGTGTGGTATAACATCCCGAAGCCGAACATAGCTAAAGATCTTTAAACCATACCTTATATAATACTCGCAAGCAAGCAATTGATTGAAAAAATACAGAAATATCGCCATTTGATACTGAATGTGTCGACACGAACAAACGAACAGATATGGAACGCCAAGAGTGCATCATTTTAAAACTGCATTCGACATATTAAAAATAAATTTAAAAGAAACTAGATTTGAACTCGTCACTACGGACGAGTTAGGTTATCCGCATCGCAAAACCCACGCGCATGACACCTAAGTTAGAATATTGCGCGCAGAAAAACGATTATGCCATTGAAAAAATGTTAGTGAGCCCTCTATTTTGTGTCGCGTCTAAGTGTGTACGGTATACACTATATACTGTATACGTACTACATACAGTGCAGAATAGGTGAAAATAAGTGACCAAAGTTATTGACGCATTTGAACATGATGACGTCATCACAATTTTAAAAATGGTGAATCATGCGAAAGATAATTGATTGATCTAGACAATATAAAAAAATTGAGTGAAATGGAATACAGATAAGTGGAGATGCGCTCTATTAAATTTGACGAGCTATGACAAAAGAGAAAAAAATCCTATATTTTATATTCGGGTGGCCATACGATGATGTCACAATGTCCGGTTAGCCATATCAATGCATGATTCGAGAAAAACAACTCATCTACTTCCAGAATATGTAATTTTAAAAAAGTTCACCACGTAGTTTAGAATTTATGACTGTTTAAAAAAAGGTCTAATTTTGACGATTTTTTGAAGTTTTTCATCAAAAACACGCGCAAATTATCCAATTCTACGTGCTCGTGTGACGTGATTTTCAGTCGAAATTGATTGAAAATTCATAAATTTACTAGAAAAGGCTGAAAAAACAAAAATCAAGCAAAAAAAGATGTTTTTGCGCTACGTGCGCACGCGCGCGTAAAAAAATTGCGCACGCGTGGGAATTTTTGAAATGCTCAAAATGACATGAAACGCATAGAAAGTTGATTAGAAATTGATTTTTCGCATTTTGAAATTTCAAACGCGCATGCGCGCGTAACTTTTTGTGAAACATGCCATTTTTAATCCATAAAAAGTTTGCGCATGATCTCACTTAAATTTTCACAAAGTTTCAATACAAAACAACTTTTAGTTTTTATTCTATGATCAATCATTGAAATTCATGAAATCGCGCGTAACTTACACTGCGCAACTCCAAAATCGTCCAAAAGCTTGGCTGCACATCTACAGCTATAGGTCAACCTTATGACAAAGTTATACAATCTTATGTTGGCCACAAGATAGAGATGTGCTGCGAACAAAATTCGGGGAAAGAAAGAAGAATAACATAGAAAAAAAAAAAAAAAAAAAAAAAAAAAAAAAAGATCCTGACAATAACAAGGGGTTATCCGCCAAGTGCGGATAACCAATAAATATTATACATTACATGGTTAAACCATGGACGTATAATTACATCTCGTCTTCTTATAACGAACACTAGGGGCCGTTTTGACCTGGTTTGCCATTTTTATGATATTTCGTGTGCTAATCGAGTCGAATGCAGTTTTAATGATGCACTCTTGGCGTTCCATATCTGTTCATTTGTTCGTGTCAACACATTCAGTATCAAATGGCGATATTTCTGTATTTTTTCAATCAATTGCTTGCTTGCGATAAGGTATGATTTAAAGATCTTTGGCTATGTTCGACTTTGGGATGTTATACCACATTAGGCCTAGGCTAGGCTAGGGGTCGTCGGTTTCGTGTTATGGGTCGTCCAATTCTAGGTCGTCCAATTCTAGGTCGTTGGGGTCGTCCAATTCGAGGTCGTCGCTTTCTACACACCCCTGTCAACTGAGCACCTAGTAAGTCGATGTGCTAAAAAGACAACATAAATTAAAGGGAAGCTAACAGAAGAAAAGTTGGTTTAAAGGTTAGGTGCGGGCAAAAAATATCTATTGGTCATACCTTCCAATAATTATCGATCTATAGTTTCCCATATGTTTCATAATTTTTTGGATTTTATTTGTTACACGAGCTTGTTGAAAATAAGCACTTTCTTGTCAGTGTGGGGGGGGGGGGGGATAGTTCAAATTACACAGTAAAATCTCAAATTTTGTAAATAGGGAGGCATTTTAAAAAGCTATAAAAAATAAACGGTGTGGTAAAAAAAATGTTATCAGATGACTAAATATAAGAAAAATAACTTGAATTTTACATTTCTGGTAATTTTATTCAACTTCAGATTTTTATTTTCATGCTACTGTATACAGTAGCAAAAATTATCCACCGTATATCCACCATCTTTTTTCACCTTCTAGGGAGTCACCAGACATGTTATTACATTAGGTTAATATACCTAACTACTGAAAAAAAAGTCTTCCTGGTTTTTATGGCAGAATTTTGCCAAATTTTGTATTTGACCATATTAAGGGAAATTCATGTTTTTTCGTCTTGATTTCTGTTACAAATATTTGATTTATGTAGAATTAATCAGATATTATATTTAAAAGTCATGCCTGTACCTGAGCTTTAAGATGATGACGGTAGCTTTTAATTTTTGTTGCGATTAAAAGTATGAAGCATCTCTAGAGCTATCATACACACCCCCACCACCCCCAACCATCTGCCAAAAAATTCCTTTAGCTCTTTGTACTCAATAAATTAGTGACTTTACTGTGTATGACAACCAATGAAACCCAACCAATTTTATCTCAAAGTTTAAGCTTATGGGGCTTTACACTACACTTGTTGGTTTTGTCAACACTTATGGTGCCGTATCAACATTTGACTTATTATACTGGCATACGTTGACCTTTTGATGATCATACTTTACGACATACCAAAATATGCTGCCATACGTAAAATAAGTTAAGAGTGTAAGTTGTTATAAATTCAGAGCATGTTGAAATACGCTGGTACACGTTGGTTGTAAGACTCATTACAGTACGTGCACATAGGCTCAAACACAGATAGGTTAGACATAGACAAAGTTTTTGGTACATAACTTATTTGTTCTATCCTAGCCTATTTTAATATCTTAAAAATAAAATATCAAAATTATTTATATTATTTTTTTCATGCTGACAATTTCAGATATACTTTTTGTTTAGAGAACAACATTAATTATTTTGGTACGTGAACATATTGCTTAATTTTTTTAATAATGTACTGTACACGTTTATCAAAAACCATGAACCAAATTTAATGAAGTACGTGTCTGTAAAAAAGGTGTTTACGTTTTATACGGTTTATTTCTCGACCTTAATATACTTAACTGTAGTTAATTAGATATAAACTTAAAACTATCATAAATACAAGGACAATCATATACATTATGTAAGCTTATATATCATTATGTAAGCTTGAAACTTTAATATTCTTGTGCTCTTCTGATGCTGGTATTGTTGGCAGACTTCATCAATTTTATTTGTTATTAGATAAGTCATTTACATACATAAAAACAAAAGAGATCCTAAATAGACCTGTAAGTAAGGCACTCCACTTTCTTAAAATCTGTTTAGAATGATAACAAACGATAATAAACTGGCATACGTTGACCTTTTGATGATCATACTTTACGACATACCAAAATATGCTGCCATACGTAAAATAAGTTAAGAGTGTAAGTTGTTATAAATTCTACAGAAAACACTAAAGAAATTAGAAAAATAGGCCTAACCATTCATACTGTCTTTGAAAATAATATTTTCAAAAATCTAATCAAATGAAGTCATGATCAGAGCAATACAATTGTTATATGATTTTTGATTTGAGATTCTTTTGATAAACTTGTACATTAACTTAAATTAAGCAATATGTTCACGTATAAAAATAATCAATTAATGTCGTTGCCTAAACGAAAAGTATATCTGTAATTATTGATCATGATTAGTTAGAAAAGACAGAAACAAATTGGTTATCCTTTAGTCCTAGGATGAAATTTATTTTGGTTTTGTAGGAAAATGTACATTTACTGTTCCTTATTGTTGTTTACTGTTAGCAGCCTAATAGGCCTAAACCACTAATGTACAGGCAGGAAGGTTATCATTACAGTAGTTAGTTTACTGTTCCTTGTTGTTGTTTACTGTTAGCAGCCTAATAGGCCTAAACCACTAATGTACAGGCAGGAAGGTTATCATTACGGTAGTTAGTTTACTGTTCCTTGTTGTTGTTTACTGTTAGCAGCCTAATAGGCCTAAACCACTAATGTACAGGCAGGAAGGTTATCATTACGGTAGTTAGTTTACTGTTCCTTGTTGTTGTTTACTGTTAGCAGCCTAATAGGCCTAAACCACTAATGTACAGGCAGGAAGGTTATCATTACAGTAGTTAGTTTACTGTTCCTTGTTGTTGTTTACTGTTAGCAGCCTAATAGGCCTAAACCACTAATGTACAGGCAGGAAGGTTATCATTACGGTAGTTAGTTTACTGTTCCTTGTTGTTGTTTACTGTTAGCAGCCTAATAGGCCTAAACCACTAATGTACAGGCAGGAAGGTTATCATTACGGTAGTTAGTTTTTCTACTGTAATTAACGGTAATGTAAGGAAAGAAAATCGATCATAATTAGTTAGTTTGTTTAATAATATGTAATTAACTGTAAAGCACAGAAAATCATAATTAGTTAGTTTGTTTAATAATATGTAATTAACTGTAAAGCACAGAATACCATAATTACTATTTTTTTAAATAATCTGTAATTATCTATGATGGACAGTAATTCTCTCATCGTGGCCTAATAAAGCACCAGATGCACAAATACCATTCTTTCTTAAGAAATTAAACGCCCAATAGATTATCATTTTAATTGTTGACCATGACGACCTTGACTTACTTACTGAGGTCAAGTTCAAACCAGGTGTTGTCATTAAATGCTGGATAATAAGTAACTTTTTACACTTAGAGTTCTGGTACTGAACAGAAAACACCAATACTTTGATCTCCTGCTAAGGTTGTGAGTCTATAGTGTTTCAGCTTTCTCTACAAATTCATCAACTGTATAGTTTTTTTTTAATCGATCATTCACATTTTTCTTTTGCAAAAACTTTCAGATTCCTCTAGTAGCACTCAAATTTATCGTCAAAAAAAATCAAACAAAAATGTCTGAAAATGGGAAGCCGAGACGTACCAAGAGACAGCGTACGTCTATCCCAGACAGCCCATCAGATCTTCTGCAAGAAAAGGCGGACAAATTTGGATGCAAAGTGACTGATAAGGAGTTCCCAGTCAAGATGGACTTGCAGGATCCCATGGCATTCCTACGGGAAGAATTTAAGATTCCAAAAATGAAAGGTTTACCTGAAGGTAAGTTGTTGCTGATCATCTCAGCCTCCACCTCTACGTTTGTTTAGTTATCCACGTCTGTATTGGTTTAGTTATCCACCTCTGTGTTGGTTTAGTTATCCACCTCTGTGTTGGTTTAGTTATCCACCTCTGCGTTGGTTCAGTTATCCACCTCTGTGTTGGTTTTATTATCCACCTCTGTGTTGGTTTTATTATCCACCTTTGTGTTGGTTTTATTGTCCACCTTTGTAAAACAAGTTAAATTTAAAGATGCATTTTTTCCTGAAAAAATAATTATGAAACATTTTTCTGTTGAATATGCAATTTCAATGTCACATAATAGTTATCCACTTTGACAAAAAATTAGATCAAAAACAAATTTATTTACCTGTAAAAAAACTGTAATGAAACGCAAAGAATAGTCAAGTTGGCTGCCAGCCAATGGATTTTTGGTTGAATTTAAACATTTATTTTGTCACATTGCTTGTATCTGTAGGCAAGATACTTTACTTACGTTTGCCTCTCTCCACCCAGGTGTATAAATGGGTACCCGGTTAGATCAAGACACAACTTTGCGCTGATTACTAGCTGCATTATGGAAGTATGTTTCCATACGTGTTTGATCCAAAAAAATGACTGGGGTAATAATGTTCAGCGCTTAAAGGTTTCATTACATTAGGCGCTATATAAATCTTAAAATCCAGGATATTATTATTATTAACATTACTTTTTTTTTTCTACGGAACTGATTAACTTTATTAAAACTACAAAATAACCTAGTTAAAGTCTGATTTAATTATTCTTCATTTTTCATGTTTTTTGGGAACAATACATCTTTAAATGTGAAGTATAATACAGAATTATTAGTATCATTTTAATGTTCCCTCTGATACAGTTTAGAAGTTTTCAACCTGTAATTGACATGACAAATGATAATACAATCCACTATCCCAATACCGGACACCTTTGGTCTGGCCTAATATGTCTGGTTTTCTGGAAAGTCTGGTATTCAGAATGTGGGTTTAATAGTAAAAATGAATTTGGGTCTGTTTGTACTTCAAGAGTTTCCGGTTTTCAGAGAGTCGGGTATTGGGAAAATCAACGTACTATTTACTGAAAATAATAATTAACAGACAAAATGCTTAAATTTGTATTTTATCAGTGGACCTATCTTTAGTCGATGGAGAAGAAGATTGTATCTACATGTGTGGTAATTCATTAGGGTTAATGCCTAATATGGCAAGACATTATCTCAACAACGAACTGGACAAATGGTCTAATGTGTAAGTAGTGTAATTTTTTCCACTTATTATTTGTTTTAATTAGATGTTAGGGAGCTTTTGATTTGCTACGACCATTGACCTGGCTAGGTCATGTCAATCTGTGTGTCGTCGACCTAGAAACCATACAAAATCTGTCAAGAGAGTGAGGGCACACGTACGGTAAATATCGCTGCAAGCGCATAATGAATTAACATGATATAGTTGTTGTTCGTTGGTCTTCACAAATTGAAAGTTCCTTAAGTATTAAATAAGCTCATCGAGATTCAAATCAGACAGCGCCAACTAAAACTTTTCATCTGGCCTTGTTGTACGATGCTGTATGAGTTGGCCTTTAGGGATAGAGTGAGCGCCCATTTTGCCTACTAAAACCGGCACTGAATATGATATACAGTGTTTCTAGTAATTTTTGGTAACAAAGGATTCTTGTACTACAGTGAGTGTATACATCTAAATTAGCAGCTGTTTCAAGACCTCTTGATAAGTAAACCAAATATTTAAACAAATCATACAAACAATTATGGTGAACCAGCATATGAGAAACATATTAATTTTAATAATAATGTTTATTCGGTCACCAATGAAAAATAAACAGGAGTGATTGATTGAAATATGTATTTATACTGGGTAACCTCTTCAGTCAAGGACTGGTCTCCCAGAGGGCCCAGTTGGTGATCAGTGGCTGTGATGTACTAATACACCGGGGTAACCCCCTACTCGTCTCGAAAGATGTACTAGGTTCTTTAAAGTGCACACGAGCTAGATGTGTACACTGGACCTACGGTTTATAGTCCTTATCCGAGAAGACTCGTTCTACCACCAGAACCATGGAGTGAGTGAGCCTCGAACCCCTGCCGATGTTATGGCTACGTAATTACGGTTCCACTGTCTTAACCGCTCGGCCACTCACTCACTACGAGTGAGAATAGGCTAAAGCCCAAACAGATTCTGCACTCACTCCATACAATACAAAATACAGTTAAAATTAACCATATACAAGAAAATTAAACAGTTGTAATACAAATACAGTACAACTATACATACTGTAACATATAAATGTTTTGTTTTTAGAGCAGCCTTAAAGATGTATTGTCCCCCTGAAAAAATAATTCTTAAAACATTTTTTGTTTAATATTCCATTTTAAAGTAACATAATAGTTATCCACTTTGACCAAAAATTGGATCGAAAAAAAATGTATTTACCTGAAAAAAATGTAATTTAAAGCAAAAAATGGTCAAATTGGCTGCCAGCCAAAGGAATATTGGTTGAATTTAACTATTTATTCTGTCATTTTATAAGTGAAAACATGATTTCTTTCGTTTCTTTTTCTATGGATGGAAGTGATTAACTTTATTAAAACTACAAAATAACATATTCAAAGTCTGATTTAATTAATCTTCATTTTTCATGTTTTTGGAGGACAATACATTTTTAAATATTTTGAGTGTTTTCTCAGTAATTTATTTTATCTAGTTTTATTTGTTTTAGCTGAAATAATATAATAAGTCTGACCGGCATATTAAAACGTTATTTTAATGTATTTGTTTAAAACATTCAATTAATAACTTAATATTGTGCAATTCCTGAAACGTGCTGGTATATTCTCTGAGTGGAATGAATGATGATAGTGTTTTGTCTTTTGTTAACTAATAATTAAAAATCAATTTTTAATGGAAAAAATGTAATTGATACCATACGGTGAGGTAAAAAAACAACCTTTTAATTACAACCATTATAATTAAAGAATTTTACATTAGACATATTGTATAGTTGCTTTATAATTTTTTAGTCATTTGTAATACAATTCATTTCAGTCCTTGACTGTCGTTTTGTAATATATTTTTATATACCAAATAAATAAATAATTAATTTTTATATGATTGTTTTTTTTTATGGATATACTATCTACTGTACCATATGTTTGTATCACTTACTGTTTTATTTATTGTATATATCATATTTAAAATTAAAGAATTTATTTTTATACGGTTAGTTTATAGTTCTAACCTGATTATTTATTTTAAATTTAAAATACCGGTAGTTGTCTACCATCTTTTGGTATTGCTATTTAAATTGAAGAATGTTGTATTAGACATATTTACATTTGCTGTATATAGTATCATATTTTAATATCTAGCTCTGTCTACACTATCAAACTAGTTTGACAAAAAAATGTGATGTGCCCAAATATGGTAGTAGTATGCTTAAATATGGTAGTGATATGACATCATCATGTCCATATATGGGCACATTTTTTTGTCATATACAATTTAATAGTGTAGACAGCTCTAGAATAATGATGTTTTCTTGATTATGGCAGAGGTGTATATGGACATTTTATGGGTGAACTGCCATGGACTGAATGTGATTCAAGAATACAGGGAGACATGGCCAGGATAGTGGGTAATGCTATAAATAATTAATTAATTTACAAATTACATATGGCTGTTAAGCTCTGTCTACACTGTCAAACTAGTGTGAAAAAAAGTGATGTGCCCAAATACGGTACTGATATGCCCATATATGGTAGTGATATGCCCAAATATGGTAGTGATATGACATCATCATGTCCATATATGGGCACATCACATTTTTTGGACACATAAAGTTTGATAGTGTAGACAGAGCTTAACAGTGGTAATGAAGTCAATAATGATGAATGCAATAATTAATAACAATAATAATATTAACATTAGATAAATCATGAATGATTCCACCAAACTTAATAATAACATTGATATTCACAAATAATAGAGCAAAATACAGAGTAACATAATAAATATACAACTAATAATGAACAAATTAATAATAAATGCAAGAAAGAAACATAAGTGAAAAAAGGAAATCACAGCAAAAAAGCTTCAAATTATTAAAATATTCACTAATTATAATAGTTACATTGATAATGATGATCATGATAAAGTTATACTATTATTTAATATGGTTCATCTCTCCATCTGTCAAGCGCTGCCTTTGTACAGACAAATTCAATTATTTTAAAATTGAAAATTGCTTGTCACTTATATAAAACATAAAAAATATGATAAAATGGTTAAAATACAAACAGTACGACGCAAAGGGGTAAAACACAAAAGCAACAAATATAAAAATTACATAAAAAGGTTTAAAACATGGTGAAAAGTCACATGGTGAAAAGTCACAGTAGGAACAACAGTACAACAGCTGTAACATTGACAGGACCAAGACCCTATTCTCAACACAAAAAGATGCACTTGGTTCTTTCAAGTGTACACATTACTGGGCCTCCGTTTTTAAATTGTTATCCAAGTGTACTAGTATACACACAACCACTGTCACACACAGACACTTATAACTCATCATGAGGCCCCTTCATTGTCAGCATACTCTGTTTAGTATCACCCTCTATAAATAAGGTGAAATGAAAATATGACTTCTGCAACATCTGAATTATGGGAGAGGAGGCTAATTTTCTGGCTATAGGAGTCAGTTCCCATGCTTTAACCCCATAGCTACTCAACGTCTCTGTGATAGTTAAGCCTCATGATTTTATCCATATATTTGTAGGTGCCAAGACCAGTGAAGTGGCTGTGATGAACGCACTGACTGTCAATCTCCACTTATTAATGGTGAGTTGTTATTTTTCTCAATAATTTAAGAGTTTTTTCACAAAGGTGATATGGATGTAAAGTTTTTAGTAGGTGCACTAGTGAAATTAAGAAACCAAAATCTTTATATTTTGAAAGAAATCTGTTTGAGAATTTAAACTTTATGAATCCTCTTCTATCTTTATGTTTGAATGTTGTCTGTATACTTTTGTATTGTTTTTAAGAGATGATTCTGCCATATTATGTATGTAATTTATGCAGTCACAGAATCAGAAAAATTTAGACATTTTTCTCAAGTTAAATATGACAATAACACCAAAAATGTAAACCAATTTGAATTAAAAAATGGTTATTTTTTGTATTGTAGATTTCATTTTATAAACCAACAGAAACCCGGAAAAAGATCTTAGTGGAATCAAAGGCATTTCCTTCAGATCAGGTAACGATCAAAATTGAATTAATTTAGTTTGGTGGCTTGCTTACTAATCCCAGAATTCTAGGTTTGAATCCTTGTTCCTCTAACTATTTAACTCATAATCAGAAAGTATGTTAAATGTATGTTGGCTTTCGTAGAAACAACCCACCTTTAGTATTTCCCTCTTTTTGTTCTTTCTTTTTTTCATTACTTCTTACATATAAGTTCAATTGTCTTTAATTAATGGAGTACCAGGCTCAAATCTTAATAAACAATTCTTTCTGCTCATAACAAATTTTTTGTAAATATATTTCTTTGCAGTACATGATTGAAAGCCAAATAAAACTACACGGTGGAAATCCTGAAGATTGTATCATTTATGCAAGCCCAAGAGAGGTACTGTATAAATGCTGTTAAATTTAATACTGTATATTCAAAATAAGGGTTTGATATTGTTCTAGGTTAGATGTACTGTCTCCAAAAAACATGAACATTGTAGTTTTAATAATATTTTTAAAAAAAATTATGGTTAAACAAATGGTTAAATTCAACCAAAAACCCATTGGCTGGCAGCCAATTTGACTATATTTTTGTGAATAAGTGAACGATTGTTACCATCAAAATGGCATATTCAACAACAAAAAATTGAAAAAAAAATTTTTTTTCAGGGGGACACTATATATATTTTTTTTAAATTTGCATATATGCAATATTTTGTAATTTAGTGTGTGGTTTTTTTAAACAGGGAGAAGATAGCATACGATTGGAGGATATATTGGCATTAATTGAGAAGCATGGGTCAGAGATTGCCACAATCATGTTTTGTGGTGTCCAGTATTATACTGGTCAATTATTTGACATACAGGCCATCACGAAAGCTGGACATAGTAAGGTAGGTATCACATAGTTAATTTTATTTGTCCAAAAGGAAATTCATGTTGACATACAATTGCTCGAAATTAGTTGAAGGTTAGTAACACAGAAAAAGACAATAATATTTGAAAAATACAACAGAGCTACAATATTACTCTGATTAACACCTGAGTGGAATAAAAAGCCTGATTGAATGTGGAACAAAAGAATTAAGGAGACGTTTTGTTCTACCTCAAACAGTCCTTAATAACCTTCCAGATCTTAACCATTGATAATTACTATGGAGTGAACTGAACTTTTATTGTATCTCTTTTAAATCAGAGGCCACAGTCTCAATGAGATGTGCAACAAGTTTACAATGAAAAATATATATATAGTGGTAGGCCAAACTGTTGTTTTGCTTACCAGTTTCAAGGTCCTACACTCCTTAGCTGTTGTATCAAGGTTTAACAGCAAAAGCATTGCTTTATGTCGAACGAATAAATTAGCTGAAATATAAAAAAATGAATAAATTAAAAAATATGTGGGTTGTTATGGATTTTTTTTTAACATGACCACTCTGTGCGAGTCCATAGTTAAGACGGATTTGTACATATATTTGTTTTGTTTTTTGTTTGTTTTTATATATTTAAGAAAATTTCCAAGGATAACCATAAGCGAATTCATTCACTATCCTTCTTAAATTTATTTATTTATTTATTTATTTATTTAGGTTTAAAAACACATACAAAACAGCAGCCATTGGCTGATAACGTTTGTTTACAATCAAAGGTGGCAATCCTGTTCACAAGACAAAACATATACACAAGATGCTCTACATAAACAAAGTC